>NC_070621.1:39290959-40760959 GCF_027172205.1 Podarcis raffonei | reverse complement strand
ACTTAGCACCCCTTTTTCCACTCCCACAGGGCTCAGTGATGCCAGCCCTTCCCACTTGTCCTGCTTCTTCCCCCAGGCAAGCTGCCCCCCCCAGCCTTCTTTGAACAGCCCAGAGAGCACCTCTGGCAGCCATGCCTCATGCCCCCTTCTTCTGCCAAAACAGGGGTTTCCCCCACCCACCCCTGCATCCCCAACTAGCACCCAGCCATTCAGCACCACTAGGACCCATGGGTGTAGCCAGGGTTTGTTAGGGGAAACAGGCTTCACGTTACGGGGGCAGGCGTCAGGTTGGGGGGCAGAACCCCACTTAGTTATTTTTATATACTTGTTGGGTGGCAATTTGCCCCTGTCCCTCTTGCTATGCCCATGATAAGACCTCAGCCACCCCCTGCAGCCCTACAACTATTTCCCCAAGCCATGCAGCCCCACAAGCACCCTAGCCACCCACCCCCTGCACCCCTAGACCACCCCCAAGCCATGCAGTCAGCCCACCTACCCCCTAAAGACCTAGACCACCCCCCAAGCCCCCTGCACCCCTAGGCCACCCCCCAAGCCATTCAGTCAGGCCACTAACCCCCTAAAGCCCTAGACCACCCCCCAAGCCATGCACCCTAGCCACCCACCCCCTGCACCCCTAGACCACCCCAAGCCATGCAGTCAGCCCACCTACCCCCTAAAGACCTAGACCACCCCCCCAAGCCCCCTGCACCCCTAGGCCACCCCCCAAGCCATGCAGTCAGGCCACTAACCCCCTAAAGCCCTAGACCACCCCCCAAGCCAAGCACCCTAGCCACCCACCCCCTGCACCCCTAGACCACCCCAAGCCATGCAGTCAGCCCACCTACCCCCTAAAGACCTAGACCACCCCCCAAGCCCCCTGTACCCCTAGACCACTCCCAAGCCATGCAGTCGGGCTTGGGGGGCCCGACTGCATGGCTTGGGAGTGGTCTAGGGGTGCAGGGGGCTTGGGGGGGTGGTCTAGGGCTTTGGGGAGTTGTCTAGGGCTTTAGAGGGTGGGTGGCCTGACCGCATGGCTTGGGGGTGGTCTAGGGGTGCAGGGGGCGGGTGGCTAGGGTGCATGGCTTGGGGGGTGGTCTAGGGCTTTAGGGGGTGGGTGGCCTGACCGCATGGCTTGGGAGTGGTTTAGGGGTGCAGGGGGCTTGGGGGGTGGTCTAGGGCTTTAGGGGGTGGGTGGCCCGACTGCATGGCTTGGGGGTGGTCTAGGGGTGCAGGGGGCTTGGGGGGTGGTCTAGGGCTTTTGGGGGTGGGTGGCCTGACTGCACCCCTAGACCACCCCCAAGCCATGCGGTCAGGCCAGCCACCCCCTGCACCCCTAGACCACCCCAAGCCATGCAGTCAGCCCACCTACCCCCTAAAGACCTAGACCACCCCCCCAAGCCCCCTGCACCCCTAGACCACCCCCAAGCCATGCAGTCAGCCCACCCACCCCCTAAAGCCCTAGACCACCCCCCAAGCCCCCTGCACCCCTAGACCACCCCCAAGCCATGCACCCTAGCCACCCACCCCCTGCACCCATAGACCACCCCCAAGCCATGCAGTCAGTCCACCTACCCCCTAAAGACCTAGACCACCCCCCAAGCCATGCACCCCTAGACCACCCCCAAGCCATGCACCCTAGCCACCCACCCCCTGCACCCCTAGACCACTCCCAAGCCATGCAGTCAGGCCACCCACCCCTAAAGCTCTAGACCACCCCCCCAAGCCCCCTGCACCCCTAGACCACCCCCAAGCCATACAGTCAGGCCACCCACCCCCTAAAGCCCGAGACCACCCCCCAAGCCCCCTGCACCCCTAGACCACCCCCAAGCTATGCGGTCAGGCCACCTACCCCCTAAAGCCCTAGACAACCCCCCAAGCCACCCACCCCCTGCACCCATAGACCACCCCCAAGCCATGCAGTCAGTCCACCTACCCCCTAAAGCCCTAGACCACCCCCCAAGCCATGCACCCTAGCCACCCACCCCCTGCACCCCTAGACCACCCCCAAGCCATGCGGTCAGGCCACCCACCCCCTAAAGACCTAGACCACCCCCCAAGCCCCCTGCACCCCTAGGCCACCCCCCAAGCCATGCACCCTAGCCACCCACCCCCTGCACCCCTAGACCACCCCCAAGCCATGCAGTCAGCCCACCTACCCCCTAAAGACCTAGACCACCCCCCAAGCCCCCTGCACCCCTAGACCACTCCCAAGCCATGCAGTCGGGCCACCCAAACCCTAAAGCCCTAGACAACCCCCCAAGCCCCCTGCACCCCTGGACCACTCCCAAGCCATGCAGTCAGGCCACTAACCCCCTAAAGACCTAGAACACCCCCCCAAGCCCCCTGCACCCCTAGGCCACTCCCAAGCCATGCACCCTAGCCACCCACCCCCTGCACCCCTAGACCACCCCCAAGCCATGCAGTCAGCCCACCTACCCCCTAAAGACCTAGACCACCCCCCAAGCCCCCTGCACCCCTAGACCACTCCCAAGCCATGCAGTCGGGCCACCCAAACCCTAAAGCCCTAGACCACCCCCCAAGCCCCCTGCACCCCTAGACCACCCCCAAGCTATGCAGTCAGGCCACCCACCCCTTAAAGTCCTAAACCACCCCCCAAGCCCCCTGCACCCCTAGACCACCCCCAAGCCATGCGGTCAGGCCACCTACCCCCTAAAGCCCTAGACCACCCCCCAAGCCCCCTGCACCCCTAGACCACTCCCAAGCCATGCAGTCAGGCCACCTACCCCCTAAAGCCCTAGACCACCCCCCAAGCCATGCACCCCTAGACCACCCCCAAGCCATGCGGTCAGGCCAGCCACCCCCTAAAGCCCTAGACCACCCCCCCAAGCCCCCTGCACCCCTAGACCACCCCCAAGCCATACAGTCAGGCCACCCACCCCCTAAAGCCCTAGACCACCCCCCCCAAGCCCCCTGCACCCCTAGACCACTCCCAAGCCATGCACCCTAGCCACCCACCCCCTGCACCCCTAGACCACCCCCAAGCCATGCAGTCAGCCCACCTACCCCCTAAAGACCTAGACCACCCCCCAAGCCCCCTGCACCCCTAGACCACCCCCAAGCCATGCAGTCAGGCCACCCACCCCCTAAAGCCCTAGACCACCCCCCCCAAGCCCCCTGCACCCCTAGACCACTCCCAAGCCATGCACCCTAGCCACCCACCCCCTGCACCCCTAGACCACCCCCAAGCCATGCAGTCAGCCCACCTACCCCCTAAAGACCTAGACCACCCCCCAAGCCCCCTGCACCCCTAGACCACTCCCAAGCCATGCACCCTAGCCACCCACCCCCTGCACCCCTAGACCACCCCCAAGCCATGCGGTCAGGCCACCCACCCCCTAAAGACCTAGACCACCCCCCAAGCCCCCTGCACCCCTAGACCACCCCCAAGCCATGCAGTCAGGCCACCCACCCCCTAAAGCCCTAGACCACCCCCAAGCCATACAGTCAGACCACCCACCCCCTAAAGCCCTAGACCACCCCCCAAGCCCCCTGCACCCCTAGGCCACTCCCAAGCCATGCAGTCGGGCACCCACCCCCTAAAGCCCTAGACCACCCCAAGCCCCCTGCACCCCTAGGCCACCCCCCAAGCCATGCACCCTAGCCACCCACCCCCTGCACCCCTAGACCACCCCCAAGCCATGCAGTCAGGCCACCCACCCCCTAAAGACCTAGAACACCCCCCCAAGCCCCCTGCACCCCTAGACCACTCCCAAGCCATGCACCCTAGCCACCCACCCCCTGCACCCCTAGACCACCCCCAAGCCATGCAGTCAGCCCACCTACCCCCTAAAGACCTAGACCACCCCCCAAGCCCCCTGCACCCCTAGACCACTCCCAAGCTATGCAGTCAGGCCACCTACCCCCTAAAGCCCTAGACCACCCCCCAAGCCATGCACCCCTAGACCACCCCCAAGCCATGCGGTCAGGCCAGCCACCCCCTAAAGCCCTAGACCACCCCCCCAAGCCCCCTGCACCCCTAGACCACCCCCAAGCCATACAGTCAGGCCACCCACCCCCTAAAGCCCTAGACCACCCCCCCAAGCCCCCTGCACCCCTAGACCACTCCCAAGCCATGCACCCTAGCCACCCACCCCCTGCACCCCTAGACCACCCCCAAGCCATGCAGTCAGCCCACCTACCCCCTAAAGACCTAGACCACCCCCCCAAGCCCCCTGCACCCCTAGACCACCCAAGCCATACAGTCAGGCCACCCACCCCCTAAAGCCCTAGACCACCCCCAAGCCATACAGTCAGACCACCCACCCCCTAAAGCCCTAGACCACCCCCCAAGCCCCCTGCACCCCTAGACCACTCCCAAGCCATGCACCCTAGCCACCCACCCCCTGCACCCCTAGACCACCCCCAAGCCATGCAGTCAGCCCACCTACCCCCTAAAGACCTAGACCACCCCCCAAGCCCCCTGCACCCCTAGACCACTCCCAAGCCATGCACCCTAGCCACCCACCCCCTGCACCCCTAGACCACCCTAAGCCCTGCAGTCGGGCCACCCACCCCCTAAAGCCCTAGACCACCCCCCAAGCCCCCTGCACCCCTAGACCACCCCCAAGCCATACAGTCAGGCCACCCACCCCCTAAAGCCCTAGACCACCCCCCAAGCCATGCACCCTAGCCACCCACCCCCTGCACCCCTAGACCACCCTAAGCCATGCAGTCGGGCCACCCACCCCCTAAAGCCCTAGACCACCCCCCAAGCCCCCTGCACCCCTAGACCACTCACAAGCCATGCAGTCAGGCCACACACCCCCTAAAGCCCTAGACCACCCCCCAAGCCACCCACCCCCGGCACCCCTAGACCACCCCAGCGGGCGGCGGCAGGGGACCAAGACCGTCCACGCCTTCCTAGGGACGATTCCGGCCAGCAGGCCTCCCTCCCCCAACCACGCCGACGACCCCGGCCCACCTCCCCCTTCTTCCCCGCCCCACAGGTGCTCTCGGCGAAGCCCACAGCTACCGCCCCGAAACCCTATCCGTGGCAAAACCCACCCCCGGGGCCAGCGCTCCCCCATTCCCCCCCTCCCGCCGCTTCGCCCCCTCCCTCCCCCGGCCGCCCCCGCCTCCCAGGGCAGGCCTCGAAGGGCGACTGCCGAGCCCCCCGCTCCGCTGTACGGCGTCCCCCACCAGCATCCCTCCCGACCCTTCTCCCGGGGAGAGGCCTAGTCGCTGGCGGAGGGCGAAGCCGGACCCGCGGCTGGCTTCCCCCTCTTACCGGAGGCCTTCACCGGCTCTCCCGCCGCCGCCGCCGCCCCCAAACCGGCTCCTCGCGGCCTCTTGCTCGGGCCTCCCCGGGGCAGAGCGCGCCGGGCCCCGCTGCCCGCGGGGGAACTGGGGAGCCTTTGCTTGCCGGAGCCTCCTTCTTCTCCTCCTTCTCCTCCTCGCTTGTCAAAGGGACGTTGCCTCGCCGCTGGAAAGCCGAGCGAAGCCAGGAGCCCCTCGGACGCCCAGAGCTGATTGCTATTTATTGCCCGCAGGTAGAGGTGTCCCACCCACCCACTCAGTTTCCGTGCGGACCCGATCCTATGCTGCGCTCGCGAGTAAAAGCCACCTCCGAGGGCTGCTACTCACTTGCAATAATAATTAAAGGTTGCTACGTGCCCTTTTTTTTTTTTTAAAGGGGGAGTAACAAATTGAGACAAATTGCATTTATTCGCTTTGAATAGCCGGCGCAAAGTCCTCTTTTTAAATATATATATATATATTATTATTTTGCTCTTCCATATACAGTGGTACCTCGGGTTACAGACGCTTCAGTTTACAGACTCCACTAACTCAGAAATAGTACCTCGGGTTAAAAACTTTGCTTCAGGATGAGAACAGAAACAGTTTCAGGTTAAGAACGGACCTCCAGTTCTTAACCCGAGGTACCACTGTATGGCAACCCTAAAGTGACCATAATAACAGCGGTCAATTGACAGGTTTGCAGAAGAGTCTTAACTGACCACGTTTTATTCCGCAAGGAAAGGGAGCTTGCTCGCAAGTAAACGCATCGCCATGCAGGTGGTTTGTTTTTTTCGGAGCACGGAGCATGTTTGTTTTCTCCTGCTCCGGAGGGTAAGGACTCGAACCAGCGGATTCAAAGTCACAGGAAAGGAGGTTCAGCATCTGAACATCAGGAAGAGCTTTCTGGCGGGAAGAGCTGTGTTCGACAGTGGAAAGGACTCCCTCGGGAGCAGGTGGCCTCGCCTTCCTTGGACGTTTTAAACAGAGGCTGGGATGGCCATCGGTCAGGGATGGTCTAGTTGAGATTCCTGCATTGCCAGGGGGTGGCTGGATGACCCTTAGGGGTCCCTTCCAACTCTACAATTCTCTGGTGCAGGTTTGTGCAGATTCCTGGGGCACAAGGTGGATGCAAGGGGTGCATAGGATTGCAGCCAATCTTATGCATCGCCCCCTAGGGAATAAGTCCCACTGATCATGATGTAGGCGAGTAGATTGCTGCTGTGCAGGCTGTTCTACCACCCTGCTTATTTAGAAGCAAGAATAAGTGTTTTCCTTTTCAAATAATACAGAGTATGGTGAAATCACAATAAGGAAAACTTCCCCTCAGTAGTTTCAAGCACTACTACAGATTCCACATAATACCTGTACTGTACTGCACTATTTAGTGTGGCAGCACCTGCACTTTGGAACTCCTAGCCTATTGCAATAAAAGAATACTGTATGAAACGAAGTCAAAGCATTTTTTGCAGACATGGGGTGCCTTGTCTTTTTGTTGGTTTCTGTATCCACATACCCTGTCAGTTAACTTGTCTGTCAAAGCTGGGCCAACCACAAATCTCAAATTTATATTTAACGTTCTCCAGTCCCCAGCTACGGACAATTGTGCTGCGGTCATTGGTTGGGCCATAAGGTCTTTAGAGCATTAACCTTCTGCACCCCACCCCCCCAATACAGGCAGTATTGCTATTTTAGAATCAAGGTCCTTGTGTTATGAGTCCCATTTCATGAAAGACTTTTTCCCAAAATAGGTATACCTGAGGGAGCATCCCCCACATGTGAATAACAAGAGCCTGGGTATATCAGTAGGCCATGGGGCAGAAGGGGGAACACCCACACTTCAAAGATATTTGTCTGCCCACAAAATAGAACTGTTTAAGGACATAATGTTGTTGACAAAGAAAAGCTTCTTCTCCACAGAAACAAAGCAATCAGAGCAGAAAGGGCTAAAAATGCAATCTCAAAGAAGGTACCCAGGAGCAGGGATATGGTACAGTCGTACCTTGGTTCTGGAACGCCTTGCAGCTTGAATATTTCGGCTCCCGAACGCCACAAACCCGGAAGTGAGTGTTCCGGTTTGCAAATGTTCTTTGGAACCTGAACGTCCAACACGGCTTACGCGGCTTCTGATTGAGTGCAGGAAGCCAACTGGAGCCAACTGGAAGCCACGCCTTGGTTTTCAGAAGTCAAACAGACTTCCGGAACAGATTCCGTTCGAGAACCAAGGTACAGCTGTATTTGAAAACTAATGTTCCATTTCAATATGCCTCCCGCTTTTATCTAAGATGCTTCAAATAGATTTGCTTATTACACTGTGTGCACTGGTGTGGTAAGAGAGGATGGCATGTGTCGTGGGAAGATTCAAGGACAATCAGAGAAACATTTAAACATTTCAATGTTTAAAATATTTAAACATGTTAAAATGTTTAAATATAGTGCATATGGGTGTTCTGTGTGTATATATATATATATATTGCAGAATATGGATAGATATCTTTTCGAAATGAGAGCAAAAGCATCAAGCGATACTGAGAACAATCCTGGTTGTGTTTTCCAATGCATTTCTTACCAATAAAACAGCAACAGTGTGGTGCCAGCATATTTTTATTCTGAAAGTATGGCCCAGAAAAAGAAGTTTGAAACTGCTGCTCTATTCCATTGACGGTGCTGGAGTGCCCTCTGCTGGGCATATACCAAACTATTTATTGAATATTTTATGAAGGTTCCACGGCTTAGAACTTAAGTAGACCTGTTGGAGATCCAACCAATGAGCAAAAACAGACTAATATACAGTACATAGGAGATATGGATTGGTCGAGAAAAGTAGTGATTATTTGCATGAATGAGTACAGGTATAAATGCAATTGCTTTAAATGTGAAGGGGTTGGAAAACCTGATAAAATGGACTAAGACAGCAGCATTTCTTTATAAAAGGGATCCACAAATATTTTTCCTGCCAGAAACACACAAAGCCGATTGGAAAAAATATGTTTTATTCAGTTATGGGTGGGGCAAAGGTTCAGAGCAAGAGGTTCAAGCTAAGGAGGAGGTATAGGCATATTAATACACACATTATTTAATTTCCAAACTACTAAAGCGCTGAGAGATGTAAATGGAAGACTTGCATTTGTTGAAGGGATTTTTAATGGAATGCCTAAGGTAACATTGGCATCTGTCTATGTACCAAATAGTGGTCAGTTTCCTGCAAAATAACTTTGGGCAGAGCTGCTAGGGATTTAATAATTTTGTTTTTGTTGTACTAATTATGTATATTATGCAATAAGAATTGCAGTGCTATCTAGTATACTGTCATCATGTTGCTTGTGTTGTTTGTTGTGTTAGGGATTTAATAATTGACAGTGACCTTAATTGGAACATAAAAGGATTATCATAAGCATTTGGCTGATTCTGCTTAGAAAAAGAAAAGTGCGCTGGAACTTTAAGAAGGCAGATAGCTGCTGAAACTCTCAAGACTGCTGCAAGAGTGGGGATTAAGAGACATATGCTGAGAGACACATGAACCCAGGGGAAACGAGTCACTCACATGTGGCTCCAGTTTTCAGCTCACAATCTAGATTTAACTTCTGCCTCACTTCTGAATGCAGTGCAAGGGACGCAGACAGGAGACATTAAAATAGCAGAACATGCACCAGTCTGTGCAAAATTTGACTTTGCTCCAGTGTGGTACTTCAGCCCAAATCAGCTGATTAGGGTAAAGTTTACAAAAACACTAGCAAATTTCTTTAAAGAAAATAATACTGGAGGAATAAGCTCCAGTTTGTTGGGGGGAAACTATAAAGACAGTCATGAGTGGTGCTTATATTCAGATAAAATTAAACAGATAACACAGAATGGAGAGAGAAAATATCAATTGGAACAGGAAATCTCCTTTTTAGAACAACTACACAGAGGAAGAGGATCAAAGGGCATATTTAAAAAGCTACAAATAAAATGGAAAGAATTAGAAACTATAGAAGCAGAGAAAATGATACAGCTGTCATATTTAAAACAAAAACATACGAATTGGGGGGAAGGAATCAAAACTCTTAGCAAACAGATTACGGAGAAAAAAGAAATAAAACAATCATAACTGGTATAAAAAGCAAAAATAAGAGAAAATGCATTTTCTACCAAAATAATCTGTGAAGAATTTAAGGAGCTCTAAATGATTCCTACAACAACTTTATGAGATAGTCCAGTATTCTTATCACCAAGATGAAGTAGTGGAGCTGGCAAATTGTTGCCTACCAAAGGCTGTCCAATAAGCTCATTAGTGAAGAAAAATACAAACCACATGCATGTCTTGTCAACAGACCACTCTGCAGCATGCAAGCTTTCTCTGTATAGAATCTACCTTGCTATAGAATAATAGGGCAGTTCTGAAAGACCTAGCAGCTTTTAAAAAGAATCCAATTTTTTAAAATTGCAGAAATCCAACTACATCCAGATTGCTTAATAACCTAACAGCAGCAGATTATAGCTGAAATGGAGGTTCTCAGAGAACCAACATCTGCAGATATAGCAGATATAGCAAAGCATTTCAATAGTGGGGCAGGTTTTATAAAGTCAAGCTGTTGGGACTCTGTTCGTCTGTGGAGTAAAGACCTAACCGTGATCTTTCTTGCTCTCCGCATCATTCTGGCAAACACTTGTCTTTTTTTTAATATAATAATATTTTATTGATTTTCCAAAAACAAAAAACAATACAAAACAAAAAATTGACTTCCCTCTAGTCCCTTCTCTGGTTCCATTACAGTGGTACCTCTGGATACGCACACCTCTGGTACCCTTCAGGATGCGAAGTGGCAAACCCAGAAGCGCTCTACTGCGCTGCACACATGCACAGAAGCAGCACCTCCGGTTGCGAATTCCTCAGGATCTGATCAGAGCTCCAGAACAGATCCCGTGCACAAGTGGAGGTACCACTGTATTTATCAACATGCTGCATATCCATTGTTAAATTTATTACATATTTATATCACCTATATGAATTTAAGGAAGAGTGGAAGATGTTTATTGCATATATACAGAAGCAATGTACACAGGTTAATACATTAGCAGGGTTTTAAGTTTATTTGTAATTTTACATAAATGGATAATAGGTGAAATAGGTGAATAGCTGGGAAAGCCAGGATAATTGCACCAGGCCAGCTGCAGGTGGCACTATTGTTTTAGGAATGCTGCTGAACCAAAATCCAGTTTAATTAAGTTTAAAGAACTTTCCTGGGGTTTAGCCTTCCACTCAATCCATAAATAATTACTTGTTGTAATTTAACTTTACCTTTACCTGTTAGTGGGGCTCCAGAACTAGTGCAGTAGTTCATGGGTAGGCAAACTAAGGCCCGGGGGCCAGATCCGGCCCAATTGCTTTCTAAATCCGGCCGGTGGACGGTCCGGGAATCAGCGTGTTTTTACATGAGTAGAATGTGTCCTTTTAATTAAAGTGCATCTCTGGGTTATTTGTGGGGCATAGGAATTGGTTCATTTTTTCCCCTTCAAAATATAGTTCAGCCTCCCACAAGGTCTGAGGGACAGTGGACTGGCCCCCTGCTGGAAAAGTTTGCTGACCCCTGCAGTAATTTGTTGGTGCAGTGCCAAAATTGTTGCCAGGTCACAGTAACCTTCAAACACTGATCAGGAGACCTGCAGGTGCAAAATAAGGGTACCATGTCTCACACGTATAGCAGATTTTTCCTAACAGCAATTAAAGGAACCTCGACATCTCCTAGCTGCTGCAACAAGCTTTCCTAACCCCCTGGTCACCCAAAACCAAAAGAGGCATGAAAAGGACAGAGTTGGTAAAAGCCCTGGAGAGGAGGAGACATAGACAACTGTGGGGACGCAGGGCCTTTCGGTCTTGACAGCTGATCAATGAGGCAGAGCTCCTGTGTTCATTAGGCCCAACAGTCCACCAAATCTGTGCTGATTGTGTTCTTGCTAATAAAGGGTTAACTCCAACTTGCATGGCCTGATTTACTGATATGCAGGCGCACCAAAGTGAGCAGGAATTGCTTAATTGCTACGGCAATGTGGACAGCACAGAAGAGCAATATTATTCTGGAATGTGCTGCTGGACTTGGAGCAAGGAAGATTCTAAGCCGTTTTCTTCAACATTGCTGATCTGTCCTGTTCTCTGGTACTTGCAGGGTCTATTCTCTTTGAGGCCAACTTGTGCCTAATCTGTACCACTTAAGAATGTAGGTAGTGCAGACGTTCATCTCCCTTAAGCCTCTGGTGCATGTTGAAGTATTACAGTTGTAACTGTGTGTGTCTTTTCTTTTCTTTTTAGTAGCAGAATGTATTTAAGAGAGACAATATGGTACAGTGGTTAGAGTGTTGGACTAGAGCCTGGGAGACCAGGGTTCAAATCCCCACTCAGCCAAACAGCTCACTGTGTGACCTTAGGCTAGTCCCTGCCTCTCAGCCTAACCTACCTTGGGGTTGTTGTTGAGTAGATGAAACAGGGAGGAAGAGAACCATGCACACAACCTTGAGCGCTTTGGAGAGAAGGCTTGATAGAAATGTATGTATAATATATATAATATGTGTCTCTCTCTGGGTGTCTGAGACTACACACACATATTTGTATGGTACACCTATATCAGCACAACCCGATGCCTTCATCAGCCCCAGTTGCATCAAAACATCTCTCCCCATAGGTGCCAACTCCATGGGGCCCTGGGTGTCCGATCATCCACAAAATTCCCCCATGAAGGGACCAGGCACCCACAAATTTTTGTGCCATGGCCATGCATGCATGCTGCATGGCACCCACAGCCCTGGGCACCCACGGTCTCCCATGTCAGTCTCTACAGCCACAGCAGGCGCTGTAACCCAACGGTTTAACTCCTTCCACAAAGGCACACTCTTCCGTTGTCTCCCGAGACAGACGAATGCCAACCAGGATGTGTGTGTATATGTGTGTTTGTGTAGTGACATTCTTAGTGAATCAGGATCTCCCCTATTTGCTGCCAGACTCCTCTGGCATCAGTGCCACCCACGCAATCCCTTCAGCTCCCTCACGGCTGTGGGCGCTGGATAGGGACGTCTTTACCATTGGGAGTAGTGGCGCAGTGAGCCAGGGCACCAAGCAGTGGAGGGTGCCAGGCAGAGAGTCCGGGGAGGGGAGAGCAGGGAGGTAAGAGAGGCAGAGCAGGGGCTTGGTGCCTGCGTGCTTCCAGCGCACTTTGGAGGCAGTAGGACCCTGTTCCGCTCTTCATCCCAGGTGCACCTGATTGATCTCCCGCTGGGAGAACAATGGACTGAGTCTACCAAAACCTCCTCATTAGCTTGTTAACTCTATCATAACCTGGATGATGTCAGAGTGAATGTCAGAGTATTTCCAAAACCTGTCGACTTTAGGAAAAAGCCTCAAAACTTTGGAAATTCATATAAAATCACTAGTTCCTTCGATTTGCTTCATTCTAGTCCCCTTAATACCATTGGCCAAGTACTTCAAACCCCATCAGTTCCTGCCATGATCCCTCAGGTGTGCAGTCACGTACTCAAGCTCTCCTGGACAGCCCTGTTGCCACTGTGGAGTGTTCCTTCGGCTCACTGGGTCCTGCCTGGTGAATGGGGCTTGGGCTACAGGGCACATACCAAACTTTCTGTGGGATGGCCGCCCCTGGAGCCCTTTCCAGTGACTGCCACAGGGAAGCCTGTTTATTTATTTCTTGGAGTATTTTAATCAAAGTATCACAGAACAGGATGGTTGGAAGGGACCCCGAGGGTCCTCTAGACCAACCCTCTCCAGTGCAGGAATCACAGCACAAGCATCTCTCACAAAACACATTTGCTCCATCTTTCCTGTGAACTGAGGAGATTTCACCCCTCCCATATCCAAGAATCTCCTGATGAGTCTGGTGATTTTCCAGAGAGACTGTGTTCTGCTCTCTACTTATTCCACTCCAGCCTAACATCAAAGAGTCAGTCAGTCAGTGGGGGGGGGGGAGAGAGAGACTGAGTGTTAGAGATGGTGTGTATAGATAAGATTGCTGCTAAGAGCAGCTGCAGGCACTCAGTGCAGTTCAGCATTCATTTTGCTTAGACCTCATTTAGCTCTGTATATAGTTTGTGTATTATACAGTGGTGCCTCGCAAGACGAACGACTCGCAAAACGAAAAACTCGCAAGACGAAAGAGTTTTCCATTTTTGAGTCGTTCCACAAGACGAATTTCCCTATGGGCTTGCTTCGCAAGAAGAAAGCCCATAGGGAAATCTCCGGGGACCTCTTTTAAATGCTGGCGGTGGGGAGCAAAGCCTTTCGCCCCCCTCCGGCCTTCAGAAGAGGTCCAGGAAGGCCTGCGGGGGCCGAAAGTCTTTGCTCCCGATGGCCAGCATTTTAAAAGCGGTCCAGGATAGCAGGGAAGCGCGCTGCGCTTTCCCGCTATCCCGAACCGCTTTTAAAATGCTGGCCATTGGGAGCAAAGACTTTCGCCCACCGCCGGGCTTCAGAAGAGGTCCTGGACCTCTTCTGAAGGCCGGCGGGGGGCAAAAGTCTTTGCTTCCCCCCCCCCCCCGCCTGCCTTCCCGGGATAGCGGAGAAGCGCAGCGCGTTTCTCCGCTATCCCGACAGCTTTTGAAGGCAGGCTAGAAGGCTTCACTGCCGCCCGCCAGCATTTTAAAATCTCCCCGGGACAGCGGAGAAGTCTCCGCTGTCCTGGGGGCTTTTAAAATGCTGGTGGTCGGGAGGAAAGCCCTCCTGTCCCCGGAGCTTGCGGGGCGGGAGGTGGGGAGCAGGGCTTTTCTTCCCACCGCCAGCCTTCAGAACAGCCTTCTGAAGGCTGGCGGTGGGAAGAAAAGCCCTTGTCCCCCCCCCCCAGCCTTCAGAAGAGGTCGGGGGACAGACTGTCCCCGGACCTGGTCTGAAGGCAGTTTCCATAGGAACGCATTGATTGATTTTCAATGCATTCCTATGGGAAACCGTGCTTCGCAAGACGAAAAACTCACAAGAAGAAAAAACTTGCGGAACGAATTAATTTCGTCTTGCGAGGCACCACTGTAGTTGTAGATAGAATAAAGAAGATATTCTACAGAGCTGCTCTCCGAGTCGTTTATGCTCTGCTATACTCTGCTGTACTCTGCTGTGCGACGACTGTCTTCTTGTGGAAGTGAATCCGGTGCTCACAACTCTAGGCTGTGAGTCCACAGCACTTTGACCTGTTCCTGTGCAGAAGGTGGTCTCTGGAAGTGCTACCCAGCTCGCCTAGCCCAGTCGGGGCTGAAGTGGATGAGTCCAGTTGGTGGCACTGGCTCAAGGGTGATGCTGACATGAACAGCCCTTCAGTTACAACAGAATAACAGAACCATTCACAGAGTTGGAAGGGAACCACCAGGGTCATCTAGTCCAACCCCCTGCAATGCAGGAAACTTTTGCCCAACATGGGGTTTGAAACCACAACCCTGAGATTAAGAGTCTCGTGCTTTACTGACAGAGGTATATCTAAGTTTGCAGGGCAGCAGCTGGCGGCGCGCGCAGTTTGATCCATCTTTTAGATTTAGGGGAGCTAGTCTCAAACGTTTGTTGGGGGAGACCAAGGTTTTTTTAGGGGGGTTATTTGTCCTGTCTTCATGCTTTTTAAGATGGAGGACCACTGTAGCCACCCCCAACGACACGTTTTCAAGATGGATGGTGAGGGAACAGCTGCAGTTGCCTGCGGTTCCTGCGAAATGTTTGCCATCTTGCCAAAGGTTGCAGGCAGCTTTACCTGCAGCAATTGCATGTTGATTGCCCTCTTAAAAGACAAAGTCCATCAACTGTAGGAACGTGTAGCTACGCTCCAAAGAATTAGAGAGCTGGAGCTCTTCTTGGAAGCAACAGAGCACACCGTCTCCACCAAGGAGGAGACAGGGGACACCCCTGAGAAGGAGGCTAGTTCACCAACACAGGTGCCAGATATATGGAGAAACGTGACTCAAAGAAGTAGGAGGCCCAGGGTTCGCTCTGATTGTTTAGAAATACACAATCGCTTTGAAGTCCTCTCCCCTAGCATGGAAGACGAAGAACAGACTCCATTTGAGGATCTCTCCCTCATTACAGTCGATCAGGTATATGAAGACAAGCAGCAAAGTCAGTCCTCAGGGAATGTGCAGGTGACCTTGCAACGGACAGCTCACGGAAGAACCCCGACCAGACCTAAGAGGAGGCGTGTAGTGGTGATAGGGGATTCCTTACTGAGGGGAACAGAAGCAGTGATCTGTGGGCCTGACAAGATGTCTCGGGAGGTGTGCTGTCTCCCCGGGGCTAAGATCCAAGATGTAACTGAACGACTGCAAGGAATCATAAAACCCACTGACAAATACCCCTTGGTTCATGTGGGAACCAATGACACTGCAAGCAATAGCCTCCAGAAGATCAAAAGAGACTACGAGGCTCTGGGCAGGAAATTGAAGCAATTAAATGCACAAATTGTCATCTCATCTGTCCTCCCAGTTGAACGACGTGGCCCAGGGAGAGAGGGAAAAATAGTGGAAGTGAACAGCTGGCTTCGCAAATGGTGTAAACAGGAACGGTTTGGATTCTTAGATCACGGACTACAGTTTATTGAAGATGGACTTCTGGCAAGCGATGGGCTGCACCTCACAGCGGTTAGGAGGAATGTTTTTGCCAAAAATCTCAGAAACCTCATCAGGAGGGCTTTAAACTGACTAATGTGGGGGCGGGAGACAGTGCTCCTGAAGGTAGGAGTCTATCAATTGATGAAGATGATCATCCAAATGTCATAGATCAAATGGAGCAAACAGCACGCAGACCTAGTGGTGGGAGGAAAAATCCTTAAATAAGAGACACGGGGGAATGATTAATGGACTTCAATGTCTTTACACTAATGCGCAAAGCATGGGAAATAATCAAGATGAGCTTGAGCTCTTGGTACAGCAAACTAAATATGACATAATAGGCATCACTGAAACCTGGTGGGATAAGTCCCACGATTGGAATGTAATAATGGAGGGATACAATCTATTTCAGAGAAACAGATCAGACAAGAAAGGAGGAGGAGTGGCGTTATATGTCAGGGATGTGTATACCTGTGAAGAGATCCAAGATTTAGAACCTCAAAGCCAAAGTGAGAGCATTTGGGTCAAAATTAAGGGAGAGAAGAATAACAGAGACTTCATTGTGGGAGTTTACTATAGATCCCCAAGCCAAACGGAGGACATAGATGATGCCTTCCTGGAACAGATGGCCAAGCATGCAAAAGGAAGGGAGATAGTAGTAATGGGGGACTTCAATTACCCAGATATTTGTTGGATGTCAAACTCAGCCAAGAGCATAAGGTCAAACAGATTCCTCACTGGCCTTGCAGACAACTTCATTGTCCAGAAAGTGGGAGAAGCAACAAGAGGAACAGCCATTTTAGATCTGGTCCTAACCAATGTTGATTACCTGGTTAGTGGGGTAGAAGTGGAAGGATCATTAGGCGCGAGTGATCATGCTCTCCTGAAGTTTACTATACAGCGGAAAGGAGCAGCCAAGCATACTAGGACTCAATTTCTTGACTTTAAGAAAGCCGACTTCATAAAACTTAGGGAAGTGCTGGGTGAGATCCCATGGACAGTAATACTAAAAGGAAAGGGAGTTCATGATGGCTGGGAGTTTGTTAAGAGGGAGATAGTAAAAGCACAACTTCAGGCAATACCAATGAGACGGAAACATGGAAGGTGCCTAAAGAAGCCAGGGTGGCTATCTAAAGAACTTTTAACTGAGTTAAGATTAAAAAAGGATGTGTACAAAAAATGGAAAAGGGGGGAAACCACCAAAGAGGAATTCAAACAAATAGCCAGCACATGTAGACACAAAGTCAGAAAACCTAAAGCACAGAATGAACTCAGGCTTGCTAGAGAGGTTAAAAGCAACAAGAAAGGCTTTTATGGGTATGTCCGTAGCAAAAGGAAGAACAAAGAAACAGTGGGGTCACTCAGAGGAGAAGATGGTGAAATGCAAACAGGGGACACAGAAAGGGCTGAACTCCTCAATGCCTTCTTTGCCTCAGTCTTCTCCGATAAAGAAAACAATGCCCGACCTGAAGAATTTGGAGCAAATGATTCAGCAGAGGAAACACAGCCCAGAATAACTAAGGAGATAGTACAAGAATACTTGGCTAGTTTCAAATTGAAATTCAAATTCAAAATCCTTTATTAGGCATATCACACCTCACATTAACAAACAAACATCATATACAGACTGTATAAAATACGGGCTTAGCGAACACAATTTATCCCAGTCCTATTCTTAACTCCAAAAAATAAATCGATGTACATAAATAATATAATACAACACAGCAACATTACCTACCATTAAAAACCACTAAGTCTCTTTATCATGGCCCATTCTTTCTTCATGGACAGCACTTAAAAATTCAGCCGCTATTAAAGTAATTTGATCATCGCTGTCCGCCAGCAGGTCCTGAACAGTTGGTTGTGTAAAAAACTGTCTATTAAATTTTAGGGCCTCAAATAATTGTCTTCTGGCATAGCTGCCAAAATCACAGGAAAAGAATATATGCTCTAGAGTATCGGGTTCCTGTTTTCTGCATTTACAGAGATGCTCTGATTCTGGGATAGCTAAGTATCTTCCTCTCACTACCGCCGAGGGAAACATGTTAAATCTGGCCAACATAAACAGCCTACACGATTCATGTTTCTTCAGATTTGTCATGTATCCCTTTTGGAAATCTCTACACAAAGGGAGATTTAGGTGGATAGGAGAGCAGGTGCTGTGCTTTGCAACCTCAAGCATGGCGAGAACACTTTTTTCTGTGAGGGTCTTCCTGATAATTTCCCATATATCTTTGGGATCAGAGCTTTCAAAATCAGTTAGAGTGAGCCCTATCGAATCCAGTTTTCTCCTACAAATCACTGATAAATTGTAGATTGCACTATCACTTAAAAGATCGTAAAGTATAGAATTAGGGGATAGGGCTCTATAATGGAGGAAGATCCAATATTTCAAGGTCCTCAGCCATGCTCTTACTGATAAAGGCAGTATTCCCAGCTCACAACATATTGTTTCATATTTTACAGAGTTTGCATGTCCTAATAATGACCTCAAAAGGGATGCGTGAAATTTATCCAACCTCTTGAGGTCACCTGAAATCCACACTGGTGTGCCGTATAGAAGTTGGGCACAGAGTTTCATGTCAATCACTTGCAATACAGCTGGAATAAATCTGTTTCCTACTGGAGAAAAAAAATAGGATTTAATATGGTGGGCTGTCACTTTGGCCTTAGCTATTGCAGCACATATATGTGTATTCCAATTCATATTATTTTTGAATGTGATTCCCAGATAATTGAAGTGCTTAACTTCCTGTATTAGATGTCCATTAATTATACAGCCTTTTGGGTTCCCTCTCTTTCTGAATTGCATAATCTTTGTCTTATCATAATTAATTTTGAAATTATTGAGAGAGCAGTAGTTTGAGAAACTCTTAAATAATTTTTTTAAACCCAAAACAGAGAGTGAAATAATTACAGCATCATCTGCATAAAGTAATAAAAAGAGTGGGCTATTGTTTAAATAAGGAGTATGAGTGGTTGCGTTTTGAAGAAATAATGGTAGGTCAGATAAAAATAAATTAAATAGGGTAGGGGCCAAGATACAGCCTTGCCTAACTCCTCGATTATTCAGAATAGGACCTGCAAGTTTACCATCTTTTGATACTTTAACATATATTTGGTTATTAGAATGTAAACTTTGAATCAGTGTAAGTAGATATGGGTCGATACCAAGGTGTTCTAGTTTAGTCCATAGTTTATTGCGGTCGACCGAATCAAAGGCACTTTTTAAATCCACAAATGCCACAAAGAGTTTTCGTTTATTTCTCATGACATATTTATCCACAAGATGACTTAACACTAGACACTGGTCAAGAGTTGATGAGCCTGCCTTAAAACCAGCCTGCTCTTTACCAGGTAGACCTTTTGTCAGCATCCATTCTTCCAATTTAATAAGCAGAGATTTGGCATAGATTTTACTTATGCATGGTAACAAACTTATAGGCCTGTAGTTCTCTTGGCAATTCCTATCACCTTTTTTAAAGATCGGTACCACTATTGAGTTGTTCCACGACTTAGGTACAAGGGCTGAGTGATAGATAGAATTAAA
The DNA here is from genome assembly GCF_027172205.1 of Podarcis raffonei. Taxonomy (NCBI): domain Eukaryota; kingdom Metazoa; phylum Chordata; class Lepidosauria; order Squamata; family Lacertidae; genus Podarcis; species Podarcis raffonei. The sequence continues at coordinate 40,741,593 of NC_070621.1, read as the reverse complement.
AAGTGGCACAAGTTTAATGGCCCACCATTCTATATCTAATCTCAACAGGTCTATTGGAATGCCATCCATACCAGGTGATTTCCCTTGCTTAAACGAAAAGATTATCCTTTTCATCTCCTCAACAGTAATTTGAAATTGTGTGGTTTTTGCCAGAGAAAATTTAAAATTTTCCTTTTTACAAACTTGGTGATCATAAAAAACAGCAGTAAAATGTGAAATCCAAGCCTCATCGCTTATATTAGGGAAATCAGTGATATCTTTTATTGAGAGAAGTGACCAAAAAGTTTTGGTATCTTTAATTTCTAATGCAGTAACAATTTTAGACCATTTGGCTAGTGCGAACTCAGATTTTTTTTCCAGGAGCATGTTCTTAAAAGCTTTTTTCATTTCAAAATAAGTCTTCCAGAGACCTTGAGAGTTGGTAATATAGGCTTCTTTTAGACAAGTTCTAAGTTCTTTCTTATAGTTAATACAATCTTTATCAAACCAGTTATACTTATTTGAAGGTTTGTTGCTGAACTGAGGGTCTAAAAAAGAAGAAAATAATTCCTGGATAGTCTTATAATAACAGTCATTATCCTCCAAGGGCATCAAATTTTGGTTAGCCACAGATTCGAGAATAACTGGGTTATTTTCAAATACTGCTAATAGATCCTCCCTATTTTTATCACTTATATAAACTCTTTTGGCATAGATAGTCTTATCAATACTAATAAGAGGACTAATATCATTATTTCTAGGATTCCTGTACATCTCTAAAACTATTGGGAAGTGGTCACTTTCTGAGCGAGGTACAACTGTAAAAGAGGCAACTTCATTTAACATTTCAACGGAAACTAGAGAATAGTTGATTACGCTCCTACCCCTTTTGGAGCTGAAGGTAAAATTTCCTGGAATATCCGGCCACATTGAGCCATTCAAAAATGAGAGGTTAAATTCTAAAACCAATTGTAAGAGTTTTCCTCCCGCTTTATTAATAATGATGTCCTTTGAATTCCTCCCTATTCTCAATGGAAGTGGGGCATCTTCAGCTAGATTTGAGACATAGTGTTTATAGAGAGCTGTATTATCTGATCCAATTCGAGCATTGGTGTCACCCATTACAATCAGGGGGATATTTGGGGATTTACTACGTATTAAATACAACTCTTCAGAGACTATATTCCAACCATAATCTGGTCTAATTTCTAACTCTAAGGGAGGAAAATATATATTTAAAAGAAGAATTTCCCTGTAAACAATGGAAAATGATAACAGTTGTGCATACTGTCCAATATTTCTGATATAATTAATTTTAAGGTTAGAAGGCTGTTTGATACCACAGATCAAACCAGCTTTAGGGCGACCTTTTGTTGACATTTTAGTAGCAGGTAAATTATAAGTAATAAAATTAGGAATATTTAAAGGTTTAAGAGACCAGGTTTCCTGCAGAAGTATTATATCATAAGACTCAAGAAAATTTATAAAATCAGAATCAGCTAATTTACATGAGAGTCCAGCTACATTCCAGGACATAATAGAAAGAGTTTGGAGAGATCTTTGATTTAAGGGTGCTAGTGAGGTATGCGTGGTGCATTCCGGATGTCACACCAAGTTCCTCTGGTTCTTACTATTAGCCCTTTCAGCGGGTTCAGATAGTTCAGATGCTAATTCAATGATGTTTAAAGATGTATTCAGTATGCTCACATTTGAGGAGGGTGGAATGCTAAGATTGCAACCTGGCGCACCCATGCTGGGGACTTTATTTGGGGAGCCCAATTCAGTCTCATTTAATTCTCTCATTTTATCCCATGCTAATGTAGTGACCAGGTTTGCCTCTGAGATGGGTTGCATGCGAGCTGGGTTATAGGAGGGGCGTTTCGACTCCAAGATCTGAGAGGATGGATTCATCTCCGCAACAACCAATTGGCCTGGGGTTCCCGACCCATAAATCCAGCTCGTGACGATAGAAGCATGAAGCCTGATCTGGGACATAATCAGATATGTTTTGGTTGTGTGGTCCCAGTTGGTCCTTCGTCAGATTTGTCAGACAAGAACAAAGGTTATTCAGTCTATAGAGTATTTTGTTCTGAGTTTCTTGGGGGAGAGCGCAGTAGGAGTTAATTAAGTTGTTTTCAAAACTTTCGAACCCGTTACCTTGGCTCGCCTCATATAAAGTCCCAGGAGAGTCTGGTCTTTGAAGATCATTAGTAAGTAACTCTGGGTGGTGATTAGGCGAGTCCTCAGTGGCTTTTATATCAATTAAAGTGTGGTATTCAGCCTTTTGATGAGGTGCTGCAGTTGAGGTTGCAGGACTGGGGAATAGTGGGATAGGAGAGGCCTCATTTTTAAAGTATCTTGATATTTTTACACCACTTGTCTTTAGGTGTTCTCTCTGTTTATATATCAGTTTTGCCAATCTCCGATCATGGAATGTAGCCCTGGCAAGCAAGCCATCAAAATATAGATATTCCACTTTGTCCAACTCCAAGGGATTACTCAAAGTACCTGGCATGTATGCCTTAAGGAAGTTCAGTAAATGGACTTTGTGATCCTCTTGTGATATAAATCCTGGAGGCTTAGGATAGCTTGAAAAAACAAGCTTGTTTTGAAGCAACACCAGCTTCCAGTTCTTATTTGTTGGAATGCTCTCCTTATTGGATTTGGAGTTGTCTATGGTTAAAACGTAGGACCATGGGTCTTGGGGCAATAAATCTTGCTCAGAGCTTGGTGGTGGAGCATGCGCTGAAGGTTTTAGACAATCCAGAGCTTTATCAGCACAGACGTTTGGGGGCAGATCCTGTTTAACTGACTTCTTGGCTAAAGACTTCACCAGGTTCCCTCTAGTCCCAGAGGCTGTTGTGCTCTCAAGTAGGTTAAAAAGCTTTTTAAAAACCATTTTTTTATAATGCACTGTCTTAAATTTTTTTATGTTTTTACTTTTTTTAACATTCTTTACAACTATGGATCTCCTTTTACAAGCATTAGCTCTGCAGGCTTTCTTACCCTTCCTTAATGGGCCACTCCTACAGAGGGTGGAGGCGAGGCCATGATTACTTTCCGATTCTGCAGGCATTCCGACGGGTTTTCTCCAGAGAGTTTTACAGGAGTCAGCCATGATGGTAAGAATTTTTGTGCAAATGTCCAGGTAGGACTTTATGGATTCAATGTCCTCAGTAAGGAGCACTAGTACTTGGCTAGTTTAGATGTATTCAAGTCTCCAGGGCCAGATGAACTGCATCCAAGAGTATTAAAAGAACTGGCAGATGTGATCTCAGAACCACTGGCAGTCATCTTTGAGAATTCCTGGAGAACAGGCGAAGTCCCGGCAGACTGGAGGAGGGCAAATGTTGTCCCTATTTTCAAAAAGGGGAAAAGAGAGGACCCAAATAATTATCGCCCAGTCAGTCTGACATCAATACCAGGGAAGATTCTGGAGCAGATCATTAAGCAAACAGTCTGTGAGCACCTAGAAAGGAATGCTGTGATCACCAATAGTCAGCATGGATTTCTGAAAAATAAGTCATGTCAGACTAACCTGATCTCATTTTTTGACAGAATTACAAGCCTGGTAGATGAAGGGAACGCAGTGGATGTAGCCTACCTTGATTTCAACAAGGCATTTGACAAGGTGCCCCATGATATTCTTGTAAAGAAGCTGGTAAAATGCGGTCTTGACTATGCTACCACTCAGTGGATTTGTAACTGGCTGACTGACCGAACCCAAAGGGTGCTCATCAATGGTTCCTCTTCATCTTGGAGAAGAGTGACTAGTGGGGTGCCACAGGGTTCTGTCTTGGGCCCGGTCTTATTCAACATCTTTATCAACGACTTGGATGATGGACTCAAGGGCATTCTGATCAAATTTGCAGATGACACCAAACTGGGAGGGGTGGCTAACACCCCAGAGGACAGGATCACACTTCAAAACGACCTTGACAGATTAGAGAACTGGGCCAAAACAAACAAGATGAACTTTAACAGGGAGAAATGTAAAGTATTGCACTTGGGCAAAAAAAATGAGAGGCACAAATAAAAGATGGGGGACACCTGGCTTGAGAGCAGTACATGCGAAAAGGATCTAGGAGTCTTGGTTGACCACAAACTTGACATGAGCCAACAGTGTGACACGGCAGCTAAAAAAGCCAATGCAATTCTGGGCTGCATCAATAGGAGTATAGCATCTAGATCAAGGGAAGTAATAGTGCCACTGTATTCTGCTCTGGTCAGACCTCACCTGGAGTACTGTGTCCAGTTCTGGGCACCACAGTTCAAGAAGGACACTGACAAACTGGAACGTGTCCAGAGGAGGGCAACCAAAATGGTCAAAGGCCTGGAAACGATGCCTTATGAGGAACGGCTAAGGGAGCTGGGCATGTTTAGCCTGGAGAAGAGGAGGTTAAGGGGTGATATGATAGCCATGTTCAAATATATAAAAGGATGTCATATAGAGGAGGGAGAAAGGTTGTTTTCTGCTGCTCCAGAGAAGCAGACACGGAGCAATGGATCCAAACTACAAGAAAGAAGATTCCACCTAAACATTAGGAAGAACTTCCTGGCAGTAAGAGCTGTTTGACAGTGGAATTTGCTGCCAAGTAGTGTGATGGAGTCTCCTTCTTTGGAGGTCTTTAAGCAGAGGCTTGACAACCATATGTCAGGAGTGCTCTGATGGTGTTTCCTGCTTGGCAGGGGGTTGGACTCGATGGCCCTTGTGGTCTCTTCCAACTCTATGATTCTATGATTCTAAGTTCAGCATTTTTTCTCTCATTTTGGTACCCGGTTAAGCGATGCCATTTTGCTTGGACAATTTAAGACCAGGAGTGACTTGTCAGATTTTGGCTGGCCCACATGCATCTGAGACTATATAAGTGTGTATATAGGTGCATAGTTAATAAATGAGCAACTAAAAAAAAAAGGTTATGTTTCCTGTTTTCTTTTCCCAAGCAGATATAATGTGTAAGCGTAGTGTCAGCTCCCTAAAAAAAGGTCAGCAACTTTGGGGTCTCCCCCCCGTAGAAAATGTCGACAACTCTGGGAAAGGGGGGGCGCAGGAGGGATCTTTGCACCACAGCGCCGGATATGCTTAAGACAGCCCTGGCGCTAGAACTAAACTCCCCGAGCCACGCGCGCTCCGAGCTCCTGGGCACGGACAATCGGGCATCAGTCACCTGCCTCGACCCCTCTCCAGCCTCAGCGGGTCAGCTCTCCCTCCCCTTCCCGTCTCCAGATCAAGTTGGCACCGCCCCGCGACGGCCTTGCGTAGCGCACACAGGGGCTGGACTGCCGGGTATGCGTCGCTATGCGTCCTCCTCGCTAGTTGCCCGGCCCGCAGCGGGCATGGTGCAGCCGCCGCCCGGGCGGCATGGCGACCTGGAAGCGGGACAGTCGGCTCACCGCTCTGCAGCGGCTCAGCTGTGCCGGGCTGGCCGGGGCGCTGAGCCACAGCCTGACGGCGCCTCTGGAAGTTTTCACCGTCCTGGCCCAAGTTGGCACACACCACTCGCGGCGAGGGCTCTGGGAGACGGGGCGCAGCTTATGCAAGGCCGAAGGCATTGGGGCCCTCTGGAAGGGCAACCTCACCGCCTGTTTGCGCCTCTTTCCCTACAGCGCCCTACAACTGGCCTCTTACCGCAGGTAAGCCAGGGCGAGAACCCCCCTCGGCTTTCGGACCCAACCAGTTGATACCAAAGCAATGGCGTGGCGCGGGGACACGGCTCTCCAAGGGTTAATAATTCATGCAGTTCGTTGTGGCTGCCCAGCATTTTTCCATTTCTACAGGCTCATGGGAGGGGAGGGGACTCCAGTAAACTTCAGTCTTATTTTCACCTAACTAAGCTCTGTTGAACACAGTGAGACTTCCGCGTAAAGACGCACGGAGGTCCGAGTAAGAATGACTTCAAAAATAAAAAAAATCTTTATAGTATTAACCAATCAGAGGGGTGCACTGAAGAGACAGAGGAATACCGGTAGTTAAAGGGCGCTCTGAACGGTCCAGCTGATGTCGAATTTCCTCCCTGCCTCTAGGAAGGTGTGTGGAACAGTGTAGCTTTCTGGAGTTGTTTGTTTTTTAACTGCCTCACTCTGAAACCTAAAAGATAAAATATGATTAACTGTCCACAAAATGTATTTTCCATGCAGAAAGTGGGTTCCAAAACTGGTTCTTGCCCTGTGCAACATACAGACTTTCATTATAAGCTGCATTCTGTGCCCAAAAACAGAACTTATATTTCCCCTTTGGTTTTGAATAAGATGAAGGTTTTCTATATTTCCCCCAGTGGTGGGAGCTAGATGTAGCTTCCATGGGTGTGGTGCTGAAGCTGTAAATCAAGTCTGATTTCTTTTAAAAGAAAGACAGAAATAAATTAAACCTGTTTTAGATAATCTTAGGCAGCTGAGGGAGGGTTGCCTTCTATAGCCAGACTTCACACATGCGTAGTAGGCCTGCAACTTTTGTGTTGGAAGAGAAGTTCTCCTTATTTCATACTTAAGCTAATCAGGAATTCATCAGAACTGAAGCTTGCATTGAATGGAAAGTTCGCAGAAGGCCTTTTTGATTATTGTCTGGGGTGGGGTGGCCAAACTACAAAGGTACAAGGCAAGAGCCACTGAAAAAATGAAACAAATGAGGGGAGGAAAGCCATGGTTTCTTTCGTTAACTCATGGTTTGTTAAGCAGTGGCTTAAACAAACCATGATTTAGTGTTACAAATGAATCACTGACTTTATCTATGTTGTGTATCTAACTTGTGATATCCCCACCCCCATATATCATACCAGGTTTGTCTTGCTGTTTGTGGATGATTTGGGCCACATCTCCCAGTGGGGTTCGATCATGGCTGGAAGTTTGGCTGGCATGGTGGCTGCTGTTGCAACATACCCAACCGAAGTCGTCAAAACCCGTCTCATTGTACAGAACCGGTTGGAGCCCTCCTACAAAGGAATACTGCATGCTTTGTACATGATTTATCATCAAGAAGGCGTTGCTGCACTTTATCGTGGTGTTTCACTGTCAGTATTAGGTATCGTGAGACTGCATTCCTTTTCCTATAACATTGGGGTTGGAATAGTGACTGAAAGTCAGTGCTTTTTAGTTACAGTCATACCTCGGATTGAATGTGCTTCAGGTTGAGTGCTTTGGGGTTGTGCTCCGCGGCAACCCAGAAGTAACGGAGCGCGTTACTTCCAGGTTTCGCCACTCGCACATGCGCAGACGCTCAAAATGATGTCACGCGCATGACCCGCACACGCGCAGACGTGCCGTTGCATCTTACATTCCATTCAGGATGCAAACGGGGCTCTGGAATGGATCCCGTTCGCATCCCGAGGTACCACTGTATTTTACTTACAGTATTTTCTGTGCCACCTGTTTTCTGGGCAGCTTCTAACAAAAAGATGTTAAAATACAGCTGTCAGTTCAAGCAATAAAACAATAAAAGGCAGCATTAAATTTTGAAATGCAATAAGACAAGCCCCCTTTTTTAAAAATTGCTTGTGTCAGATCTCAGTCTATTGCCTGCAAAACTGGTGTATTGGCAATGTGCTGCTAACTGCGTTCTCAGTCATTCATCCTCCCCAAAACGATGTGAGGAGATCCAATTCTTCTGATTTTACAGATGGAGGATCATGATTGAGAGGCATAAATTTTCCCATGACCAAATGTAGCAAGGAAAAAAGAGGCAATGCACACAATCAATACAGATTCTGATTGGACCCAACAGCAGATACTATACAGTGGTACCTCTGGTTGTGGACGGGATCCATTCCGGAAGTCTGGACAGATCCTGAGGTTTCCACAACCCGAGGACCGCTTCTGTGCATGCGTGCACGGTGAAACCTGGTCAAATAATTCTGGGTTTGCCGCTTTCGCATCCTGAAGTTTACATAACCGGAGGATTACTTAACCGAAGGTACTACTATATATGGTTTTTAAAAGACCCATTCAATTGCCAATGATGACCTTGGTGCCTCACCTACTTCGGCTTTTATAGTCCAAATGTTTTAGAAAACCAAATATATCCCAAAAGAATATTTGCACCTTACATTGTGCGAAGTTCTGTTCTGTTTTACCCTTAACAGAAATGCAATCAGACTTTAGAGTTAGTGACATTTCCAGGACAGTAAGCACATGTTAATCAGCAACTTCTGCTACAAAAGGGCATCAGAAGAATCCTGCTAGATCAAACCAAAGTCTTATGTAGTCTAGCATTCTGTTCTCACTGTGGCCAACCAAATGACTGTGAGAAGTCCCAAAAGCAGCCCCTGGGTGCAAACACACTTCTTATGTTTCCATTTTCTGGAAGCAGAAATTATTGCAGGAGAAAGATATTCCCATCATACTCTGCTTTGCAAACTTCTCAGAAAAATCTGATTGGCCATCATTAGCAGATGGGATGTTGAGCTAGGTGGTTTCTTGATCTGAATCGGCATAGCAAGCTGTATCAGTAAGCACCTAACAACTTCCACAAGTCTCTTTTGCTTGCTTGCTTTTCATGACAGGTGCTATCCCGTTTTCCATCGGCTCTTTCCTTGTTTACACACATCTGGATAAAATCTGGGGTCAGCCCAGCATCCGCTTCACTCCTGTGCAGAACTTTGTGAATGGTTGCCTGGCTGCTGGTGTTGCACAGTCACTTTCTTTCCCTTTCGAAACAGTCAAGAGGAAAATGCAGGTATGGAATTTAGGGGTACCATATTCCTCTAGAACTGGGGTATGCAACACACCAGCCTCTTGCTCAGGGGTTGCCAACCTTTGGTGGGGGCCTGTAGGCACATTTGCAAAAGCTCTTGTGGGCACCACACCCCCACAACCAAGCACATGTTGCAACCTGTTCTGAGGACTACAGGAGAACGCTTCTTTCACACCTAATTTCATTGGAGGGAGGGAGAGGATACTGTTGGCATCAAGGAAGGTCAACGGGCACCACATTGGCAACCTCCGCTCTAGTGGCATAGGCAGCGGAAAGGTTGTGGCATTTTGGGAGCAAGAGGGCCCATAGACGAGGCGATCACACCTCTTCTGGGCTGCACTGTTGTCTTCTTAAAGGACGGGAGGAAAAATCATACCTGGGACTGTGTGCATATGTTTAGCACTATGTGCTAGATTCTGGAACTAGAAGGTAGATGTATTGGTAGACCTTTGAGTTGTTTGCAGGGGATCATCCAGGTTTTCTGATTTGACTGATCCAACCGGCAGGTTTTATCTTGGACTCTCAGGATTTCCTAGCTGTAAAATGAGGCTCTATTTATTTAACAATTTCTTTACCACTTGATTAGAACAAAAGCTTTGAGTGGTTTACAAGAAAAAATATCAATAAAAGCAGTTAAAATCAAGTAGCTAAAATGCAATTAAAACCAGCTGTGAACTTAAAAAGAGTTTAAAGCACATCAACATGTATGTGTTTGGATAGGTTTGCCTTAAGAAAAATGTTTGAATCAAGACTGTATAGTTCATAACTTGCTGTGCCTTAAATTTGCAAGTGCAAACACCCCTCACATGCCACTGTCATGTCTTGCCTTGAGTCAATCACTTATCTCTCATCCTTAATGTTCATTGCCTATAAATAACATGAGTATTAACTGGCCGGCCCTTAGACTAATTTTAGAGCTTTGTGATAGAATCCCTAGTCTGTAATAAGTCAGAAGTAGTTTTGTATTTGTATATGCAGTTTATCCAGGTGTATGGCTCATGGAGGGGACGTGGGTGGCGCTGTGGGTTAAACCACTGAGCCTAGGACTTGCTGATCAGAAGGTCGGCAATTCCAAACCCCGCAACTGGGTGAGCTCCCGTTGCTCGGTCCCTGCTCCTGCCAACCTAGCAGTTTGAAAGCACCTCAAAGTGCAAGTAGATAAATAGGTACTGCTCCGGTGGGAAGGTAAACGGCGTTTCCGTGCGCTGCTCTGGTTCGCCAGAAGCGGCTTAGTCATGCTGGCCACATGACCCGAAAGCTATACGCCGGCTCCCTCGGCCAGTAAAGTGAGATGAGCGCCGCAACCCCAGAGTCGGCCACGACTGGACCTAATGGTCAGGGGTCCCTTTAACTTTATGGCTCATGGACAACAGCAGAGAGTTGGCACCACCATTTTGCATCTGTAGCCCAGCTGTTGAGCCTTGGGGTTCTAGTAACGAGCAAAGCAGACCGCCACCATTGCATTAGAATGGTACCAGTCCTTACATTTGCCATGTGGCATCCTTTGCCGCAAAGGAATTGTTGCTTTAGAGCAAGGTTGGAGGACCTGTAGCCCACTGGGTGTTGTTGGACTGCGGCTCCCATCATCCCCTACCATTGGCCATTCTGCCTGGGGCTGATGGGAGCTGGAGTCCAGCAACATCTGGAAGGCTGCATTTTGCTTGACCCTGAGTAACTGTACATGTGTCGTTTCATGCATCCAATGAAAAACAGCCTGGGAAGCAGGGCTTGTGGGAGACACTGCAATGGAGGGGAGGATCAAGCACACCCTGTTCTATCCACCAGTTTTCCCCTGCAGATTCTCTCTAAATGCACACTAATTTATAGATTTGGAAGCTTGTTATAGAAAAGCAAGGATGTTCTTAATACTGCCATTGGTGCATCTGGCTCAATATTGTCCTCATGGACTGGCAGTGCCTCTTGTATCCCTACCTGGGGATGCCAGGTATTTAGTCTTAAACTTTCTGCATGCAAAGCAGATGCTCCACTCCCAAGTTATGGCCCTTCCTTGTCTACTACATTTGCCTTGTAACATGTAGTTCTGCCCTTAGCTATACAGCTGGCAGAGGAGAAATGTTAGGTCATTTTGAGCCACTAGATGGTGATGTTACTCCACAATACACTTCCCGCTCAGGCTGATTCCTGCAGCCTCCAACATTTCCTCTCTGGTCTTTTAGCCTGGATTGCCAGGCAGAAACCTTTTTTATTATTATTAAGTTAGGATATTGCGCACACTTAACTTGGAGTAAGACCCGTTGAAGTAACTGGGACTTAATTCTCGCTAAATATGCATAGAACTGAGATATGTGTTAAGTTGCTTCTTTCTTCATTTTAAAAGCATCCTTACAAAAATGTAAATTTGCAGCATCTTCTTTGTTGTTCACCCTAACTGTATCCCTTTGTCTCCCTCTTTCCCTTTGCTCCTGGTTGACCTATTAGCGAACTGAAAGGTATAGTATGCATGTTTGGGCATGGGTCCTCGTGGCTTAGAGTAAAAAGTGCAGATGCTGGGTAGGTTTCTTTTTGCTAATATGCTGCTGAATTTTAGAAAGAAAGGGGAGGGAAGCAAGAGAGTACTAAAGCATAAGGCAACAATGACTTTTCATAACTCTTTCCATTTTTAGCAAATGTGAAAGGCTTAGAATTTTCTACATAAGAGCAACATTCGCAAGATCCGTTTACAGACCCTTAGATCCTTCTGTTGCACTGTGACCAAACAAACCAAGAAGCCTTCAATTAACCATAGTTGCCCAGTTTGTCTAGAGGTGTCCTGTTTCCCAAGTGTCATTGTTTCCCAAGACCATGGCTCAATAGCAAGGGATCTGCTTTCTATGCACAAGGTCCCATGTATCTTCAGGTAGTACTGGGAGAGACTTCTGCCTGAAACCATGGAGAGCTGCTGCCAGTCAGTGTTGACAGTACTGAGCTAGGTGGACCAGTGCTGTGACTCGGTACAAGGCAGCTTCCCTGTTCCATATAATTGCTGGCTTTGGATCAAGCCTAGATCTTAAATTGTAGCTTGAAGTTGGTTTCTTATGTGCTGAAGCTGCTAACCATAGATTCTTGGTTTGGATAAAAGCTATGGTTAATTAAAGGTTTCATGTTTTAATTACATTTTGAGTGAAGGGAGATTCAGAGGGGCTTCATGCAAAGACTCGCTTTATTAAGCAGATATACAATTGAAGCAAATGTGCAATGGGTCAGTGCATCTTGCTGTTAACCAGAAGTTTGGTGGTTCAAGCCCACCCAGAGATAGCTGTGGGCAGGATTCGTGCATTGCAACGGGTTGGACTCAGTGACCCTTGAGTACCTTCCAACTCTACAATTCTATGATTCTATGAAACATATGAGTGTCTGAAGCAGCTGGAGTACTGTTAAGCAAATATATGATTGACTGAAGCAGCTAAGTACTACTCATTTATTTATTATATCCACCCCTCCATCCTTTCTCAAATGAGCGAAGGGCAGCATGCAAGACTCCCCCCCCCCCATTTCATCAGCATAACAAACTTGTGAGGTAGGCTAGACTGAAAGAAAAATATCAACTGGCCCAAGGTGAGCTTTACAGCCAGCAGATATTTGGACTCCAGTCTCCAAGATCTTACTGCGTCCCTCTACAATGCCACCTTGACCGTTTATAATTGTCGCAATTTAAATGAAAAGAAAGGGTAATCTATTCATTTATTTAGAAGATTTTTATGCTACTCTTCATAGTATCTGTCCCAGAGCAGTTCACAAAATAGATCAATAAAATAATAATAATAATAATAATAATAATAATAATAATAATAATAATATCTACAATAACAGAAGTAGGCAATCCTTGGCACCCAAACATGTGGAGTGAATCCTTTAAATCAGGGGTGCAGAATTTGTGCCCTTCAGATATAGTTTTGGGATAACAGCTACCCTAATCTCGAACTATTGATCATGCTTGGCTGTAGCTGACGGGAACTGGAATCTGCGCTTGTATAGAAAGTAGCCTAGTGTACAGAGTTAAAAGTCACACTTGTTGCTCCACTTACATTTGCCTGTGGCCCCGGGCCCACTATTGGCATGTGGCCCTTGGAGAGTTATATAGAAGGGAATGTGGCCCTTAGCTGGGAAAGGTTCCCACCTAGGCCTTGTATCATCCATTTCTGATGCACCAAGAACCTGAGAGGATATATCAGAACACACACACACACACTTCTCTTTTACAGAAGCTTTCTGGACTGGTTGCCTCGAGACAGATCTTATTTACCCAGTGGGACTGGCTTGGCGGTAGATTAATGACAGACAAAAGAAAGCTGTTCCTCACACAATGCATACTTTTATGGAGTCAGCCGCAGTGAAAGCCACTTGCCTTACAGAGATTTCAGGGGGGGCTCAACAGGTTCGTGGAGATCAGCAACTGTTAGCCCTGACAAGTGGGTCCTGTAACAAAATGCTGCAGCGTGGAGTGCTTTGCTTCACTGTTGAAGTCAGCCAGCCATGTCTTCCTCCACAACACTTCATACCATTCTCCCTTCCACCCCAGTTTTCTTCTCCCTTGCAAATTCTACGACCACTGAGTTCATAGGCCTGGTTTATTTTGGGAGCAGGGGTGTCGGCTCCTCAACAAGCTGTACACTTGTACAGTTATTCACATGTAATATTCAGCGAGTGCTGTGCTTTCCCCCCAGAGGTACTCAAGGGTACATAGTACCAGCACCTCTTTTTCTAGAATAAAAGCACTAGCTAAAAGTGTTGCACTTACTGTAAGAACTTCATGGTGAGTACGTTTTTCCCTAGAAGGAAAGCACTGAACAAGTGTATAGTTTGTGTGCCTGGGTACCCAACGTTCAAGCTGTACATGTGCACAGTTACTTAGCCACATTGAATTCAGTGGGCTCACTGCTAAGCAGATGCGTATAGCATTGCACTACATTTTCCTATCTATTCCCTTATTTCTGTTTCTGTTTCCATAAAGCTCAAAGTCAGGGTCCCAGAAAGGAACTGATTTGTGATAGGCTTAAGACAGTCAGAAGGAATCTCAGGCTAGGCCAGAGAAAGTATAACTTGTGGGATTGTTTGGCAGAGCTCCTGCACCTTTAGAAGCTGAGTAGAAGAGGGAAGCAACACCTGCTGAAATCCCCTAATATGCTGCTAATATGCTGATATTTCAGAGCTGAAATTTGGGGTCAGACTAGATGACTGCTGGCTCCCTTTTTGCCCTGAATATGCTGAAATTCGGGGTCAGGCTAGATGACCCCTGGCTCCCTTTTTGCCCTGAATATGCTGAAATTCGGGGTCAGACTAGATGACCGCTGGTTCACTTTTTGCCCTGAATATGCTAAATTTGGGGTCAGGCTAGATGACTGCTGGCTCCCTTTTTGCCCTGAATATGCTGGAATTTGGGGTCAGGCTAGATGACCGTTGGCTCCCTTTTTGCCCTGAATATGCTAAATTTGGGGTCAGGCTAGATGACTGCTGGCTCCCTTTTTGCCCTGAATATGCTGAAATTCGGGGTCAGGCTAGATGACCCCTGGCTCCCTTTTTGCCCTGAATATGCTAAATTTGGGGTCAGACTAGATGACCGTTGGCTCCCTTTTTGCCCTGAATATGCTGAAATTTGGGGTCAGGCTAGATGACTGCTGGCTCCCTTTTTTCCCTGAATATGGAGATATGCCCACTTTGGCATCTGGTCCTCCTATAATGGAGTTCACTACCCCGAGATCTGGCACTGGCCATTAGCTCCAGTGACTTTCATAGCACAGTCCTATAGATGTCTACTCAGAAGCAAGGCCCACTGTGTTCTCCCTGGTAAGTGTTTATAGGAATGTTTTCTTGGGAGGAGTACAAGTCTACCAGTTGGCTGCGATAGCTTAAAAACAGATCTCCTCAGAAGAAGGATTGGAACCTCAGAACTGAATCCTGAAACATTAGATCAGATTCTGATATCTGGCAACCCCAGACCTTGTTCTCACCTTGGGTGGCCTGGTGCAAAAGAAGGCAGGTGCTTTTACACCTTTATGTAGGAAACATCATTTTACCAGGTGCACAAAATCCCCTTCTTTTACAGTACTATTAAAAGGCCCGGTCCTTCTGGACACCCTAGTATCAACCAGCAAAGGAAGTAGTATCAACTTTTAGCGTATGTATTGTAAGCAAACCCCCAGTGGATGCCTGAATTAATCCACCACCAGCAGAGAGTCCTATTGTCTCAACCTAGTCCAATGCAGAAACCGTGCCTGATTCCAAAACTGTTTCCCTCTAGGGATATAACTGTGTCAGTTTCCCAGGCCCTTCCTTTGGGCAAAAGGAATAAGCACATCCCCAGACAAACAGAATCTCAAGTGCTTCATTGAAGCTTCGACTGAGGGCTGCAAGATTTGAGGTTGGGCTTCATTCAGCCTGGAAGTATTTAGATATCCCCAATCGTCCGTGTTAACCTAGCCCTTGAAAGGATTCTGTGTTCTTATTTTAGATTTCAGATTAAGAGAAATAAACGCCCCGAGTAATTCTGCGCCACTTCTTTTCCTAATCCCTTATTAGCAAGGCTGGCACATATTGCACTCCTAGGTTTTCTCAATGAAAATATAATTTCAAATAATTCTTGCAGGGCAACTTTTTGTACCCTGGAAAGATCCATAAAAACCTGTGTCTTTATTTCTATATCTCTTGGGTTTGGGTTGGTAAATTATATATATATTTAATTATTGCATGTATTAGTTGCATTATTGTTTTATTTACCGGTACTTACAGGATATTAGTGGGGGGTGTTTTAACCTTGCTTTGGAAGTAAAGGGACTTATACTGAGGCCATGGTGAAGAGGATTTAAAAAAATTTTTTAATTGCAATCTGTTAATCAATTAAAAAGCAGATAGTAAATCCAATCAAAACTCCAGTTGAAGAGTGCTTCTCTGTAGCGGAAACATGTCCTGGAGGGTTCATCTTTCAGTAAACAAAGTGAAGCAGCCAAGAACTTAAAATATGAGCGTGGAAGCATCTCATGTATCATCACAAGGCATCCATCCGACAGAGAGGATCACTTTAGGCTTATCACTGTTAAGAAGCTGTCTAAGGTCTGATTTAACACAGAACATGGGGCATAGAGAATGCTTTCCCCTTGTGAACCCTCCAGATATGTCTGGGTAATTGAATCTCTGGTGTGCTAGTGTTAACATGTGAATTTAAACGCAACCTAGGTAGGTTGAAAGCATTCCTGCACAGAAATCTGCAGGACTGAGGCTGGGTCTGCAGATGCAACAGAAGCAAATGGTAATGAGGCAGGGGTTTGAATTGCTTGTACTACTTAGGTTGCAAGTTGAAGAATCTACTTTTGAATGCTGTCATTTTGTTGTTTTAAGACCCTGCAAGCAGAAATGTAACACATCTGTGAATTTCATCTGCAGTTCTGGTATTCTGTTTGCAAGAAGTTTTTATCCTGCAGTCCAAAGTGGTGTGATTTATCTTGTTGACTCATTCTTCTTGAGTTTAAACCAGTCCTAATTCATTGTAAGAAAACGAACTTGTTTCCTCTATGCGTGAAAAACAGTTTCCAAGCTGAACCTGCAGTGCTAGTGTCTTTGTACTTTCAAAGTTTCTTGCAAATTCTCTCTAATGCTGAAGAATGAGAAAAGGAAATGAGTTCTGCCCTTATGGCTTAACTTGTAGGTCTTGGCGGATATCTCACACAGTGCCTTGCAGACATCGCTTAGCATAACATTTATCTGGGAACTAGGCCAGAGAGAGAGTGAGATGCAGAATTCCCTTGCTGGAAGCACAGAACTTGTTGTCGTTTCCCTTCACTGTGGCTGGAGCAGTGATTTCCAAACTGGAGCCAGGGCACAGACATATGTCCCAAGAGTATTGCCAGTGTGGTATAAGCAAGCAATTAATTAAATAACTAAAGCAGAAGTGGCTAACCTATGACCCTCCAAATGTTGCTGGACTACAACTCCCATCATCCCTTGCTCTTGGCCATGCTGGCTGGGGTTGATAGGAGTTGCAGTCCAATTCTACTTAAACACATATACACAGAGAGAGAGAAAGACTCTTTGCTGTTAGGAAAGTTATGGGGAAATGCATTTAAGAGTGTGTGAAAGAACGGAAGACATGTAAAGACCCTCCAAACAAAACAGGACAAGTGCTTATTGCTGTAGAACCCATCCCATAAATAAATCAGAGCAAATGCTCAATGAAGACTGGACCTAGCCTGACCACTGGATAAACTTTGTGCAAGCTAAATAAATAGGTCATCTGGAGGATCCCTGAACAGACATATTGGATTGCGCTGTAGACCTGGAATTTTAAACATGCTTCCTAAGGCGTTTTCCCCATTGAAATCAGTGAGACTTGAAAGCAAACATGTCTTGAATTACTCCATGATAATGTAGCTGTTCCATGTAGAATACTAGCAGGAATGAAGGAATGAATGAATGACAAAAGTATGTTGTTGTTGTTGTTTAGTTGTTTAGTCGTGTCCGACTCTTCGTGACCCCCTGGACCAGAGCACGCCAGGCACTCCTGTCTTCCACTGCCTCCCGCAGTTTGGTCAAACTCATGCTGGTAGCTTCAAGAACACTGTCCAACCATCTCGTCCTCTGTCGTCCCCTTCTCCTTGTGCCCTCCATCTTTCCCAACATCAGGGTCTTTTCCAGGGAGTCTTCTCTTCTCATGAGGTGGCCAAAGTACTGGAGCCTCAGCTTCAGGATCTGTCTTTCCAGTGAGCACTCAGGGCTGATTTCCTTCAGAATGGAGAGGTTTGATCTTCTTGCAGTCCATGGGACTCTCAAGAGTCTCCTCCAGCACCATAATTCAAAAGCATCAATTCTTTGGCGATCAGCCTTCTTTATGGTCCAGCTCTCACTTCCATACATCACTACTGGGAAAACCATAGCTTTAACTATACGGACCTTTGTTGGCAAGGTGTATACAAAAAAGTATACTTTTTTGTGTGTACAAAAGGTGTGTACAAAAGTATACTTTAAGCACACTTAGCAGAAGAGTTTATAAGTGAATAGTATGGAATTGCTAGGCAGTGTATTTTTTGTGTGTCTGTGTAATTTAGACCAAGGGTGGGAACCCGTGGTCCTCCAAACATTGGACTCCAGCTCCCATCATCTGCAGCCAATACAGCCCATGAAGGGCTATATCTCAGTGACAGAGCATATGCTTTGCACATAAAGGGACCCATGTTAAATCTCTGGGTAGAGCTAGGAATGCCAGTAGGTGCAGAGACAGAGAATCAAAAGCTCCCATCAGCCCTAGCCAGCAGGTCTAATGGCCAGAGACACCGGGAGTTGTAGTCCAACAACATCTGGAGGACACCAGTTTCCCACCTCTGGTGTAGACAAGACTGAAATACTTGGACCAGTGGTTTGATACAGCAGCTTCCTATGATCTGTGATAATTGGAGTCCAGTAACATTTGGAGAAGGGACGCGGGTGGCACTGTGGTCTAAACCACAGAGCCTAGGGCTTGCCGATCGGAAAGTCGGTGGTTCGAATCCCCGCGATGGGGTGAGCTCCTGTTGCTCGGTCCCTGCTCCTGCCAACTTAGCAGTTTGAAAGCACCCCAAAAAGTGCAAGTAGATAAATAGGTATCGCTATGGTGGGAAGGTAAATGGTGTTTCCATGCACTGCTCTGGTTCGCCAGAAGCGGCTTAGTCATGCTGGCCACATGACCCGGAAGCTGTCTGCGGACAAACGCTGGCTCCCGCAGCCAGTAAAGCAAGATGAGCACTGCAACCCCAGAGTCGTCCGCAACTGGACTTAACGGTCAGGGGTCACTTTACCTTTTTAACATTTGGAGAGCTGCGGGTTTGCCACCCATGGTTTAGGCAAATAGGATCAGGTAGTACAGCAGTGCAGAATGGAGCAAATCTCCTCTCCTTGTCTTTGTACTGGTGCAAGTCTGAAATTCAAAAGCCTGGATATTATGTTTATTACAATAAAGTAAGGCAGCAGCAATACTAAGACTGCAATCTCCTCTGTGCACTTAATGCGGAAGTGTAAGGCCCATTTAATTCAATGGGACTTCTGTGCAGATATTCTGTATATATATATATTTGCTGCTACGCTGCATTCTTAAGTGCACTTAAGTAAGAGTAAGCCCCATGGAAAACAGCAAAACTTGCTTCTGAGTAGACATGCATCAGAGTGCAGACTTAAGGGCACTTGAAACCATCGCTGTTTTGGGGTGGGATTCAGTCACATACCAGCAAATGCAGCTTGTGCAACTGCAGCCATACTGGTGCTCTTGCACAGCAAACCCACTTCCCTTTTTGCAACAAAGGAAGTGGTGATAAAATGTGGGATAAGACTTGCTTTGCTCTGCTCAAACAAATCAGAACAAATGTTCAATGCATCGCATAACCTCCCTGCAAACTTTGTGCAATCAAATTCGGATGAATGCTCAAGAAGTAGGGCACCCGGAAGTGACCTTAGGCTGCAACCATAACCCCACTTCCCCACTAACCTTACTAGGACTTACTTCTAAGCAGACATGGCTAGGCTTCTGCTGAAAGGGTTTCAGAACAACAGGGACTTATTTTCCTCCTTTAAAATGGTGATGTGTTCTCTCCCGAGCAGGCTCAGAGTCCTTGCCTCCCACACTACGGAGGGGTTGATGTCCATTTTGCAGGCATGGTGGACTGTTTTAAGCAAACGGTGAAGACAAAAGGGGTGCTCGCCCTTTGGAATGGACTCACTGCTAACTTACTCAGGGTACGTACTAAAGCACCTGTTGTTCAATACCACTGGAGGTCTGATTTATTGTACTCCTAATTAGAAATTTATTCTTTTTTCCTCCTTCCAGAATTTAACCATGAGGTGTTGATGGAAGTTGAGGATTGCATGCAGTTTTTTAAAGCTGCCATTCTTTGTAGATCCATCTTTATATAACCTCAGAGTGGTTTTCAGGGTTCTCTCCTTCCCTGTTTTGTATTTCCAACAACCCCATGAGGTAGGTTAGGCTGATCTAAGATGACTGGACTGCGGTCACCCAGTGAGTGGGGATTTGAACCCAGGTCTCTCAGTTCTAATGGTCCACCATTCTAACCACTGCACCACACTGCCTCTCGATTAATAAACATGCTCAGGCTTTCCCCCCATAGTAGGCTTGAAGCCTGGATAATGAAAGTACGTGACTATTTTTGTGTTTTCGTTTGCTTGCTTTCTAAACAGATTGTTCCTTATTTTGGAGTCATGTTCAGCACTTTTGAATTCTGTCGTCGCGTCTGCCTGTATCGAAATGGTTACATTGATTCCCCTCTGACCTACAAGCTAACTCCAGGTGTGGACCAGAGTTTAAAGCCTAAAGAACTGCAAGAATTTAAACTACTTGGAAGAAGAAGCTTTTAAGCCTCAGGATGCATTTTCTGCAAAGCAATACTATGTCAACGCTGCAAAATAAGACACTGTGGTTTACTACCAGCTAACTAGCCCTCAGTTTAACAGCATGTGACTTTTTCCTTAAAATGCCTCTTATTGATAAAACTAGGCCCGAACTACTGAACGGGCCACTAAGCCAGTGGAGCTCACCCGATATTGATTGTGATCTGCCGTGCAGTAGAGATCGTCCAGCCTGTGGCCACAAGTGGCATCAAGTGTGGAGCAGACGGCTGCCCACTTGTCAATCACAGGATGCCACAATGGCGTCAGGTGCAAGGTGCTTTGAAGTCCCAAAGTCAGGACTTCAAAGCACCTTGCAAGGCACTGCTAAAACAGAGGGCAAAGTCGTCTTTCTTGTTCTTGGGGTTTCCTTGCAGACCCCTCCCTGAATCAGGAAAGGGTTTGCATGGAATCCTGCCAAACTGAGCAGGATTTAACCCTGTTCATCAACTGATGAGTGGGAGTTAAATCCTGCTCCATTTGGCTGCTCACCGGTTCAGGATTTAACTCTGCCCTCCTGACTATCAGCTATCAGCTGACGTCTGCTGATGGACGGGTGGGCACAGTTTTGGGGGAAGTGGCCTTGCAGGTGGCTGTTCCCTGCCCCTGCTCCAAACAGACTTCAAAGAGGCTCCCTGATCATTAGTTACAGCAAACTGCTATGGAGGCACATCTTCAAAGGAGGCTGCTGTTAATTACCAATCAGCTGTAACAACAGAGGGATGAGGAATTAGGGATCCAGCCTGCTGGTCTCCTTACCCTGGGCTGAGCAAGTCTGTTGTCTCAAACTATACGTGCAGCAGAATGAGATGACAGAATGGACTATAACACTCAAGACTGAAAGTGGGGGGTGTATGCTATTTTTTTATTTCTCTCCCATAGTTCACTCCACCGCAACATAACACAGCAGGGAGAAAAGTTCTGTTCCAGACCCCTCCTTGCTGTGCTATTTTTTTTCTGACTCCAAATAGCTTTTTGATGTAAGGGAGCACTGGCATTTGTGGTCCCACCACCCCCTTTGAAATGATAGCCCTTTCTGTTCCTTTGACTACCTTATTCTGCTATGTATGTAGACCTCGGGACGCGGGTGGCGCTGTTGGTAAAAGCCTCAGCCCCTAGGGCTTGCTGATCGAAAGGTCGGCAGTTCGAATCCCCGCAGCAGGGTGCGCTCCCGTTGTTCAGTCCCAGCGCCTGCCAACCTAGCAGTTCAAAAGCACTCCTGGGTGCAAGTAGATAAATAGGGACCGCTTACCAGCGGGAAGGTAAACAGCATTTCTGTGTGCGGCTCTGGCTCGCCAGAGCAGCGATGTCACGCTGGCCATGTGACCCGGAAGTGTCTCCGGACAGCGCTGGCCCCCGGCCTCTTGAGTGAGATGGGCGCACAACCCTAGAGTCTGTCAAGACTGGCCCGTACGGGCAGGGGTACCTTTACCTTTACCTTTATGTAGACCTCAGAGGCCCCTGCTGTATGTAGAGGCCTCAGAGAGGCAGAAAAAACAAGTCTATTGAACCTTTGCAGGCCATCACATATGGAAGGTGGGCTGCATTCAGCACATTGAATCTCAGGTTGTACATGCATGGCCTATACTGATGATGTGACTGTAATAACAGCAGGGATGCAAAGTCTTATTGGCAGGGAGGAGAAAGAACCACTTCAACGTCTTTTGGGAGGGAGAATGGCAAAATGAGAAATCAGGTGGTTTTACTTGCATGCACCAAAAATAATGAACTGCTTTTGAAAAGTAAAAAAAGCACATGCAAAGGATAATCAAAAATCACACAAAATTTACATTTGATGCTACGTGTCTTTGGGAAATACATTAGGTGGTTCACAGGTGGGGTTGCCCTGCCCACCTGTCAAAGCTGACCTATAGGGGGCCACCAGGCCAAAAAGATTCCCTGTTTATGATGTATGTGATAAGTATGTATGGATAAGTTAAGTATGGAGGAGTTGATGAAGAGTAGTGAGATGACATGATGGAAGTGCTTCTCCACATCAGAATTCCCTACTCATAAGAAACCAGCACAGGGAGATTAGATTGGGAGCCTGTCTGAAAAATGCAAGGTTTCCACAGGTACAAAGTTTATTTTGGGAGGGTGAATATTTACATAACACAATGCTGGGTGCCACTTGAGTTCTGAAGTGGCACTGCACAAAGCAAACTTTGCTACGTTATGCTTCTGGCTACGGGGACTGCAGAATTTTCTGGTGGACTCTGACCTCAATGCAATGCAGGGAAAACCCACTGCTGGGTCTCTTTGTGACTCCTAGAAAACCTCACAAAACCAGTGACTGTGCACTTTATAAACGGCAAACCAAAATGTATGACAAACTGTTCTGTCTCAGGCACATGGAATGCAGGTGTATTAACAAAAGTGTGTCTCCGGGGAGGGTGTGCGTGTGTGTGTGTGTAGAATTGTGGCTCTCTGTGTACCCTTGTTGTCATTTTAGTTGTGAGCACATGCACACTGCTGTCAACAATTGCTGTTGAAACCCTTGCAATAACAGTCCTTGTTTCACTTTGCCAAGGTGTATTTGATATTAAACTTACCTTTTTCCAGGAAAAAAAAGTGCAAAATGTTGATGTGGTTAAAGAGTTGCAATGCTGCTTTGTCCCAGTTCTCTCTCATATTCATATGTGCAAAGAAGAGGGAATTTTGTCATACAAGGATAGGAGAAGCCAGCTATGCCAAAATCCCCACTTCTACATATATACTAAAGAGGAACAGGAATGCTGTAAATGTCTGTGCAGAACAGAAGGATCAATTTTATTGGAAGTCTCACTATTACTGAAATGGGTTCTTGTAGGCAGGCCAGACCCTAGCAAGGTGCAGGGAACTTCCTTCACACCAAGGGTGCCCCAGTCCTTTCTGGGCAACATTCCTAGGGCCGCATGCCAGGTATGGAAAGGTCCATAGGCAAAGCAATGAATGTAAATGTTACCTAGTTTCTAGACACACAGACACACAAATGTCCTTCTATCAATCCAGGCAAGCAGAAGGCATCATCAGAGGGCATTGGTGACTGCCTGACATCCATTGGGGCTGGTAGGGCAGAAGACAGGGTACCCAACAGCAAATGGAGCTGGAGCAGATGACAGGCAGATCCAATTAATTCTACTTCTGTTTCTTCCCTCTCTGCTCAGTTCTACAAGCATGCCAGTCACACAAGCATGCTGGTCAAAGATGGAGTTAACTCTTTATTAGAAAAAACCCCACAATCTTCACTTACTTGATTTGAGTGTCAGGCCAACAAGCATAGCAGCTCATTCCCGGTACTCATACTCCATGAAACTCAGTTGCTAAGACTGAAAGTCCCTGCTCCCCACAGTCAGGGCTTTACCCGAGCAATCAGACTCTGCTTACATGTAGTCAACCTCTACTCCACCCATGCCTCTTTTGGTTCTGGGAGACAAAGGGGGAAGGGAGCATGTTGCAGCAGAAAAGGAAGACACCCTTACTTTTTCACCAGCCTGACTCATGTCTGCTTCTTGGCGTCCCCACTTCCACCCTCCTGCTTCTGCATCTGCCACTGATTCTGAGCTTCTCTCTGCCACGGGCTCTCCCCACTCACTAAGCCATGTTACACAGTCTTCTCCCTCTTCTCCCCCTGGCCACTGATCATCGTCCCATCACCACTCACCAGGCTCTGAGCCTTTTTCCCTTGGGGGTTCCCCAGCTGGATCCTCCCACCAGTCTGTGACAGTAACACTGACACTATGGAGGAGGAAGCTGGCAAGCAATGCCATCTTCTGCTGGTTGTAAGGAATGAGGCAGGGGGGGCTGGCTGAGGGTGGAATGTGTTTGGTGGGACAGTGTGCCACATGCTCTAATTCACCAGCCACCACTGTCAGAGTACACACCTTGAGGCATCATGCCTCTCTACCTGTTGCTTGGAATTGCAGGTGGGGAGGTTGCTGTTGCACCTTCAGATCCTGCTTGTGGGCGTCCCGTAGGCATAGGGCTGACCAGTGCAACAACAGGATGCTGAACTAAGTGGTCTATTGGCCTGATCCAGTTGCTGGTATCTGTCTTGAGAGACAATGGAGCGCACACAATGGGGATGAAGTCAAACCCGCTGGAGAACCACAGCGCCTGCTGTGGCTGCAGAGACCGGTAACTCATAACCACTGTCTCCTGTGTTGTTTTTGCTGAGTTAGCAAGCCTGGGCAGCATAGGAGGCAACTTCTATGGGCTGAGGTCTCTTCTGCCCTCCCAGTAAAATATCCCTCCCACCATGTTGATGGACATTGTCATTCAAGTGGTGTGTGTGCACCACATCATGTGATCAATTATGCAGGGTGGGGCTTGCCTGCTCCCCCCCACAATATTTTATTCAAGTTGGCACCCCTGCTGGACAGCATGTATGGAGGTCCTGGGCTGCCCAGATGACAAGACCCTCCTCTTGGCCTCCCTGATGTGGTCCAAGGGAAAGCAGAGCAATACGTTTGGTACCAGCTGGGCTGCAGGAGTTGCCTTCTCCTACTTTCCCAGGTCCACGAGCCCCATTTGCCCCTGTCCCAGTAGGGCTGTTCTTATTGAAGGACACCGATTCCACCTTGCTCCCGTCAGCCAGAAAATGCATTTAAGGACACACAGCCTGTTCCTTCCTGAGGTTGCCTGGGGAACACCCCGTCTGTGTCATCGCACGTCACCCAGGTGCAGACCCACCCCACATCATTCCGTAAGCGAAGCCCTGCCCCCACCTCCCAAGGTTATAGCCAATCTCCATCGCGCGCTTCTCCGATGCGCCCCATCCGCTGCAAGCCTTGGCAACTTAGGATCGGGGCTTCCTTGTATTAAGGCATCATAGGCAGCCAAGGCCCACCCACTCCCTGGCTGCCAGGGGTCTCTCAAGAGGAAGGAGCACAGAACTCCCCCACCCTCGCACATTGCCACCGCAGTTCTCTCTGCGGTTCCTCCCTCCAGCTCGGGTCCAATCAGGGCACTGGGAAGCGGCTGTACGTAGATGCCCGCGTTTCCCCTCCCTCCCTCTGTTCCCACGTTAAAGCCTGCGCGGTATAAAAACCGGCCATTTAATTTGCTCGGTCTCAGTGAGCCGGCAGCCTGCCTTCCATCTCCGTTTGTGCAGCCATCTCCACTCCATCTCCCCCTTCTCTTCCGATCGGATCTTAAAGCAGTTTTTGTTTCACTTTTTTCCCGAGCGCTCAACCTTCTTCCCACCGGCATCATGACTGACGCGGCTATTTCTTTCATGAAAGATTTCTTGGCGGGCGGCGTGGCAGCCGCGATCTCCAAGACAGCGGTAGCCCCCATCGAGAGAGTCAAGTTGCTTCTTCAGGTACCACTGGGTGGGTGGGTGGCTGGGTGGGTGGAACCGCGCGCCTTTCGATGGAGAACGGTGGAAACGATTTGGAGAGGGTGGAGGGAAGAAAGAAGGGGATCTTTTAAGTGGTGGCTCTCACTGGCTTTGAAGTCTGCTGGGGACGACGAAGGGGCCGGGCAGGGATTCCTCAAAAGAGGTCAGAGGCGGGTCGACTGAGTTGAAAGGCCTCTTTTGTCCAGAGTGCGCTGGGACGTTCCGTGCACTATGGCGCGACAGGCTGATCCTGCGCTCTGCCTTTGTCTGAAGCGCTGCGGCCTCGTGGCTTATCCCAGCTCCGAGGAGATGCGAGGGAGTTTTTTTAAAAAGCCGCGGTTCTCTTCCCTGCCTTCCCCACCAAGGTCGCGCCAAGGAGATGCAGGCCGGAGCATCCTTTGTTCCCTGCCTTTGAACCCAAGAGAGCAACAAAATTAGATTTCCAGCCTCAGTTCGGCGCCTGCCCTTCCGCTTGCCCAGGAAAAAGGCTCTTGGTGACCCAGGTAGAGAGAGTGGGCCGCAGCTTTCTCTGGCATCCAAGATCAGCCCTAAAATTCTGTGCTAGGCTTGTGATCGGGGTTTCCTATGGCCCAGGCCTTGGTGACGGTCCGAGGCAAGCGGTCGACCTCTGCCCGCCCCCGTACCAAAAGGAACACGCAGTTCTTTTTTTCCCTTTAAACGTGCCGGTCGAAGGGGAGGAAACCCCACGCTCGTTGGCAGTTTGCGTCGGAGCTGCTGCTGGCGAAAACTAGTTCCGCTTATGCAAATCCCCGCCTGGCGTTGGATTAGTTGCGGGGGAAGGAGAGGCTGGCAAGGAAGGGCAAGGCGAGTAAATCGCGGCCTGTCCCCGCAGAGAGCCTGAGTTGCCTTTCTCTCTGCTACCGTTGCGGGCAACCTGCCACTTGGCAACGTGGCTGCATCCAAGCAGCATCGCCTGGGAATTCGAGGAGGCAGGAAGGTGGCACTTCATCCCCTCCAATGTGCCATTGCTTTTGGGCAAAGCCCAAGGTCTTTGAAGTGGAGCCTCTTTGGAGCTTACCTGGCTGTGTAAATGAGAAGGAGGCATATAGCACATGGTGCTAAAACCTGTGATAAAAACTCAAAACTCCATAAAAATCTTACTGAGGGTTTTATTTCAAAGAATCAACCCAAAAGTTTGGGCAGGTGACCTTGAAGGCAAATCTCTAATGGACACCAAGTTGAAACTGTCTTGCTACATAAATGGGCCACCTGACAGGTCTTTGTATCCTTGTTGCTTCATCAACAGATTGGCTCCCTGCATACGGGAGAGTAAAACGTCAAAATTTAATTAAACTTGCCTTCCAAAAACTAGGGTGTTGTAGCAAGAGAAGGTCTGTCAAGGTCATGTGGGTGGATTGAAAGTACTGATCATAACCTATGGTAGGGGTCTGCAACTAGAGGCAGGAGGGCCAGATCAGGCTCCTTATGGAGTACTTGCAAGAGCTGCCAGTTGCCAGAGATGGTAGATGGGAAATTGAGATGTGTTGGCCATTTTATTTGGGACACAGGTTTGTCGTGTCACCTTCCAATTCCTCCTGCGGATTTAGAACACTGTGCTGTGGACACCTTGGGGCCTTTATGAGATCTGGAACACCTCAATGATCTGGGCACAACCCCTTGTAAGAGGTCACCTTGCAATGAAGTTATCATTGGCTGGATTACAGGCATTGTCTGGCTATCTTGCCAGAGGCTAAATAGAATGGAGCCTGAATACAGATTTGAGAGATGACCTATCAGGTGGTTATTAGGTTCAGCTAGGATACAGGATTCTCTTATCGGACTGAGATTCTATTCTATTCTTTTTTTTAAGCCTACCTCTCTCTTGTCTTGTTAAGCTAAAGTTTAATCTCTGCCTGAAGGCCTGGTGTTTTCCTGAAGCTTACTTCGAGTCCATGGTGATCACTCTTGCTTTCATGCCTCAGAGGCAAAAAACTGCACTTAAACTTTATGTTAACATAGGTCTGAAAATGATGGTTTGTGATTAGGCCTGGGTCAAGTGTGCCTAGAAAGGACAAAAGGGGCATTCAAGGTCTTTCTCCTATTGCAATAGGCTGGGAAGAAGAAACTGAAACTTAATTCTTAGTCTTCAGTGTGTACAGTGGTACCTTGGTTGTTGAACAGCTTGGCTCCCGAACACCACAAACCTGGAAGTAAGTGTTCCGGTTTGCGAACGTTTTTTGGAAGCCGAACGTCCGACGTGGCTTCCAATTAAGTGCTGGAAGCTCCTGCAGCCAATCAGAAACCACACCTTGGTTTTCGAATGGTTCCAGGAGTTGAATGGACTCCCAGAACGGATTAAATTTGACAACCAAGGTACCACTGTAGTTCTAAATGGTGGAAGAAAAATGCACAGGCCCTGCTTCCTGTAAGTACTTGTGAGTCAGAAAGAATGATTTAGGTCTTGTAACATGATACTTCTAACTTGAGCCTTGACGTGCGCTACTTGGTTTCCCCAATAACCTCCCTTTATTCGGTTACAGCAGGCATCGGGAACCTATGGCCCTCCAGATGTTATTGGACTCCAATTCCCATCAGTCTCCCCAAGCCCAAGAGTTGGGAATGAGGGGAGTTGGAGTTCAAGTGGCAGCCAGTAGTCTTCTTCTGGAAATAAATATCGCCACAACATCTGTTATATTAATCTTCATTATCACATGGGTGACGTGCCTGTATTTGAGTATTTAAACTGTAATTTCCAGTGTCTCTGGACAGTTCAGCTGGTTAGAGCATGGTGCTGATAATGCTAAGGCTGCAGGTTTGATTCCTGTATGGGACACCTGCATATTTTTGCATTGCAGGGGGTTCAACTAGATAATTGTCAGGGTCCCTTCCAACTCTGATTCTGTGTGTAAAGAATGATGTACTATGTTTTCTCACATAGCTTGATACTGATTGTTCTATTGTTTAAAATATATGTTTAAGTATATATCTAGAGGGGATACGGGTGGCGCTGTGGGTTAAACCACAGAGCCTAGGACTTGCCGATTAGAAGGTCGGTGGTTCGAATCTCTATGATGGGGTGAGCTCCCGTTGCTCAGTACCTGCTCCTGCCAACCTTCTAAAGCATGTCAAAGTGCAAGTAGATAAATAGGTACCGCTCCGGCGGGAAGGTAAACGGCGTTTTTGTGCGCTGCTCTGGTTCTCCAGAAGCGGCTTAGTCATGCTAGCCACAGGACCCGGAAGCTGTACACCGGCTCCCTCGGCCAATAAAGCGAGATGAGCGCCGCAACCCCAGAGTCGGTCATGACTGGACCTAATGGTCAGGGGTCCCTTTACCTTTACCTTTATATATCTAGAAGGGCCACAGGACCTCCCCCCCCCCCGGGCTAAGTTAGAGCTTTGGTCCATATTGTGGAGAAAAATGAGCAACTATGCTAGATTTCTTAAGCTTGGGAAGAGCCACATTGCCAGTGAACATTCAGGCATTGACAGTGAAATGGTTTTTGGGATAGTATTTAGGAGCCTAAGGAGAAGACTACAGAGAGATAAATCCAGTTGTGGCATAGCATGTCATGGTTAAAATGATAGTCTGCAAGACACCTCTGTTTTAACCATGGTTTATGAACCATGGTATGGGACACGGGTGGTGCTGTGGTCTAAACCACAGAGCCTAGGGCTTGCCAATTGGAAGGTCAGCAGTTCAAATCCCCTCGATGGGGTGAGCTCCCGTTGTTTGGTCCCAGCTCCTGGCCACCTAGCAGTTTGAATGCACGTCAAGTGCAAGTA
Organism: Podarcis raffonei; assembly: GCF_027172205.1. Taxonomy (NCBI): domain Eukaryota; kingdom Metazoa; phylum Chordata; class Lepidosauria; order Squamata; family Lacertidae; genus Podarcis; species Podarcis raffonei. Next base: position 40,712,506 of record NC_070621.1, on the reverse strand, counting down.
GATAAATAGGTACCACATCAGTGGGAAGGTAAATGGTGTTTCTGTGCGCTTCTCTGGTTCGCCAGAGGTGGGTTAGTCTTGCGGACAAACGCCGGCTCCCTTGGCCTATAGAGCAAGATGAGCATGCAACCCCAGAGTCGTCTGCGACTGGACCTAATGGTCAGGGGTACCTTTACCTTTTATGAACCATGGTTAACATCAGCTATGGTTTGCTATGGATTATGTCACTAACTATGCAGCCAGACTTAATGTCCACTTTCCATTTTGGCAGGTGCAACATGCGAGTATGCAGATCACAGCAGACAAGCAATACAAGGGCATCATTGACTGTGTGGTCCGGATCCCTCGAGAGCAAGGTTTCCTGTCCTTCTGGCGTGGTAACTTGGCCAACGTTATCAGATACTTCCCCACACAGGCCCTCAACTTTGCTTTCAAAGACAAATACAAGCAGATCTTCCTGGGTGGCGTCGACAAAAGAACCCAGTTCTGGCGTTACTTTGCTGGAAACTTGGCATCTGGTGGTGCTGCTGGTGCTACCTCTCTGTGCTTTGTCTACCCTCTCGACTTCGCCCGAACCCGTCTGGCGGCTGATGTGGGAAAAGCTGGGGCTGAGCGTGAATTCAAGGGGCTTGGAGACTGCCTGGTCAAAATCTTCAAGTCGGACGGCCTTCGGGGACTGTACCAAGGCTTCAACGTCTCTGTCCAAGGCATCATTATCTACAGAGCTGCTTATTTTGGTATCTACGATACTGCAAAAGGTAATTTTCTTGGGCTTTTGCTGGGGCCTTTTGGTAGTTTTATATGGCTTCCCATTCAAAGTTCGGAAGTATGGATGCTCAAAACAGCATTTCCCCTTATTTCTGATTTCTTCACTTCACAGGGATGCTTCCTGATCCAAAGAACACACACATCTTGATCAGCTGGATGATTGCTCAGTCGGTTACTGCTGTTGCTGGCCTGACCTCTTATCCCTTTGATACAGTTCGGCGGCGTATGATGATGCAATCTGGTCGCAAAGGTGGTAAGTATCAAAGCTGCTGCAGGGAGCACAGAAAGCACAGCTGGTGGTTTTGCTAGATCTTTTTGCCACCTCTGTGATGTCTGCACAGTCCCACATATGTGGGACCTGTGGCTGTATACCCAGCAGGGACATGGGTGGTGCTGTGGTCTAAACTACTGAGCCTCTCGGCCTTGCTGATCAGAAGGTTGGCAGTTTGAATCCCCATGTCTGAGTGAGCTCCTGTTGCTCTGTCCCAGTTCCTGCCAACCTAGTTCAAAAGCACGCCAGTGCAAGTAGATAAATAGGTACCACTGTGGTGTTTCTGTGCACTTTGGCTTCCATCACAGTGTTCTGTTGCACCATAAATGGTTTAGTCATGCTGGCCACATGACCTGGAAATCTGTCTTTGCACAAATGCCAGCTCCCTCAGCCTGAAAGTGAAATGAGTGCCGCAACCCCATAGTCGCCTTTGACTGGACTTAACTGTCCAGGGATCCTTTACGTTTACCTAGCAGGCATGTTTTGAGGGCACAATGCATTGTCTACTTTACCAGACTGAAAGTGTGTCCCTTCTAGCTATGTATTGTTGGTTCTTGCTGATGATAATATCTGAAGTTCAAGCTTGGCTCTACTACCTGGTTTTCCCTGGTGGAAATCATAGCTAGAGCTTGTTTCAAACAAAAGCATGCAACTCTTGTAGATGACCAATTTTGTTCTGAAACTTCACGCAGGTAAATGGAGTGTTGTGGAAGAGATGTTTCTTGCTAAAGGACAGAGGGACTGGTTTATAAAAGAAAAAAGAGCCACACTGCCTTCTGGAGTGTCTCTAAATTTTATTAGAATAGATTGAGCATAGGCATAAGATGGACTGCTTCTTGGCTGATGGGTCTGTCATGTTAGCTGCAAGTGTACCAATTCTACTTCAGAATAAGAAATCCTATAAGAGAAATGCAAGACCTAGAAATTTGAGGAAGATGCTAGACTTCTGGAAGCCAGGGTAAAGCTGACTCTTTGGCCTGTCTTTTGCTCCTTTAGTGATCTCTTCAGCAATAGAGAGCCAGGGGGTTTCTATCATGTGAGAGCAGATGGGCTAAATGTCCTTTAGATACATTCTGTGTATATGATCGCTCCCAGTCTTAAACAGTGAATATTTGTTAAATACATAACTGGAAATTACCCAAAGGTCATCCAGCTCACCTGCTGCATGACCAAGTCAAGTAAACTCATGCACCTCAGTTTCACCATTTAATACAAGCTCCTAGCATCTGTCCATTTCTCCCTTCAAAAGCTTCCAGAATAATTAGAGGGTTGGATAGTTTAAGAGGGAAAGCATTCTTTACCACTACAGGGTACTTTTGATAAGTACTTCCAATTTGTACAGACCACAAGCACTGCAATCTATACAAATTCCAAACATGCGGCCATTAACTAAAGGAAAACACATTTTATCATGCTTGGCAAGATGAGTGGCTCGAAAGGCTGTAGCTCTGCGGAAGAATGCCTACTTTTCATGCATTTGATCCCTGGGATCGCCAGGTAGTGCTGGAAAAGATTCCTGACTGAAACCCTAGAGAACTGAGGACAGCCAGTGTGGACAGCACTGAGCTAGGTGAACCAGTGATCTGATTTGGTACAAGGCAACTTCCTATGTAAGGGATGTGGGTGGCGCTGTGGGTTAAAGCACAGAGCCTAGGACTTGCCAATCAGAAGGTCAGCGGTTCGAATCCCCTGCTCCTGCCAACCTAGCAGTTCGAAAGCACGTCAAAGTGCAAGTAGATAAATAGGTACCGCTCCGGCAGGAAGGTAAACGGCGTTTCCGTGCGCTGCTCTGGTTTGCCAGAAGCGGCTTAGTCATGCTGGCCACATGACCCGGAAGCTGTATGCCGGCTCCCTCGGCCAATAAAGCGAGATGAGCACCGCAACCCCAGAGTCAGCCACGACTGGACCTAATGGTCAGGGGTCCCTTTACCTTTACTAACTTCCTATGTTCCTAGGCACTCTTTTCCCTTTAAATATGTGCTACAGTATTAGATCCTTATTTCTGTTTGGCTACATGTGGTAATAAGTGGCCCTGAATGGCTAGCACACTCAGCCAATGGGAGAATTTTGTTCCACTTCCTATCCCTCTGGTGAACTGCTGCAGATTATCCCAGAAGTAGGTTTGTTGGACAGGGACAGATCTACCTTAAAACTAATGAAGCTTAAAATTCAGGGCCCCTAATCCCAGAAGAGTCCCAGAAGTCACTTTAGTCCACATTGCTTAAAATTTTTGGGTCTAGTAGACCTATTTTGAGTTCCACAACTGGAAAACTATAAGGCATAGGAAAAAAATTGTTCACACCAGTGACTTTGATATGTGAGATAATCCAGTACAGTGGTACCTCGGGTTACAGATGCTTCAGGTTACAGATGCTTCAGGTTACAGACTCTGCTAACCCAGAAATAGTACCTCGGGTTAAGAACTTTGCTTCAGGATGAGAACAGAAATCATACTCCGGTGGCAGCGGGAGGGAGGCCCCATTAGCTAAAGTGGTACCTCAGGTTAAGAGCAGTTTCAGTTTAAGAACGGACCTCCAGAACGAATTACGTTCTTAACCCAAGGTACAGAAATTTTAACCAAAATCTGAGATGCAGTAGTTAATAAAATAAAAATAAAAATTGTGATCTGTTGTGCAACAACCCCACTGAAGAAGGTAACAGTAGTTACCCAGACCTTGTTGCTGTTTGTGATGGGGGCCCCATAGCAGTTCAAGCTTCAGGGACCATCTAATGTAGGCTTGCCACTGGTGTTAGGTATTTTTACCCTGAATGCAAAGTAAACATGGTAGATAGTGGGATGTAAGAGTACTATGTCTTCACCGCTCTTGCCTTTGGCTCAGCCCTCTAGTTCCCTTGCCCTGCTAATGGCTTAGTCCATAACTAAGCCTATTCCTTCCTTATCTCAGCCTTGATTCCACTTTACTCCATTCCTGTCCGTCCGTCCCCCCCATGCTGAATGGTAGACTTCCCGGGGCTTCTTCCTAAATTCATATTTTGCATGCATTCATGCTGCACAAATCAATATGTGTGCGGAAGCCAAACAGAACAGCAGGATTGCAGTATGCATCTAAAGAATCACTTGCTCTCCCATGCCAAGTTTCCTTTCTCTTTTCTTCTTTAGCTGACATCATGTACTCTGGTACAATTGATTGCTGGAGGAAGATTGGCCGTGACGAAGGAGGCAAGGCTTTCTTCAAGGGTGCTTGGTCCAACGTCCTCAGAGGAATGGGTGGTGCTTTCGTCCTAGTCTTGTACGACGAAATCAAGAAATACACATAAGCTGCTCCCCTCCCGGATGGCACTTACTATGTTATGTTCATGGACTGCGTCAAAACTATTTATCAGTTCCTACTGAGGTTTCTACTGGTTGGCAGAGGGCCACAGTTCTACTTGCCTGATCCATTTATCAAGTTGTTCCCCTGACAATGGGACTCAAACTTTATTTTTGTTCAGTCACTTCTGTTAAAATAAGTTTGAGATAAATAAAATTTAAATTTAAAAACAGAAACAAAAGTGCTTTGATTCTGTCATTAATAACTTGAATTATCCACTGCTTTGAGTAGTACCATTAAATCGATGAGCATTTTGCCAATGGTGCCATTATTATGTGGATTGCATCTGGGAAGACTTAATAAGGGTGGTGGTTTTATTTTTGCAGTATATTTTGAAGCATGGAGCTTTAGTGCTTGCTATGGGGCTTTCGGGGGGCGGGGCTTGAGTAAAATGACCTTGATTGGTCCTTCTCCTAATGAACCCGCCTCCTTGCCCTGGCCACCTCTACCAATTTACATAGCTTTGTCTTCTGGGCCCTACTGGCATAACCACCCAGAGGGAGAGTGTGAGCCAAATCTGCTCTCCAAGCACACAAGCAGTGACAGGAACAAGCAGGAGGAGGCACTGATTGGCCACTTGGAAGCAGGTGGGCCTTAGCAAGGTATCCAACAATACTGATGCTGGCTTCAGGAAGAAGGATAATGAGTGGTATTTTATGAACGGCTAATTGTCCAGGAATTGATAATTTTACTTCTTAGTTCTGCAAAAACTAATATAAAACAATAGCCCAAGCAACTGTTTAGAATTACTCACGTACTGTATTGGGAAGTTAAGGTTACAAGATCCAGGAGAAAATATAAAAGCCATCTTCATTCATCCCAAATCACCTTTCTGTTAATACCTGCAAGTCACAGGTTGGTTACAATTATGTTCACCTCTAGCAGCAATAGATGATGGAGCTACTCCAGGTGGCATGAAAATCATTCATAGTTTTCTCCCCATGCACATTGATTCCAGCGTTTGGGGGACATAATTCTTTCCAGGCTAGCAGCAGTCAATAAGAATGCTACCTTTCCCCTTTTTTATTGTATGACTGATTTTAAATTAGGGGGTTACTTAACATTGTATAGGCTTGGCCCAAGTGCTACCCTTCCCTTTCCCATCTTTTATGGCTCAATATAATATACAGCATCTCAGATTTGGGGTAGTCTTGGGCCCTGTTGGACAAAATGTGCAATGGCAACATTGCACTGACTTCTACACCAGATTATAGTGTCTACTCTGTTAAGAGCCCAGTTTATAAGCAAAGCTAATCCATTGACCTGTTATAGAGGTTTTTTTAAAAAATAAAGCTTTAAGATGTAAACAGAAGAAAATAAACATGGGGCTTTTATCTTCAAATTTCACAGGTAAGATTTAACTTTATGCCTAGTATGCAAACATGAAGCATACTGGCAGGACTTCATTTCACTTATAGATTCTATTCTATACCAATAGAGTAAATGCAGATGCTGGGAGGATTATATTAAAGCTAAAACAGGGCCACAGGAGAAACAACAAGGAAGAATTGGCAAGTTAGGGAAAACCCAAGGCTTGTAGAAGAATGAGTTGTTTTAATTCCCTACTAGGGGGGGAAAGATTGCAAATGTTCCATTGAGGACTGATCATACTGAGTGGATACAGCATGCTAAATCTCGGTTGTGGTGGCAGTGAGAAATCTGCTTGAGAGTCCTGGAAGAAGATGTGGCTATTTTACTGCTGAGCCCCATAAGTCTACCAAGAAACACACATGAATGCACTCGGCATACACTTTCCCAAAGTAACTGCTAGAACCAATACTTGCAAATACACAATTGCAGCAAAACACATTTGATGTCTAAGGCTACCCCAAACTTCGCAGCTTGGGGGAATGCGAATGAAATACTTCTACTATGCTCTAGGGAAACCAGTTCCCATTTTCTTTCCTGCTTCACCAGTCTGAGTGACAGAAAGTTTCATTGTGTAGTACTTGGCTGCACATGGAGACCATAATTGTTAAAAGGCATTAACTGGAACACAGAGTTCAGTTCCAATGACCGGCTTGGCAAGTGAGCTGACCTGGAATCAACACCATAGCTATGGTTCCCTCACTGTACAGCCACCACCTCCTCTTCTGTGCAACTGTGATATGAGTGATATGCAGCAGTTTCATCATGCTTACACGGCTGGCTGAAGTCCCCTGGTTGCCCGTTCCAAAAAGGCCCAGATTCCTTTGCCATGTGTTGCAGCTTGGATTGGAAAGAAGCCATTGGGATTGGGATTTCCAGTTCAGCAAGTTCACCACCTTCCTACTGGAGGTTGAAATTAATCCTTCATGTTAAATGTACAATAGGAAGTGCCTTTCTTCTTTTTTAAAAATAAAGTGAAGAAAGAAAGAGTGCGTGAAAAAAATAAAAAGGGCAATAAAGAGGGTATAATTATAGCACACTAAATGTAATCAATTTCACATCCACACATTATTATATATATATGCTAATGCATATAGAACTATTACTAACATAATATATTCCTTACTTTTTTCTTTCAAGGGGAAAACCCAGTAAGGTCCCTTGCAACACTATTTTGGGATGCACTCCAGGTAACATTAAGCATCCAGCTGATGGGGACTTAAAGGTGTGGTTGTGCATAATTTTGTGCAAGTAGGACTTGCAACAAACCTTGGAGGTGTGGAGCGTGTCTGTTCCAGTCAGTCAGCCTTGATCTCTTCAGTACTTCATTCTGTTCTGCACCTGGTTTTCTTATCTCTTCTTTTCTTCCCCTGATCAGCCAGCTAGCAGTGAACACATTCAGTCCTCAACAGATTGCTGTTGAGTTTTCCCCTCCTTAGGGTTTCTCCCCGTAAATATATTTTGTACTTCTACTAGCTGGCACCTCCCTTGGTGGTGCCACTTGGGCTCACAGAAACAGCAACACTTATGCTCCAACATCAGAAGCAGAAAGAATAGTAGTGTCTTCTTGTCGCTCAAATGCTTGGCTGAGCATGTGTTGTCTAGTAATTCTTACAACAGTCTGTATAACAGGCCACTTTTAGCTCTATATGGCTGATGTGGGAGGCTGGCAGAGAGTGGACAGCCCAAGGGTATTTAGTGCTATCACAGGAGAGGTGAAATTTTAACGAGGGATCTCATTGCATCTGCTCTTAGCAGCTATGCTACGTCACTTGATTGCAATATCGTGGAGAGCTGGGCCATGTGTAGTCATCAATAGAACTGCAAGATTTCATCAATAAACTAGTTAGATTATTTTATTAAAACCCACAATGGCTAAGAAGGTACATTGGTTAATCTAGCAGCATGTTTGTTTATATGTAATATTTTTATTATAAATACTTACAAAAGCTGCAGATGGGAAGAACCATTTTAAGAGAGGTATTTCTTATTCCCTCACACTTGGTAAACAGTGCCTCTTCTAAGATTGCCTGCTGTGGCCCAGCAGTTAGAATATAGGAAGCTGCTGGATCAGACCAAATACCCAGCTTGGTATTCTCACACTGGCACACAAGATGCCTCAATGGGAAGCCCAATGGCAGGACCTGAATCCTATAGCACTACCGCAGTTGGTGATTCCTAGCAATTGACATTCCTAAGGATATTGCCTCCCAACAGCATAGGTAGAGAAAAGCCATTGTGGCTAGTAACAGTTAATAGCATCATCCTCTGTGAAATATAAATTGGGTAGCAACATTGGACTGCAAGAAGATCAAACCCCTCCATTCTGAAGGAAATCAGCCCTGAGTGCTCACTGGAAGGACAGATCCTGAAGCTGAGGCTCCAATACTTTGGCCACCTCATGAGAAGAGAAGACTCCCTGGAAAAGACCCTGATGTTGGGAAAGATGGAGGGCACAAGGAGAAGGGGACGGCAGAGGACGAGGTGGTGGGACAGTGTTTTCGAAGCTACAAACATGAGTCTGACCAAACTGCGGGAGACAGTGGAAGACAGGAGTACCTGGCGTGCTCTGGTCCAGGGGGTCACGAAGAGTCAGACACGACTAAACAACTAAGCAACAACAACAAACAACAAACAACAACATTTTTCAGCCCAAGGGCTGCATTTTCTTCTAGGCAACCTGCCAGGAATGGATATGCCCAGGAGCAAAAGTGAGTGGGTCAGCTAATTTTATCTTTGAACGGTAGGACAGGTGCATTCACACACTCAAGTCTCTCTCCCAGGCAAGTAAGGAGAGTGATCGTAGTTCAAAAACACATGCCAGTCAGACTAAAACACTCAAGAAAGCTGCAAAGGAAGAGATGGAGCAATAATCTGATTCAGTTTGCATTTAAATGTGAACTTCTGGCCAAGATGGCATCGAGAAAGGTTGTTATTGGCAGAGCTCTGCATTTAAAAGTGAACCTGCCCAATTTGCTGTTTCAGAAATAATATGCAGACTGCAGAAATCTACGGAAATCCAGTTCTCCAGCCGATTAATGTGTACAAAAATGCATATGCTTGGCTAAAATGCATATATTAGTGAAAATAACAAAACAAAAAGAATTACATTAGAGAGAATTGCTTCAGAAAAGTATGTATACTAGGAAAAATATCTAAATGTGTATATTGGGATAAATTTGCATTAAAATGCTTAATAATTTTCATGAGGACTTAAAAAATAATAATCTCAAACTGATGTGGAAATGTGGAGCACTGAACTAAAGGTGGAAACAAATGAGAAGCTGTGGGAAACCAAAATTGGTAAATTCACTCATCCCTCTTAGCAATCAAGGTGTGTCCACTTAGGCTATGAATTGCTTAATAAATAGCACTAACATATCCCCTTATGAGTCAGATATGTTGAAATCAGATGAGCAACACAGCAGCTTTCCCCTCTAGACATCTGCTGCTTCTTCCCTTTCCCCCAGCCCAATTTATCTCTTGCCAAATTGGGTTATATAACAGTTTCTTTTCCTGGAGAAACAGTAGTGTTGGGAAAATAGTGTGCTATTTTACACCTAACTTACTACCCCTAACAATTGAGGGAAATCAAACTAGTGAAAGTCATTTTGGTTTGCCCTCTTCTCAACACCCATCACAGAGATTTCCTAGTGACACCCTTACAGCTCAAAATTATAGATTTAAAAAGAGCCTGTAAGCCAGTATTTGTTGAGGGATGATACCCCTGAAACAACCAAGATTGTTTCAGGGGTGCTTAGCCGAGATCTTTAAAGCTAAATCTAAAGTTGCCTGATTTATTCAGTGGTGGCTATCTAGTCTTTTATATATTGTATGTGTTTGGATTTTCAATGTATTTGGATGACTTTGTATGATTTTACTGTTTTAACTTATGCCAACAAAAGCTAGTAGTAGTAGTAGTAGTAGTAGTAGTAGTAGTAGGTCTCTATGTGCATCAGTAGTAGTAGTGTGCTCACTTGCTCACTCTACTACTTCTGGTAGTGAAAACGTTCAAGTGAGTAATCTTTGACTTCCCCACGATTACCTGGTGAGTAACAATCCTCCAGCAGAAGTACAGGGGCAACTCCCTCCCTGCCCCAATTCTCCCTGCTCACTTTCCTCAGATGCTAACTAACTATTGTGCAATTATAGTTGGCAGTAGAAGTCCCCAAAGCGGGACAGTATGCTTGATCAGGCAACAGGAGCCTCCAGCCCTTCAGGCTGCCTCCTCTTATCAGGGCCTCATGACTCTTCCCAAACATGCCCCTCTGCAAGACCACACCTCCTCACCAGCCCTGATCCTTGTGCTCCCCAGGTGCTTTTGTCTGCCTGCAATGTGTCCCTGTGTCCTTGAGCCATGGCAAGGTTTCTTGGTTGCCAGAAAAGAGGTATGCATGGGGTGTGTGTGTGTGTGTGTTGTAGAAACCTTTGACTTCTGCATGGCTGGAGTGTAATAAACAGTGGTGCAAAGGTAAGAGTCACGTCCATGCTCTTTTCCTCACTTTTGATGCTGGCACCAACCGCCCCTAGTACGAGGTCCCAGAAGGTTGCCCAGGAAGGGATGATATGTCATAGGAGCTTGGGAAGTTGTATATAGTCAATTTATGACCTAAAAGGGAGCTTCTTTCACATACATTACTTTTTATTTACAGAGTGCTTTAATTGGGATAGTTACTTACAATCTTTCATTGACAAGAAGTTGTGTTAGATACTAGGTCATTTGTTGGGAAAGTCATCTGCACAAGCTCTGAAGAGAATGGAAACTGTGCCAGAGGCCTGCCATTCATTTCGGCTGGGCTTGTACAGGAGGAGAAGGGATAGTTCAGCTGGTCAGAGCAGAAGACATTTAATCTCAGGGTTGTGGGTTTGAGCCCCACACTGGGTGAAAGATTCCTGTGTTTTACTAGGTGATCCTTGTGGTCCATTCCAACTCTTCAATTCTGTGATAAGATATTCATCTTGGAGCCCAAAAGCATTCATACAACTAATGTGTTGCACAGTTTCCTTTTAGATAATTGCAAGTTAATTACCTGGCTTCCAGCTCTCATGTTAGCAGTTTTAATAAGGAAAATAGTTTGTGGCTAAAGTTTGACCATTGCACTGCCACCAACAAGAGTCAACCATTGTATACTGTGTGGGAGTTTAAGCTGGCACAAACCTCATTGACAAATCAGCAGGCCCCACGATACCAGCATTCCAGTGTTGGCACTGCCTTCCTATAGATTTATGGGTGCAAAGGGACCCATTGGGGAATTTCCCCCAAAACAAACTCTAGGCTCAAAGGAGGGGTTTTCCTTGGGACTGCAGTGGGAGAGGACAATATTAATCTCCCTCCCCTCCATGCCAGTTCTGATCCCTTAATTAGCAGTCATTTGCGTGTTAAATCGTCACAGTAATTTGGTCCTAATAGGATCTGAAGAATGTCCAACATGCTGGTTTCTCTTGCTGCTTCATGCTTGAGGCCTCCTGCTGACTGCTTTAGTGACCGTGTGTTTGTGCTGAGCAGGAATTTTACACAATGTGAAGAATGCATCTCTATGCTCTGTAGGGGAGGGCAAGCAGCCGGCTGAAAAGTTATTGCCAGAGAAGTACTTTGACCTTAAGAGCATGGCCCAATAAAAAGACAGAGGGAGGGAGGAGCACATGGATAAATAATTGCCAGTTCATGGCAAAAGCCAGCACTACTAGGAACTATATGTTGATCAAACAGATGTCACCATGTCCTATCACAGATAGGTCTAGGGAGCTTTTAAGCTGGTCCAGGGAGCTAGTCCAGGGAGCTTTTAAGCTGGATACATGTAAAAAAAATCAGTAAATAATACCAGCAAGTACTGTGCACAAGATCCAGAAGACTAATGGTACAATCCTGTACCTCCATGAATTGGATTTCACTGTAAGAGTGAAAAAAGAAAAGTATGTTCAGAAATAGAATGTGGTACAGCTCTTTCTGGACTGTACCACCTCAGGCTTTAGGCTGAGATATTTGTTTGTTTAATATGTTTACATGCCGTCTTTTCACTTCAAATGAAGCATCCAAAGCAGCAAACGTATTTTTTTTAAGACCCTAAAAACAATTTAAAATACAGAATGGATGAAAGCCAACAATCTAGGAAATGCCTGGCAGAGTACATTTTTAGAATATGGTTAGGTCAAAATACCGCTGCAGCAAGAAGCTTTACACCTGCACTGGAACATAAAGAAGCAAAAGGTGATATGAACCAGGGAGTTCCAGTGCTTGGGCAACAGAGAACAGATGTTGTCCCACAGAATAAGAAGAAAACACACCTTCCCGTAGAGGTATATGAGAAAAATCTCCCTGACATAATAGCTTTCCGAAAATCCCACGTCAACGTGTGCAAAAGCAAACAAACGCTAAAGACAATCTGTTCCAATCTATGCTACAAAAAAATAAAATCTTGTTAAAACATGTGTTCATGTCAGCGGTGCAGTTTGGTTTAGGCCAAACCAAACCAGATGTAGAAACTTTCCTCTATCTCCAAAGCTGCTTACCTGTCAAACAAGTTGCTCAGCAGGTTCAGGCCAAGCGTCAGGTATGCTGCTTCCTTCAGAAAGTGTGAGTCCTACCTACAGTTTTTTCATCCTCCTGCCTGCAAGCTTTTGTAGACAATGTGATTTTCAGATATCTGGCAGTGCACAGAACCTTTCCTTCTTTGAGAACAGTAAAGCGCTGCAGGTAACTTTTAGTTTAGAATTTTGGTGCTCTAAATTTTGATAAATAAACCACAAAAATCATTTTAAAAAATAAAATTTAAATAAATGTTCAGAATTTCAGCTTCCTCCAGCATTAGAAATCATTTCTAGTAGGGAAGGACCTGTGATTTTAAAAAAACACACACACACACAAAAGAACACATGGAATTATTAAAGTGTCACTGCTTTATTAATGTTCTGCCTTTCTTCCACAATTCCAAAGACAAAAGAAGTTGCCTTTTGCTGAGGAAGACCACTGGTCCATCTAGCTCAGTCTTTGCTAACCTGGAACATTCCAGAGGTTTTGGACTATGAGCTGCAGTTGAAAATATCTGGAAGGAATCAGAGTGGAAAAGGTGAACTCACTCACTGGATCATCACCTTGTCGAGGTGAGTGGGCTTGCATGTTCCTATGACCCTTGTGAGCGAAGCCATTGGGAGTCTCATACTCCCAGCTGGGTCACCCAAGGCGGTAAGGTCAAAGGGGAGGAGCTAGACCAAGAATGATCCAAGAAGTCCTCAACGGCAGAACAGGCGGAAGATAAGAAGCGGTATGTTTCAACAGCTGTGAAGGCAGATGAAGGCTGCAGCAGATAGGAATCTACTGGTCGTCGTGATATTCATGCCATCGGAATACAGCCTTGCTGCTGAGCACTGCAGCATGCACAGATCTACACACATAAAACAAATTCACGCACAATGTCCCCTAACCCCCACCAATTGTAAAGAATTCAGCCCACACTAGATCAAAAGCCACCTCAACTCATATGAGCAAATAAAAGGCAATTCTAAAGGGAATTTCCCAGGGAAGACAGCAAAACCTTCATATGTCGTATCGGAGCTACACCGGGCCATGAGTGGTGTAAAAATCAACATCAATCAATTGTCTGTGTTCTACCACTGAACTACTGCCCTCGGTACACGACAGTTCTAAATTAAAAACAGAGTGTAGTAATACTGAATAACCGTTATTTCAAATAAAACTATTCCTGGAGTGCCCCTTGCCTTGTTTTTATTTTCTACCTCGCCTATGTTTTTAGACTACAGGATTGGCAGCAAAGGTACAGTATGTCTGTAAAAATTTAAAAAGGCTGTTTTCTTTTTTGATTGCCCCTTGGCTTGGTCTCATGAGAGTTATATTCCAAATCATCTGGAAGACACCAGGTTGGCAAAGTTTGCCCTCATGTATGGTTTTTGTTCATGCATGGAGCTGGGTTTTTGTTGTTGTTTGGATGAGGGGAGTATTCTAATATGTAGCCCACCTCATCCCTACACTCCCAAAGTGGTATAAATTTTGCTGAGCATACCTGAGTCTCTGAGTGCTAAGAGATCTCAGGAATTTCAGCAAATATATTGGGTTTCGTATCCTTGGAGTGAAGGTCACTGGAAGCCTGCCAGTATTGTTTTTTCTGTGATGTAAGGCTTAATTAATCATATATATGGGCTGAGTGCAGCATGGGAGGCTCATAATAGTAACACTGCTGTATTTGACTAACTTAGGCTTAGACTAGGCCCTTTGAAGTTAATGGACCTTAGTTGGTCGTGCCCATTGACTTCAATTTACTACTCTGAGCAAAAGTGAGTTGAATGCAACCCCAGGTTTCTAGGAGCACCTGGGCCAGACTTCAGGAGGCTTTCAGCATGGTGCCTCTGTGTGTGTGTGTGTGTGTGTGTGTGTGTGTGTGTGTAAGAAAGAGAGCGCTTATATTCCTTACTGAAAAATAAAAAAGTACAAAATTACAAGTGTGCAGAGTAAGATAAGACACAAAAAAGAAGAAACAAGAAATAGTACCCATGTAGAAAACAAAGAACAACAACAACAACAAAAATATATTGCTTACATTACCCCCCCAAAAGGGTGGGACTTGTTATTGTAGTCAACCAGATCTTAATCTAGTATGGTATTTATAAAAATGAATTCCAAATATCATTAAATTTGTCCATGGCAAGTCTACATTTGTACACAACTTGTTCATGTGTAGCGAGTCTGGTGCCTGTGATGAAATCTGACACGCTGAACATCTTGCCACTCACCATGCAGCCACTTAGCCTTGGGCAGCAACCATACCAACGTGGCTCCTGACTGTGGGGGCTGGTGGCCATCTTAATTCCTCCAAAATGTAATGCCCTCGTCTATTCAAGGTTGGGCTCCCATTCCAAAGTAGTACTACTGTCCATCCAGTTCACCACTACAACAACCATCTGGGAGCCTGGCAGGGAGGGCAGGGAGCGGCGACACAGCCAGGTTGGACCAGTGAGGGAACTTTCTGAGCCCCACAGAGACACTTGGCCAATGCCCAGCCTGACCAGCTGCTACCTCACCTGGCCCTTGTAAGGACATAGCACTCGATCTAGTAGACAGTGAGTTGGGCCTCCGTGTCTCTTTTCAGCCCCAGTCGCAAGCCTGACTGCCCTCTTTCAGGCGGACACACCTTTCTGGCATTTCATCCAGCCAGATGTGGCAGAGGGGCGAGGGGAGGTCTTTCCCCTTCTGCTCATCTTCCATTAGAGTCTCCAGCTATTTCTTCCCATGACCACTGGGTTGGGAAGGCACCCACCCCTACCAGCCAACTGGTTGTTGCGGAGATGAATCCACTCTCCCATATTCTGGAGGCGGAAACCCCAGCACCAGACCCATCTAGCATGCACCCCATCTCTGAGGCAAATATGGCTACAACATCTGCCTGGGACAAAATGAGGGAACTTAACGAATCTGAATTAGGCTCTCCATGTAAAGTGCCCCATATGGGTACACTTACTTGTAACTTTATTAACCCACTCTCTTCTAACGTGTGCAAGTTGAATAAATCCATAGATACCATCGAACCGGTAACAGAACCAGCTGAACCAGACCAACAAATGAGAGACAACTCTATTTTATTTTTAGCCCCGAAGAGTGATCTGGTTGAATACCCGACAGGTCATATTAACAAAACTATCCAAACAGTTAATGATCACTCAACTAGTGGCACGATACCTGCTGACTTAATTTCGCTCTCTCTAAGTAATACCCCCCTAACTCTACCATCTGGCTCTGAAAAGTCGACTATCTTAGGCCTAACATCTGCCTTTAGCGAGACGAGTGGCACGACTTTACAGCCAAACCACCCCAATAAATCTAAACAGTTGGGATGTATAGCACGATTGCCACCTTCTCAAAGGAAAATTACTGATTTTTTTGAAGCTGAAACTCTCCCTAATTTAGAATCCCATTCCCATATGATCTGACTACCTAACGACCAACCCAACCACTCCTCGATGTCATTTCTATGCTGGAATATTGCGGGATGGAGGGGGAAGAAATCTGATCCAGACTTCTTAAAATTTGTTAATTTATTCCAAGTAATTCTCCTACAAGAAACTTGGGAAGAGGAGGTGATTGACATAAATGGATACGATACCATTTTGCTTCCAGCTAGCCCCTCTCTTAAAGGTGGACGCCCTAGGGGAGGTTTGGTAATAGCCATTTCCCTCAAATTGCAAGCAAAACTTACACTTGTTAAATCTTCCTCTCCTTATGCGATTACAGGATAGATTTCAGGCGGGAAATTTGAATTACTGATAACAAATATTTATTTCCCCCCTGGGGGGCAGGTAGTGGACCTCCACTCCAAATGGGAAACACTTGAAGAACACTTAGCTTTCTATTACACTAAGTTCCCAAACATCTCAGCAGTCATGGGAGGTGATTTAATGCTCGTACAGCTGCAAACTGGGAAGCGCTAGGCAAGGCCAAATGGTGGGTCATACCTGATCACCAGAACTTGGATTTCTGCCCCCATATACAGAGAAAATCGAAAGATAATAGGGTTAATGAAGCGGGAACCCTTCTTTATCAGCTGATTTTACGTTTGAATTTGATAATTTTAAACGAAAATTGTCCCCCGGATATTCCGGGTGAGTTTACTCATTTGAGCACACTTACAAATAGTGTTCTCGATTATTTTATTGTTTCTAGAGATTTATTCCCCAATTTTTCTTATTTTAAAATAGAAAACGTCCAAATGAGCGACCATCTCCCCTTGAGTGCCAAGCTTTCCCTAGACTGGCAGTTTATCAAGTCTAGACACCCCATATATATGGGAATAAATACTGCAGAACAAGTGAGAGGAATAAAATGGTCAGTAACTCAAGCCCAAAAATATATGGAATTCTTCCAACAAGAGATAATTCAAACTCATGTTGTTTTAGATTTAGATTTGTATGGGCATGAACAAATTATCAATTCATTCTCTCTGCTTACAGAAAATCTTATGTCCTTTTTTGCAGTACCAGCCATCCAAGTAAATCGGGCCCATTTTAAGACCGGTGCCCCTTGGTTTAACTTAAAATGCAAACAAGGTAGACGACATCTCTGTGCCATTTACAATGAATATAAATCTTCTGGTGCCTTAGTATTACCTAGAAATTACCAACAAGCAAAAATAGCATCTAAGCAAGCCCAGAGAATGGCTAAGCAAGAGTGGCAACAAAATCGTTGGCAGGCGCTTATAGCCGCCTCTAGTTCATGTAACTCACGGCAATTTTGGCAATTGGTTAATAGAAGATCAAGGAGATACCCCTTAACAATAATTCCTGCCCCGGTCTGGGAATCCTTTTTAAGGAAATATTTTGCGTCACCAGATTCCAATACCAACGCTCTTGATGATGTATTTGATCATCTCCCCATCTGGCCTCCTACTGACCCCGATGAAATCTTGAATTTAATCTCTAAACTTAAAATCAGCAAAGCCCCTGGGCCAGATTTGGTTCTGGCGGAAGCCATAAAATTACATTCCGACTGGTGGGCAAAAATCCTGGCTGTTACTTTCGATGCTATTAATGCAACTGGAAGGGTGCCAAAAATATGGAAGGACGCTATTATAATTCCAATATATAAAAAAGGCTCCCCAGACGACCCGGAGAATTATAGGAATATTAGCTTACTGTCAATAGTTGGAAAGATATATGCACGTTTTCTGCTGAATAGACTTACCCAATGGGCTGAAGAAAAGAAACTGATAGGCCCTGAGCAAGCAGGATTCAGACCGAACCAGTTTTAGTCTTGCACCATCTAGCCCGGAAATATTCCTCTTCAAACCGAGGCCAACTTTGTGCGGCTTTTATCGACCTTAAGGCTGCATTTGACAGCATCCCCAGAAGGTTACTCTGGGAAAAGTTGGCCCGATGGGGAATTGATAGAAGACTTTTATGGTTAATAATCCAGCTGCATGAGGGGTCGGCTGCTAGGGTGAGAATAACCCCAGCCGGCGATCTCACAAACTCTGTGCCCATCAACAGAGGAGTCCGGCAAGGATGTATCCTAGCTCCTTTTCTTTTCAATTTATTCATTAGTGATATGAGGATACCATTGGCTGAATCTCAGGAAATCATCCATGCCCCCCGTCTCGCAAACTATCGTTGCCCATTATTAATCTATGCTGATGATGCTGTGATTTTATCCTTCTCAAGAATTGGCCTCAGGAGAGCATTAAAACTCTTTGTTTCATATTGTAAAACAAATTCCCTCACTATAAATCAATCTAAATCAAAAGTATTAATTTTCTCAAAAAGTCGGAAATCCTATAAGTGGCAATTAGATGGAAAACCTATTGAACAGGTCTATAAATTTCAATACCTGGGAGTTTTTCTCCAATATAATCTGGGTTGGAAGGCGCATATTGCACATATTTTAAACAAGGCCAAGGCCCTATCCTTTGCGCTATTGCGCTTTTTCTTTTCGGACGGGACTCTTCATGTTCCATCTGCCTTGAAAGTATTCAAAGCTAAAGTAATTGCAACATTGGCATATGCTGTTCCTTTATGGGGGACCGCAGTAAACTTGATGCCCTTGGAGGTAATTCAAAATCAATTTCTAAGACGACTGCTAAAACTCCCTCAGTGAGTTAGTAACGCAGCTATTCGCTTAGAATTAAAAACTACATCTTTAGAAAATACTCTTTGGAGGCGTAGCCTTTGTTACTGGTTATCCTTAAGGCATAGGCTCCCGAATTTGTATTTGATCCAATGCCTCTGGAGAGATAATTTTCCCATCCTAGGGGCAAAAGAGATCCATTCTAAAGTAGTGACCTATGGATTATCTCCATCAGAAATATTGGAATTGGACCTAGCCACAGCAAAAAAACCCTCACTCAAAAACTTGAGGAGATTGACCTACAACAAAACACCATTTTGGGTAGTGGCACTTGCTCACCATTAAATCTTGGCATAGTCCCCTCGCAGCAGATACCATCTTACTTGACTTCTTTGTCTGTAGCGGCCCACAGATATGCCTTTATTAAGGCAAGATTTAACGCCTTTCCTTCCAATGTCTTGAATAATAGATTTTCCAATGGTCAGATCTCAGCGGTGTGTGTATGTGATAATAGATCTATAGAATCTTTACAACATATACTATTCTGTTGTCCACTACATTCAGTTTCTCGGATCAGATTCTTGTCCCCTTTATTATTGGAAATCCCAGGTGACTCTTTGGAAACACAGCTAATATATTTATTGCAAGATTCTGATCCGAGTAGGTCCCTTTCTATTGCCAGATTTCTGATAACAGTATTAGCTTATAAGAGGAAAAATAGATTATGATTATTGATTTTGTTTGAATAATATTGATATATATTGATAATTTGATATTTTAAGCGCAATATTGTTCTTATTTTAATGGAATTTAGAAATTTACGGTTTGAGATGTACTTGATTTAAATGTATTTTAATTTATTAATTTTATTTTGTTATACCTGTTTTGTTGTATGATGTATTGAATATGGGCCTATGGCCGTAATAAACTATCTATCTATCTTCCCATGACCACTCATTGTCCAGAGCTTACATTACAAAGCATATACCGGTACTTAATAGACAAGGAACTGTCCCCACTCCTTTCTGCGCAGAAACCAATCTTGCAGGTATAAAACACGGGACTAGAGAGGACTAAAAAAAAATCCCAAATTCATTGCAGCGTAATTGGTCAGAGATTCAGGCAAAGAGTGACACCTCCCTGCTACCAGTGTGTGTGTGTGGAAAAAATAGCTGAGCCTGTCAGAGACTGCAGATCAAGCATTCTGCAGCAACTGAATGAAGACTTTTGACTTCCACGGTTGTGAGAATGACCTTCAGCAGCAGAAAAGTGCTAACTTCCCCCTCCCCTTTCTCTTTTGCCCTTTAATTGTCACCTGACTGAAGGTCACCCATGGGCCATGAGAGTGTCCCCTCCCTCCCTGCTGCTGTGTTTCCTTTTAAGGATATTCAAGATGCCAGGAAGTGTTTTTTACTTGATTAACTAAAGCTCCACCTTTGCTTATGTCATCATCAGAATGCCTGTCTGGGAAACTCTCTCTGAGTAGGCCTGCTGAGACGTTTGCCAAGCGAAGGAGCTGGGAACTGCTCTGTGGCCACACTCTTAAGATTAACATCCAAACCATTTTCAAAAGCAGAGTTGCCTTGCCTTGCATCCTAAACTTGCTAACAATTTCTAAAGCAGGCAACACAGCGCTGCATCAGTTTGCATACAAGCTAGCCACATGTTCCTGGACTACAGTTTCCATAATCTCTGACCGTTGGGTACGGGGGAAGGGGCTGATGGGAGCTGAAGTCCAGCAATCTCTGAATGATCGCAATTGGCCCAGCCTGATATAAACATTCAACCCAGTCCTTTGTTAAATGCCTGCAGTGACCTGGTTCCCTGGATTCAATGCTGTTTCTTTTCGCCCAGAAGGCAGAGACCTGTTCTGACTCTAAAACTACTGCCATTTGTTATGAATCCTCTGTAGCCCGCTAAAAGATAACCTATCTGCCGAAGCGTGTGTTAGAGAAGCTACTACAAATATTTTGCATTTAATTTCCTCTGCTGCGGTCTAATTTTCTTTGGTGTTTTGCTAGCAAGCCTTCTGTTTTGGTTAAACAAGGTGATATGTTCTAATTTGGAAGGCTCCTGTCTGCTAGTATCTCCACGCTGTTTTAACAACTCCCTTTGGCTTTGCTGCCGCAACAGCATAACAGCAGCGGAGCTGGATAGTTAAAGGATGGAAGGAGGCAGAATTGTAACAGGAGACCTGTTGGATCACTTCCCACTTCGTAAGTGGGAGTCCTGCCCTTTTATCTCAGTAGGTGCGAGGCAGCAATGGATTATTTAGATATAATGAGGTTGAATCTTGTTCCAGCGATAAAGCTGGAGCAATTAGATGACCACTAAGTTTGTCTTATCAGGAGGGGGAGTAAGAATTTTACAAAAGAGTTTGGAACTAGAGGCTGGTCCGCTAGAATAAATGGAGCACTACCCCAACAGAAGTCCCTACCTGCCTATTCTCTTAGAATCGTAGAGTTGGAAAGGGCACGAGGGTCATCTAGTCCAACCCCCTGCAATGCAGGAGTCTTTTGCCCAATGTGAGGCTCGAACCCATGACCCTAAGATGAAGAGTCTCATGCTCTACCAACTGAGCCATCCCAGCTGGGAATTTACATCCAGTCCAGGTCTAGCAAGGGCTATTTTCCCTCTCTTCCTTAGTCTCAGTGTTGTCCCTTGCAGAACTCTGCACAGAAGTAGTTGGAGACAAAACCATTGGCTCTGGTTTCACCTTCTGTTGGGCTCTCAGTCCCATCGGTCGAATTTGGGTACCTGCCACCACTGCAGCTCAGAGACATTGGCCCAGTCTGTTTCTCATCCTAAGCTTCCTTACAGGTCATTGCGAAGATAAAGGGGTAGAGGAGAACAATACACATCAACACCACAACCCCCCTGGAGGAACAGGTAGGTAGCAGTGTTGGTCTGCCATAATCAAAACAATATAAAAAAATTCCTTCCAGTAGCACCTTAGAGACCAACTAAGTTTGTTACTAGTATGAGCTTTTGTGTGCTGAAAAAGTGTGCATGCACACAAAAGCTCATACCAATAACAAACTTAGTTGGTCTCTAAGGTGCTAATGGAAAGAATTTTTAAATTTTGTTTTTTAAATAAATTTTTATTAAGATTTTAAAGGTTACAAAAGAGGATAAAGAAAAACAATCAATAAAAAAGAAAGAAAAAAAAGAAAACAATACATGTGTATATATATATATATATATATATATATAAACATCATCAAAAAAACAGAAAAAAATAAAAAATAAAACCAATTAAAAACAAATCAAACCTTTAACTCACTTACTTGCATTCACTTGTTTCCTTGACTTCCTCACGCCTCCCATTTTTGTATTCTAATTCAATTAGATATTCCAGCAAATCCTTCCAACTTGGTTTTTATCCTGCTAATTTATCTTAACATACTATAATCCCCCTCTTTATATTCTAATTCGTATAAATATTTCAACAAATCCTTCATCTTAAACTTTATCCTTATGTCTTGTCTTGATATATTATAGTTGCCCATTCTCTCCTTCCCTAAATAACCATCCATTTTTACTTCATTTAATCTTATTTCCATTAATACTTATATATCTATACTTATTCTAAAAAATATTTCCCCTAGGGTCAAAGAAAGATTCAATTCCACGATTCCTCCATCTCTCTTTAAAAGAAAAACAAAACGAATTATATACACTTTAAATTCCCAATTTTCCCCACCAGATCCCCACCCCGGTTTCGGCCCCTAGCAATAGTTCCAACAATCTCAGAAGACCCTCAACCCGGAGATCTCAAGTCCGAGGCTCTTAAGTCTCTTTCATATCCCCTCTGCCAGTCTTTTTGGTAGTCTTTGATGTTAAAAGCCAAATCTCAGGGCAGCTCCAACCCAACAGTAATCATATTCCTTCCTGCCAAACTTCCATGGTTAAGGATAGGGCCTGTAGAATATTCCAAATCTTGTTTCACACTCTTTTCAAATCCAACGACCCCCAAATCTCCGACCTCCACCTGGCTCAGATTTAAATCCCAAAGGACATTTGATCTCCACACAGGAAGATCTCTCCATCCTTCATTCTCGAGGCTGAGCCAGGCTTCCATCTCCAAAAATTTGCTTCTCCTAGTTGCCATCATGTAAGGCCTCAAGTTGTAGTCCACCATTTGCCTGTGTAGGGCCACGGCTCCCCCTTTCATCACTTCAGTCACGACAAAATTCTCCTTTTCAGGTTTTCCAATTTGTTCAATTGGCAGAGGTTCCCACGCCAAGTTCTTGTCCACTTCTTCACCGATGCCCATTTTTGTTCCCAATATTTCTACGGTTGGGTGGCGCCTTGTACTCCTCCTTCTGGCAACTCCTGCAGCCAAACTGGTGCCAAATGTATTGATCTGCTTTCCTTTGGATCACAACAGCGATGCAAAAGGGGGAGTCTTTCTCATCTAAGCAGCCCAGGACCTCTATACACACTGCCCATGTTTGTGCCTCAGAGAGGAGGCTTACTTCATTGTTTCTCGAGGCAGACGGATGCCAACAACAATTCTGGCACTGTATTCATAAATATGCAGAACACACAAGTGGGGACAAGAACACTTGTCCCATCAGCAGCCCAGTGCCCTCCCTGAGTTGCGATGTCCTCATGCTTCCCACACCGCGTAGAACCAATGTAAAAAACTGAGGCCCAGACTCACCCAGCCCTACTGAAGAGGCTCCTCATGAGGCCGGAGAAACATCACCTGGTTAGTGTTTTATTGATTTATTGATTTAATATGCTGTAAACCACTTTGAAATTTTTATTAAAAATATAAAGAAGTAAGTAAGTAAATAAAGGCACCATAAACCTAGCTTATGGGCACTGCAACAGAATGACTAGGCACACTTTTTTAATAACAAAAATACAAAGTTGAAAATAAATGAACTGCAGCTGAAATATTATGTTCATTTTTCATATGGTCTAGTCCTTCCCCTGCCCATCCCCCTAATATACTTAAGAGGGTCTCTTCTCTAGTCTTCAGAGAGTAGCTGGAGGTGGGGAGGCAGAAAAAGCTCTTTATTTCCTTCCACAATGCAGTTTTAATCTGAAATCTTAGGCGCAGTACTGCGCCAAGAGCTCAGAAACTGCTTGCGCTAACGAAATTCCCTGTCGCAAAATGCGCCTAGAACAACGGAGTTTCAAACTTTGTAGAACCCCAATTTCTAATCACCTTGGAATCCTAACAGGAGCAGAGCAGGCTCCCAGCCACAGATGGTCACTTTCCAGGAGTGTTAGAGGGGGCAAAGCTTTCATGTTCCCACTCTCCCTGATCATATGATGGTCTCATGATAATAAAATTATTACTATTAATAACAATAAGAAAGGTAAAGGACCCCTGACAGTTAAGTCCAGTCACGAACGATTCTGGGGTTGCGGCGCTCATCTTACCTTACTGGCCGAGGGAGCCGGCGTTTGTCCTCAGACAGTTTTTTTTTTTTAAATTTTTATTGGTTTTTCCACACATAATACAAGACAATACAACACAATACAAGACATACAAACATGTAAACACGTATAATTTCTTAACCTTTCATTTCTTAAGCCTTCTTTCAGCGACTTCCCCATACCTCCCCTTTCTGCATCCCTGTTATCAATCTTTTCAGCATCCCCTAATTTCAATGTAATACTTTCTTTAGATCTTATTTCTCATATCCAATTGCTAATCGCTGCAATTCTATTTTGCATTACCCAAAACATTTTAGCATTCATTAATTTTACAACAGTTCTTAAGATAAATTTTAAACTTCTTCCAATCTTCTTCCACCGTCTCTTTCCCTTGGTCACGGATTCTGCCGGTCATCTCAGCCAGTCCCATATAGTCTATTACCTTAGTCTGCCACTCTTCCAGTGTGGGTAGTTCTTGTGTCTTCCAATACTTCGCTAATAGTACTCTTGCTGCTGTTGTAGCGTACATAAAAAACGTCCTATCTTTCCTTGACACCAATTGGCCTACCATGCCCAGGAGGAAGGCTTCTGGTTTCTTCACGAACGTGCATTTAAGCACCTTTTTCATTTCATTATAAATCATTTCCCAGAATACCTTGATCCTTGGGCACGTCCACCAAAGGTGGTAGAAAGTACCTTCAGTTTCCTTACATTTCCAACATTTATTATCGGGCATATGATAAATTTTTGCAAGCTTGACTGGGGTCATGTACCACCTATAAATCATTTTCATAATGTTCTCTCTCAAGGCATTACATGCCGTAAACTTTATACCGGTGGTCCATAACTGTTCCCAGTCAGCAAACATAATGTTATGACCAATGTCTTGTGCCCATTTAATCATAGCTGATTTAACCGTCTCATCCTGTGTATTCCATTTCAACAGCAGGTTATACATTCTTGACAAGTTCTTAGTATTGGGTTCCAATAGCTCTGTTTCTAATTTTGACCTCTCCACCTGGAAGCCAATTTTCCTGTCCTGTTTGAAGACTTCATTTATCTGATAGTAATGCAGCCAGTCTCTTACTTTTGACTTCAGTTTCTCATAGCTCTGCAATTTCACTTTTCCCTCCTCCTGTTCTATAATTTCCCAGTACTTTGGCCATTTGGATTCCATATTAAGTTTTTTCACTTCCTTAGCCTCCATTGGTGACAGCCACCTGGGGGTTTTGTTTTCCAACAAATCTTTATATCGAATCCAAACCTTATACAATGCTTTCCTAACAATATGGTTCTTGAAACCTTGATGAATTTTTACCTTGTCGTACCATATATATGCATGCCAGCCAAATCTGTTATTAAACCCTTCCAAATCCAAAATGTCTGTGTTTTCAAGAAGCAGCCAGCTTTTCAGCCAGCAAAACGCCGCTGATTCATAGTACAACTTTAAGTCCGGCAGGGCAAACCCCCCTCTTTCTTTTGCATCAGTTAATATCTTAAATTTTATTCTGGGCTTTTTGCCCTGCCAGACAAATCTAGATATGTCTTTTTGCCACTTCTTGAAACAATCCATTTTGTCTAAAATCTGCAATGTTTGAAATAAAAACAACATTCTAGGCAAGACATTCATCTTAATAACAGCAATACGGCCTAACAAGGAAAGTCTCAAATTTGACCATACTTCTAGATCTTTCTTAATTTCTGACCAGCATTTCTCATAGTTATCTTTAAATAAATTCACATTCTTAGATGTCAAATTAATCCCCAGGTATTTCACCTTCTTTGCTACCATTAACCCCGTTTCACTCTGAAACTTTTCCCTTTCAACAGCTGTTAAATTTTTGTCCAGTACTTTCGTTTTCTGTTTGTTCAACTTAAAACCTGCTACTTGACCAAATGCTTGTATTAGTTCTAAAACTCTTTTCGTACTAGTGTCTGGCTCTTGTAAAGTTAAAACTAAATCATCTGCAAATGCTCTCAATTTATACTGTTTAGCTCCGACCTGAATCCCTTTAACCAGCTGGTCCTCTCTAATCATGTTTAATAGAACCTCCAGGACAGATATAAAAAGTAGTGGGGATATTGGGCATCCCTGTCGTGTCCCTTTTTCAATAGCAAATTCTTCTGTAACCACATTATTTACAATCAATTTTGCTTTTTGCTCAGAATAAATTGCACTTATACCATTCTCAAAACCTTGGCCTACCCCCATCCCTTGGAGATTCTTTTTCATAAAACTCCAAGAAATATTGTCAAAGGCTTTCTCCGCATCCACAAATATTAATACTGCCTTAGTATTAATATTAACTTCCAGTAACTCCATAATGTCTATTATATTTCTCACATTGTCTGACAAATGTCTTCCTGGAAGAAAGCCCGCTTGGTCTTTATGAATCTCCCCCACCAAAACTCTTTTCAGTCTTTTTGCCAAAATGTCTGCAAAAATTTTGTAATCCACATTGAGTAATGATATAGGGTGGTAGTTCTTGACCTGATTCTTCTCGGTCTCTGTCTTTGGTATAAGTGTAATATAAGCTTCTTTCCACGATTCAGGTGCCTTCTTCCCCTCCAAAATTTCGTTACAGACCTCCTTCAACGGTTGCATAAGCCATTCTTTCAAAACTTTGTAGTATCTGGAGGTCAGTCCATCCGGTCCTGGAGATTTTCCCAATTGCATATTTTGAATGGCTCCCTCAATTTCTTGATCCGTTATCTTCTGATTCAAAATCACTCTACTTTGTTCCGAGATTTTTTGTAATCCATATTTTTTAAGAAATTCTTCAATTTCTTTTTCGTTCACCGGCCCTTGTGCATAGAGTCTCCTGAAATAGCTCTGAAAACAGTTTCTAATCTCATTTGGTTTATAAATGTTCTTTCCCTCAACTTCTAAGTTGGTAACCGTATTCTGTTTTTGTCTCTTCTTCAATTGCCATGCCAAAAGTTTCCCACATTTATCTGCCGATTCGAATGTCTTTTGTCTCATTTGTTTTATTTTCCATTCTATCTCTTGATTCATCAATTCCGTATATTGTCTCTGATGAAACTTGATTTCTCTCAAAATTTCATGAGACTTTGGTTTAGATCTCAATCTTTTTTCTCCTTCTTTTATCTTTTCCATGATCTTATCCTTTCTCTCATTCTGTCTCTTCCTTTTTACGGCATTCTGTTGTATTAAAAATCCTCTCATGACAGCTTTGCTTGCGTCCCAAACTATTCTTTTTTCCACTTCTGTTCTCAGATTTATCTCAAAGTAGTCCTTAACCGCCTTCTGGGCCTTTTTATATACCTCTTCATCTCTAAATAGGGAGTCATTCATCCTCCATCTGAAGGAACCAGCTGTTGTTGGGTTCATTTCCATCTTTACAGCGTTATGGTCGGAGCAAGTCTTTGGGCAGATTTCCACTTTCTTAACCTTTGCTGCCATCCCACTAGTTATCCATATTTGGTCGATTCTCGTCCATGTCATTTTTGCTTCAGAGAAAAAGGTTCCCTCTCTCTCGAGAGGGTTCCTTGTTCTCCAAATGTCAATCAGGTTCATATTGTCAGTCATTTCAAAAAATGTCTTAGGTAATCTCCCATCCTTGGAGATCACCTGTTTTTGCGCTTTGTCCATATTTGTAGAGACCACTCCATTCATGTCTCCCATTAAAATTACATTGTAGTCCAAAAAGTCTATTAGTGTCTCATGCAGTTTCTTAAAAAATTCCGACTTCCCTTCATTTGGTGCATAGACTCCTATTATCAATAGTTTTTCTCCTTGTACTTGGATTTCAATTGCCAAATACCTTCCTTGTTCATCTTTAAATATTAATTTAGGGGCCAACTTCTCCTTTGCATAAATCACCACTCCTCTTTTCTTCACTTTATCCGATGAAATAAATTCTTGTCCTAATCTTTTATTGATAAGTAATTTTCGGTGTACCCTAGTCACATGGGTTTCCTGTAAACAAATCAAGTCCAATTGTTCTTTTTTCAGAATATGAAAGACTTCTCGTCTCTTTCTAGGAAGGTTCAAACCATTACAATTCCAACTTAAGAATTTCAAAGACATCTTGTTATTTATTCGGTTGCCCCTCCAACAGCTCCAAGGAGATCTTCTTCTGTTGATTTTCTAGCTCCAAAAGATAGATTTGAAATATCTGGTAGATTTTCTAGATCCGTAGGTTCCGCCGTTTCCTTAAGAAGATCTTCCTCATTTCTTGTCAGGAACTGTTCTTTGTCTTGCACTGTTTTTATCTTGATTTTCTTTCCTTTGTAATTAAAAGACAGACCTTGTGGAAACTCCCATCTGAATAGTATGTTGTTCTTTCTCAGTAGAGTGACCAAATCCTTGTAATGGGTCCTCGCTTCCAAGATATTTTTAGGAATATCTTTAAAGATCTGCACACGCGAGTCTTCAATTTCAAGGGCTGTTTGAAAATGTAAATTCAATATCTTATCTCTCTCCTCCTGAGATCTCAGAGTTATAAGGCAATCTCTTGGGCTCTTTCTGTTCTGTTTCCTTCCCAGTCTGAAAGCGGTTGTTATCTTAAATTCCTCCTCTTTCAAGCTGTCCTGCCAGAATTCCAGAAATTCTTTTGTCAAATATTCTATCAAATTGTCCTTTTCATTTTCTGGAATCGATCTCAGTCTCAAATTTTTATTTTTTCTCTGTAGTTCCAATAAAGACAGAGCAGCCTCATGTTCTTCCAGCTTTTTACAGACTGGTACTATCTGTTCCTGTGTATTTCCTGCAGAAAGTTTTGCTTCCTCTGCCGAAACTTTTGCCTCCTCTGCAATCTTTCTAGTTATCTCATTCTCTTGAACTAATTTATTTATAGTCTCTGTATTCAAGTCCAATTTTGTTGATAATTGATTCAACTGTTTGGAGTTTTCAGTGCTCTGCTTTGTTAGCACTTCTAGGGTTTCATTTATCTTGACTAATGCTTTTGTTATTGTTACTGTATCCATGGAGGGAGCTGCAGGTGGTACAATTGAACCTCTTCTCTTTTGTTCAGCTTTGCTTTTGGCCCTTGTTGTTCTCTCCTCTGTTGGGCCACTCATATCCCAAGGTCTTTCCCACGAGAATCACTTTCAGGTGGAAAATTCCACAAGTCTGTTCCTTGCAGTGAAAAATAGTAGTTATTTCCCTACAGCTGTCCTCAGACAGTTTTTCCGGGTCATGTGGCCAGCATGACTAAGCCACTTCTGACGAAACCAGAGCAGCTCACGGAAACGTCGTTTACCTTCCCGCCAGAGCGGTACCTATTTATCTACTTGCACTTTTTGGAGTGCTTTTGAACTGCTAGGTTGGCAGGAGCTGGGACCAAACAATGGGCGGGGATTCAAACTGACCTTCTGATCAGCAAGCCCAAGAGGCTCAGCGGTTTAGACCACAGTGCCACCTACGTCCCTTTTATTAATAACAATACTTCCTTTAAATACAACCCGCCCTCCTAAAGGAACTCAGGGTGATGTACAACATAATGTTAGTATGGCTGATAAGAACTGGGGGCCTCTCTGGACAACTTTTTCATTGAGCACGCAGCACTATTTGCTTGCAAGAAACTTAAAAAAGGTAAAAAAGGGTTGCAGCGCTCATCTCGCTTTACTGGCCGAGGGAGCCGGCGTACAGCTTCCAGGTCATGTGGCCAGCACGACTAAGCCGCTTCTGGCGAAACCAGAGCAGCGCATGGAAACGCCGTTTACCTTCCCGCCGGAGCGGTACCTATTTATCTACTTGCACTTTTTGGGGTGCTTTCGAACTGCTAGGTTGGCAGCAGCTGGGACTGAGCAACGCGGGGATTTGAACTGCCGACCTTCCGATTGGCAAGCCCTAGGCTCAGTCGTTTAGACCACAGCGCCACCCATGTCCTTTGCAAGAAACTTACGCAGGGCTAGAGTCTATTGAGCAATCATTCTGATTTGTTTGCCCATTCACAGGAGCCCTCCCATGAGTGGGACTCTCCTTCCATTCATGGAACACAAACCTTTGATTGGTCCCTAGTGAACAACCTTGGTGAACCCAATCACTTCCTGCTTGACTTGGCTATTTGGTTTGGATTTTGCCAGCACTGTGCTGTAGTTTGAGGCCCCCAGCAGGCCAAACATCGTTACTACTACAACAAAATCACTCTCTCTTGCTTAATGAAAACTTGGATTTTATACAAAAGCTCCAGAGAAACACTGCATCTCCACCTCTTAGACACCAGGGTGCCGTTCCTAGACTACAACTCCCATCTTCCTTGACCACTAGCCATGCTGGTTGGGGCTGATGGAAATTGAGCTCCCAAAATCTGGAGGGCATCTGACCTGCATGGTTTCTCTTTTCCCCTCCCCTAAAAAGGTAGACTGAATCAGCTATAGAGGGGAGGATCAAAGGAGGTATGGAGAAGGGCTTTTACCCTTTTCTTCCACTATTGCAGCATTGCGCTGTTATTTGCTTTGGGGTGAAAGGGGAATTCCCCATTTGCATGACAGGGAGATTTCCCCCAAAGCAAATATTGTGGTAACAGAGGGGAAATGGTTAAATTCCTTCCCTATGCATTTTTAAAACCTGCACAATAAATGTTGAGTCACATTTGATGCCACCTGCAGTTTGGCTTTTAGTGTGATCAATATCTGGGTGGAAGACTGCACGAGAGCTCCAGATTATCCCCTCTGATCTCTCCAAGGAACGGTGGAATACACGTGTAATAAATAAATTTAACTTTATGTCAAGAGACATGGGTGGGTGGGAAATGATAAGCCACATAAAAACAACTTGTTAGGGGTTTATTTCTCTATATACATTGTTTCCGCCTCGGCAACACAATGCTTACAATATGTAAAATTTCTACGTACATATGAAGATTATAAAAATTTAAAAACACTGCACAACAGAGGCAAACTAATACCTCTCAGCTCTGCAGTGGAAGAAGTAAAATTCAATGGAAGTAAAATTCAATGGAAGTAAAATTCAATGGAAGTAAAATTCAATGGAAGTATAACTCAAAAAGTTTCCGAATACATTAAAAACATGGTGTGCAGAATAAAATGCAAAATCCATAAAAACAATGGAGCAGTTCCATCTTCCATGGTAGAATCAACAAAGCAAATTAGTGATTTCATAGGGCAGATTAAAAAAGGATGAAGGGGTATTCTGTTTCCCCCTGTCCCTGCTTCCTAAATGACATTTCTTGGCTAGTCCTCTATATCGATGTTCCTTATTTGAACTGGTTATCAATAAGAGTTCCTTTCATTTTGGCCTTCTTCGCTTCCAGCTCAGCCTGATTAAAACAAAATTTAAAAAAATTAAAGGGTAAAATTTTATTAAATATTCTTGGAATATCCCTAAATCCAGTTGTTAATTACTATGTTGGTGCTTCAGAAACACAGACAAAAGACTAGAGGAATGTTACCTCCCGCTTTGCTAGTTTTCAAATTGTATTCCAGGGAATAGCAAGTTCCTCAGCAGCTTAACCAAGTATCCTTAGATCAATAATATATTGAGTTCCTGAATATTCACTTCACTGGCCACTAACCACATTTCTTCATGATCTGACATACCGCCATGCCTGGATATACCACGAGCAATTCCAGATATTTCATGCCTCTCTATCTAGGTCTCAGAACTCCCTCCAGACACGCCCATGCCCCCACTCACTGGCCCTTGAGATGAAACAGATTTCCCTAAACCTGCTGTAATGGTCTGAATATTACCCAGCCCAGACGGCTAGCTGCAGGATAGCACTATTCCAGACCTTTCTTGATAAAACAGTTCAGTGCCTTTCTAGAACAAATGCTTCGCAACATACTGGTGGCACAAAAATATCTGTAGAGTTCATCGTGCCTGTCTGCACTTGTAAGATGTGCTGTTAAAAGAGGGAAAATGTGTTTATTTGGATGACCATATCTCAGCTTAATAAGCTTTGAGGGAGCACACACAGCCCCATCACCTCTCCCTATGCAGAAGGAGAGAATATACCAGGAAATATTCAATTAACCGTAGTTTCCCTTTTTTTTCTGCCTAGACTAGGAAAATGTCTTTAACAGCACTGGAAAACTAATGCGGAATTCTGTGCTGCAGCTGACCCCTGCTGGAAGCCAGTACCTATTAGCTGATTAGTGATGATTTCAAGCCCTGCTTAGATCAACAGGGAACTTCCTTTGTAGGAAGTGACTTTAACTCAAGCCACACTAGAAAAGAACACTGGGTCACCTGATGCCATTGTGACATGGAGGTGGTTACCCCAGGATCCAGTCTGCTGGTGGGAAATGTTTCCCCACCCCTGACTCTGGACTGGGAGGGATTCTAACAGTTTTCTCACTTGTGCAGTCAGAAGGCTTGTCCCTGTCTTAGCTAACTAAGGGATTATCCCCTCTTACCTTTTGCCCTGCACTTTCCAGGCACATGTCCACGCTTTAACGCTCCGTGTCTGAGCATCTTATTTTTCCCTTTGCCCCATGTTTCCCCCAGAAAAAAACTGCTCTTTAAAGCTGAATCAGAGCAAATGTCAATTTGGGTTTTCCACGGATTGACATTTGCTCCAATTGAGCTTTAAAGAGCAGTTTTTCACATGGGAAGTTCTGGAGCAAAAAACCCCCCCAAAAAACAGGGTGTGTGTTTGCTTGCATGTGGCGCTTTAAATTGTGGATCATTACTGAGAAAAGCAGAGAAAGGTAAGTGTGGATAAGCCCTAAGCTAAAATGTGATTGTCTGAAAGTAGCCAGTGAGCTGAATCTTACTAGCATATAAAGAAAATGATTGCATCTAGCCCATCCATGAAATGGGAAGGAAGGAGAGAGAGAGAGAGAGAGAGAGAGAGAGAGAGAGAGAGAGAGAGAGGAGACAACTCACCAGCTCCTGCAGCCTTCTCTTGCTCATGCCCTTCCGCTCCAGCTGCTTCTCAATCACCTTGGCATTCTGTGCATACGAATCGGCAATTTCTCGCTGGAAAAACACACGAGAGTTAGGAAAGTTAACACAAAGTCCAACACTTAGTAGTACTCTGCAGCAGAAAAAGGCATTAAAAAGACATTGCAGGTTAAGGAAGTGGCATTACACTTTTCTCCCTACCCCACCATCTATTTTGGGAAGGTATTTAAACTCCTCAACTGCTAACTCAACAATCCCTTTCTGGTGCCTTGATTTCCATTGGAAGCCGATACATATACCCTCAGGGTCCTTTCCAACTCCCTCCCTACCCCATAATAAAAAATGTTTACTCGGCAGTATAACGTGGTACCGCTTTTGTTTGGCTGTACCATTTGAGGCTACAGAGAATGAGACCTGAATGCTCAGCCTATGAGAAACCACCCTCTGCAGAGAGCAGCCTAAGATAGTGGAAGAGTCTCCCTTGGGAGGTTGT
Source organism: Podarcis raffonei (assembly GCF_027172205.1). NCBI lineage: Eukaryota > Metazoa > Chordata > Lepidosauria > Squamata > Lacertidae > Podarcis > Podarcis raffonei. Next base: position 40,679,479 of record NC_070621.1, on the reverse strand, counting down.
GGACTCTCCTTCCTTGGAGGTTTTTAAGCAGGGCTTGGATGGCCATCTGTCATGGATGCTTTAGCTGAGATTCCTGCACTGCAGGGGGTTGGACTGGATGACCCCTGGGTCACTTCCAACTCTATGATTCAGTGATATCTATTTCTATTTTTTGCTCACTGATCTATGTTAAGAATAGTTCCATGGGCTTGTGGCTCTTCAAGAGATGCTTCCTTACCCCTCCTCACCAGCTGCAAAGTGGCTTTCATGTGCATATAGTATGACACCAGCCTTATATTAAACAGCTCGCCTCCTTGCCATAAGTGACCAAGAATTCTATGCATGAGAACGAGTGGGCTTCATGATGGAGGGATTGCTCGCCTTGTTACTCTTCTGGCAGCCCACTCAGTAGAAGGCAGTTTCTTTCACAAAAGATTACCATTAATTTATAGTGCTTATGTCACTCTTTCTATCCAAGATGCTCTCGGGGCAGATTGCATAAAGTTATGACAGCAAACAGCTCAGTGGCATCAGGAAGAGAAATATCATGATGCACTTGGTATTTCCGGACCTCATCCTTGGCCTTCCCCTGCTGTTTCCTTTTGGTCTCCGCCTACTAAGTGTTGGAAGCGCAAAACAGGGTTCATTCAGTTTGCAACAAGGGTTAATTCTGTTATTGTTAAAGCAACCAGCCAAGGGGAGGACGGGTAAAGCCATTGCTTAGCAACCAGACAGAGTGGCATGATCTTCACAGAGGTAGAAAGGGGCCTGATTGGCTGTGTAGTTCTGAGGGAGCCTTTCCTTTGCATGTTTAGTTGAATGTCTCCCAGCTAGGTACAAGGCGTCAGCGAAGGAAAGACAAAACCTCCCTATTCCTTTCTCCTTGGAGTATGCACTGTTTTTGCTCAGTTTCCTCAGTAACGTGTTTATCAAGACTTTTTTCTCTGGAGGCGATCTGGGTTATTGAAGTCACTTTGCTAATGCCAGGCAACAGCTTCCCACTGCTGTCCTCTGAGGCAAAGGAGTGGGGCTAGTACCTGGAATTCAGCCCACTTTGCTGGCAGTTGCACCTGCAACAGCTTCCCTTTCTCTGCAGCCAGCATGGAAACATAGGCTAGTAGTCTTGCAGGACACCAGTTACTGTTGCAGGCTTATTTGCAAGGGTGTATGACATGCACGTTATGTATTCATGGTGCCTCTTTTCTCTACCCCTCAGAGGCAGCTGAGACTGAGAGGCATCCATGCCGACATGTTAAGCTTTGTGGCAGAGTGGTAGGTTTCAAATGCAGTTCTCCCTGGCCAAAATCTTTGCAGAGGCGCTCCCTGTTGCTAGCTGCCAGTGCTGGTGGGTGTACCAGAGACAGAAACGGCCAGTAAAAGGAGGCCAGCCTTGAATAAAGCCATCACCATGTGTGCAGGTGCAGCAACCAATTGGCGTGAACTTCTGGGAGGTAGTCAGCAACAAGCACGGCATTGGCCCCACAGACAGCTACCACAGAGAAAGAAACCTGCAGCTGGAGAGGATCAGTGAATACTACAATGGGGGGCGCTGTGGTCTAAACCACTTGGGCTTGCCGATCAGAAGGTTGGTGGTTCGGTTCCCTGCAACGGGATGAGCTCCTGTTGCTCTGCCCCAGCTCCTGCCAACCTAGCACTACGAAAGCACGATAGTGCAAGTAGATAAATAGGTACCGCTCCGGCGGGAAGGTAAACGGCGTTTCCATGCGCTCTGGCTTCCATCATGGTGTACCGTTACACCAGAAGCGGTTTAGTCCTGCTGGCCACATGACCCAGAAAGCTGTCTGCGGACAAACGCCGGCTCCCTTGGCCTGAAAGCGAGATGAGCGCCACAACTCCATAGTTGCCTTTGACTGGACTAAACTGCCCAGGGGTCCTTTACCTTTACTACAATGAAGCATCTGGTAACAAGTACATCTCCCATGCAATCCTTGTTGACTTGAAACCTGGCGCAACGGACTCAAGTCAGGTCTGGACTTTTTGGCCAGATCTTCAGACCTGACATGTATGCACACAGACCTGTGTCTTTGGCCACAGTGGTGCTGTAAACAACTATGCCGAGGGCCACTGCACAGAGGGAGCCAAGCTAGTGGACTCTGTGTTTGATTTGGTAAGGAAGGAGTCCAAAAGCTGTGACTGTCTGGGCGGTGGCACTGACTCTGGGATGGGGATGAGCAACATCAGCAATATCAGTGTAGCATGAGTGTAGTGCGAGTGTTTTGGGGGACAGTCTGTTCCACTCTAGTGATGCATGCATTTTCTGTTCTCCTTGGCTCTTTCCCTGTTGACTTTGCAACCAGATTTACTCATTGTGTCCTTGTAGTTGCAAATGACATATGAAGAAGACCCTGTCTAAACATCTGATTCAAGCATAAAACACTTTTTTGTGTTTCACAAATAAAAATAATCCTACATTCTAACCAGTTAACCATACTGGAGCTCTTCCCAAAAGGGAAAAAGTCAGTTTACAGGGCCAGCAACCGCAGAGGCCAGCTCACGCACCGATCTGAACTAGCTGGCCAAATAAGATGGCTACAGAAAGGTAGCCTAAATTTTGCCTACTACCACAGGGAAGGAGAGATAAAACTCACCGCTTCAATCTCCTCCTCCTCTTCATCAATGGTGGAGACTGTGACCGAACTGAATTTGCCCATGTCTTTCGTCCGTTTGGTCATCATCACCTTGAAAACAAAGGCATGTAGATTTTTAATTAAGTGTGCATCAGCTTGGGGCTTAGAACAGTGGCAAGGAACCTGGAGCCTTCCCTATATTGCTGGACTCCAAGCTCCTATCTGCCCTAGCCAGCATGACTAGCACTCGGGGATTATGGTATTTGTAGTCCAGCAGCATTTGAAGGGCCACATATTCCTCATCCTCATCCATTGCTTAGAATATGTAGAAGCAACTATCCTCTAAGAGGCTGTTCTGGTGCTGTGAATTAGAGGCAGTAGCAGTAACAGGAAGAGAAATTAATTCCCTTTTGGTGGAACTAGAGAAGGACAAAGGGCCGCCTAGCACGGGTCATCTCTGTGTTGGGATTTCAGCCCCCACCAGTTGCCATGCTGGCAGGAAACAGCAGGTGCTGTTTACATCATGTGAAGTCTCACAGCGTGAGAACAGAAGCTGACTGTCCTCCAGGTGCTTCTGTCTGGACCTTGGAATTCTCCCCAGATTACACAGCCCTCACCAGCCCTCCTTGAGCATTTTTGCTTCGCTAGAAAGTATATTTGAACTCTGATCATACTTCTTGATTGCCTGGATAGAGAAAAGAGGGGGATTTGCAAGTGTGCATAGAAATGAGCCTACTGTTCACATTTGTTGCCTCTGGTCCTGCCCTCTGGTCCTGCCCACCACTAGTATGCTGTCCCCAGAAGGTTGCCAACCCTAAGCTTGAAGGCCACAGCCATCTCCTACTGTTCAAGCTGAGCAACAGCCAGGCACTCAGAGCCACAGTCTCAGTTTTGAGCTCCCAGCATGGAAGCAGCCATGATTCCACAGACTCCTCGTCCCTACCTTCTTGGGTGGCTCTTGCTTCTGGGTGTAGATGTTCGTTTTTCCAAAGCCCTGTCCAAATTTGACCACAGCACCATCAACAATGAATGTTACTGGGGCGTTCTTCTGCTGGTGCTGGTAGAAGAGAAGAAGTCCACACCTAACAAGTAGGGGGGTGGGGAGAAAAAGAAAATAAAAAGAATGAATGATCTGCTAATTCACTGGACATTAAATAGAATCACATTGGCTGGTCAGGTATTGCTCTAGTTGTGACAAAGTTATAAAAGCTTGAATCTCTCTCTCCCTTTGTGTGTGTGAGAGAGTGAGAGTGTGAGAGAGAGTGTACCTTTATGTGTGTGTGTACAAATAATATTTTAATTACTTATTTAGGAGTTTCATATAATGCTTAATCAAAGAACTTTCCAAGCAGTTTACAAATAAAATTGTAAATAAGACACTGCTAAAATTCCCAAAATACCTATGACGTCATACTCACTTTCCACACTTTTTTCTGTACTGCCGTTCAATGCCTTCCGGCCTGGGGGAGGAAGAGAGATAGTGTTGACTGTATGAACAGAAGACCCTAACCACACATACTCTGCGCTGAAGAACTGAACACAAAACCCTAACAATAGCAAGAAAGAAGATCACTGGCTTGGGGTGAAAAACATTCCTCCCTCCTGCTATATATTAACAGCGAACTGATTTCTCCAGTGTCAATCTTTCTGTAATTATAATGGCCCCGTCTACACAAAGTAAGGAGGTATCAGCAGCCAAGGGAGAACCCCAAGGTTTGTACAAGTAAGAAAACAAACCTTTAGCAAGGACACCCAACTTCTGAGTAAACCATTTTCAGTTCTGTTCTGTCCATATGCAGGCTAGTAGAATAAAAAATGGCAGCCCAGGAACCACAAGGGTGATTAAGCGTTATGCTTGCACAGCGACTTTGTGGAAGAGGCTGGATTTTCCTACCTGCGGAGATAAACGTTTTCCTCCTCTTCGGTGTTGCAGAATTTGTGGGCGTGTTTGGCCGCATCAATCACCCGGGCCCTGTCTCGAGGTCTCATGGGCAGCTTCTCCAGCTGACAATCTGCAGAAACACAGAGACTAGGGGTAGTTTTTCACCACATAAGGACAAAATTCTGTCCTGTTAAAGGCCCCTGGGGTCATCTGTTTTTAGTAAACTAACTGGGAAGAAAATACAAATTTCCATATATTTAAAATGTACTTTCACCCTCACAGCATGTTATAAAGTAGGTCTTTATTATTCCTTTCCCCGCAATTTTATTATTATTATTTTTAAAAACACACAAATGTTTACCCAACAGTGAAGGCAGAACATTGTTGCAGATGCTGTGGGTTGTTAGAAGGCTCTCCCAGAGCTACAATTCCCAAGTTCCCTGGGAAGAGGGATTCATTATTAAACCATTCTGGGAACTGTAGTACTGTAAATAGGGGAATAGGTGTCTCCTAACAACTCAGTACCTTTGGGAAACTACAGTTTCCAGGATTCCTTGGGGAAATACGACTGTTTAAAATGGCAATATACTGCTTTAAATATATAGCTCCTAGGCGACCTAAGTCCCACTGGACTCAATGAACAATAAAAGAGAAGTGTATAAAATTGCTCGTGGTGTAGAAAATACAGATAGAAAGGTTCCCCCTCTCATAGAACAAATAGGCCTGTTCACACCAAATGTGTGCAATGTTATCTCTGCAAATGTACAAGTGTTTGTATGAAAGAGTACATGTTTTTATTAGTTCAGCTGCTGAACTTTACATGTGAATAACTATAAGTAAACAGACTGTCTATTTGTAAACACAGGGACAGAGATTGAACACACAGAACCGCTGAGTTGGAAGAGAGCCCAAGGGTCATCTAGTCCAACCCTCTGCAATTAGGAAATCTCAACTAAAGCATCCATGACAGACGACCACTCAGCCCCTGGGACAGCTCAGTTGGTGGAGCATGAGACTCTTAACATCAGGGTTGTGGCTTCAAGCCCCATGTTGGGCGAAAGATTCCAGCATTGCAGGGGATTAGACTAGATTACCCTCAGGGGTCCAAGACTCTGTGATTTATTGGGGCACGAAAGCAGAAAACAGGGTCTGCCTCCTGGTGTGTGTGGGAGGGGTATATTTACCAAACCATTCCTGGGTCCATATTTTGCTTTTTTATGTCGTGAACCGCCCTGTGATCTTTGGATGAAGGGCGATGTGTACGAGCTAAATATATGATTATAGCACTAAGAGGGGAACAGGCCTCGCGAGATGTCTCAGCGGCGCCCAAATCAATCCGATTATTGAGGTTTTGCTCCCCGCACCCCCACCCGATGGCAGCGCCTTGAACAAACTGCAGATCCCGGAGCCCCTTGGTGGGGGTGGAGAAGACACAGCAGCATCGCTGAAATTTAAGCCTGCCTGTCTTTGCCTAGCCTACCTCGCAGGGTCGTCGCGGGAAAGAACCGCGCCGGCTAAACCCAGAGCCCCGGGTAGGTGGGAGGCGTGGGATTGAAATGGAGGAAGCGGAGAAGGGAAGCGCTGCCTGCGGGATCGGGGCCGCCCCTGCCCCGGTTCTCTATGCTCACCCAGGACCAGCACCATCTGCCCACACAGGCAGTAATAAACGTGCAGGGGCTTCTCGCCGTCGTCGTACTCCTCCCGGTCGCGGGTGTCGGAGCAAACCACGGAGCGGGACACCACCTTGGGCATGGCAGCGCAGGAGGAGGAGGAGGAGTAGGGGATCGGGCCCCTCCTAGCCTCCTATGCCAGCTGCGCTTGCTCGCGAGGAAGTGCGTTTAGGGTTTTACGACTTTTCTACAAAGGCCCATAGGGCTACCTTCGCTCTGAACGAAGCCTCTACCTACACTTCCGGTTCCCAATCGACGATACACGAGGCTTGAATAAAATATATTGGGGGTGGGGCGGGCTAGCGAGATAAGCCTCTTCCCACATGCTCGAACTCATTGCACACCATTTGAATAGCGAGGCCCATTAACTTGGGGGTGGGGGGTGGCCCCTCAAATATGTTGGGGGCGGGGGGGAAATGAAGAGACCTCATCCCCTAGGAGTTGGCTCCTATACCGATGCAAAAGGCATGGGGGAGGAAACATTCTCTAGGAGAAGGGAGGTGCAGGGAACTCCCCACCCCTCTTCGTATTGTCTTTCTGCCCCGCATTCTTTGGGCTTCGCATATGAACCGGAAGCGAGGGTTTTGTGCAATGCTTATAGGGATTCCCCACCCCCCTTCTTTTAAACCTCTATAGCTTAGTGGCGTCACTGCGTTCTCTCTCCGCCAGGGGATTCTCTGCCTTCAAACCAATGTGAAGGTCCTCAAGCCAATCCCTCGTTCTGATTGGTTCTCCTCCCGGCCAATCCCGAAACGGCCCGAGCGCCTTGTGCAGCTTTCAAGGGATGCTCCTATACCTTGAAACTTTTTCCTGCTAAGTCATATCGGATGCAGGATGTTCCCGCGACTTCGTTACCAGCCATGGTTGAGGCAGCATCCGCAGAGTTGTGAGTAGTCGGCACCTAAGGGCGTTTGGGAAACATTCTTCTAAGCATTTTCTTAAGTTGGTTATACACCATTCTCCCAAAATTCTTTTATTGTTCTACAAGACTTCCATGAATGATAAAATGTGCCTGTTTTTTCTTTGCACTTCCAGCATAGGTCATCTTTAGACCGGTCCTGGGTGATATATTGATATATTGTCCAGGGACATTTCTCTTTTAGTGCATAACTAGCTGTGATTTTTAAGTTTATTTTCCACAATTGTTCCCACAGGTTCAAATCAACATTATGACCCACATCTTGTGCCCATTTAATCATAGATTTCACAAATTCTTCTTTCGTTTCCCAATTGAGTAATATTCTGTACATTTTAGATTAATTTTTAACTCTAGATCTTAATATTTCTTCTTTGAATCCCAATTTCTTGTCTAATTTAATTTTGAATTGATTTGGTTATAATATAGCCAGTCCAACACATATTCTTTAATCCCTTCAATTTATTTCATTTTTTTTGTTCTTTTGAAAAGGCTAACAATTCATTATAGGCACCCAAATTATCCCTCATATTAATTTTTTTCCTTGTGTCAGCTTCTGTTGGGGATAACCATGTCGGTGTTTTGTTTTCTAATAAATTTTTGTATTTTTCCCATACCCTAATTAAGTTTTTTTTATAATAACATGGTTTCAAAAGCTTTTATGTATTCCAGCTTTGCCATACCAAATACAAATGTGCCAACAGTATTTGATGACATGCCCCTCCAAGTCTAGCAACTGTGTATTTTCTAGCAGCAGTACCCAATATTGTATCCAGCACAGGCAAGCAGTTTCAAAAGACAATTCTAAGTCTGGGAGTATGAAACCTCCTCTATCTTTTATGTCAGTAAGAATCCTAGGCTTTATCCTAGGCTTCTTCACCACCAAATAAACAGACAGATCTTTTTGCCACTCTTTCAGACATTGTTTGGAAAAGAAATAGCATTTTTGGGAGAGTATTCGTTTTTATTGCCAAGATTCTTCCCAATAATGATAATTGCATTCTGCCCAATATATCTAAATCTTTTTAAACTTCTTTCCACGTCCTTGCATAGTATCTTTGTAGATGTTATTTTTATTTACCAATAGCCACACTCCTAAGTACCGGTACTTAACTTTTTCTCTATCTTCCATCTGGTAATTTCCCCTGATTTGTTTTTGGGTTGGTTATCCATGTTCTTAACTAACATTTTGGTTTTATCTTTATTTATTTTGAAGCCCACCAATTTTCCAAATTCAATTATCTCCTTTAACAGCTATAGTACACTTTCTAAGGGTTGTTCCAGAGTTAAGACAATATCATCCATGAAAGCATTTATTTTGTAGTTTTGTTTGCCCACTCTTATTCCTCTAATTTTATCATTATTCCTTATATTTTGCAATAAAGCTTCTAGGGTGAGAATAATAGCGGAGAGAGTGGGCACCTTTGTCTTGTTCCTTTCATGATACTGCATTTTTCTGAGATTATGTTGTTTACTATAATATTTGCCCATTGTTCCTTATGTAAAGCGTTGATACGTCTTAAGAAGGCATCACCTGGTTCCATTTTTTCAAACACTTCTTTCATAAATAACTGGGAGATGATGTCATGCTTTTTCTGCACTGAGAAAAATCAGGGCAGCTGGTTTTTCACTGTGTACCTTCAGATATTCTATTATGTGGTTAACCTTCCTTACGTTATTTTTCAGTTGCCTATTGGGGAGAAATAGCACTTGATCCATATGGATCAACTCATTCAACTCTTTTTAAAGCAATCCCACCCCGCAAATAGCTTTGGAGCCTTCTTGCCTCTAGCCTAGCCCTCACCCCTTTTCCTGTTCCCGCTGGAGTCTTCTTTTGCTTGCCACGCCTGCAGGCTCTCTTCCAGCCAACGGTGTCAATGACAGATCTTAAAAACTTGGGGTCGGTGAGATTCGGCAATCGCAGCACCTTTCACCTGCTGGACCTCCTGAGCGGAGCGGGTTGTGTCTTGCTCCTCGTGAAGTAGGGTGAAATGTGAGGAGTGTTGCAAGCCAGTGCAGAGGCAGAAGGTCTGGTCGAGATGGTAGAGCACGGCTTCTCTGTCAGGGGCTTCTTCCTAACCCAGTGGAACACCAGTATCATACGCCTCTTAGATGGGTTGGACATGCTGAAGAAGGTGCTGGAGGCCCAAAGACCAGGGTGACTTCAAAGCGGAGGACGCAGCAGGCAGTTCCCTATCAATGGTGCCAAATCCAAGCAAATGTTAGCTCCAGTCCTGTTAAATCGATCCAGCAATTATGAACGTTAAATAAGGGATTAATTCCTCAGGCAGTAGGAAAATACTTTCTGTGGCTTTTTAATAGATGGGAGCCCCCAACTACTGCCACTGTTGACAGCCTGTTGCCCCTTCACTCTGCTTGAATGGGTTATGTCACAATGGTTCCTTCATCAGGTGTTTGTGAGCATGAAAATGCTTTTGGGACTTTCAGCAATGAAGGCTCAGGCATAACATACTGTTTGAAAGTCTGAACATTTCCTCTTTTTTTATTTAACAAAATTTATATACCCCTTTTTATAATTTATATACAAATTATTAGGAGAGTAAGTTAAAAATATACTGTAGTTTATTCACTTATAGGCTAGTTTACATACTTTATTCCTTCTTATACTTCTATCCCACCTTTCCTCCACAGAGCATACACACTTCAGCCTCCACCTTCTCCATTTTATCCTGACAGCAATATTGTGAGCTAGGGCCATAGCTCAGTGGTAGAACAACTGCTTAGCATGTAGAAGGCATCAGGTTCAGTCCCCAGCATCTCCTGGTGGGACTGGGAGCGCTCCCTCTGCGCTTCGGAGGCTTCGCGTTGCTATCGCTGAAGCCAAGGAGCCTGCATTCGCTCCATAGGACGCACACACATTTCCCTTTAATTTTGGAGGGGGGAAAGTGCGTCCTATAAAGCGAAAAATACGGTAACTGTACAGAATAGGCCCCTGAATGTAGAAGCAAATCCAAAGGGGCGTGTTGAAATAGTAACTGGGATCTGTAAGTCCTTGGCGAGACCTTGAAGTGCTTGCCAGTCACCTAATAAAAGAGTTCACTGCTTCCAGGCCCTTCTTCCCAGGGCTCACCTGGCATTGTCCAAACAATAAAGTCTCTACCCAGAACTTCAGTCCTGCAGCAGGAATCCCTGAAGTTCTCTGTTCCAGTCCCTGGTTCCCCTTTTCCAGCTTTCCACCAGCTTGTTTCTCCTCCGCCTGTTCTTCCTGCAAACCACATCAGTTAACAAACATGGCTACATATGCTATAATGTTATTGTGCTAGTTAAATACATTGTTTAAATTGTTATTAAGGAAATGATTATTTTTCTCCTTCCAATAAAGTACAGGAGAAAAGTTGTCCAAATATAAACAGTTAACTTATTAAACCTCACAATAATTTCATAATTATCTGTCTATGTGCTTTGCTTTTATATAGTTTATGGGAAATGTTACTGAATATTGCCGTTGCATTTTTATTGTGCATTGTTCCATTATTGTTTTCTATTGTTAGACAGTGGGTTTTATTTCAGTTGGGCGGGTGGGGCAGCCAACATGATACCCTGCAGATGATTGTTGGAATAAAGCTCCCATTAGTCCCAGCAGCATGACCAGTGGGCATGCATGATGGGAGTTATAGTGGAACATCATCCAGAGGGCACGAGTGAGAACACAGAATGAGCTGAACCATTGCAACACCTGGGTATAGGAACCCGTGGCACGATGTTATCTCAGATAGCCTCTTGCCATTGTTACAGCTTCTCTCAATTCCGGAAGGAATATTGGAAGTCAGCCCATATAAACTGGGCAGAAAGCCTTACCACTGTTTCTTTCAGTGTTATGTACACCAGCATTCATCTCAGAGTGGTCTAAAGGCATGTGATGCTGCCACGTTGTTGTTGTTTTAATTGGGTTTTATTTTTTTATGCTGCAACATTGTTAAAGCTACGTAAGGGTCAGACTCATCATGACTTCAATAGTAGATTGCCTGGGAATTCTCTATAAATGGTTGAGCTTCCTGAAGGAAGAGTGCAGAACACAGCATGTTAAATAAAAGAAGTCACAAGCAACAAACTCTTCTTTTCCCCCCATGTTGTTCATTTCCCCCTCCCAGAGTAAATCCCTTCTGGTTGGCCAAAGTAGGGGCCAAAGGACTAGTTAAACTGTTAATATTAGCCTTACTCTGTCATTTCAGCTGGGGCTTAAATGCACATGCAAGGAAGTGAGAAGGATGCACAGGTGTGCCAGGTCTGAGTCATACACACATAAACATATCCCTGTCACCCTTAGTGTGTTCATCACCTGCGGTGGGGATGTCAAATTCAAATTCATTAATAAGGCAACAAAATACAGGTTGCAGTCAAACATATAAACAAAGATTATACATAAGAATGATACAAAATAATAAAAATGAAATCTATGCAATAATAAAAAGTACCTAAAACCCAGAACTGACCTCCTCTGAGGTACATGCCAAAGTTTCTCTCTGTCCCCACTGCTATTTGCAGTGTTTATAGAGGCACTTTCCTTAAAACTTTGTGGGAACACTTCAGTAAAAGAGATTAGGGTGAGAAGCATAGAACACAACATGAAAATGTTTGTGAATGACACTCTCTTGATGCTCCAGAACCCCCAGGTGGCCTTCCCCTATATATTAAGGTAAAAGTAAAGGTACCCCTGCCCGTACGGGCCAGTCTTGCCAGACTCTAGGGTTGTGTGCTCATCTCACTCTATAGGCCGGGAGCCAGCGCTGTCTGGAGACACTTCCAGGTCATGTGGCCAGCGTGAGAAGCTGCATCTGGCGAGCCAGCGCAACACACGGAACGCCGTTTACCTTCCCGCTAGTAAGCGGTCCCTATTTATCTACTTGCACCCGGAGGTGCTTTCGAACTGCTAGGTTGGCAGGCGCTGGGACCGAACGACGGGAGCGCACCCCGCCGCGGGGATTCGAACCGCCGACCATGCGATCGGCAAGTCCTAGGCGCTGAGGCTTTTACCCACAGCGCCACCCGCGTCCCTATATATTAGAGCAACTCAATAAATTCCACAAAGTGACATGCTTGCAAAGTAATTACAGTATTCAGAATCCACCATCCTTTTAGTCAGCCTGAACACAGGATCACAATTGGGTTCTCTCTAACTCAGGGTTTCCCTAACTTGAATCTTCAGCTGTTTTTTGGACTACAACTCCCATCATCTCTGACTTCTAGTCCGGCCACCCAGGGATGATGGGAGTTGTAGTCCAAAAACAGCTGAAGACCCAAGTTAGGGAAACCCTGCTCTAAACCTCCTGCCATAGTCCTAAGAATAGCTCTCACACCTGATATTAAACAGTTCCCTGAAGGAACTACAGGGAACTACCATTTTGCACGTGGCCAAGGCATGATAATGTTGGTAGTAAGCAAGTGAGAGCCCAAGAGACAAATGGCAGCACTAAAGCTCCATTCTTTATTACGCACACCTATTTTACAGCATGCGCCCCTTGATCACTTGTGCGGCTTACTTCCCAGCAGCACTGGACAGGATCAGGCCCTTAATGCTGTAATCTTAAACAAGGGCCCTGCCCAGAGGAGAAACTCCCAGTCCCTTGCACAGCAATGAGAGGAAGCAAAGCATAGCATTAAAGCATAGCATGGTGTTCAAACATATATCATTCTCTCATAACATTGGAAGTAATGGGCATGGTTAACTTGGGCCCGCTAGGTCTACCACACCCTGGGAACAGCTTTGACTGGCTGGCTAAACCAAGAGAGGTAGCCAATGGGTCTCAAACCTTTGTTGAGTTAGGGACTTCCTCTGCATGTTGAAAAGAACCCAAATGCTCACTGGCTGGTCTCCAGTCCTTAAGGGATTCCGTGAACCCACTAGGTGAAAGGATTCCCTGCAGTTGGAGGGTTTCAAGAAAACAGGCAGGACCAAGGCAAAACTTAAAGCAAAGTGGCTAAGAAGCCTGACCTTTATTTGTAAGCAAAACTGCTATAGCAGGGTCCACACTCCCCTTGCAAAGAGTCGAACCCCTCTCAGAAGGTGCTCCCAACTTTTATTAGTTTCCCCATTTCCAGTTCCCCCTCCCACCTTTCATCATCACTACATCATTTCTACATCATCAGAAGGGGAGGTACATGGGCAGAGCCTGGGTGTCAGGTAGCTATCCTTTGCGCCTTTTACCCATCACCCGACACCCGAGAAAAACAAGATAATAAAACTACACTTCCTGACCCAACTGGTCAAGTTGCTCGCTATCTCCGGAGTCAGAATCCATTCCTGGGCTGCAGCTCTTTGTGATCTTGATGGCTACCTGTCTGGCACTTGGGTTAGGTAAATGGCCGCCTAGAGTCTCTTTTTCCTTATGCCAAACAGGACTTATGGAGATGGAAAGAACAGATGTTTTTAATGGATTCCTGAGGTTCTGCACAGTGAAAGCTGTCAATGAGGAGGATGCATTCCATTTGGCTGCAATAACAGAGTTACATACTCTAGGTGGCACTGTTTGATAACATTCGTTTGCTGGAGCTCGACAAGTCATTAAATACAGACAATTCTAAACACTCAGTTCTTTCATTGGCTATATGTAATAGTGCCGGTCTCTAGGTGTTTTTTTTAGCTGTCTTTATGTACAGGGACTGTCCACTTTATTTGGAGACGTTAGGTAAGTACACACGATATAATCAAGAACAGAAAACTGTACTCCGTGTTTTTTTTGTTGTTCAGATCTGCCCCAGCCATGGGGGTCTTCTGGAGTTTGGGCATATGCCTAATTGCTGGCTAATCTGTCTGCTCTTTCCCCCCAAGAGGAATAGCTTTGCAAAAAGAATGTAACAGCTACTTGACTCAAGACATATATGGATTTCCGCTGGAATGTTTGTGGACCCTTGCAGTCTCATCTTCTGATGCACATTTCCTAGTAGTCTCAATGTCTGCATCTAATGAATAAACTGTGAATCTCTTGTCGGTTACCCTGCCTGGTGTCATTTCTTTCACTGAATGTGTGAAGTATGTCAGTGTAGTGTATCAGAAGGCTTGTGGAGTCGCCTTTCTGCAATTGTGGTGGTTTTTTCCTCAGGAAAAAGTACAGTTTATGACGCACAGGATTCCTTTATAGTAACATTTCATATAAACATATAAGGTTGCCCCCCCTTCACTGCATTTAGCGCAATGTGAAGCCAGGTTCCAGTAGATTGAAAGGACAAGACCAACAGTGTGGGTCCAGTGGTCAAGAAGGTGGTTTCTGCTTGTGCTGTAGAGGGAAGTGAGGGGCAGATGGGGCTCGTCAGCCTGGGAAGGGAGCCCATCTAGGAGAAGGAAAACTCCGATCCTAACCCTCCATTGCAGGAGATCTTCGGGAGATGAAAAGGCTCAGGAGTAAACCCTACACAAATCCAGAGTGGAGCCCCTAAGACGGTTGGGTGGTGCCTTGTATGCCGCCCTTTGGCACGCTGGTGCCAAACGTATTGCTTGGATTTCCTTTGGACCACATCAGCAAGGCCAGGGGGGCGGTCTTTGCGCTTGGGCAACTGAGGACCACCATACACACTGCCCAGTATTGCACCCCAGGGTGCCCTTTGGTGCTGCTAACACAGCAGTTTGACTTCATCCCAGTAAGGACACTCCGTTGTCTCTGGAGACAGACAGATGCCAACAACAACTGTTCCTGCACTGCAAGGGATTGGACTAGCCTTTGGGGATCCCTTCCAACTCCACAAATCTGTCCTGAACCTTCCAATATTCAGCTTCATTGGATGTCTACAAGTTCTAGTTGGCGTGGGGAGAAGCGGGTGGCATTTTTCTATCCACTTTCCCCATGGCAATGCATCATTTTATCAACTTCTATCATGTCCCCTCTTTTTAGTGCAGAGAAAAGGTGAGCAGGAGGTGGCATGACCGAAGTACCTTCTTCATAAGGGAGTTGCTCCATCCCCTTGATCATTTTGATTGCCCTTTTCTGGACATTTTCCCCAGCTTTCGTTGTTTATTAAATAGGCTGTGTTATTTCTTTGGAAGGCCCGCTGCAGGGAAACTGCATACACACCCTAAGAAATTTAAAGCACATGACTTGCACTCCCCAGTGAATCTTTGAAAGGAGTCTATAAAGGGTGCCGTGAACAGTTTCCCATCGTTTGGTCGAGATATCCAACTCTTTATTCCATTCCTCCTTTAATAACTGTGCATCAAACTGATTTGCTACTAATAAACATTTATATAAGGTTATAGTGGGTTGTTTGTTGTAGTTACATAAGAGTTAATCAGCTGTTTTAATATCTCTGAGGTCTCTTGAGCCTGTAAAAGCTGCTGGAGGAGAGGGCTCTGAGAACCCCTGAGAACGAGAAACTGGACTAGAAAGGTTCCTTTTCACCTGATCCAGCAGGCTCTTCTTAATGCTTCTCATGACCATAGTGACAGTGGTGACAATGAGCTAGTGAGAACGGCAGCACAAATGCTCCATTCCTTAGTCACCTTTCCTTATTAGAGAACATGTTCCCTCGAACAATTGTGGCGCTTACATCCCAGCGGCCGTGTGCAGGATCAGACCCCTAATGCTGTAATCCTAAACAACTGCCCCGCCCAGAGGCGCGGCTCCCAGTCCCTTGCGCACCAATGAGGAGGAGAGGGAGCCTACACAGGTACCTAATAGTTGGTTTATGCTGCACACCAGGGTGGCTTCCACCCCCGCCTGCCTCTTCCATTTGGTATCGCCCAGAATCCTTCGCTTTACGTCACCGCCCGCTCTTTCTTTCATCCTCCCTCTGGTGGTATCGCCCCCGCGCCACAAGCCGCAGCATCCCAGCTCCCCCCTCGCTCCCCCTGTTGCCTGCGCAGTGGTACAGCCCGAGCTGACTCGGCCCCGCGGAGCGCCGCCCCTCGCAACGGCAGTGGTGCTGCCCGGTATTGCCCGGCAGCCTCCGCCGCCGTAGTTAGGGCCGCGTTGTTTGTGTGTGTCTCTCTCTCCTCCCCCCCCGCGCTTTGTTGAAGTGGTAGAGGCGGCTATCGCTCGGAGTCTCGCCAGCCGCCGCCCTCGCCCCGCTCTCTCGCCTCCGCCGTCCCGCCTTCCCTGGGGGGCCGGTGGGGCTGGTGTGTATGAGTGATTTATAACCGCGACCCCGCGATGTCCACGCCCGCCCGGAGGCGCCTCATGCGGGACTTCAAGAGGTAAGCGCGGCGGAGGGACGGTTTCCCGAAGTGGGGGAGCGGGCAGGGGAGCGAGGAAGGTGGTGAGGTGATCAAACATGGCGGCGGCGGAGGGAGCGCTGCGCTGCTAGCGTAGTGGGCAGTGTTGCGCTACTTGCGCAAGACGGGCAGGCGAGCGAACGGCGCCCGTAGAACGGGGGGGGGGGACCGCTACGCAGTTTGCGCAGGCTGGGTGGGAAGGCGGCGCTGTCACTCCTGCCACTGAGCTGCTGGTGTCCCTTGTCCCTTTCCCTCTGTAAACAGGCTTCAGGAGGACCCCCCGGCGGGAGTCAGCGGGGCTCCCTCGGAGAACAACATCATGGTGTGGAACGCGGTTATTTTCGGGTGAGTAGCCAGACCCTCTCCTCCTACCTGCAAGTGCCCCCCCTTTCAGGGTAAACATTGGGGAGAGGGACCGGGACGGGCAGAAGAAGAAAAAATAGAGCTAGAAATTTAACCTATCCTCCCTTTCTCTGAAGATGGTTTCTGAAGACAGCTGGTGCAGAATTCAAGGGCCAGGTTGCAAGAGGGTTGGAGCCTATGACACTGATCCTGGTCTGACTATTCACTGCCAGTTAGTTTCATTCAAATTGCTGGTTTTGACCTATAGAACCTTAAAATGCTTCAGGACCACAATATCCCTGTAAGGGGCAGGTGCATAGTCGTGCATTGCATAGGGTTGGACTACATGGTCCTCAAGGTTTCTTCCAACTCTTATTATTCTGTGAGATAACTGAGATACTTCCAGTTCTGCCTCTCCCCATGTGAACTGATCTGGACCCTGCAGTCATCCATCACCTGAGGCCCTTCTTCATGTGTCCACCTCTAGGAGAGGTCCCGAAGGTGGAAACATGTGAACGAGCCTTTTCTGTGGTGGCCCCACTTTTGTGGATTGCACTCCCTGGGGAGGCTTGCCTGGCACTTTTGTTCCACATCTTTAGGTGCCAGGCAAAAGTATTCCTCTTTTCCCAGCCCTTTGGATAATTAAGCACTCTGTGGTCTTTTAAATTGCTTATGTGAGTGGTGGTTTTTTTGGGGGGGTATTGTTCTTGTTTGTGCCTATGTTATTATGTTTGTATTTTATATTGTAAACAGCTCTGTGAGCCTCAGATGATGGATGGTATAGAAATTGAATAAATAAATACTAATAATACAACTTACTACTAGTAGTACTTATTCGTGTTAACTCCTGAGCCTTTCTGCACCTTCAAGGGATCAAGATGTCACTGATCTGTTTTTCACAGACATAGGCATATGCATAAATTTATTCCCAAACATAGGAATAATAACTGTAATTATTATTATATTAGAACACAACAGCTTGTATCCCATGAAAAAGAGAAAGATGATGATGATAGTGATAGTATCATCATCATCATCATACCCCACCCATCTAGCTGGATTTCCCCAGCCACTCTGGGCGGCTTACAGCATATATCAAAATGCAAATGTAGGAATTGTAATTGCTATTATTGTGCTGGTAGTTGCATCTTGCTCCTCTCCTTCCAATATGCTCAGGGTGGGGTGTTTGTGTTGCTATAATTATTGCTTTAATGATTGTCATTGTCATATCTTGCCTTGCTCTTTGTCCAAGGAGGTTAGGGCTGTGTGGTTCTGCAGGGATGACAGTATAGAAGCTATTTTTCTTAATCGTATTTTGCTCTTTGTCCAAGGAGGGCAAGTGGTGTTGGTTTTTAATCTGCACAACAGTGCTAAAAGGCTGTATATCGAGGCTGAGAGGTATGTGAGAGAGTTTCCAAATACTAGATCTGGCGTTAGCCATAATTTTTTTTAAAAAAATCTCTTCCTGTAAGGCAGTGATCACCAACCTTTCTGGGCCTGTGGACAAATAGACTTGAAAAAAGCATTCTGTTCTACCCAGTAGAATAGACTGTGATGTGTGTGGCGCTCATAACCATTTCATCCATTTGCACAATTTCTGCTGGGGGCAGAAGACCTTGTGGGCTCCAGCGGAGGCCTCTGCAGGCACATGTGTGCTCATGAGCACCATGTTGGCACTCCCTGCTCTAAGGAGCTTTAGAATGTGCACATGGTTGTCATTCCATCGCTCTCCCTATTATCCTTGTGACAGACCTGTAAGTAGATTACTTGGGGTTGGTGTGGAAATATTGTTGCCAGTGGTGACCAGGAATCTTAATTTTGTTGACAAGCAAAGCAAAACTCCCTATATACCCCACCAGGCGCAATGTTTTTATTTTTAAAAAGCTGCTGGCAGTGCAGGGTCACAAGACTGCAGGTTTCATGTTTATATTGGAGCACTTTCAATGCCTTGGTCTGGGAAAGGAATGGGAAACCTGTGCTCCTCTAGCCAGTGTTAGAAACAAAATATGAAAGCTAGGAGCTAAATGGCACCTTAAACCTAGGTTATAGGTGCTACAATAGAACGTCTAGGTGTGCATTTTTATAACAAAAATACAAAGCTGAAAATGAATGAACTGCAGCTAAAATAATATGTGCATTTCCTTGTGGTCTAGTCTTTCCTCTGCCCACCCCCTTAATATTCTTAAGATGGTCTTTTCTCCAGTCTTCAGAGAGTAGCTGGAAGTGGTAAGGCAGTTTTAATCTGCAGTTTTAATCTGAAATCTTAGGCACAGTTCTGCTCCCAGAGCTCAGAAACTGCTTGCGCTAATGAAGTTCCCTGTCGCAAAATGTGCCTAGAATAATGGGAGTTTCGAACACTGCCTCTAGCTGTTGCTGGACTACAACTCCCATCATACCTGAATAAGGGCCACGTTGGCTGGGGCTAATGGAGTCTCACAACATCTGGAGGGATGTTCCCACCTTGATATAGAAATAAAGAGTTGTTAAAAGCATGCAGTAGAAACATTGCTCCTCCCTATAGCCCTATTTTCTGCTATACAAGGGATATACATTACTTTTTGTGGTGCAGAAAGCAAGCAAGCCAGGCTACTAGAAACAACTGTTGGCTATCATGTCTTGCTAGCTTGTAGTGAACTTTTGTAAGTTAGGGTGAGAGAGTAGCTGTAACTGGCCTAAGAAATATGGGGTGGTGGTTGTTATTTTTGTTTGTTTCTGTGTATGCATTTTATCTTGTAAACCACCCAGTGATCCTCAGATGAAGGGTGGTATAGAAATTTAATAAATTAAATTAGTAAACATCCTCTGTGAGTTTTGTGGCTGAGGAACAATTTGACCATCTAGTTCAGGCCCTTGCCCCCAGCAGCATTCAGAGGGATACTTTTCTGCTAAGGATCTGCTGTTCACTGTAGAGGATTCTAGAGTTTGCTTTAGGTTGGAGACTCAAATCAATAAAGCACTGACTGAACTTTACTGTTCCCATATACTGAAAGTAAACTGAGGAGTGTGATGAATGTGCTTCCTTGGCTGCACTTTGCAGGGAAAAGTCAGTAGTTCTGGGCAAACCTTCTGAGTGCAGTTTCTATGTCATTACTGATCTTTTAATTGAGAAACTCCACAACAAGCTTCTGAAGAATTGTTGCCTCTGCTAGATAGAAAAACACTGCCACCTCTGTATCCAACCATATTATGCAAGTTTGCAAAGCTGCAGTGAAACACTCCCCCTTCAGCCTGTTTTTGTGGTGGTGGAGCTGATTCCTGCCCCAAATTTTCAGCAAGTATTCTTTTCTTCTCATATCCAGGGAACTTCCTTGCTCACTCACTCCTATTTAGCAACCACCACATGCTGTAAGATTGTCCAAGGAGTAGGTGCTGTTTCTGCCTTCTGAAGTAACAAAGCCACTTAGGTAGAGCCTGTGCCAAAGCTCCTCGAGTGACCTCCATAGAGGGTAGTCAAGAGCTGGCTGAATGATTTCCTCCCCCACCTCCAATACACATCCTTATTTTCTGCATGGGATACAAAGCTTGCCTTGCCTTAAAGGCTAGGGAAACACTATATTGGGGTAGGAGGTATCTTTCATGCCTTTGGAAGTATTGTTCTTTCATTTTATTCCCTGCAGAAACTGTGCTTCAGTAGTGCATAGCTCAGTTGGTTAGAGCATGGTGCTGATAATGTGAGGGTTGCAGGTTCAGTCCCCGCAAGGGACAGCTGCATATTCCTGCATTGCAGGGGGTAGGACTAGATGATACTCAGGGTCCCTTCCAGCTCTACAATTCTGTGATTCTGTGTGGGACTGTTTTGTTCATATTCTTCCCGTTTCATTTGTCTCTGCCTTCCCCAACAGAATTTAGGCTGCATTCTTCAGGGCAGGGATCTTTCTCTTTTATGTTGCTCTGTAATGTGTTGTACGTATTAACATTAGCTAGAAATCTTCAGGTTGGTCAGCAAATTGAGCAAAAACCCAAAATCCACTGAGCGTTGTGTTCTTTTATTCAGGGGAGGAAATATTTTCTGAGTATATGTCCAGTTACCTGTGGCAAATTGGTTGCCATCAGCTCCGAGCCATGCACAGCCCTTGCGCTGCTGCTATATTGAATTTAAAAATACCAGCAAAACTGGAGTTGGGGACAGTGAGCAGCGGCAAGCGTGCAGCATCCTTAGCTCTGCCATTTTAAAATGAAACAGTGCTATGGAGACTTTGGGTATGGCACCCCCACAATTTGTCCTGGATAGTTTCTAGGTTGAGAATAGAATTAGAGGTGGCAGTAGCATGGGAATGGGTGTCAGTTTTACTTTACACAAGTAAAACTACCCAGGTGTAGAAATTGTGAAACTGCTAAAACTTTGTTTCTTGTTCTAAAGCCCTTAAGCCTTGCTCATTCTGACTCCTGTTTCTGTTCTGGGCATGGATTAAACTACATGTCATTTTGTAAAGGCTGAGTGCCAGTTTAATAATGAACTAACTTCACTAAGCCAAATGTAAGATGCTGACATGCTCTCTCCTCTTTCAGGCCTGAGGGAACCCCATTTGAAGATGGTAAGTATTAAAACAAAACAAAACATTTTCAATGGGCAGAAGGGTGATGTGATCAAATTGTTAATCAGTCTTAGGATTCCACATCAGAATTTCATGGATCAGTGTAGCTCAGAAGCTGAGATTCAGCTGTTTGCAATCTCTCCCTGGCCTCTCAGTATAATTTAAATGTTTCAGAGAGAGAATGATGCCAAGTCCTCCTCCTCCCCCCATCAGCCACCCTTTCTAGAAAGGGGATAGGTGTGTGGGAGAAGAAAAACTTTGGTTGGAAGATAAGACAGCTGCAGTTAAGCACTTTGCTTTGAAGTGGTGACTAGGCTTACTGTGTAAATAGTACCCTTTATTTAAGAACTTTCTTAAAGCTACTCCTATAAACAAAGTCTGTTTAGGGTACATGTTCAGAAGCATCATATCTTTCATAACCCGTGTATTGAGGTACATGAAGGATGGCTGTCTCCATAAATAGGGAATGTTACAAATATATCCCTTGGATGAAAACTGTATCATGCCCTCTCACCTTGACTATTGTGGCCTTCTCCTCAGTCCTCTTTCTAGCTCTTTTCTACCAGCAGCATTCACATCCCTAGTTATTCTGATCACATAGTGGTCTTTCTTAAATTTGCACATTGTTTCCTTGCCCTTCCCTTGATCAAACATACCTTCCACATCAGAACCCTTCATGGCCTTGCCTTCTCTTAACACCCCAACATATTCCTGCTCTTTTCTACTCCACCTCCCTGCTCTCAGCCATCTCAAGATCTGTAGCTTCCTTTGACCCACTCTATCCTTGGTGCCTCTTATGCTTAGAACTGCCATCTAGAACTCCTGTCTTCCTTCAAATCCCTCAGAACCCACCTTTTCCTTGATGGCTTTGACACAACTCCTTAGGTCCAATGTCTTACTGTAACTAGGCCTGTGTACACGTAACTGAAATAAACAAAATCTTCCTCTTTTTAGCGCTGCTGATTTCTCCATGTCAGATCATATAAGCCGTGGGGCAGGAGCCTTTCTAATTGTACTCTGTAATGTGCTGTTCACATTTGCGGTGCTACATAAACAGTAACGCTTTGGCTGTGAGCTTCCTAAAGCCATTTGGCTGAGGAAAGGTGGACTAATCTTTGAATCTCATGTACCAAGAGAATTTTGTGAAATTGTTGGTGCTTCTGCACTTGAGACTAATGGGAACAGGGAGTTTCAATTTGTGAACAAAATACTTATAACTTGCCTCTCCCCATTGCAGGAACTTTCAAGCTTACCATAGAATTCACAGAAGAATATCCAAACAAGCCACCTACTGTTAGATTTGTGTCTAAAATGTTTCATCCAAATGGTATGTACCACCTAAAATGAAGTGATTTGTTTCTTAACTGCAGTAGTGGTCACAGAGGTGGACCTGATACTGATAGTTGCAGGGAATTTTGGACTCTCTCTCTCCCTCTCTCTCTCTCTCTCTCTCTCTCTCTCTCTCTCTGTGTGTGTGTGTGTGTGTGTGTCCATATGCTAATTGTTGCTGAGTTCAATCCTACCTGGCTTCTCAAGTTTCTAGTGCAATCAGATTATTTCCCTCAGTGACTTCCTTGATCACAAAGGTGTAGGGTTCTTTAATTTTTAAAGGCAAGGGGAACATATTTAAATAAAACCAGATCTACTTCATAGCAATACCTGCTCAGTTTTAGGATTTCTTATAATCCTAGTTCTTGTCTGCTGATTCTGTTTTGGTTATATGACTTCTGATGGAAGCATGAAGAAACTTTTCTTGTGGTCACTAACCAAGTGCACCCAATTTAAATTTGTAGCACTCCTACAGCTGCTGATGCTTTTGTAAATGAGTTTTTAATGGCTTTTTTTAACATGATTTTATCATCTTGCATTTATATCTTCCCCACTTTATGAAGAATTTTAAATCCTACGTTGGAAAGTTCACATTAGGCAATGGGGTACATGCTGTCACTAGGGTGACTCGCATAGATCTTTGAAAGGAGACACATTACTGCTCTTTAAACCTTTTCCTGAAATGCCATGCTGTGAACTTTTTAATAATCAGAGTTGTGAGGTTATAAAGGAGGAAGTGTTGGTGGAACAAGGTGAACTTTAAAAATTCATTTGACCAGGGGCCTGTTCCATAACTTGTTGAAATCAGGTATTTGAGGCACAAGTTGTCAGATGCTTTTTCTATGGGCAGCTTAAGATAGTTATGTAGGAAATGTTGATAATTAGCTGGGAGTGACAACATAGCAAGAGAAACGTGAAGGCACTGATTCTTGTTATGAAACTCATTAATTTCCTTTTGTAGTCTATGCAGATGGTAGTATATGTCTGGATATTCTTCAGAACCGTTGGAGTCCTACCTATGATGTGTCATCCATCTT
This sequence comes from Podarcis raffonei, assembly GCF_027172205.1. Classification (NCBI taxonomy): domain Eukaryota; kingdom Metazoa; phylum Chordata; class Lepidosauria; order Squamata; family Lacertidae; genus Podarcis; species Podarcis raffonei. The sequence goes on along the minus strand of NC_070621.1, from coordinate 40,656,038 downwards.
AACATCCATACAGGTAACATCAGGGCTACTGATGACCTTGCTAATACAGTTTGAAGCAGTGTAATAACTAAGGTGGAAACCTCTATCTGCCATGGGATTCCATCATCATTATTTATGACCCATCTTTTTATTTCTGTAAATTGGTTTGTGAAAATACGGAAATGCGTATTTATTTCTCAGTGATTATTATCCACTGCATTCACAAGTGTACTTAAAAAGATCAATAAAATGGTTTCACAAACTGAAACAGCTATACATTTAAAAAGCATTGCATCTTTTTCTAGTGGTGGTAATTATATTTAGTCTATTTTTGTACCATTGTGTTTTTAGGTGTATTTGGTGTAGCAGAGCTGTATTCTTACAGTTCAGAACGTACTTTCTTCTCCCTTTGCTTTTTACACTTCTGTCATTCATCATCAAAGTCTTGCCTGAAGCCAATGCAAGATGACTTCTGGCAGACCAAAAGCCCTGTCCCCCATTCTCCATTAGAATGATGGAAGAGCAGTCCATCGGAGTTGATTCTGAGTCTAGTCCTGTGGGCTTAAAGAAGTGGCTCGCTATGCACATTAAGCTTTGCTGTCGAAACAAAGATAATTGTTAATCATGCAACTAGTACCTGTGCAGAGTCCATGTCATTGTGTTAAAAGCAATGGGATAGGTGCAAGCTAAGCAGCGGGCTTGAAAATAGTCAAGAGATCTTCCTAATATACATGGCATCTTTTGCTACATTGAATTAATCACTTTGCTTGCATTGTGTGAAACCTCATTATGAAGCCTGATTCATCTTTTCTTTTCTCTCCCTCCCCCCCCAAACAGTCTTTACTGGATGAGCCTAATCCAAACAGTCCAGCGAACAGCCAGGCAGCTCAACTATACCAAGAGAATAAGCGGGAATATGAAAAACGGGTTTCTGCAATAGTAGAACAAAGTTGGCGTGACTGTTGACCCTGGATGATGCAAATGAACACTCTGATGAGGAAAATATATGTATGAAGTGTCTGAGTCATCCTCCTCCTCCTCCTCCTCCTAGCATCACTGCATTTACTTTGAAAAGCAAAATAGCTGTTGTGCTGTTGCCACCCACCCTTGCTGAAGCTTCTTTCTCCTTGGACATCAGAAAGCACCCCCTCCCCTCCCTCTTGAGGTCAAATGTACCGTACTTGGGTTACTTGTGAAAGAATTACTTAAGGCTGAATTCCACTGTCTGTGATCTACCATCTCCAGTCTTAGGGCAGCATTGTGCATTTCTGTAGTGGACACTAAGCTTTTAAGTGTAATTGTGTTATACACAGTGATGCTTACGTGTAGCTTGATTTTAAAAAAAGGGATATTTATATACAGTATACATTTTTAAGTATGATTCAAGTGCTAGCATTTTAACTGCTGCTATCAGCTTCAGTGCATCTGTAAGTACTGTGTGAAGAACTAGATTTCCCTGCTGCTTTATCTTCCCCCTGGTTTTTTTTTTCCATTTAGCAATGTGATGAAAGTATTTGGAATTGAGATGAAATTGAGAAATGGACTATTATGTCAAGCTCGGGGGCGGGAGGAGAGAAGGGGGTTGCAGTCTGCTCTATGGGTCATGTGCAAAGCGATCTATCATTGTGTGTGGTAACATATTCAAGGTTAAGTGCTAGGTATCCTTTCTGTAGGGCTCTGCTTAGTTGTTTTTCGAAGCTTTTGAACATGGTTATGGGACAGGGGCGGACAATAACTTTACTAATGGTAAAAGAGGACAGAGAATGAGGAAAAACCAAAGTGCTTCAAAAAAACCTTTTATTTCCCTTAAATAATTTTCATCCAAACTGCTCTTGAGAAGATATCAAGAAGCTACTGTTATGTTGTTGAAAAAAGTAGCAAGGTCAAAAGTGCTACTACTGTATGCTTCGTTTTTTCTTTCCCCACCCCTGTGCAGTTTTACAAGTTCTGCCTTTGCAAAAGCATTTTTGTAAAGCAAAGCTCAAATCAAACATTTTGGATACCTTAGGCAGCAGTGTGGGAGGAGACTGTCAGTGTGCTTGTCTGCTCTACCAGTGTCTTCTGTGTACATTGATCTGTTCAACTTTGCACAAGTAACCCATGTAAGAAACTGTACATTTTTCAATTACTTGTAAATAAATTCTTGAAGGGAAGATACCTATCACTTTTTATTATGACAAATTCTTCTGGTGGTAGTTGATACTCCTCAATCAAGCTGTCTTAATCCACTGTGGATGGTTACATCTTGTAGATACAGTCTTGGAACACTGACCTTATCTTCCTATCAGCAGTGGGGAGCCTATATTCCTGGGTGTTGAGATACGAGAGCTCCCATTTTCTCTAACCTTGCTGGCTGGGGTGAAAGGAAGAGTTCAGCAGGATTTTTGCCTTACATGGTATCTTGATGGTAAATTAGTATTATATACAGTTGTCGTAAGGCATCCCTCTTTGTTAATGTCTTCATGAAGGGAGAGCTCATAGCACTTATCCCACAAGTGGTACCCCACATGCTATTTTATAAAGTAAAGCAGTTTAAAACCCAATGGACAGTATAAGGTTTCTGGCAAAGTGTTTCTCACAACTTAACTTGCTACCCTTCCCTGAAACTTGCAGGGGCCAGTTGTCAGCTGTCACATTCCATTTACACTCACACTGGTTTCTGAGAGCAATCTGTGCCATATTCAGCAGCTGCTTGGGGGCTGTGCATTTCCCAGCTTCCTTTTTGTAAACACCACAATTACCTTTTGTATTGGCGACTGATAAGCAAAACAGAAAACCAAGAGCAGGTATGCTTGCATGCTGGGAAACAGCTTGCAGCATAGGAATAAACTACTCTTAAATGGAGGCTGGTAAGCTAGCACACCAAACCAACTCTATAGAGCCCCCCTTTGTTTTCAATTAGCTTTGCTATCACTGCTTTAATTTGGTTTCCTCACTTAGGTCATGGGTACATTCTTTTCATATAAGCTAGCCTTGTCTGGAGGGGTTTATCCCCACCAAGTAATTCTTATGTTTTCTTTCTTGGGTGCTCATGTTGTGTTTCAGGAGTGGTTACCATTTATGGTCGAAGGGGTGCATTTACCCTTGGAGAGGGGGGTGGAGCATTGCCAGTGGTGGGTGTATCACCTTACACATAGAGGCACCGAGCTTCCCTTCTCAGCTGATCTGTGCACTTAATGGTTCCTCTGTGCTTATCCAACCAACCATCAGTATGGGGAAGCTGGTAATTTGTACAGCCATCCAGTTGCCGGTCTGGACAGTGACACTTTAACTTTTCTGCCTCCCTTATTGCTGCCTACTTCCTTTTTGCCATTACTACCAAAATTATTGGGAGGCTTGGAACAGCCTGAAAAATATGGGGGTTACCCACCCACCCCTGCTCTGAGATTGATTGATTGTATATACCGCCCTATACCCAGAGGTCTCAGGGCAGTTCACAGAATAAAATCAAAAGAAGCCAATAGCCACCCCCCAAAAAACCCCAAATTTTAAAAGGACATGGAATGTCAATCAAATCAACTACTATTTGTAGTAGTAGTATTAGCAGCAGCAGTAGTATTTCTGTTCCCTTCTGAGTTAGGAAAGAGATTTTGCTGGCACACAGTAGCTAGCTATCTCCAGTATTTCCTCTCTTTTTTAGTTCTCATGATTGGCAAGAGAAGCTATGGGGTTGTTACATGCTTCAGTACCTTTCCTAGGTGGCAAAGGTCCAAGAGAGAAACCATTAAATAACTAGTAAATTCTTCAAGGTGGTCCCAGGTAGCCCAGTAATATCTAATTTATTAATTTTGAAAGCCTTTCTGTTGATGGAAATGGTGCTTCTGATTAAATTGGGCAATGGGTTAAAACCCTCGGTACACGTCTCAGAAGAGGTATTCCACCTTCCCTCATCCATAAAGAGGAGTGGGTGTCTTCTTGGATGGCACCTGCAGTGATCTGTGTGCATAAGCTAAACTTATTTTTATGCATAAAACAAAGTTACACAGGCTTAGTAAATCAAACAGATTTACTCATGGCATCCTCTACTTATTGTTTCTAGCTATGGATGACAGTTCCCAGAAAGACAAGTAGTTTGAAAATGTAGTGATTTTTGCATCCTTAACAAGGTTGCATTTTCTTTAAAGGCTCCTGGAACTGGGAGGGAGGTATGCCTTCAAAAAAGCTGAGTTTTCGAGTAAGAAAAAAGGGGAAGCGAATCACGCACACACTAATCATAGAATCATAGAACTGTAGAGTTGGAAGGGACTCTGAGGATCATCTAGTCCAACCCCCTGCAATGCAGGAATATGCAGCTGGTCCATACAGGGATTGAACCTGCAACCTTGGTGTTATCAGCACCATGGTCTAACCAACTGAGCTATCAAAGACCTCCAATCAAACGCCCTACAGAGAGAACCTTTTACTTGTTTCTCTCCATATTTTATACAAGCACATGTACACGAAAAATGCAGTAGAAGGAAATGAAAACTGGAAGCAGCGCACATAGAAACAAGTGGATCTGACCCAAGAGTGTTTATTTTTTAAAAAATACTTCACTGAACAATAGTTGTAGGAGAAATCCACTCCACCAGAGTTCATCTTTCTGTTAAGGTGATAGAAAATGCTTTAATTTATTCACTATCATCATCAGATTTGGAAAGCAAAAGCATGGCCACTTGAGGCAAAACCCAGAGCCTTGTATGTTCTGCAGCATGCACAATAAATAAATTTTATGTCAAAGAATTACAGATTCTGGCTCTTATGACGGAGGTGGGGAACCTGTGGCCTTGAACCAGATTTTGCAAGGCAACAATTCTCATCGCCCAAGGAATCTTGGGAATTGAAGTCTAACAACATCTGGGTTCCCTATCCCCTGCTCTATGAAATAACAAAAATTAGAACTAGCTTGCGTGTGTTTACATAATCTCACACATACAGAGCTGTGACATGCTCCTCAGGCGTCTTCCCCAAGAGGAAGCAGAAGGCATTGCCTCAAACTCTGAAAGCTATCTTAGAAACCGTATGCAACTTGCCACAGTTGAACACACTTAAGGCCCACTGATTTCAGTGGGAGTTTTATGCCATTGTGCTCCTACTAAAATTAAAACAACTCAAAATTAAAACAACTCCCACCCACTTATGAACTTTGGCTTATAAATATAGATTTTAAATAAAAATCTGAGACTCGGGCTTTTCTGACTATCTCCCATTCTGGGTTTATATCAGGGATGGAGAACCTGTGGACCAGATGGTGACCGGCTCCTAATTGCCCTCAGCCCCAGCCAGCATGACCAATGGCCAGGGATTGTGGTAGTTGTAATTATGCAGCATCTGGAGAGCCACAGCTTCCTCATCCTTGGCTTTTAGGGTACAAATGAAGAAGGCAGTCTTGGGGAAACCAAATCACTAATTACTGTAGTGATGCTGCATTTTGAATAAACTGAAAAGCAAGTTCCCCATCCTTCCCACAATAAAATCCAACATTTTAAATACAAAACATGCAATTCTTTGCATGTCCAGAAATAAAAATCTATTATTAATACCAACTTTACATAGTTTTCTACATATTGCCACCTTCTTTATTTTTTTATTTTTTATTTTAAGTCAAAAAATAGAGAAGGAAATCATCCTACCCTTTTGCTTTAAAGTGGTGTGCAAACTTTCCCTGTCACACAAAGTGTTCCTGCTATTACAAAACTAGGAAAATGTGAAGGAAACAAGCCTTTTCCAAGAGATTTCATAAAACAGTTAAACTGCTTATATAAAGCTCTTATTTTTTTCCCTCAGAAAGTTTTATAAAATTAATGAACAAGTAAAACAGGTTTCAATCATTCCCACAACCATGTGCAACTATCGCTCGGTTTAATGGAGAATTCAGCCTCAGTCTGAACATCCCCAGAAGAAATGGATGGCCCTCAAGCCTTATTTATCCTGTGGCATAATAAGTTCATAATGGCCAACCTGACCATCTTGCTTTAGCTGGTGTAACAGGTCTTCTTTACGCCTCTTTCGGCTAACCACTAAGAATCTATCACGGCCCTGTCCGTGGGATTTACTCTTAAGCCCGTATTGTTGGGCTATCTGATGAATCTGTTTGCGCTCATCGTTGGTCAGTTCTGTTGAGAATGTCAGATCAACTTTGCTGTCCGAGAAGGCATAATTCTGGATGATCTGTTCAACATCTTTCTTTGCAATTTTTGACCCCCTTTCATTGTCCATCCCAAGCCCTTCCCTTTTGAACTGTTCCTTCACTGCAATCGGTTCTCGGATCCCTTCCCCACTTTTCCCCAAGCCACCGCCTGTCCAGCCCATTTTCCTTAGAATCTGATTCCCAATGTTGTCTTCCTTGATCTGCTGCTTTGATGCTTCTTCTGCTGAACGCCCGCAGATCTCGTTCCTTGAGATGACGTCTTCGACGGTGCCTTTTTTCAGGTTGTTGATGACTGTTGGTTGGGTTCTTTTCAGGACTCTGACAGCCTCTTCTGCCGCCATGTGCTTGACACTCTTCTTGACCCCAATTGCTTCAGCGATTAATTCCTTTTCCAGCATCACCTTGCACTTCCACCGGATCCCCGTCACCCTTTCAAAGATGTACTCCACTGTCATCTTGTTGAACTGAGCAGTGTCGTTCAGGGTGCACACAGGGTTCATGGAGTTCTCATACACAACAAGTTCCTTCAGACTCTTCTTCTTGGGGGGAATATAAGTGGCCCCACTAAATTTCCGAGCCTGGACTGCTTTGGTGGGCCCAGTACTGGACTGGGTCTTCTGGAGAACTTTCAGCGCTTCGTCTGCTGCAGCATGCTTGCTTGTTTTTTTCGTGCCATACCCTTCGGCTAAAAAGTGGTCCTGCAAATAGACACAGCAGCGCCACAATCTATTTGGCATCATGGCATATTTGTATTCAATTGCCATTTTGTTAAAGGAGGCTGAATTGTTCAAAATCCCAATGGCATCACTGGCGTTTTCTGTGAGGACAAAGTTAGTCCAATGTTTAGCTGAACTGGAACCCTGCTGGGGGTTAAAGGTCAGCTGTCCAGGTGACCATTCTTTCGTGAAAGTGACAGTGTCATCCAAATGCTTGAGCACTGGAGGGAATTCAGGAGGAGATTTGCCCTTCTGACACAGCACTAAATCCTCCAGGGTGGTGTTCTTGTACTTTCGCTGGGCAACCTTAACCTCCACAGGCTTTTGCAGCAGAATCATTGCCAGTTCCGTCGCTCGGTCCCTCGATCCATTTTTGCTGCCAGCATAACCTGTGGCCAAATATATATCCTGACACCTCACCTCACAAGCAAAACCATCTTTTAGGAGCTTCTTGTTATCGGGAAGGTCCTCAGGGGAAAAATATTTCAAGTGGGAATAAATATACTCAGGGTTTGTCCTGCAAGCCTGTATGGATCGTGTCAACAGAAAAGTGTAGTTAATTTTGTCTGGCTCGCAACTAGCTTCAGGGCTAGCAAGATTATTGCGGACTGCCACTGCAAGTTTGTTAATGAAATACTGCTTGGCTACTATAACCGATTTGGGAAATGTTTCAGAGGCAGCCTGGAGAAGAGAAGGCCCCCACAAATCTGCTGCAACACCACTGGCAGAAGAGTCTTCGTTTTTGGAAACCACTTCAGCTTCCATCTGGTTTCCCTGGGTACTTCCATAACCTAAACCTACTGTTCTGGAAAACTGTGTGTCCTCATCCTGGGTACTGAAGCTGCTGAAAACCCGATCAGCGTAGTTTTGGATTTGCTGGGTTATGTTCTCACTGGCCTCCTCTGCTTCGTTTTCTGAAGCAGGCTTTTTTCCTTCATCTGGAGTATTGCTGGCTACAAAGTGTATAGGTTCAAAACGAGGCCTGACATGGTATTTGGCAGTCTGCTTCCTTGGAGGTTCGAGACCTATGCAATGTAAGAAGTTAAAAGAGGATTTTTAAAATGAAAAATGAAACATGGGTGAAATATAACTTTTCTCTGCAGGCATGAGAAATTGTAACTTTGGGCCGGGGGGGGGCAGAAGTGGAAGACAGATTTTCAAAATATTATATTCCATAGCTGTGTGATTAAAGCTATGGCTGAAAACGCATACAGTCCTCGGAAGATCCACTTATTTAATGGAACTTATTCTCAATTAAGCATACATAGGACTGCAACTTCAATATTCCAGTGTCAGTCAGTTTTATTTAGTTTCTTTGGGGGGGGGGAGAATTGTAAAGTGGCAAGACTTTGCAATTTGAAAGAGGAAGCACTTTTGGTTTGGGAACTACAACTATATGTTGCAGTGTTGCAGTGTGGAGTTGTATTTGATGATCAATTTAATAATCCAACAATGGGGCAACAAAGAACTGCTGTTGCCTATATTAGGTTCTGACAGTGATGAACCTTCCACAGAAATCCTGTTTTGCTGTTGACAGTAGGAGGGGGAAGAGTTACAGAGAGGTGAATTAAAGGGGCAGAGGAGGTGAAATGAAGTGAGCAGAGTTAAAAAAAGGAAAGTGAAGGAGACATAGAAAGGTAATACCAGCAGATTAAAAGGAACCAAAAGAAGGTGAGAGAGAAAGGAAATAATTTTTTGAGAAGGTAAAGAAAATGTGGAAGAAGGCATGAGCTGAGAGAAAGAGGAAACAGGCAGAGACCTAGTGATAGAAAACATTGAGAAAGAAGGTAAGACAAAAGTAAATGACAAGAGATAAAGGACTGAGAGGGTGCAAGGAGGAGGCAAAGAGAGGGAGGGAGGTGTAGAGGAGAACAACAGAGGCAAGACGGGTGATGTGAGTCCAAAAGTGCAAGGCAGGCAGAGAAAAAGGCACCAGCAGTTGACAGAAAAGTTATGGAAAGCTAAAAAAGTGACAGAAAGCCTTTTGGAGGGGAATATAACACAAACATAATGGTGATGATGACTTGCCCTCTTGCTCAGTGTTAACCATGGAGTAAAGATAAAATATAAAAGAGGACACATCTACTAAAAGCGTACAAAATTTGACCGACGATATATTAAATATTGGCTCACATGCTTTAAAAAAAAATAGTGTGTGACGTGTGCTGAGATGTTAGCACAATTAAGTATAAATCAAAAGTGAAAATCTGAATGTGGGTCCCATGTTGCTGGTTGGGATTTAGAGGTGGGTCTCAGGTCTAGAGTGGCTGAAGACCACCGTGCTGGTGCAACTGTTGCAGCGCTGGATTTCTCAGCTGCACAACGTTTAAAACTCACTCGTCCACTAGTGCATGAGGCCTTGGGCTAGTGGACAAAGAATATTAGATACAGCCCTTGGTCTTTTCATGCCTGACATTGCTGATTCATTTATCGTCATTAAAGAGCCAATTCTGCTGTGAATGGAATGGAGGGAAATGGAGACACTCACTACGAGATGGAGAATCGTCCGGCAGGGAGCGTGGCCTTTTAGTTGCCTTGGCATCAGGCACCAATTCAAATGACGGCATCTCGCCAATGTCAATCCCTTCGGCCATATGGAGGACTTTCTCCATAACTTCAGGGCTATACCTGCATTTAAGCAAAGGAAGCTTTAAGTTATAGATTGCCATTACAAAAACCCTCCTTGCAGCTCTACTCCTACCTCTGCCCACCAGAGGACTACCTAAGTGGGTGTCCTGTTGGACCAAGAGATGTGTGGTTACAACACCTTTTCACACTTTTGCCCAGCGAAACATAATACAAGATACAGGAACACAGGAAGCTGTTTTTTTCAGAGTCAGGCCACAGATCCAGGTAACTCAGTACTGTTTATGCTTGGAATAGTCCATGTGGCTCCCTCCATATATTGTTGGACACTAGCTCCATCATCCCTGCCAAGTTGTATCCTGGCTGGGGCTCATGAGAGCTGGGAGTCCAGTAACATCTGGGGGGCCACAGATTGGGGTAAGCTGCTTTTGGCGAAATGAAAACTATCTGGAAACTCACAGCTATACTAAAGAAAACCGTGGATGCAAAACTTTCCATCATGATATCTAACTGGCAACTATCTCCAGTTCAAATGTAAACAATGGACAAGATAAAGGAATATGCTGGCGTTGATCTTTGGCACAAGGGATGCTATGGAGAGACACGTGGCATTTCCAGCAGCAGGGTATGAGAAAAGAACCCAGACATTGTTAGGGCAACTGTTGTGACAGAACAGATAACGCTGAGTTAGAAGGACTAATAGTCTGGCCTGGTACAAGACTCTTTCCTATGTTCCTAAACCTTGTTGATTTCTGACCCAGTTAAGTGAATGGAGTAAGGCAGTCACTGGTCAAGGACAGCTTGATTCTTAGCATAAGCAACCTCTTCCCCACCAGCACTTTTTTTAAGGCTGGTAGCCAAAACAGGGAATACTGCACTGAATACTTGAAGGTCTGTTTTCAGTGGCTGCTATGTCATAATGGCAAAGGCCACACCATACATTTAAAGCACTACTGTACCACTTTAGACAGTCATGGCTTCCCCAAAGCATCCTGGGAATTGTCATTTGTTAAGGGGGCTGAGAGATGTTAGGAGAATCCTATTTCCCTTTGAGAGCTACAAACAATCCCTCTTCCCATAGAACTATGTAAACTTTGGCTCTCAGAGGGAAATAGGGGCCTCCTATCAACTCTCAGAACCCTGAATTAACTACAGTTCCCAGGGTTCTTTGAGGGAAACCATGGCTGTTTAAAGTGACACAATGTATGGTGCAAGTGTGGTCCCAGTGGTAAAATAAAGGTATTTGGCTCAAAATGAAGTAAAGTTAAGGAAATGAGGGCTGCCTACCAGAGCAGACCCAAACAGGCTACAACAGTGAACATGGCAGACTGTTAAAGATCCCCACAAATATACAAGGCCTTAAAATATTTGGAGAAATATTGCTTATGAAATAGAAGATTTGTCAAGGACTGGTTTTGACCCACAACAGTGATGCCAAGCCAATAAGCAATGTTCCTTTGAAGAAGACCTGTACAGTCTCAAGGGTGTTGGGAACTTGCAATTGTTTTGTGAGTCAATAAAGAAGCTAAACAGAAATTTTAATATTCTGCCTTCCACTGGCATTGCTCTCAGCCTCTGTTGCTGCTCTATAATGGCAATCAGACAGATGTCAATGAGGTGCTCCCATGAGGGCTGGGGAGATGGAGGCTAGCACCACCACCTATTGTACTACCCCTTCCTTATTCCTGATGAACCCTTATACGGAGAACAGGGTGAATAGGGGGATTTGCAAATTGCCCTTGCAAAAAGAAACTTTGGAATATTCTTCCTGCAGAGATTTGTCCAGTTTCCTCTCTGTTGCCTTTTGAACCAAATGTGAAAGAGTTTTTATTCAATAAGTCTTTTCATGGTTAGTTCTACTGCTGTTTTCCCAAAATATTTTATTTACTGTGCAGTTGATGTTTTTAAATGGGTGGTTTTAGTGCAGCATGCCCTTGTTGATTGCACTGTTACTGGTTTTCTGTTTGCAAACTGTCCATAGTATTTAATTGCTAGAAAAGCATGACTAAAATATTACATACCAAACACTAATAATCACTGCATGGAAAGGAAAATGAGTTGTGAACAGAGAGTAATGGGAAGAGAAAGGGGAAGGGTCAAAGGTGAGTGGTAGAGCATGCATCTGCTTGGCATTGAGGTCACAGGTTTATTTCTTGACATCTCCAGACAGGGCTGGGAGAGATCCCTGCCAGATATTCTTGAGAGCCACTGCCAGTCGTTGTACAGGATGGGGAGCGGGCAGCGGCATGGCTATTTATTAACAATTAATTAATTAATAATACCTAGGGATGGGGAGCCAGTGGCCCTTTAGACCTTGTTGGAGTCCAGCTCCCATCATCCCTGGTTAATAACAACAGCACTGGCCAAGCTTAGTGGAGCTGGTGGAAGTTGCAGGCACAAATTCCCCACTGCTCTTGTGAATTAGAAGAAAATCTTCCTCTTGTGAACTTCTGAACTAGGCACACCAGTGGCTGGCGCTGGACAAGGCAGCGTTTTGTACCTAAAACCACTGTAGGGCAGGGCTGCAAATCAGTGGCAGAGCAGCTACTTTGTTGGCAGGAGATCTCCCAGGTTTATTTTCCTTGAAACCCTGGACAGCCGCAGCGGATTAGTACAGAAGACAGCATGGAGCTGCATGGACCGGTATAATAGTTGAGCTGAGTCCCTAAGCAAAACAACCGGAAACGGCTTAACGGCTGAATCAGTGAAAGTATGCTCAAGGCCAGGCGTGCGTGGGTGGTTGGGATCACAGAGTTGTAGAGTTGGAAAGGATCCTGAGGGTTGTCTAGCCCAACCCCTTGCAAATAAGGAATCTTTTGTCCAGCACAAGGGCTCGAACCCACAACCCTGAGATGAACAGTCTCATGCTCTACCGGCTGACATATCCCAGCAGCTCAACAGACCTCTATTAACAACTCAAGCCCCCTCCTCCTCCTCCATTAACTGCGATACGCACCCAACGTGTCACCAGGGCTGTACACACCACCAGTTTACCCCCCCCCCAAAAACACGTGTCATTGCGCGCGCGATCGATCGCTGAAGTGGGGAAAAGAAGCAGAGAAGCGCCCCGCGCCTTACCTGCACCCCATGAAGACATGGTTGGCCCAGGCGTGGGAGAGCGCCAGGAGCTTCTGGAAGGAGACGTCTCCCGGGTAGTCCGGCAAGTTGCGGAGAAGGAACTGCCTTCGCACCGCCCAGTGCCGGTCGCTCTCCTGCTTCTCGCGCCAAGGCTCCAGGTCGGGCTCCTCGGGGGGAGTAGCGGCTGATCCCTCGGCAGGAGGCTGCGGCGGCTGAGGAGGCACCGGCTGGGCAGAGGAAGGCGGCCGCGGCGACAAGAAATCCCCGCCGGGCAACGTCCACCCTCCGCCGGCCATGGGCTGGCCTTGTCCGGGCACCAAGGCCAACCGGCGCCGGCGTGAGGCGAGCGGGAAGGGGGGCAGCACTCAGGACGGGGCTCCCCGACGGACCGATCCCGTCTAGCCCCGATCCGGATGCGGAAAGGAGAGCGAAGAGCAAGCGTGTCCGTTCACACGTGCGTGAGACCCCGCTCCTTCTCTCCCTTCAAGTGCGCTCCCCTTTACCCCTCCTCTGTCTTCTTTCCTTCTCGTGAGCATGCGCGAGCGCTTCTTCCTAGCTCCTCCCCCCGGTCCAGCCCGCTGCTTTCCATCTCTTCTTTTTCCGCTTGTTAGACGCTGCTCGCGTGGGCGGGATGGAACGTTCGAGCCGCGCGAGATCTCCGGAGGAGGCGGGGGAGCCTAGGGGAGAGCGAGGGAGGGAGGGGGGCAGCATGGAAGGGCCGCAAGGAGCGCGCTCCGCTTCTCCCACACCGCCATCTGGAGGTGGGGAGGAAAAGAGCCCAGGCAAGCGAGCGAGAGCGCTTCGGCCGGCAAGGCGAGGAGGAGGGAATCATTCTTGAGTCTGGGGTTCGAGTCCCACGTTCGGTGAGAGTTTCCTGAATTATAAGGGGTTGGACTAGATGACCCTCTTGACCCCTTCCAACTCTACAATTCTATTAAGACGACAGGTGTTTGCTGTTGAGGAAGTTCTGTGAATGCGTTTAATGTTATGGTCCTTCTCTAAAACCTATGCATATGTTTACCCCCAAGTCATATGAGGACAACGGTTGACATATGTTTTATTCTGAGCTAGAATCACACAACTGTAGTGTTGGGAGGGATTCCAAGGATCATCTAGTCCACCCCCTGCAATGCAAGAATCACAGTTAAAGAATCATTGGTGGATGGCTTTCTAACCCATTTAAAACCTCCGGTGAAGGGGAGTCCACTACCTTTCAATGTAGTTCCTTCCACTGTTGAACAGCTCTTAACATCAGAAAGTTCCTCCTAATGTTGAGTCAGAATCTCCTTTATGGTAATCTGAATCCACTGCTTCAAGGTTTCTTACCCCTGGAGTAGCACAAAACAAGCTTTCAATAGTCTTAGCTTCAGCAGTTCTCTAGCATCAGGAGGGAGGAGCATAAACACAGATGAGCACAGCAAGCACAGATACAGCAAGTTCTTTGCTTGTAAAGGTAAAGGTAAAGCGACCTCTGACCATTAGATCCAGTCGTGACCGACTCTGGGGTTGCGGTGCTCATTTCTCTTTACTGGCCGAGGGAGCCGGTGTACAGCTTCCGAGTCATGTGGCCAGCATGACTAAGCCGCTTCTGGTGAACCAGAGCAGCGCACGGAAACGCCGTTTACCTTCCTGCCAGAGCGGTACCTATTTATCTACTTGCACTTTGACATGCTTCCGAACTGCTAAGTGGGCAGGAGCAGGGACCGAGCAACGGGAGCTCACCCCGTTGCGGAGATTCAAACCGCCAACCTTCTGATCAACAAGTCCTAGGCTCTGTGGTTTAACCCACAGCGCCACCCGCGTCCCTCTTTGCTTGTACAGTATGTTTATTTAATCTCTGGGTTGGGGTGTGTTGTTTGTTATGGATAAATGCTACCTTGCAACAGCTTTAATAAAGGTATTTCTACATCAGTTTCAAGTCCCATGATGCTATTCAGTGTGTTTATTTCAAATCTGCAATCCATCAAACTGACTTAGATTTATAGGAAATGCTGAAAGCTTGAGATAGGTAACAAAATCATACTGCCCCCTGCTTTTGTCAAATTCCACCGAAGTATCACCTTCCCTTCCCAACTAAACCCTGATCTGCCCCCATCCTAGATTGGCAGAACTTGGTACATTTCTGAAATATGATCTGTCTTGAAGTGTGGTGGTGGGTTTGTAGAGGGAGTACCCAAACTGGGAGGCAACCACTGAGAACAGCTCTCTTCACACCTTTGATATTGGAACATGATACACAGATAGCGTTAATCACAGGTGGCTCTTGGTGAATTTCAGATTATAACAAGGCACATGGTCAAAGAAGACTATCTCCAAGACACCTTGGGTTTACGTTATTCCTAACTACTGCTGTCAACCATACTTCTGAGTGCGTGGGTAGATGAATGAGTTGGTGGGGAACAGTTGTATACGGTAGTTTCTGTATAAAATTACAGAATAAATTGTAGGCAAGTCAAATGGTTTGTTATGATGAATAATGATGTCATTAAATAAATCTTGCACTACAACCTTAGGCATGTTTACTAAGAGATAAGTCTTACAGAACTTAAGAGACCATACCCTCTTAAGTTAGCATGTTTAGGGATTGCACTGCAAGACAATTAGGCTTTGAAGCTGATCACGCAATAAAAAGTATTTGCAAACAGGAGTTCTGAAGATGACAAGCATGCTTCTTTTTAAGATGTTGTATGTATATGTCAAAATTATCTTAGAAGAGGCATTCCCTTCTGCATGAGTGAAGGAGAAGGGAATGCCTCTCTAAGATAGTGCCTATCACCTGCTGTTACTATAACCATGCCTATTAAAATTAACATTTTAAAATATGTTTTTTAAATTGCCTTTTTGGTCAATTAAAAAGGGTTGTTTTATTTTTTTAAAAATCAACTAATCTAGCTGATGAAACAAATAAATCGTTCTAATAGTTCTAAATAGCTCTAATAGTTTCCAGAGCAGTAATCATGCTTGTGGCAGCCAAAACAACACCTGTACCAAGTTTTACATAGAGCAACCAGCTGAAATCAATGGCCTCAAGTTACTCATGCCCATTAATTTCAATAGGTCTACTCTAAATATGACTGACACTGAAAAGAAGAGGAGTTTGGACTTGATATCCTGCCTTTCACTCCCCTTAAGGAGTCTCAAAGCGGCTAACAAGCTCCCTTGCTTCCCCACAACAAACACTCTGTGAGGTGTTTTGCTGTTTTAGTCCCAATAACATTTGACATACAAATACAATGTAGACTGATCCCACATGTGATGTAATCTACGTGTGCATCAAAAACTACAGCATAATGATATAAAATTAAGCTCAGTGAACACAATTCATTCAATGGATTCCAGAAATAATTACCAGGGAAAAATGTTTCTTTTTTTGGGGAGGGTTACTTTTTATTGAAAATTGACAACATTAGAAAGGTATCAAGCTCAACAGTGCTGGTTCTTTCGTGTGGGTCATGTAAATAGATACTGAGTGCAGCTGTCAAATCACAATTCTTGTTTGTAGAGAGACCAAAAACAAAAAATAGAGAGAAAAGACAAGAGAACAAGGTATTGGGAAACAGACCCCCATGCAGTGAACGTTCCAGAAAAGTTCCAAGAGTGCTCGGAAAATGCATTATTAAGGGCAGTTAACACTTGACTTGCATGATAACTTGTAAAGAAACAGATGACCAATTACAGACAAATTTCTCCACAACCTTGATATCGACAATAGAAAAGTCAGTTTGTAACCCAGAAGACATCTGGGAAGGGCTGAACTACGGGGATTAAATTAATCATGGTTAATAATACTTAAGTCTTTACTAAAATGCTTCCCCCTCCCCCAGTGTTCAGAAAACACTTCACATATTTTACCGTGTTAATCCTTACAACATGACGGCAAGGCGGGCAAGCTTGATTATTCTCAGACTGGAGGAGGGTGGACAGCTGAGGCTGGAAGAATAAGTAGTTTGCTTAAGGCTATCCTTGTAGTGAAAATGTATAAATGGTGTGCTTTCTGGCTCACAGTCCTTCCTCAGCCACTAGGGTCTGTGGAAACTTTAGTGGACCTTTTTTAATTAAAAAAAAAAGTTAAATGAGAAATATTACTCAATCAACCTGATTATTATTTTTTTCCGAAATGGCAGAGGTTATCTATGACCCCAATGAAAAATATACTTCCCCCCAACCCCTCCCGCACTGTCCTTTGCTTCAGTGTTAAAATTAAATATTCCTCAAGAGGTAGCAAAGTCGCGTGTTTCTCTGTTTGCTGTTCATTGCATAAAACTTGTATTTTTAAAGTTTTTGTTTAGTTTTTAATCCAAGCAAACCAACGAATTAGCACATTTTTTCCCACAGATACTTATAAACCACCCATCATATTTATATTGAGGCAAAATAGAAAGGAAATACTTTGCTTAAAAAAAAAAGAATCTGTCTCAGTGTCACTTGGCTACATCAATAATTTGCCTGCCACCTTTAGGTTGCTCCTCAAAGCTTTTAACTGATACACAGATGTTTGCCTTTCCAATATTCTCCCTGTCTTGCAGCGAAAACCACAAAACACCTCAGCTTTAAACACACCCCATGCACATCAGAAAAAAACAAAACCAAGTCTTTCCAGATATCCAAAGACTTATTCATTCCTCCCCCTCCCAAACAGGATGGGAATTCCTAAACTCTTCCTCAAGTGGAAATCTTCTCCATCAGATATAGAGCAGCGGGTGGAGACAGATCAGAAAAAGCTAGAGAAAGAAAGCAAGAGAGAGAGGCGGGGGGGGGAGAGAAAAAACACAGATCATCAATTAAATGCAAGGAGGGGTGGAAGAAGCATTCAAAGAACAAGCAGAGAAAAAACAGATCCCACACACAATTAAATTGAGAGAGAGAGAGCAAGACGACAGATGAATGGATCAATGCTCGTGCTACCATTGGGGCCCCAGACAGAGCAGCATTGATGCATCAGAAGAGTTCAAGCATGTTAAATATTTGGACACAATGCACAATACACCTTATAGTAGAGTTAGACTGTAAACACACTTTTAACAAAATGCATGGGAGCACAATAAAGTATATATGGAAAGAGAGGATTTGCTTTTCAGTGCAGTGCAAACATTTATAGGATGGTTAAGAAACAGCACAACAGCGGTTCCCTTGGCTCAGGGCACCGAATGCAACTTTCTCTTCCCAAGAGGCACCAACCAGATGCCTCTGAGGTGAAGCCTACAAGCAGGGGCATAAAGCCAAGAGTGCTCCACTGTTTCTTTGTCACTTTCTCCCGCTGCCACAGTCAGTGGCACCCTGCAATTGAACATGGATTCATGGAGGAAGAAATCGTAAACCGCTCCCACACCATGACATCTCCATTCTGAAAGGATACCTGGCTTCCGCGGTTGCCTGACCTACCTCACAAGGCTGTCATGAGGGTAAAATGAGTAGGTTGCTTTGAGCTTTTTTTGGAAGAAGAGATTGATATGTAACTAAAATCAATGGACACAGCCCTTGCTTGTTTTTGTGAAGCAGCAAAAGAGCACCCTCCTACAGCAGGGAAGAGGAACCTGTGACTACAACTATCAACCTGTACAGGCATGGCTAATAGTAAAAATAGAAATAGAAGTTGAAGTTCAACAATAAATATCTGGAATCCTCCCTAAACTTGGTTGTGACCCATGGATCAGGATCGGCCTACCTTTGACCCTGACTGTGGGGGTTACATCACTTCTCAAGTCAGCAGCTGCAGGTTCATTTTTTGTTTTGTTTAACCTAACCAGGGGAACAACTGATGCTGTTAAGAGTGTTCTCTTGATTTCAACACTTCCATCCATCTGAGGCCACCAGAAAGAGGCCTCACCATGTCACAATATGGGTCTTTTGTTAAGAGTTGCACCCTTCTGTTGCATTTAAATCTCCTAACAAATTTGAAGAATATCAAACATATTCAACAACTGGCTTAAGGGTAATAATTGTAACTTTGCAACTCCTGTGATTGGCCAATGAAGAAAGGAACCTTCTTTCAAATATTAATTGATATTCTAAGAGGTCATCTGCACATCCATACAGAACTTCTCTAAAATGCTTATTGTTCAAAATCTTGTGGAACTTCTGATCTTGCTAGGTGCCTGCCCCATAAATATATAGCTGTGAGCAACAAACTAGTGTCTCTGAGTACACAGCAGTTGAGGATCACATCTCAATAAGCTAACCACATCAGGCTAACCACATCAGGTTCTACCTTACCTGTTTTTCCAGGTGGTGGGACCAGCTAAATGTCCCCAAAATATTGACACATATAATGATGATACCATTACTGTATATAAACAATGTTTAACTGTTCTCCCCACTCCAAACTTTAACTAAAGTTAGTGATGTTGTCCTGAAACAAACAACCCACCAGTCAAAAACCAGCACTGTATTTTTGCTAGGAGAAATCAAAAGTCATTAAAACAACAGACCAAAGAACTACTATTTTGTTTGCCAGATGGAAAGGTTAAAGGAAATATATATATATATATATTAATTTAGCAGGCCCTTTAGCATGCCCTTCTCTTTTCGCCTTCCTCTTTACACATTCACCAACAGCAAACCCTGAAATAGCATGCTGAAGAAATGGCACAGGCTCCTCCACCATTCAGAAGACATCTCATGTGAATCATGACATTCACATGTACAGCTGATCACAGGTGCTCTTTATGGGGCTTTTCTTAACCCCCAGAAAAAGGGTATTGGCATAAGGGCTGTCTGCACAACTGGCCCCAATTTGCATGGAACACTCTCCTCCATTGGTGCAATGGAGGAGCTCTGGTGCCACCCAATCACCACATTAGTTCAGAGCTGGCCCCTGGCAAATGCATGAATTGGGGCTCAAGTCCCACAGTAAGGCAGGGCATGGGGTCTGGCAACACACTTGACTAATATGGGGGCAGCCAACCTTGTGCCTTCCAGATGCTTTGGACCGCAACCCCCCATCAGCTCCAGCCAGCACAGCCAACTATCAGGGATGATGGAAGCTGGAGTCAAAAACATTTGGAAGGTACTACATCCAAAGGACTTTTGTTAAGAACATAGGGGGTCACCTGATGGATTCAGACATTTACAAACAGGGCCTTTGCAACATCTTGACAACAGGACAAGGTCCAGCTGAGGTGTAATGAGTTAAATAAGCATAGTGTGGCATAACAAGGGCCTTGATCCATGCATACAAAGGCAAGGACGACCAAGGTTCACATTGGCAGACTTTGGGGGAGAGCCAAGACTAGCAGGTCAAAACTTGGATGATCACAGGATGCAAAGGCCCCTGGTTTGATGGACAATGCTGCCTTTAAACAGAAGGCATTTTCTGACAGATGCAGGATATTGTCCCTTCCCTCTTCTTCAGACTCCAGTTCCCACAGTTCCCCAAGCTGCCTTGGGCATGGCTTCTATTACTTGGTTTCCTCACCTTTGGAAAGAAGCACACTCAGGAGGCTTCTGAGTGTTCAAGGCAGTTTTCTGACATGGTCAGCCAGGAAAAACAGTAAGACACATTCCAGCAGGTCTGTTTACAAACATTTGTGCAGAATGTGGAGTTTCAGGGCTCATGTTTGGGGAAGCTTGGGGAAAGCCTCGCTTCAGAGATCTTAAGCTAATTTCTAATTTCAGTGGAATCAAGGACAGTATACTTTTGCAGGGGAGATGCTGGAATCCCTTCACACAATTGTGGGGTTGCAGTAATTCTACAGTACTGGTGCTACTTCTTGGACCCAGCAATGCCAGAGGCATTCCTTCAATCCCAGCATACGCTAGAATGGATCTATTTGTAATGAGAAAAAAGAACTACCAAAAGGGACAGTAGTTGGGAGTTTTTCATCTCTTGCAGCAAAAAAAGTTGCCCTGTGTATTGACATCACACTGCTATGAATTTTCCTGCCTTGTACTAATGGCACATAAGGGCACAACAGGGTGACGTTAGGGAAAAACCACACAGGCTCCATGGTAGAGCACAGGCTTTTAATGAAAAAGGTCCCAGGTTCAACTCCTAGTATATCTAGCTTGGAAGGTTATTAGCACAGCCTTTCTCTGACTCAGACTTACTAGCCTGAGCAAAAAAGGAAGGGTACAACCTGGTACTGAAAAGGCACTGAGATTCAGAACCATGTGTACCCTCCCTGTAGACAGGATTCCAAATACTGGGGTTGAGAAAGGAGCCACAATCAGAAAGGCCCTATCCTTTGGCTAACCTTTGATGGTGGGGCCCAAAGAAGGGCTTCAGAAGATAATCTTAATACTCAGGTGGGTTCAAGTGGGAGTAGGTAGTCCTTGTGGTCCCTACCTGCAAGTTCTCTTTTCATTAGGGATGTGAAAACTGTGGTTCGCCAGAAGTTGTTGAACTGCAACTCCCATCATTCCTAACCATTGGCCATTATGCCTGGGCTGATGGGAATGGGAGTCCAGCAACATCTGGAGGCTGCCCAGGTTCTTTATCCCTGCCCTACATGACTATGAGCACAAGCAAGTTAGAGGACAATTGTGCATAGGGAATCCATCACTGCTGTATTACTGAGCCTGGAACAGCTTTGCATTTAAGCACTAGCCTGCTAGCCACAGGTGATAAGAAACTGCAATCAGATGAGTGGATGGCCTGGCAAAGAAGGGTAGAGTACTTTCCCCTCAGCACAGAGGCCAAGCCAGCTGCCAGAGGATGGAAGCTAGCCTCCAACATGCTAGTAAAAATGTGCTTTTAATAGGCCAGGGGGCTTATCAACAAGGGTGGTATCCTAAAAATTCCACAGCGTCTTCAAACTCTATAGTGTTACTTTACATGGTATACAAACACACACCATTATACAGTCAAAAATAAAATAAAAATAAATCAGATACTGATTAATGTAGAATATGCATCTAGATTAACACATTGGTGGAAGCATCATGAGAAGACCATGGCTGAACGGAAGCGTATTAAATAAGTGAAGGTCCAATTCCAGCCCCATGTACTCAAGGGAAATTACTCAGTACACAGCCATGGGTTACTGTAAAAGAAGGGCAAAAGAACAAAAAAAAACAAAAAAAGTATTAACCAGAATTATTGTACGAAAGAAGTTTATTCTTTTTAAAAAAGTTTTCCATAAAAAATATAGACTGTAAGAAAGCAACACAAAGATAGACATTTTGTTACATTTAAGGGGACCTGAAGATTTCAGTGCAAAGATTTCACTTCTAAATAAGTACTTTGTAATCCAAGACTAATACTCTGATTCTAAGTGTACATGTTTGTCTAGAAATCCAATTAAGGATAATGGGGTCGTGCATGCAAGTTTCCAGGAGAAGGGGAGTCTACACAGAAACACTGTAATCAGATTATAGCTTCTTTTAGCTGTTTGTCTCAGGGATAGCCAACTTTTGCATCCTGAGGTGGGGGGGTATTCCTAAGGGAGAAAGCTAAGGGACACAAGTGTATTTTACTGCTAAAGGACTTCACCCTCTCTCACAAGTAGTCTGATTCCATTGCTGAAACTGAAACTGATGCCATCAAATAGAAACAGGTGCTCAGGCAGCTGGGGTTGCTGCAAATCCAAAACAGAGATGAAATGCTGTCATGAAAGCTTCCTCACTTGTGTATTTAAGGAAGACAACCTGCTCTTTTTGGTGTTGAAGGTGACACATATGAGGTCACATCTACACTATCAACTTACATCAGTTGCATACCATCTAATCCAAAATGGCTTTCCCTTCCAAATACCTATATTCCATATAGAACTATGGTTTCCAGGATTTTTTTTTGGGGGGGGGGGAGAGTGAATATTAAGCCAGACCATAATTTTTCCTCAGTATTCTTATGCTATATTTTTCTGCTTCATTAGCTCATATTATATTTCTTTAAACTAGACAGATTTTAGTATTTCACCATTATCTGAACCCTTTGAACTCTCACTTTAAAAATGTAACTCTCCCCACCAAATTAAAGTGAAATACATGTAAAAAACTGCAGGCTCTGAAAAAACAAATCAGATTTCCTTTTCCCAAAGGGTGAAACTTCTAAACAAAACCTTCCAGTATAAAAATAAAGCTTTCAATAAATTTTAGTAAAAATGAAGGATATTTTTTTTTAAATTGAATATATGGTTCTTTTCAACTTTTGGGAAGGAAAAATACTTACTATTTTCCAAACTAATTACAAAGCATGAGAAGAAGTCACATTTGTAAAATATAGTTGATGTTTAAGGCGAAATACTTAAATTTAATCAGTTTTAAGGGGATAGTCCTGCAATACCAGATTTGAAGCAAGCTTTATTGAAATGAAAGGGTTGCTAGTGAACAGGTTTAGGATATGGTCTGACTTCATATAAAGGGCCTCCCACGTCCCTAGAAAGAAAGCTGTGGGAATTCTGTTCAGATAAAATAATTCTATCCAAACCATGCTTACTAAGAAGCTGAGTCAGTGGCGTAGCGTGGGGGGTGCAGGGGGGGCCGGCCACACCAGGCGCAACATCTGGGGGTTAGGGTTAGGGGCGCAAATCCACAGGTTAGGGGGCGCAAATCCACGGGTTAGGGGGTGCAAATTACTTGCCTTGCCCCGGGTGCTGACAACCCACGCTACGCCACTGAGTTGAGTTCCACTGAATTCAGCAGGACTTCTTAGTAAACATGTTATAGGATCAGTCTATTTACCTGGCCTAGTTCTTGATGTGAACAACAGGCCCAAAGACAGAACCTTGAAGCACCCCGCGGGTCACATTTTTCCAGGATGATGATGAACTCTTTGGGTCCCATCAGACAACCCATTTAAAGTCATATCATACTGATTAAAATGTATAGTGCAGATGGGGACTCACATCCCTGAGGCTTTTTTTCATCAGGCCTTTGTGACAAGTTTTGCAGCTAAAAAGGTGAGGTGTGGGAAAAGGAATCTTTTGCACAAAACTTTTTTTTGCCTTTCTTAGAGACTCTGCAACAGGGCTCAGGCATTGCAGAACAAGTAGTAAGCGAACATGCTGCCCTATCATGCAGAAGCACGCATCAATGCATTAATGAGATGCCGACAAAGAAAGTCTTAGGACATCGGTCCTGCAAGCTTCTGACTAAGACAGAAAAGTACTCAGAGCCTTTCTTATCAGCTCCACAGAAGTGACTGCCAAAGAGTTCTTCACCAAAACAGCCTCTTTTTTGTGTTTAGGAAAAAAGCAAAACAAAAGCAAAAAGGGGTGTGGGGGGGAGGAGATGGGCAGGTGGGTACAGAAATGCACTGCATGTTAATTCAAAATGCGGGGTGGTCGTTTCTGGAGCAAAAGAATAGGATCTACAGGAAACCTGAACTGAAAATGAAAAAAAAGAAAAAGGATTAATGTTTATCTGGATTAAAAGGAAGTTAATAAAATATATATGGTTGTAACAGGGGTGGGCAACATACCGTACTTTGGCCACAATGGAAACAAATGAGACATAGAGGTCGTTTGCATGGATATTACATGCAATTTGCTCATTATTACATCAACATGGTGAATTTCAATGATTGCTATATAAATTGTGATACTTCTGTTCTGAAACTGAACATGAATAATCTAAACAAGGTTGTTTGTATGTTAAATAATTGTCTTTGGAAATAAAGAAACAGCTTCAATAACAGGCAGAGATCAACAGAAAAGAATGAATTTGAGCCAGTGTTTAACTGCCTGGTTCCTGAGCCATTGAGCTCATAAATATTGACATCACATTGTCAAGTAGACTAGATATTTAAAACTGATGTTTAAATCTGGGGTTCCAAATATGCAAGCAAAATATATGCAATACCAAAGAATCTGGGTGCCCACATTTATGTAGCCTGTGGCTGTGCACTGCCCACCCCGGTCCCTCATTTACAGAAGGGAGGGGGGAAACACACACATTAATATGGTTTTTAATTTTACTTAAACATGCTTGAAGACACAGTAGCATGAATGCAGCCTTTGAGTTTTCAGCCGATTGCAGCGGGGTTGTTCACTTAGATGCAAATTGTTTATGCTCTGGCAAAAATGAGGAAGCCACGCAAGGCTTTTCAGGCCAAATCAATACTGGAAAGTGTTTTGTGAATCGTTGAACAGGATTTTTGGCTATTGCACTTGGCAAGGACAAATGCTCCCATTCAGAAAGGGCATGTTTGCAAATTGTCTTAGGAACAAAAGAAAGAAAGAAGAAGGCCTATTTGAGCCACTGACCAGCACGCCACAGTCTTGCATATGGCAGCCTGCCAAAAACAATCCAGAGCTAACAAGAACACACAATGTTTACTCCTGCTACTCTCCAGCCCCTAGATATGTTCTCAGGCCCCATATAAAACACTCCTATTGTTTGAGCTTATTTTTTTCAAGTCTTGAAGACCAAACCATTGTTTTCCCATCTCACCACTTGCGTCCCTCCCTTTTGTTCTGTATGCTTATTGTTCAGGAGAAAGCACATTTAACCCAGAATAATTCCCATTCAAATTACATACCAGGCCAGACAGGGGAAACAAAACAAATAGCAGCACGAAGGCAGCTTAGATTCAAACAAGATGCCATACTGAACACGAGCACTGTTAAGAGTGCATGCTTCCTTGCTAGCAGCTTGGCTGGCAGGAGGGTAAATTATTGCCGGACCCTAATGTTGACCTCTACCCAGCAACTAGTTGTGTTTTTTTAACGGGGTCACAACTCTGAAGTAGAGCAAGAGGGAAAAGGCAGGAAATGCTGGTTCCACGGATTGTTATATGGGCAATAGGCTTATTAATCCTTTCCTATGTGAAAAAGAGACATGTTGAAATCCCCACCGTCACCACACCACTGCACCTTAGGCTATGAAGAAGTCAAGCAAAGACAAAAAAAATGTGTAAGTAACAGGAGTACATATAAGAACTTAAAAGACAGGTTTTGTGGCCGGTTCATGCTGGACAGGAGGGGATTAAAAAGCCCTTTGCTTCTTGGAAAAAAATGGCAGACACATTATTATTATTATTATTATTATTATTATTATTATTATTAAGATTTGTATATTGCCCTTCATCAGAAGATCTGAGGGCAGTTCACATAACTGGAGAATGTGTATATGCTGGGATTGCTGGATCAACTAGAGGCCAAACTGCTGGTTCAGAATACATTGTGTCTGTTTGCACAAAGTGCCCATTCGGATCCCACTGCAATGGCTATTTCATTTAGTCAAGCTTACCAGCACAATGTGCCCTCGTGCACCATGCAGCAAACAGCAGGGTTAACTGTAAAAATAGCATACAAATGGCAACTAAGGAAGATGAAGGCAACTGAGTGCACCAAAAACAAAAATGAAAGTGGGGTGGTAGTGATCAGATCTTGATTTTACACCCTGTATTTTTTTTAAAGAAAAAAACCTGACATAAAAGCAACTTGCAGGGCTTGTTCATGATCTACATGCATAAACTGCTCCAAATTTAAGATATGACAACTCGAGCAATGTTCAAATTAGGGGGAGGAATGATCCCTCTTAACTTCTGGCACCATTTAGAAGACTAAGAGGATAGATTTTACCAGGCAAGGTTGGAAACTCTGTGGCCCTCCAGATGTTGCTGGACTCTTAACTTCCATCAGTCCTGGTCAGCATGGCCAGTGGTAAAGGAATGATGTGTACTGTAATCCATCAACATCTGGAGGGCCACAGGTTCCCCTCCTCTTTTTTTAAAGGCTCCCTACCTTTGTCCCTGTGATTCAAGCACTGGAATGGAGCAACGTACCTAAGCCTAAAGTACTGAAGTTGAAGGCTAGATGATGAAGTGTTGCTCTATCCCTCCACGTCTGTGATGAAAGCCCTATATGCCTGCCATTGGTGATGACGAGCGGCAACCAGTTCAATTTGATACAAAAGTGAAAATAAAGGATATGCCAAAAAGGTTAGGATCCCTGCCAATGGGGTGAGCTGATTAAGATGTAGACACTGCTGCCCCATGGAATAATTAAAATGTGGCCTCTGTACAGCAGTCAGCATATAAAAAAACAACTTGTTGTCAGGCGATTCCTGCATGCTAGCATAGGCCTAGACTTGTGCTATAGGAATAGGTTTTCCTGATAGGCCTTTCACTTGTCTAGCTTTTGCCAGCATGAAATCAAGGTGAGCCAAAGACTTGTGGGGCAGGGGAAACACTTTTAGCGACAACTGTTTGAGGTAGAACATTGTAGTCTCCCACCATACTGTCCCAAAACCTTGCCTGTACTCCGGCCAGGGTCTGAGCAAAGGGCTTACAAAAGCCAAGGCAAGGGCAGCGGTGGGAGAAAATGATGAGGCAAAATGCAACCCAACTGAAAACCAACTTACTTCTTCCTCTCCTTGTCCCTTTTCAGAGTTTGCGAGCCTCCCGCCTGCTGAGCCTGAGACTGGAGTAATTCGGCCGCTGTCTTCCTCTGCTTAAATGCGTTGACTTCGTCATCCAGGGATTTCTTCTTGTCCTCCACTTTCTTCTTTTCGTCCTGGTGCAGCTTCTTCAGGCGGTCAAATTTCTCATGCAACTGGAATGGAAGCCCAGGGTAAAAATATGCATGAGTGCAAAAACAGGGAGCTGGGGGATAGATGCTTGGCGTAAGAGATTTCAAAGCTATGCTGCAGGGAGCCTTCAGGTTCCTCATAAACCTACCACGGGGATCCTCAAAAAGGAAATCAGTGATGATGTTCCTGAAAGACAGCTTGCCCACTGCTACTGCTTTCCCTACAGAATGCAAAGCTACAATGGAGTGCTGAGGGTATACTCTGCACTAGGCAACCACAAGACCTAGTAATTCTGCAACCGGTGCTATTCATGAAGAGACTGTACACCGAAGAATATGCTCCCAAAGCCAATGCACTGCTTGCAGGAGTTTGGAGAAGCAAGTCAATGCCTATGTTCACACATTGCAGTAAGCCATAAGCTGGGGTGTGGGATCTTTTGGGCCTGGTGGATCATATCATTATCTGGTCCCACCCCTGCAGGCCAACTTAGGCAGGTGGACGAGAGGACAAACCCACCAATCACATGACAGGTGCATTGTCCTGCCCACCGGTCAGTCCCTTTTGCTATGCTAAATGTTGGGTGCTTGGAAACCACAGCAGAAGAGACTTTGCCAACCCTATGCTCAACAAAGCACCAAGCAGAGGGCTGGCACAGCTGTTTTCTGCAGGGATTGGCTTCATGTCTGAGTTCTCCAAGGAGAACTCTGTCATGCAGCCAATTCAGCAGTGTGAACACCTTTACTGTGATAGGCTGCGCAACTGAGACTCTGTTGGGCAGCCAATCCATACATGTTCCTACCTGCTCCATAACTGATGTCACATACGGTATTAGGTGGGTTGTTTGGGAGAAACGGTTTCGTGGACCAAGCTGTGACCCATAGTGGGCCAAATCTGGCCCACAAGACAGAAATTCCCCACTTCTGTCACAGCCATGGCTTGCTTTCTGTGCACAAGTGAAGTCATGCCTGCTTTGCTGCTCTCAGCTCATACCAAGACGAAACAAATCACAAACCCTAACTTAGTTACATCTGAACTAGGAATCATGGTTTGTTTCATCCCCAACCAAGCACAATCTGTAGCTGAGGATTGTTCTTAGATTACAGACTATGATTTCTTGGGAGCAAAAGCACGTACCACATGATCACAAGTTCAAACAAAATGCTATGCCAGAGACCATGGTATGTTTCTTTCCAGTAGAAGCCAGGAAAAGCAAAGCAGGTAGACAATGAGAAAAGGGTTTTGTAGCAAGATCGAGAGGAAAATCAGGAGAAGATGCATGTAGTATTATAGGAATGTGAGAGAGTGAGCAAATAGCCCTGCTTTCAAAATCAGAAATTATTCAACCTATTGAATACCTATTTCTTCCTATTGCTGCCACTGATATAGTGTTGATTTTTTCCTTTGCTTACTCTCTGCCCCCCTCCCCCACGCAAACTAAATTAGACATAACTGAAGACACAACATATTTATAGTGAGGGATAGTCTTCCAGGAGTCTGCTGCTAGGTCCTTGCCTGGGAGACTCCTAAAACACTGGTTACATGGATAAGTTTTCAGCTGTTAACTTTAAAATACACAAGCGTGCCATGGTGTGGAAGTGAACCAACAAATGTGAGATGATAAAATAGTGCTAGTTTTATTACACCAATAACAAAAACTATGTGATTGATATAGAATACATTTTATATTAATTTTGTTTGATTTGTATATTTTATAATAAAAAGAAAAAATTAGCACTAGTTAGCCTTGATTAATCTGCAGAAATAAACCTCCCTGGTTACAGTTAACCTTAACAACACACACAGTTTAAGCCAAAAATCAGAGAACACAGTCAATAAAAGTTATCACGTTAACCTCTTTTTCAGCCTCTTTCAATTCCGCTTCTTTCTCCTTAACTCTCTGCACAAACATTTGCCGCATTTCCTCCTCCTTTTTCTGCAGCTCTCCCAGGAACTCATTCCTTTTGGCCTCGTAGGTTTCTTGTAAACTAAGGTGACAGGATGGAGGATGAGGAGATAAAAGAAACATTTCAGAGAGATACAGAACAGGGAAAGCAAAAGGATCAAATTTTGTTTCCCACTCACGCAACCAGAAACCTACTAATGCCCTGAGAGTCTACAAATATGCATTGCTGTGATAATACTGAACTGTGTGAAACAGGACCTCAAATCTCAAAATGTCTTAGGTTTTTGTTAAAATTAAATGCTGCACGTTTCTAGACTTCAAGGTTGAAAAGGGGGAACTTTAAAAAACTTTGGTAAACTGAGGCTGGTAAGTTTCTTCCCACTGCAACAAACCTCCTTGTGACAAGAATGAAATAATCTTTCAATAACCAAATTCCCTCTGAGGGAATCTAAAATTCTGTGTTCAGAAAAGAAGGTTGAGTAACTCTCTTGCCTATTTGCTGTGCACAATTTATTATTCTTCAATTGTTTGCAGCTTCAAATTATTTTAAGGTGTTTTTAAGATCCAGACAGCATAGATGGAAGAGATTTTAAGGACGTGGAGAGATCAGAAACCATGCAAGGAATGGCACATGACACTGAAGCTTTTTTCTACACTGTCCATATATGTTTCCAAAAACTTCACTAAAGCCATGAGGACTAGAAACAAAATTTTCAAGAACATGACACGAAATTCTTTGAATGTCAAAATTTGTTACAGGACATGTGTTCCAGACACACACTACTAGACCCAAAATTTAGTGTTCCTCACTGTGTTCCATGGCCAATTAACAAAGCATTGGCACTGTTCATTTAATATTTTCTAAGTGGACAAGTGTTCCTTTCAAGTCATGTCTCACCAATGCCTAGTAATAATATTCTGGTGAAATACAGGCGTCCCCCCACTTACGCGGGGGTTACGTTCCCAGATGCTGTGCGTATATGTGAAATAGCGTAAAGTGGGGAGGTCACTGTTGAGAGAGGCTGGGAAATCACTCTCTCTCTCAGCAAATCCCATCCATCACACCCACCTTCCCTGGGTGGCGATGCGCCCTTGGACATGCATGTGTGCGACCTGCCTGCCTCCAGTGCCCGGAAAATTGAGCTAGAGGTCAGTGGGTTCAATGGGCCATTGGCTGGGTGGCTCCCGGTGCCCAGTGCCACTGCAGGGCCTCTCAGCACTCTCCCTGTTAAGTCTTGGAAGCTGCTGGAGACAGTTTGTTTTTTATTTATTTCTCTGCCACCCCCCACCCAAGAAATAATGTTGCTGCTTGCTTTTGGGGCAGCAGCGATCGGAGGGCAGAGGGTGTCTCAGCTCCTGCCCAAGGAACAAAACTGATAAAAGAGAACAAGCAAAGGGATGGGCAGGTTGGGTAGAGAGTGATGGCTCTGCAGGACAAGGAAGAAGAAAATCAAGGAGGATGAATGAGTGGGGGCAATGAGACACTCTGAGGAGCCATGCAAGCTGTCCCCCCTCCCCACACTCTCCAGCTCTGTCCTGCTCTTTACACACTGTTTTGGATCCACTTTCTGGTTCAAGTTATTTATTTATTTCGCCGCCGTGCGTAAACGCGGTCGCACCACGAGTGGAATGGCCGTAAGTGGGGGGATGCCTGTATACCTGAATGGCTTGCTGTCTGGATCAGTGTCCTTAAATCCCATTTCCTCCAGTTTACATCGCCGGTACAACTCGTAATGGCGCGTGTGTGTCTGTTCACGGAGATCCTCCATGTTGACACGGATCAACATCTCTCTTAGCTTCACAAAGTCACAGTGCGCTTCGTTTTCCACTGTTCATGGTAAAAAAAGGAAGGGCCACTTGAATGCAGGCGGCTCTAAGCATGTGTTACACAGGGTCCTCCATAGTTAAGGAAACAAGAAGTTTGAACCTCCCCTTGAGGGAAAAAAGAACTTGTACAGTGACGCCTTTACAGTGCTCCAAAAAAACAAAAAAACAACAACCAACAACCCCAAACCAGGAACTTGGAGAAAACATGGAAAGGTGGCAAAAGTTGGATGATAGAGGAACAAGGAGGAAATGGTATATAATAGCCGTAATATTTCAAAACATTCTTAGACATAAACAGATTATTACTCCAGAAAAGTCTACCCACCCACATTAAACCCCAGAAAAGTTTTCTCTCTCAGTTCAGCTCTTACTGGCACTTATTTTCAGCAGCATTCACTAGGGTGTTCTCCATAACATCACCTACATTATCAGTACCCTGTAAGACAGCTAGATGGATTTAGCTTAAGGTAAGTACAACTGAAACATTGGCAATGACTAGGTGGCTGCTAGTACGTCATCAGAAAATGAGAAGAGGGAGCACGTATGTATTGATAATTTCTATGTGCAAATTTAGAAAGAATTGCTATAATTCAAATAGAAATACATCTCACAGCAACCTAGTGACCTGTGTCTGCTAACTACTGGTGAGCAACTTCAAGGTCTCTCCTGCTCATCTTTCTTATAGCTATTTATCTTTAAACTGAGGGCTGCAAAGCAGCTCCCACTGCTACCTAGCAACGGCTCCCAAATATTTGGGAAACCAAGGATGAACCAGAACCACGTCAGGAGAGGATTTCATCTTGGCTAAGACTGGTGCAGCAGTCGCTTTGCTCTGTTATTCAGCCAAATGTAAAAAGAGAATTCTGGTTTCCAAGTTTTGTACTGTGCTTGGCCAGCATGCTGCCACCAAATCACAGGGGTTAATGGTGTGGAAATGCTATATATAAGTCCTTGTAGTTTACTAGATGTTGAAGCTCTGCCCTGGAGTAATTTCTCATCGTTGCCAGATGTGTAGGGCCTGGCTGTGGTAGCCATGCTTAGGGAAACCATTGTTAGTTAGGGAATGGCATACTCTAACATGCTAGGCCCGGCCCCGTATTTCCAGGGTTAGCCACAGAAATAAAGGTTGAAGTGACATGCTACAACACTTTATTCCCATCTGATACTGAACTGGTTTTCCACACCATCTCCCAATGCAAAGCATAAACCATTTTCACCCACAGAGTTGCCATGGGGATGAAGAAATGCTATTTTGTTCCCACACAGAATTGCGGGCCAGTGGGTGCTTTCATTTTTTTATGGGAATACAGCTGGCTGCCAGTCATCTATTCATATAGGCATTTACGCAGTACACATAAAAACGCTTCGATCTTTTCCATTTGCGTATTTCGAACCTTTTCCTATCTCTGTGGAGTGAGGCTTAGATAACATAGCAGGGGATAAGGCCTGTATGCAGCATTGTGGGGAATTACCCACCAGAGGTTCAAGAAACATTGCATAGCTTTTGTGAGGCCGGAATCCAGAAGTGAGGCCCGGGGGGGGGGGAGCATCCACTTGAGCAGGACTTTCCCATTTATTCCATACTCGAGTATTGAGGTGCAGCAAACAAGCAATCTGGGAACCTACCAAGAAAATGGCTAGACTACAAACAAAGGGCTCTGGGGTTTTCTATATTCATTTTAAAACAAACAGAATTTTACTGGCAGGAGGGGCTACCTGTCTGCCTCGGGAACATCATCCCACCAACTACAATTCTGGCTGGACCTGTTTTTTTCCAGATGTCTCTAATTCCTGCTACTTTTACTTAGGTTCATTGTTCTGCACACAACAATAGCAACTCTGGTCTGGGTAAAAACGTCACCACAGCCAGAGCCATCACTTACCCTGCACAGTTCCCCAGGGATACTGCCGGGCCTTCATCATTTTGTTCCCTATCTTGATTTCTTCTGTGCTGCCAATCACGGCGAAAGGTAAGTGGGCCTAAAACAGAAGCAATTCAAACAATAATCATAAGGAACACCACATACCTTTTTATTTCTTATTTCCTTTTCTTTTAGAACTTGTAAAGGTGGTTTCATTGCTTTTAGAGTTTGTTGAAACGATTTTGTTGGGGTTTCTGAACTTCTGAATGGTGGTTGTTTTAAATCTTGTACTCCTTGCAGGTAAATGTGTTAAATAACAAGGGTGGTATTCAAGGCTAGCCCTACTCAGAGAAGACCCACTGAAGTTAGTGGGCATGACTAGCTTAGGTTTGTTAATTTCAGTGAGCTTGCTCTGAGTAGGACTTGGCTGAATACCACCCCCATATCTACAGCCGTTTTCCAGAATGCTCAAAGCGTTTGACAATAAACCTGAAAAGGCAAAGATAGCACACTAGGATCCTGTTGTGATCCTTCCCAGTCTTTCTCATGAAGGATTTGGATAATTACTAAACCGCACATAACCCAAAATGTTTTATGGTTTATCATTTATATGATGCTATTAGCCAGCAGGTACTTTTTACAAAGCACAGTAGCATAAGGTCCCTTCCCCCAAGGAGCTTACAATCTAAAATTCTCCACGGCAGAACCAACAAAGGAAGGAAGTGGACAGCAGGGGAAGAATGAGTGATTGATTCTGTTACAAGTGCTTAGGCACAGTTACCACAGATTATGAGAGGAGGGGTTCTGCCTAAAGCATAGCGGGAAACAGGAGTTTTTAGATTACACCTTGTTCTTTCATTTAAAGTACAGACACATGATCATTTTATACTCTGAAGATATCATTGGGATAGATGGAAGAAAGGCAAGAAAAATTGATAGGAAGCTGCTTTATACTGAGTCAGTTACTAGTTGGGTCCATCTAGTTCAGCATTGCCTGCACTGACTGGCAGCATCTCTCCAGATGCTCTAGACCTGAGCTCCAGCCCTTCATCCAGTAGGACTGGATTTATAGCTCTGGCTAGTGCTGCTTCTTAGGGACGTGGGTGGCGCTGTGGGTTAAACCACAGAGCCTAGGACTTGCTGATCAGAAGGTCAGCGGTTCGAATCCCTGCGACTGGGTGAGCTCCCGTTGCTCGGTCCCTGCTCCTGCCAACCTAGCAGTTCAAAATCATGTCAAAGTGCAAGTAGATAAATAGGTATCGCTCTGGCGGGAAGGTAAACGGCGTTTCCGTGCGCTGCTGTGGTTCGCCAGAAGCGGCTTAGCCATGCTGGCCACATGACCCAGAAGCTGTAAGCCGGCTTCCTTGGTCAGTAAAGCGAGAAGAGCGTGCAACCTCAGAGTTGTCCACGACTGGACCTAATGGTCAGGGGTCCCTTTACCTTTTTAGTGCTGCTTCTTACTGGAGCAGGTGCCTCTCTCCCAGAAAAACCTGACAGGTGAAAAGCAGCATTGCACCTTATGCACTCAAATTCCTGACCAGTTAAATACCAGAAATCCTGCCATGCGTCTTCTCCAGCTGCAGGTTTTGATACACTCAGGAACAACGGACCTTTCCATGTATGGCAAGATTTGCATTAAACAAAAACAACCCTGAATGTGTTATAGACGACCTTTGCGTTCTTTCATTTCAAAATCATCCTTACACACAAACGGATCATGCGATAGATATTTATACAGAAGAAGATCACAATTCTAGGTTTGGAAAAGGAAAAGGCGCCAAGCACAGGAACAGCATGGCTCCCCAGCCACGAGAAACACACGCCTCCACCCTACAGGAAATGAATGGGAAATGCTATTACTTGCAGCACTGCACAGCAAGAGCCAGGGATGGCTGCCAGAAAAAGAAACACATTTCGAAAAGCAGCAGGGGTGGTAGGGGATATAAGGTTGTGTTAGTGACTGAAAAAGTGATCCCTTGAGAAAATATCTACAAGGCTGGCTTTTGTGCATAGCTACACACTTGCTGAATGCAACTGTGACAATAATACTACAGCTACACATAGCTATTATAATAAAAAATTGTTTCTATGCTATTTTGGTGAGACTCAGCATAATGCATGTGGGCAGGGCTGCAGAGCGCTTAATACTTTTCTCATTCATCCCCTCAACCTACTCCCTGTATATCAATTTATAAAACGGGAAGTCTGTGCACAGAATAAAGGTAAAGGGACCCCTGACCATTAGGTCCAGTCGTGGCCGACTCTGGGGTTGCAGCGCTCATCTCGCTTTATTGGCCGAGGGAGCTGGCGTACAGCATCCGGGTCATGTGGCCAGCATGACTAAGCCGCTTCTGGCGAACCAGAGCAATGCACAGGAATGCTGTTTACCTTCCCACCTGAGCGGTACCTATTTATCTACTTGCACTTTGACGTGCTTTCGAACTGCTAGGTTGGCAGGAGCTGGGACCGAGCAACGGGAGCTCACCCCGTCGCGGGGATTCAAACCACCAACCTTCTGATCGGCAAGTCCTAGGCTCTGTGGTTTAACCCACAGCGCCACATGCGTCCCTTGTGCACAGAATAGGAGGGTGCTAAATTGGGCAGCTCAGGTGGGGTAAGAGCAACTCCACACACACACACACCCTGCAAGTGTTGGGTTCAGGCCCCTCCCTTCCAACTGGTATGCAGATGAGAGCTGCAATCTCAAGTCTCCTAAAATCAGTGGTAGTAGAGAGAGACATGCAGGCACCAGCTCTCACCCACTCCAGCAGTAAATTGGGGAGGGGGCTGCCCTTTGCCAGCCAAAAGCATTGTGAGGGGAGAGTGAACTGGGCTAATCTGAAGAACTAAATGCAGAAGAGAATGTGTCAGCTTCTAACTGACACACTAATTCCAAAAGCATGTGAATTTTCACAGGTCCCTGACTTGTAATTCTTACTTCAGACATGCATATCCAAGTCATCAATGTGCTACTCTGCGTGTTTCGTGGTTGATGTGTCAGGCCACAGTTCAAACACACCTCTCACCAGATCAGGGTTTCCCAAACTTGGGTTTCCAGCTGTTTTTGGACTACAATTCCCATCATGCGTGACACTGGTCTTATTAGCTAGAGGTGGTGGGAGTTGTAGGCCAAAAACAGCTGGCAACCCAAGTTTGGGGAAAGCCTGCACTAGGGTTATACTTATGTGTGGACTACATACTATCTATGGAATAGGATATACAGAACTCTAGTGTTGTCAGGGTGGTTTTGGTTCTTTGTGTAAGAAGGTAACAAGTTGCTAGTCCCTATGGCTTAAAGGGTGCCAAAGTGGTTTTGGATAAGCCTAACAGTGAACAAGGAGCACTTCTTCCATGCAGTACCTTAGCGAAAAACCCTGATATGCTCTCAGATTCAGGGCAAGTTCTTTTTAGATAATGTATCTTGTGGCTGGACTTTGCTGGACTCCCTGCACTTCATTCCACCAAGGTTCATCTGAGTGAGGCAATGGCCATGTTCACACATGCCCCAAATCCTTGTTTAATATGCCAGGGTATGTACTTAAATTTTGGGCTTAATGTTGCATGAGAATACAGCTGGTGCCTATGAAAGTAAAGCCAACAAATCTCTCACACTGCAGTCAAGAAAAATGTTCTGCCCACCAGGTTATTTCAGCTGGTGAAAGATTTGTTTTTCACTATCACATCACTCTTGGCTGAGACAATATAGGTGCACTTTCATAAAATACACCCCACACTCTATATGTAAAAATAACAACGGCAGCATTTATATTGTGCCTTTTGAACATTCAAAGTGCTTAGTGTACATCATCAAGGAAATCATAACAACAGCCCTGTAAAATGGCAGGCTGGTATTTTTACCCCTGTTTTGCAAATGTAAGAGACAGAAGGAAATTTGCCCAGAATAAACTATAGCAGCTGGCATTATTGCCTTACATTCATAGTCCCGTTTATCTCTGCCACGGACTCGTCATCTGTAGGGAACTGATAGATCTGCACCCCGTTGCTGACAAGCTCACTTGTGATCTTAATCTTGAATTTCGTCAGCTCGCTTTTGGAAATGGCATCGGATTTGGCGATAATAGGAATGATATTTACCTGTGGAGAAACCAAGAAACAAAAAGGGGGAGGGGGGCTTTGAATGTTTATAAAGTTGCCCTAAGTTTCTCATTGAACGTATGAAACGACCTTGCACTGAACAACCTTACACTTAGCCCATTAATGTCCACTCTGAAAATAAGTAGCTATGGTCTCAGGTAGGGAGACAATATCTGCTTTACCTGCTGCCTGATCTTTCTTAACTGGCGATGGCAGGGATTGAACCTGGGACCTTCAGCATGCAGAACACCTGGTCTGCCACTGAGCTTTGGCCCATCCCCAAAGTATAGGAAACAACGTAGTAGATGCGAAAGAGAAGGAAGCAATTTGTAGTTGAGCTGAGACGAGAATAATGACCAATGACATTTCCCCTCTGGGTGTCAGCCTGACTCCTACCTTGCTATCGAGCTTCTTCATTGTTACCAAATCCAGGGATTTCAAAGAGTGGCCCGTGGGGGCAATGAAGTACAAGCAGGCATGGATGCGGGAGTCATGGTAGTTATGTAGCACCCGCTTGATCTTCAGTTCCTCTTGCAGGTAAGATTCGAACTGGGCATCAATGAATTCCACAATAGATTTATAGCTTTATAAGAAAGAAAGAGGGAGAAAACATGGAACATGTTGTAATAAGTGAAATCGTCCAATGCTTCAATCATTAAAGAAGCAAAAGTTTCTTCCTAATTTATGTAATTTATGTAATCACATGGACCACACAAAGCCTTTCATGAAAAGCAATGTCTCCCCCTCAAAGCAATCCTTGAGTCAACCAGGGCCATTCCGATGAGCAAACACATCTCCACGGAGTCAATTCAGACAATACAATGGAGGTCAACTTGCAAAGTGAAGCGAAACAAAACAAAACAAAACTATCATGCTCATAATACTACTATTACTACTACAGGGTGAGTCTTTTTAAAGGAGACCATGTGTACTCTGTATCCAGGGGGCTCTTTTAAAGAACTCACCCTGTAACAGTGGTCTGCTCCATCTGAGCAATGTAGAACCACAAAAAAAACCTAATGGAAGAAGATTGCAACTGTGTATTTTGCAAGCTGGAAAAAGTTGGTGACTTTGGGGCAGTTCATAGACATGAAGCTGTACCATGCAAACACACAGACTGGTTCATTTAGCCCAGTGTTCACTAACCTGGCGCCCATTCTGGTTGGGGCTGATGGGAGCTGTAGTCCCAAAACATCTGGAGAGAACCAGGTTGGTGAAGCCTGATCTAGCCAACTTGTCTGATATAACACAGATTCCTAGATCTTTCCCCCAGTTGGCTACTAACATATATTCAGAGCTGACAATCATTGACTGTTAGACAAGCAATAAATTGGGGGGGGGGGGGTAGGACGACCTGATTTCCATTTAATCAAGAACAAACTTTTGCTTACCTGTCCTCTTTGTTAATCTGATCTCCAAAGCCCACTGTGCTAACAATGGTCAGTTTCAGATGGACATTGCTTTCTTGGAGATCGTAAGTACTGGATTTCAGCTGAACTCCTGGCTGCGAATGAGAGGCTGGCTCACCTTCAAACTTGGTATTGAAAAGGGTATCCATCAACGTTGATTTCCCAAGCCCTGTTTCTCCTTTGGGGAAGGGGGGAGGGAAGCAAAATGTTTTACAAGACATTAAAAATACACAGTGCCTCATTTTGGGCCTGTAGTTAGTTAAGCAAGTTGAACATTACACAACAGAGTCAGAACAGTGCCGATGAAAATTGTTTATTTTTGTCTTATGTATTTAGGACCCTACTTTCCCATTGTCTGTATTCAAAGCAAATAACAAACAACAATTAAAAATCATCATCAAACAAATCGAAGGCCCATAAAATCCACTGGAAAGCGGCAGAAAGCATAAATCCCCAACATCTCAAACAGTGAAGCACACACAGCTTTTCAAAAGAATTCAGACTAGGGGTAGGAGATAATAGAATAGTTTGCTCAGGGTTGTTTCTAAAAATACAAAGATAAAAATAAAGTACCATAAAAAGACAGTATACATTAATTTTAAAAGATTCTGGAAAAAATGATTTTTTTTGATTATGTTAGTCCAGCACGTTTCAGCTCAGGTGAACCTTCTTCAGAGTCGTAAATCACTGGTTGTTTTATCTATGGCTCAAAGACCATCCATCCTACAGGCGGAATACCATATTTTTTGCTCTATAAGACTCACTTTTTCCTTCCTAAAAAGTAAGGGGAAATGTGTGTGCGTCTTATGGAGCGAATGCAGGCTGCGCAGCTATCCCAGAAGCCAGAACAGCAAGAGGGATTGCTGCTTTCACTGCGCAGCGATCCCTCTTGCTGTTCTGGCTTCTGAGATTCAGAATATTTTTTTTCTTGTTTTCCTCCTCCAAAAACTAGGTGCGTCTTGTGGTCTGGTGTGTCTTATAGAGCGAAAAATACGGTAACTCTGCCTGGAAGGACAAGAATATTTTCACAGCCCAGTTAAAACCCATAAGAGAAAGGGCCAACTGTCTCTAAGAAAGATTAAATTAAAGTAATATGACACCCATTTATATAATGTGTGATATTCGCCCACCAACTGCTCATCTGTCTTTTTAGACAGTCATCATTCTCTGTACTAAGGTAAATTATCCTCAACATGTAATTGTTTAACACTGCCTACACATGTGAAATATCTTCTTTTTTTTAACATTATGCCTTCCTTTACAGCGATTTCATCTCACATGGATATAACTTGTTTAGTATTTCTCTTTATATTCAAAATTTAATTAAAACATTAGTAATAAAAAGGAG
Source organism: Podarcis raffonei (assembly GCF_027172205.1). Classification (NCBI taxonomy): domain Eukaryota; kingdom Metazoa; phylum Chordata; class Lepidosauria; order Squamata; family Lacertidae; genus Podarcis; species Podarcis raffonei. Next base: position 40,616,693 of record NC_070621.1, on the reverse strand, counting down.
AGGGGGCCAACTGGTCAGAGTTAGAGCAGTACAACAATCCAATTGAAAAGCTGATAATTTAAAGGTGATACTTCAAGTGTATAGGTTTTTTTTAAAAAAAAAAGTCTTGCTGTATATTTTCTCATCCTTTATTTTATCTAGCTGCAGTTCCATTTCAGGTGCTTTTTTAAAAAAAGCATTTGGATTTTGCAAAGGTGTATCTAAGCATCATTTGTAGCAGCAATCTAAATGTGTGGATAAGGCTCTCCATCAAAATCTAGCAACATCAACCAAGAGCAATGTTACAACTCACTGCTGATCTGTCTCCAGCCTTTCTTTCTTTTTAGTAGTACATTAATGCACTGACACACATTTCCTGCATCACAGACCAGGAAAGCATTTGCCCTCAGGGGATGGGGGAAGGCAGGGAAACCTAAGCCATTACAAGAGAAAATGCCTTTTAGTCCATTTAAAAAAAATCCATCCACTTTTAGCAGGCAGATTTTTTTTTTTTAACGAGAGCGAATTCCCAGATTCCCAACTTTCATTTTAAAAAAACCAATACGTTTTTAGCATTTATATAACCTGAGATAACAGGCAAAGCGTTCAGACCCTGTTCTTCTCATTTGCTTGTGTGTGATAAACCAGCCCACTCCCCTTCTTTCAGTGATTTATTTTGCTTGCCGCTTGTTAAAATTATTGCAGATGCCCATGGTTGTGTACCTCTTTAGTTCTGGGTTACCACTGCAGTGTGAGTACTGCCTCAAAATCACTACCTTGGAGCCAAATGTCATGTTGCCGTGGTAACCTAGATAGTATCAGGTAGGGCAGGATGGGGAACTGTTTTTCAGTCAAAGGCCACATTCCCTCAAAGGGGGGGAATCTGTTGAGGGCTGTATGCTGGGGGGGGGGTGTGGCTGAAGAATGGTGAACCTGGCTCACTATTACTTCAGGTAGTTGAGGACGATTCTCAGGACATTATCAAAACTATAAAACCTGCATTGTTTTGGTACCACTTTTGACGGCCATGGCTTCATACAACACATTCTGAGAATAAGGGGCACTGATAATTGGATGATGGGGGTGGTCTGCCACCCCACTTTTGACTTGACACTTCCTTCCACCCGTTTCCCCCACCCTCCGGAAACTAGGCTGCGGGACTCATGTAGACCTGAGGCTGTAGGTTTCCACTACTGATGCAAGTCACAAGTTAGTCCACTGAGCTACTCCAAAGGAGGTATGGTCCTGGTGAGGAAAGCAGCAATATGTCCTGTGCAAGGCCCATACAATATGGCGCTTCCATAGATTGCCATGGCAGCATGATCACATGTACGAACTGGGACCAAGTTCTTTACCACACAAGAGCCACCCCACTGAAAAGTGGAGCTCATCCTGACATAATTACCAGCGCTCACCACATGATGGCACATCATGAACCTGGCTCACCATTACCTCTGGTAGTTGAGGACGATTCTCAGGACAATATCGAAACTATAAAACTTACATTGTTTTTGTACTACTTTTGATGGCCATGGCTTCACACAACACATTCTGAGAATTATACCTTCAATAAGGGGCACTGATAATTCTCTGTTAAAAGATCCCTACAGTCTAGCTCGTTGGCAGTTCCTAGGGCAAAGCAAGTGAGCATCTAACCAAAATTTTCCTCTCTTACCACCTAAAGCAAGAGTGCGGAGCCAGTGGGCACTACCTATGGGCCCTCTCAATTTAGGTCTGCCATAAAAGACTTGGCTGTCCCACCCCTAGCTCATCTTTGTCACCAGCATCCAGTATTCTGAGATATACTGCATGCTCCCAGTTTTGAGGCAACGTGGCTGTAAAGACAGCATTTGCGAGTAGTAGCTGTATGAAGTGCAATGGAAGATGTCTACCATCTTTCTCTGTGAACATGGATAGGAAAGCTTTCTGCCCAAATGCTAGGTCACTGTATTTCCCAGTCAGCGATAACAATTGTGGGCGAGACAGGACATTGACCCAGCAATTTAAGTGGCTTTCCTGCTCCCTTTCTGAGCTAAGCATCCCCCCCCCCCGTAAAAGCACCTTGCATTAAAGAACCAGAGACTGCCAATTATTGTCCATTTGGAGGCATACTTATCTAACTACAACCAAGGCTGAAGCAGTCTCCAAGTAGTCATGGCAGAAAAGGAGAAGGGTGCTGCCAGGGCATTTAAAATGCACTGGGTCAAGGAAATCTTTGCAGGCCTGCCCCCCCATATCAAAATATGTTTACTTTCAGAGGTAAATATTTCATGGTACCACCATTTAGTAGGGACGCGGGTGGCGCTGTGGGTAAAAGCCTCAGCACCTAGGGCTTGCCGATCGAAAGGTCGGCGGTTCGAATCCCCGCGGCGGGGTGCGCTCCCGTTGCTCGGTCCCAGCGCCTGCCAACCTAGCAGTTCGAAAGCACCCCCGGGTGCAAGTAGATAAATAGGGACCGCTTACCAGCGGGAAGGTAAACGGCGTTTCCGTGTGCGGCTCTGGCTTGCCAGAGCAGCGATGTCACGCTGGCCACGTGACCCGGAAGTGTCTCTGGACAGCGCTGGCCCCCGGCCTCTTGAGTGAGATGGGCGCACAACCCCAGAGTCTGGCAAGACTGGCCCGTACGGGCAGGGGTACCTTTACCTTTACCTACCACCATTTAATGAGGAGCAACATGGGAGGTACTTTCTGGAATGGAAGACTAGACTTAATTTCTAAAACACATGCAGGGCCTCCAGATACAAATCCAGGCTTGCAAATAACCAGCTTACCTGACCACTGACCCAGCAATGGTACTGTGTAAGTGGCTAAGAGACTGGACCCAGTTCAAACGTCACCTCTTCAGTTCATATATTCAGTTGAAAGCCATCCAATGAACGGTAATCAAGCATTGCACATGGATGTGTAAACCAGCCCCAGGAAGCTGTTCTTCCTAATGTCTGTGGAAATGCTAGCTGTAGTTTCCACCCCCTCACCAATGAGCACTCTGTGTGTGGTCAAAGGCACTATCCTTTTCGTGACTGCATATGCTTTGGGGCTAAAGCCCTGGGTTAACCCCATATTGGGCCTCTTTACAGTGCTGGGAACACAACAGAGGCATAGATGGCATGGATGTCTGCCATCAGTCTCAGGAGAGATACCATGTGCCTGACTATGCCAATCCTAAATTAGAATCTCTTTCTGCCTTTTAAAGAAAAGTATCAGCTGGCTCAGACATCCTTTCCCACCAACTATAGTGAACCTTGTCTCTTTGGGCCAGATTTAATTCTAGCTATAAATAAGTATTTTTATTGTTTAAGAGAACACCCCACGCTGTGCTTAGAAAAAACACACCCCTGTCATCACTAAAGGCCATTAAAAACACAGTTTTAATTAAAACTGGCATCATGTGAGTTGGGGACACACACACATAAACATTTAAACTACAAGAAATGAAGCAAAACATGATTCCTATGCACTGCTTAGAATTGCAAATGATTGCGCCCTATAGAAAAGCCTCAAATAAATAAATATAACATTTCAGGGAAACAGTTAAATGGACATTCCATAAAGAGCCTGAAGTTATGATCACAGCACTAAGAACTGAAGCACTACAAGTGGGTGACATCTGTGCAAACATGGAAAGAGACAATATCCCACCATCCAGTGTGACACTTGGACTAGATCAGTCTTCTCAACCTGGCACTCTTTGGGATGTTTTGGACCACAGTTCCCATCAGCTTCAGGACCATATGACTGGGCTGGCTATGCTGAAAGGAGATGTGGTCCAAAATATCCTAAAGGGCACCAGGTTGGAAAAAGTTGATGGTTTGTTTTTCTTGGCCCCAGCGGAGGGGGGTATGTACAGACTAGAACCGTAGTATGTGGGGTGGGATCTGACTACACCCCTGTGCCGTTTTCATGCTGAAATTCCTCTCCCCAAAACTAACCATGCTTAAATGGTGCCAACTGCAGCGAATGATACCTGCAGGGCAAAGAGCAGCAGAAAAATGGTACAGAAGGCAGGAGAAAGCCGCCAATACCTTGTGTCTTCCTGCACACTATGCTCATGAAACTAAAGTACCTTGCATTTTCAGTATTCTTAAATGCTTAGCCCTAGAGCATACAGTGGCTAAAAAGCTCCCCTTTTCCACTGTGTGGGTGACTCTAGGACACTGTACACAGGGACCCCACTTCAGAAATACTAACGAGTCTTCGGCCCCCTGCAACCCCAGACTGCTACACTACTGGGAACCAATGCTTCTTTGTCCTTGGGACCCCGCTTCAGAAATAGTAACAAGTCTTCGGCCCCCTGTAGACTGCTACACTACTGGGAACCAATGCTTCTTTGTCCTTGGTGCAACTAAAGCAGTGGGGCACAATCTGAGCTAATTTGTCTGCAAAGAGCTTCACTAAATGCCATTTTAAGACTGAAATAGACTGCAGTCTGGGCTTCCATCTCATCTGCTACTAGCCTTCCTACCCAGAACTCCACCCTGTCACTTCCTTTTCTTTCTTTTTAACAATTGAGCGTGAGGAAGAGTTTTCTGGAATTCACAAACCAGTTCTCTATATTTTGCTTTTTTTTTCAGCCAGCTCTAATAAAGATATTGGGTGCTACTGCCTTACCAGGGTTATTGCCAAGAAACAGTAACGGATATTTAATGAGCTACGGATTTCCTGGAACAGAACCCAAAAGAATGGGCTCTCATCAGAAGGAGGTGCAAACTGCATCACATCTCTGGGAGGAAAGTGTATGGTTTTATTGCTTTTGAATTCAAGAGTTTCCTAGAATGGGACATTACAGCCCAATCTCAACTCTCAATGAGACTCGATCCTGGAGCTGTGCCCAGGCAGCGCTTCCTGACAGAGAGGTCATCGAGTTTTGAACATGCAATCTTTCACAGCTTGCCAAGGCTAGGAAGTCTTTGCCAGACCCAACTTTTAAAAGAAGAGGGACAGAGCTCTGTGTGTGTGTGTGTATCAGACCATGAGTTCCTGATGATCAAGCAGAAAGCATCTAATTCCTGCATTCTTAAAACATTTTTATACAGAAAAATAGCATCTAACTACCCCATTGGCATGATCTGGCGTAGCCAAGTTGGGTAAAGACTGAATACATCCGTTAACTGAGGTCACACATCATCATATATATGATCGAAACAAAATCAATTTGGTAAAGTGGCCTGTAGAAAAATTCAGTTTTTAAAGAACACAAAGTCTGATGCAGCCATGGTAAGAGTTCAAGGTGGCATTCATTGCTGCTCCCTTTGGTGTACAATAAGTCTGTAGAGATTGGTTAGGCTGAAAGAGATGGTCTGTCCCAATGTTATATTCATGGCAGAGTTGGAATTTGAACTCTGATCAGTCTTAACCTTGCACTCTAACTACGACACCACAAGAGCTTTCAAAAAGTCATTACATGGCCTTAGGCCACCCTCCATTGCTCTCCCTGTCCAAGTCTCCCTTTTGCAATATAGGTATAATAAACATTGCCCAACATTTCAGGGCTGCAGCAGTAAGGCTTATCTATGCAAAATGCTTTTCATCACTTTAGCGCCAAATAAATGCTAAGGTATTCATATTAGTAATACGCTGAGGTATGTGGTTTCCTCCTGCTTATAAACGACTCCTAAGATCAAGTTAGTGCTTTGAGGGCCATGACAGGTCCTCACTGGTTTTTAAAACGAAGTATCAGAACGGACAACCTTGTATTTACTAAATCCCCTGGGGGGACACCACTGTTAGCCTGTAACAGAATTCCAGGCTAATGGGAAAGTGGGTTGCTCTCCTGTCCACCGAAGGTAATAGCTGAAGCGCAGCTGTCAACTCCCTTCAGATTTCTTTCCAACTAAACAGGGCAGACAGCACATTAAAAACTGCACAAGGCAGTCAAATTTTTATGTGCATAATTCACTCAACAGGAAGGCAGTGAGTCTCATTTACCAAAACTGTATTACCGGTGCCATATGACCTGGAATGCTGAACCGTGGTTAGTGCTAACTGTAGTTTGTTGCTTTAACCCTGGTTAAGATCACAAATGGACAATGAAACCGAGGTTTAGTTTACTGAACAAAGCCCTGCCCTGGAGGATGTGTACAGAAAGACACCAGCAAGACCAGCCACCTTATAAACAGAAAGGATGGAGAGGCAGGGTAACAAGAGAACCAGCCCTATCAATACTGGCATTCTCCTTGTGGAATGCTCTCCCCAGGTATGCTCACCTGGCACCATCATTACATATCTTTAGGCACCAGGCAAAAATATTCCTCTTCCATCAGGCCTTTGACTTTTAACTACCTATAGACTTTTTGCATGGGTGGGATGTAGTTGTTTTTAAATTTATTTAAAATTGTACTTTAAATTTTCTAAAATGCTGGTTTTAATGTATGAATGTGTTTGTTTTTTGCTTAAAATACTATAAGTTGCTTTGAGCTGCCATGGCAAAAAGAGCAAGTAATACATTTAATAAATAAACAAACAATTTAACCAGGGTATGTTCAGTGCAGATGAAATACTTAACCCCCAATCTTAGTTTGCAAACCTTCTACAAGTCATAGTGTCACAGCCTGGTTGGCAACCAATATCTAAACAGAAGTAAAGTGATCATAGGCAATGCCTAACCTTTTTTTATTAATGCACTGAGCGTCAGAGAACACTCTGCTTTCTGCCGAGCTCTACATTTTCTGCATTTCCTATCAAGTACAGAGATATTTTTCCGCTACGAAATCTAGAGAGCAACTACATTAAGCTCTCTGATATGATTTCAAAGACTTTTGTTTGTAATGTAATTGGAACAAAATGTAATCAAAAGAGCAGGCTTGCATCCAATTGGGTTCAAAAGGGAGGGGGGATATGCAGAAGAGAAAGAATTTATGTTTCTCCAATTTCCATCAAAGGTGACTTGCGGCTTCCAAAAATAAAGTTGCTTAAATGCCTTTTTTGTACCACTTTCAATAGCTTCACTATACATTGCTTGCCTTCATAGTGGAAGCTATCAATAATAATCAACTAAATTTCAACAACTGCTAGACCATAACAGGTCCTGAAGAAGGATCTGAAGGGTATCAGTGAAGGGCAGTAGCTCAGTAGTAGAGCACCTGCTTTGCATGTAGAAGGTCCCAAGCTTAATCCCCAACACCTTCAGGTAGGGCTGGGGAAAACCTTGTCTGAAACCTTAGAAAGCTGGTTGTCAGGCAGTGCAGACAACAGCAAGCTGGGTGGTTTGACTCAGCGCAAGGCAACTCTCAACTCCCTAAGCTGACAGAGATTGTGCTGCACTGTTCTCCAGCAGTGAAGAGAGAGAACTGGAATGAGCCCAAGAAAGTGCCTTATATTAAGTCAGGCAATTGGTCTATCAAGCTCAATACTGTCCTCACTGACAGGCAGTGTCTCGCCAACGTTTCAGGCAGGAGACCTTCCCAGTCCTATCTCATTATGCAAGGGGCTGAACCTGGGACTTGCATGTAAAGCAGGTGTTCTAGGACTTCCCTGAAAACATTAATGGTGTCAATTCATGCCCCTTAGCTAATCGGGATTGAAATCTAGGCATGCTACTGGCATCCAGCTGCTGAGTTTAGAACAGGGATAGGGGCACCTGTGGCCCTTCAGATATTGTTGGGAGTATAAATCTGAAGCTCCCTTTCACTCTCAAGGAGCAATCAAGGACATCTTTTTGATCTTAGTGCTGTGGGACCTCAGTGCTTTGATTGGAGATCTCTGCTCCTAATGTCATATGGCACCAGGTGTCTGACCACTGGCCATGCTGGCTAGAGCTGATGGGAGTTAGTGTCCAGCAGCATCTATCATCTTCCCCACCCCAAGGTTCACCATCCCTGATCTAGAAGGTCTGGCAGCAGCTGCAGCAAGAAGCATTTGACAACAATTTGGTTTGGAAACTGCAGCCTCTCCTAGATCAAAGGGCTCCGTGCCTGCAAGCATGCATCCTCAAAGGCCATCTACTGCAATGTGCTCTGTGTGGTTCAGAAGCTACAGTTGGTGCGGAAATAGCAGCTCACTTCCTGGCAGAGGAGAAGCCACAAAAGCCATGTTCACAGGCAGATTTCTAGCTCAAGGTCCTGCTTCTAGTTTGAAAGCCTTGCATCATCTGAGTTCATTAATACCTTAGGGAAGGGAAGGCTTCTCTCAATGTCAGCCCTCATGTCCTCTGCTGTTATCAGAAGAGGCCATGACAAACTGAAAGGCTGAAGTGGGGCCTTTCTAGCTGTGGCCCCAACACTGCAGGGCATGTTACCCAACGAGTACTGGAATCAGCTCAAATCTATTCTCTAGAATGTCTTCCTTTCTAAAAAACAACAACAACAACACTTATTGTTTGAACCCCTAACAGTGGGTATTTACAATTATTGTTTTTATTTCTAACTGAGCTCATTGTTGATTTTAAAGAAGGGTAATCTTTTTTAAAAAGAGAGAGAGAGGAGCCTTAAAACAGAATAGAGGGGTTTGGGGGGGGGCAATGCTTTAAACAGGATCCACAGGGATAGTAGATCTGACTTCCACGGAATGCATCTGCTGCTGCTACTGCTAAGATGCCACTGGTGGCTGCAACATACTCCTTGGAGGCTGGATCTGTCCCCCCCATGCGACCTCTACCATGGTCTCTTGGTGAATAGGAGGCACTGCTGGTCTCCTCCCACCCTTGTTCCCAATTTTAGATCACTATTCCTGCTCCCACCCCCTTGTAGAACTTCACTCACCCCTTATTCCCTGGTGAGATGCACCATTTTGTGGGTGCCTCAAGTGCCAAAATGTATTGGACTAGTCTTGCATGGATCAATACAGCTGCCTGTGTTTTGGGACTCTCCTTGGGGTAGGGGCATGGTTGGTGGAGGGGGACTGTCTTGAGCTGCTCCCCAACTTCAAAATGTACCACAACAGCACTGCTTCCCGAACTATGGAATTTTCCTTCTAGCACACCTGCCATTGTCTATTAGCATTACCTTGAAACTAGAGCACCGTCAAGAGAGCGTGTCACCTAGTTACATATAGCAACTCGGCAGCTTCCTACAAAGGCAATCAGCAAGTCGAGCTCAACCTTTCAATGTGCAGGGTTTATGCACAACACCCCATCCCAGAAACACACACACAATAAATGTGTTACAGCAAACACGGTGCAGAAGATCCATTGTCAGCTCTCCTAACTTGTTTTACTTTAAAGCAGCTTCAGTTTTCATCAGAGCAGAAGGAGGTATTTAACTACCCCCCCAAAAAAATGCTGTTTTACGAATGTAAATCCGAATCCCTCAAAGCTGCTGAAAGCCCTTCTGTAGGGAGGAATATAGGCATAATACAAGGATCTGTAGTATTTCCCTCAGCAGGGCTAACAGCAGCTGTCAGTTGGTGGCAGTTTCGATCAGGAAAAAAGCAGGTGGGAGATATTTAATTAGGAGCAGAAAGAGGGGAGTTTCCCCCAGGCCACAAGGATGCTGCGATCTACCTGCTGCTTAAGGGGTCCTCCCTGAACCCAGAAGTGGTAAACTACTAAAGCCCAGTCGCCAACATCCCCCTTTTTTTGTCAAGCTGCTCAAAAAGGTGCATAGTCAGAAACAGATCATTTAGACCCATTTCAACTAGGGTTTTCATCTGTGCAACTTCCCCACCAATAATTGATGTTGTGCAGTCAGGAATCAGTTCTCTCTCTCTTCATCTGCTGTTTTAACTAGGGGTGGCATATCTGCAGAGAAAGCCTGCTCTGTGAACTTCGGGCTCCCGCTGTGATGTGGAACCCTGATCAGAGAGGAAGGCAACACATGTAGATCAAGCTCCCCTCTGCAGACAAACTCATCCAATGCACAGTTCCAGAGATCAAAAAGCAGGGTGGTTTTTTTAATCCATATTGGGATACAACAGAATGCCAGCTTGGTTCAAAATGGTGTCCAATTGTGTCCCAACATAAATAAAGAACTTCTCCTTCATCTCTGGAACCATGTTGCAAAACTTGATTAAAATTGTTACAGCTCTGAAAGGTTCAGTCTGCCACCTTGATATGAAAGAGCACCCAATTGTATCCAAAACACAGGTGACTAGCTGCTCCTCAGGAGCTATCATGCAAAATTTGGTTACACAGGGAGACCATCTAACACAGCCTTGTTCTCACTCTTCCATGTGATAACTAATCATTGGGGGGGGGGGGGGAATGCCTGAATCAAACTTAAATGAAGGTACATCATGGGAGCTAGCAAACTCACAGCAACAGCATTACATTTGGAAGAACCTCTGTGTGTCTAAAAACAAGCCACCCAGCTGATTTTCCATCAAAGAACATCACATCCCAAGTCAACAAATCCTACACGCCTTCAGTGTAAACCTCTGTGCGTCTGCTCATTTGTCCCAGCAAAACACAACACATCCCACCTCATCATCTTCAGACCACCCAAAGAGGCAGTGATCCTTGTTTATCTGTTGTTAAAAACTGGATCAGATGACAACACATAATGTGTGTTCTGGATAAGTCAAAGGATTACTTTGTTAGGCAAGTTTACCTTCATTCAGCAACAGAATTTTCCAAAAATGGAAAGGGGGGAAGAAGTGTTGTACTCACCCACACACAAGATGTTGAAACAGAAACCATGGCTAACCGATTTATTAACCAGCTGGTCAGGAAGGCTGTCAAATCCTACATGGCCAGAAAGAGGGACAGTACGGCAGCCTTCGCCCTAAGGAAGTTTGAAAGAAAGACATGTTAAAATTAGATCTAAAAGAACACCACATTCTATTCCTGGTGGCCTTTTGAAAAGTCTCCCTTCCAAAGAAAGTACACTATGGGTTCTATCCAATGCTAGTCCAAGAGTAGACCCATTGGGTGGCATTCAATGAAGTATTACTTGGAGCATGCCCATTGAAATGAATGGCTTTGGCTTAAGTAAGGTCCATCCATTTCAATGAGTCTGCTCTGAGGAAAACTTGGTTGAATGCCACCCACTGAAATTAACGAACCCAAGTTAGTCATGTTCATTAATTTCAGGGGGTCTGCTAGGGCTAGCATTAGATACAGCCCCACTTGTTTGTTTTGCCATCCAAATCTCAAAACAGGTTTTTGCATACTTTTCCAAATCTTTTTTTCTTGACTGCCAGCATCCCTGACTGCTAACCTGATAAGGAGTCAACTAACAAAGCAAAACACAACTGCAGTGTGACATTCACATATCACAAAGGCTGTTTTGCACTCATAAAAATTGTGTTTCCAACAGCACAAGCAATGCACACACCATTTATAACTGTTAGCATTTTAAAACACAAGGCAATTCAAAAGAAGAGGCACACCCAAGGACTTTTTCTCTTTATAAAATGCAAGAAGGGTGGAGTAGGAACAAAATGAACTAAAAAGTCGTCCTGAGTCCAGAAGCAATAGTTAAAAATGGAAGCTGTGACTGCATTATGACACAATTTGAAAGCCTAGCCAAAAAGGAGCAACATCTGGAAGCTCTGCTCATATGGCTATTTGATCAGTTTGAACAATAAGGCTCCAAGACATAAAACACTGCAAGACTGAATTTCCCTAAGTGGCTTGGCCAAAGCTGTAGTGGACAGCAAAGTAGTACAGTAATGTGGGATTTCTGCAAAATTTTGAACTGGAAATTCTGAAAGGGAATTTAGGGTAATCTTCACAGGGTAACAGTACTGGAAACAATTCAGGTTTCATCTGAAAACGTTCTGATACCCTAGTGAATCAAGTGGGAACCACATCCAGAACTGGACCATCTTCTGTGGGCCATTTTTGACAGGTGGCTGGGGCCACTCACTTGTAAATCACCTGGCATCAAACCTCAAGCCACAGAACAGAGACAGACTTATGTCTGATCTTAGCACTCCAGTGACATCCCACAGGGCTAAGTTCAGATATAAGCTTCTGCTGCTCCCTTTTACTATCAAGGAGCAAGCAGGGGCATATCTACGACCTTAGTGCTGTGGGACCTCAGCACTTTGGCTGGAGATCTCTGGTGTCAGGTGACTGACAGTCATAGGCAGCTGTAGTTTGTCCAAAATGGCCTTGTTGGCTTTATCCAGAGGCTCATTAGACCAAACTAGGATTGCAGGCCAGAGATTCTGCCCTCGTAAGTGATCCACCTCAGCACGTTTATTTTATTTGCATTTAGTAAATGAAAGGGGGGGGGAGTACTCCACGTTCATTTTCAACCGGTTTTGTTTGTTGTCTATTACAGTGGTACCTCGGGTTAAGAACTTAATTCGTTCTCAAGGTCCGTTCTTAACTTGAAACAGTTCTTAACCTGAGGTAACACTTTAGCTAATGGGGCCTCCCACTGCCACTGCACAGCCACCACGTGATTTCTGTTCTCATCCTGAAGCAAAATTCTTAACCCGAGGTACTATTTCTGGGTTAGCGAAGCCTGTAACCTGAAGCATCTGTAACCCGAGGTACCACTGTAAGTTGCTTTGAGACTTTTGTATAAAGCAACTGACAAATATAAATATATGATCAACAACAACATTTTCTGTCCCAATATACCACAAGTATTTGACCTGAAATATCTGAGGCAAAAATTAAAGCACACATGGGACAATCATCTTGGGTGGGGAAAACCACATTAACTGCAACTTTGAAACTGCCAAGCTTGCTTCCTATTGTATCTACAATTGGCATCCATTCATCCTTACTAATTAACTTATGAAACATACTTTCTTCCACCCCACATCACTACAGCTGAGGATCCAGGGATGAATTCGCAAAGATGGCTCTATGTATGTATGCATCTATGTGTGTTTGTGTACACATCTCCTGGTAAACTGCCTCAGATTCAGGAAACGCACAAAGGTGCAGACAGAAGTTTAAAACAAACATTTGGAACACTTTTAAGTGGGAACTGCCTACTGCACAAAAGAAACATTAGAACAGTTCTGCTTGATCAGACACAATATCTAGTCCAGAATTCTATCTCTTTGGAAGTCTACAATGAGATCCACAAATCCACACACCAGCAACTTCTATCCAGAGGCATGCTCACTTTGAAACAGTACTTAAATGTTGGGCTGCCAGCACCCAAAAAACAAAAACAAAAATCCTGACCCTTAGGCAAAGCCAAAGAGCAAAGCCCAACATTCTGTTGACAAGTCCAGAGGCACAGACCAACACAAAAGCTGTGTGTTCAGCCACATTGGGTAGCCAGACTGGTGTCCTCCTGAAGTTATAGACAACAACTCCCATCTGCCACTGCTAGCCTGACCAATGGTCAGGGATGATGGGAATCTAAACCCAGCAGCATATGGAGGGCACCATGTTGGCTCCGCCTGAGCTACATACATGATGATTCCTTATACTAGGAATATAGTATGTAGCATATTTCTTAAGCTATTCATTATACTGTTAGTCCATCCAGCCCAATCCTTCTGGTGCAGAATTTGGCGGCTAGGTAGCTCACCGGGGCAAGACGGCTTGAGCACTGAAAACCAACCCTGGCCCAACTGCTCTGGCTGCCAACCACTTTCCGGGTCCAGTTCAAAAGCACCCTTCTAGACTGCATTAATGCAGTAATGCTGGAGATGCATCACAGAACAACAAAGTGGAATGACATGCGGACAGTCCAGTATAAATCCACCACTAACGAGCTATTACTGCATCAAAGGCATGTTGCAGAATCTACCCACACACAAACCACCAATCCGGAGGGGCCCTTTATGTCTCAGGTGCTGAATACATGTGCTTCTCCATCTGCCCCACTGCGTGCATTTTGATTGCTTCTCTCTTGCCAACATCCTCACCAAGTATGGTGTCATTACACATTCCAAAATGCCCTGCCACAGAGTCATATATTTCGTAGAGGAATGCATTTCTGCTCATGCAAAGGTTCTCCTCCCAAGGCCTTACAAAGCTACTTGCCCCAAGCTGCAATCCTTCAAAAAGTATGTCTTTATATAAAGCAAATAGCTGTAGACCAAACTATAAAGTGTTTTTTTTGGGGGGGGGGTTAAACAAACAGAACTGAGAAAAGGAATGAGAAGAATCAGTCAGGTGTAGTAATCAGATCAATCTTCCCATTTATTGGGTAAGGAAAAGAGAAAGCAAGAAAAATAGCAACATGAAGGGAGTCGCATCAATTACATTTTTCAATAGTGGGTCAAATAAGCATTTCAGAAATGTTTATGCTGTAAGCCATTTGTTGCAAAAGAGTAAGCAGGTGTCTAATTCTCCTGTTGCAGCTCCTCTCTGTACTTTATCCACAAAACATAAAAGCAATGCAGGTGCAACACTTTAAAAAAAAAAGAGTCTGGCTGAACCATCTATCAAGAGGACATTCTTTTCACTACAGTCATTTGCCGTCATTTCATCTACACTGAACTTGCTACATTGAAATTTTTGTTAGTTTTCAAAATCACAGATGACTTTAGAAGTACCGAACTGTACAGCATACTTGCTGCAAGATGCAGCAGCAAACTGTCACACCTTGGGGGTGCTGAAGAGGTAACTAAGGTGGAGGATCTTCTTTGGAAGCAAGCACACCCACCCTCTAATCCCTTGCCATTCTTGCTCCTTGCATGCAGAACAGGATGCTTAGCATTTTAAACAACTGAAAAAATAGGTAAAATGAGTCCATGTTGCTTCCGTTCCTTTCCAGGAGGTGCATTGCAAGATGCACTTACTGGAAAATACATCCAATTACAGCAGTCCAATTATAGATGCTCCTGCTGAGGAAGCTAATAACCTCATTGTGTTTTCGATCTTTAGAGCAGCACCAGCAACCTGGGCTTTGCCCTTGCCACACCATACAGAAATGCAGCATCTTCAAGAGTCACTTGTTTAAAGCAAAAAGAAGGGGTGATTTATGGTGACCAATAAATGCCACCATGCATATGGCAACTAACATCTTGCCAGCAGAACTTCCCTAAAGCAGGTTTTCCCAAACTTGGGTCTTCAACTGTTTTCGACTACAGCTCCCATCATCCATGGCTAGCAGGACCAGTGGTCAAGGATGATGTGAATTGCAGTCCAAAACAGCTAGAGACTCAAGTTTGGGAAACTCTACCCTAGAGATTTGTGGAGGCCAAACAAGGCAGCTCCCCCATCAACACTGTGTTCCTCTTGCTATGCAAGCTGCAGCTTTTAGCTGAGAACCAGACGTTCAGGATGCCGTGCGTCACTCCAGCCTCCTCTTGGCTCTACCTCTAGGACTAGAGGAGGAACATAGGAAGAGACCTGCTGGATCACACCAAAAGCCCATTCTAGGACAGCATCCTGTTTCCAGAGGTGGCCAGCCAGCTGCTTCCTGAAAGCCCACAAAAGCCTGAAGGCAACCCCCAACCCCTGCTGTCTGCCCCCAACATCCTCAAACAGGCTCTCAGGGGTGAGACTTCCTGGTGGAACTAAGCTGCTGTTAATAGGCTTTTGAAATAGGCTTGCACTAATGGGGACTCTTCCAAAAACAGAGTGCTGCAAATTCCAGGAATGAAACAGCCTAGATGTTACAAGATGGGTAGCTGCAAGAGCCTTGGGAAATTAGCAAATGCAAAACTCCCCTCCCATGGGCATGTATGTGTAATTCTACTCTTGGTTCAGAATGTGGTCAGTCTTCAAATACATTTCTTGACTGCCTCTTGATCTGCAGAAAGGGGAAATGCCAATTATGCAATGGCAGGGATCCTTGTTGGAATATGCATGTGTCATTTTGCTTTGCTGCT
Organism: Podarcis raffonei; assembly: GCF_027172205.1. Taxonomy (NCBI): domain Eukaryota; kingdom Metazoa; phylum Chordata; class Lepidosauria; order Squamata; family Lacertidae; genus Podarcis; species Podarcis raffonei. Next base: position 40,601,084 of record NC_070621.1, on the reverse strand, counting down.
ATTGCACACACATTGCAAACTTGCAGGAGGAGGAGCTCCGAATTGCGCTCTCTCTCTCTCTCTCTCTCTCTGGTGTTAGTAAAACCAGTAAACTGTGTACAGTGGTACCTCTGGATGCGAACAGTATCCGTTCCGGAGCCCCATTCGCATCCTGAGCAGAACGCAACCCGCGTCTGAGCGTGCGCAGGTCGCGATTCGCCGCTTCTGCGCATGTGTGTGATGTCATTTTGAGTGTCTGCGCATGCGTGAGCGGCAAAACCCGGAAGTAACCCATTCCATTACTTCCAGGTCGCCACGGAACACAACCTGAAAATGCTCAACCTGAAGCGACTTTAACCCGAGGTATGACTGTATAAGGCAGAAGACATTACATGTAGTTGGCCAACCTGAATTCACAGTTTCTGACTGCTTTTTGACTAGAAACGACAGTAACAACAAACTATCTGGATATTTTAACCGTTCAATTTTCTTCACCGAGTCAATCCGGAAGAGAAGGATAAAAAGATACCAGCCACTACTTTGTTATTACAGGGAGAATTCGGCAGAAATTCACACAAATGGGGGAAAGCACTTCCTTCCAGCTCTTGCGAGGAGGAGCTGGAGTTCATGAGAAGGGCAGGGAAGCATGCAGAGGCTAGGATGGCACAGAGTCCCCAGAGTAGCCCGTAGCAGAAGGACATGACTGTAAACCATTGCACAGCTGGGTGGTGTTCTTCCTGAATTGGCAGGAGACTGTTTTTCAGCCACTCTTGCTCTGGTGACTTTGCATGTCACAATTCCATCATGTCAGAAGCAAGCAGCAATTTCAATTGCTAAACAGGCTGGACAAGCATAACATCATCCCTTCTCATAAACAACAGCTACAGCCTTACCTTGACCCATTTCTCTTGCCAACCTCTATCCCATGAAAGAACCTTAATTCACTTCCGGAGGCGGCGCGAAACAGCAATGGCGGTCCTCTTCAGTTGTTGAAGAGGGGCTCCGCGGAAAAGGGTCGTGCGCTGCGGCACAGCGACGACCCGTTTAGGAAAACCACGGGTAGAGTGAGCCCGTGGCCGTGGGATTCGGCGGGCACCAGGAGCGACCTCGGATACGCAGAAGGGACCCCGTAAGGGGCTCCGGAACGTGGAGGGGGTAGCGGTGCTGTGAATCCATCGCTCTTTCCGCGGAAGCGAAGCCGCGCGGCTGCTGCTGATGAGCGCTGACCTTTCTTCTTTGAACATTTGATTGGAAACAACAAACTCGTGAGTAAGAAATTTGAGGCTTTATTTGGACATCAAATTGGTGAATTTCGGCTGAAAGCGGGAGACGCTAAAAAGGAAGTCAGTCTTCCGTCCCTGTTTAAAGTATTGAGCAAAGTTTTTTTAAAGCGGAAGCGTTGAAAGGAGTTTAAAAGAAGTTGGAACTTACCCTGCAAGTTTGGATTTGATTGTGAGACTGTGCTATACCTCTCTATATTTTGTGGATTATAAAGTTATAAGCCCCAGCTCACGGGCTGCCTGGATACAAAGTAACATCAGACTGTGGCAACTGTGTATAGAGACATAAAGTTACATTGGGCTACTTTGCAGTTACAAAAAAGGAACTGTTGTTCACACCTTCGCAAAGAACCTTTATCATCTGCAGTTTAAAGTGAATTTAGAGGGTTTCCCCCCCTTATTTTGGATTTTACCATATTTGGGAATTAAATGGTGGAAACTTTTGGGGAGCTCCCCCTGCTGGATTGTGGAAATATAAACCTCTGAGAACTGCTGGTTGTTTTGGAAATCTTTTTGCCTGGATGATTGCTTTTCCCATGGGATTTACAATTTGACCTTGAAACCTAGACAGTTGTGGAATGAGTGTGGCAGGAAAAACAAGGGCTGCCAAGAAAGCAAAACAAACTGAACTATTGCAATCAACTTTGCCTGTGCAGCCACGTAGATCATCTGTTCCAATTGTGACAGGTCTGCAAGAAGGACAATTTAAACAGCCAGTTTTGGAGGATATGGCTGCAGGAGGATTAGACCCTATTTCTAAAGAAATATTGGATCAACTGGCAGCATTAAATAAGAAAGCTGATGAACAAGCGGCTAAATTTGACCAGGTTACAGCAACGATTAATAAGTTGACAGACCAAGTTGCTCAAAACACACAGGCGATAGGAAATTTTGAAAAGACTATATCAGAGAACCGAAAATTAGCTGAGGACGCAAACACGAAAGCAGACCAAAACAAAAAAAGGATTGAGGAATTAAGAGGGGAAGTAAGACCACTGAGTAGACAGGTCACTGAACAACAGGCCTATCTGTCTATGGCGGAGCTGAAAAACCGGGAAAGTAATCTTAGGATTAGAAATATTCCAGAACTAGAAAAGGAAGATTTGGCTGGCTTTTTGACTGCAGAAATATCCAAGTTCTGGGGTTTGGCAGAAGAGAAAGACTTCAAAATCGTCACCGCTTTTAGATTGGGAAGAGTGGCCAAGAAAGATAAACCAAGGGATTGCTTGATCATATTGAGATACAAGCAAGAAAAAGAAAGCCTAATGCTTTTTAAATTGTGTATTAAAGGGCCAGATCCCCAATTTCCCATAATGTGAAATATAAACTTTTGATTGTAGAGGAAACTATTTCCTTTGTGCACCCACACATCCCAGGTGTGTGTGTGTGTTTTTTTTTCCCTTGGGAAAGATCCATCAGGTTTGTTGCAGGATCAGGGCCATAATTCTGCAAAAGGTAGCAATATCAACCTTTCCCCCCTACTTTGCACTGCAAGAAAATTACCTTGTAATAATGTCACAAATAGGAAAGGTGTTAAGAAATCATTGCACTGCAAAGAAACTGGTATTTCTGCACAGCTCAGTAAATAATGCATTAAGGTCAAGCAGAAGTCATCTCCCCCAAAACTGAAAAGAAGAGGAAGGAATGGGGGTACCTGAGGCCTTCCAGATATTGTTGGACTCCAACTCCAATCACCCCCAGCCACAATGGCAGATGGTCAGGAATGATGTGATTCATAGTCCAACAACATCATGCAGAGAGCAGCTAAGTTCCCCTCCATTAACCTAGGCCAGGGATGGCAAACTTGGCCCTCCATCTGTTTTGGGACTACAATTCCCATCACCCCTGACCACTGGACCTGTTAGCTAGGGATGATGGGAGTTGTAGTCCCCAAACAGCTGGAGGGCCAAGTTTGGCCATGCCTGACATATGGCATTTCAGTGGCAACCATAATGTGTGCCTCAACTCTTACCTTGACTAGTTTATGTTTCATATGGTGGAAGCACCATTAACCCAAGCCCAAGACAGCCAGCGTCCATCAGGAAATTACTGAACCTGATTGAACACAGCAAAACAACCAAATTCCCACTGATGACTGTGTCCCTAGACATCCTTAAAGCCTTTGATTGTTTAGAATGGAAATACCTCTTCCTACAAATCCTTAAACAAATTTACTCCCAAGCTTCAGCAAAATGTAGGATCAATGGTATGGACTCTAATACCATAGCAATACAAAGAGGTACTAAACAAGGGTGCCCACTATCTCCCTTCCAATCCATCCTTGCCCTGGAACCCCTAGCAACCCAAATCTGGACAGCCCCACAAACACGCTAAATATTACCACCCCAATCTCCTCTCTCCCTCTCTTCTTTCTTCTTCCCCCACCTTATTCTGTATAATGTCTCGCATCAAAAGTAAAAAAGGACTCTACAACATGAAAAAAGACAATGCACATTTTTGTGGACCAATAAAATCTTTAATAAAAATATTATTTTAAAAAAAAAAGACAGCCAGCGTGAGTCATGCACTAAAATGAAGACATTCGCCATTTGTGGTAAATTCATTTCTTGCTTGTCAAAAAGCCACACACATTAAGACAACCCACTAACTCTCATTTGCCTGGAAGCATCAGCCAAGCCTTGTTACCATCCGTGGCAGGCTGACAATGCATGTTAAATAGACCTATGCATGCTCAACACAGAAAACGCAGTTATGATTTTTAACATTCAGGTTTCTTTAGAAAGGCCTTCCTTATATATCTGCTCAGAAGACAGACTGCCAAGAAACATGAGGGTCACAACCCTGCTCATTTTGCTTGCAGTTCGACTGGAAACCAGAAAAGCCTTCCTCACCTCTCCCACCAGTGTATTCTACCAGGCACTCTGCATTGTGTTAGGGAAAGAGGAGACCTCAGGGGTGTAATAATGACAATAAATTAAGATTCAGTTTAGTTTAGAGGAAACGCAAGTAAGAGGAGACAAGACACAGGTGTGTAAAATTATACATGGTGGAATGAAAGTAGATTAAGAGAACAGTTTATCTCCCTCTCTCTTAATACAGGAACTAGGGGCTACTAAACTGAATGCTAGAATATTCAAGCCAGACAAAAGAAGGTACTTAGTCACACAGCGCAGAGTTAAACTCTTGAATTCATTCCCAGAAGTAGTGATTGCCACCAAGTTGGATGGCTTTGAAAAAGGATTAGATGAATTCAGGGAGGATAAGGCTGTCAGTGGCGACTATCCCTGATGGATGGCTATGTTCTATCTCCACTGTCAGAGGTACTGTGCCTCTGAAAGCCATCTGCTGGGAATTTCAGGTGGGGAGAGTAGTGTTGGACTCAGGTTCTGCTTTCAGGCTTCCTCTAGTCATCTGCCCAGCCAATGTGAGGACAGGATGCAAGACTAGATGGATCATTAGCCTGATTCAGCAGGTTCTTCTTAGGTTCTTAATGGCTATCAAACCACCAAACCCTTGCTCAGGCACAGCTGGTGCTATTTCTCCATGAGACAACTGTGTACATACACGCTACATGGTAGATTGCATCAGATGCTACCCACTCCCCAACCTTCTTCATGTTCAGTTGCACTGCACCAAGGCCACAGCATTCATTTCCCACATCTTGAAACATTCAGCTTCTTAAATACTTCCTCAGTGCTCTAAGTGCAGGCCGATCTCAGCGGAAGAAGTAGCCCCTGTACAGAAGGATCTACAAAAGATGAATTCTGGCTGAATGTATCACAGAAAGGCAATGGAAGTGAATGCCTAAATATTATTGTTATTGTTGTTATTAAATTTTGTATACCACTCTTCATCCGTAGATCTCAGGGTGGTTCACAACATAAAATACAAGACGAGAAACACAAAATGCATAATAAAAACAGCTAGACTGGTGACTGCATGTGGCTGCCTAAAGGATCTTCACTGGCTCCCAGTATGTTTCTGAATACAGTTTAAAGTGTTGGTGCTGACCTTTAAAGCCCAAAATGCCCTTAGCCCAGTATACCTCAAGAAGCATCTCCACCCCCATCGCTCAGCCCAGAGACTGAGGTCCTCCTCCGATGGTCTTCTGTGGTTGCCTCACTGCGAGAAGTGATGTTCCAGGGAAACAGGCAGAGGGCCTCCTCGGTAGTGGTGCCCTCCCCGTGAAACCCCTCCCTTCAACATCAAGCGGATAAAGAACTACACAACTTTTAGAAGACATCTGAAGGCAGCCCTGTATTGGGAGGTTTTTAACGCTTGATGTTTATAAAATTATATCATGGGCGGGGTATAAATCATTAAAGTATTATCATCATCATCAACAACAACAAACCAATAAACCCCTTCCCACACCCACTCTAGAGGCAAAGAGCACCACTCCCACCACTGGGACACATGGAAGGGGAGGGGTAGACCTGTCAGTGCCAAGAATACTGAGCTAGATGGACCAATGATCTGACTTGGGATAAGGTAGTTTCCTATGATCCTGTGTCCACACTAGGCTCCAGTCTCTTCCATCCTTAGGCAGAGTGACACACACACACACACCCTAGAGTACAAGTGAGCAACATCCACAAATAATTCACATGTCTTGCTGTAAGAAAAACAGGTTATTCCTACCTCAATAATCTTCCTTCAGTTATGTTTTGGAGCATCAGTGTTGGATTTAGAATAGGGGCAGGGAACATGTGGTCCTTCAGAAATTGTTGTTGGGCTCCAACACCCATCATCCCTAGCCAACATGGCCAGTGATCAGGAATAATGTAAGCTGGGAAGAGCCAAAACATTCTCCACCCCTGATTTAGGGCTCTTCTTGCACTGCCTCTCAGTCTACATGAGGCCAGGTAGGCAACTGCCTTGGGCAGCAGATCCACACCCAAAGAATGCATCGCCTGCTGCCACCACCATGGTAACAGCAATAGCTGTGGTGTGCTCCTTGGAGGCTGGATCTGGCGCCACCTTGGCATTTCCCACCCCCACTCCTGAATACTGTATATGGTCTCTTGGCAAACAGAAGGCATTCTGGTTTCCTCCCACCCCCAAGGAAGTAATTGCAGAAACTGCCCTCTGAGGGTCTCCTGGACTCTGCACCCACCTGGCCTGATTCAGAGTGGGTCCCTTTTCCCTCCATGGCAGCCTCCAATCCCCACTTCAGCTGTTGGGTAAGGTTGCTTTGCTTCCTCTCCTTGTTCCCAATGTAGATCTTCACTCACCCATCTTGTGGTTTGCCTCGGGTGTCTAAATGTCTTGAGCCAGCCCTTTGCATGTCATGTGGCAGAAGGGTGACTGGGGATCTTGCGTTTGTTATAGCTGTGGACAGAACGGCTTGAGTATGTGGGGATTGCTGCGTTTCCCTAGGCTAGCAGCTAGGATAATTTAAAAGAAGCTGCAGCTTTCTTTTAAAATTCAAACCAGCTGAGCAGATGAATTGCTGTTGTTTTTATTTTTATTTTTTTAAAAAGATGAACTTAAAAGCAAATATTAGTTGGTGGTGCTTTGGAAATCAGGCAACCTGGGTAAAAAGCTGCCTTAAACTTAAGAACATAAGAAGACTCCTGCTGGGTCAGGCAAATGGCCCATCTAATCCAGCAACCTCTTCTGACTGAGGCCACCCAGATGCCAGGCATTAGCCATGTGGATTGGCAGTAGCATGTTCTGCAGTCCCAAGAAGCCTTCTCACTGTGGTCTTCTGCTTAAGTGCCTTTACAGGGAGCATTGCACACACACACACACCATGTCACAACAATTTTCTCTGGCTATCTGTTTTCAGTCTCTTTGCTGGTTCTGACCTACAAAGCATTGCACAGCATGGAATAGGTTGTCTGAAACACTGCATTTTCTCATACAAGCCTTTCCAGATCCTTGGGAAGGGCCTGTCTTCCTGTCCTGCCAACACCGGACACACATTTGAAGGGAAGGTCCACAGCTCAGTGGCAGAGCATCTGTTTTGCTTGCAGAAGGTCTCAGGTTCAATCCCTAACATCTCCAGGTACAGCTGGGAATGTCCCTGCTCTGAAATCCTGGAAAACCATCTACCATTCTGAGTAGACAATCTGGAGCTCTCTGGAACAATGTTCTGACCTGATATAAGGCAACTCCCTTGTAGGAGGGCATTTTCATAGCTGCTCCCAAGTGCAAGAACTCATAGCCAAGGGGTGCCTGGCTAGCCTGCTGCTAATTACTTAAACTTACATATTGTATGGTTGTTTTATTAACTTTATTGCTGTTTTACCTGCCTTATTCTTATGCTGTTTTCACTTGGAATCTTATTGCCCCTTATTGTTTTATTTTGCATTTTTATTATTGCCTTGGGGAGCATTTGGTGGAAAGGTAGGACAAAATTTTAACAAAATAAGGTACAAGTGGAACAACCAGGGCCCATCTTAGAAGGTGGTGGGCTCTCTTTCCTCAGAGGTTTTTAAACAGAGGTTGGGTGGCCACCTGTCACAGATGCTCTAGTTGAGATTCTTGCATTGCAGGGGGTAGGACTAGATAATCCTCACAGTCCCTTCCAGCTCTACCATTCTATGATTCCTATTAGTCTACCACGGAGGACTCAACATGCAGCTCACTGGTTGTCTAGTGCTGCCTTTCAGTTGCTGGAAACCATAGGAATGAGAATGATCTTGTACATCCAGGTCCTATATTTGGGCTTCCCACATGCATCTGTGCCAATGTGGTATAGTGGCTGGAGTATTGGGCTAGAACTTGGGAGACCAGAGTTCAAATCCCCACTCAGTCATAAAGCTCACTTGGTGACCTTGGGCCAATCACCATCTCTCAGCCTAACCGACCTCATAGGGTTATTGAGAAGGTAAAACAGAGGGACAGGAGAACCATCCATGCCACTACTTTGAGCTCTTTGGGAGGAATGGTAGGGCAGAAATGTCACTGTTGTTGTTGTTGTTGTTAAAGAATCCACTATGAGGACAGGATGCTGGACTAGACAGATGGGCCACTGACTTGATCCAGCTGCCTCCTGTGATGTTCACCAGGTTGTCTGGCGCTGACTGCCAGCTGTAGCCCAAAACAACTGGGAGCCACCAGGTTGGCAAAGCGTAGTGTAGCACATTTATTTTTAACTTTTTATCACACTGGCATTCCAAACCCCAGTCAAGATGTTTATTAGGGCAGCATAAATGAGGTCATCACATTTTGTCTTCAGAGCTCTTTTGAGGGGGAATAGATTACAAGTGACCTGCAAAGGCCTCACAGTGAGCTTCATGGATCCAAGCAGGGATCTGGACCCTACTCTCACCATGCCAAGCCAAATATATGTCACTCGGTGATATACACTTGGAACGAATTGTAGATACCACCCAACTGAACAAACTGAAATATTGCACTCTGAAGGTCAGATTCATGAAATGTAGGGCTATAAGGAGCTGTCTAATACAAGCTAGTTGTCCATCTAGCCCCAAACTGCTTGCTCTGACTGGCAGCAGTCCTCTAGAACCTCAACTAGGGGTCTTCCATTCACTTGCTCCCCATTATTTGTTTTAACTAGAGATGCCAGAGATTAAGATATGGGACATTCTGCATACAAGGCAAATGTTCACTAACTGAGTTATGGTCCCTTCTCTTTAAATATTTGAAACTGGAGAAACTGGATTCATTCCAGCCCTAGAACATCATGCAGTACAACACATTCTTTTAACACACAAAGATGATCCATTTAAAATGGGGTGTGGAACCTCTAGCCATCCAGCTATTATTGGACTCCAACTCCAATAATCCCCAGCCAAGATGGCCAATAGTGAGGGATGATGGGAGATGTAGTCCAATATCTGGAGGGACAGAGAATCCCCATCCCCAATTGCTGTACTACACTGCATGCTCCTTCTTCTAACATCCTGGCAGGTTAGAAATCCCAGGAGCTCCTGTGGTCCTTTCCGTAGTTAAAATGAACAGGGAATTGCAAACAAATTAAACCCATCTACAAGCCAAAAGATGTTCAATTAATTTGGTTTGCAAAGGGCTCCATCTCCTGCCTCAGGAGTGCCTCTGTGCTCCCTTTCATCACAGCAGAGACAAAAGGGCAGGTGAGCTCTGGACATTATAGAGCTTGTGCGGAGACAAAAATCTCCCACCCTTCCAATTAAAAAATAATAATAATTCTTTGTCATATTGGGAGATGCCAGGCATTGTGACGTGAGTGATGCACCCAAAAGAAAAAAGCCAATATATAGGAATCTAAATGGAGCCAGAGAGAGAAACGAACACTTTATGGAAAATGATCACAATGAAAATTAAGCTGCTTGAAGATGAAACAATTTACGATCAAACCCAAAGCACTTTATTTATAGAGGTGCCTGCTGTGACCCCTGGCAGTTGCAACCCCACAGCCTGCAAAAGAAATAAATATAAATAACCCCTTGTCTGCAAAATGCACACAAGCACCACAGCTTCAGTTTAGCGTAGCCCAGAAATGAAGAAGGCTCCACAACTGAGCAAACCCAAACCTAGTTAAAATCTGCCCCCAACTATCCCACGCTAATGCAAGAAGAGGTCACACCCACCGCATCATTCAACCCACATCTCCTCGTTTCATCAGGCCAAGCCTTTAAGACAGTCATCTGCAAAGCACTGCTTCCTTCGTCCTATGCAACACGCTACCCAATAAATCCGGCCCGTCACGGCCAGTCAGATCACACACAATCAAGCCAACCCTCTATTGTTTAATACAAAGGCTCTCCCTCAAAAAACACCCCCAAAACCCATCACCTTTAGCCAGTAACATCCTCTTGTCCTCCTGTCTTCCCACCCGCCCCCGCACACACGCGTATAAAATCCAGCCTGCAAAAAAAGACAAAAACAGCAGCAGCAGTCCATAGCCTCCCCGCATTCGCCATCACCCGAACCTATAACGGGAAAGTCACCGCCAAGAGCATCACCCCAGCGGCTTCTCTTATATCACCAGCCCGCTCCACATCCCTCTGTGCCGACAGTAACAGCGATTTGTAAAAATAAGACCGAGATTTAAGAATTCACATCTCTGATCATTTACAAAAGACGGTTTCGGAATCCCCCAGCACCTCTCCCGCTGTGTTAACGCCCAGTTCTTAATTCGGAACCATGGGAATATCTCGGGCTGAGGAGTGTATATGCAGCTCGCGCCCGCTTTCCTGAAGTGGCCATCCGGGTATCCACCCAGCATTCATTCATTAGCCAAGCTGCCTCTTTCCTCTCTGGCCCGTTTCCCTCTCAGTCGTCGGCATCACCACCTAGCCGCGGATTCCCTCGCCAAAGAAGCGCGCGCAAACCTTGCCAGTCCCCGAGAGCTGGAGTTCTAGCTGCAGCTTCGCAGGGAAGGCAAGCTAGCCAGCTAGCCGGCCGGTCAGCCATGCTCAAGGAGGCCCACCCCAGTCCAGAGCGCGGTGCGCCCTCCACGCCAGTCGCCGCGCACTCACCACCTGGCGCGCTATCTCGGTGGCCGCCATGGCCCCTTCGCCTCGCCTCCTCGGAAGCCGAGCCCGCTGCAAACTCTACCTCAGTCCAGGAGACACTGTTACACTGACTGAGCGGGTGGAGGAAGGACCCGGCTACTGCGGCTTGGGGGGGGGGGAGAGAGAAATGGGGCGTGGACACGACAGAAACCTCTGCCAGTCGTTTGGAGCTAGAAAGCCGGCTAGGGCGCAGAGAAGAAAGGCGCTGGCGGGATCCTTCCCTTCTGAAGCAGTCAGCTCCTCCCGCGCGCTTCGAGGAGTCTCCACAGGCGGCTCCACAGCATTCCTCCCCCCACCGCCTCCCCCGGGCGAAATGGTGCAGTCCGAGACGCGCGCAAGGCTAGGGTCCGCGCGGCTATGATGTGACTGTGCGCTTGCCTGGGTGGCTCTGAATGAGACCGGGGAGGAAGGAAGCCAAAGAAAGGGGAGGGAGGGACGGAGACCGCGAACAAGAGCGGAGGAGGAGGGCGCTCCAGCCTTACTACTAGTGGTGCCCTCAGGGCAGGACTTCAGGGCCCCCACGCAACAGAATTAGCAGGAGAGGCCTCCAAGTGCAGCAGTGCTGGCTGACCTCAGCTGGAAATAAGTGAAGCATGGCACCTTAGCATCCAAAGAGCTAAAACTACCTAACCATAGCTGTCAACGTTTCCCTTGTTTTAAGGGAATTATTCCGAATAGGATTCTTCGCAAGAAAAGGGAAACGTTGACAGCTATGTAGCTAACTTAAGCCTAGCATTACCTCTAAGGCTCTAACTGCACCGTTGCATACTAAGCTGGCCCTGCATTCCTCTTGAGCCAAGCCAGCTTCCTTCTCTCCTGCTTGGGCTGGATCAGGGCTGGGCAACCCTCTTCTCTCAGAGGGCCACATTCCTTTCTAGGGAACCTCTCTCAGGGGCCACATGCCAGTGTGGACAGGGCCAGAAGCAAGAGTGGGTGGAACAAGAAATGCTAATTTACTCGCACACCTCTCTTTGTCCGCTGCCTAGGGCAGAATCAAAAGAGTTGGAAGGGACCACAAGGGTCATCAAATACAACGCTCTGAAATGCAGGAATTTCGTGCCCTATGTGAGCCCAACAACCCCACAAGCTCCAACTTCTACTTTTGGTTAAGTATCTATTTTTATTTGGGGTAGGCATCTCCCCCCACCCCCTGCTACACCCCTGTACACAGCCAAAGGAAACTGGAAACAGCATCAACATCAAAGAGTCTTGTGGCAGCTAAAAGCCTAACAGGTTTTATTACAGAAGGTTGAGTCCATTTCAACAGATGCATGAAATGTAAGTCTCAGTTGCAGCTGCAGATGCGTTTGCTCTGTTGAGATAGAAAATGTTGCGAACAGCAGGGGCCATAGCCATGAAATACAAGAAGTACAATCTGTGACAATTTCTTTGTAAAGCTTAAAGATAAGCCAAGTGACCCTTCATTAACAGCTTATCTTAAGCTTTACATAAAAAAATCACATACTGTATTTGTTGCATTTTGTGGCCAAGTGTTTCCCCTGTTTACAATTTGTTTTTCTCTTTACTCATGCACATGATACTGAACATTTATATAGGCTCTTTCAAGCATTCAAAGCATTCCACATTCCAGCCCTTACAAAGTAAATCAGTATACTATTCTCTGTGTTGCAAAGGCACCAAGAGAGTAGTTTGCCAAAGTCCACCTGATGAGTTTGGGAGGAGGTGACATTCAAACCAAGGACTTGCCAGTTTCTAGTTGTTGTGAAATTGTGTTGTATTTTTGCACACATGTCCTGCATGCAAGCTTCCCACAGGCATTCTGGTTGGCTACTCTGAGAACAGGACCAGACTGGACACTGGCCTGAAATATCTCAAAACAGTGAGCAACCTTCAGTTCTCCAGAACCCTTCATGAGGCAGGATGTTAAGCAAAGTGAGAGCAGAGGTAAGGGAAGACATGGGAAAGCTGGCTTGAGGTGGCCACAAATCTTCATTCGGTCACAGTCTTACAGTGGAGCATAGGAAGAGATCAGAACTGGATCAGCCTCAACTAGGTGCTCTGCGAGTAACACTCTCCACCTATTAACTGTAGACACAGGACTGCACTGTGCATACCACAGGCACCATATGTGAAGGGCACTCATATTGGAATCCACAAACAACAGCACAATGGTGTTGACCTTTAAAGCCCTAAATGGCTTCAGTGCTTTATACCTAAAGGAGTATCTCCACTCCTATTGTTCAGCCTGGACACTGTGGTCCTTCTGGCAGTGCAAGAAGTGAAGTTACAGGGAACCAGGCAGTGGACCTTCTTGGTAGTGGTGCCCATCATGTGGAACACCCTCCCATCAGATTTCAAAGAGATGAACAATTATATGACCTCCCGTAGACATCTAAAGGCAGCCCTGTATCAGGATGCTTTTAATGTGTGATTTTCTGCTGTGTTCTTTTTATATCTTTTGTTGAAGCTGCCCAGAGTGGCTGGGACAACCCAGACAGTTGGGAAGGGTACAAAAAAATAAATCTATCATCATCATTAAACTTATTCTCATGGAACTCTCCATGTAGGCACACTCCCTTTCCACCTTTCACAAAAAATTAAAGCCTTAAAAAAAAGAGTGATCTGTAGTTTTCAGGAGATTTGTATTAGTGTTTTATCTTGCTGATGTATTGGTGTCCTGTTATTGAGCCTGTCAAAGTGAGCATGTAATTTAAGTGTTTCCTTTTTTAATAATGTATTTCCATGTTTTTCTTGCAGGTTGCTTTATCATTGTCATGCAAAAGTGGGATGAAAATATTAATCAAACCTTTAATAAACCATATCTGTGGTTTGTATTTGGAGGGGAGCTGAAGGAGATCACTTGGAGAATGAACTGTTGAATGGAGCTTGAAGAGGGTTGTGGGGAGAATTTGGTTGCCAGTTGGAAGCAAGAGAGGGATGCCCATTTGTAAAAATGTAAAGGGACCCCTGACCATTAGGTCCAGTCATGGCCGACTCTGGGGTTGCAGCGCTCATCTCGCTTTATTGGCCGAGGGAGCCAGCGTACAGCTTCCAGATCATGTGGCCAGCATGACTAAGCCGCTTCTGGTGAACCAGAGTCGCTGTTTACCTTGCCACCAGAGCGGTACCTATTTATCTACTTGCACTTTGATGTGCTTTCGAACTGCTAGGTTGGCAGGAGCAGGGACTGAGCAACAGGAGCTCACCCTGTTGTGGGGATTCGGACCGCCAACCTTCTGATCAGCAAGTCCTAGGCTCTGTGGTTTAACCCACAGCACCACCATTGTATCCCTTTGTGCCCATTTGTATCTGGGACCAATTCAAGGTGCTCACATTATTGCTTAAAGCCCAAAATGACCAAAGTCCCAAATATCTGAAAGGCCATTTCCATCCCTACTGACCTTCTCAGGTGTTGGGGAATTGTGTCCTAGGAGAGGGTTTTCTCTGTGGCAGCCACCAAATTGTGGGATGCCTTCCCTACAGAGGTGTGACTAGCACCTTCACCAAACAGCTTCACCCAAGATGCACCTCTTTATCCTAGTCTTGGACCATTAAGGTACTTTTTTTCCTGGGACTCACCTTTATAAGCTGAAGTTATATAGACCCCAACCCATTTGGAGCAGTTTCATGTGTTTTACCTTGGTTTTATTTTGTTTTTTAAAATAAGTGCACATTCTATTGCTGTAACCTACCCAGGGACCTTATGGTGAGGGGCAGGTAAGAAATCTTATAAAATAAATAGGAATTAGCTAAGTGCTAATGGGTTCAGCACAATAAGCAACTCCTTAGCAATGCATGCTTCCTTAGAAGTAAGTCACAATAAGTCAAATTAGACTTACTACTTACCTTTGCAAGTGATGTGTTTAGGATTGCAACATCAGTTTCATTTAGGAATAAACGGGTCACACGCTACCCCTAGTGGATATCTCAAGAAATGCTTAGGAGAAGATGCAGACTGGAAAAGATACTGCTTTTATCTTCCCTATAATTAATGAGAAGCAGATTTTTAAAGTTCACATCTGCCTACCGGGCAGCATAAGGGAAAACTGAATACTTGTATTCTGTTTGGTCACCCTAAACTGATCTAAAAATCATTGATTTTAACATACTTTATGTCTCTCATTTGCAAGAACCAATACGGTAATAATATTCTAGACCACAGTGTTGCAACTTCCATTGAGAAAGCTGTGTTGGCTGGTTGCTGCAGAACCTAAGATTCTTGTGATATTGGAAAGCTGCAGTCTTATAAAGCTTAATAATAATAATAATTTATTATTTATACCCTGCCCATCTGGCTGGGTTTCCCCAGCCACTCTGGGCGGCTTCCAACAAAATATTAAAATACAATAGTTTGTTAAACATTAAAAGCTTTCCTAAACAGGGCTGCCTTCAGATGTCTTCTAAAAGTCTGGTACGGTAGTTGTTTCTCTCTTTGACATCTGGTGGGAGGGCGTTCCACAGGACAGGTGCCACTACTGAGAAGGCACTCTGCCTAGTTCCCTGTAACTTGGCTTCTCCCAGTGAGGGAACCACCAGAAGGCCCTCAGCACTGGACCTCAGAACAATGGGGGTGGAGAAGCTCCTTCAGGTATACTGGACTGAGGCCATTTAGGGCTTTAAAGGTCAGCACTAACACTTTGAATTGTGCTTGGAAATGTACTGGGAGCCAATAGTAAACAGCTGCCCTGGATACAGAATTGACCTGCACCTCCATGGACAGCTGTGAGTCCAAAATGACTCCCAGGCTGCGCACCTGGTCCTTCAGGGGCACAGTTACCCCATTCAGGACCAGGGAGTCCTCCACACCTGCCCGCCTCCTATCGCCCCAAAACAGTACAGTGGTACATCTGGATACAAATGGGATCCGTTCCAGAGCCCCGTTCACATCCAGAAGCGAACGCAACCCGCGTCTGCACAGGTCACGATTTGCCGCTTCTGCGCGTGCGCTTGATGTCATTTTGACTGTCTGTGCATGCACGAGCGGCGAAACCCAGAAGTAACGCATTCTGTTACTTCTGGATCGCTGTGGAGCACAACCGGAAAGTGCTGAACCTGAAGCAACTTCAACCCGAGGTATGACTGTACTTCTGTCTTGTCAGGATTCAACCTCAATCCATTAACCACCATCCATCCTTCAACCGCCTCCAGACACACAGGATCTTCACCACCTTCACTGGTTCTGATTTGAAAGAGAGGTAGAGCTGGGTATCATCTGCATACTGATGAACACCCAGCCCCAACCTCCTGATGATCTCTCCCAGCGGCAGCATGTAGATGTTGAAAAGCATGGGGGAGAGGACAGAACCCTGAGGCACCCCACAAGTGAGAGCCCAGGGGTCTGAACACTCATCCCCCACCACCACTTTCTGAACACGGCCCAGGAGGAAGGAGCGAAATCACTGTATAACAGTGCCCCCAGCTCCCGGTCCCTCTAGACAGTCCAGAAGGATGTTATGGTCGATGGTATCAAAAGGCGCTGAGAGATCCAGCAGAACTAGAAAACAGCTCTCACCTTTGTCCCTAACCCGCCGGAGATCATCGACCAGTGCAACCAAGGCAGTTTCAGTCCCATGATGAGGCCTGAATCCTGACTGGAAGGGATCCAAATGGTCCGCTTCTTCCAGGCGTGCCTGGAGTTGTTCAGCAACCACTCGCTCAATCACCTTGCCCAAGAATGGAAGATTTGAGACTGGGCGATAGTTGGCCATTGTGGCCGCATCTAAAGATGGTTTTTTAAGAAGTGGTTGGATGACCGCCTCTTTCTGCAGGTCTGGGAAGGCTCCCTCACAGAGAGAAGCATTCACCACCCTGCAAAGCCCATTGCCCAGCCCTTCCCAGCTAGCTTTTATAAGCCAGGATAGGCAAGGATCAAGGAGACGGTGGTTGGTTTCACTCATCCAAGCAGCCTGTCCACATCCTCAGAGGTAACAGATTAGAACTGATAGCATATTAACTACTGAGATAGCTCAGTTGGCAGAGCATGAGATTCTTAAGCTGAGAATCACGGATATGAACCCCACACTGGGCAAAAAAAATCCTTAATTGCAGTGTGTTGGATTACATGACCCTCATAGTCCCTTCTAACTCTACAATTCTATGATTCTATGTTAAGTATATTGTTGTTATTAGTTTAGCAATCTCCATTACATGTATTACACATCCTCCTCAAGCAGAACTGGTTTCCTGCATTAACAGCAGGCAGAATTGATTTGCAGTGGTGCAAAAACTCTGCCCCACCAGACCTACCTAAGCCCAGCATGGGGCCTAACTTGGCCCAAATATACCCACCAGCCCCACACCTAAAATCAGGTAAGCACCATGGCTCAGTGGTAGAGCACCTGTCTCACATGCAGCTGGCCCAAGGTTCAGTCCTCCAGCATCTCCAGGTAGGCCTGGGACTGTTCCCTGACTGAAGCCCCTGACAGCTGCTGCCAGTCAGTGTAGATAATACTGTGCTTGGTGGACCAATGTTCTGACTCAGTATATAAAGCAGCTTCCTATGTGTCACGTGTGGTGCCAGGTGTGGAGCAGGTAAAGGCATGTCTGCCAAAGGACACTCCTGATTGTTCTTTGTTTGGCCACTGTCAAACAGCTGATCAGGAAGGGATTAGCTGCGCTAGGAAGTCCCCCACTGAGAATTGCTGGCCCCCATCTGCGCTATATAGTTTAAAGTAGGGTGATAAAGTAGGGTGCTCACTGGAAGGACAGATCGTGAAGCTGAGGCTCCAATACTTTGGCCACCTCATGAGAAGAGAAGACTCCCTGGAAAAGACCCTGATGTTGGGAAAGATGGAGGGCACAAGGAGAAGAGGATGACAGAGGACGAGATGGCAGGACAGTGTTCTCGAAGCCACCAGCATGAGTTTGACCAAACTGCGGGAGGCAGTGGAAGACAGGAGTGCCTGGCGTGCTCTGGTCCAGGGGGTCACGAAGAGTCAGACACGACTAAACGACTAAACAACAACAGTCTGATAAAAGTAGGCTTCCCCAAAGAATTCTGGGAGCTGAAGTTTAGGACGTAGTGTACTGCTGAGAGTTGCTAGGAGACCCCCTGTTGCTAGGAGACCCACTCATTCACAGAGTGGTTTCACAACCCTTCTTTCCCAGGGAACTCTGGGATTTGCAGCTCTGGGAGGGGAATTGCCTCCCAACAACTCAGCGCCCTGAGCAAAATGCAGTATCCATGATTCTTTTTCGGAAGCCGTGGCTGCTTAAAGTGGTACCACGCTGCTTTAAAAATGCATAGCGCAGATCGACTCTCCGGAACCATAGAACGAATCGCGGACTATAGACTAGATAGGTAACCAACCCCTAAACGGTTTTTAAGGTGCCAGTCCATTTGGGAGCCGCTGTCCCTGGATAGGGGCAGGCTTTGGGCATCTTTGGTTTCCAGCGAGAAGTCAAAATTTGGCGCCCCCAAACGGATTTTCTCAGTTATGGGTCTGTTCAATTTTGCGGCGCCCTGTGCGGGAGAACCATCCGCACCGCCCTAAATCCGACTTCTGCAACTCCGCAGAAAGGGGAGATGTATAGCTGCGTCCGGCGACCACCACTCTTTTGCTTCTCCCGGAATAAAAGATCGCTGGCTGTTTAAGTTTCTCGCCATGCGGAAGAACGCAGTCAGCATCACATGCGGCGGCTTAATCTATCCCAGCCAATAGGTCGAGAGCAAAGGTCACGCTGTTGCTTTTCTGCAGCGCTTCGAAACTCACCGATGGCAAACTTTGCACAAAGGAACTCCGGAGAGGCGCTGGCTGGAGGCTGCGCTGAGACGCGGAAGGAACAGAAGGCTCAGAAGGGGAGGAGGAGCCCCGAGGGCGGCTGCGCCTCTGCAAGGTGCCCCAGCGGCTTCCAAGCTGGGAAAGGCCTGGGGAGCACCTGGTCCGAGCCGCTGCCCCCCGCCACCCTGCAGGTACGCTTGGGAAAGGTAAAATGAAAAGCGTTGGGAACTTCCCCGCCCTCCCCAAACTGCTTCCTCATCCTTTACTGGAATAGCTAGGATTTCCTAGGGGGATTTCTTTTTCAGAAGCCCCAAAAAGAAAGCGTACAGGTGTCTAAACGTCAGCACCCAGGGAAGGTAGTTCGAAGGCTAAGTGGAACATGAGATGGTGGTTTTTCATGCAAGACGCCGGATCATTCTCGCGCTACGCTGAAGTCAGGGCTTTCGTCGCAGCGTCTCAGAGTTCATTTTACAGACGGTCGCGTAAGGGTATGAACTTCAGAAAGTTGCCCCTTGGGATTCCCCAGAAAAACTCGGGAAAAGCCATCGTTTCCCGTCTTTGGGAAATGCTACTACTATTGACAAGGGTCATAATAAGGGCAGCGCCGATTCGGGGTATACAAGCGGGTACCCAGCATAGGGCACAGGAGGTGCGTGCGTGCGTGCCCCGAGATCTACCTGCGGGGGAGGCATCCTCATGGTCGGAGCTGCTGCAGCTGCGGGCGTCTTTGCTTCCTCCTCCTCCTCCCCTCCCCTCACCTCCCCCGGTCCCTGCTGCAGACAAGAGATTCGCTTTCCCGGACGAGGCGCAGGTGGCACTTGGGGGAGGGAAGCTGCAGCCGGGTCACAATCCTGCGGGCGCTTCCAGAATCGAGGGTCACGGTGGAGACGAGCTGGCTCATGCACCCTGAGTGCGCAGTGGCGTGGGGGTGTGTGTGTGTGGATTTTGTCCTCACTCATGGTGCCATATTACCCAAGTTCGCCTCTGATAAGGGTTGCCAAGCATTTTGAACACAATGATAACTACTATTAATATAAATGCTACATATCAATTCATCCACGTGTAATTCCTACTTCAGAAGTACAGTAGATTCAGTTTAAAGCATGGCTTTCTCCCACTTTTTATCCTGCAGTCACAACATTCCTAGGTAGAAATGAACAGCTTGAGGGGATCAAAAGCATTATGTTGTATGTTCATTACATGGATGAACATTGCAAACTGCTCTGCCTGCATGTTGCTGAATCCACACCTAAGACATTCAAGCTCAATTTGTGTGTTGGGGTCATGCCCAGAGCATATGAAATAAGAACAAAGGATGGTGCACTTGAGTAGGTCCAGAGAGCATTTATTTCACCATTGAATCATAATAGCTTGTGTTTGGACTGTTGGTATGCCACTATGCATTAGCACAGTGCAGCAAGAGAGAGCCGAGAGGTCTGAATTTAGGCCATTTACACATAAGTAGCCATAGGCAAACCAATATACTTGAGCTTAAAAGGTAAAGGGACCCCTGACCATTAGGTCCAGTTGTGACCGACTCTGAGGTTGCAGCGCTCATCTCGCTTTATTGGCTGAGGGAGCCGGCGTACAGCTTCCGGGTCATGGGACCAGCATGACTAAGTCACTTCTGGCAAACCAGAGCAGCGCACGGAAACGCCGTTTACCTTCCCGCTGGAGCAGTACCTATTTATCTACTTGCACTTTGACGTGCTTTCGAACTGCTAGGTTGGCAGGAGCAGGGACCGAGCAACGGGAGCTCACCCGTCACAGGGATTCAATCCACCGACCTTCTGATCGGCAAGCCCTAGGCTCTGTGGTTTAACCACATATTACAGCTTAGTTAGCTGTAATATGGAAACAATTAAAGCAGGCAATCTGGTTCTGTCTCTTGGGTGTTGTGTTGGAGGAGTAAGACAAGTGGGAGGCTATAAGGGCTGCTTTTCTTAGC
The DNA here is from genome assembly GCF_027172205.1 of Podarcis raffonei. Classification (NCBI taxonomy): domain Eukaryota; kingdom Metazoa; phylum Chordata; class Lepidosauria; order Squamata; family Lacertidae; genus Podarcis; species Podarcis raffonei. The sequence continues at coordinate 40,580,767 of NC_070621.1, read as the reverse complement.
TACCATAAAGTTATGTCTGTGTGAGTTATTACTGTTTAGGAGGAGCTGCTTTAAAAGAACAGCAGCCTACTTTACAGGGCTGTTGCAAGGATAGCTAAAATAAGAAGGGCTGCCCAAACAGAGGGCATTTGCATGGAGACTTGAGTTCCAGAATCTCTCTGATGCCCCCCAACAGAAAAATAACCCTGAAAGTTGTTATGTTGGCTGAGGAAAGAAGTCACAGATCAATAATCCCTGTTTATCCAAACTACGGTGGAAAGGGAACAAAGGAGAGACAACTGTGTTTGCATTTTGGAGCTTATTTAACACTTTTGACAATCGGAAAAGAAGTGTCAGAAGCCTATTTTAAAAAATACTTTAAAATCAGAGCAGAATTTGCCAAAGTGTTCGCCAGAGGGTGCTGGTGCTGCCAGGTCATTTCCTTCTGCTGAAATTAGGTCTGAAATCAATAGAATAGGTGAGAGGGTGTGTGGGGTATGTGTGCAGATGTGCCCAGGGCCCAAAACGTTGGGCAACCCCTTGAAAAAGATGTTTGTTTCACATTGTATGTCTGTGTACCTCTCAAAATGTGTCTCAACAACACCAAGCAAAAGGAAACTTCAATTCATCTCTGGAGGAAAAGAAGTGGGTGTTGTTCTTTTTGGCTCTGGAATATTTAACCTGTGTGTCTCTGACAAACAGGTTTTAGATTCCCCAGAGTTCCCTGAGAGGAGGAATTGATTATTGAACCACTCTGGAATTGTAGCTCTGTGAGGGGGAATAGAGGCTCTCCTACGCACTCCCATAGCCCTTAATGAATATACACTTTCCATCATTCTTTGGGGGAAATCCATGGTTGTTAAAAGTGGTACGATAATGCTTTCAATGTATAGTGCAGATTGAGCCAATGACAGTGTCTCACCAGTATGACAATATTTCACGGTGTTTGACTTACAGAAACAGTCAAATTTCAAATAACTCTGTATATGATGAATAAGCACACATCCCACCAGGGAATGGCATAATAAAATCTGAGCCATCCTAACTCAGTTCAGAATTATGTCTCTAAACACCCTGATCATTTATTGGAAAAATAGTTCTCATTGTTAGCATGCTTGGGCTCTTTCTTGAAAGTGGTCTCCAGAACCACCAGAGTCTATTTTATGCTCCATTGAAAAGACACAGTGTATATCTAACAGCAAGCACTCATCTATACAGTGCACAGTATATGAGATATTTTCACTACCAAGTATTGAATGCTCTGCAAATGCACACCCGCCCATGAACATATTATAAAGTAAAAAGCAAAATGGAACGAAAAGTTCAAAAATGTGAAGTAGAGAAAGCTTTACTTTGACAAAGGCTGCATTCCTATCCGCACTTATTCAGAGGGTCTTCTGAATAAGGTCATTCAGTGAGACTTACTTCTGAAAAGACATGCACTGGATTTCACTGTTAATTAGATCTGGCTGTGATAAATTTTGCACTTTGTCTTGCACTTAGCACAGACTAATCTAATTAAGTCCTAATCTTAATTAAGTACACCCAGTGCCTCCTGCACTCTATCTTAATACAAACTGCAGGTTTGCAGCACAACTCCCCTCTATCCCCTGTTTGTCTTACAGACCAGCCTAAAGAGGAATTCTGGAGTCTGGACTACATGCAATTTTGCTCACTAATCTGTCACACTTTAGTTGGTTCTAATGAATGAAGAACTTCCTGTGCTGCTGGGTTGTTTTTCTTCAAATGACCCAATCTTGCCGCCAACCATTGTTGTGAGTTTCAAAAACCGTATTGTGTAGAGGCAACAGTGGAGCAATAGAAATCTGCACTATACATTTAAAGCAGTGGCACTTTAAATAGTCATGCTTCCCCCCCCCAAGGAATCCTGGGAAATGTAGTTTGTTAAGCGTGCTGAAAGTTGTTAGGTGACTCACTTAATTCCTTCACAGAACTACAGTTCTCAGAGTGGTTTAACAGTCAATCCCTCTTCCCAGCTAACTATACTGATTGTAGGAATAGGGGTCTCCTACGGCGGTTCGAATCCCCGCAGCGGGGTGTGCTCCCGTCGTTCGGTCCCAGCGCCTGCCAACCTAGCAGTTCAAAAGCACCCCCGGGTGCAAGTAGATAAATAGGGACCGCTTACCAGCGGGAAGGTAAATGGTGTTCCGTGTGCTGCTCTGGCTCGCCAGATGCAGCTTCGTCACGCTGGCCACGTGACCCGGAAGTGTCTGTGGACAGCGCTGGCTCCCGGCCTATAGAGTGAGATGAGCGCACAACCCTAGAGTCTGGCAAGACTGGCCTGTACGGGCAGGGGTACCTTTACCTTTATCAACCTTCAGTACCCATAACAAACTATTCCTCTGTGCTGCAGGTATGCATACAACCTTAAAGACCATTGCTTAACAATGGCAGTGTAGACTTGCAGTGGAACCCTAACCTTCTCTGGCCAAATGGTTGCCGCTTGCAGTTGTCAGTTTCGCAATAAGTGTTTTCTTCCTCCTTTGTAACAAAACTAAAGTTTCTGTTCCCCTTTGCATGCAGAATCAGGAAGCCCTGCAGCACTGAGACCTCAGGAGGAGCTTCCTTCTTATCTACACAGGAAAGCAACACATTGAACATGTGGCTCTTCCAGAAGCTGACAGTGACTTAACGGGAGAGTCAGGAAAAACCCAGGGACTTTTGGGGATCGGTGCACTCTGGAGGAGACGACATGGCAGAAAAACAAAGGGAAGATGGCTTGGAAGAGGGACAACAGGTGCTTCCAGGTTTTAAGCCATGCATGCAGGAAGACGCCACCCGTGCTCGGCCGCAGACTGCTGTTGGCAGCCAGTCTCCCAGGCCCAGCAGCCGGGCTGAAAGCTTAATTCTCCGACGAGGACAGTTGTTGTCCAACTTCAGCAGAAGCATGAACAGGTCGAGCAGGCGTTCGGGAAACTGGGCAACGGGGGTGGACACAGCCAGACTATCAATAGGTTATGGTAGCACGAGAAGGAAGGGACTGAAGGATAAGCTCTTCCAAAGCAGCCAGGCCAAACCCATGTGGGTGACAGCTTCCCATCAGGAGAGCGTTGTGCTGGACACCCAACCAGATCAGGAACCTCTCATGGATGGGAACAATGATGACTTGTCCTTAGCTCTGGATCCAGTGGAGCACGAGTGGATGTTGACTGTCGCCCAAGGAGACGCAGAGAGCATCCTCAACTTACTGACCAAGGACCCCAGCCTTCTCTCCAGGAGAGACTTTGTGACAGGCTTCTCTGTCCTCCACTGGCTGGCCAAACATGGCCGCCATGAAGACTTGATTGAGGTGATTTCTTTTGCGGAAAGGAATTGCTACCCATTTGATGTCAACATGCCCTCAGCCAGTGGCAGACTAACCCCTTTGCACCTAGCCGCCCTCCAAGGCCATGAGATGGTCATCAAAGTGCTGGTGGGAGCCTACGGAGCCAATACAAGCCTTCGGGACCACAACGGCCGCAAGGCGTGGCAGTACCTCCGAGAAGATGCTTCCAGAGAGTTAAAGGAGCTCTCGGGGGCTTGCGAGGAAGACCTGGCCCAGCTAGGAACTGGAAACGCCAACAACAACTGTGCTCCATCAGCGCGAGGTGGAATTGGCATGTTCAAGGGGGACAGCAAGGAAGCCAGGGGCAGAGGACACAGCCAGAGGGTCACGCCCAGACTGTCTTATTTCAGGAACAAGTTCAGACAAGCCATTGCGTTCTTCCAAGAGCGTTAGATGCCTGCTCAGTGGTTGAGGCAGTTGGACTTGTTGGCTGTGAGTGGACTGTAATCAAAGCCATTAAATGAGAGGGTGGGACTGTAGAAGGAGGAAGCACTGGAGGTGGCTGTTGTGAGATTGAGATACGTCGCCAGAGGGGGATAGCTTCAGCAAACCTGCCTGCGTTTGCTTTTTGGCCTCAGGTATGAGATCCAAGGCCTGAAATTCACAAGGAAGGGGAGGGGGAGGGGTGACAAAGGGGATTGGTGTGACAAAGTGGGTAAGGCTAAGTTTGGGGAAACCCCTATTTGTCTCCTTGTTCCCCAGAAAGGAACCTGCAGATAGGGGAGGGGGTGACACAGTGGATTGGTGTGACAAAGTGGGTAAGACTAAGTTCGGGAAAGCCCCTATTGGTCTCCTTGTTTCCCAGAAAGGAACCTGCAGATAGGGGTGTGCGTGCAGTGTGCTGAAAGCAACTGTAATTCTGCACTAAGAAAAATAAATTCTGCAACCTGTGCAAGGTTTGCTCCTGTGGGAAAAACCTGCGTATTTTTCTCTTCTTTCTTTCATATTCCCAGAAAGAGAATAGGGTTTGCTAACAGCTCTCAGCACCCTCAGGACCCTAGCTTATTCCCACATTGCAGGGGGGTTGGACTAGAGCAGGGGTCAGCAAACTTTTTCAGCAGGGGGCCGGTCCACTGTCCCTCAGACCTTGTGGGGGGCCAGACTATATTTTGGGGAAAAAATGAATGAATTCCTATGCCCCACAAATAACCCAGAGATGCATTTTGAATAAAAGGACACATTCTACTCATGTAAAAACACGCTGATTCCCAGACCGTCCATGGGCTGCCTTTAGAAGGCGATTGGGCCGGATGCGGCCCCCAGGCCTTAGTTTGCCTACCCATGGACTAGATCCCTGGAGCCCTTTCCATATCTACTGTTCTGATTCCCCACCCCCAGTGTAGTTCTAGCTAACAGTAAGTGGGAATAACTTTCAGGGTGACTCCAGAGGATCATTCTCTGTTTCAAATAAAGGACTGGGGTGTTGGAGTCGGGGAATCCTAGCCAATTTGAAGGCTATTTGTCTCCATCAGATATAAGGGGGCACATAAACTTCCTCTCAGAACTTGACAAGAACCAACTTTGAGATGTTTACATGTGTATGTAAAAAAAAAAAAAGGACCATTCAGACTTCTAGCACTACACAGCTTATGAAGGGGCTGAAGGAAAGAGAACCAAACTAGGGAGACCTGCAACAAAATGCACTATGGTGTGCTCCTACATGCGTCTGCAGCCAGCCACACCTCCCTTACAGTCCCTGCTTCCCAACACTTTCTCTACATTGTGGCCACAGAGCTCTGTCACCATTAGGAAATTGGGCTTCATTCTGGAGCTCAGTTGGACCCAGCTCTGTGATGTCTGAAGCATCGGCTGCATCATCTTCAAGTACTACATGGGCTTCACTTTGTTCCAGGTGAGTACTCCTCACAAGGTGAGGCAGAATTGTCTGTAGCAACAGTTCTCAAAACTCCTTCCCTCCCCAGCATGGACCACTTGAAAATTGTTTGGGAGTCTTCCTTAATAGGGACGCGGATGGCGCTGTGGGTTAAACCACAGAGCTTAGGACTTGCTGATCAGAAGGTCGGAGGTTCGAATCCCTGCAACGGGGTGAGCTCCCGTTGCTCGGTCCCTGCTCCTGCCAACCTAGCAGTTTGAAAGCACGTCAAGGTGCAAGTGGATAAATAGGTACCGCTCCGGCGGGAAGGTAAACGGCGTTTCCATGGCTGCTCTGGTTTGCCAGAAGCGGCTTAGTCATGCTGGCCACATGACCCGGAAGCTGTATGCCAGCTCCCTCGGCTAATAAAGCGAGATGAGTACCGCAACCCCAGAGTCGGCCATGACTGGACCTAATGGTCAGGGGTCCCTTTACCTTTACCTTTCTTCATAATTAAGAGCATGAGACTCTTAATCTCAGAGTTGTGAGTTCAAGCCCCATGTTGGGCAAAAAGATTCCTGCATTGCAGGGGGTTGGAGAAGATGACCCTCACATTCCCTTCCAACTCTATGATTCTATAAGCAACTTCAGTTGAGCGGATCTGTCCCTCTTTGAGTGCCGTTTTGGCTGTATAAGGATATGAACTCATAGATGAGTTTGCTAGTACATAGGAAATTACAGCAATTTGCTGTGGTCACGATGGCTGGAGCTGAAGGAAGTCTAGCAACATCAACCCCTTCTTAGTTGCCCTTACCTTAAATCCTAGCAGAATGCACCCACTCTGGAGCTGGGCACATCTCCAAGTAATGGCAAGGGCACTAGACTGCTGCTGCTGGCACACCCACTCACATTAAAAGGAAATAGTCCTTCACACAGCATATAGTTCAACTATGGAAATTCACTCCCACAGGAGGCAGTAAGGTAAAGGAAAAGGATCCAAGGACGGTTAAGTCCAGTCAAAGGCGACTATGGGGTTGGGGCGCTCATTCAGGCCAGGGGAGCCGCTGTTTGTCCACAGACAGCTTTCTGGGTCATGTGGCCAGCATGACTAAACAGCTTCTGGCGCAACAGAACACCGTGACGGACGCCAGAGTGCACAGAAACTCCGTTTACCTTCCTGCCTATTTATCTACTTGCACTGGTGTGCTTTTGAACTGCTAGGTTGACAGGAGCTGGGGCAGAGCAATGAGGGCTCACCCCATTGTAGGGATTCAGACAACCAACCTTCTGATCGGCAAGCCCAAGAGGCTCAGTGGTTTAGACCACAGCGCCATCTGCAGGAGGCAGTGGTGACCACCAACTCGGGTGGTTGACCACTGTGAGAACAGGATGCTGGACCTAGGTGAACTAGGTCAGTTTTTCCCTAACTTGGGTCCCCAGCTGTTTTTGGACTACAAATCCCCATCACCCCTGATAGCTAGGTATGATAGGAGTTGCAGTCCAAAAACAGCTGAAAACCCAAGTTTGGGAAATACTGAACTAGATGATCCAACATGACTCTTACATACTTATCCAAATGAACTAATAGCAATGTACACACCAGCTTGTATGTATGGTTTAGTTGTTTTGGGAGCTGCATTCTTCCCAAAAGGATGTACCAGATAAACAAACCTTTGAGGGGCAGAGGGAAACAAGAGACTTGCCTCCAGTACCTATTTATTTTCAATGTAAGTACACTTCATCTGGAAGGCTCTCCGGGTCATACATTAATGTGCTTAAATTTGCCCATTTTCCTGTTCTTCTGATCCGATAATCCAGCACACATCTTTACAAACTGGAACTGGTTAACATCAGACTTTACTCCAAAGTCGGCTAGGAGATCTAGGCTAAAGAGGGAGCACATCATTATTTATCGTTCTTCATCTTTAACTTTAACATTTAATTCTGTCAGAATTTAATTTATACATTTCCACCTACAATATGGCATATGTGATTTATTTAGGGCAGGGGTCAGCAAACTTACTGCGCCTTGGGCCGGTGTCTCCAGTGCTGATCGTGTGGTGGGCTGGAGGGTGGGGGAGCGTGTGCCCATATGCGAGTTGGAGGAGCACCGGAAAAACCTTTGCGCATGTGCATGGGCCTCCTCTGACCTGGATGTGCACTGGAAATAACGCTTGCGCATGCGCAAACAATGCTTGCACATGCACACAAACTATTTTCGGTGTTCCTCCGACCCGGAAGTGGGCAGCCGCGCAGCACCGGTAAGAGCGGGTGGCAGCAGCAGGGGTCACTGTGGGCCAGATAAACGAGTCCCTCGGGCCTTATCCGGCCCGTGGACCTTAGTTTGGGAACCCCTGATTTAGGTCCATCACGTTTGGAAGGTGGTGTTCCATGTTGTGTCTCAAAGACCTTGTGTTTTGTTCCTTTGTTGTCATCATTGCTTTCTTTATACAGTTAAATCTCCTGGCACTGTAAATACAAAACTTACAAGCTCAACAGAAACCAGAAAGCTATTTCCTTGTACAGCAGCCTCTCCACTGTTTACTCTGCTTAACAGTATTGACAAGATGCATTGATTGCTTTCTGAGAACCTACAGAGTTCAACCAGCCTTTTTATTCTTTCTTCCCCCAAATGCTATTTGAGAAATACAAAATAAGCTTTAATAGAATCCGGTTATGTTTTCTTTTAAAATATATTGAGCCAATCCAGGCAGGGTGGGGAGAGATAACTCCAGGGGTCAGCAAACTATGGCCTGGGGGCCGGATGCAGGCCCCTGTCTTGCGGACTCTGCCACCTGCTTGGTCAGTCCGCACCCACTGCGCTGACTTCCACGACGCTGGCACAGCTTCTGGGCGGGCAGCAACGCTGGCACTGCTTCGGATTGGCTGCAGGAAGCTTCTGCAGCCAATCCAAAGCTGCGATGTTTGGATTTGTATGCAAGGGAGGCAACGGCACAGAGCAGCATGGAGGCGGCGCTGACACCCCCAGCACCTGAGCGGCGCTTTCCCCATGGCGACAGTGTGCGCTTGGCAAGGGCCCCTGGCTTCCCCTTGGCCTCCTCCTCCTCTTCTGCCATTGCTGCTCCTGCTGCTTCTCCTCCTCCCCGATGCCGCTGCACCAGCCGCAACCCCTTTCCGGGTAGGTGGGATATGAGGAAGAGGCGCTGCCGCCATTGCAAGTAACTGGGCTTAGGCCTCAGGCGGGGGGCTGCTCTCCGTCTCCCCACAGCAAAGCGGAGGGGACGATTGTTGCAAGATTTGTGTGGCACCTACACGGAGCCAGCGATTATGCACGCAGAGACCTTGCCACAATATTGTGACCGTTGCGTGGTGCGCACTTACCCAGGAGTTGTTGCGCTCAGGTGGGACGTGATGTCAATTTAACTTTTATGCAGAGGGCAGGCCCGCTGGAATGAATGGACCCGGGTTAGGCATGGCCACTCATGTCAACGGGTTTACTCGAGTAAAAAATAGGGGAGCGACTTCCGCATAAATATGCATTTTTAAAATATATCCCGGCCACTGGCAAGTGTTTGAGGGACAGTGAACTGGCCCCCCGTTTAAAAAGTTTGAGGACCCATGGATAACTCCAGAGGCAATACTGTGAAGTCCCACTGGAGGTTTTAAAGAGTCTGGATTTGTAAATTACATCAACACCAAGAATATTACCAAGTGGAAAAACCATGAAGATTAAGAAATGTTATTTCTGTGGCCAGATATTAAATTTCTGAGTGCATGCCTGTGAATGCATTATTTTGTGTGTGTGGATGTGTTCTCCATCAAAGTGAATTGGAAGCCTTAAAAAAAAGCCCTTATTAGAGCAGAGGTTGGGAAATTTTGGCTCTCCAGATCTTGCTGAATGACAACTCTCATCATCTGTGACCATTGGCCACAGGGCTGATGGAAGTTGTAGTTCAGCAGCACCCAGAAAGCTTTGTTTCCCATGCCTGAATTGGATCACCAGAATTTTGAGAGTACTTTCTTGTGTATCATATAAAGTGTTTTATGTAATTGCACATAATCCCCTCCCTCAGCTTGTCCTTGCAGCGTTCTTCTCAGATTCTCCCAAGAGTTTTTGGCAAGGGTTTGAAATTCACTGGTAGAGCACAGGCGTTGCATGCTAAAGGTTCTCTAGTTCAAGCTCACATCTAATCCATGGCTTTTCAAAACTCTTCCCTTTTTTTGGTTCTTTATTGGTTACATCTGAGGTGCTCTACCCCACCTCTATGCATTTCTGCCCCCATTTCCAGCTTTTGCTTGGTACTTCCTTAGCCAAAGCCTATGGCATTCCAATCCCACTTCCAGCCGTGGAGGACGGCGATTGTCACTGTGGGGTTTTGTTTTTTGGCCAGCTTGTTTCAAACTATTCACCCACCAAGACACAGTTGGAAATTCTCAGCCTTCAATGCAATACATGCCAATTTCACAGCTATTAGCCTTTTGTACTGCTGCCAGCTCCCCTTGTGTGTAGCAAGTATAAACAGTAAATCCAACCAGAAGTTGCTAATTCGCTAGACTATGTGGAATCTCATATTTATTAATGAGCTTCTCTCCACTGGCAACAAGAATTCAGCCAGTACGCATGGGACTGAGAACCAAAAGACATACGCTAACACAATGCTTTTCATCATTCAGTTTTTAATTCATTAATATTTGCAATAACAAATATTTTTACAAAGGGGGGAGACTGCACAGCACAAGACAGAATTCCAGCCCTGATAATGTGGCAGGTTGGTAGGAAGAGACCATTCTGGTGCTTGAGAGTTTGATGGAAGATTCAGTGTTGTGCCGGGAAGATTGGAGCTGCTTCTCCTTACAGGCCGAGCTTGGTCCTCCTCCAGTGTCTCCTTTTGGAGTTGTACCTAGAACAAAAGGGACATGATTAGTAAGCAAGGCACAGCTCTGTCTCTCCAGCAGACCAAAATCCCAGGCTGTGTTAAGCAAATAGAAAGCAAATGAACTGGCCACCCCCTTGCAAATTACATATGGCACTTTTCAAAGGGACCCACAGCTGTTAGCAGAAGAAAGTGTGACTTTCCCAGAGCCATTTGTGCTCCCCTGCTCCCTCTCACATGAGCACATATTAATATTGTACTATATATGTGAGATAATTTCAAGAATTCAGAAGCTACTTAAACACACATGCACATACCCAAAACCCTATGCACTAAGTACTGCTGCATTTCCTATTCTAACAAAATTATAATTTTTAACCAAAATAGTTTTACATTATGGGGGGAAATAAGTTTAATTTCTAAACTTAGAATTTAAATATTTTAAAAATACTACTTGTGTGATTACCTTCCTTTTCCATCCTAATTAAGCTAACAATTCCCCTTCCTGTAGAAGAGGCTCTTAAATACCAGCCTACTTAATTGAATGGGTGTGGGTGAATTTTAACTAAAGCTTTTGACTTATCTATTAGAAATCTGAATCAATGTCAACTGGTGTGAACTTAAACTTGGGATACATTGTGGGGGCAGCTCTTTGTCCCCAGTAATAAATAAAAATGAGTCTAAAACACCAGCTTTTGGGGTCTGGCAAACCACAAAGAAACTACGGGTGTTTGGAGAATGGCACACATGTGTGTAGCAGGCTTTGGGAAAAGGTATGGCAAGAAGGCAAAAAATATGCACACATTATGCATCACTGACTACTACCTTTGTCTATGCAGCAGTGGCACCAAGCTGCGCACAGTGAACAGAGTTGTACTGATGGAGTTATCAAGCAGTAGTTCTAGCCACTGAAAGTCTTCATGGCTTGTTTTTGTGGGGAAAGAATTCCTTATTATTGCACAACATAAATTCTGATTTTAATTCCTTTTGAGAGGGTTGGAAAGATGGGACTTCTGGATTATCTTTCACTGATAGAACCTGGCCTAATAAAAACACAGCCCTTCATTCACAACCATAGAGGCATTTTCCCTAGAAAAGCTTCCATTGGTCATTTTCACTGGAAGTGTTCATGTTGTTCGGGCTTTCCTTGCACACCTGTCACTGTTAAAAAGGGAGTCTGATTTCACCAGAACAGGTGAGATCGATTCCTAAGTAACAGAATTGCTCTCAGCAGGGACATGGCAGTGCTCCCACAGAATGAAGCACTGTAATTGCAGCCTGCTTTGGGAACACACTTTATCTGGAAAACTCACCTCTGAACAGCTGATATTGGAGACAAAGCTCAATAATTCCAACACCACAGCCAAATTATAGCTAGTGGGTAGGTTATGGAAAACCCATCATGCTCAAAGGAGGCGTAAAAAGAAACAGTAGGAAGAGAAAGTGTTGTAGCAAGAAAACACACACGAAAAACTGAGTAAGAATGGACCCTTTAATGCTGAAGTTCTAGGGTATGTCAATAGAGACCTTCAATATAGCAGGCCTGCAAGTCACACAAAGGGTTGGTTCTGGGAGTCCATGTACAAAGGCAAAATCATGCCAAGTCAGGAAACCCCCAGAACCCCAACCCCCCTGCGTCTGTGTGCAATGGGCCTTTCCCTCTGCGAAGGTTGCACAGTATCTTGGATGGCCCCTTCTGACCCCTTCCCCGGCCAGGCTCTCTATGTATTTGTGGCAGGACCACTGCAGTAAAAGGTTCATGTGAAGGTTAAAAAACGAACAAAAGATGTAAGCTGGAAGTTCAACCAACCAACAGAAAGTCCTGTTGCCAATAAGAGGAAAGCACTAAAGAGAGTTCACTGTGGCATTTACTGTTCAATCAGCCAAGAAAGAAACTCATGGCTGCTTTCCTTATGGGCAAAGGATAGCATTCAGCACTTTCAGAAAGATCATGCCCATGGTAAAGAATCAGTTAGCATAGAAGTTTGTAGGGGACAGGGTTCTGCATTGAGTGCACTTACACCAGGAAGTGCAAGCTTGATGCAGTATTCCCAAGCAGATGAATGATAAACCACCAGGAGTGGGTATTTCCCATCCACAAGTAGTCCAAGGGAGCTAAATACTCCAGCAGGACCCGTTTCCATGCCTAGAAGGCAATCCCCATACCTGATTTTATTGCCAGTTTTCATGCGGATCCATTGCGGAATGGGCCGGTTCTGCTTCTGCTTCTTAGCAAGAAACCGCTTGATCTTGAAAGTTTTGTGGGAAGACTGGCAGGTTGGAAAGAAAAGATAAGGAGTTTTAATTATTATATCTCACCTTTTCCTACTGGGGGCTCAACGCCAATGCTTAGAGGCAGTAGAAGATGCCAATAATCAACATCTGGAGGGCCATAGGTTCCCTATTAGGCTCCACTGTTAGACTAGGGAGGGATTCCCTTTCTGAACTACGTATTTACAGCTCAGCTATGCCAATGAAGCGGTCGGGTCTTCCCCAAAAAATAATCTCGGGAGCTGGGGTTTGTTAAGGTTGCTGAGAGCTGTTTAAACCACGTTAGGAATTAAAGCTCTCCGAGGGGAACAGGGGTCTCAAGCAAGGCTCAGGAATCCTAAATAAATTACAGCCCCCAGGATCCTTCTGGGGAAGCTGTGACCGTTTGAGGTTGCGTGATGCTGCCGCCACAATTCTAATAGTGCAGTTGGGGCGAAGGGGAGGCAACTCAGCCCAAAAGTTTACACGGCCAGCCCCTCTCAATCTCTCGGAGTGCAACCTACCTCTCGGGATTGTTGTGAAGATAAATATATTGTGGGATATTGGTCCTGCCGCCCTTTCCCTCCCATCTATTTTGTACTGGGCTCCCCCCATCTCCTTGCAATGGACGAACCAGGATATCAGGGAACCCTTCCCTTCCCCCAAATAGCTACTAGACTTCTGGGGTTTGGACGAGGATGGGCGTCTCACACTAATTCTACGCGGGGTGCCATGGGGATGGTTAGCAAAGCTGCCCCAGCGGAGGATGGCAACGGATTAACTTACCATACTGAAGCACCAACAACCGCTCACCACAATGGCTACAAACGAAAAGAGGAAGAGGAAGCGACGCAGAGGCTGATGGGGGAAAGAGGCGGCGTCAGGAAACGGTTCTAGATGGCCCCTAGGGTACATACGCGGAAGTGCCGTCAAAAGACGGCAGCGCCCTCTGGCGGCTCCAGGAGGCCGTTGCCGGCTTCCGAGCGAACACGTGCGTGTTTATTAAAAAGTGTGCTTTGAGCTTTGCAACCCTTAAAGCAGTGGTTTTCATCCAGTGTGCCGTGGCACCTTGGGGTGGGGTGCTTTGAAGGGTGGTCATGGGTGACGCAAGCAACACTAGCCTCTGTCCCTCTTTCCTCCCCTCCCTCCTCTGATGCCCTCTTGCATCTCTGCCCCCCCAAGCTTGCACAGCTGTTTGTTGTAGCAGCTCTACTACAAGCTCCCCAGGTGAATGGTGCCTCTGGGGCTGGCCAGGGGGGTGCTGGTTGCCAGGAGATGAGTGTGATAGGAATTTTGAGGTCTTAAAAGGTAAAGGGACCCCTGACCATTAGGTCCAGTTGTGGCCGACTCTGGGGTTGCGGCTCTCATCTCGCTTTTTTGGCTGAGGGAGCCGGTGTACAGCTTCCGGGTCATGTGGCCAGCATGACTAAGCTGTTTCTGGCGAACCAGAGCAGCTCACGGAAACACCATTTAGCTTCCCACTAGAGCGGTACCTATTTATCTACTTGCACTTTGACATGCTTTCGAACTGCTAGGTTGGCAGGAGCAGGGACCGAGCAACGGGAGCTCACCCCATTGTGGGGATTCAAACTGCCAACCTTCTGATCGGCAAATCCTAGGCTCTGTGGTTTAACCCACAGCACCACCCACGTCCCTTTTTTGAGGTCTTAGATATATGGTAAAGTTTGTAAGTGTACCAACAAAGCACGTACATAGATTAGCACAGGAAGACCGACTTGAAACCATTTTGATTCCCAAACTGACCAAATGTTTTCACTGCAAGAAGGGAGTGGGGGAGGGGTGGTGGTCAGGGAGCCTTCCCATTGTCTCAGGAATTGAGTAATCAGCATTTTAATGGGTGACAGACTATCAGGAAAGACAATCAGGAAAGGCAATCAGATAACCTGGCAAACAGGAAAAACAACATTCAAATTTCTATTTTAGACTGCCTTTTCTGTGATGTAGGTATGATGTATCTGGGGGGTGGTCTTAGGCTATACCCCTTCTGTGATGTATGATGTTTCTGGGGGTGGTCTTGATCTACAGGGTGGCAATTTCAAAAGTCTATATAAGGCCTTGCGCGCCATTGTTCGGGGTTCCTCCTCCCTCCTGTGTGGAGTGAGTGAGGACCCTGTTGCAACAGATCAGTAAAGATCAGGCTTAGTAGCTGCTTTGCTTCTCAATATTCTCTGGTTGGCCTCTGTTATTTTCTCCTACCAATAGGGAACATACGTAAGGACTCTATATGGGCTCTTGGATACCCCATAAGGGAAAAGGGCAAATTTTTGTTTACAATATGAGTAAGCAAGTAAGTGGGTAAGAGAGCCCAGCCAGCTAGTCCACCAACCTTTGCTGTTGGGAATGGACAGACAAGTGGGAGACCAGGCAGGCAAGCACTATGCTGGCCTTTCTTGTGCTTGCTGTGTGCAAAGACTGCATGGGAGCCGAGTGCCTGGTGCCGAAGGGGAGCCTTTCCGCTATGCGAGCCTGGCAGCACCTGCTGCTGCCACCCAACATAAGGTGCTGACCTCACGCTTATCTTTGGCCAGTCTCTGCTGGGCCACTAAGGCTGGGGGCATTTTCTTCCCAGCCCCCTGTGGGGCAGTGGGGGGAGGCACCTCTCACAAGGCAAGGCAGCTGAAATACAGTCATACCTCTTGCTACGTTTGCTTCAGGTTGCATGTTTTCAGGTTGCGTCCCGCGGCGACCTGGAAGTACTGGAAAGGATTACTTCTGGGTTTTGCCGCTCGCGCATGTGCAGACATGCAAAATGACATCATGTGCAGAAGCGGCGAATTGTGACCCACGCAGACGCGGGTTGCGTTCTGCTCACGTTGCGAACAGGGCTCCGGAATGGATTCCGTTTGCAACCAGAGGTACCACTGTATATAATTGTCTAAAAGCAGAGGATGACTCCTACTATAGATTTGGGCTTGCAGCAGCTAAAGCAGATAAAAGCCGGCCTGTTAACTGAATCCTCAAAAGGAGAGGTGGGCAGCCACTGGATAAAATGCAGCTGCTGCTTACTGCAGCCCAGCAAACTCAGGCATTTGAAAACAAAGCTTTTAAGGTGCTAAAATGTTGTTGTTGTTGTTTAGTCGTTTAGTTGTGTCCGACTCTTTGTGACCCCCTGGACCAGAGCCCGCCAGGCACTTCTGTCTTCCACTACCTCCCGCAGTTTGGTCAAACTCATGCCGGTAGCTTCGAGAACACTGTCCAACCATCTCGTCCTCTGTCATCCCCTTCTCCTTGTGCCCTCCATCTTTCCCAACATTAGGGTCTTTTCCAGGGAGTCTTCTCTTCTCATGAGGTGGCCAAAGTCTTGGAGCCTCAGCTTCAGGATCTGTCCTTCCAGTGAGCACTCAGGGCTGATTTCCTTAAGAATGGATAGGTTTGATCTTCTTGCAGTCCATGGGACTCTCAAGAGTCTCCTCCAGCACCATAATTCAAAAGCATCAATTCTTTGGCGATCAGCCTTCTTTATGGTCCAGCTCTCACTTCCATACATCACTACTGGGAAAACCATGGCTTTAACTATACGGACCTTTGTTGGCAAGGTGATGTCTCTACTTTTTAAGATGCTGTGTAGGTTTGTCATTGCTTTTCTCCCAAGAAGCAGGCGTCTTTTAATTTTGTGGCTGCTGTCACCATCTGCAGTGATCATGGGGCCCAAGAAAGTAAAATCTCTCACTGCCTCCATTTCTTCCCCTTCTATTTGCCAGGAGGTGATGGGACCAGTGGCCATGATCTTCGTTTTTTTGATGTTGAGTTTCAGGCCATGTTTTGCGCTCTCCTCTTTTACCCTCATTAAGAGGTTCTTTAATTCCTCCTCACTTTCTGCCATCAAGGTTGTGTCATCTGCATATCTGAGGTTGTTGATATTTTTTCCGGCAATCTTAATTCTGGCTAGGGATTCATCCAGCCCAGCCTTTCACATGATGAATTCTGCATATAAGTTAAATAAGCAGGGAGACAATATACAGCCTTGTCGTACTCCTTTCCCAATTTTGAACCAATCCGTTCTTCCATATCCAGTTCTAACTGTAGCTTCTTGTCCCACATAGAGATTTCTCAGGAGACAGATGAGGTGATCAGGCACTCCCATTTCTATAAGAACTTGCCATAGTTTGCTGTGGTCGACACAGTCAAAGGCTTTTGCATAGTCAATGAAGCAGAAGTAGATGTCTTTCTGGAACTCTCTAGCTTTCTCCATAATCCAGCGCATGTTTGCAATTTGGTCTCTGGTTCCTCTGCCTCTTCTAAATCCAGCTTGCACTTCTGGGAGTTCTCAATCCATATACTGCTTGAGCCTTCCTTGTAGAATTTTAAGCATAACCTTGCTAGCGTGTGAAATGAGTGCAATTGTGCGGTAGTTGGAGCACTCTTTGGCACTGCCCTTCTTTGGGATTGGGATGTAGACTGATCTTCTCCAGTCCTCTGGCCACTGCTGAGTTTTCCAAACTTGCTGGCATATTGAGTGTAGCACCTTAACAGCATCATCTTTTAAAATTTTAAATAGTTCAGCTGGAATACCATCACTTTCACTGGCCTTGTTATTTGCAGTGCTTTCTAAGGCCCATTTGACTTCACTCTCCAGGATGTCTGGCTCAAGGTCAGCAACCACACTACCTGGGGTGCATGAGCCATCCATATCTTTCTGGTATAATTCCTCTGTGTATTCTTGCCACGTCTTCTTGATGTCTTCTAAAATACTAACTAACAAAAAAAATACTAAGTGCTAAAATACTAACTAACAAAAACCAAGACAAACTGTGGAGCTGCCTCTAACAAGGTCATCCATGTTTGATGCATTGGTACTTTCACACTTACAAATAGGTCTAAAATGCTAATTGCTCTACTTTTTGCAGTATTGCAAGTGTAATAAACTCTAACTTTCGAGAAGTCAAAAAACATGGGTCTTCACAAAGTCATGGCGTATAAACAACTGATAAGAGGAAATACCATTGAGCAAGTTAAGTGATTTAAATACCTGGGCATTTATATCCATTATAAGGCTGGCTGGGTAACCTGCATAGAATTTGCTATTAATGCTGCAAAAAGTAGTGTGTCTGTGATCACTCATTTCCATTATTCCAAAGGGAATCAGTATGTTCCAGCAGCCCTGAAGGTATTCAATGCCCTCAACTACTGTTCAACACAACAACTGCATGGTATCCCAGTTTGAATAAACGCCTTCAACAACCAGGCTACCGCAAGTCTTCAATCAGTTTTCCTCTGAAATCCCCCCCCCCCCGCTATTCTTTGTCTAGAAATAAACCAAAGACTTTTAGAAATTAAAGCATGGCTGCTATGATACCCAGCTCTACCTCTCTTTCAAATCAGAACCAGTGAAGGCGGTGAAGGTCCTGTGTGTGCCTGGAGGCGGTTGGAGGATGGATGGCGGCTAATGGATTGAGGTTGAATCTTGACAAGACAGAAGTACTGTTTTGGGGGGCCAGGGGGCGGGCTGGTGTGGAGGACTCCCTGGTCCCTGGATGGGGTAACTGTGCCCCTGAAGGACCAGGTGCGCAGCCTGGGAGTCATTTTGGACTCACAGCTGTCCATGGAGGCGCAAGTTAATTCTGTGTCCAGGGCAGCTGTCTACCAGCTCCATCTGGTACGCAGGCTGAGACCGTACCTGCCTGCAGACTGTCTCGCCAGAGTGGTGCACGCTTTAGTTATATCCTGCTTGGACTACTGCAATGCGCTCTATGTGGAACTACCTTTGAAGGTGACTCGGAAACTACAACTAATCCAGAATGCGGCAGCTAGACTGGTGACTGGGGGTGGCCGCCGAGACCACATAACACCGGTCTTGAAAGACCTACATTGGCTCCCAGTACGTTTCTGAGCACAATTTAAAGTGTTGGTGTTGACCTTTAAAGCCCTAAACAGCCTCGGCCCAGTATACCCGAAGGAGCGTCTCCACCCCCATCGTTCTGCCCGGACACTGAGGTCCAGCACCGAGGGCCTTCTGGCGGTTCCCTCATTGCGAGAAGCAAAGCTACAGGGAACCAGGCAGAGGGCCTTCTCGGTAGTGGCACCCGCCCTGTGGAACGCCCTTCCAGCAGATGTCAAAGATATAAACAACTACCTGACATTCAGAAGACATCTTAAGGCAGCCTGTTCAGGGAAGTTTTTAATGTGTGATATCTTAGTGTATTTTTGGTCTTTGTGGAAGCCGCCCAGAGTGGCTGGGGAAACGCAGCCAGATGGGCAAGGTACAAATAATAAATTATTATTATTATTATGCTAGCATTTAAGTTTTGTTTGTAGCTGCGTTACAGATCTGAACCTAATAGTCTTCTTGTGGCCATGTTAGCTAAATAATAATCATCAGGATGGTTAAGGAGGATTGAGAACAAAATTAAACAGATAGGAATCCCATTAGACTCCTAATGTACTGCTTATTGGAAAACTCTGCATTTGAGATAATTAAATGCAGATTGTTAAGACAAGGAATTTCAGGAATTTGGTAGCCAAATCAGGAATAGCATCTGTGCAAGTTTGGAGATGTGCAATGTGAATAGCCAATGGCAACTTATCTCCACCACCCAACCAACCCATACCACTCACAGAAACATTGTGCCCGAATCAGTTGTGCATGTTCTTTTGCATTGCCTCTTGTGTTTAGACAATTCGATCCAAGTTCATTAATCAGTTGGCTGTTAGCAGGAGTGGCAGTCAGATGAGTGTAAGGTAGCCTTCCTAATGTTTACCCAGGGTGGGGATAAGATGGAGATAGGCAGGTTCCTGCAACATGCAATGAGGATTTGTGAATATTATACAACAGTATTTTTAATGTTAGGTGCAGATTTTGCTGAGTGATGTGATTGTACTGAACCTTTCAGAATTTTGTCTATATGCCAATAAAGGTTTGAGACTGAATTAAAATTGGCAAGTAACCAGTCAAGTTCAAGTCGCAGGTAGTATCTTCGTATGTATTGTAAATCACTTTGAGATGCCTCATAGGAAGCCATTCTTCATAAATGAAAAACAACTGACATGCAGCCTTTTAAAAATTAAAGTTGCAGTCAGCTGGGTGGACGGGCAGATGATTAATAGGATCATAAATCGTAGGATCAAGGGGGAATTTAACCCTCTACACCCTGCTGCAGCAGTCAGGTGGAAGATCTCTTTTCATTTTTATATTTTTTAAAAAAAATATTGAAAGATTATTGAAGTCCACCCTCATATGATCTTGGACATGATAAAACTTCAAAGACACAAAGATGCTAAATAATTACATAAAAAATAGTAACAAGCAATTTTAAATGCTACTTCATAGAGTTTTATTAAGTATCAAATAGGGTACTGCCACAAAGAGGAGGTACAACTCTTAGCAAAACTTTCCTGGGTTGCCAGATGCTCTACAGCTTCGGTAAAAACAGTGCACAATTAAGACGGATCATTTTTCCTATGAGATACCAGGAAACAAAAGAAGGTCGAATGCAGGGACTGTTGAGGACTATGCAGCTACCTTCAATATACATCTATATCTGGACTTTAGAAGACATGTGTAAAAAACAACAACACGATTCCTATGGCGAAGTTCATTTTCCTTCAAGCTATACAAATGTTAAGTGAAAGAACAAAGAAAAATATTAGCATCCATGCCTTGTTCTGAAAATTCATTTTGCAGTCGGCTACAAGCAGCACACCAGACAAAAAGATGTCTTCAGTACCAAGATTACGTTGGACCTTCCCACCCTACCTCCAGTTAATGAAACAGGTCAGAAGACCACACTCCACACAGCACAGTGGTAAAAGACATTTAACACTTGAACAAACATGAGGCTCCAACATGGCTGTATGTTAAGTGCAAATACTGGTTCGTGGCTTTTATCTGAAAGACAGCACTCATTCTGGGCAACCACTCGTCCTATTTTAGGGTGACAAGGCCTTTCCATTCTTCAGAGATGGAAGTTTTCTCCCCCTTGTGGTTTTGCTGCCACTGCCTCCCACAACTGAACATGTATTGAGGACGCCCAAGCCCACAGTCCCAAATGTGCAACGAGGACCTGAAACCAGATACATCCAAAAGTACTGTTCCCCCTTTATTCCCTCCTCTTTTCTACAAGGCACTTTTGGACTACAAAGTTAATGCTCTTTGGCTGCTAGGTCAGTGAGGAAGCACAACACATGTCACTCTTCTTTTGTGTTACTGGTCTCGCACTCCTGTTTCTTATCCACTCCTTGATCGGGTGACTTTGCAGAGCTTTCATCATAGCCTGACAAACGACTTCGATTCCGAGCTCCTGGCTGGTAGAGCTGCATGGCTGGGCGATCCTTAAATTAAGAATACATAAAGCTGTGATGCATAACAGTGAAAGAGTACCAGACCTGGAACAGAGATATAGGTCCAATCCCCTTGCTGCCACCCCACCCCTCCGCCTTGAAGTTCCAGGGCTTTTGGTTAAGGGGAATATATGGGATAGCCCCACAGGTGCTACTCCTGAACTTCTTACAAAAAAAGAGCAGAAATAAATGTCACTTACTAGATAAACAAGCCAATCATTTCTACAATCCTGTAATTGCAATCCTATGCATTCCCAGTGGGAAATAAGTTGTACTACAAATAAACCTTATTTTGTAATGTCCTTAGATGCAGTCATATTTTTTTAACATTCTGTGTCTATAATAAAGAGCTGCATACACCCACAGCCTAACAAAGAACAATGATTTTATTACAGAATCAATCAGCACCTTGTTTCTAATGCGATCCCTCTTAGCCATATCTTCTTTTTTCTCCTCTTTGGTTACTTTCTCAGATTTTTCTGCATTGCCCATGTACTCTGCCAATTCAGCTCTCTTCCCTTTCTCTCGCAATGAGTCTCTTTCCCTTTTCACATCTTCCTCCTTTCTTCTAAAAACCTTCTCTTTCTCGAAGCGCTCTTTCTGCCTCCTTCTCTCTTCTTCTTGGCGTCGGAGTTTGTCTCTTTCTCTTTGCATTCTCTCATACTCTCTGTCTCGGTCATATTCTCTCTCTCTTTCTCTATAGTCTTTTCCACAGTCATCTTCCAATCTGTATGAAAAGAGACTTGGGAGATTCAATCCGGAGAGAAGACAGTAAAATGAAGGCCTATCGCCACTATATTGCCATGCAGACACTAAAATGACGCCCTGGGAAGAGAGCATTCTGGAAAGAGTTCTAACCAAGTATCAGCTACTGTACATTTCTTGAAAACCACAGCCAAAGATAACACAAGGCTATTTACTAAACCAGAAATTCTCAAGGCTGTTTCTCACGCTTCGTGCGGCAACAAACCCAGCTTGGCAGCTGAACTTAAATTCAACAGCAGTCAATCCTAGTTCTCTGGCATTTGTAACATTTCGCTTTTCAGTTTACACTTTGAGAAGCGTACTGAAAAATAATTAAATTCTAATATGCGAAGGGACCCTAACTGAGCTGCATTACTGACAATCTGCTCTTCAGCCATTTGGAACTGCGAGAAAGACTGGAAAGACCAAAAGGTGGTCCCTCCACGGTTCTAATCTGGAACACTAGTCAACTGTAGAATTTAAAAGCAGATCTGATACGAGGCAGCCTAATTAATAATCATATTCTGAGAAATAAGGATATGTACTGAAATGAAAGCACTGACTTTTTGGACTTCTCCTCCTTCGCCTCCCCATCGGAGCGCCTGGCTGGCATACTGCTGGTTGCACTTGCTGGCTTTTCCTCCCTCAGGCTCTCTTTCTCCGGTTTCTTGGCCTTTTCTTTCTTTTCAAAGTCTCTTTCATCTTTTTCTGGCTTCTTAAGTAGCTAGGAAGAGAACAAATTTAGTTTTCCTTACTAAGTTAATTCTGCTGCTAACTGTGCTAGGATGCTGGTCTGCACTGAAAGGCAAGGGGGTACCTGGTGCATAATACAAGAGTAAAGATATTAGCATTACGTGACTAGCTACAGTGGTGCCTCGCAAGACGAAATTAATCCATTCCGCGAGTCTCTTCGTCTTGCGGTTTTTTCGTCTTGCGAAGCACGGCTATTAGCGGCTTAGCGGCTATTAGCGGCTTAGCGGCTATTAACGGCTTAGCGGCTATTAACGGCTTAGCGGCTTTAAGAAAAAGGAAACAAACTCGCAAGAACTCGCAAGACGTTTTGTCTTGCGAAGCAAGCCCATAGGGAAATTCGTCTTGCTGAACGACTCAAAAAATGGAAAACCCTTTCGTCTAGCGAGTTTTTCGTCTTGCGAGGCATTCGTCTTGCAGGGCACCACTGTATTTCCGTGATTCACTGTTTCTTATCATTACCAGAATTTTGCTTAAAAAAAAATTTCCCAATGCAATCCAATACTTCTGAGCACACATCCCACTGAGTCCAGTGGTGTTTACTCTCAGGCTTAATGGTATAGGATTATGGCCTTATTCTATGTTCTGCTTTTTATTCTCAAGAGATTTCTACAGCTAGCTTCTGGTGCAATAAATAAGAACTTGTCACCACTATTTGTTTACACAGTGCCTTCAAAACACATGCTGTGCAGAACTGAGTACTATTCTATAATACTTTAATCTAAGTCTGTATAACTTAGTCCCAAGCATGCATAGGATTGCAACCTCAAATAACTGTGTGCATGCAAAAAAAGAGCACACTTTATACAAAGCCAAATGCAAAATTTCTCTCATATTTCACGAGTGTGAATACGAAAGCAACATATGGCCAATGCATCCTACAGGAATAAAGGCATACCTTAATCTTTGGTTCATCCTTTGATTTGTCCCTTTCTTTTTCTGGGCATCGCTCCACTTTCTTTGTTTTTTCTGCTTCTTTCCTTTTCCTTCTTTCTTCCTCTTTCCATTTTCTTCTTTCTTCTTCTCGTTGTCTTTTCCTCTCTAGTTCTCTCCTCCTCCTCTCCTCTCGTTTTTCTTCTCTAAGCCGCTGTAAGATGGGGGGAAAAGATGTAGTGAGACTTTAGCCAAGTCTTTATGGTGGGACAGGAGAGATTTTGCATCATAAACTGCTCCAAAAGCTCCAAACTGAGTGAATGGGTGGTAAACCATAGAATCGTAGAGTTGGAAGGTACCCTGGGGATCATCTAGTCCAACCCCCTGCAATGCAGGAATATGCAGCTGTCCCATACAAGGGTTGAACCTGCAACCTTGGCGTTATCAGCACCACGCTCTAACCAACTGAGCTATCCAATTGGCTAATGGCATATAGCACTAGGAACAGTTCTGTATATGTATTAAGAAGTTAGAAGCTCACTACTAGAAAAGATTTATTTGAGCACTGTAATAACAATCATTACCTTTACCCGACAACGTAACTTATTGCTCTCCTACCTATTAACCATGGATCTAAGGACGTCAAATAAAAATTTTAACAGAGGATTTTAGATATAGATCTCCAGGAGCTTCAAGGAGCTGCAAGGGTACTCTGTTCCCCATAGTCACTGGGGTTACTATGAACCTTTGTAAAGATGGAACGCCATACTTGAGTTGGTAAACAATCCTTAACCTAGGAAGTATTTCTCTCTGGTAAGGTTTAATGTTCTTCCCTCGAATTTATGGCAATAAATACTGCTAGCACATTTGCAAAGCTAAGCAGGGTCTAGTATGGTTTCAAATTAGATGGGGGACCATGTGTTGAGATTCTTGAATTACAGCGGGTTGGCCTGGTTAACCCTTGGTGTCCCTTCCAACTCTACAATTCCATATTATAATGCTGAAGAACAACAAATGCTGCCCCTGTAGCAATGCTGAGGTGAGGTCTGTATTGCATATCTTTTTCTATTGTAGTTTTCATCAAGGGGCTAGGAAAGACCCAGTATATCCTATTACAAAGTCGCCCCATCCCCCCCCTTGACCCTCTGCGTCTCTAAAGATCCCTTTGCTTCACAGTTACAATTGTTCCAGAGTAACCAATTGTTAAAGAACAATTGGCGAAGTTTTTGAATATTTTTATTAGATTCCTTATGACTAATGTACATATATTATATCTACTATATATTTTGGAAAGTGGTTTGTCTGCCGCTTCCTGTTCTTCATAAGTTTCACCACTTCTCAGGATATTGTCATCAAACATGGCCTGAGAGTTCTGGAGCTGGCAGTCATCATCAATGCTTGGATGCTGGCTGCCATTTTGATTCAAGATGGCAGACCAAATCATGACCTTGGTGTTAGGTAAAGGTACCCCTGCCCGTACGGGCCAGTCTTGCCAGACTCTAGGGTTGTGCGCCCATCTCACTCAAGATGCTCTCCTACCAGCGGGGGCCAGCACTGTCCGGAGACACTTCCGGGTCACGTGGCCAGCGTGACATCGCTGCTCTGGTGAGCCAGAGCCGCACACGGAAACGCCGTTTACCTTCCCGCTTGTAAGCGGTCCCTATTTATCTACTTGCACCCGGGGGTGCTTTCGAACTGCTAGGTTGGCAGGCGCTGGGACCGAGCAACGGGAGCGCACCCCGCTGCGGGGATTCGAACCGCCGACCTTTCGATCGGCAAGGCCTAGGCGCTGAGGCTTTTACCCACAGCGCCACCCGCGTCCCTGACCTTGGTGTTAAAGGTAAAGGTAAAGGTACCCCTGCCCGTACGGGCCAGTCTTGACAGACTCTGGGGTTGTGCGCCCATCTCACTCAAGAGGCCGGGGGCCAGCGCTGTCCGGAGACACTTCCGGGTCACGTGGCCAGCATGACAAAGCTGCATCTGGCAAGCCAGTGCAGCACACGGAACGCCGTTTACCTTCCCGCTGGTAAGCGGTCCCTATTTATCTACTTGCACCCGGGGGTGCTTTCGAACTGCTAGGTTGGCAGGCGCTGGGACCGAGCGACGGCAGCGCACCCCGCCGCGGGGATTCGAACCGCCGACCTTTCGATCGGCAAGCCCTAGGCGCTGAGGCTTTTACCCACAGCGCCACCCACGTCCCCTGACCTTGGTGTTACCTTGCCCCAATTTTTGGCATGATGGGTCCAAATTTACAAATCTCACTATCCATTTTTTTTAAAGAACACAGCATTTTTTGGTTTCTACAAATTCCCATGCCATGCGCTTCCCACATATATTCATTCTAGAATTTTAATTCTGTGTTTTCCAGCTGTATTAATATTTTCATGAATGTTATCAAGACTAATTGTCAATTGCTATGTTTTAATGGTCTGCTGACTGCGAGTTAACAAAATTAATTTGAGCAATTACCTTTACCCCAAAACATATATTCTGAAATTATGCAAAATTCAGAGTTGCTGTATTAGGACATCTGTGGGAATAATGATTTTAAAACACTCATTTCACCCTGGTAGCCCCTTCCAAAGAAAGCTAGAAATGCTAAAGTGCACATAACAAGATCCAATACAGTGTTGCCTCGCAAGACGAAATTAATCCATTCCGCCAGTCTCTTCGTCTTGCGGTTTTTTCGTCTTGTGAAGCACGGCTATTAGCGGCTTAGCGGCTATTAATGGCTTAGCGGCTTTAAGAAAAAGGAAACAAACTCGCAAGAACTCGCAAGACTTTTCGTCTTGCGAAGCAAGCCCATAGGGAAATTCGTCTTGCGGAACGACTCAAAAAACGGAAAACCCTTTCGTCTAGCGAGTTTTTCGTCTTGCCAGCATTCGTCTTGCGGGGCACCACTGTAACAGGCTTTTCAATCTCACTCACTACTGCCATGAGATTAAGTGTTATTGGACAGCATTCAAATATTCAAAAATGCCAACATAATTAAGCAGGCTGTTCTGAAATAATTGTTACCTGTTTATTCTTCAAGAAGTTCAACAGAGGAGTTGTTTTTTTTGCTAAAGAATGTAAAAGAAAGTGCTTTTGTATTTATTTCAACACATTTTATTTGTGGAAATAATGCAAGAAGAATATTCATATGAAAATTTTAAGTTACAAAACAAAACTGAAATTATGTATAACCAAAACTCATCAAAATGTAGTACAAATACATATAGTTATGCTGAGACAACAATTCTTTTCTGGTGTTTCCATATGGGGAAATAAAAATGCTGTCCATCTTCATGTATCTAACTAAATTAAGATCTTCCCTCATTACAGTGGTACCTCAGGTTACAGACACTTCAGGTTACAGACTCCGCTAACCCAGAAATAGTACCTCGGGTTAAGAACAGTTTCAAGTTAAGAGCGGACCTCCAGAATGAATTAAGTTTTTAACCCGAGGTACCACTGTATTTGTTCTGGAGGTCTGTTCTTAACCTGAAACTGTTCTTAACCTGAAGCACCACTTTAGCTAATGGGGCCTCCTGCTACCGCTGCGCCGCCGCTGCATGATTTCTGTTCTCATCCTGAAGCAAAGTTCATAACCCGAGGTAATATTTCTGGGTTAGCGGAGTCTGTGACCTGAAACCTATGTAATCTGAAGCGTATGTAACCTGAGGTACCACTGTACTATTTCAAAAATAGTAATTGATTTTTTAAAAGGTAAAACAGTAAAAATGAAAAAATCATGACCATACTTTAAAGCATACAAAAGTTAAAATACTAAAACAGATTAAAACTACCTCAACTTTCTAATCCTCTAGGGAGGCTTGTCTAAACAACAGTATTTTTAGCAGGTGCTGAAAAAGGAGTGAAATTGCCTGCTTGGTCTCAATAGGCAGGGAGTTCCAAAGATTAGGCGCTGCCATGCTATGTTCTGTAACTATATGCTGTGTAACAATACTTTTTATACCTATTAATTCTTTGTTTCTTGCTTCTATTTCCTCCAGCAATGTCTCAGGGGTGGATGTTAATTTCTCATCATCAGCACTATAGTTTTCCAAAAACTTCTTATATTCTGGATCTGATGAGGAACCAAAGGGTAAGAACCATAAATATACGCACTTAAAAATGATACATAACATGTAAAGCTAAAAGAAACAAGACCTCCAGCTGTCATGTTAGATATATGCTCTACTTTTGAATAAAGTATGTTGTTTCTACAGTACTGTTTTTATCTACCCGTAAAATACAACAACCTAGGGTGCAGTTCTATACATGCTTAACTGGGAACCAACCCCATTAAATTCAATGGACTTTACTTCCAGGTAGACATGCAGAGGTTTGTGCTGTCAAAAGGCTCTTTACACATCAGCAAGTGTGCATCAACCAAACATTAAATTCTCCCTAATAACCAGACAGAATAATCACTGTGAATAGAAAGTGTGGTAATACCCTTAAAAATGGTTAATGGCAATACTGTGTAACATTATTAGATCACATTAATAAATATTATGCAGTATTGCCATTAACTGTGGCATATGGACTTCTGACATGCAATAGGTCACTTTGATCACAAGATTTTATAATCTGTATCAAGGCAACAGCTTCTGTTGGCAATTTTCAATTGGTTTTAATGGCAGGTGCAATAAATTTTGCTCCTCGCCCGCCCCGCCCCCACAATATAATGCCTAATATCTGCTAATAGAAAAATGACCCACCCCCTTCAAAGATCTGCCCAGACAAGGTACAAGAAGTGGACAAGCCGCTGCAAGAACTGCACTAAAAATGCATCAAGTCCAATTTCCTACTTCATTGGACCTATACAGACATTGACATCCTGCGGAGGAATTTCTGCCATGAGACTATCAACAAAGTAGACTGTAAGGAATTAAACCTAGCAAGTGAAAAGACTTAGCTCCGTCAAGTTTAGTAAATGATCTAGGCATGAGAAAAGTGAAAAATTAGGGCATGTGGGGACAAGCAGAGCAATACTATGGTATGCTGGTGGCCTGTATCTAAGAACCTTTGCCTCAAACACATTATGAATTGATTTTATGAATGTAGTGTTGTTTAAAACTGTTTGTATGTGTGATTGCTCTTTGTATGTTTTTATTGTATTGTAAATCACTTTGGGATGGCTCATGGAAGTAAATGAAACCCTACACTGGAAGTATTTTCATCGAATGACAGCAGCGACTGCTACTACTCACCATCTTCAATGGTTCCAGCTTTGGCATCCTTTTTCTTACTCTTCTTTTTGGCTGCTTTTTGAAACGGCGCAAATTCCACTACGGCAGGATATTCTAGACCTGTCCATATATAAA
Organism: Podarcis raffonei; assembly: GCF_027172205.1. Taxonomy (NCBI): domain Eukaryota; kingdom Metazoa; phylum Chordata; class Lepidosauria; order Squamata; family Lacertidae; genus Podarcis; species Podarcis raffonei. The sequence continues at coordinate 40,552,567 of NC_070621.1, read as the reverse complement.
AATATTAAAGACAACAACAAAAATGTTAAGAATGGAAAAACCTTTTCTTTTTGTGTGTGTGTGTGGGGGGGGCTATATCTCAAAACCAAGAAACCCCACAATCAAGATAATGTTTTGAGACATGAGATTCACAAAACTCATTTCTTGCCAGACATGAGCTGTCTGTCCAGGCCTCCTGCAACAGCAGCTAATTGGAGAAAATACCTCCATTGCTACCCAAACCAATACTATGGTTTATATCCTGCTCACCTGGGAAAACAATTGAACTGGCCCTGAAACTACAAAATAGTTCTGATACATTTTATGAACTGGCAAATTGGATCATTTTTTAAAAAAAATTTAAATCATGATATGAAAGCTACTTGTCTGGTTATTCAAAAGCAAACACTTACATGAGACTATCCTATCAGAAACAATAAAGGGGGGAAATTGGCAGTATGAAGAAGGGTAAGCAATCAAAATAATATAATTCTATTATTCTAGAGTGCTATTTCAGCTACTGTTGCTCAAGTAGAGAATGCTAAAGCAGCATCCCATACCATGCAGAGCTAATGAACTCTGTTTTGCATGTCAGTACTGTACAATTAAAGTTATTATTACCAGAAATTATGTGTGCCTTGCAAATCCATAAAAAGGATTGGGTCTCTCTGGATCCACAACACAAATGTGGCACTAGCTGTGCTTCTTCGCCACACCCAAAGCCATCTGCTTATGCGGTGCAAAACAGCAGCTATCCCTAATTAGCAGATTAAGGTAGATCCTCAGTACAGTAGAAGATAGGGTTTAGACAAGGGACAGGGTACTTTGAGCCTTCCCAGATGTTGTTGGACTCTAACTCCCATAAACTGAAGCAGAGATGGCCAATGATCAGGGGTCTGGGAGTTGTTGTTTAACAACATCTGGAACGCCACAGGTTCCCCATTATTGATGCACACTACAAACCTAAGTGTACTTATTCAGAAGCATGTCCAATTGCCACTTGTGCGATTTACTTTCGAGAAAGTGTGCTTAGGAATGGGCTGTTAAAACAACAGTCCAAGAAAGATTATTTTGAGATGAACTGCACTAAAATCTAAGGTACCTACTACTACATTATAATGCACTGAATTGGGCTATAAGCTGTCCTTTGAAATCTTTAGTCAAGTAATAAATGCATGGGTTTTCCAGAATTACAGTTTAATTACGGTATAAATGTATGCCAACATGTTTTAAAGCAGATATGATATACAGAACCAAGTTTTAGGCTTACTTGCCTTTGTGATCAACAAAAACATAACCATCAAAGCGATCCCTGAACAGAACAATGTCTTCTTGGTTTTTAAAGTTGATGTATGCTCTGGAAAACATGTGAGGGTACAAACTGCAGAAGGACAGAAAATGGCAATGTATAAGGAAACGTCGCTGAGTGATGATTGTAAATATACACAACACAGACGGATGTAAAACAGAAAGACATTTATGACATGACATTGTTACATGAAGCACAGCCAAATGTTTATAGTTCCTTTTACCTGGAGTCATTAGCAAAGAATTCAAAATAGTCATGTTCAGGCAAAGGTTGGAGATGTTCTTCAAGCTGTTCCTTGGTCAAGCTGGGAGGCAGGCGTCGAATCACTACCTTAAAGAAAAAGTTGCATTTGTTTACAAAAACTAGGTGTATTATACAATATTTTTTCTTTTAAAAAAGCAAGGTTCCATCATACAGTGGTACCTGGGTTGTCAAACCACTTAGTTGTCGAACAAATCGGCTCCTGAACGCTGCAAACCTGGAAGTGAGTGCTCCTGTTTGTGAACGTTCTTTGGAAGCCAAATGTCCAGCACGACTTCTGGTTCAGTGCAGGAAGTTCCTGCAGCCAATTGGAAGCCACGCCTTGGTTTTCGAACCGTTCCGGGAGTTGAACATTTTCCCGGACCGGATTAAGTTTGACAACCAAGGTATTTCAAAACAAAGGAAAATACCTTAGACAGGGTGACATTTCTACCACAGATTTCATAATAAACCAGCTTCTCTGCAGCCCGTGCTCTTCTGGCATGTAAATCTCTGTGTAATGAATTCCATCAAGTAAAGTAAAGAAAAAATGCCGACCTGTCCTACAACAGTCTGATGTTTTTCCATTGCTATAGCTTTTTTGGATCCACACTTGTATATACACCAACACACACACACACGAAAAGATCCACTAGACTATATGCTTTGTACACAAAAGGTTCCACGTTTAATCCCTGGCATCCCCAGGTAGGTATGGAAAAGGTAATCTTATCCGACATACTGGTGGAGCCACTTGCCAGTCAGCACAGAGAAGACTGATAGGTCAATAACGTTAATCAGTACAAGGCAGATTCCTACGTAATCTTTCAACCAGTCTGTTGCATCATGTTCGTTACAACTGAAAGACATTTTAGCACACCAATTATTTACTGAATAGTAATGCATGGCAAGTAATAATGCTCTTTGGTGACTAGAATGTGAGTCTTCCTTAATAAGAGAGCTTTATCAAAACAGAGATTAAAAAATGGTGCAATTTGAGGCCAGTTTATACAATGAGCAGAACTGAAAAGAAAACCCCTGTTCTGGACCACTTCTGGTATAGGCCAGCTAAACCAGGTGAGAGCAAACCCTTGGTGAGTTTGGAGCACTTCCCCTGCTTACGAAGACAAGTTCCAGCAGATTTGGCAGATGAGACCAATAGTGGATCCAATGGTCAAGAAGGCAGTCTCTGCACATTCTGTAGAAGGAAGCGAGGGGCAGGTGGGGCTGGGAAGGAGCAGGAAAACCCCGATCCCAAACCTCCTCTGCCTTGTGGGAGATCTTGGGAAGAAGAAAAGGCTAAAACACTGCACATATCCGGACTGGGGTTGTACGCCTCCTTCCAACAACTTCTGCAGCCAAGCTGATGCCAAACGTTTTGCTCTGATTTCCTTTGGACTGGCGAGTCAGCGGTGAAGCCCAGGACCTCTATTGCACAACACTGCCCAGGCTTGCAGTGACCCAGGCAGGTGCTAAATGCAGCACTTTGACTTCACCCCAGGCGCTCCATCGTGTCTCGGGGTACAGATACCCACACAGACATTTCAGGCTGCAGGTGACAGTGGTGGCCGTCAGCAGTTTATGCGATGGTGGGGGAATGGGGAATAACGCACGCACGCACGCACGCACGCGCACCCGTCTTTTGAAACCTTGCGACTTAAAAGTATTCCCGCACCTCCTCTCTCGCCCCCCGACCCCCAACCTGCGGATTAAGGAGAAAAAGCCATCGCGTCAGGAGAGGCGAAGAGCCTAGTTCTCCATGCACTGCTGGGGGAAACCGCACGCGAATATTTTTGCGCTTGAACTGTCGCCCCACGAGCGAGAGGGAGGCTGACGCCACGGGGCTACGATGCGCAGCAAGGCGCCGTCGGCCCCGCGGAGTCCAGCCCAGCCCGAGGGAAAGGCGCCGCACCTGCCGGGGGACCCCGACCCCGACGGGCCCCGCGCGGGGAGCTTCTCTGCTGCGCGCACCTTGCTCAGGATCTCTTTCTTGTCCTTCGGACGCTCCAGCCTGTCCGGTTCGCCTCCCGCCTTGGCGTCCGCTGCCACCGCCCCCGCCGCTGCTCCCACGCTGCCGGTCGGGGTGACGGGAGCCCCGCGCTTCTCCTTCGGCCGCGCGTTCTCCTTGTCTTCCTTCATTGCGAATGCGGAGAGCCCCACCAGGCCTTCGCCCGTCAACGCCCCCGCCCGCGCCGCCGATGCCTCCCTCCGCCCGCGCCTCGCCAGATCCGCGCGCCCATTGGCCGCCGCTGCTCTCGCAGGAACGGGAGGGGGAGAGCGGGACGCCGGCGGCGGCGGCAGCAGCATAGTAAACAACGGCGCCACAGCGCCCCCTCGGCCGGCGAGAGGAGAGCCCGGCGCTCAGACCCAGTGGAGAGGCGCTTTCCCGCGACTACATCTCCCAGCATGCTCCGAGGGTGCCCGTCTTAGTGGGGCTCTTCAATTCGCTTGAGGCTTCGGGACTACATCTCCCAGCATGCATCGGGACAGGTGTCCTCCTCTTAGTGGGGCGTTTCAATTCGTCGGACGCTTCGGGACTACGTCTCCCAGCATGCACCGCCCCGCGGAGAGATGGCCTAATTTTAGTAGGGCGCTTCAATTGGCTGAATGCTTCGGGACTACATATCCCAGCATGCACCGCCCCGAGGAGACGTTGGCTCATCCCAGTGAGGCGCTTCAATTCGCGTGATGCTTCTGGACTACATCTCCCAGCATGCTCAGCCCCGCGGAGAGGTTGCTTAATTTTAGTGGGGCGTTTCAATTCGCTGGATGCTTCAAGAATACGTCTCCCAGCATGCACCGCCCAGCGGAGAGGTTGCCTAATTTTAGTGGGGCGTTTCAATTCGCTGGATGCTTCGAGACTACATCTCCCAGCATGCTCCGCCAACCCCCAAAAAAGTTTCCCGCATCTTTAAAAGGTTCAAATCCCGGCATGCACTGCGGCCTGTCAGGCACCTAACAGTTGCAGTATATATCGTGGCTTTTATATATAGGTATAAATATACTGTAAGATATAGTGTAAAGATATATAGTGTAAGAGCGGAGAGCGATATCCACTGAGCCTTTAAACAGAAACCAAACCGATCGCCTCAGAGCGTTCCGCGGGGCTTGTCACCATAGCAACATCACCCCCTTAACCCTGTCGTGGCCATGACAGGGGGGCGGGGGGCACATGCGCAGCTGACGCCTTTGGAGCGGGGGAGGGAGGGAAGGTTGCCTTCTGAGCCACGGTGCCTGAAGCTCGCGATAGTAGGGCTGTTGGCGGAGCATGCGCAGGAGCGCCAGCTCTTCTTTGAGGGCGAAGTCGTGTGGCAGCTCTGCTGACTGAGAGGTCGCCAGGGTCGCGGAGGGAAAGAGCCGCGCAGCCGTCGGGATGTGGTACGAGATCTTGCCCAGCTTGGGCCTCATGTACGTGTGCCTGGTCATCCCCGGCGTGAGCACCGCCTACATCCACAGATACACCAACGGGGGCAAGGTGCGTGCCATGGAAGCGGCTCCTCACGAATCCCCATCTCCCCTCTCCTTTTCTGAAATCCCATATTGCTGATTTAGGAATTGCTGTATCTTTAAGAACTTGTTTTGCGTTTATGTGATCGATAATGAACAACGGATTTAAGAGCTTGAGTTTGCTCTTCCCTTCCCCTCCCCTCGTTCTTTTCCCATGACTTTTCAGAGAGTCTCTTAAAACTGGTGGGGTTGGGGGGGTTTAAGCTGCCCTGAGAACCTTTTGGGTGTAAATAAAAAATTTAAGTGAATTGCACGCCTTCTTTGAAACTCTCTGAAGAAGTCGTTTAATATGCACAACCCCAAATCCAACGTGCAGTACTTGCGTGTAAACGCCAGGAGGCCTAAGAGACCGAAGAAAAAAAGCAAGTGACCCAGAATTTCTAAAATGTAATCAAGGCCAACAGCAAAATCATAATAATGAAAGCAATACATTTCAGGAGAAAGCTAGCAAGAAGAAAAAGAAAAAAATGTTTTCAGACCTTTCTGAAAGGGCTGCAGTGTTGATTCTGTTGATAATGAACTCCAAAGCTGTGGGGCTACCATGGCTTTAAGAGAGGATTGGATAAATTTATGGAGGACAAAGCTACTCGCCATCATAGCTATGCTCTGGTGCCTCCACAGGTAGCAATGCTTCCAAATATAAGTTTCTGGAAATGACAGGGAGAGTGCTGTTGTGTTTATAGGTTTCCCATATGCATCTGGGCAGCCACTGTGAGCAAAAGGACGCTCGATTTGATAGCCCATTGGCCTGCTCCAGCAGTTTGACTTATTTCTTAGACTGCCTTGTGCCTGGCAATTCACCTTCACCTGGTGGTTGGTCTCAGAGAATGGGCAGCTGGGTGTGGGAACTGACAGCCCTTCGAATAACTGACAAAAACCTTTTTAAGGCTTTAAAGCCCATAAGGATAGGGAGAGGGAGAGTCGTGTTGTCGTCCCCAGTCCCCATTTCATAATATTAAAACCCAGGGCCATCCAATGAAGCTGAATGCTGGAAGATTCAAAGCAAACAAAAGAAAACACTCTTCTACTATGGAATTCACTCCCAGGAGATGCATTGATGGCCACCAGCTTGAATAGCTTTAAGAAGTGGTTGGTCAAATTCACTGAGGCTAATGCTTTCAAGGGCTATTAGCCACTGGTATGTACTACCTCATGTGTCAGAGGCAGTATGTCTCTGAATATCAGTTGCTGCGGTTCACATGTTGGGAGAGTGATGTTTTACTCAGGTTCCCATAGGCATCTGGTTGGCCACTGTGAGAACAGGATGCTGAAGTATCCAAACTTTCTTTAATGGCAGCCCTATGTAGAGTGCATTTCAGCAGCCCAGTCTGAATGTGACAAAAGCACAATACAAGAGGCCTGGACAAGTTTTATTTATTTATGTAATTTATATTCTACACCAGAGGTTTTCAACCTTTTTGAGTCCACAGCTCCCTTGACCAAGTACATTCTTTCTGCGGTTCTCCTGTGGGGCTCAGAAGCCCAGTTATGTCACCCCTTGCCTGCAGAGTTGGCAGCCTCTCACCCTTTCTCAAACACCCTCCCTTGTAGAGTGTTCCCTCAGCCTCTTCCTCTCCTCTCCTCTCGCCAGCCCCAGAGGCACCATTCACCTGTGGTGCTTGTAGTCAGGGCTGCTGCAACAAACAGCTGTACAAACCTTTGGGAGGCAGAGACATGATAAGGCATTAGAGGAGGAAGGGAAGGAAAGAGGGACAGAAGCCATTGTTGCCCGCGGCACTCCTGACCACCATTCAACTCACTCCATGGTGCCACGGCACACTGGTTGAAAACCACTGCCCTACACTATCATTGTAGGTTTATTCTAAGGCAGTTAGTAGAGTATTACAGGAGAGGAAAATAAATATTTTAAAAGTAGTTAACAATAACAGATGGGACACAGGTGGCGCTGTGGTCTAAACCACTGAGCCTCTTGGGCTTGCTGATCAGAAGGTTGGTGGTTCGAGTCCCCTCGACGGGGTGAGCTCCTGTTGCTCGGTCCCAGCTCCTGCCAACCTAGCAGTTCAAAAGCACGCCAGTGCAAGTAGATAAATAGGTACCACTCTGTCAGGAAGGTAAACGGCGTTTCTGTGCGCTGTTCTGGTTTCGGTGTTCCGTTGCACCAGAAGCGGCTTAGTCATGCTGGCCACATGACCTGGAAAAACTGTGGACGAACGCTCCCTCTGCCTGTAAAGTGAGATGAGCGCTGCAGTCCCAGTCTGCGACTGGACTTAATTGTCAGGGGTCCTTTACCTTTACCTCTTACCTTTAACAATAACAGACAATAATTGCCATTTGAAATGTGTACCTTTCAGATCCCTGTCCCAGTAGATAGGCAGATTGATGCAGAAGAAAAGTATCCAACTGGTGTCTGGGCTCTAAAAAATAAAAGGTTACATATAGGCCACCCTGAACTCTGATTGGATGAAGGGAGATATAGCAATGTTTTAATTAGTAAAGGTGAGGATTTTTTTTAAAAAGGAAAATAAAGAAGAATGGTAAATGAGGACTTGTAAAAAAAGCAAATTTAAATAATAATAATTGTAAGAAAAAGGCTCAGTAGGATGATTTTTTATTAAATTTAATAAAAATTAAATTAACAAATAAAGCATGAACAAATATGTTCAACATGAAACTCTAGTTGATTTTCTTTGTTTATGAATAAGTTCTTTTTGGGGTGGGCATATTAAGTGAAACGAGCCTCACTCACACCTGCAGTTTGCAGCAGTGCTGTTCAGACATAGGCTTTCTTACTGCATCCATTGAACCCCACAGTGTTGTCCCCTGAATTGCCCACGACATCCAGATAATCATACCTTCAGCTAAGAATGACAAGGACAGTCTGTCATCTGTATATCTGAGCCTTGGTGCTAGGCTGGGAAGCAGGGCTGAGCAATCTGCTTTTCATCTCAAAAAAGGAATAGGTCTGCCCGCATCGGTTGAATTTTTCAATATTTCACATTTTTTGTCAACTTTGCTTTAAGTCTTTTCACGTTATCTGTCTCCCACTGCCTCTTGTTTACACATTGTCCACCTTATTTCTTATGTGCCCAGGAGAAGAGAATTGCTCGGAACACCTATCAGTGGTACCTGCTGGAGAGAGACAAGCGTGTGTCTGGAGTAAATCAGTACTATGACTCCAAGGTTGGTTTGAACAAACTTCCTTGCATGCTGCTGTCTAGTTGCAAAGTCACAACACTATTTTTTGGTGGGGGTGGGGAGCTAAATGCCACAACAGTTTACATTTGTTTTGGCCCCTAAATAATTTATGTACCTCTGCACAATGTTATTTTTATCCTTAATCTGTGTTCAATACTATAATGCGCATGGCATGTTCTGCTCATAGCAGAGCCCTTTTCAGACGTGTTTCTCCACATTATGTTAATGATGTGAAGAAAGAAACAGGGATGACCATGCATGCTCTGTCCCCTCTTGTGCATTCCTGATCATCTTCCACAAGTTGGAGAACAGCTGTCATTACTTGTGTAGATTCCCCATGGGTAGTTATGTGGCATCTTTAAAGACTAAATAACTTTCCAAACTACAGCTCCCATCATGCTTGGCTATTTGTCGTATTTGCTAGGACTGATGGGAGTTGCAGTTCAACAACATCTCAAGGGCCAAAGATTCCCCACTCCTGCCCTAAGGAGTCTTCTTTCCTAGTCCTGTGATGGCAGAGCACTTCTGTCAGTGGCAGCCTGATGTAGCAAAGGAAAGTGCAAACCTGCCTGCGCTTGCTAGTATTAAAAGTTGAGCAACTTGCTATGTGTTTGCACAATTATTATTTTTCTGTTTGTGGGATTAAGGAGGACACCACCTTGAAAAGAGGTTTGTTAAACCTGATTATATAGTGTAATTTGATAGCAGCAGCGTTGTGCACAGCAGACACATTTAACTCATTTGCTTCACTTTTTATTTTCCAGGGTTTGGAGAACATTAAGTAAAACCACGGTGCAATGAAAGCAACTTAATAAACATGTATTTGACAAAGTGTGGAGCATATTGATTATAATCTCACGAGGAGAGAGGACAATAAGCTTCTAATACTGTACCAATAAAATTGCAATAAAGAAATAAAATACAGATTGAAATAATGCAAATGTGAGAATGTTGACAAGACAGACAGAATACTTTATTGGGTTTGTTTTTCATGCTGACCTTCATGAAAGGTACATTTGATACATTACTCTTAACACATGGTTGCTGTTGTTGGCTTGAGTGATGGCACTTGTAGTCGAAAACATGTGGAAGGCATCATGTTGACTTATCCCTATTTTAATGGGTGCCAGATTGTTCTTCTTTGCTCTTTGATTACTACATGAAACCAGTGGGAAACATCAGCTGCAGAGTTGGGTATACTAATGACAACAGTTCGTTCTCATTTTCACCATCTAAGCTAGGTGCATCATTGGCCATGTTTGCTAGGACCAATGGGAGTCACAGTTTAGCAACAATAGGAAGGCCAAAGGTTTCTTATCCCTGGTCTAAACCTAAGGAGGTGGTGGTTATCCTGAATCAGAGTTTTGAAATTCCGTTTTGGCATGATGAAACTAGCTAAAACTTAATCCTGATAAGATGAAAGTACTATATTTAGGACTTATGACTTCCTGAAGGAACAAATATGCAGGCATGGTGCTCCTGGACACAGCTTTATATTTGGATCCTCAGGTAGTATCTACCATTTCACAAGCTGTGGATGTTTCTAGAACAGGCCTATTTTGGCCCTTTAGGTTTCTATGCAGCCAAAGTGACTTTCCCTAGGCCAGTTCCTCACCCTCCCTGAGTAGTTTTGCCTGGCCGGAATGTTAACTGTAATAATAATGCCTCTCACTTGCCTGGATAGAAAAATGTGTGGTATGGTATGGGAGTACAGAAAACTTTGACTTCTGCATGGCTGAAATGTAGCCTCCTGTTCAAAGGTGAAAGTCATACCCATGGCCCACCCACCACTGGCATGTGCCCCCATTCCAAAGGTTGCTCATAAAGGAATGTGGTCCCTCCACCCCTGATCTAGATAAAATATATCTATGGCACTGGAATTGAGTGGTCAGAGTAGAATGTTTGTGGGTTTTCAAACTTGGAGCATATTGTGCCAATTTTATATCAATTGGCTAGGTTGCCTGTTTGCTTTTAAGCCTAGTTTAAAGAATTAGACATTGACCCTTAAGGCTGTTAATAGCCTGGGACAAAGTTACCAGAACTTGCCACATGAATTTGTCTGAGCCTCCAGTTGGTTTCAGGGGCTCTGCTCTCAAACATGCCTCTGTTAGCAGATACTAGGTGCAGAGCCTTTTTATGGTAGTGTCATCATAAGTCTGGGATACTTTCCCTGGAAGATCCAGCAAGCCTGTTAATAATAATAATAATAATAATAATAATAATAATAATAATAATAATTTATTTATACCCCACCCATCTGGCTGAGTTTCCCCAGCCACTCTGGGCGGCTTCCAATCAAGGGTTAAAAACAATACAGCATTAAATATTAAAAACTTCCCTAAACAGGGCTGCCTTCAGATGTCTCTTAAAGAGAAGATAGCTGCTTATTTCCTTCACATCTGAAGGGAGGGCGTTCCACAGGGCAGGCGCCACTACCGAGAAGGCCCTCTGTCTGGTTCCCTGTAACCTCACTTCTTGCAATGAGGGAACTGCCAGAAGGCCCTTAGCGCTGGATCTCAGTGTCCGGGCTGAACGGTGGGGGTGGAGACACTTCTTCAGGTATACAGGACCGAGGCCGTTTAGGGCTTTAAAGGTTTCACCCTTTAGGTGAGTTAAGGCTCTTTTGGAGACATCCAGTGTCATGGGAATGAAGTCTGCTTGTACAACAGGACTGCTTTGTTCTCTCTGCAACTCCATCTGTAGCCCCAAAATCTGTTCTGGAGAGCTGAGGGATGCTTTGGAACAGATATTGTGGGGATATGAGGAGCTGTAGGGGGGAAAGAGGAACCAGAAGTCCTGTTGCAAAAGGGAATTTCCTATGTACAAGTGGATGAACATCACTGGATGTTGCCCAGTTTTCATTAAACATGCACTTGGGAGTGTAAACACTTTTATTTTTTTAATCTATCCCATCCCCAGTGTCTTAAAGATTATATTAGAAGGAGCAGAAAAGCTGTACACAAAATGCCAGTTGAAACAGCAAGCACAAGTTTAGGAAAGTCTTCACTGCAGTGAGCAGAGCTTTTTATTATTTAATGCATATCTCACACAAAACAATGTGTTTAGATTACTAAAGAATGCGAGTAAATTGCTGTAGGCTGGTTTCTAAATGTATCCCAGTAAAATCGGGAGCAGAGAGAAGATTGCTGCATTAGCAGATAGTGACCTTGTAAATGATTCCACTCCACAGGTAGCTTTGGAATCTGCAATGGTGGAAAGAAAATCAGAGTCATGAAGACACAGGTTAAGTTGAGATACAAGTGGAGCTTGCAACAGAATGTTGTGATGTGAAATGGGCCTGTTTGGGTTGTCAGACCCCTAACCAGGCCCTTTCCAGTATATTTCATTTCCCCCCATTTTCACCTGGTTTTCTGTTTCCTCCCCATCCATCAACAATCGGTCAGCATGTCATGGCCATGCTCCTCATTGTGTTAGTGTGCATTAAGAAGCAGGCAAGGCACATCATTCAGACCATTGGGCATTTTTTCAGTGATGCTCCAAAAATTACATCAATACATTGTGCATCTTTTCCAGTCAATGTTAGTTGCTTTTGGCTCCAATGGGGCACAAAGCATGAAATTTGCAAAACTACATCCTGACATCTTTTGAATTTTATTCAGCATTCAGTTTCTGCCCCAACAATAAGGTGTCTTTTTTAAATGAAAGGTACACTCATCAACTTCCATCATAGCTAATGATTTTACTAGGGCCAGAGACTATCAAACAAGGCAGTCTCATGTAAACCAGTAACCCCTTCTGTCTCATAATAAAACAAGGAACATTTCTCCTGATCCCATGGCGGGGTATCAAGTATCCAAGCAAAGCATTATACCAGCTGATACGTTATTGTCCTTCCCCAGTCTTGTTCCCTTCAAATGTTTGACTACAAGTCTAAAGCCATCCCACAAGCAATGCTGGCTGGGGTTGATGGGGCTTCTAGTTACTAGCATCTGGAGGGCAGCAGGTTGGTGAAGGCTGTGTTATTGGGATATATTTAACCCAATGCCATCTGTACTTGTGGCCTATTCAATTTCAGGGGAGATGCGTAGTTACCTTAAGACTGGGAACTTATTTCACATAACAGAGTGGTAAGTTACTCACTTCTCCAGATCACTTTGGATTTGACGTTGGTCCAGTAGATGTCATGAGACTGGGCGACTGTAGCCCTGATACAATAGGAAAAGGGACATCACAATTACAATGCATATTGAGATTGGGCTCTGCCTCCTCCTGCAATCATCATCATCATCTTATTATTATTATTATTATTATTATTATTATTAAAAAAACCCTCCAGTTTGTAATTACTTTGATGCAGTTCCTAAAGTTCATTATACGAGGGTTAAAGATTTCCCCTGATATACTTCCCATAGACTGAGACAAATGAAACTCGGCACAGTTATTAGTCCTTCTCCACATAGATACCAGCAAGAGCCAAAACACTTTCCTCATCACTCTATGCAGTTGTGGAGCCTCGTGAGTAGAAGTCAGCAGGTTGTGTCAGAAGCCACGACTTGACCTCAGAAATCAGCATTTCATCATCTGGAAAAAGCTTGCCCTTCAAAAATAACAATGGTTGGAAAGAGGTGGAAGTCTGATGGTGCAAGGTCGGGAGAATAAGGGGGCTGAGGAAGGATTTCATAGTCACAGGACCATGCTTCCGTCTGAGCAACATGTGAGTTGTGAACCGGGGCATTATCCTGCAGGAGGCAGACGCTTCTGGTCAGCATACCAAGCCTCTTGGTTTTGATGGCCTTCCACAATTTCTGCAGCAGCGAAGCATAATATGTCCCGGTAACTGTGGTAGCCTTTGCCAGGAAATCCATCATCACTATTCCACGCTGGTCCCAAAAGACCATGAGCATGACCTTGCCTGCTGATGGTTGGAGGTGGTGAGGTGGAATGTTTCCATTGTTTGGACTGGGATTTAGTCTCTGGGTCATAATGATGGACCCATGTTTCATCCTGAGTAATTAATAATTAGTCTGGCAAAGAAGCCATCATGGTTTTTGTGACACATGGCCAAACAAGCCCATGAGCATGTGACTTGTTCCTGCTTCTGGAAAGGCAGCAGCCGGGGAACCCACCGTGAGGACACCTTTCCCATGAACAAATAGTCATGGATGATTTTTTTCTACAGAGCCCACACTGATCTTGACATCTGCAGCTAGCTGGCAAATGGTTATGTGATGTTCCTCCAGAATGGCGATCTCCACTTCATCAATGAAGTGGCTTCATCAATGACGGACTATGGTCGCTTAGGAATTGGAGCTGTTCCACCGAAGTCTGACCACACTTGAACTGACGATGCCAGTGCTTGACTACGTCATACGATGGGGCATCTTCCCCATAAGTCCCTTTCATCTCATCGAACGTCTGCCGTGGTGTGTGCGCTTTCAAGTACAGGAACCTGATGACTGCCCTGCATTCAAGTGGTTTCATTATCAGACGTTACTCCACGTTAGCACCCGTAACAGAGAAACTGTTAGGAGCTCAAAGCTACAAATTACCACATTACCTAGGGAGAGATGTACATGTGCAATTTCATCCTCCTATGATAACCGGAAGTGGGTCAGAGGAAATCTTTAATGAACGGCCCTCATACTCTTAAAATAAACTTGCCTTCTGCCTTCTTGCAGAATGAAATCATAGCGTGCAGACAGAGAAAATTATCTCCCATTAATTGCCTGGTAATGTTTGCAGCCATCAAAAGAGGCTTCTGAAGCCATGGGAAGGAGCTTAAATCTAGATCAGGAATGGGGAGCCTTTGCCTTGAACTACAATTCCCATCAGCTCTAGCAAGCAAGACAGGGATGGCCAGGAACAAGGGTTGTATTTCAGCAATATCTGAAGATTCCTCACAACTGTCTTATGATTTAGGGAAGGCAGTATTTTAGAGAACATGTGAAACTTACACAAATATAACTACTGAAGGGCAGTCAGAGTTGGGTGGAAGCCATGTGTAACTGTCTTGTCCTGTTTTTAAATTGGTATTAGAATGAGTCACTGCGCCTTGTGGATTTCCAGAACACTGCAAAAGGAGACACAACATCACTTTAAATAAGCTTCCTCAAATTTATCTATTTTAAAGCAGAACCAAGACCCCATCACACTTTTTATAGAGCCAGTCCAGAAATATTGGGAGATAAATTTATTTAGTTCACCATCCATTAGTAAACAAAATTCATTTCCCCACATTGCCCAGGTTCCTGCCCTGATTTTTAATATTGCAACATTTTTTTTTAAGCAGCCACTTAGTATTCATCCTTTACAGAGATTTGTTTGCCTTTAAAAGCTAACCAGGCACGTTCAAATTCAAATGTTGAATTTTACAATCTGAGTTAAATTGATGGCATTATCTTGAAGGTTATGATTCCTGACACATTTTATAGACCAAGAGTGGGGGAGCCATCCCCCCTCTAGCTGTGGCTGAACTACAACTCCCATTATCCCATTATCTGGAGGGCTAAAGTTCCCCCAAACCTGTTTTGGACATTTGGAACCAGCCATTTTAGGACTTCTGGTCACTTCTGCTGTCCAGATATCAGAAGTGTTGAACTTCCCACTTATTTTAATAAAAGACACGTGGGCCTTCCTTTCTGACTTATGATGCATTGCTCTCCTGAACATGTTGCCATTTCTTCACAGACAGGCTGTTTAGGGCAGGGATGATTAATCTGCGGCCATCCAGACATTGTCAGACCCCAGCTCCCACTAGCCCAAGCCAGCATGTCTAATGATCAAGGATGATGGGAGCTAGAGCTTCAACAGCATTCAGAAGACCGCAGATTAGCCACACCTGATCTAGGATGTGGCCAAATTCTCTAATGCAGCTGATGGGAAGTGTAGCCCAAAACATCTGGAAGATACCAGAGTGAGGAAGTCTAAACTAAGCTCATCCCCACATCCCAGAGATGGGGATATTTAAGTTGTCCAGAATTTGGGCTACAAATCCTATCATCATCTCTGACTACTGGCCATGCTGTCTGGAGCTGATTGGAGTCCAGCAACATCTGGAGGGCCACACACTCCTTAACCACTGGCATAGCGCCTCATCAAACTGTAAGTGCAGGAAAAATGAATAACTAGCTGGATCAACTATGAGTTGTATCGTTCAATCTGTGACCCTTCTCTGGTTCGGGGTGGGAATGGGGACTGTTTCTGGCAATGATTTTGCTACAGCAGACACGAAAGAATGACCGTTTGTCTCTTACCTGTAATAATTTAGTATTATTGGGAGGAGTTTGCCAAAAACCTAGTGCAGCTGTGGAACCAAATGCACGAGCTTCCAACAATAACCCTCTGTATGCAGAACCAAGGATCTGAACTGGAGGAAGATGACAGGCATCAAGTAACAAATAAGCCTGGTTTGGTTAAATCGCTTGTTTTCCGCAGCTGGATCTATAATGGTGTTTATAACCTGTCCAGGAACAGGCTATATATTATGTTTGGAGAGCCTTTGGTGGTCCAGATGTGGCTGAACTACAGCTCAAAGCCATTGGCTATGCTTGCTGAGACTGATGATTCCCCATCCCTTATATATTCTCTGGCTGTTCTTGACCAACTACATTCTTTCTTCGGCCCCCCTGTGGGGCTCAGAAGCCCAGTTATGTCACCCCTTGCCTGCAGAGTTGGCAGCTCCTCACCCCTTTTGAAACACCCTCCCTTGTGGGGGGTTCCCTCAGCCTCCTCTCCTCTCCTTGGGAGTCTGCAGCTGCCGCCAATGGTCTCTAAGCTGCTCCCCCACCCCCAAGAGACGTGCCTCCTCACACTGCCCCACCGAGGCCTGGGAAGCAGCCGCTGGCCAGCCCTAGAGGCACCATAGCCTGGGGAGCTTGTACGCAGCACCTCTGATTATCCTTAAGTGCCATGGCAGGCTGGTTGAAAACCACTGGCCTACACCATCCCTGCTGAAACCCTAACCTTTTCCTTCTCTGCCCACTGACACACACATTTGGAAGAGAGCCCCCATTCCCTGTCTTTCACAGGCCCATCACCCAATTGAAGGGTTGATGCCTGGCCATCACCAGCCTTTGTTGTTCTTAATGACTTATACCCAAAGTGATACCCTGGTCCAGAAAAACAAAGTTAGGCTGCATTGTCCCACTGTTAAATGAAACTCTCTATGAGCCCACCTTAATTCTCAAATAACTGATTAAACTCCAGCACTGAGGAATCTAGAGGAGGTCAGGGCACCCACAAACAGGGTAGGGTGGGTGGATGAGGGTACCCATATACCCACAACAAACTAGAGACATATGCAGCAACATTATCAAAAGCCTTTTCTGGAAAGAGACTAAGTGCAAACTGTAACTCTATCTGGTATGCAATTAAGTTTTACTCCAATTACACCTATGGAACTTAACCGACAAAACTTAGTCACTTTGATTAATTTCAGTAGGTTTACTCTGAGTAAAACTTAGTTGCATACCACCATTATGATGAAGTACAGAGAAGGTTGCAAAGGGTTTTGCATTTGTGCCTACCTATATCTTAGGAGGAAAAACTTGATAAATATGTTAGCTCGGGTTAGTAATTACATTATATAACATTTTTCTTTTGTGTTTTTTAAAAAATAAGTTTGTGAGTTAATTAATGAGAATATATAGATTTCTTCTCCCCTCATTTTAAATAAATTATTGAATAAAACAAAGGTATTATTACAGACATCTATTTATCATCAACCAAAGTTTTTAAAATCCAGTTTAGAAACTTACCATTAACAGGCTGCCCGTTTAGGAAATAGGGTGTACTAACTAGGAATTCATAGGGTGCTGGAGTCTGTTGAGGCTGGGTCCCTGTGTGAATAGGTAACATATTCTCACAGGCTGATGCAGGAGCACCAGTTGGAAAGGCATGAGATGGACAGAGCATGATCCAAGGGGCCATCAAGTTGAAGAGAAGGAAGGGGTTCCAATAAGCCATGTCTGCAAGAGAAGTAGCTGCTAGTTCTCTCTCACTCTCTCCTGCTCCTTGGAAGCAAGAATGAATTCTCAGAGGCTTGAAGAATCTTCAAAATGATGAAAGCATGAGCTTTGCTGAGTCACTGACCCATAACAGATTCACTTTCTACTCATTTCGGATGCAATTATAACCCACTTCTCTTGCTCACATGACTTCCAAATTGAGAATTGCATATTGTTTCTTAAGGTTTCCATGTGGACACGAGCTAAGGAAATGGATTATGGAACTTGCACGGTGAGGACTTTACAGTGCTTTTGCCTGTTTCAAAGGGGCATTAGTTTTCTCCACTGTCCATTTCTATATTAAAACACACACACACACACAAAAGTATTGTGTGAACTGCATCTGTTGGGAAACTGCAATCGGTTGCTGCTTCCTAGTGTGTGTACACACTACACTGACATGTCATAAAACAGAAAAGTGTGCAAACTTTCAGTTCATTTGTTCATCAGATAGAGCACAGGGTTATCAAGACCACAACAGCAGAGAAAAATATAAATACAAATTGCATGGAAATTGTGACTTTTAAAATAAGAGTATAACAAAACCCACAGATTTAAAGTACAGTTTTGACCCACAATTCCTATTTATTTTAATGATTACCGTATTTTTCGCTCTATAGGATGCACCCGACCATAGGACAAACCTTGTTTTAGAGGGGGAGAACAAGAAAAAAAAATTCTTCCCCTCTCTGCTTAGCGCCCCTTCAGCGAAGCGGCAGGAGAAATGGAGCCCCTTCCATTTCTCCTCCCGCTTGGCTGAAGGGGTGCTGTGCAGAGAGGGGGAGATTTTTTTTTCTTGTTCTGCCCCTCTAAAAACAAGGTGCGTTCTGTGCATTCAAGGTGCGTTTACCCAAAGCCTCCGGAGCAGCTCTGGAGGCTTCAGGCAGCTACCTTGGAAGCTTGGAGAGCGAGAGGGGTCGCTGCGCACTGATCCCTCTCGCTCTCCAGGCTTCAGTGAAGGCAACCCGAAGCCTCAGGAGTGCGGCGGGAGTTCCCGCTGGGCTCTGGAGGCTTCGGGTTCCTTTCAACCTGCTCTTTGGGGTTGGCGGGGGGGTGGAGCACTGTTTTCCCCACCGCCAGCCTCAAAGACCAGGTCAGGGAGCAGCGCAAAGGCTGCGCGCCACCTTCCCGCTGCCCCCCGAGCTTGTGGGGCTGGCGGTGGGGGGAAGCGCTGCTTTCCCCCACCGCCAGCCTCGAAGACCAAGTCGGGGAGCAGCACAAAGGCTGTGCGCCACCTTACCGATGCCCCCTGAGCTTGTGGGGCTGGCAGTGGGGGGAAGCAGTGGGGCTGGCTTCAGCGAAAGGAACCTGAAGCCTCCGGAACACAGCAGGAACTCGCACTGCGCTCCGAAGGCTTCAGGCAGCTATCCCTGAGAAGGCACTTCTTATGTCCTTACATGGTTCAAGGGTAGAGATTGTGAGAAGGCATCTTCCAAAGCAATCCCACCCCGCAAATAGCTTTGGAGCCTTCTTGCCTCTAGCCTAGCCCTCACCCCTTTTCCTGTTCCCGCTGGAGTCTTCTTTTGCTTGCCACGCCTGCGGGCTCTCTTCCGGCCAACGCTGCCAATGACGGATCTTAAAAACTTGGGGTCGGTGAGATTCGGCAATCGCAACACCTTGCGCCTGCTGGACCTCCTATGCGGAGCGGGTTGTGTCTTGCTCCTTGTGAAGTAGGGTGAAATGTGAGGAGTGTTGCAAGCTGGTGCAGAGGCAGAAGGTCTGGCCGAGATGGTACAGCACGGCTTCTCTGTCAGGGGCTTCTTCCTAACCCAGTGGAACACCCGTATCATACGCCTCTTAGATGGGTTGGACATGCTGAAGAAGGTGCTGGAGGCCCAAAGACCAGGGTGACTTCAAAGTGGAGGACGCAGCAGGCAGTTCCCTATCAATGGTGCCAAATCCAAGCAAATGTTAGCTCCAGTCCTGTTAAATCAATCCAGCAATTATGAATGTTAAATAAGGGATTAATTCCTCAGGCAGTCTGAAAAGACTTTCTGCGGCTTTTGAATAGATGGGAGCCCCCAACTACTGCCACTGTTGACAGCCTGTTGCCCCTTCACTCTGGCTGAATGGGTAATGTCACAATGGTTCCTTCATCAGGTGTTTGTGAGCATGAAAATGCTGTTGGGCGTTTCAGCAATGAAGGCTCAGGCATAACATACTGTTTGAAAGTCTGAACATTTCCTCTTTTTTTATTTAACAAAATTTATATACCACTTTTATTATTTATATACAAATTATTAGGAGAGTAAGTTAAAAATATACTGTGGTTTATTCACTTAATAGGCTAGTTTACATACTTTATTCCTTCTTATACTTCTATCCCACCTTTCCTCCACAGAGCATACACACTTCAGCCTCCACCTTCTCCATTTTATCCTGACAGCAATATTGTGAGCTAGGGCCAAAGCTCAGTGGTAGAACAACTGCTTAGCATGCAGAAGGCATCAGGTTCAGTCCCCAGCATCTCCTGGTGGGACTGGGAGCGCTCCCTCTTCGGAGGCTTCGCATTGCTATAGCGGAAGCCAAGGAGCCTGCATTCGCTCCATAGGACACACACACATTTCCCCTTAATTTTGGAGGGGGAAAAGTGCATCCTATAGAGCGAAAAATACAGTACATCCTGGTTTTGATGGATTCGGCAAGGAGCTTGGCTGCGTAGAGTTCCCTGGGAAGAGGGACTAATTGCTAAAGGACTCTGGAAGTTGCAGCTTTGTGAGGCAGATACAGTTCTTTGAAAAATTATTAGCACCCTCAAATCACAGTTCCTAGGTTCTTTAGGTGAATTCAAGATTGTTTGAAGTGATAGTGCTGTTTTATATGTATGGTACAGATGTGGTGCTGGTGGAGGTTGCCTGTCAGCAGTTAGCACTAGAACAACAGCTTAAGCCAAGGGTCAGCAAGGTTTACCTCCCCTGGGTCGGTTCACTCCAGCGGAGATCCCTCCGTGGGTGGATCATGCTCATGTGAGTGTGCGCACCCACTATTTCTGACATCTGCGTCTGTGCAGACAATTTCCAGCATCCGCGCAGACAGGATTTCCAGCATCTGCGCAGACACAATTTCTGGCGCCGCTGAATCAAGTCCCCGCACCACGCTGGTTTGGCGCAGCATGCGAGGACTTGCCAAGTGGATGGCTCAGTTTGGGGACAGCTTGTGGGCCAGTTAAATGACCCACGGGGGCCGCTTGTGGCCCATGAGCCTTAGTTTGCCGACCCCTGGCTTAAGCACATGGGTCACTTGGTCAAAAAACTTTCCCATTACAGTGGGATGCACTGCATTTCTTTTAAATAACAGTAATTGGGTTTGGACCCAACTGAGTTCTTCTCAGGGTAGACACATTTAATGGACCTGAATGAACCACATCTATTAATCCAATGGTTCTACTTTAAGTATGACTACCAAGCATAGTCAGGAGTTTTGTTAGTGGGGTGCAGGACTTATGTTACCGGGGGCAGAACCTCAGTTAGCTATTGGTTTTTATTGATTAGGGGGAGGGCAGCTGCACCTCCTTGCCCCCCCCCAGCTATGCCCATGCTACCAAGGGATAGTACCCATTATTTATCATTTGCATCTATACTTATTGATTAGCATATGCAACATACTTTTTCAGCCATTAAGCACTCATCATCACCTTTTTACATTCCTCTGATGTCTGGCATACAGTTGCAGCTGTTGGGTTAGATCAGCTCCAGTCCTTGAAAGTCGTCTTCCTTTCTTCCCTTTCAAACTCACCCCCCCCCCAAAGTGTTTTTGGGCCAAAGCAATATTAATAGTAGGACAAATTTGCAAATGCTGATCTGAATAGAATGTGTTAGTAGTGGGTGAAGCAGCAATGGTGAGTGGCTCCACATTTTTGGAACTGTGGGACATGTACCCAGAGAAGATTAAATGGCTTATATTATTAACTATCTCTCCAAAGTCTCTGTGTCATTGGCTCTCCTTGCAAGCATCAAACCACCTGTGCTGGCTTTGTAGTCCAACACCAACAAACGAGTGTTTGTTCTCAGTCTTATTGAGGTATTTCCAACTAGGGAGAAACAGAAATTCTTTTTTGGGTGATCATCATCTTTGTCAAAAACATCACCGTATTTGTTATTATGTCCAGCCTGCTCTTCTGTTTTCATACCCAACAACAGTAAGTGAAGGCAAGCATCATAAAGTACAGCACAAATAATCAAATCATGTCAAAGCAGTGATAAGAAATGCATTCAAGCGAAAAATGGGGAGGAGTGAAAAATCAGATGACATAATGGAAGACATTATGCATGACATGCAGAAAGAGAAGAGAGAAATGCCCTTTCTCCCTCTCTCATAACACTAGGGCTGGATCTACCCAGCTATTAAAAAAACACTGAAAATGCTCTGCGAAAAAACGTTGCAAAGCTCACAATCAAAAATATTGAGAGGTGATTTCAGCTCTACAGTGCCATCTGGTGTTGCAGTGTTATAACGCATTTATCATGCTGTGTTTTGACAAACGTAGCTGAGTCCTAGAACTTGAGGCTATCCAATGAAGCTGAGCATTGGAAGAGACAGGAGACACAAAAGAAAGTACTTCTTCACACAGCACATAGCTAAACTATGGAATCCATTCCCACAAGAAGGAGTGATGATGACCAACCTGGATGGCTTTAAAACAGGATCGGAGAAGGCTCTCAATGGCTACTAACCCTGATGTCTACATCTTACCTGTACAGTCAAGAGGTAGTAATGCTTCTGAATACCAGTTGCTGAAACCTGTTACATTCAGGTGCTGCTTGTGAGCTTCCCAGAAGCGTTTGACTGGTTGCTATGAGAAGACTGCTGGACTAGATGAGTCATTGGCCAGTAATAGGTACAGAAAGGACTCGTACCTACGGGACCGCCTCTCCTGGTATGCCCCACAGAGAAACTTACGGTCTTCAAATAAAAATATCTTGAAGGTCCCAGGCCACAGAGAAGTTAGGCTGGCCTCAACTAGAGCCAGGGCTTTTTCGGCTGTGGCTCCGACCTGGTGGAACACTCTGTCACAAGAGACTAGGGCCCTGCGGGACTTGACATCTTTCCGCAGGGCCTGCAAGACAGAGCTGTTCCGCCAGGCCTTTGGCCAGGGCACAGCCTGACTCCCTCCCTCGGCAATCTTCGCGGAGCTCTGGCCCAATAGTGGCCAGTGGCTTGAATTTAATTAATTTTATAATGAATGATTTTAGAGTGTTGTTTGTGTTGTACTTTTGTATTGTTTTATTGTTGTTAGCCGCCCTGAGCCCAGCTTCGGCTGGGGAGGGCGGGATATAAATAAAATTTATTATTATTATTATTATTCCCTGGATGCCAAGATCCAGGTTTGGGGCGGCGTGTACTCTTTGCTGAGAGAGCCCCAGTGGAGATTTAAAATCACAAAACATGCAGCAAAGTCAAGCATGGAAATATAGGCTGTTAGACCCTTAAAATATGCCCTTGCGAGTTCCAAAAGTTTCCTTGTCCCCCAGCATAGGAAAAGATGGCGCATTTGGTAAGCTAAAAATGGTTTACTTACAAACTTTCTAAAAGTCAAGATTCATGTGCTTTAGAAAGTTGCACAGGCAGTAAAACTTGGGATTAGTTACAGTGGTGAAAGTTCCTAT
Source organism: Podarcis raffonei (assembly GCF_027172205.1). Taxonomy (NCBI): domain Eukaryota; kingdom Metazoa; phylum Chordata; class Lepidosauria; order Squamata; family Lacertidae; genus Podarcis; species Podarcis raffonei. The sequence goes on along the minus strand of NC_070621.1, from coordinate 40,529,804 downwards.
TAGTATTGGAATTTAAGAGTAGCTTGTGAGAGCCATCCAATCTCAGCTGCAGCACCCACCTCAAACCTCTTTACACATTGAGCTTCTCAGGTAGATTGATGGTGATCAATAGACTTGATTACTTATTTTCTTCCAAGATAAGGGGAAGTGACCTAAGCTAAGACTGGCAGAACAGCTTAATCTATGGTCTTAACCCCTTCATGCGTTAATTAGTCTTAATAATGTTGGTTATATGAGACTGGTTATCCCACACTTATAACACTTTAAAAGCTTGCTAAAAGCTCCAGTTTCTGGTGAATTATGTCTAGTACTTAATACTAATACTAATAAACATTTCCAGCAAGTGAGAGACTAAAACCATTTCTGCTCTGAGAATTTGTGGATGTTCCTTCCCAAATGAGTGACAATATTTCATCTGTGTTTCAGTTTCTAAAGTTTAGTTTATTGTTTTTAAATAATGATTGGGATTGTAGTTCAAAATCAGTGAAAGAAGAAAAAAAGACCACATTGCTTGCAAAAAAAAAAAAAGATTGTTGTTGTTGTAGAAAACTGTTTGTAGGACTTGGCCCTCTAATAATGGCAAATTCATTGTGCTTCCTATCCGCACGTGTCTTTTGCAGCAGTTGAGGTCACTGAAATAAATAAAAAGCCTGGTTTGTTTTTCAGAGAAATCCAGAACAAGCATTTGAAAATTGATTAAAACTGGAAACCAGATTTCCTGTCACAAGCAGTTAGAGGAGACGGCTGATCTGGAGGCTAAATATCTCACACTCAAAAACATGAAAGATCTCAATCATTGTTTCCGAAACTTCTGAGATGACATTATTGTCACTTCTAAAACTGGGGGCACCAACATGCATTGATTTCTTTTAGAATGTGCAAGAACTAAGCACCTGCACATGAGATGATCCACTGTGGTTTATTTTATTTTTTTTAATCCAAACGCTTTTACCCTGGGTTGTTTTTTAGGGGGGGTGGGTGGGGGTGAAAGAGACCGTAAAAGCTCTTCCAATCCAATTAAAATGGTAATTTCCAGAAGACTTCACAGCAGAGGTACTAAAACCCAATGCAGACTAAAGTCCTGGAAAAGCTGGGTGTTCTCTTTTGTTGCAGCTAACAAAAAGGCCATTATTGAAGGGGCCAATCAAGTCTCCCAGGGAAAGGGAGTTCCATATCCTGGGAGCCACAACCAAACAGGCCCTGCCTTGCATCCCAGCCAGAAGTGCCTTAAAAACAGGAGTGGCGTGGTGAAATATACTTGGAGTCGAGTGTGGATTTCATGCTCTTTATTCAGCTCATAGTAGTGAGGAATGGAAGTTCCTCCAAACTGTCTACTTTATATACATTATTTACACAGTGGGCCCCACGTGATTGGCTAATTCCGGGATTCTCCTGTAGGCCAATCAGGTTGCGGATTCACTTTCACCTGGAGCTGGATTGGGTGGCTCCTGCAGACCAATCAGACTGCTGCATTTTGGATCCTATTCAACTCAGTACATAACACATAGCTATAGGCCTCCAGGTGTTGAAGCACTACAGCAGAGGTGGGAAACTTGGAGCCCTCCAGATCTGGTCAGATTCCAGCTGACCAACCTGCATGGCCAATGGGCAGGGCTGAGGGAGCAACATCTGGAGCGTTGCAGATTCCCCCATCCCTGCACTACAGCTTCCAGCATCCCTCGCGTTTGGCCAGGCTGGTTGGGGCTGATGATGATTTCAAGTATTATATCTGGGCCACGAGTTCTCTGTTCCTGACAAAAAGGTACAGGGCTTCTGATTACAAACAGTAAGGAGTCATTATGCATGAGTCATTGTTCTTGGCATATCTCCTGATATGCTTGTGAAGAGTTGCAGTATGTAGCCTTCTGTAAAGGCAAGCTATTCTACAGCTTCTCTGAATGAGTAGGGATACAGCCATGATAACATTCTATGCAGAAATGTCACTTGTGTGCTTTCAAATGCCAATTCAGGCTCCACCCTGGTGTTGGTAATCTAATAGGATTATACAAACATCACTCCCTGTCAGGATTTTAACACAGGCTTGCGACAGGCTTTGTTTCAGGCCATGGGAAAAGAGGGAAGGATGAGTCTAAATTATGTTTTAGGGAACAGCACACCGTTAATTTCCCATTCCTGACAAGTATACAGCTAGGAGACAGAGGCTGATTCGATAGTGGGAAAGCCAGAGCAACGAATCTTGCAGAGATGCAGCCGGCCTCCTCTTCTGTGGTTGTTCACACATAATACATATAATGCTCATTTAAAGCATTTGACTGTACCCAGAGAATCCTGGGACCTGTGGTTTGTTAAGGGTGCTGGGAATTTTACCCCGGGGAGGGGTGTGAATTATAGTTTTTGGGGGAAGCAATGGTGTGTACGCAGCCTATGTTTGACTATTTAATGGTTTGCGAGTTCACAAACTGGGTTGCTGCATGCCCAAATTTTGTGGCCTAGAAAGCACCAATAATTTTCCTCCCTCCAGTCAAATGCATCTTTTAACCATGGTCATTCTAAAGGGCTTCACCCCCAATTCCCTCCCACCCCTCCAAAAAATTAACATGCAAAAAGTGCACGTATGATGTGGGCTGATATGCCCTGCTCTATAACGTGAAAACACCACCCAACTCGCATTAATCACTTCCCAGCCTCTTGAACGCCTAACAATATCATTGGCTGCACGCTGTGTGCTAAGAGCTGATCTCCACCAGTGTTCTTTTTTCCTTTCAGTAGGATGGAATGCCTGTACATCAAACCTGCAGCTCTATTGGATGAGCTGCTGTTGCCCAGGCAATGATTGTGACCAAACACTTGTCACAGAAGTCTGAGAGCCCGCTGCTTAATGAGCCCTGGGAACCTGCATCTCGGAGGAAATAAAGCAGCTCCGATCACAAGAGAAAAGCATCTGGAAAGCACTTTCAAGCTGGTAATGGAGTGATCTACTATCCTTTGCGGGATCAGAGGAAGTGCTGACTTTCATACAACATCCCTTGGTGATTATTTCTCAGAGCAATGAGTACCCACTTTCTCATTCTTAATTATTAGCATTTGTGGCTGAACGCAGTGGAAATGAGAGGACTAAAGGAATGCAAAGGCACAGGCTTGTTCATGATTTCTCATTCCCTCTTTGCAGATTATGAATTGCAGGCATACACCGAATACTTTTCAAGGCGTACACTGCAAAATGTAATGAAATAATGTGACAAAGATGTGTCTGAGCCATAGCTCGGTGGTGGAACCACATGCTCTGCAGCAAAAGGGCCCAGGGTTAAAAAAACAACAACCCCATCTCTAATTGGGGTTGGGAAAGAATCCTGTCTGAAACCCTGGAGAACTGTTGCCGGTCCGTGCTGGCAAGCTAGGTAGGCCAATAGGCTGACTCAGTATAAGGCCCTTTCGGTGTTTTTACAGGGAACCAGGATTAGTTGCAGCTCGCAAGTGAGCATACACTCAGTGGTAAACCAGGTCTGCCCTGTGTAACAGCCCAAAATGTTTTTCTTAAGAATGACGATGGGGTTTTGATCTTTTGTATGATTAGCAGTGGCAGAGTAGGTTATTGCTTGCTGTGTAGGTCAAATTCTGAGCAATGATCCTTATGACCCTGTGTGCTATCCTCATCCTCTCCTTCTAGAGTTGTGGACAATGGAGGAGTTGACCAGTAACGTGGAAGGCAAGGATGCACCTGTGAAAGCTGTAGATGCATCCATGGAAGCTGAAGATCCAGCTCTAGAAGCCATCAGGAAGGCAGCAGAGTCTATTGTGAAAAATGTTATCAGAGATGCAATATACACTATTAGACACCTGCAAAAGACAGAGGCAGGTATTACAATATTAACTTGCTATGCTTTTGATGCCTCCTGGATGGTATAAAAGCCACCCATACCGGAGATTAACTTATTCCCTTCCCTTCAGTTCCAGGAATCAAATATCCAGTACCAAATATTACATGGATGAAGTGCAAGGATTTCACAGTATTTAATGGACTGGCACAGATTGAGGATTATTTAAAAGTAAGTTTAAAATTGGATACTTACTCAATGCCTTTAGCCAAGTGACATGACTGTCTGGATGCATGAGTATGCTGTGAGAATCAGCTGGAAAGGGCCTGTATGTTTGGTGGCATTGAAGGTAACACACAGTGCAATCCTTTAGATCAGTGGTTCCCTCAAGGGGTCCGCATAACCCACCCAGAGTGTCTGTGGCACCTTTCACAAAACAAAAGCTACCATAGAGATTTCAATTTTTTCAAAAGTCCATAGCTTGGCTTTTGAAAAAAACACAGTACTTAGCTATTTGGGAACCACTGCTATAGATGTGTACATGGAAATAAGTTTCACTGTGTTCAGTGGGCCTGAGTCCTTGGTAAGTGGGTTTAGGATGGCAGCTTTATTGTACCAAATAATTGATACTATGTTAATAAGAGCAACAATATTTCTTTATCTTTTTTTCTAAATTTTAGTGGGTAGGTGTTGCAAGTACATCAAATATACAGCAATGAATGACTAATAGCATAGGTAAAGGTAAAGGGACTCCTGACCATTAGGTCCAGTCGCGGACGACTCTGGGGTTGCGGCATTCATCTCGCTTTATTGGCCAAGGGAGCCGGCATACAGCTTCCGGGTCATGTGGCCAGCATGACTAAGCAGTTTCTGGCAAACCAGAGCAGCGCACGGAAATGCCGTTCACCTTCCCGCTGGAGCGGTACCTATTTATCTACTTGCACTTTGACGTGCTTTCGAACTGCTAGGTTGGCAAGAGCAGGGACCGTGCAACGGGAGCTCACCCCGTCGTGGGGATTTGAACCGCTGACCTTCTGATCAGGCAGTGAATCTGGCTGTTATCATTAATTGCAAGTTCTTCCGCACCTCATGTGAAAAAGACCAAAGGAACCTGCAGTCAATGTACATCCTCAACCACACAGTTAAACATTTATGCTCATTTATAGCCATCGTTTTTCACCATGGAATTCACGGCAGAGTACATGCACAAATCCCACCCAACCCTGTTTCTCTTCACTATCTGGCTGCTATGACAGAAGGGGGGGAGAGGCCTTTTTCTTTCCCACCCTTTAATGACCACTAGTGCAGGCAATCCAGTCATGCCAGGGGCTCTCAGGTAGGCCAACACCACATTCCCCTTAGGATCCATCTATGGCAACCCTATCTGTGGGCAGGTAACACTTTTGTCATATCCTTATAAATAGTGGCACACATTTTTATGTCTATGCAGGTTCACAAATGAATCATCTTTTTATATTAGGTAACAATTATCGGCTCCTATGAGGAAGCCTCCACAGACTTTAAGCAAGGAGCAAAGAACGGTTTGTGTTTGTAAGACTTTTAAAAAGTTGCTGCTGCTGTTGTTGTTGTTAACTGCCCTTCACTAGAAGGTCAGTTCTATTGCAGCTACCTACAAATGGGCTTCTGGTCTCCACATTTGTTGCAGCATAGATGGGATGGCCAATTGGGCAGACAAGGGACTGTATGGCAGCAGTCCATTTTGAAGAGTTTCTTACTCAGGTGGGTCTTAACTGACAGCTGGCCTGCTCAGCCAATCACAAAGGTATTGATTGCCTACCATGACATAGCCAAAAGATTCGCAGAGGCTGTGGGTGATCAGTACTGGGCCATCTTAAAGTGAAAGGCAGCCATGAATGGGGCCTGGATCACACCTGCATCATGTGCCCTCAGATCACGGCCTCAAACCTTCACCTGCTTCTAATCCTCCTCACTGCAACCTTGTAAAGTTGGGAGAAAGCGAATGGCCCAGTCAGTCAGAGAGTTTTTGCAGCCTGGCAGGGGATTTGAAAGCAGGAGTCCTTATTGTGTGACTCATAACATTGCAATTCTGATAACGCCAAAGGCTTGACATGTGCTTGACACAGCGGGTTGTACCCACTATGTTCAATTGCTGGCAAAGGTGAGCAAATGCTTGTGCATGGGGCCACATCGTGGCTTATGTTTATTCCACAGACATGGGAGCTTCATGAGAGCTGGCTACATTGGACAAACTATATCAGCGAAGAGGAACTGGAGTATTCCACGAGATACTTTTACCGGGTCCGCTGGAGTATCCCAACCTGTAGAAAGCCCATCCCACGAGCAACAGCATGTGTCTATTTCGTCATAGAGATTTCCAAAATCAGACCATCAGTAAGTATTTTGACATTGCCTCTGAAGACCTATAAGCCCAGAGGATAATTAAATATTCTTATATAAAATAAAAAAAGCAGGAAGGGGGAGAGAACACCGTCATTAGGATCAATTTTGAACTTCTGAGATCTATAAACTTGATCATTTGCCAAGTGCTTGATCACACTCCCTTCATGTCCTTTATTTGAAGGCTCACATATTTAGGCAGAACAGTCCCCTGAACTTGAACTTCCTAAGGACTCCAACTAAATAATTGTGCTAGTGGCAGACAGTCTAAAGACTCCTGTCAGCATTATGAGACTTTCCCCCCACTCTTCTGCCCCATCATGTCCCCACATCCCCCACAAATTAGAGGAGAGGAATATCAGAAATACTTGTGCTGACGAAATGATTATGAACCATGACATTGAAATCCACCCTCCGCATTTAATTGTTTATAAACTATTTAAACTGTTGTACATTTATAGTATAGTCTAATTATGAAAGCTTTTAAGGCTTTGATGGAATTGTTTTGTCATGTATTTAAATTATGTTTTGATTTTGTAACTGATTTTATACTTGTAGAAGCCATTTTGGCATGTAAGCAGTTTCTAACTTTAACAATGCTAGTTACAGTAATACTTCCGTTAAGGGACGCAGGTGGCGCTGTGGGTTAAACCACAGAGCCTAAGGCTTGCTAATCAGAAGGTCGGCGGTTCGAATCCCTGCGATGGGGTGAGCTTCTGTTGCTTGGTCCCTGCTCCTGCCAACCTAGCAGTTAGAAAACACATCAGTGCAAGTAGATAAATAGGTACCGCTCTGGCGGGAAGCTAAACGGCGTTTCCGTGTGCTGCTCTGGTTCGCCAGAAGTGGCTTAGTCCTGCTGGCCACATGACCCGGAAGCTATACGCCGGCTCCCTCGGCCAATAAAGCGAGATGAGAGCCGCAACCCCAGAGTCGGCCACGACTGGACCTAATGGTCAGGGGTCCCTTTATCTTTACCTTTAATACTTACGTTGCAAATAATCAATAACAAGTTTTGGACAGTTTCCTCTGTAATGGTACAAACAGGAAAGGATCTTCCCATATACTTCTGTCTCTAGGTATGATTTACCTTGTCATCCACCCAAAAAACGACAGAGGCGGGGAATGTGATCCCACATGTTTCTAATGTGAATTGGTTTATGTATAGAACTTACACTGCTTCAAGGGGGTCTGCATAAGCAGTGAAAACAATACAGTACAGTAAACCAGACAGCAGCAAAATGCCAGGGATAAAATCAGAGAACAAGGCAAGAAAACCTCAGCTAAAAACCAATAGAGCAGGTATGGGGAACTTTTGGCCCTCAATTTGTTGCTGAATTACAACCCCCCATGAACCCCAGCAAGCACAGGCCATAATGGTCAAGGATGATGAGGTCAGCAACATCTGGAGAGTCAAAAGTTCCTTAAACCTAGGAGCACTTCCTTTTGCCTGTCCTGCATCTCTCTATCAGCTTCATCAGATGTCCTGGCTTCTTGTTTTGTAAGAAGAGGAAAACTGTTGCTGATCCACCCAACTCATAATTTTACACACTTTGACCAAGTCTTCCTCTCCTTTTTTCCAAGTTAAAAGACTAACTACTGCTGCCTTTTTAGGATACTGTTCTTTTATTATTATCATTATTACATTTTAATCTGCATATGCAGCACACCATCCTGGAATTTATTTTGATGAATGTTTAAAAATAACTGAAATACAATTTTGTAACCTTTCCCAGTTGGAAAGGTTGAGCCGCAGAGGCTTATTGTATACATAGTACCAAGACCCTAGAGGCGCGCCCATCAGACCCCAACATTCTTCTCTTGCTTGCAAATTTCCTATTGCTATTACATTTTGAGTTTACTAGTGTCCATGAGGACCAGAATGCCCTTGTAGGGAAGAGTGATTTTAAAAAGCAAAATGGAAGCCCAACATTCTCAGAGTGTGTTTTTCCCCCTCTCCCTCATTTAATGCAGACATTGCCTGTTGAAGTATTCTTTGTGGTGGAGACGAATAAGCTAATTCACAGGTATTTTCTATTTTAAAAATAATCCATGAAATAAAGGTGGTATGATAAATTCTGCTGAATGTTTTGTTATGGGAAAAGATCTGCTCATCTTGCAAACCCATCTAGGAGTGAATTGTACCTGCCTTTCTCTTTGTCTCTTTGATTTGCAGCTAGGACAGCTGGCTTAGAAGAGACCAGGCCTGCTCTTGTGCAGAAATCAGCTGCAAAAAAATGTACCATAATCTGCTACAGTTTGCAGGACACATGGCTGTTTTTTGTTTTTTTCAACTACATTCATGGACGATTCATCTCTTAGCCTGCAATCCTATACCTACCTACCAGGAATGTCTAGGATTCTGCTGCTTAGTGCTAAAGGATTGTTTATTCAATATGTGCCCTGAGTTTAAGAGGCTTCCCCAAAATTTGATCACATGCTCATTACTGGACACCATGCCTATGACTGGCTGAGATTTGTTTTATGTTAGGGACCTAAGAGGGTTGCATCCAATGTAGTGTTAAGTAACCCATTCTGGTAGTGCAGGAATTTACACTTGTGTAAAGTGCGCGCCTTTGTATACCCCTGTGTGACTCGAAGATCTGTCCTGGGTTTCCCCCAACTCTCAGGAGTTGATTATGAGTGTGCAGAGAGGGGACAAAATTCAATTGTGCAAGTGTAAATCCTTCTGCTAATGTAGGGTTGCCATATTTCAAAAAGTAAAAATCCGGGACACCCAGAAAGTTGTTGAGCTTTGACAAAGAACGCCCCCCCCCAAATCACGATTTTTCGATTGACTTGCCTAAGATCCAGGATAAAGTACTGCCTTTCAGAAATTGCCCCCAGACATCAGCTTTGAAATTCTGGACTTATGGCAGCCCTAGCTAATGGAACAAGTTCACTGGATACCATCCCTTGACACAAATTTTGTTTTAGTTTTTCTGTGTGCAAGAGGACTCAGATTTTGGTTGCAGAAATTTAAGTTTTTTTCCTGTGGGTTTTTTTTAAAGTCACCATAAATGGGTTAAAAGGCACAAATCAGTGCATTAAAAGTACAGATGTGTGCAGGAACAAGCTAAAGGTGGCACAGACATCAGGACAGAAGTGTTAGCACATAGTGCATTTGAGCAATGTCAAACCAGGCCATTTTTAAAAATCAGGATCCACCCTATTCCTGTGACTGTAATGTTTTTTATTTTAAACTGTTGTAACCTGAACTTAAGACCTGCAGATAGTAGATATTATGATGAATATTGTAAGGGAATTAAATTTTCCAAAAACAAACAAACAAACAATAGTTCCCAACTCAGATGTGTTAAGTAACCCAACTCTTGTGTTATATTTCTTCTGCTGTCTCTCTCTATAGGCCAGGAGAGTCTCGATTCAAAGAAAAATGGCTCAAAGATGTGATTGAAAGCAAAATAATCATGATGGAGACCATCACTTTTTAGTTCCTCTAGAATTGTTACAAACTAAAAACTCTCTTTTAGGTTTTCTGTTAGTTTTTATAAATAAAAGTTGTGCATATCTGTAGTCAGCTTCTCATTTTTGGTCTTTCTGTGTTGTGTTAGAAGGCTTAATTCCTGGAGAGTAAATGTTATTTGATCAAACCCGCAAAGCATCAGTGCCCTTAATCTTGCAGTAGACATGGCAGAGATCTCTACTTACTGCACTTTCAAGTCTATGTAGGCCAAGGGTAGCAAACGTGGTGCTCCCCTCCCTACATAATTCATGACCATTCACCAGGCTGGCTGGGGCAGATGCAAATGGTACTCCACAACATCTGGAGGGTACCATGTTAGGAAACGAAGCTTTGCTTACACAGATATGGCCACACTGCCAATGTCTGCAAAACTCTTTTTAACGGAATTTGCAAGGGGTTATATTTGCATGTCACTCTGTGTCATAAGCTAGACCGCCAGATGTTTTGGACAACAACTCCCATTATCCCTTACTATTGGGAATACTTAATTATATTTTGGGACACGGGTGGCGCTGTGGGTAAAACCTCAGCGCCTAGGACTTGCCGATCGTCAGGTCGGCGGTTCGAATCCCCACGGCGGGGTGCGCGCCCGCTGCTCGGTCCCAGCGCCTGCCAACCTAGCAGTTCGAAAGCACCCCCGGGGGCAAGTAGATAAATAGGGACCGCTTACTAGCGGGAAGGTAAACGGCGTTTCCGTGTGCTGCGCTGGCTCGCCAGATGCAGCTTGTCATGCTGGCCAGGTGACCCGGAAGTGTCTTTGGACAGCGCTGGCCCCCGGCTTCTTAAGTGAGATGGGCGCGCAACCCCAGAGTCGGACACGACTGGCCCGTACGGGCAGGGGTACCTTTACCTTTAATTATATTTTACTGTTGTATTGTTATTTTTGTTTTCCTCTACCTTTTAAAATGTTTTATGTATTCTTTTTCTTTAAACTCATTGAAATATGCTTAATGGTTTTTGTGGAAATGCTAAGGATGGTAGGGAAGGATATACAGTGGTACTTCGGGTTACAGACACTTCAGGTTACAGACTCCGCTAACCCAGAAATAGTACCTCGGGTTAAGAACTTTGCATCAGGATGAGAACAGAAATCGTGCTCTGGCGGCGCGGCGGCAGCAGGAGGCCCCATTAGCTAAAGTGGTGCTTCAGGTTAAGAACAGTTTCAGGTTAAGAACGGACCTCCAGAAAAAATTAAGTTCTTAACCCAAGGTACCACTGTATTTATTAAGTATTATGATGTAGCAGAGCAAATTCCCCTCAATATAGCTGGAAGCTAGTTTGCAGATTCGTTTGAATCTCGTAGTTAAGATTATTTTCTGGTGTTGCCTTTAATCCCTCTTAAAAGAATAAAGACATGAGAGTCTTTCTGAGTAAAATAACAAAAAGTTTACTCACATTTCAGTTCACAATATGATTCCTGAAAGGCAGACTTTACTTAGTAGTTACACAAAGAAACTGAGAGTTCATCTCATATGGAGACTGAACTTGTGCTGCTGGCTAAGAGCCAGCAGACAACAAAATTACATGAAGAATAGAAAATGGTTGCAGGAGAGCAGCGTGGCAGCAAAAGATCAGCAAGGAAGACAAGAGGAAAAACAAGAAGTGAGAAAATGGCTGCATGACTCGGCTCTTTTAAGGAGTCAGCCAGAGCCATGCCCATCTCCCAGGTCACAAGCAGCGGAAGGAGCTCCCGACCGGTGGTATAGGAAGTTACACTGACTGGATGTCCCCCTGCCTGTGTCCACTCTAGGAAAACAAGGAATGTTGCATTTGACTGCACCAATGGATTACATCCCACAATTTTATTATTGGGAATTCTTGCTCTCAACAGTCCCAGTTGTTCACCTATTTGAGTAATAGTACCATAGACTGCTTAGTCATGCTGGCCACATGACCCGGAAGCTGTCTGCGGATAAACGCCAGCTCCCTCGGCCTATAGAGCGAGATGAGCGCCACAACCCCAGAGTCAGTCATGACTGGACCTAATGGTCAGGGTTTTACCATAGACTGCAACATGCACACTAAGCCGTTGACATGTGATCTTTATTCAAGACCTGCTTGTGAGCCACAGCCCTGAGTTCCAATTTTCCAAATGGCAAGTGCTTTCAAACACTGTCAAATGTTTATTTTTATAGTTGTTTGAAAGAACGAGTCATGGCCTGAAACTGACAAGCCATAGATAAAAAACCACTAAGGTGCATCCAGGGGAACAATTTTAAATGTAACTTTCCAGAAATAATACGTGGTTTTGGAATTGTGAAAGGAATGGTACACAGGATGCACATCAAGCCCACTCCCTGTACACATTTTATGACTTCACCACTCCCTCCCAAATTTTGCATCACAGTTCCTTGTGCCCCTGACGGTCCCCTGAACTTGGGAGGGAGATTTTTTAGAAGGGGTTTGAGGCTTCTGAAAGAGCAGAGGTGCTCAGAAGTCACAGTGGATGGCACATGCCAGACACATTTCAATACTGGCATAAAGACTGCCTACAATAGGTGTTTTCAGCCCATCAAAGCCTGTGGATATCTAACCTGTTTCATTCCACTGAAACTCTATTTGCACAATGAAGTCAGGTAGGAAGATGCTTCCAATCTTCAAATAGTTCTCTCTCTTGATGAGCTATCAGTCAGACTCCCCATACTAGTTAATGTACAGGATGATGAAAGCAAATCTGTACTAAGAGAAACGGGAGGGCGCAAATGCCCATTACACTGCTGGCTCAGTAACAGGCTAGTCACTGGAAGACACTCTGCTGCAGCATTATACAGCTTCTCATTAAAATTATAAAATATATTAATACTTAAAATGTACAAATCTGCACAAAGTGAGCTGCTCCAACTTTATTTACAAGGAATCAGAGCCACTGAAAATGACTATAATTTAAGTCACTTAAAATCTAGTAAAAGAGAATCAAGTCTCACTAATATACAACAAACAAATCTGTTCTGAAGCTTAAAAAGGCTGTGTTAATGACTTTTTGTCTTTCCCTTACCTTGGGAATCAAACCTATCATTTCCTCCCAGTCTACCTGAGCACCTTAGCATGTGAAGAGGTTTGAACTGGTTACTCCAGCTTAGCAGCATGGCTTCTCACAAACCACTCTTCACTTCCTATGCCAGTTCCTAGGCCAGTTCACTTCCTATGTCTAGGAACTTTCATCACTTTGTAACTAAGTTAAGTTTTACTGCCTGTGCAACTTTTCTGACTGATGTGTGGAAGAGCACATGAATCTGACCTTTGGAGAGTTTGTTAGTAAACAATCTTGTAACTTGCCAAATGTGTGGTCATATCCCATTCTGGGGGAAAATTTGGAACTCACTTGAAAGCGCATATTTTAAAGGTAAAACAGCCTATATTTCCATGGTTTACTTTGCTGAATATATTGTGACTTCCAATTCCCTGCTGGGGTTCTCTCACCAAAGAGTACTTGCCCAGAACTTGAGATGTTGGCATCCAAGAATTCATATATATATATATATATATATATATATATATATATATGCGTACCAACATTTATTTGGTTATCTAATGCCATTTGAAGATCACTCTGATCCACTCTGTGACTCGTACTGTACACTCAACATTCTCTTAGTAAAGGATTGAAAACAAAGCAACTTTAACAAAATGCCAAGTTTCAGTTCCACAAGTCTTGATTTGCTGCTCAGAATTTTACAAAGTGTCTTTTAAATCCACCAAGTGGCACAGTACCTTGGATTGCTAGCAATATTTTGGGATAGTCTGCAATAGAGCCTTGTCTCATTTCATTTAGGTCATTGTCCTTCTGCTGCTGTTAATGCCGTACAGCAAATTTGTGAACAGGCTATCCACATACACCTGTCAAGGTTCCTATTGATACATATAAACCATTTCCTGAAGTTCAACCAGTAGTACACCCTACAAGTAGGGCTGTGATGCTGGACACCTGTTTGTGAATCGCTGTAATAGGAGACGGTTGTCAATATGCACAAGAAGAGCATCCTGCTCATTTGTCGTCTTTGCCCTTGGTTTTCCTGTAGACCATTTCTCGGAAGCTTGCCAGAATCTTGTTCTCTCTCTTCCGCCTCTCCTCCTGGTTGAAAGATGCCAGGGCCCTCTTTTCATCTGCACTGTAGATCTGGTTCTCCTTACGCAGACGCACGGCTTCCATTCTCCGGTGCCTGAAGAGAAACATGATGCACATCAAAAAACCAGTAATGTTCAACAGGAAGAGAAGATTTCCTTCATTACTAGCTCAATTTCTATTAGCCATTACCCAAATGTCTCCCCCTACACTGTATAACAGCAGCAAAATTTCACAGCAGTCCCCACCAGAACACTCACCTGCTGCCGCTCATCACATAGCCAGACTTCTCAAATGATGCAATCTCTTCACTGGTTAGACCAATTTCACCTCTCCTAGGGATGCGTTTTCCAGCTTTTACATATTCCGCCATGGCAGCGCCTTCACCGGGGAGTAAAGCATGTCCATAGCTTTAAGAAAGAGACAGGATCATTACATTACCAAAAAAAAGGCACCCCAAAGCCCTGCTGACTTCTCTCTCTAGCTATGGATACAGAGAAGCTGCAAAGGACAAAGCAAGACAACTTAAAAGTATTATTTCATATACAGGCCCATTTTGTGCAAGAAGACCTAGATAGGTAAGGGAAGCCGGAACCTTGAATCCCTTCTCAGTTCACCATTGCAATCCTAGAATCCTTACAAAGTGCCTCTAAGATAGACAGGGCAAAAGGAGGTAGGTGGGTCTTTTCTCCATTATCTTAATTCTTTTGGCCTCATTATTCCACCTGGATTTCCTTCTGTTAAGCTCTCCATTTTGTCTGGGCAACAATAAGAAAATGCTGGGACAAGCAGTGCAGCCAGAGTTTGTTCTTTTCCACATTGCTACCTGTTTCCCTTCACTGTCAAGGTGAGACATGTTAGAAAAGGAAGTGTAAGAACATGTAGTTTAAGCATATGCCACAGCATCGAAAGCCAAAATATAGAGAAGTTTTCATGAGGCTCTAACACAGTTCTCTCGCGTGCATTAGCACTGGGAAGTTAGGGAGATTATAGTCCACCAGAAGGTCAGGGCACACAATTGTGGCCCATATTTTCAACTCATGAAACGACCCCTTCTGGAACATACATCCATCCAAGTGCCAATGAGAGCAGGAAGTTTCCACATCAAATTTCACCTTAGTCACAAATGAAAAATACGGACTTAAAGCAAGCTACCATTTTTTTCAGACTCACTCAGCTGTAGTAGTTGTATATTGGTTCCCAAATGGCTTGGTTGTCAAACAAATCAGCTCCCGAATGCTGCAAACCTGGAAATGTTCTAGTTTGCGAACGTTTTCCCCTGAAGCCGAACGTCTGACGTGGCTTCCAATTGACTGCAGGAAGCTCCTGCAGCCAATCAGAAGCTGCACCTCAGTTTTCGAATTGTTTCGGGAGTCAAACGGACTCCCGGAATGAATTAAGTTTGAGAACCAAGGTACCACTGTACAGGAAACATAGTATAGATCTAACTTATAGGATGCTTGCTGAGGATTATTAAGGATTATATATGCTCTGTTATCTGAGCTCTGTGAACTCTGTAAATGTGCTATATAATAGTTAAGAACTGGGCTACCTTGGATTTCAAATGCTGAAATAAGCTAAAGGTGCAGCACTTACTTCAAGGGCCGATCATCTTGAGAGGCATGAGTAATGGGAGCTTCTGGTCCTATGAAATCCACAGCATCTGCATTTTCTGCAAGAAAGCAATAAAAGGAAGAATGAAGCCAAAACCTTCTCTAATGCATTATTTAACCAGTTTTTTTAACCCAACTGTACAAATTTTATCCTTGCCACCCTTTCTGTGGGGTTTGCCTGGCCTAACTTCCATCTTCTCCCTCCCACTTTGAGCTCCATCAGCAGCCAGCCACTCTACACAAAAGGAAGGTAGCCTTCCAGTGGTCTGCTCTGTTTTGTATGGCATATTCATTTTATAAGCCCACCTGATTTTTTTCTGTTGGAAAAGGTAGGGTATATATATATAAACTAAATAACCACCTTACAAAAGGAATAAACTTAAAGCATACATCAGCTGACATATCTTTAGGGATGCCTTTCCTTAGCAATGGCCAATCTAACAGTGAAGGCTGCTCCTGTGTGCAGGCTTTTCAAATAAGCTATGAGCATTCAAAACCTACTTGATCTCTCAATCCAGAGATCATCCTCTTGCTGTTCGTCGTCATCAGAATCTTCGCTGCTTGACTCGCTGAAGTCTTTCCTGCTCTTTTTACTCTTTTTTTTCTTGGACTTTTTTCTGTTGAGAAGTGAGAGGGAAATGGGATAAATATGTAAAATCAAAACAAGAAAGAAGAAAGGTTGGTAAGAACAAGAAGAAATGTTTTGGCTTCGTGTCGCTTACAATAATATTATCAATATTAATAATATTATAAATGAAAGGGTTAAAGAAAAGCCATGTGTATAAAGGATACTATGGGGGGGGGGAACCATAACCCAAGAAAAAACAACCCTTTTGGGGAGCATACAGAACACACAATGCAGAACAAAGCTTGCTCACAAGGAAGATGTGAAACACTGAGAGCATAAACACATTTGGTCCCCCTTCTCTTTTCCTTTACAACACAAACTCAGAAACCACTCTCATCAAGTTCAGTGAGGCTTTCTTTCAGATGAATGCCGTCTTAGTTTTGCTCCATATATTTTTACTAACAAAACTTTAACTACATTATTGACATAACTGGTGACAATAACCAGACCAAAAGGAAAGCAAAATAAGGAAATCCAAAACAGAAATAAACAATGCAAAATGAAATAAACAAAAAAGCAGAAGTTGAAAGCTGAGTCTAGAGTTCTCTTGGTGACAACATAGTAGCTGGGGAAACAGGGAGTTTGATACTAGTGTTATGAAACACACAAACCCTCCCCAATTTTACAAGTTTTTTTTTTTAAAACAGCTCTTACTTCCTATGCTTCTTTTTCCTCTTCTTGGATTTCTTTTTTTCCTCATCACCTGAAATGTTAATAACAAAGAAAAACAAAAATAAGCAGGGGTAAGGCATAAAATGTTTTGAGTGAAAGAAGGGTGGAAAACCAGTGTGGTATAGTGAATGGTGTTGGGTTAGGACTGGGAAGACCAGAACAGAAATTCCAAATCAGCCAAGAAGCCGACTGGGTAACTTTGAACCACCTGCTCACTTTCCCAGCCTAATATACATTACATAGCAGCTGAATAAGGAATTTAATTATTCCCCAGTGCATAATGCATTGCAGTCCTGGACTATTCACAGTAGGGATGGAAAAGCAGCGGCCTTCCTGATGCGAATCTGCAGCTGTCATTACCCCTGCATTGGCTGAGGCTAATGGGAGCTGGAGAGCCCAGCACCACTATGCCACATGTGATATTCATTTTTAAAAAACCCACTATGATTTATGGACATTCATGCAATATCATTCAATTGTAGCTCATCTTCCTGAGAGCTTAAGGGTCCAATGGATCAATGTTAGTAGGGTTATTGTGATATGATTCTCAATTTGCCAAAATTCTTGACAACTGAAGAAGTTAATACTTCAGAATGAATGGAATAATAAATATGACTTTAAAGACTATGGGAATTTGCTATTCCTTATTTGAAGTATAGTGTAGGTGGGTTGGGAGAATCCCCTTTAAGTGTGCAGCTCAAAAGAAGAAAGAGGCCAATTCCAAGCTGGGAACGCAAGTCTTGCACAACAGGTTCACACATACGTGAAGCAGCTTTTCTCTTCCTTTTCTTCTTTTTCTTCCTCTTCTCCTCCTCTGAAAATAATTTGAAAATGAAATGTTTTTACAATCAAGCCAAACAGTCCACTCCATGGGTTGTTACTTCCTGACCAACAGATTGCATCTGCTACACCTATGAGGCCAGGCTGCAGCCTTGCTCTCTAGAACAGGTAGGGGACTGCTGTTGCATAGGGATGGGAGACATCATTTGCAAATAATATGACAACTGTTAAGGCAATGGGAAGCGTCACCGAGTCAGGAACTGGCAACATTAATTATTATTGATGCAATTTACTTTAGCAATTCCATTTGGAGTGCATTCATTCTAGGAAGGAAAGACAACTCAGTCCCTACAAATACTAATGATGGTACCCAAATGCCACCAAATCAGTGCAAAATACCTTCTGAGCTGGAATCAGAAGAGCTGCTCTTTTTAGATGTACCATCTTCATCTTCTGCAGGAGTGTGTTCATCAGAGCTAGATTTAAAGGCAGAGCAATATTAGTGTAGGTAGAAGTGAAAAATATATCATCATAATTTGAAAAGCTGCGGCCAAAAGCATATAAAGACTTCAGTGCTAAGTATTTCAATAAAATAAATTTCTGTGAGAGAGCTTACCACTGTTTGGATTTTAATATATTAATTATTATATATATGAGGCTAAATATGCCAAGGAATTCTACAATTTGATTTTAGGAATGTAGCAAAGTAGAACACAAAATACGTTTGACAAAACCATGATGCTAAATAAGCCAAGATGGGGGAACAACAAAACAAAATGGAAAAAGATAATCACCACCCTCCTTATTAGAATTCAGGAAAAGGTCCTCAAGACAGGTTACAGCAATGAAAACAGCAGTATTTATTTATTTATTAAAAACCCACAAACCTACTCTGGGTCAGGAACCTTTGGTGAGAATCCCCAAACTTCAGGTGCTCCAAGTTCACCTATTCTCTCTCTCTCGTTTAATCGCCTGTAAAAGATGCATCTCTGTTAAAACCCAGGACATATTTCCCATGTATAAAAATTAAGCACAACACAGGGATAAGAGACAGCGTTGCTATAGAGCAAAAAGGGTTAGGCTGGAATGGGGAACCGTTTTCAGCCTGAGAGCCACTTTTCCTCACCAACAACCTTCTGGGGCCCACATGCCAGTGGGGAATGGGGTCAGAGACAAAAATGGGTGGAGCAATGTTAGCATAATAATAATAATAATAATAATAATAATAATAATAATAATTATTATTATTATTATTATTATTATTATTATTATTTATATCCCGCCCTCCCCAGCCGAAGCCGGGCTCAGGGCAGCTAACAACAATAAAACAGTACAACAGTAGAACACAACACAACACAACACAACACTCTAAAATCATTCACTATAAATTGTGCTGAAGACTACAGTATATTCCTGCCATGCAAACAGTCAAGAGATTTCTGCACACACATACTAGGGCTGTGCAATAAGTTGCCATATTCTATCAAAATAACATCATGATAAGGCAGAGACTTGACAGTTTCCTAGGAAGTAGCTCAGCTGAATGGATACTTTGCAGCAGATACCCATACTTTGCAGATAATTTGTAGAAAAGTGTATCCAGCTTTGTTTGCTTGTTCCCTCCTCTTTCAAAACTCATGAGAAATGAAGATAACCCTTCACACAAACAAGCAAACTCTTTCAGATTCACTGGAATCTATCCACTTAAGAGCTCAGTCTGCTAGCAATCCAGGAGGGACCCCCCCACAGCTAGTCAATCAAAGAGGCAAAGTAAACAAAGAACTGGAAAGCACATCTTTCTTCCCTCACCAGTGGAAAAAAGAGGGGGAAGAGCTTTTGTTTTTATTTTCTGGTGCTGTTTATGTTGTTGGTTCCCCCTAAAAAGCTTTCCTCCATATTAAAAAGGGTTGTTTTTTAAAAAAAATTAAAGGAGACTCTTTTTTTGCTTGCTTGCCTTCCTTCCCTCCCTTTGATAAAATGGGTGAGATCGGTACACAGTAATTTCGCTACACAGTAATTCAGTTTTACTAGCAAACTGGAGGTTAAACTAACCCCTTTCCAATCCAGGGAGGAGCGCAGGGAGTATTTGCACAACACACCTATGCACTGCAGCCAACATACTAACAAGTCACGACACAAAATTTGGAGAGCTCTGCCTTAGATGCATAGCATTGCTGAACACGCTAAAGAGGTTAGACAAATTAATGTCCAGAGGTCACAAGAGAGGTGAGATCATTGAAGGCTCATCTTAACTGTGAGTCCTGGGGCACCTGCTCCCTTTGTTGCATGTCTTTTGCCACTTGGCCTGGGAGAGAAGGGCCTTGACTAGCTACAAAAGCTGAGGCTTCTGAAGAGGCCAAAGACCATCTCAGCTGTCTCTTAGTACAAACCCAGGTCCTCAAGCCTGAACTTCCACAACTGCTATCTGCCATGAAACCCCACTGGCAGGATTAGCAGCAGTGGCAGTAGCAACGTTATGTGGTTATAATATTTTAGTCTGGACTTCCGGCGAGGCAGCATGGCGGCTGCAACAGCAGAAAAGAGCTCCTGAAGCCAGCCAGAGTAAAAGGCTCTGTGTAGCCTTAATACTCAGTAGAGACCTGAACTTCACTGCCACAACAGTCCTCAAGGACAAAAAAGGCAGATTAATTTTCGCTAAAGGGACACTAGATGGCAAAATCAAACTGACAGTCGGCTCCATATATGCCCCAAACACGAAACAATTAGAATTCTTCCAGAAGACACTAAACAAATTCCTCTCCTTCTCTGAAGGGGAAGCAATCCTAGGAGGGGACCTCAATCTAAATATGAAAGGTTTATCCCTGAAAGATATCCACCCCACAACCCCATGGGCAACCTTCCTCCGAAGGAAACTCCCAACAACTAGGAACTCTTACAAGTTACTAAAAACGCTAAAAAACAGGGGTCTCTACGACATTTGGGGTGAGCAAAACCCGGGAGACATCAGCCATACATTCCAATCGGGACGCCATGATACAGTGTCCAGACTGGACAGCATTCTACTCACACAGGGTCTGATCCCCTCAGTAGAATCAACAAACATAGGTAACATTAAAATCACAGATCACGCCCCAGTAGAAGTCATCGTTAAAATAGGAGAAGGAACACAAACCACCCCATCATGGTCCTTCAGACCCATCCTAACTACAAACAAACAAATTAGAGAGAGTCTCACAAAAACCCTCCAAAACTACTTCAAGGAAAACGATGTAGACAATATAACAACCCCCCTCCTATGGGACGCAATGAAAGCGGTCACCAGAAGAGCTTGCATAAAAGAGAAAACATTCCTTAAAAAACAAACCTCCTCAAAAATTAGCAAAATAGAACAAGACATCACAGCCCTCTCATCACGCTACAAACAAACAGGATCTAAAAAACTCCTCAAACTTATAGAACAAAAAAGGAGAGAACTAGACTCCCTAGAAATTAACAAAACAATGATCAACATTCTATACTCTAAACAACGTTTCTACGAATATGGAGGGAAAAACTCCAGATTACTAGCAAATAGATGTAGGGAAAAAGCACTCAAAACAAGAATACACTGCATCACCAAAAAAGACGGCAACATAACGTTCTCCCCCGAAGAAATAACCTCAGAATTTGCAGAATTCTACTCCAACCTATACACCTCCCATAACCCACCAGAGAAGGAAATCAGAACATTTCTAGCAGGACTGACCATGCCTACCCTAACTGATGAGGAACAGGAATTCATGGACACCCCAGAGGAAATAGATGCGGTCCTCAAAAACCTGAAACCACACAAAGCCCCAGGCCCAGATGGCTTCACAGCAGAATTCTATAGGAAATTCAAAGAACCCTTGATGCCCTACATGACCCGCCTATTCAACGACATCATAAAAGGGGGCCCCATCCCCAAAACCTGGACCCACTCCAAAATAGTCTCCATCCCAAAACCACTAAAAGATAGCCTCAAAGTAGAATCATACCGCCCAATCTCATTAATAAACCAAGACTACAAGATATTCACATCAATCTTGGCCAACCGCCTAAAAATCTTCCTACACAAGTTAATAGAACCAGACCAGACTGGCTTTGTCCTTGGCCGCAATATAACAGACCCCACCAGGAAACTACTGAACATGATCGAACACAGCAAGGCAACTAAACTCCCATTGACAATTATGTCCCTCAAAGCCTTTGATTGCTTGGAGTGGAAATACATATTAGCAGTACTAACTAACATGAAATTTGGCCCCAACTTCCTACAAATCCTCAAACAAATATACTCCCAAGCCTCAGCAAAATGCAGAACTAACAATATGGATTCTAATACTATAGCTATCCAAAGAGGCACGAAACAAGGATGCCCACTGTCTCCCTTCTTATTTATCCTGGCTCTGGAACCCTTAGCAATCCGCATCCGAGCAGCCACAGACATCAAGGGAGTGGAAATAAAAGGCAGAACCTATAAATTAGGGCTCTTTGCAGATGACCTAATGGTCACAACACCAGACCCCATAAGCACAGCAACCTCCCTAATCAGAGAACTCAACACATTTGCAATGGTGTCGGGCCTACAGGTAAATTTTACAAAGTCAGAAGCTATGTGCTTCAACACCCCTCCTCACACCCAAAAAGAACTCACGAAGGTCACCAAAATAAAACTTTGCCACACCAAGTTCAGATACCTAGGGGTACAAATAACCAGAAACCTCAATAAATTGTAACTCCACAACTACAAGCCCCTGTGGCGACAAGTTAACAAAGACCTAAAGAGATGGAATAACATGAATTTCACTCTCTCAGACAAAATAGCCATGATCAAAATGATCACACTCCCAAAACTAACCTACCTATTCCAAACCCTCCCAACCTGGATCCCCTCAACCCAACTTCGCAGTTGGCAGAGAAAACTACACTCTTTCATCTTCTCACATAATAACCAAGAATAAGCCCCAAATACCTGCACCTCCCCACCTCAGAAGGAGGATGGGGAATCCCCGACATAGAAGCATATTACAATGCCAACCAAATACGCCATATAATCCCATATATACTAGAAGATGAGACAAAACAATAGGTACACCTAGAGAGGGACACAATTGAAAACACCTGCACCACAACATACCCACTCCTCCCAAACAAACTAAAGAAAATTCCCACAACACTTAACAGGTACACACAGACCATGCTCAAAGCATGGAAAACCCAAATAGGCAAACTATCCCCAACCCCATCCCCACTAATCCCCCTGGCGTATCACCCATTATTCCACCATGCAGCACAAAACCTCCAGATAAAAACCTGGCGAACCAAAGGCTTATATCGCCTAATAGACTTTTATAAAAATAACAAACCCTTGTCAACACAAGAAATACAAGACAAACTAGAAGATACCCAAATGACCTGGTTAACACAACACCAACTACATGCCCTCTTAAACAACCCAACAGTAAAATCAGCAGCAGCTTGGCCCCTGACAACCTTCGAAAACCTCCTCCTAACAACAAAGGGAAACGGTAAAGGGACAGTATCCACAATATACAAAATACTACTCCAAAACCCCGCAAATCCCCTAGACGCAATCAAAAAACAATGGGAGAATGACATAGGCTATGAGATTAACCCCACTCAATGGACCAGAATGTGGTCTAAACCCCCCTTTAAATCCATATCAACGAAAAGAAAAGAACTCACACTGAAACTCACCTACAGGTGGTACCTAACACCAAGGAAACTAGCGCTAATACACCCAGGAACCTCACCAAAATGCTGGAGAGGGTGCACCTCCACAGGCACATACCTCCACATGTGGTGGGAGTGTCCCAAAATTCAACTATTCTGGACAACAGCCATACAAGAAATATGTAAAATAACTAAGCAAGTAATAGACATCACCCCAGAATTGGCCCTACTAAACATCTTCCAAGACAACAATGCCCATTTACACCACAAAGAACTCATAACCCACCTGCTCTCAGCAGCCAGAAACACCATAACCAGACACTGGAGAGACCTGTCAGGAGTAAGCATGGACCAATGGTACCAAATAGTATGGGAAACAGCCCTACTAGAAAAATTAACTAATAAACTGAAACTGACACGGGGACAAACAGAAGAAGACGCCTTCACCCCAGTATGGCTCCCCTTTATCACATACACAGCCCAACAGGACAATGACAATAATCCACCAACAGCATACAAATCAATATGGCTAACCTGATCCAAAACACCCACCCACCTCACTCACACACAAAAACAAAGATCACCACAGCCAATCACAAGCAAACAATCACACCCTAGGCCAACCCCAACCTCTCTCACCACCAAAGGAACACAAGTGAACAACACAAGCAACGCTGACACAAAACTCTACATACATTAAACATAATAGAAACACGCCACCCGACCCCACCCCCATCCATCTTCCCTCTCTCCACCCCCCTTTCTTTTTTCTTTCTTTTTTCTTCTCCTCCTAATGCCTCAACAAATGAAACGGATTTGTAAAAATGTTACATGGAAGAAGAAGAAAAAAATACGAGGCACTACACTTCTGTAAAACAAGAAAATCCTTAATTAAAAATATTAAAATAATAATAATAATAATATTTTAGTCTGTTGTTAGTTATGCTGGTTTAAATGTGCATTTTATATCTGAATTCCTTTAGTAAAGTTTTATTTTGAAATATTTAAAATAATATTTAAGTTTCCTGTTAATTATATTGCTTTGGATGTATACTTTATACTTGACTTTCTTCTGTAATGTTTTATTCTGGATTGTTTTACTTGATGTATTAATGCGTTGTAAACTGCTCTGATATTTCCCCTCCTTAAGAATATAAAGTGATACAAAAAAGATATAAATAAAAATAAAGATATTGTTTTAAATCAGAACAAAAGTTACACAACAGCAAAATCAACATACAAGATGCTTGCATCAATGGACTAACATTTAGTGATACGTTGCCCAATCAAAATCACTACCCGACCTAACCTTTGCATATGTACTCAAAAGCAAATCCTCTCTGAATTGAATGAAACCTAGTTCCATGCAGGTATGAACAGGGTTTATGCTTGAGACTGAGTCAATTTAGCCATGACTTCATCAGTTTAAATTGCACTATGTATCACACCTTAAACCTCCGTGGCTAGGAGTCATGGTAATAACTTTCTAGCTGTTATGATATAACAAGGGTAAGGGATGAGTTGGAATACTACTTGCCACAGGCAAGGTGCTGCCACCAAGAAGATCCCATTCTCACATCTCTTCCCCATCCCAAGCTCTAAAGTCAAAGATGATCAAAACTTCTGAAGGCGGTAGGCTGTCAGCAATCTGGTCCCAATAAGGATTGGAACCCATATAAAGCCAACATATTAGATCTTATGTCTCAAATGGTTTTGTTATGGTTTAGAATTAGAATTGTCATAAAACCCCCAAAACAGCCCTGCTTCTGTGCTTTTTAACAGCAACCCTGGTATACAGAAATAAGGGAAGCACGGAGACCTGCAAATATGGCAAAACTAACCATATACCTACATTCTGAAAGGGTGGGAGAGAAACGACTCGGGGTGTAATAAAGGCACAACCACTCTTTGTGTTAACTTTTTACGAGAAACTGGTTAAACTTGGACACTGATTCGTATAGATCGGGGATGGGGAACATGGGACGTTCCATATGTTGCCGGGCACCAACTTCCAGTCTGCATGGCCAACTACATCCAGAGAGCCTCAAGTTCCTTATCCCTGGGTTGAGATCCTCCACACTGATTTCACAGTTGTCCGTTTTGTAGTACAGCTAGCAAAAGGGGGGAAATGAACAGGCACCCGGGGAGGAGGCGGGAAAGGGAAGCCTCAGCCGAAGCTGCACCTTTTCCTGCACAGCTTGCATGTAACTTTCCTCTCTCTCTCTCTTGGTACTTTATTTAACCTTCCGATGTTTTTAAAGGAGGGCGGTGAACGTGCCTCGGCGCTGCTATCTTTTTGAAAGCCTCAATCAAGCGAAACAGGTAAGGAAGGGAGGGAGAGATGAAATATTCAGAAGGGGAGATATTCAAGAGGGGAGACCCCGCCAGGACCCTTTCCCGGATGAGGCCAGCAAGCAAGCCTCCTCACGTACCTCTGCCTCAGCGACTCCTCCTGCTCCTTGCCGTAGTGCTCTGGGCCATGGCGGTGGCCGAAGTGGTGAAGCGGGCCGGGACGCTGACGGAACCCGCCTCCGCCTCCGCCGCGCTCGCGGGACCGAGACCGGGACGGAGACCGGGCTCGGGACCTCTTGCTCCGGCTGGACCTGGGCGGGGAAGGGCTGGCTGAGCTGCCGCTCCGATCCCGCCGTGACGGCGGCGGCGACTCCTCTGGGCTCCGCGAGCGGGACACCGGCGCCATGGCGTCGGCAGGAGGTCCTCCGACACCTCGAGTAGCGGAAGCGTCGCCAACAGTCAACAGAGAGGCCTTTTCCTTCCGCCGGATGTGGCGTCAGGGTGTGTGTGTTTATTGCCCCCTTCACCTCACTTCCGGCGCTCTTTTCAAACTCCTCCGTCAAGCGTTTGATATCCTATATTGATGGGTCTAAACGACTAGTTTTTCTATTTTCTGTGGCATTTAAAAAATAAAGACACATACACACACTCTCTCTCTCTTTATATATATATTTAGCCTCTGTGTGAATGATGCCGTTTATAATATTCACGGGTCAAATATTACGTAGATTACGTTTCTTTACTTTTTATCTCTACGGTCACCCTTTGCATCCGGGCGCAACACCGTATAGCGCTCGTGCTGCTACAAGGTGACTCGCAATGGTTCCTAGAGACGGTTCCTTTGTGCTTGGATGGGCTGCAGCCCCTAAGGAGCG
Source organism: Podarcis raffonei (assembly GCF_027172205.1). NCBI lineage: Eukaryota > Metazoa > Chordata > Lepidosauria > Squamata > Lacertidae > Podarcis > Podarcis raffonei. The sequence continues at coordinate 40,503,569 of NC_070621.1, read as the reverse complement.
ATGGAGGCTGGCGCCATGACCGAGGCGGGAGGCCAAACTCCAGGTGAGAACAACCTTTCCTGGCAGTTCATTGCGCTTCGGAGGTGCGGCTAAGGAGCCGGGCAAGCAACTGAAAAAGGCGGGGACGGGGGAGGTTTATTAGGGACCATTTGACCCAACCCCTTTGGATAAAAGAAAAAGCGAAGCAAGGTCCTGGCTGGGTTGCTGCGCGCCTTTTCTGTGGGGTGCACAGAATACTGGGGATTCAAATAGTGGGGATTATTTTTTAAAAAAATAAGACTAAGAACCGAAGGGCTTCTTGTTACGTTTTCTGATTCTGGGTAGCAAAATGTAGGAATAAAAAATAGTTCTCTTGGCGTTAAGAACCATCTCAGTTCCTGTTATCACACCTACCACATAAGAGTCTCTCAGATATAAACACACACACACACACACACACACACACACACAAATCCATACGTTCATAAAACCTTTTATCTCTACAGATTAGTTGAACTGGCAATTCTGTTTTCCCAGCTAAGCTTTACCAGGGCTGAGATCCACAAAACCCATTGTTGTAAATAAAATATGCCCTTTTCCCTTATGGGGTATCCAAGAGCCCATATAGAGTCCTTACATAGGTTCCCTATTGGTAGGAGAGAATAACAGAGGCCAACCAGAGAATATTGAGAAGCAAAGCAGCTAGTAAGCTTGATCTTTATTGATCTGTTGCAACATGGTGCTCCCCTCACTCACAGGAAAGGAGGAGGACCCACAAAAATGCTGTGCAAGGGCTTATAAAGAGTTTTGAAATTCCCATCCTCTAGATCAAGATCACCCCCAGAAACATTACACATACATCACAGAAGGGGTGTAACCTAAGACCACCCCTCAGATACATCCCACCTACATCACAGAAATTTAAATGTAGTTTATCTCCTGTCTGGCAAGTTACTTCATTGGATTTCCCGGGGAGCCTGGCCATTCTTTTGTAGTGGTAAAATACTTATTTCCTGGGCCAGGTCACAGGCTCACACCTTATTCATATCTTAAATGTGTCCTTAAGACAGGATTTGTGAGGAAAGAGACAATGGGGAGACTTTTCCAGTTTGACCTTGCAGAGAAAACATTTGGTCAGTTTAGGAATCAAAATGGTTCCAGGTTGGTCTTCCTGTGTTGATCTATGTATGTGCAGTTATGAACATTACCATATAGCTAAGACCATAAAATTCCTATTACACCATAAAGGAAAACAGTGTTTTGATATTCAGCATTTTGATACCTATCATATGTGCAGGATAGGTGGCAGATTCATTGTTCATTTTGAAATTCTGGAATGTGATTCTCAGGATAGGTTGGATCCTAAAAGTTACTAGAGAACATTGTTGGGAAGCTACACAAATACTTCTCTTGCACCCTAAATGTAGACAACATAATTAGGAAGTAGTTTCATAGAACTGTAGAGTTGGAAGGGATCCTGCGGATCATCTAGTCCAACCCCCTTCAATACAGGAATGTGCAGCTGTCCCATATTGGGATTGAACCTGTGACCCTGGTGTAATCAGCTCCATGCTCTAACCCAGTGGTTCCCAATTAGCTAATTGCTGAGGGACCCCCCCCCTATTTTTCAAAAGCCAAGCCACGGACCCCCTACTTTCAAAAAGCAATTTTCTGAACAAAATGTGGGGTAGCACCTAATAAGCAAAGGATTTTAGGTATACTGAAAAACAGACTAGGGCTGAGCGATACCTGGTTTTCAACATTGTGACACATATTGCTAAACCTTGCGATATTCTGATACCTGAAATTGGGGGTGAGGGAAGGAGCAGTCACATAGATCCAGTGGGTGGGGTGTGTGCAGAGATCAGAATGGGTTGGGGAGGGGAGAAGAGGAAGCAGAGTCACCTCCACCACATTGTTTGAGGGGGATGGGATGGGATGGGTGGTGCATCAAGCCCCCTTCAATGGGGCAGCCAGCAGTGGCAGCCAGCTAAGATGCACATCCACTGTGGCTGCTGCTGCTGCTTTCCTGCTGACTGAGAAAAGCTGCTCCACCTAAGTGCCAGGGGAAGATAGTGCCATGGTGCCTTGAAGTGAAGGCGATCAGTTGCTCTGTTTGTCAGCATGAGTGAAAGGCAGCACCTCACAGTTAGATACCCTGTTTTCCCTCAGTGTGAGGGAAGACTGCAGTGTTATAGGCTGCCTTTGTCTCCCTCAGCATGAGGAAGGCAAGCTCAGATCAGCCGTGTTAACGGCTGAGTTCATCATGCGGTATCAGCGGTGCCTTGAAACTGGCTGCCTTGCTTTCCCTTGCGTGAGGAGCAATATATTGCTGCGCATTGCTGGGTCAAAATTGTTATCGCGATGTGATATCCAAACCGATTTTGGCCAATTTGTTGAAAAATCACACGGCGCTAAACAGACCATAAAATTTGAGATATTACCATGCAAGAATGACCCAAAATATAGTTTGGGTCCCCGAACCCCCTGGGTGTGTTCTGCAGACCCCCAGGGACCCCCAGACCCCTAATTGGGCGCCACTGCTCTAACCAACAGAGCTTTCCTAGTGCAGTTCAACAAGCGTTCTTCATTATGTGTTTGGGACTAAAGAAATTACAGTGCTTATAACGCTTCTCCCTACGCCTTCCCATTTTGCGAAAGATGAAATATCATTAGCACCTTAGGCAACTGAGAGAAATTTTATTTGAAGCCTGACTTACAGGAGTAATAATAAAAATGTGAACATTAACTGGACTGAAGTATAATAGGTAGAGCTATTTGATTCACTTCAGTTAAAGCCTTCTTCTTTGGCAATCACTTGTAGCTGAGTAAGATTGTCTTCCATGAACACGATTTTAACAGTGAGTCCGTAAGTGACTGTGGAGGCCAATTCTGGATCCACACATCCTTCCACATAGGTTTCTGGGCGGGAGTTGAACATGGTGAGGGTTTGTCAAACGTGCCTTCCTCTTAGCATGTTTCTTCCTTTTGTCCTGAATTCAAGTGTCTTCAAAGCCCATGACACCTTTGGTAAAGGCTGTTCTCCAATTGGAGCACTCGCAGGCCAGTGTTTCCCAGTTGTCGGTGTTTATACTACTTTTTAAAGATTTGCTTTGAGAGAGACTTTAAACCTCTTTTGTTGATCACCAGCATTACGCTTTCCATTTTTAAGTTTGGAATAGAGTAGTTGCTTTGGAAGGCGATAATCAGGCATCTGAACAACATGACCAGTCCAACGAAGTTGATGTTGAACAATCATTGCTTCGACACTGGCAATCTTTGCTTCTTCCAGTACACTGGCATTAGTTTGCCTGTCTTCACAAGTGATGTGTAGAATTTTTCATAGACACCGTTGATGGAATCTTTCGAGGAGTTGGAAATGGTGTTTATAAGAGGTGCATGTTTCACAAGCATACAGTTGGTAGTACAATAGTAGTGTACAAGCATTTTTGTTTCCCTGCGACTGTCCTGGTCCTCAAACACTCTGCACTTCAATCTGGAGAAAGCTGCACTCGCAGAGCTCAGGTGATGTTGGCTTTTGGCATCAATGTTGGCCCTTGTAGAAATATAACTGCCCAGGTAGGAGAAGTGATCAACAGTTTCCAACGTTACACCATTGGGTTGGATTTGTGGCACTGCAGAGGGGTTGCTTTGTGCTTGTTGGTGCAGCACTTTGGTTTTTTGGATGTTGAGTGAAAGGCCAAGCTTTTTGTAAGCTTGCGTGAAGATATTTAAGATGGTTTGGAGGTCATCCTCTAAACATACTGAAGCTCTATGACAGAAGTTAAGGTAACCTTACTATTTGCTTTCAGCCTACTCAGATTAAAGAGATTTCTATCTGTTCGATATATGATTTCTACTCCAGTGGGGAGTTTTCCTTCGACAAAGTGTAGGATCATGGCAATGAAAATAATCAATAGAGTTGGGACGATAACACAACCCTGTTTATCACCTGGTCCTAATGTGAATGGTTCACTTTGAGAACCATTGCTGCTGTTGCTGTCATATCATCATGGAGGAGCCAAAGGATGTACACAAATTTATCTGGGCAGCCAATTTTCAGAAGGAAATGCCAAAGGGCAATAAGATTTATAGTGTCGAAGGTCTTAGTCAGGTCAATAAACACCATATACAGGGGCTGGTTTTGTTCTCTGCATTTTTCTTGAAGCTGTTGAGTGGTGAAAATCATGTCCACTGTCCCCCCTAGAAGGTCTAAAACCATTTTGGGATTCAGAAAAGGTAGCCTCGGATATTGTTAAGAGATGGTTTGCTAAGATCCTTGCCAGAATTTTGCTGGTCGCAGCTAATAAAGAGATGCCTCAATAGTTTCCACAATCCATTCTGTCACCTTTTGATCATTTTGGCATCCCTAAAGTCTGCTGGGATCTCCTTTCTCTCCCAGATTTTTTTGATGAGCTTGTGAAGTTGTTGTGTAAGTTCAATTCCACCCACTTTGAAGATTTCGGCAGGTATCCCATCAGTTTCGCTGGCTTTGTTGTTTTTCATTTGGTTAATAGCTGTACACAGCTCTCCCAGATTTGGCCTTTGAAACCATCGACCCTGACATCCTTCTGGACCGTCTAGAGGAGCTTGGAGCTGGGGGCACTGTTATATAGTGGTTCTGCTCCTTTCTCCTAGGCCGTGTCCGGAAAGTGGTGTTGGGGATTGAGTGTTCAGTCCCCTGGGTTCTCACTTGTGGGGTGCCTCAGGGTTCTGTCCTCTCCTCCATGCTTTTTAACATCTATATGAAGCCGCTGGGAGAAATCATCAGGGTGTTTGGGCTGGGTGTTCATCAGTATGCGGATGATACCCAGCTCTACCTCACCAGTGAAGGCGGTGAATGTCCTGTGTGAGTGTCTGAAGGCTAACAGATTGAGGCTGAATCTTGACAAGACAAAAGTAATGTTTTGGGGGGACAGGGGTTGGGCAGGTGTGGAGGACTCCCTGGTCCTGAATGGGGTAACTGTGCCCATGAAGGACCATGTGCACAGTCTGGGAGTCATTTTGGACTCACAGCTGTCCATGGAAGCGCAGCTCAGTTCTGTGTCCAGGGCAGCTGCCTACCAGCTCCATCTGGTACGCAGGCTGAGACCCTACCTGCCTGCAGACTGTCTCGCCAGAGTAGTGCATGCTCTAGTTATCTCCCGCTTGGACTACTGCAATGCACTCTACTTGGGGCTACCTTTGTGTTTTTTTTATAATAATATTTATTAATTTTACAACAAATTGAACACAACACTACAAAACACCAAAAAAGAAAAAACATACAATAAACATACGATAATACAATACAATAATAATAAAACAAAAAACTGCAAAACACTAACATAAAACTAACAAAACAAAACAAAAACCATTTAAAACACAGTCCAATTTCAATATTTTATCCTTCTTACATCAATTTCCACGACCTCCTCACACCTTCCTTTTTTTATTCCACTTCTATTGATTGTTTCAGCAATTCCTTTCCATCTTCCTCTATTTTCTATCCTATAATTGTCTTAACACATTCTAACCTTATTTTTCCCTTTAATGCTCTAATAATCTATTTATACTTAATTCCTTATAACATTTCTACTAAAGCCATATAACTTCATTCCAACATTTTTCTAACATTCATTAATTTTACAGTATTTCTGTAAATAGTCTTTAAACTTTTTCCAGTCTTCTTCCACCGACTCTTCTCCCTGGTCTCGGATTCTGCCAGTCATTTCCGCCAATTCCATGTAGTCCATCAACTTCATCTGCCATTCTTCCCTGGTGGGTAAATCTTGTGTCTTCCAGTATTTCGCGATGAGTATTCTTGCTGCTGTTGTTGCATACATTAAAAAAAATTCTATCCTTCTTTAACACCAATTGGCCGACCATGCCCAGGAGAAAGGCCTCTGGTTTCTTCAGGAAGGTATATTTAAATACCTTTTTCATTTCATTATAAATCATCTTCCAGAATGCCTTAATCCTTGGGCATGTCCACCAAAGGTGAAAGAATGTACCTTCAGTCTCATTACATTTCCAACATTTATTATCGGGCAAATGGTAGATTTTTTGAAGCTTAACTGGTGTCATGTACCACCTATAAATCATTTTCATTAAATTTTCTCTTAAGGCATTACATGCCGTAAATTTAATACCTGTGGTCCATAACCGTTCCCAGTCAGCCATCATTATGTTATGTCCAACATCTTGTGCCCATTTAATCATAGCTGATTTTACCGTTTCATCCTGAGTGTTCCATTTCAACAGCAAGTTATACATTCTTGACAAATTCTTAGTTTTTAGATCTAACAATTCTGTTTCCAATTTTGATTTTTCCACCTGGAAACCAACTTTTTTATCCAATTTATATGCCTCCATTATTTGATAGTAATGGAGCCAATCTCACACTTTGTTTTTCAATTTTTCAAAGCTCTGCAGTCTTATTCTCTCTCCATCTTGTTCCAGAATTTCCCAGTATTTCGGCCATTTGGCCTCCATATTGAGTTTTTTCTGTGCCTTTTCCTCCATTGGTGACAACCATCTTGGGGGTTTTCACCCTAACAAATCCTTATATCTTATCCAAACATTAAACAATGCTTTTCTAACAATATGATTTTTAAATGCTTTATGTGCTTTTACCTTAAAAGGTAAAGGTAAAGGTACCCCTGCCCGTACGAGCCAGTCTTGACAGACTCTAGGGTTGTGCGCCCATCTCACTCAAGAGGCCAGGGGCCAGCGCTGTCTGGAGACACTTCCGGGTCACGTGGCCAGCGTGACATCGCTGCTCTGGCGAGCCAGAGCCTCACACGGAAACGCTGTTTACCTTCCCGCTAGTAAGCGGTCCCTATTTATCTACTTGCACCCGGGGGTGCTTTCGAACTGCTAGGTTGGCAGGCGCTGGGACTGAGCAACGGGAGCGCACCCCGCCGCAGGGATTCGAACCGCCGACCTTTCGATCGGCAAGCCCTAGGCACTGAGGCTTTTACCCACAGCGCCACCTGCGTCCCTCCAGCTTTTACCTTATCATACCACAAATATGCATGCCATCCGAATACATTGTTAAAACCTTCTAAATCCAACACTTCAGTATTTTCAAGAAGCAGCCATTCTCTCAGCCAACAAAAAGCAGCTGATCCATAATAAAGTATAAGGTCTGGCAGGGCAAATCCACCTCTTTCTTTAGCATCCGTTAATATCTTAAATTTTATTCGAGGCTTCTTGCCCTGCCAAACAAATCTAGAAATATCTTTCTGCCACTTCTTGAAACAATCCATCTTATCCAAGATTTGCAATGTTTGAAACAGAAGCAACATCCTTGGCAGCACGTTCATTTTTATCACAGCAATTCGGCCTAACAATGATAACTTCAAATTTGTCCATACTTCTAAGTCCTTTTTCACTTCAGTCCAACGTTTTTCATAATTATCCTTGAATAGGTTCACATTTCTAGCAGTCATGTTAACCCCTAAGTATTTCACTTTTTTAACCAATGTTAGTCCTGTCTCCTCCTGAAACTTCTCTCTCTCATTCATAGTTAAATTTTTCTCTAGAACCTTGGTTTTCATCTTATTCAACTTAAAACCTGCAACCTGTCCAAATTCTTGAATCAGCTCCAATACCCTTTTAGTACTAGGTTCTGGCTCCTGTAAGGTTAATACTAAATCGTCAGCAAATGCTTTCAATTTATACTGTTTAGCTCCCACCTGTATACTTTACTTGGGGCTACCTTTGAAGGTGACCTGGAAACTACAACTAATCCAGAATGTGGCACCAAGACTGCTGACTGGGAGTGGCCGCTGAGTCCATGTAACACCGGTCCTGAAAGACCTACATTGCCTCCCAGTACGTTTCTGAGCACAATTCAAAGTGTTGGTGCTGACCTTTAAAGCCCTAGATAGCCTTGGCTCAGTATACCTGAAGGAGTGTCTCCACCCCCATCGTTCACTGAGGTCCAGCTCTGAGGGTGGTTCCCTCATTGCGAGAAGTGAGATTACAGGGAACCAGGCAGAGGGCCTTCTCAGTAGTGGTGCCCGCCCTGTGGAACGCCCTTCCAATAGTTGTCAAGGAAATAAAAAGCTATCTGACTTTTAGAATACATCTGAAGGCAGCCCTATTTAGGGAATTTTTTAATGTTTAGTGTTTTATCATGTTTTTAGTATTCTGTTGGGAGCTGCCCAGAGTGGCTGGGGAAACCCCACCAGATAGGTGGGGTATAAATAAATAAATTAGTTATTTATTTATTTCTATCTCTTTGCCAGATTTGAAAAGCCTTCCTTTTCTTGTCAATAATGTCTCCAATCTTACTGTTATTCTCATCAAACCAGTCCTGGTGTTTCTTGGTTTGGTATCCAATAGTTTGTTCAAATGCTGCAGTAATGGATGTTTTTAGCTTGGTCCAGTGTTCCTCAATGTTATCAGGGAACTCCAAATGCAGATGGTCCTTAAGAGTCGCTTGGAAGCAATCTTGAGGGGCTTGAGTGTTCGTTTTGCACCTTGGTTTCCTACCTTGAAGCCTACGTTGTATAATCTTGATAGCCATCGTGGAGTGTATTAATCGGTGATCTGTCCAGCAGTTGTCAGCACTCATCACAGCTCTGGTAAGGAGCACATAACAGCGATCTTCTACTCGGACAATTACATAGTCTAAGAGGTGCCAGTGGTTTGACTGAGGGTGCCTCCATGATGTTTTAAATTTTGTTGTTGTTGAAAGAGTGTGTTGGTAATAACAAGGTTGTGTGCTGCACATATAGTCAAAAGTAAGATTCTGTTCTGGTTGCTGTTGCCAGTTCCTTCTTTCCCAATAGTCCAAGGCTACAGATCGAAATCTCGCCCAACTTTTGCATTAAAATCACCCAGGAGAATAACTTTATCCTCCTTAGGTGTCTCTGAGAGGATGGTATCCAGCTGAGAGTAAAAAAAATTCTTTAATGCCTTCATTGGCATCCAGTGTTGGTGCATAAGCACTTAGAATCATAGTCTGATGGTTTATGGTGAGTTTTATTTGAAGGGTTGAAAGTTGCTCATTAATGCTGATAGGGACTTCTGACAAGAGCTTCACAAGCTCTTTTTTGATAGGAAAGCCTGCTCCATGTATTCAGTGTTCCTGTTCAGGTAGACCTTTCCAGAAGAAGTGTAGCCTCCTTTCCGTCCTTCAATTGTTCCTCACCAGCTCTTCGAGTTTCTTGAAGCACTGCAATATTGATGTTAAAACGTCACAGCTCTCTTGCAATGATGGCAGTTCAGCATTCAGAATGCTCATCATCTGTGTTATCCAACAAAGTCCATATATCCCATGTTCCAAAGATCAATTGTCTTTTATGACCCCTGGGTGACCCCACTGTGCAAGGTAATCCAGTCAGGGAAATAGGGACGCAGACTATGTTTAGGGCACTTTTTCTAGCCCCTCCCTCTTTTTGGGATGAGCAGACAGAGTGGATCCTAAATAGGACTGCTCAGTCATGGATACAGCTGCCGAGCTGCTCAACTGCCTCATTCCTTGAGTCAGAGTGACTGAATCTGTATCCTCTGCCCATGTACTGGTTCATGACTAGGGGCTTCCAGATTTCACAGTCCTGCCCCTGTTACCATTTGCCGATCACCATGGGACTTTTGGGGTTTGGGTTTGGGATGGTTTTTTGGAAGACACCTGTGCATGAATTTGTTTTATGTGTCTAGATCAGTGCACGCTGACCAACGTACAGTCTTCGCAGTAAGGCTCTATTGCGATGGCTACTCACGGTAGATTCTTATCTGCTGCAGCCTTCATCTGCCTTCACAGCCGTTGTATCTTCCGCCTGTTCTGCCGTTGAGGACTTCTTGGATCATTCTTGGTCTAGTTCCTCCCTTTTGACCTTACCGCCTTTGGTGACCCTGCTGGGAGTATGAGACTCCCGATGGCTTTGCTCACAAGGGTCTTAGGAATGTGGAAGCCCACTCACCACAAGGTGATGATCCAGCGAGTCACGCAATAGGACTCCCTGCTGCCGACACCATCTTGCCCAGGAAGTGACCTGGGGACTTGTAAAGTTAAAGTAGTATTGGAGTTACAAGAGACTGTGGAAATAACACGCACTACCACAATTTCTCTCTCTCTGAGGAATTGACTCTGTCTTAAAAGGGAAAAGAGATGTGGGTAGGGAGGAATATTAGAAATACCCAGAAAGAAGGAGAATACATCTACATTCTCTTAACTATTGGAAGGTCCACACTTATTTCCTAGTGGGCAAGCATTCCAAGGGCTGCTCACCAGTTGAGCCTCTCCCAGAAAACAATAGAGAACACTTGCAGATTCTACTGAGAAAGCAGGGTATGAATCCCAGAACTGTGCTAACTGCAAGCGAAGAAAGTACATTAGCAATACAAACAAACGGCAGCCATTTCTATTGACACCATCAATATACAGGTGGGAATTAAATGACAATAGGTAATTACAATTAAATGACAATAGGTGATTTAAAGGATACTTCTGCTTTTTGTGTTTTTTTCTGTTATTGAATCAAGTTCTTTTTTATATATATGTTAGGACCCGTTGCCTAATCTGAAGTGATTAATAAATGGCTTGCATTGTCAACTTGTAGGCAGCTCATACACATGTGGATTGACTGGATGTGCATAAATCAACAGTTTCCACGAGTAAAAGCCAAAGCCTAGCTAGGGGCAAGCTGCTTTCTAGGCTGTCTTTATCAAGATTGACAAATGCAGGCCAGGGCATTAGCATAGGTATCTAGCATTTGAAGTGGCTCCTGGGACACCCAGATAGCACTTTGCAGACTTGGTAAGTAAATCTTTATTTTTGCCTCTGCTGAGATTACCTGCAAGGTATGTTTTTAAAGAATGTCGGAAGCATTTTACATGCAAGTTGTGTTTTGACTATGCATCATAAAGTGAAGTATGCCCAGCTACCTCCAGTCATTCAGTGGCTGCCTGGAATAAGCTTCTGTTTCTCAGGACATTTGATCAACTTGCTTTTCTTTCTCAGTACAGTACTGGTGAGTTTAACACCAGCACTCTTGACTGGAGTGGGACTTGTATTTGTAGTAGGTAGTCAGGTGTAGCAGCAGCATAATTTTTTTTATAGCCAAAGTGAACGAGTATTTAAATGCTGATTTTTATTTAGAGTATGTGGGCTTTGAGGGTAGAGGTGCTGTCTGATTATGCCTTCCCTTCACCCCCGACCCGAAAAAACAACAACCTGGTGCTTGCTGTACTCGGAAGTAAGCTTCAAAGAGACTCCTTCCCAAGTACAGAGCATGCATAGGAGTTCGCAGCATTCTCCTTTTTATGTTTACACGGAAGCCCCATTCTTTAGTAAGACTCGGACTTTCCCTGGGTTCTGGGGCACACGTGGCTTGAGAGCTTGCGATGATGCTCTGATGTCTCTCAGCCACGTGGGCGGCGGCTTTCTAGGACTTGGCTCTGTGGTTGCTGAACCTTAGCCATCCATCCATCCATCCCTTAATTCTTTTTATTCATGACTTTAATTACTTTTAATTAATGAAATTTCGGCTTTTGGAGTGTTCGAGATGACCGCATTCTGGCAGCTCCATTTTTAAAAAAAAAAAATAAATAATAGTAATAATAATAATAATAATAATAATAATAATAATAAAAAAAAAAAAATTAACCACCCAATCGATCAATTAATTTTTTATTTTCTTTAAAAAAGATTTGGAGCCGCGCAGAATGCGGACCTCGTCCCAAAAGCCGAAAGTTGCCGAAGAGCTTTCGGGGTTCATTTCTGGATTTCCTTTCTTTCGCCGGAATTTCCCGACAGCAGCCGAGCGCGCTCTCCTTAAGGCTCTCCCTTCGAACGCGCCCTTTCCCGACGTTGCCGTGCGCGCTCGGGCGAAGTCGCCGTAGCCTTCCGAGCGTGCGCGCGTGTTCGCCTCCCGATTCTTGAAACCGGGAGGCGGGGCGGGGAGAGGAAGCGGCGCTGGCGCTACGGAGAGCCCGCAACAGCGGCCCCTGGCGGCGGCGCGGCTAACGGGGAGGCGTCTTGGACGTCTGCGGACGGCGAGTTTTCGCGTGCGCCTGTCTTCGGGGCTGGCGGCTTTGGGCGACGGTGCAAGGAGCGCGGCGGAGGTATCGGGCCCGTATATTCTTTCTCCCTCTCTCTCCTACCTCCCCAACCCCCACTTACGCGGGGTGCGCGCGGGGTCCCAGGGAAGGTTAAGCGCCGGGTGAGGCCGGCAGGAAAAGAAGGCGGCGCGCTCTCCTTTGTGCAAGCCGGTGCCGCCTTGCGCGTGCTTCCCCCACCGCCCCCAGCATGCTACGGGGAGGCGGCTCAGCGGCTTCCCCCATTAGCTCAGCTGGAGAAAGAGGGTGGGGGGAGAAGGAGCCGCGGGGAGAGGAAGCAGCCCCCTGGGGTGTCCCCTGGGGTGTCCTAGAGAGTCGCTTCCCCTCCCCCGTTATTTTTTGCGCGCCCCCCCACCCACTCCACCAACTTGTGCTGAACCCTCAAGTGTGTTGGTTTGCCCCTACTGGGATTCTTCCGTTCCTTTCAGGGATAGAACAACCCCCCCGCCGCCGATTTATTTTCTTTTTGGAAGCAAAGGGTAAATAACAAATAAGAGGACAGCCCCCATTGATCAGGGCTTGTTCATACTTCCGTTTGCATCTCCCTGTCCCCCCCACCCCCCTGCCCGCCAGGGAAACATGGTTTTGTGCTGAATCGGGGCAAACAACAATTGAGTTTTCTGCAGATTGCCTTTTGTTCCAATTCAGTGGGGGGAAGTGGCTGGTTAAAAGGCTTATCCCTAATTCCTCTTGTAAAGACGATTCGGGTTTTCCCTGGATGGCCATCTATCGCTCAAGAGCAGGTTTGCCCTAGGAATGGAGAGGGACAAAGGGGAAACCACTCAGACATATGCCTAGAATGTGGAAAAGCACTTGGACCCATGCTTTCTAGGTAGAAGTGTGGACGAGCCCCCTGGTCCAGCTATGCTTGGGGGGACAAGGGCCTAGAGGGTATACTTGAGCTGTACAGTAGATGCTTAGTGTAGGGGGACTTGCAGTGTGAGTTGCTCTGCCATGACCCCACCCCACCCCCTGCTTTCCCCAGTAGAAGAGCTGCAACTCAAGGGGTAGAGGACCTCCTTGGCGTGCAGAAGTCCCGGGTTCAATCCCCAGCACCTCCAGGTAGGACTGTCTGAAATCCTGGAAAGCCCCTGCCAGCCAGTGTATACGTTACTGGGCTAGATAGACTCATAAATCTGATTTGGTATAATGCAGCATCCCATGTTCCTAAGGTGCTACAGCACATCCCCTTCCTGAGGTTGCTGTTTGCTTCTTCCCTCCCTGGTGCTCATTGTTTCTTTTCCTCCCAAGTGTTCCCTCCCCCCCCCCATCTCTGCTTCTGCTCTTTTTCCACCTAGCATCTTCCTCTTGCAGTTGCATCTAACCCCTCACTCACTCCCCCCCCCACAAATGGCACCTTAAAGCCTCTTCCATTTCACACACTTACAATTTGAATACCATCATTTACACTTGAAAGTGTTACACAGCAGCCACCCAGAAGTTCTCCTTGCTGCTGCTGCTGCTGCTGTTTGCAGTGGTTCCATCAGCCTTCAGTTTGGGCATGTATAAAGCAAAATCGCAAAAGAACTGCATGCACTAGCTGATTGTCTCTGGACACAGTGTGAAGCTGAGTGGACTTGAGCATAGAATATGTGTATGTAGCAATCAAAGATTTCCCAAGGTTTTTGCTTTTCCTATAGAAACTTGTTGCTCCAGTTTGACAAATATATTCTGCATGATAATCCTCTATGCTTCACTCCTAAGAGTTGATGCTTTGTTTACAGGTTCTGTTTCTCCAGCTTTGACTGCAGCTGAAACTTTCCCCAGCTGTGGTTAGGGTTAGGGTGCTGTTTCAATTAGGGTAGGAGTAACTGAGCCAACTTGGCAAAGTGAGCTTGATTTCCAGGTGATGTAGCCCTGAATTGAGTCTCCAAGGGGGAACCTCAAAACTCTGTTCTGCCCTTCCCTCTGCAGCCAATGGAAGCTTCAGTCTGGTTATCCCTTTTTACATGTGCAGCACAGGGTGAGAGGGAGCTGGTCTACAGCTCTCTTTGCCATTGATGGTGGTAGTGGCTGTGGTGGAGATAGATTTAGTCCTGAAAGTGGGCCTTTCCCAGGCTTCATGCTCTCACATGCTCTCCTCCCACATATCCAGTCTATAATCCCTTTAAGTAGTTTTTAATATATATATTATATATATCCAAGGATATGTCTCAGCATGCCTATACTATTTAATCAAGCTGGCTTCTCAGTCTGTAGGATCTTACAAGCACTGAATTTCTGACTTCGTTCTCACTCTCTTTCGTACAGGAAAGGAGCTGTCTGCACTTTAATTATTCTAATATACAACGTTGTCTCACTGGGCCCATCCTAGAAAGCACAGGTCCAAGCAGTTTCAGCTATAGATCGGAACAAATGGCAGGTAACATATGAGGAAAAGCCAAATTGTCATTTGTTCTGACTGGTCGCTAAAGAGCAGTTTTTCCCCAGGGTAAAAGCAGCTGCACAAGAAGAAGGTTGGATAAGCTCTTTGCTCTAAGGATGCAATAGGGAACTGGGCTCCCATGTCTTTAACAGTTGCCCAAGACTGAGTATTACAACAGCTGCAACTTTGCTCTCCAGTTATGGGAAAGGTGCAATTGTTAAGATGCTCCTTTCACGTTGTACTTAAAGGCTTGGGAGCTCAGTGACTTGTTTGCTCTGACAACCTGACTAACAATACATGTGTAAGGTAGTAGCCCTCGGTTGTGTAACAATATATAAATGCCCTCTTGCATTTTCTTTGCTTCAGTTAACAGTATTCTTTAAAAATATTTTTAGTTTTCCTCTTAATTAGGAGAATGAGAGATGCATTTATCCCCAAAGAGGCTGATATAATATAACCAGTCTTCTTTATGTATTGGATTTGCACAGGCGTTTGGCATTTGAGGTTTGTAAATATTTATCATTTTTCTGCAAAACAGTTCTAGGAAAAGCGTTGTCACTGACAGCGTTGCTTAGATATTTTTCAAAGCTGCTTTTCCGTCAACCAAGAGGCTTCAGCCTTATAACATTTGGCTTTATTTGAAGGGAAACAGTATTTAGTTTGGGACATTAATAAATTATTTGGTTTTTTAAGCACAGCTTTTCTATCTGATAGTATCTGGAACTGAACCCAGTCTTTGTACACACACTCTCTTAGATGATTCCCCCCTCAGTAACACATGCAACTTTAAACACATTATGCAAAAATAAGGGCCATTATTGTTAAGAGAATTTACTTTTAAAATAAGTACAGTCATACCTCAGGTTGAATATGCTTCAGGATGAGCGCTTTCGGGTTGCGCTCTGCGGCGACCCGGAAGTAATGGAGCACTTTACTTCCGGGTTTCACCGCTCACGCATGTGCAGACGATCAAAATGATGTCATGCACATGTGTGGAAGTGGCGAATTGTGGCACGCGCAGACGCGGGTTGCATTCGCTTCAGGATGCGAATGGGGCTCTGGAACGGATCCCGTTCGCATCCTGAGGTACCACTGTAGTTTAAGATCGTAGCCCAGGTTATTGGGAAATGTAGTAGTAAATATTCTTAATGCTTTCCGTTTTGAGGAACTCTGAGTTGTTCCTTAATACATGGCTTCCAAGCAAGATAATCTCAAATTCATTAACATTCCAACTTAAAAGCTTTCATTCTGGTTCAAGATGCTGCTACTGAACATTCAAGATGATATTTGGGGCGCAGAGTATAAGCATCTCCTTCTGTTGCAGATACATATGAACACACTTCTCTTTCTCATTGTAGGAATGGAGACCAGGAAGCTAATCACTGCAACAGACAACCAGTACTCTGGCATGTTGTTAAAGGCTTTGGATGAACAGCGAGGACATGGACTTTTCTGTGATGTTACCATCATTGTAGAGGACCGGAAATTTCGAGCCCACAGAAATGTCCTCTCAGCCTCCAGCACTTACTTCCACCAGCTTTTCGCGCTTGCAGGTCAAGTGGTTGAACTGAACTTCATCAGAGCAGAGATTTTTGCAGAAATTCTCAATTACATTTACAGCTCCAAAATAGTCCGGGTAAGATCGGACTTGCTCGATGAGTTAATTAAATCAGGGCAGTTGCTGGGAGTTAAATTCCTTGCTGATTTGGGTGGGCCTTTGCAGCAGGTGAAAAGTATGTCAGGAAGTGTCAAGCCTGGCGCTTCAGAATGGCCCAGCTCTGAAACTAATGGCCTCGAAGTACAGAAACCTCCAACACCAGCTGGGGGCCAAAATCTAATTGATGAGAAGCCCGCCGTAACGGTTTCATTGCATGGGGAAGCGTGTGATTCTGCAAAGATTACCATTAGTGATTCTGACGATGACGACGTCATTTTCTGCTCCGAGCTTGTGCCTCCAAAGGACTGTCCCCTGGAGCCTACTGTAGTAGCACAGAGCCAGCCTTGCCTAAATCCTGTGGGAGTCCCTGACCAAATAAATTGTACCAGCAGTTCCCCGCCTCAGTCAGCGACAGTGACAGCTCCGAGGCTTGACTCATGCCCTGGCCAGTCAAATCCAACTGAAAACCAAGTACCTGCTGAGCCATTTGTCCCCTCGCTTCCAAAACCTGCGGCTTCAAATATGCTTGTGTTAAACAGGCCGCAGATTGGAGCTTTGCCGAATGCTGGCTCATCGCATGAAATAGAGGTATCTCCTATCCCCGAAGAGAATCAGCAGCCATCTATTAACGACTCCTTAACTGACATGGAGACCAATGCCATTGATGAAGAAGAGGATGAGGATGAGGATGTTGAAGATGACGACATCCTCGGTTCGTCCAGCCCAGGGTCAGCAAGCAGCAGTTCTTTGGTCCAGCAGCCCACCACCCCTAAACCTGCCACTGCACCTGATGCCACAGGAGTACAGAAGAAGCACAGTCCTAGCTTTCCCCAAAAAGCAGTCTCCCAACCCAGAAAGTTCAAAAAGGAAGTTTCTGATGTTCTTCCTGGGAGCAACAAGGAAGCTCCAGCGGGCTCTGTGCCAAAGCACGTGACGGAAGGCCAGAAGACCATCACTTTAGATAAAGCTACTGAGATAGAAGGCTTGTCGACAGGTTGCAAGGTTTATGCAAACATCGGTGAAGATACCTATGACATCGTAATTCCTGTGAAAGATGAAGCTGATGGAGAAGTGCAGTTGGATGACATGCCCAGAACATCGGGGGACGATTCTACAAACAGGAAGCGCCTCAAAGTGAAGCATGATGATCACTACGAGCTCATAATGGATGGCAAGGTCTACTACATCTGCATTGTGTGCAGGAGGTCTTACGTTTGTCTTACAAGTTTGCGGAGACACTTCAATGTGCATTCTTGGGAGAAGAAGTATCCATGTCGCTATTGCGAGAAGGTTTTTCCTCTTGCAGAGTACCGCACCAAGCATGAGATTCACCACACCGGGGAGCGGCGGTACCAGTGCTTGGCATGTGGCCAGTGTTTCATCAACTATCAGGTCATGGCCACGCATGTAAGATCGGTTCATAGCCAGGATCCTTCTGGCGAGTCCAAGCTATATCGCTTGCACCCCTGCCAGTCTCTGCAGATCAGAAATTATGCATATATTTCAGGAAGTTCCAGCAATATACCTATGGTAAATGACAATGCTCTTGTTTATCCTGTTGACCCTGCAAAAGAAGCCCCTCAAGAACCAGCCCCTAACCCTTCAGCAAAGCCAATGACCTGGGATGATATCTTTGTTCCGCAGGGAAATGAATCACTATTCAAACAAAATCCATCGGATGGCAGTACTGAATTTGAGTTTGTTATACCGGAATCTTACTGAATCTTCTCTCTGATCGAAATAGAAATATATATATATATATAAATAGATAGATATATATATATAAAGAAAAACTTCTTTAAATGGGCTGCTTGAAAAAAAGTTGTAGGACATCTCATGTTATATAACAAGTCAGTGTGTTAACTCCTAGCCAACAAAATGTAGTATGTTAAGACTAGAATGCCTATAAGTTTCAGAGATGCTTGTGAAAGAAAATTGGTCAGGGAAAGAAAAACGCTTCACTCGAATATGGGAAAAGGCACTTGAGAAGCTAGGTGTTAAATGTGTTTGGTTCATTATCATGGATCGAAATCTGGTGAAATAATTGTTTGAAAAGGTGTGGCTTCTTTACAATAAAGGTAACTCACAACTTATGCATTTATAACCCATGCGCATTCAGCTTCATGTGTTTGGCAAAAAAAAATTTTTTTTTAATTAAAAAGGGGGCAGATGTCCAGGAAAAAGGACTGTGACAATCCCTCCTGCCATTGAACCCAGTGTGTTTTGACCAAACATGACTTTGGCATTAGGTGCAATCCCTGGAACATAACCCCCACGTAAGTTGAGAGTCTTTTGTAATGAGAAATGACCCCGATAACTTGTAGAATAATGGGAACATTTCTTGCCTCTTTAACCACTTATTATGTAATCCCTTCTTTCATGCTAGCAATTTAAAACTGATTTTTTTTTTAATTGTTTGAGACTACGTAAAGGCAGTCTGGATAGGTTTCCTGATTATAGCTTAGTTCTTATTTTATAGTAGAAATCATTGCACTCCTTTTAACTTAATGGAAAATACAGTGTTGTTGCGGGAGGGTATGTGAAGGTCCAATCATCCTGTCCATAAATCAAATTATTTTCTACGTGGCATCCTAAATCTGTTCTGTTCCAAAATAACCATTCTGCCTTCACAAAAATTGCTCATAATGTAAGCTGGTTATCTTGGAGGAGAAAAGATGCT
This sequence comes from Podarcis raffonei, assembly GCF_027172205.1. Taxonomy (NCBI): domain Eukaryota; kingdom Metazoa; phylum Chordata; class Lepidosauria; order Squamata; family Lacertidae; genus Podarcis; species Podarcis raffonei. The sequence goes on along the minus strand of NC_070621.1, from coordinate 40,484,837 downwards.
ATTTGTTCGAAGAAGCCTGAACAAGTTTTATTTATATTTGGTAATTAAAAAGACGCAGTGGCTGGACCATTGTGTTCTATCCTTCAACACAGGAGGGGCTTTGTCAGCAAAATTGTCCAATGACATTGCCCTTCTTCAGTCTGCCCACATTTTCTACCCTCCAATATCAAGGAATTATGTCAGACCCTCCTTTTGCTGAAATCATGTTGGTGGTTTGGATTAAGCTGCCGTTTTCCATTTAGCTTACTGCCATGGGAAAAGGTGGTGACAGATATAACTGTATAGGTGGGTTTTTGTTTTTGTTTTGTGCTGAAGGGTGTGGAAGCTGTTTCCCAAAGTTACGCTTCAACTTACATTTAATTAGCGTGCATTCAACTTCATGTGCTTGGCAAAACGTTTTTTTAAAGGGGGCAGAAAGGAGGAGAGTGTTCAGGGGTAAACAAGGCTGGCAATTACAGCTGCTATTGCACCCAATGTGCTTTGACTCTCCCCAGAACATAACCCCCGTGTCAGTTGCGGGCTTACTGTCATTTCCCCCCTAATTGAACTTATTTATAGTTTTTCATGAACTTAGTTTGACTTCATTTCAAGGTAACTGTCAGGTTAGTTAGGAGTTCTGATAAGGATTTAACATCTCACATACGTTCACTGGCAGGGGTGTGTCAGGTCTCAGACATTGTGCCTGTTTACTCCCCCCTCTTGCACAATGTTACACATTTTTTAAAAATGCTGTGGTTATAGTAAAAGTCCATCTTTAGGGGGGGAGCTTGTCCCAAGTAAACTGGGTCAGCAGTCAATGTAGTCTGTTGCTTTACACTGAACGACGTCCTAAATTTTTGTAAATTACGCGGGGTTGTAGGGGGTGTGTGGAGACGTTATAGAAGACGGGAAAGGATTGTGATGAATAGAAGTAGCTAGAAATCAGTGGTATGTCGTTAAAATCTCTTCTTCCCACCACTTTAGAATTCCCTCTCCCCATGTTTTGTGAAATAAACATTTCATTTTAAACGCAACCACCTCTGGACCTTAATTTTAAGAACATAAGAATAGCCTGCTAGATTGTGCCAATGGCCCATCTAGTCCTGCGGCCTGTGGCCAACCAGGTGCCTGCGGGAAACCAGAAAGCAAAACATGAGCACAAGAGCACTCTTCCCTTCTATGGTTTCCAGCACAGCTATTTGGAACCGTTGCTGCCTCCAACTGTGGAAGTAGAGCATATAGCCATCATGGCAAGTAGCCATTGATAGCCCTCTCCTTTAGGTACTTGTCTAATACTCTTTGCCATCCAAGTTGTTGGCCATCACTGCTTCCTGGGGAAACTAGTTCCATAGTTTGACTATGTGCTGCATGAATAAATATTGAATCTTCCAACGTTCAGCTTCATTGGATGTCCATGAGGGGGGAGAATTTTTTAAAAATCCACTTCTTTCACTATTTTATAAACTTTTATCATCTTGCCTCTTCCTAGCCTTTTCTCTAAACTAAAAAGTCTGTAATCTTTCCTCTAAGGAGCGTCACCCCCCATTTTCATGGCTGTTGCACCACTGGTTTGACGTCTTAACCAAGCCCTCTGCCATGACCCCCCAAGGTCTTGCTCCTGGTCCTTCACCTTTAGATTTTAATCCCTTGATTAAAAAATATATATCTACTTTTCTGGCAAGAAAGTAAGGTCTGTTGAAATGTGATAAGCTATGACAAAAAGGATGTTGGAAATCTATGTTTGCAGTAATGGGCAAAGGTCCTTTGTTATCTAGACTGAGAATACATTTTGTTTATGGGGGAGGGATTAAAAAGAAAATATTTCCATAAATCATGTTTTAAAGTGAGTGGTTCATATTTAAATCTGTGATTTGTGGTGGTGATGATAAATTTTAATCACTAGTTGAAATTGGTGTGTTCCTTCTGGTGCAGGAGGCATGCTTCAAGTTTCTCTAAAATTTTAGGAGTGAACCAGATCCCTGTTAAAGAGAAAATATTAGTAGTTCTTAGCAAAAGAAAAGTTGCTTTGTGCTAAGTAAAAATTGCTCACTATTCCTTCAAATGATAGGTTTTGTGCATCTTATAGCAGATGCTGGTTAGGGAGTTAAACAACCTACACTTCCAGAGAATACTAGTGGCAGCGCAGAGGAAGGAGTACAGAAATAAACCATGATACATAGCTGAGAATAATAAAGGCCACAACTTTATTGATTGATTACAGCGAATAGGTTTAGTGTAGGCCTAGGGCATGAATCAAAAGACTGAACAGCCTGAGTGCTGGTGGATACTCGTACAACCAATAGGGGGTTGTCCAAGGTCAGGGTCCCCTATAGCATGTACAGCTTTGAAGCAAACATGGACAACCTGGTAGGGAGTGTTGTGACCCTTCAGCCCCCAAACTGGTCTTCTGGACAGGGAGCACCACCCTTTCAAGTTCCCTTAAGGGGAACTCCCCCTGAAATGGGTCCGGGTGCCCCTTCTCAGATTCCAGACCCAATGCCTTTGCTGCCACAAAAGGAAAGATGAGGGTGCCTCTCCTTTTAACACCCCCCTGCAACTATACCTGAGAAAGGGCGTCTTATTCCAGTCCCGGGTTGGGCAACAGATTCCTGCATTGCAGGGAGTTGGACTATATGATCCTCGTCCCTTCCAGCTCGCAGCTCTGTCCCTGTCCTACACTGCACCACTGCAGATCTAGGCTCCCTGGTAATTTCAGGAGAACAGGGACATAATTGCTGAAACTTTTTAAAACTTAAAGGGAGCGTATCCTACTCAGAGTAGGCTGATTGAAATTAAAGAACCCAAGTTGTTCACGTCCATTATTTTCAGTGGTTCTACTCTTGAGTATGACTTCATGTTGGATACAGCCCCAAATCATGCCTGTAGAAGGCGTCTTTTTCTTTTTTTCCTTTTGATTAAGTGTAAAAGAAAACTGGACAATAGGGTTCCAAGCTGTATGTTTTTGGTAGAAGAATCATACATGCAGGCATCTCAGGTTCCTTGCTTTTCCTAGGAAGAAAGTTTCAGTATCCAAAGTTGAAAAGTCCGTATAAAGTGTGTTTATATTTTTGAAATCCTCTGCTTTTAGTAATTATGGGTTGGAGATGACGCTGTACCCTTTCTGTACCTTCAGCCATTTTTGTGACACCCTATCGTTTCGATATTAAAGCACCTACCTGACTTTTGCTTTTTGTAGGGTTAAAAAGAAACACCTTTGGTTTCTATCCTCACTTATCACCTTTCTGTAAATATTAGCATGTTGACTGTGGGGAGGAAGGTTACTGTAACCTAAAAATGTGTTTGTACAGAAGAGCTAGATATTAACCAGAAACCCCATAGCAAATCTGAACTCAAGGTTAAAATAATAGTGGTTTATTGACACCATTCCAAACATGTCCTGCTTGGAACTAAGTGCCCTTGATTTTGGTTGAACTTGTTTCAGGCGAGTTCTGCTGCGTCCATCTTGCACGTTACCCAGAATAAGGTGGCACACTTCTGGAAGTACCACATCAGTCTGCATTTGTGTTTTTCGAGTGCTTTGCCCATTACCTTGCATACAGCAAGGGAGAACAGTTCAGCATATCCCTCTTCTTGCAAGTTTAATGCATGACACCTGACCATAGCTGCCAACCTTCCCTTATTCCCTTATTCCAGCGCTGCTTCCCGCTGCTATCCAGATTGTTAGATATCCTGTAGACTGTCCCCGGGACAGGTGAGGCTGCTGATCCCTTATTTTCAAGGCTGCTGATGCCTTATTTTCAAATCTGAAAGTTGACAGCTATGATCCCGGATTGTTAAGATATCCCGTAGACTGTCCCAGGGACAGGTGAGGCTGCTGATCCCTTATTTTCGAGGCTGCTAATCCCTTATTTTCAAATCTGAAAGTTGACAGCTATGCACCTGACCTATCTGCAGACTGAGGTGGTACAGTCTTTGATTCTGCCACCACCTTTCTGTATACAGTTGTACCTCGGTTTGCAAACTTAATCCGTTCTGGAAGTCCGTTCTTAAACAGAAACCATTTTTAAACTGTGGCATTCTTTCCCTAATGAGGCCTCCCACCGCTGGAACCCTTCCACCGTTCAGATTCTGTTCTTAGACCGAGGTATAGTTCGCAAACCAGGACACTACTTCCAGTTTTGCAGAGTTTGTAAGCCGAATAGTTTGTAAACAGGGCTGTTCTTAAGCCGAGGTACCACTGTAATGTATACAAACAACCCTTAAGTCCAAGTAAGTGGTATTGCGAGGGTGAGGTGGGTAGGAGAGTGTTAAGTTCTCCTTAATGATTTCTTTTCATAATCCATATCATGACATTCCAGTATAAAATTAAAACACATAAGGGGGGGAATATCAATGCATTGCGTATTTATTTCCTACTAAAGCATAGAACTTTTTTTAAGGGGTGTGGGCCGTGGCTTATTCCATACTGGTTTCTACTGAGCTTTATCCTTTTTAAAAAATAATATTGAATCAATAGAGTACTGTAATGTATATAATTTGTAGTTTTTTCCCTTAACATACTTTTTTGGGAATTGTGTTTTGCTTTTCATTAACCAATACTTGACCTTTAGTTCTTAGAGCTTTGTATGGCAAAAAAATAAAAAGCTATTAATTTTCCCAATGCGCAAACAGTTTATTATTGAGAGGAAAAAACAAAAACAGTTGTTTCTGGGATTGCTGTTCATGGATGGCTTTTGCTGCTGCCCAGTTTTTGAAAGTCAGATTTGGATTCCTTTGCAGGCATAAACTGAAGGAAAGAGGCGATTAATCTGAATAGGGACAATGACAAGTCTGTGGGGTCCAGTGTCAGGTCCAGAAGCAGTTTGTTCATGCTGGCCAAATGACATGGAAATCTGTCTGTGGACAAACGCCGGCTCCCTCGGCCTGAAAGCAAGATGAGCGCTACACCCAAGTCGCCTTTGACTGGACTTAACCATCCAGGGGTCCGTTACCTTTATTTACCAATGAAAAACCATTATTTTAGCTCATTTATATAGTATGTCTCAAAATCTAATTGGTTTTGCTGTTGTTGTTTTCAAAAAATATTATTTATTCAGACTAACCCTGCAGTTTAGCAAAACAACAACAGAAAGTATCCCAGAGCACTTTACATAAGCTTATCAAAAAAGGCTTGCATTCTAGAAGACATAAGGGGCGGGGGGGAAGGGGAGCCAACAAGCAGAATTCTTAAACAGGAATTATAAAAACCAGCTGGGATTAAAACAATTCAGGGAGAAAAGGCAATGGAATGGCTCTGCTTTGCATCTCTTTATTTGCTGTCGCCTGATGCCAAATGAGGAAGGGAAGCGTGGTAGAGCTGGTGTCCTACAGTGGAGGCAATCAAGTTACCCAGTGTGTCTTCTCCCTTGGGAGTAATTCTCAGAGCCCTACACCCAACTCAAGGCACAACCTACTTGTCCCTTATGACAATTGGTGACCCTGGGTCGAGCTGTACATCAAAAGATGGACCTATCAGTTCAGGAGAGTTAAACTGTGATGCAAACGGGACATTGGTACCAGCTACACACGAGAGAGGCTGCTTTTGTGCACATATTTTTGGCTGCATCGAGGTAAAAGAATGTGGAGTCATTTTGTTATTATTCCATTCATTTAGCTTGTGTTTTATATAGGTGATTGGTTTTAAAAACGTTTTTGTTTAGGAAGCACTTTCCATGTCAGCTCCTTTACTGTGGAACTTCAGAGCATCTACTGCAGACACACACACACCATTTTGCAGCAGATGGTGTGTTTTCAAGGGTTCACACAATTCACTGGCTAGGCCTTTATTGCCCATGTGAGCTGAGAAGGCACCCTGTAGCAGCACACCCAACATTTCCCCCAAATTTCCCTTGTTGAGAAAGTCCCTCAGCCCCTCTAGATTGGTGTCTTTTTGTGAATGTGTTCTGCAACATGTCTTTATGCAATATTAGTGCATTATTATTCTGCTGTACTAGTAGTTCTGTGATGCTTCCCCAATGTTATCTGGAGGGGGCACTCTTGCACTACAGCAGAACAACTAGGACAAAAATAAAATAAACCAGGACATCTGTAGTACGAAACGTGCATGTTCTGTTAACAGGGCTTGATGCTATGTTGCTACATGTCCACTTAGTGCATGTTCTGTATCTGTCCCCAGACTGTTGCAGGCTCGATCAGTATGGAAAGCACGACTGCGTATAACTGCCCCAATACCATTATGAGCAAAAATAATAAATAAGCTGCCCAGAGTTGTTCGTGACTGGACTTAACTGTCAGGGGTCCTTTACCTTTTTTTTTAGGAGCATAGAAAACTGCCTTGCTCCAAGTTGATGCATTTGCCCATCTAACCCAGTATCAAGCAGGCATTTTCCCTATCACCTGCTGCTACCTGATCTTTATTTAAACTCTAAGCCTGGGATCTGAATGCAGAGTGTGACCTACCACTCATTTATTGGCCCTCCATTTGTTTGCTAACTGTGAAAAGAAGCAGCGTACTTTTCATGTTCACCCTCAAATGCTTCTCTTTGTTACCAGTGCCTTAAATACAAGCAGCTCACCTCACCTCTCTCCTTCTCTGCCAACAACCCTTTCTTGCCTAAGTTCTTTTGGTCAAAAGCCTGTACTTAAGAATTCTTGCAGTTATTTACAGTGACCAAAATTCAGCTGCAGAAGCGGGATTATAATGGAAGCCATGTTTCTGTGCAAACACGGGGGGGGGGGGGGTGTCCCCAACATGGTGCCCCTCCATATATCATTAGACTACATCTCCCAGTAACCCCTCTGCATTGGCAATGCTGGCTGGGGCTGATAGGAGTTGTAGTCAAACAGCATTTGAAAGGCACCATGTCTCCTTAAACACTTTGTATAGCTGGGAGTGAAACCCTTTGTGCTGCCAGCAGATGAGAGTTCGGGGCCAGGCTGTTTAAGCATGCTGTTCCTTTTAAAAAGCATGCTAGGGTTTGCTGTTCCTACTTGTATTGTTCACCTACTGCCTCCCTTTATTCCTTGCCCAAGCCTCCACAGCTCCTTCAAGGCCCCCCACCCACCTATATACACAGCTCTTCTGCATCCTTCCAACCCTGCTTTATTCATACCTCTGCTGTTGTTTATAGCCACCATTCTAAAACCTGTCTTCTACCCTTCTCCACCTTGAATCGATGCAAATCCAATTTAGGAGGTGCTACACATTCTCTTAATGGGGCTGTATAGTGACAGCCTTACGTTTTTATGTATATAGGAAGATATGCCGTTTTAGAGGGATAAGAATTTGGGAACGAGCTAACCCTGCCACAAAATTAAAACGTAAACAAAATTCTTACCATTTTTATTTTTATAAATTATTCCGAGGGCACATGAACCATGTGTGCATTACATTCTCACAAGAAATGGATTTGAAGATGATAATACAGCACATGTGACTTCTTTACATTTACAGGTGATTGCATACACTTCTATCAAAGCTAAAAAGCAAACTGGTCACCAGGGTGGAGATGAACTGCTATTTTCTTCATGTAAAAAAAGACACTTTTTTAAAAGCAGCAAGGACACTGTGACATAACCATTCCAATTGTTCAAATGTCTTTGGCACTCAATGATAATGAAATCTAAAGGTACTGTTAGAGGCCAGCCCTGTTCTAGACTCTTAAGAGTATGATAGCAGGGATTGCTATACAAATGAGGTTAACACAATTAATGAAATCTTAGCGCAGAGTCAAACCCTCCCACTCCAAAAAGCTTGTGCCCCAAGATATTCTGGAGAAAAGGTGGACATGGGGCAAGGATGTGTTTAACTGCTCTGCTGAAGTTGCTTTGAAACCTGGCAAACCTTGAGCAAAGCCCTGCAGATGGGAATGAAAACACCACAACATTTTGGCAAACCTTGGGCTTATGATGCAAGAGAGCACACCCGTTTTATATAATGCCGAATGAACTAGAAGCTACACTGAGAAACCTGTGGACTTCAAGTTGCCAGTCTCCAGCTTTTGGCGTCGCTGATGACGACTGCTGTCTCCAGCTGATGGAATTTAGAGTCCAATGCCATCTGACGGGCCACAGGTTCCCCAGCCCTGATGGAAAACGTCTCTTAAAATCCTCAGATGATTGTAGGCAATGGGTTTTTAGGCAATGAAAAACTTTTATAGCACATTCCTATCTTTGGCTATTTTGGAAGTAAATCTCACCGAGTTTGATTAGGCTTACTGCAAAGTAAGCAGATGCAGCCTTGCAGCTTTAGTGTGATGTCGAGGCAGTGGCATTAATGAGAAGAGAAGATCCAGGCTATTGAAATGCACAACTCTTCAGCGCAGGCTTTTTTACCACCTGCTTCTGTGACTTTACACAATAAGGTTGGCCTGGAAGATAGGGGAGGTGCAGTCCAGTATCTGGAGTCTACCATGCTGACTAACCCTAGTTTGTGCAAAGCATTCTGTGAAACCCAAGCAAACAGTGAACCGGTGAATGAATTGACAAGGTGAACAGAACATGCTCTGATACCTGTTTTTGTACAACTCTTTCCTCCCCACCTCCCCAGAATGAATAGCATTCAGTCTCTGGCCACAATCCAGAACAGCACTCAATTGGTGATAGGACACAAAAGCTCACAAAGTCTTGAGAGCTCCCTAGTATCAGTATTAAGATGCTTAGCACATATATTAAGCCTGTGGTAGCCAATGTAGCACCCTGGAAATGTTGCCGGACTACAACTATCACTCCAGCAGGCATGGCTAATGGTGTAGAATGGTGTGGCTCAGAAACATCTGGAGAGCACACTGGATACCCCTCTATTAAGCAATGCAATGCATGGCTTCCCAAACTCCTCCATCTCTTACAGCTTAAAATACAGACTTGATTAGCTACCATGAAGCAATTACACAATTCAGGTATTTAAATGTTGCAGTAAAATCTCTTTCATGTGTTTTCCTCCCAAACACCAAAAAGTAGGTTAGGCTGGCGGCTCAGTGGGAATTTGAACCTAGGTCTGCATTGCTGTTTGCAGTGAACCATGGTCCAATTCACCAAACCGGCCACACATACAAAATGCAACATTCTAAATTGCTAGAGCTGTGAAAGCTAAAAGCTTTCCAATTGCATTGTTCTTTAAAATACTAGTTTTTCTTATTCGGGGCAAATCCCCTTGCTTTGAACTTAGTCACAAGCAGAAGCAGCCCTTTATAATAAATTCATTAAGGTGTTTGTTTGTTTGTTTTTTAAAAGCAGGAATCTACGGTCCACTTCATACTGTGGTGGACTTTGCAAATAAGGGGAGAGATCTGTAAGAAGACACAGTGAACACTCACTAAGTATCCGTGGTTTTTTGGGGGAGGGGATGACGACTTGCAATTATATACCGTATTTTTCACTCTATAAGACGCACCAGACCACAAGACGCACCTAGTTTTTGGAGGAGGAAAGCAAGAAAAAAAATATTCTGAATCTCAGAAGCCAGAACAGCAAGAGGGATCGCTGCACAGTGAAAGCAGCAATCCCTCTTGCTGTTCTGGCTTCTGGGATAGCTGTGCAGCCTGCATTCGCTCCATAAGACGTACACACACATTTCTCCTTACTTTTTAGGAGGGAAAAAGTGAGTCTTATAGAGCAAAAAATACGGTACATACCTGCTTCAAACATTTGAGTGTTCCCTATTAAGATGTATGAGAGACGGTAACATACAGTGTAAATCAGACCACGATTTCCTAGGATTTGTACAAGCTGAAGATTCTGCATGCAGAGTTGTGTGTCATTTGAAGCTGACTATGTAAGCCTATGAATAATGCAGGCATGCAGTCTAGGTCTAGCTGCACAGCTTAGAGGACAGTTAATGTCAGCCTCAGTTCCTGATCACCCAAGAGTCCCAAAATGGCTACACTGAACACTCTCTACTTGAGGGACTCCAGTGGTGTGAAGACAGGTGGGGAGCCTCCTCTTCTTGTGGAGGCTGAGCTGCTTGCACTATTTAAACCCACCTATTTGTGTCAGTTTCACGGGGAGCCGGCCTTATAATGAATCAGAACAATGGTCCATCTAGCTGAGGATTGTGTGTATATTGCCTGGCAGCAGCTCTTCAGGATTGCAGGCAACGGTTTACACAGTAATGCCAGGGATTGAATCTTGGAACTCCTATATGCAGGGCAAATGCCCTACCACTGAGCAGCAGAAGCAGCCACTGTGAGTATGGAAGACCTCCAGTTGCAGAACTTTAATATAAAATGGGGTGTGGAGGATGAGCTGTAAGGGGTGGGCTTTGGCACCCCCTTCCCACATCTCTTACATGTGTTTGTTTACATGCAGAGTGCCTGAACACCCAAACAGGGCTTGTGTTGGAACAAATGATGGAAATCCAGTGCTTGAAGGTGCTAAGCAGCTTAATTAGCATCCTCTTGCAAGGAAAGAGGGGGAAGTTACATTTGATCATGTGCATCCAGCCAAACTGTGTGGCTCTTGTGCTGTTTAAAAGAGCAGAAAATATTTGGCATAGCACCTATTTTTGATTGTGGCTATATTAAAAACCTAACTAGGAAAATAAAGGCCGGTTTATATGTATCCATCACCAACATATGTAAAGATAAAAACTAGTGTGTGAAGCAACCTTTGTTTTTCTACTGTGAGGTAATGCTCACAGAATGTCGCTAGGTGTCAGTAGAATGCCATTGCCTAACAAACAGCTGCATCTACAGTGACCTTCAATTCCTAATCAAAGGCCTATTTTCAGTGTGCAAAATTAAGGCTTCATATATCTATTATTATTATTATTATTATTATTATTATTATTATTATTAATAATTCCTCCTACTAGTCTAGAGCATTCATTTCATACACTCAAGCTCTTGGGTTCCTCCTTTAAATCTTCACCGTCAGCTACATTCCACTGAGCCCAGCAATTTTGTTAAAGAGGACAAAAGGAATTAGGAACACCAGTTTATCAACACCTTTTGAGAAAAGCAGGGTGTGCCTGATTAGCCACACAGCACTTTCAGCAATTTGCTCAAAGTGACCAAACCCTCAAAGCAACAAGTCCACAGCGGCCAACTAATCATGATGGATTTTGAAGAAGCAAACAGAGCAAGACTGCAGGTGCTGAATGCAGGATTTGTTCCTTCTTGCTGCTGGCACTTAGCATCAATTTGGCCTAGGCCTGGTCTATGGGAAGACTGTTGCAGGGTTCCTCTATTTTAAATGGATTATGTATGCTATGTAATAAGTGTGCCCCCTCTCTCTTCCCCACCCTCCCTCCAGTACAAAAAGGTTTCACAATTAGTGGCACAGTTTCTACCCGTCCTTCATGGCGTGTAAGGTGGTGGCTTTTCAAAAGGTGGAAAATACGGTGGGGAGTAACGAGGAGGAGCAGTAGGGGACCAGACGTAGCTTGGCGACGGCGACACCGACAGAGGATCGTCAGAAAGGCCAGATGGTGTGGAGGCCGGGAAGACACTGGAATGCTACAACGAAAGGGAGAGAGGTGGCTTCAGCACAGAGAAAGCTGCCTCAAACACAGCCCAATCTTTGGTCCTTCTAGCTTAGCATTGTCAACACCACCGTGGGAGGGGGAATCCTAGTCCTAAGAGCCAAATGCGGACTCTAGGCCCCTATTTCTGGCCCTCAGGTCTCTACCTGGGCAGGCCTCCCCAGCCCTGGTGATACCTCTTACCTGAGAGCCACTGCCAGTGAGTGCAGCCTGTACTGAGCCAGGTGTAGCAGTGATATGACCTGGAATTAAAACAGCTTCCTAGGTCATGCACTTCTGAATTATATACAGTGGTACCTTGTTTTGAGTCTGGGATCCGTTCCAGAGCCCTGGACACTCAACAAAAGGGATGCTCGATAAAGCGCCGTTCTGCGCATGCGCGTGGAGTGGTTTGTGCTTCTGCGCATAGCACAATTTAGCGCTTCCGCGCATGCGCAAGCAGCAAACCCGGAAGCAACCTGTTCCAGCACTTCCGGGTTTGCTGCGGACATTCGCCAAAATGGATAGTCGACGGGGCGGATGTTCACGGAGGTATTACTGTATATAAATCCCTGCTTCATAGAACTGTAGAGTCGGAAGGGACCACAAGGGTCATCTAACGCCCTGCAACGCAGGAATCTTTCTGCACGATGTGGGGCTTGATCCCGTCACCTTGAGATGAAGCATTTCATGCTCTGCTGACTGAGCTATCCCAGTAGCCCGGTAGCCCAGTTCAAGGTCCTTACAAGAATTCCACACATGACGAGGTGCTGGTTGTTACCTTTTACGACCTGGCTATGAGGCATTTCAGGGAAAGTTTATCTTTATATCACCTCCCTCGCTAGGGCATGTTGAATTTTTAAGCTTTTGAATTCCAGAATGAGGGGTGCTAAAAAGTTGTAACATGGCTTGGGAATTCAAAAGATATTTTGGTTAAATTAATATAATTTAGTTTCGCTTGGTTAAGTAAAATGTGTGTGAAATTGCATAGAAATCATTAAAAGAGACTGTCAAGTACTTGCAGTTATACTGTATGTTTATATTATTTGTATTTATTATTCCTATTATTTAGCACTTGACATTTTCAGAAGGTAAAATTGGAATTCTTTGGTTTTCCGAAAGCAGTTTATGTGCTTCTTCATCAGGCACAGACTTGCCAAGCTAAATGTTGTCCAATCACAAAAATAATAGCAGATTTGAATTCCTCACACCCCAAAACACATATTTAAGACTTCTTACTGAAGAAATTTGTAAAAATTAAGTTTCATGCCCTACTCCCCCATGCCAGCTTCAAGGACCAACTGGGTGAAATATGAAGATCATCGCAGGAAGAGGAGGATCAATTTACCCCAGTAGTCAGAACCCTGATGCCCTCCAGATTAGAACTATAGAATCCAACTCTGGGCAATACAGGAATGTTTTGCCCAACGTGGGGTTCAAACCCACAACCCTGAGATAAAGGCTGGAACTACATCGATCTTTTAAACATTATTAAAGGTAAAGGTAAAGGGACCCCTGACCATTAGGTCCAGTCGTGACCGACTCTGGGGTTGTGGTGCTCATCTCGCTTTATTGGCCGAGGGAGCCAGCGTACAGCTTCCAGGGCATGTGGCCAGCATGACTAAGCCGCTTCTGGTGAACCAGAGCAGCGCACGGAAACGCCGTTTACCTTCCCGCCGGAGCGGCACCTATTTATCTACTTGCACTTTGACGTGCTTTCAAACTCCTAGGTTGGCAGGAACAGGAACCGAGCAACAGGAGCTCACCCCATCGCGGGGATTCGAACCACCGACCTTATGTTCGGCAAGTCCTAGGCTCTGGTTTAACCCACAGTGCCACCCACTAGGACGATATTAAAAGTAACATTCTATAACGTTTAACATGCATTCCCCCTTTGCATACATGAGTGTATATCTACCCAAAGAGTCTCATGCTCTACCGACTGAGCTAAACTCCCATCATTCCTTGATTGTCAGCCATATCATCTGGGAGCTGATGGGAGTTGAAGCCACATAACAGCTGAAGGCCCACAGGTTCTCTACAATTAAATAGGCTGAAACTGAGCAGAAAAGTGAAATGTGTTTCACCAAACTTGCAAAAAAAAACACAACAAGGTGAAATTTGGAGCCAGGAACAGAGGCGAAATGACAGCAAGACGAAGGCAAAATAGTTTTCTGTCCTCCAAAAGATGGAACATAAAAGACTGCATAGAAAAAAGAGGCAGTTGTAACATAACTGCTTGATGGTGCACCCCCTCTGTAAAAAAGCAGATTACTCTCTTAAGTAAACACAGCAGCCATTTGACCCAACATACCTGGAAGTCATAGGCTGAATATGGTGGCAGGTGAGGCGTGCTGTGGTAATATGTATTGTATGACGTCACCTGGGGTCTCGAATAGTAAGATACAGTGGGCCGTGCATTTTCAACTGTGCAGTTTATAGCAGGAAGTGAGGGAGTCTATGAACACAATGGAAAACAGAAAACTCACTTAGCTTGTGGTCCATTTATTCAAATGGCCAGAGGAGATCAGAATACTGCAAGAGAAATGGGAGAAGTACAGATCTTGCCTGTACACTATGATCTACCTCAGGGGTCCTTCTCAAGTGTCCCACTGTTGGGAACCTCCTGGCCATGGGCCAAATCTGGCCTGAGAGGCCTTCTCATTTGGGAAGCTGGGCTGCTCTTCCCAAACCACACCCACCAGTCCCACCCCTGACATCCTATATGACATCAGGTATATGGCTGTAAAAAGCAGGGTTGAAATATTCCTGTGCATCATCTGAAATGGGAGGAGCTCCGTCCTAGTTGGTTCAGGTGTGTAAGGATCTCTCCTCTGCACCCAAATCCTGCAGAATGTAAGATTAGATCCCTCTGCCCATTAGCTAATGCATGGGGGAGTTCAATCGCCTTTACTCTGTGGGCCAACTCTGACAGGTGGGTGGGACGATCTACCCGAGATCAATAGGATGACAGAAGATGGAAAAGGTGTGTAGTCATGTTCACCTGTCAAAGCTGGCCTACAGGTGGGAGGATATAATTATCTGACTTGCCAGGACAAAAAGATTCCCCACCCATGAGTTTGGTCGTCATGCACAAGAAACAGGGCCTTTCCTGTAGTGGCTCTGAAAACTATGAAACACCTTCCTGATGGACTTGCACCTTGCCACTTGAATTCTGGCATTTAGGGAGGCCGCAAAGCCTTTCACACTTCATGGCTGCCTTTAGTAGCTACCAAAAATGTCTCATCACCTTTAACTGGTGCCCACCCAAAATTGCTCTGGTCTCCAGAGCAGCTACACATTTTTAATCTCTCTATCTTCTGCTGTGTCTATTTCAGTGTTTCCTACCTTGGGTCTCCAGCTGTTTTCAGACTACAATTCCCATCATCCCTAACCACTGGTCTTGCTAGCTAGGGATGATGGGAGTTGTAGTCCAAAAAACAGCTCAAGGCCCAATGTTGGGAAACACTGGTCTATTTGTACTTTGTCTCTCATTCCTTTGCACACCACATGGTGAGCACATAGCTTTAAAAAGTGGCACAACACGCTTGAAATAAATAAAAATTTCTACTTGTCTACATTTCCTATGGACATCCTCTTACCATATCTTTAAAGCCTCCTAGGATTGCAGCAGTGATGATCCCGAGAAACAAGCCCACGATGTTCAAAATGGTTGCTGACCAGAGCAGGTGGTAAAGGTGAATGATATCTTGGCAGCTGCTGACGTCAATGTACTCGTAATAACCACCGGAAATCTCCACTCTGTTCAGTCCAAAAAAAGGCAAAACATCTTTCAAAAAGGCAAAACATATTTCAGTAGATAATCCTCATTTTGGGACACCTTTGCTAGAGGGACGTAAGAACATAAAAGAGTCCTGCAGAACTACTGTTTTGGGGGGCAGGCAGGTATGGGGATCTCCCTGGTCTTGAATGGGGTAACTGCACCCCTGAAGGACCAGGTGCGCAGCCTGGGAGTCATTTTGGACTCACAGCTGTCCATGGAGGCGCAGGTCAATTCTGTATCCAGGGCAGCTGTCTACCAGCTCCATCTGGTACGCAGGCTGAGACCCTACCTGCCCACAGTCTCCCAAGTATGGTGCATGCTCTAGTTATCTCCCGCTTGGACTACTGCAATGTGCTCTATGTGGGACTACCTTTGAAGGTGACCAGAAACTACAACTAATCCAGAATGCGGCAGCTAGACTGGTGACTGGGAGTGGCTGTCGAGACCACATAACACCGGTCTTGAAAGACCTACATTGGCTCCCAGTACGTTTCCAGGCACAATTCAAAGTGTTGGTGCTGACCTTTAAAGCCCTAAATGGCCTCGGTCCAGTATATCTGACGAAGCGTCTCCATTCCCATCATTCAGCCCAGACACTGAGGTCCAGCTCCGAGAGCCTTTTGGCGGTTCCCTCACAGTGAGAAGTGAGGTTACAGGGAACCAGGCAGAGGGCCTTCTCGGTAGTGGCGCACGCCCTGTGGAATGCCCTCCCATCAGATGTCAAGGAAATAAAACAACTATCAGACATCTGAAGGCAGCCCTGTTTAGGGAAGTTTTTAATGTCTGGTGTTTTATTATGTTTTAAGTATTCTGTTGGGAACTAGCCAGAGTGGCTGGGGAAACCAGCCACTCTGGGTAGTTAGTTAATTAGTTAATTAAAAATAAATTATTATTATTATTTGGCCAAAGGCCCATCTGGTCCTACATTCTCTTCTCATAGATGCCATTGGCAGAACCGCACTCCTTCACAGAGTGCGAAGTTAAAAGAGTGGGATTTGCTGTCACAAGTTGTGTGATGATGGCCACCAACTTAGATGGGTTTTAAAGGGGGGTTAGGCCAATTCATGGAAGATAAAAGTTATCAATGATTACTAATCAAGGTGGTTAAGTGCCATCTTTAGGATCAGGGGGAGCATGTCTCTAGATAACATTTGCTTGAGATGGGAAACAATGGGAGATGGTTTATTGCCTTTTGTGCTCTGCTTTGTGCTTCCTGTGGCGCTGTGGGTAAAAGCCTCAGCGCCTAGGGCTTGCCGATCGAAAGGTCGGCGGTTCGAATCCCCGCGGCGGGTGCGCTCCCGCTGCTCGGTCCCAGCGCCTGCCAACCTAGCAGTTCGAAAGCACCCCTGGGTGCAAGTAGATAAATAGGGACCGCTTACCAGCGGGAAGGTAAACGGCGTTCCGTGTGCTGCGCTGGCTCGCCAGATGCAGCTTGTCACGCTGGCCACGTGACCCAGAAGTGTCTGCGGACAGCGCTGGCCCCCGGCCTCTTGAGTGAGATGGGCGCACAACCCCAGAGTCTGTCAAGACTGGCCCGTACGGGCAGGGGTACCTTTACCTTTACCTTGTGCTTCCTAGAGGCACTTGACTGCCTACTGTAGAAAACAGGGAGTTGGATGTGTTAAGCCAGGTGTGGGGAACCATTGGCCTTCCAGATGTTGCCAAACTACAACCCCCATCAGCTGCAGCAAACATGACAAAATGCCAGGGGTGATGGGAGTTTAATTCAGCAAAATCTGCAGGGACAAAGGTTCCCCACACCTGATATAAGCCTTGGTCTTTTCCAGCAGGGGCTCTTTTAATATCACTGTATCATTTTCTCTGCATGGTAAATTTATAGTATTTCAGGAGGGCCTTTGGGGACCAGTTAGTCTTTCTGTTGCAAAAAAAAGGAGTCCATTGTGGATTTTTCTGCTGCTCTGGTTTCAGATGGCTGTGATTGTTTAACATTAAAAACAGCTATCTAACAGGTGGTTTTTTTTGCACTTTCAAGTGTTCAAATCTTTTCACGAACATAATTTAACTGTAAGGTAAATCAGTGTTATTTCCCCCATTTTGCAGATGTGGGGAATAAGGCACATGACAACGCTGCTAGTCTCTGGTCACTTAGTGAGTCAACAAGTCTGAACCAGGGACTTTTGGATCTGCAGCTCAGGCTGCAACCCTATACCCTAGGGGTGGGGAATCTTCTTGGGCCAGATCTTTATCTCCCTCTACCCTGTGGGTCAACTTTGACAGGTGGGTTAATTACCTAATGATGCTCACCCAACCTTGGTAGGCTGCATTAAACCCTCCTGACTTTAGGCTGAAATGACTGGCAGAATCCGTGACCAGGGAGAAGATTTGATTGAACAGGACTGGAAAAAGTTTAAGGACTATCTACAAAAATATTGTAAAATCTTTGAGTGTTAATATGATGTGGGAAGTGAAGGTAACAGGGTTTGTGTGACTTGGTTAAATGTGAATTAAAAGAAGAATGTTAAAAAGGATAGAGGCTTATGAACAGAACATTATTATGTCATAGTATATAAGATGAGGCTTGGATTATAATAACGGAAAATTGGGACATAATAATTAGAAGAATATAAAACTAAGTATGCTTTAAATAAGGTTTTGAATTTGCTGAATTGGATTGGAATAAAGAGGAATACAAAAAAGGGGGACGTGAGGAGGTCAAGACAGAGGGGTATGGAACTTTATAAACTCAAGAAAAAGGGTCTTTCATTTTTTCTTTTTTCTTTATCTTTCTTTTTGTCTGTTATATATTTTTGTTTTTTCTGCTGTATTAGTTTTTTATATGAACTTTATGTATGGAAATGTTACATTTTGAAATGATGAATCTTTTGTTTTGTTCTGTAAAATCTTAATAAATATTTATTTTAAAAAAACAAAACCCTCCTGACTTTAAGTAAACGACCAAGAACAGTAAACAGAAAAGAGTACAGAGGGACGATCTGACTTTGCTGGCTGCCAGCTGAATGACATGACCCACTAAAAGTTATCTCTGTAGCACAAAGCTCAGACCTCATTTGCACTTTACACTTAAAGCAGTATAATGCCACTTTAGTCATCGCTTGTCTCTAGGAATCCTGGGACCTGTTTTTTGTTAAAGGTGCTGAGAGTTGCAAGGAAACCCCTATTCCCCTCACAGAACTATCATTCCCAGAGAAGTCTAATAAGCAATCCCTTTTCCCAAGGAATTCTGGGAAGTGGAGCTCTGCGAGGGGATAATTCTAACAACTCTCAGGGATGTGGGTGGTGCTGTGGTCTAAACCACTGAGCCTCTTGGGCTTGCCAATCAGAAGATCGGTGGTTTGAATCCCCACGACGGGATGAGCTCCCATTGCTCTGTCCCAGCTCCTGCCATCCTAGCAGTTCAAAAGCATGCCAATGCAAGTAGATAAATAGGTACCACTGTGGCGGGAAGGTAAACGGCGTTTCTGTGCACTGCTTTGGTTCGCCAGAAGTGGCTTAGTCATGCTGGCCACATGACCCGGAAAAACTGTCTGCGGACAAACGCCGGCTCCCTTGGCCTGTAAAGCGAGATGAGCGCCGCAACCCCAGAGTCATCTGCAACTGGACTTAACTGTCAGGGTCCTTTACCTTTACCTTTTCACAGCTCTCAGTGCTGTTAACAAATTACAGTTCCCAGGATTCTTTGGGGGAGAGCCACGGCAGTTTAAAGAGGAGCGATACTGTTTTAAATGTATAGTGCAGATAGGGTCTCAGCCTGAAACAACTCCTTCATACTCAAGACTGCAGGATTGACCCAGGGGCTTGAGCTTCCCCATTTCACTCTCTGCCTACAGGTGAGGCTTTTCCATGTCACTCACCTCCCACAGTTGTAGAGGTCGCAGCAGAAGCAGGTGTTGCCTTTGATCTTGGGCGTGCAGGGGCTGCGGTGCTGGGGGTGGCAGACTGCCTGTTTGAACAACAGAGACAGGGCTTACAGAAGCTGAAGGCCACCTCTTTCGGGAATTGGCAGGTTTGCTCCTACAGCATTTCCAGAAGCCCATTTCTGATTTGTACCACTTCTGCTTAATTGCAAATGGAAGAGCATGCAACAAACTTTTCAATATGCACTGATTTTATTTTTTTAACACAGAGGAGCATGTGCTTTCCTCCCCCTGTAGTCGTACAGTCTAGAAACATCCTTTTCTGTTTATGAGAACAGGATTTCTGAAGGGCTGGAAAAGTTTGGTTCCTGCAGACCAGACAGGTGGAGTATTTGAACAGGCAACTTTAGAGATCAACAAATCTGCCAATTTGGGTTTTTCTCTCTTTCTCATTTTTCCAGCTCAGTTCTCCATGTTTCTGCATCCTCTCAAAAAGTCCTCTCAAAAATTTAGTGCAATTTTGTCCTAACATGCACATTTTTGTAGACAATTTTGTCTGATATACACATTTTTGCAAAGCAATATTATACATTATTTCCACACATTTTTAAATGCACACTTTCCCTTAACATGCACATTTTTTTACACAATTATTTGGTTGGAGAATTGCATCCCAACATTTGGAGAAGGATGGCTGTGTTTCAGTTTGTGTATTGTTTTAGAAAGCATGAATTAGGTAGGTTTGCATTAAAATTCCAGCCAAACTGCATTTCTCCCCCGTTTATCACCCAGAATTTCCTGTTCACTCATGTTGCAGAAACTGAGAGAACAGCAGCACAGTTACCTACCTCTGGCTGAGCTGTACTTTTGGAATAGTAGTGACATCGTCCTGCATACAGTGGTCTGAGATCCTGTAAAAAAAAATAAGAAGAAAAATAGTAGGGTAGAGTTTAAAAAAATGAAAAAAGAGGAAGTGAATCAACCCTGATTTTTTTTTTTTGCTGAAACAGTGGGCAGATGCTCAAATTAACCATATTTTCAGACATCCTACCGCCTGCTTGAAGGAAGCACAAAGGAAAACGACACCCAGTAGTGCACAAGAACATAAGAACAGGCCTGCAGGATCAGGCCAAAGTCTACCTTCCTGAGTGCTATCTGCAGCTGCTAGGGTTCCCATATGTCCCTCTTTTTCCAGGACATGTCCTCTTTTTCATGCATATGTAAAATGAGAGTCGTCACAGCGATCCACAGTTGAAAGTAGATGTCGGCAAATGTGTCCTCTTTTTTCCCCCCCCCTCTTCAAAACATGGCAACCCTAACACTACAATACCACTAAGCACTATAATACCACTTTAAACAGCCATGGCTTCCCCCAAAGTATTCTGGGAGCTGTAGTTTGCTAAGGGTGCTGGGAGTTTTTAGGAGACCTTGCTATTTCCTACACAGAGCTACAATTCCCACAATTCACTGGGAAAAGGCACTGATTGTTAAACCACTTTGGGAAGTGTAGATCTGGGATGGGAACAGGGTTCTAATAATTCTCAGCACCCTCTGCAATTACTTGCAATTATTTGTGATTCGGCTAGGAGGAGTACACTCCCAATACAACCTTTCTATACATCTCTTCCTCCATTCTCAACCTATTTTTTATCACTTTGAAAAGCTCTTTGTTTGGGCTTTTATTGCAAATTACAGCATCCTTAATGGCTAATATCAGGAAAAGCCTCTGCAGTGCCCTTCAGCCAAGGAAGATAAGTGCAATAACACCCTCCTCATTGGTGCTCCCCAGCAACAGATACCTCTGATACTGGAGTCCTCTTGTGGAACACTCTCGTGTTATAGCAGAACAGAAGTGGCACAGAAACAACAAGGCAATGGAATATTTGTGGTTTGAAAAATGTGAGAGAGGCAGCCTGATATAACTAGCATGTTTAGCTCTAGTTAATGCATGAAGGAGTAAAGACTGTTGTTCCTAGAAGTGACCAGGTCACTTCCGCTAACTTCCTCACACAAAGAAAAGCTGGATTCTGCATCCCAATGCAAACTGATAGGCGTCTGTAGAACTTTGCATTTTATCTCGCTATTATAACTACTTCACATAACTTATTTTGATTCTGCTAGTCATAGCAAGGGGCAAGCTGCTATAGCAGGCACTGACTTCACCCCCCAAATGCTATAGATGTTAAACCTGTAGCTGAATGAGGTGGTAAAACAGGCTATACCACTTCTGTGTGTGTGTGTGTGTGTGTGTGTGTGTGTGTGTGTGTGTGTGTGTGTCACATTTTGAAATGCTTTTTCCTCTACAATGAAAACGAAAACACACCATGCAAAATAGAAAACCAGCAAAGCAAACTGGGCTGGGCTATCACCTTTCTCCCTGGTGTGTTAGGTTAAGGATTTTTTTTTAATTGGTAAGGTGTTGTTTTTTTTAAAAAAATAGAAAGTAAGTGTTAAAAATTGGCACCTCCTCATCTGAAGCCTGAAATGGAACACCCTATGCTGCCAACCAGGGGCCCCAGGTTATGGATGGCCAGCACACCGATGTGACTTCATGACATCTTGTTGAAATGTGATGTCATGACGCCACACAGCCTCAGAACCTGACTTCCAGTGGCACCGCAAGCCAGGTTCTGAGACCTCACAAGGCGTTGGACAGCATCTCTGAGGTCTCGGATGTGACTTCATCTGCTTTGCAATGCACTGAAAGTTGCATCAGGGGCCCTGCAGTGCGTGCTGAGCACCCACAACCAAATTTTTGTGCGTGCTCGGGCCCCGCTAGAGATGGCGCCCCTGCTGCCAACTCATTCCATTGCATGCATAGGCCAGGTCTCATGAGATCCTCTGGACTCCCCACTGAGCAATGCCCACATGCTTTCAGGCATGTTCATTGGCATGAGGACTAGTCTCTGGCTTTTTAAAAGCAACGCTGAGAATACCAAGAAACTGGATTCTGCACGCAAATCCTTTATTTTGCGCTTTCCCACAGCTCTCTCTGGCGTGCAAGTATACAGCTCTGCTCACAAGCGTGGAGGACGTGGCAACGCAGTCACATATCGCAGTCGGATGGTACTCACTATGTGCCTGGCAGCAAACACACCATCCACAATGGCACAGCAGAAGGCAGCGATGACGCCAAAGCTGATGAACACGATTGAAGCAACCAGCTGTGGGAAAAGATAAAGCTACATGGAGTCATCTGCTTCTATATTAAAAGAAAACATGCAAGGTTTTGCCCTATCCCCAATTATATTTTCTGGAGTTGCTGATTTATTGATATGCTGGCTGACAACTGCCCATTCCTTTTTTAAGCAGGTTTGTATAGTTTAATAACCCAGCTCAATCTGCTAATAGGAGCTAATGGTTAGATTTCTGCCTCATGAAATATCCTTTAAAATATTAATGTTTGGATATGAAAATGACAAGTATTTTTTTTAAAAAAAATCACATACCACAATACATCTATGCATATGATTCTTAAACACTCTCTTTCACAATAAATAATTAATAAACATTCAGTGTGTACACAATTTCTTATTTTCACGAAAAAGCTATTGCTATTATTTAATATTATCATACAAAAATAGATTACAGCAATAAGCAACTACATTTTGACCTCGTGAACTTCTAGAACAGGAGTGGGGAAACTTTGGCCCTCCAAGTATTGCTAAACTACAAGTCTGGCCATGATGGGAGTTGTGCTTCAACAACATCAGCAGAGCCAGAAAGTTCCCCACACCTACTCTAGAGGTCAGTTTCTATTGCTGTTCATCCTTCTTTAGTTGTCATTTTTTAAAAAGACATATAGGTAATCTACTCCCCTCCACAAGATTCTCAAGTCTTGTTTTATATCTTTGGCTAACGAGTCCCAAAGCCATAGTTTTCTTGATCAATCATCATTGCAGCTTGCTCAAGTACTTTTAATTGCTCACAGAGCTTTCTCAGTAAATCAATTTTTTTTAAAAAGGCTTCCATGAGTCCTTGCTCTATGTAATACCTACAAATAATAGAGGCTCCCTTCAGCTCAATGCTACAGCAATTGCCAAGGCATGTGTGCAAAATGCTACTCTCCCAAGTTTTGGGAGGGTTAGGACTGGAAGCATCGCCCCAAGTCTGTGGTTGGCAAGAGGGAAAGAGCCAGTGTCTTGAGCTGATGACAGAAGACAGAGGAATGGAATTCTGAAAGCACAACTCGGAATGCAAGATGGAACGGAATGACCAACATTAGCTGATCCCTGCATGACTCCTGCAGCCTGGGCAACCGGCCACTGAGGAAGACTACTGGGGCAGCATCCCCTGGGGCTGCCAGGCCACTGCTGTTCCACCTGACTACTTCCTGATTACCTGCCCCAAGGTACTTGCATTATTACATAGAACTACTGCTTCTCCGTCACAACGGGTCGTTTATACAGTTTAAGAGAAGAGCTGTGGGTTAGGAAAATGGGAGGAGAAGGGAAGGGAAGCAAGCCAATTCAAGATACCGGCTGTTTCACAATGTTATTATTTGCGAAATAGTTATATAGTGGAGCTCCAGGAGTCAGTTCTGGGAAGAGAAGGGGCCTAGAAGTGGCCGTTTATTTGATTATTTTGACATAACAGCAGGGATCGGATTCCGAAAGCTGCCTATGCCAATGAAAACCCCAGTAGAGATATATACAACCACTGGGGTTACACAGATGTCTTTCTTTTTATGTATGGCGGCCTCTTCAGGCCTGTGGCAGTTGATGACATAGTCTGGATTCTAGGCTCCCCCCTATAGAGCAGTGGTGAGGGACCTATGGCCTTCCGAGATGTTGCTGGACTCCATCAACCCCAGCCAGCATGGCCAATGATCAGGGATGATGGGAGCTGCGGCCCAACATCTGGAGGGCTAGAGTTCCCCCCACCGTGGCTCCAGGGAGAGGGATTTGCAGGTGGACTCAGGGTTGGCCTGGCTGATCTTGAGGTTGCTAACCCACAGAAAGCAGCCGTTCAACAGACGGGAGGGCCCTGCTGGCCCACTTTCCCCTGAGATGCAGTCTGATGGAACTGCTGCCAACGGAGGCAACAGGAAACTGATAACTCTTAAGTCCGAGTTGAGTTGATGGGGTAACCGCCTGGCTGGGGGGATCTGGCTTTGCTCCCTGCTTCTCAGACCCATCCATCTGGGGAAAGGTGGTGGCCTTGTTTAAGGGTTACTGCCAGAGGCAGGAGTGACATATCTTTTGGGGTCCACGGGCACCTTGGCAAGCCACAGCGAAGCACACAGCTCAATCTGTTGGCAACCTCTGGCTTGAGAGGCAATGCTGAGCTTTTTAGGAGAAGGGTTGCTTCTGCTTCAATGTTTTTGCTGTCTTTTATTATCTGCTGTTGATTTTTATTGCTATATATTGTATTTCTAATGCTGATTTGCTTACAAGTCACCCAGGAAATATTTATTGAGGGGAGGCTATAAACCTTTTAATAGATAAATACTTTGGTCTAGGACATGTTTTGCAAGCAAAAGAATAGCTAGGTCTAATTCTCAATACCTCCAGTTGAAAGGGTCAGGGTAATAGGTGGTTACCTCTTCAGACCTTGTAGAGCTGCTGCTAGTCAGAGCAGACATTACCAAGGTAGATGGGGATCAGAGGTCTAAGGTAGCTTCCAATGTTCATTAGGTGAATCCATGTATCTCAGTGACAGAGTACATCCTTTGCACTCAGAGAGTCCTGGGTTCAGTTACTGGTACCACCTGGTAGGGTCGGGAAGGACCCTGGCCTGAGAGACCAGGCGAACTGCTGCCAGTCAGTGTGAGGAATATTGAGCCAACATGACAGTTAACTTAACATGACAGTAACTTTACAACTGTTAAAAAACTTACCATTTGCCTTTTATTTTCTATCAAATTTGATCCAATAATTCCAAGAAATGACCCAAAGCCAAGCTGAAAGGCAAGGTTTTAAAAAATGTTTTAGATCTTTTAGAAGCTATCCATTTTTAACCATTTAGTACAGATGCAGAATTAGAAACCCGGGCTGGGGAGGGGGGGGGGGAAGACCACACACCACATACTCAGTCAGAAGCCTTAAAAATCTGAGGATTTTTTTAAAAAAAGAAACAAAACAAAACAAAAAACCAGAATCATCAAAATATTGCAACAGTATTCCTGATTTTTACCAGTGGAAGTAAATCATGTAATAAAGAGGAGCTTTTAAAAATTAGGCAAAATGCATGCAAAAATAATTTTTAATACAGGTTGACGGCAATAATGCAGCAATGATCTTACAAATGCTTGACATAACTGGAGTAGCCAACTGAGGCAGACTTCCAATTGAGTCAAGGACTCCTTATTCATACATCTCTTATGATACCTGCTTAATAAATGTAGTTGGCAGGCACCACCAATCTCAGAGCCATCACATGGATCTGGCAGTAGCATAAAGACTATCCCACCTCAGGCAGAATTTTTGGTCTTTTTTCTGCACCAAAGCAACAACTATTGCTACCCGTGATGCTGCTTCCACAGGAAGAGGAGAACGGCTTTAATCAGCCCAGCTACACAAGCTGCTGTTTACTGGGAACCCAGAAAGACAGGCATGCCAGGTATTAGGGGCAACACAGCAGAACAGAGCCAGGTGCTTGCTTCAAACAGCTCTTCCGATTCTCAACTTTGACCTCTGGGTGCAAGAGTAGGAAAGGATGAAGTTGTAAAGAAGAGGAGGATTCTGCAGACCTCTTTGCAGAAACTAATATGATCATAACATGGGTTCATCCCATTCTATCCTCTCATCAAGCAATAACTTGCATGCATAAATGTGCAATCACTAGTTAATTGTCACAAACAGGGTTTTCATACCAGCCAAGGAAGAAATGCTTCCTCGCTGAAACATTTCACACGTGTCTTGATGAGAGTAAACACATGACAAATGTGCACGTGTAAACCAACCTGTTGGCAACTGACCATGTGCTGATTAGTAAACACCACTGCTACTTGAGAATTAAGACTTCAGGGTGGCCAAGATCCCTGTAGAAATGTGCAACCTTCCGTTCAGTGAGTAGTGCATAAGGTGACTTAGTGAAAGTCGCTTACTCACCCCAGTTGTGATGGGCTGCCTTGTCTTGTCCTCCTCTATATAGTTAGTGATTATGGATGGGGGCAAGGAGAAGAATTCAATGCAGCACTAAGTTCAAGTCCCTTAGTGGTGCACTAGTTGCGCGAGCGTAATATTTGACACAGGATATGGTACAGCAAGCCAGCGTGGTTCTCATGGCTGATCAAAGAATAGACTGCTGTTGCCCCAATACATCCTGTTGCATAACAAGCTTCTGCTAGCAAAACTGTTGCATAGGACATCATGTTATGCAACCATTATTCTCACCCTTGTACTAGCACATCATCCTTGATCAGAGAACACTGAATCCAAATATGGATTCCATCTGCCTGTGCATCTAATTACCCATAACCTGGGTCATTTGCCGGTCGCAGTGGTTGCTTAGTGAGCTGTCCATCCACCAGAGCGTATAAGTGCCAAAATGCTCTTAATGGAATAAATTAGCAAAAAGCCCATGATGGATGACAGATGGGACATGATTGAAGGAGCGAAGTGTTATTAAGGGCAGGGTAACCCTGTGTCAAAGGGTGGTTTTATTCTTCTCTGTTGCAAATGTTCTCAAATGCGGCACCTCACTTCCCCAACAGTAGCAGATGTGGCATGGAGGAAAATGAGATGTATTTGTATACTAAGTTTGCTCCTAGTGGTTCCAGCTGCAGGGGTTGGGAGTCAATCTACTGAGAATGAAGTTGCTTCTATCTGCGCACAACTCCTTCCAGCATTTTGTTGCCCAATCATGCTAGAATGTGACAGAATGGTGGCTCACTGTATGGCAGGAGAGGATAATCTGTGGTCCTTCAGATGTTCTGTGCTACAGCTCCTGTCATCCCTAAGAACTGGGCAGGCTGACTAGGACTGATAGGAGTTGCGAGTCCAGCAACATCTGGGAAGTCACAGGTTCTCCTTCTCAGCTGTAAGCTGTGGAAGTGTTATAGCACATAAAAGATCCTTAAAACTGGATGGGATAACTTCCAGATCTGTTTCTATGATTTTGTTAAACACTGGCAGGAAGTAACAGTGGACTTTAGAGTACTAACAGATAATATTATAAAGGACTTAAACAAGATGTTGTGTAATACAGCTGTTTAACACAGAGGTGAGGAATCTGTAGCTCTCCAAGCCTCAGCTGGAATGCCTCATGGTTAGAGTTGAGGGGAGCAACATCTGAAAGGCCACAGAGTCCCCATCCTTGATTTAATGCATCAGTTTATTCAGTAGAGTACTGATTACATTAGGGGCTGGTTCATATGCATGGTTAGCATGGGAACAAGAGCTAAGCAGGTAGCAAAAGCACAGATACCCAAATATGGCCCCTTCTGAGAACCTCTTTGAGCATTCATCCTTATTTGCATGCAGAATGCTTATGGTGCGTGGTGGTTAGACCAAGGGCACCTCCAGACTAGTGTTTCACCTCCAGTCACCCATGGATGCATTTTGCAACATGTCAATTATCATGCACTGGTGCTGGATTCTGACTGGACCTCCCCAACATCATTACGCTTTGGTAGTTATGCTTCCCCAACATGACCACATTACTGCCATCTGGAGGGGCACCCTTGCGCTACAGTGCAACAGAAACGGGACAAAGGAGCATTTGTGGTATGAAAAATTACAGGACTTCAGCAGGAAGCCACAGTTCTTGCACCAGTTGAAACTAAAACTTTTGCAGGTGCAAATGGGATGACGTGTAACTGCCTCAGCACCTTCATGAGCCCAAATCATCATGAATGCTCAATAAACAGAATGTCTGGAAGGGCCCTATATCTGGTCTTTACTTAGCAGTCATTCCAATTTGTTTGTGGGACAAATTATAATTATTGTTATAATTATTGTTTTAAGATAATGGGCATTCATCCTGACTTCCCTGTGGGGTGTTTACACATCTTCCCACTAGTCATTTGTTCATCCCACACTTTTAAATGCATTTTCTCATCACTTTCCAAATGACAAAAATGTTATGTTTTTATTTTTAAGTGGGTTTCTTGTGCTAGGTTGACAGAGTGCCTTAACCCATTTTAAGTGTGTCAACCTAAAGTTCTGATGTCACTACCAGGCTACAAAACCAGCTTACACTCTCTCTGAAATGCCAATTCATATATACCGGTACATTAGGACTGCAGCATCGGGCTTGCATGTGTGAACAAGAGATTAGAGGTTTACATGCCAGGGAGATAACATAACAAAGTGCAAATGGTCTGCTAATGGAAACAATTACACATTTAACTGAGAAATAAGGCATTGAATGTGAACCAACCCAAAGTGTGCTAAGCTAAGAAACACTTGCTAGCTTGATGGTTTCTTTCTGCAACCTAGAGATCAGAGTGGAAATGTCCACAGTCTTGTACCGTGTACTGACATTTTGAATCATTCCAGCTGAAATGAGAGTATTTGCTGCGCAGTGCACCTACATTATCCTGCAGCCAAGATTGCATGGACTGACATTTAAGGGGCCAGAGTAGTAGATATTCTGACTCTGCCCTTTTGACGGGATCACTTTCCAACATTCGGATGAGAAAAACGAGAGCAGAAAGTGTTTCAATATTATAAGAGCAGAATGAAGATCCCTTCTGAAAAGGGTTGGTGTATTCCACCCAGAAGAGATACAGAAAAGATATAGAGAAGGGGTAGGACATTGCAAAGACCCAACTATCTTAAGCATGCACTGGGCAAATCCAACATTGGCTTTCTGAGTTCTCATATGTACTAAGCTATCTCAGGACACCCTGCATTCTGAGCCAGCTTGCTAAAAACAAATCCAGATGGCAGAGATAGGCTACAAATTCAGCAGATATAAGTTCAGCAGCAAGGCATTCTGTGGGCTAATAGAGACATGCATGGTACAGGACATGCAACATCAAAGGCAAACACGGACAAACAGTTCAGCATAGAGATTTAACACCAGAACCAGAAATTTTTGTAGCACCCCACACCACACTAATCCAACATGTTTTCATGGGATTGATTCACATGTTCAGCTGTAAAGCAACAAGGTCATAGCACTTAAGGGCTGAGCAATGGAGGCTGGTTCATGCATGGATGTACCAAGCCACTGTCTTGTGTCCTCAGTGTGACATCAGAGGAATAGCTCACACGTAACAGCAGCAGATTTAAGACTTGTTTGTGGGGCACTTGTAGCATGTGAAGAGGAGCTGAATGCCTCTAAATGGGTGCTGGCCTGTCAGTTAGCTACAACCAAATGCAGCTTCCAGCTAGTTTCCTCCAAGTGATTGGAACCATCTGTGTAGCCTCCATTATTTTATATACCTCATTAAGTGAGTAGGGGCATAAATATGGCAGTTGAGCCTGCAGCAGTTAATTGTGAATCACACCTTGGTGCGACTGCAGACATGGGTTTAGAGGCATTTCTGCATTTTCCTGCTCCAGAAGACTAGACCCTTCCAGTAGTCCCGGGTGATCTTTCCTCTGCATTGATGTTGCAGTTTTGGAAGGAGTTGAGCATGCATTCACTGCACATCTGAAACCCACAGCACAGGCACATAGAGGCTTTTTCCATGGTGGTCCCTTTTTGATCTACTGGTGTCGATCTACTCACCACCAATGGAAGTCATTGGGAGACTAGCACAAATACCCAGTTCTCACCATTAGTTCCAGGTATGAGCATAACACTAGTTCACACTTGCATGTGTGGTGTGGCACTAGGCTGCAGGTGTGAGCCCTCAGCTAAATAGCCACAGAGACAACTTGCATATGAAGTTGAGTGAAACACATTGTCAACGGAGGTGGGTCACACATTTGGTGGATGAAGCACTGAGTGACAAACCATGGACTTGTTCAGGGGCACATGTTTCTCGCTGGATAACCAAGGGGACCTTTGCATGCATAAGTGAGCCACCACAAGCCTAACACCACAGACAGAACATCCATATCACTTCACTCCCAACACTACCCAGCGGAGTCAGGTCAGACACTCAGCTACCAGCCAACAAGTGAACAGCAACCTGTAGAGCAGAGATAGACCCTCCAGATGCTACTGAATTCCCACTGTCACTGAACACTGACCTTGTTGGCTAGGGATGATAGAAGCTGGAGCCCCACAACATCTGGAGGGCCACAGCTCCTTCACTCACAGGGGTAGATACTCATGTGTGTACCAGTCCCAAATGATTTGCCACTGAATGTGACTCCATATGGAAACCATTGGCTCAAGGGTGTTATGCCCACACATGCAAGTAATCGTGTTGCAGTCACCCAGTGATGAACATGCATGTGTGGACCAGGCCCCCACCCCCTTATTTTAAGGCAGAAGTAAGGAATTTGTGACCCTCCATAGGATGTTGGACTTTGAGGCCACCAGCTCCATCCAGCATGGCCAATGGTGAGGAAGGATGGAAGCTGCATTCCAACAAAATCTGGAAAGTCTCAAGGAAACAAAACATTCAATGAAGGCAGAAAGCAAATGAGCAGAGGTTAACACTTAAGACATTCTAATCAATTTGGAAGGTTTGTGGGGACTTGGGCGGGAGCAACACAGCTTCTTGACCTACCTAGGAGTTCTATACTTACAATAACCCCTGGGTAATAACCTCCAACAGTCACATTTTGCGTTCTTGTCGTGGCAGCAAGACCAACCGTAAGAATTAACAGAGACACAATGAGAAGAGTCACCGTTACGTAGAGGGAATTTCTTTTTCTTCTATTGAAAGACCCTAAAACACACACATATATACATATGCAAAAAATGTGCTAATTCCATCAGCGTTGAATAGCAAAGCATACCCTCTCCCCATAAGCATCATATTCAGTTTCAGTTCTCTTGGTGGTATCATGAGATACCATATCAAGAACATAGGAAGCTGCCTTAGACCAGGCCAGGCTATTGGTCCACCTGTCTAGCCCAGGGGTGGGGAAACGTTTTGGCCACCTGTCAATCATCTGACATCACAACGTTGTTGGGTGATTGGCAGGTGGGTAGTCCTGCCCACCTGTCAAATATAACCTGTGTGGGTGGGAGGAAATACTGTCCAAGGAGGATTGAACTACATTCTAATGCAGCCTTCCAAGGTTCTCCATCTGGACCTCAAGACTCTTCCCAGCACATGCCTTCTCCCTGGGCCACACATCTCACTGGCTACACACCTGCTGGGAAGGTGTCCTTGAACTGTTTGCCTGGATGGAGAATGGATAGATGAGTGGGTACAGAAACCACTGGCTTCTTTATGGCTATACAAAGCTAAAAGCCACATCTGTTGCCCCCTCCCACCTTTTTGCCTCTGGCCCTGCCCAGCACTGGCATGTGGCCCCCGGAATGTTGTCCATGAGGGCAATATTTTATTGGACATATTGTTCCCAGGATATTACAACAGGAGAAGCAGGAAGCTCTTAATTCCCACAAGAGAGAATCCCCCATTTGCATAATATGTTTAAAACACAATGATTCCACTTTAAACAGTCATGACTATCCCCCAAAGAATTTTGGGAGCTGTGGTTTGATAAGCGTGCTGAGAGTTATTCCTCGCAGTCCCAATTCCCAGAGTTCCTTGTGAAGAGGGATTGATTGTTAAAAGCACTCTGGGAATTATAGTGCCATGAGGGGAGCAGGGGTCTCCTATCAACTTCCAGCACCTTTAGCAAACCACAGTACCCAGGATTCTTTGTGGGAAGCTATTACTGGCTGAAAGTGGTACTACGGAGTTTTAAATTGAAATATACTCAGAGTCGAGTAGTAATTTCGTGCTCTTTATTTCAGCTCATAGGAACAGTGATTGAATCCTGCCCCCCAATTCAGGCTTTATATACCTTATTTATACAATGAGTACCATCTGATTGGTTGATTATGTTTCCCTCCTGGAGCCTGATTGGGTGGCTGCTGCAGGCCAATCAGTGGTTGCATCCTAGTATCCTACCGGCCTAATAGGCTGATAAACTTCCTCCTGGGGTCTGATTGGGCTGCTCCTGCAAGCCAATCAGGTTGTTGCATTCTAGGATCCTACCTGCCTATTCTTCTAGGATCTAAGCTTAGTACATAACATAAATGTTATTGTGATTGTAGCCTAAGTCATTGCACAAACAGAATTACTTTTGCTCAGGGAACAGTGTGCCCCTTCCTCCTCTTCCACCCACATCACCCCATCCCCTGATCTGTCCCGGGTTCTCCCAACCCTCTAGAAAAGATCTGGGAACAGTGCAAAGTTGGTAAAGTTCTGTAGCGCGAGCAGAAGTTGTTCTGCTTGCACTGTGACTCAGATAAGATTCAACCCTATAGAAATATATAAAAGGCTGGCACACTTGCAAATCCCCACCAAGGCAGTTCCAAGAGTTGAACTAAGGACACAAGTTATGGCCCTAATCCGATTCCAGCATAAAAACAAACAAATCTTGAATCACCTTCCTGACATCAATAGCTTCTCAAGGACACTTTGCAAAATACCAGGAGCAATGGTACGTGCTCAGTTTTCAGCAAGCCAGCATAGTTTATAACCCACCGAACTAATTAATCCATCAGACAGGGCAGGTTAATCATTATTTCTAAATAAATAAATAAACCCAATTTCAAAAAAGAAAATTCTGTTAGGCATCTTTTTAAAATACCCTGGTTTAAATACAAAATCTGAATTTAGCAACAACGAAAATTAATGTCTGCACTTAAGGTCTCTTAAAACTGAATCTGTGGCCCTCTGTGAAATAAAGCAAGTTAAAAGTCTGTTGAATGAACTGGGCAAAAACTAGAATAAAAGCTGACTTTTGCAGTGGTGTGATTCATGCAGAACATTATGAATTGGAAGAATCCCACTGCCCTAAACTCAAGGCAATTTAGTTTAGCATTTAGTAAACTGATTTTTTTTAAGGATGCCATGTTAATCTTACATGCTGTATACAATATATATATATTTCAAGTTACTGAAATAATCATAACTTAGCTGAACAAATATTTGATTAGGCAAAAGAATTCAATAAAGCACCACTACAGTGTGGTTTAAATGTTATATTCAAACCAATCTGAGGCTTGGAAATTATTTTTTATTCTGATATTTATAATCATTTTAAGACAGGACAACCCAAAACCTTACACTTCCTGTTCATTTGAGGTGCTGAGAAGTGGTATACTGATTTTTAGAATGCCTGAAGAGCTGTGTGCATGAATATTATTTATTTCATTCCACTCCATGTATTAATTGCTTCCTATAAAACACCCTGGGACGTGGGTGGCGCTGTGGGTTAAACCACAGAACCTAGGACTTGCCGATCAGAAGGTCGGCGGCTCGAATCCCCGGGGTGAGCTCCCGTTGCTCGGTCCCTGCTCCTGCCAACCTAGCAGTTCGAAAGCACGTCAAAGTGCAAATAGATAAATAGGTACCGCTCCGGCGGGAAGGTAAACGG
The DNA here is from genome assembly GCF_027172205.1 of Podarcis raffonei. NCBI lineage: Eukaryota > Metazoa > Chordata > Lepidosauria > Squamata > Lacertidae > Podarcis > Podarcis raffonei. Next base: position 40,451,411 of record NC_070621.1, on the reverse strand, counting down.
CGTTTCCATGCGCTGCTCTGGTTCGCCAGAAGCACTTAGTCATGCTGGCCACATGACCCGGAAGCTGTACGCCGGCTCCCTCGGCCAATAAAGCAAGATGAGCGCCGCAACCCCAGAGTCGGTCACGACTGGACCTAATGGTCAGGGGTCCCTTTACCTTTATAAAACACCTCAAAGCGATCTAGCAATGAAAACACCAACTGGGGGGAGGAGGCAGACAATTACACATATAAAGACAAAATCAAAACCAACACAGAGCCAACTGGGATAAAAAGTGTTCAGTTAAAAGTCTTGTTGGAAAAGGAAGGTCTTTAAAAGCTGCCAAAAAGACAATAGAGATGGCACCTGTCTGAGAAGCAACAGGATGGGGAATTCCAAAGGGTTTGTGTGCTTTCTAGAGAAAGTCACCTTAAAAAGTTAACAACCACTCTGATATTAGATCTGTCAAGAAGTAGTGTATCTACTCTAGTTGCCCAATTTGACCTGCACTGCATTTTTCACTGGCAGCATTCAGATGATCAAATCTCAGCCAGGATATGAACATGCTCCATGTGTCTACACACAGATGCTCTGGTCTTCCCTTTGTGCAAGCAACGAACCATTATGTCCATGGTCTTCCAAATGAGCAGAAATATGAAACCATGGTATAACGTCAGCACCCATCTCTTGGCTTGCTTGTTTTATTGTTATTTATTTTATGGAATTTGCAGGGTGCTTGGTTGTGAACAGAGCCTCTAAGCAGTTTACAAAAAATAAAAATAAAACAAGCATTAAAATTATCAAGAGAAGACAGTTTTAAAAAAAACAGGAATTAAAAAATCCCAAATATAATTAAAACCAACAATAAGCTAAAAACAGGTTAAAGCACGTTTCCTTTTACGTGTCTGGACAGGCTTGACCACAAAAAAATGTTTTTAGCAGACACCAAGAAGAGTACAGCAAAGGTACTAGCCTAATGTCCTCAAGCAGGGAGTTTCAAAGTGTAGACACTGCTCCACTAAAGGACTGGGGTTTTTTTGTTTTTTACAAGGGTGGAATGAATATTATGTGGCACCTGTAAACAGAGCCAGTTCCACAGATTGATGCAATTGAGTAGGCACATACAGGGTAAGGTGATTTCTCCAGCAAACAGGCACCAAGCTGTTAAGGGCTTTATATAATAATATTAATACTTTGAACTTGGCCTGGTAACAAATGCGCAGCAACTAGCACAGGTCTTTAAGCAGAGGTGTTATGTGCTGACAAGGTCTCAGTAACCCAGCTGCTGCATTCTGCAGTAATGGCAGTTTCCAGATCAAACACCATTGTTTGCAAGCCATTAACTAAGAGGCTCATTCCTGTCTCGGCTTATTAAGCAGAGATCTGATTGTCTGCCCACAGCCGTTATGTTACTTATTAATTTTATGAAGCACTTGATTCTGAGAACTCTCTTTGGAAAAATACAGCAGCAGAAAATGTTCCATCCCACATCGCTGGGCGTTTGAAGTCAAACGACTCTAAATATGACACAGTAAGTCGTGTATATTGCATTGTTTGTTTGCAGACTATGAATATTTAATCCGTCAGCAAAAGAACGGGGCCATTTACATCCCATTCCCTGCAGAGAGTAGGTGTTGTCCAGTAATCACCAACTCTTGCCTCTAGAAAATTCTGGGCCCTTAAGAATTCTGTTCTGGGAGTGTTTGGTGTTTAGAGGGGAGCATTTAGGGAAGTCAAGTCAGGGCAGGTAAAGCCCAGTCCGGTTAAGCAGGTCAAATCACAACAGACAAGATCACACCAAGCAGCTAAAGTCTAGCCACAAGCAAGCACTCTTTGCATAGATAGCGAAGAAAAACAGGACCTTGGTTAGCTCCAAGTGTTAGGTAATGATTCCTTCTTCAAAAGCAGCTTGAAGAGTCGTCCCGGCGGGAAGCTATTCTCAAAGGAAGGGTTATGCAGGTTGCTAATGTGGCTTACTCTGCCTCTCTAGAGCAGCTGCCTAGGTTCTTTAAATGTTATCATGCTATTTTCCTTTCTTTGATTTCTGCAAAGCTGAGGAAGTGGAGCAAGGGACTCATCCTGTGAGTCTGCAAATGGGCTGTATCCTCCAGCTGAACACTGCAAAGTCCCAGGATTAGGGGTTACAGCATTAAATGCTGCAAATATAAATAAACGTGGGACTTCCTTCAGAGAAAACATATTGGCTGTGAGTCCTGGAAGACCTGCTCCCTGCCTTACAGGCTTTTTCTACCTGGCCTGGGAGGGCAGGGCCCTGACTGACTCCAGCTACAAAAGCCAAGGCTGCTGAACAGACTCTTGTGTTGGGGTGTAGTTTGCTGGAAAATTGTTGCTCATGGTTTTTATATCTTTATTTTAGATCTTGTTGCGATTTATGTGGAAATTGTTCTGTTTGTTTGCGTATCTTCATTTATTTATATTAACTTTGTATACTGCCCTTCATCTGTAGAACTCAAGGCAACTCACAGCATAAAAACACAAGATAAAAACACAAAACACATGATAAAAAACCGTAACAAGAAACTGAAACCTCCCTCCCCCACCCTGTCCACAAACACCTTAAAAAGGGGGTATAAGATATTAATCAGCCCAAAGGCTTGTTTGAATAGGAACGTTTCTGTCTGGCACTTAAAGGTGTATAATGAAGGCGCTAGCCAAACATCCCTGGGAAGAGCATTCCACAGACTGGGAGCTACTGCAGAAAAGTTCTTGTGTTGGCACACTCTGGACCTCTCATAGAGGAGGCACACAAAGAAGGGCCTCGGGGAATTATTGCAGGAATCGAACTGGTTCATATGGAGAAAGGGCGTCCTTGAAGTACTGTGGTCCTGAGCCGTTTAAGGCTTTGTAGTTAAAAAACAGTGCTGTGAATTGGACCCAGAAACAGTGCTGTTTGGCCAGAATTGGTATAATATGCTCAAACCGACCTGTGCCAGTGAGCAACCTGGCTGCAGAATTCTGCACCAGCTCAAGTTACCATACCCTTTTCAGAGGCACCCCTACGTATAAGGCACTGCAGTATTTTAAATGTTTTATTTATTGTTTATGACTGCTTTTATTACGTTGTAGTTATATATTGCTTTAATGTTGTAAGCCACCTTGAGCATGGTTTGAATTGTGGAAAGGTAGTATACAAATAACATTAAGTAGGACTTTGCCATTGGTTTTCCAGGAAACGATCTTTCTTAGTGTCCTTGCATATGTACAACGAACCAAAATAGAGCTCCTTAATTTTATTGTTGTTCCCCTGCCTAATTTTTTTCTTTCAAAGTGCAAAAGCCTTGCGGGCTCTATCACAAGAGGTGTGGGATTATGATCCTTGGCAAAAGAAAGGCTGTATTCAGTCGTAATCATCTTTAAATGATCAAATAACTTTGAAATAGACATTCTGAAACTTCATTTAAACCTGCCTTTTCCCTTAGTGATTTAAATAATGGCCCAAATCAACCCATCCCCCCACCAAAGGCTTGAGAAACAAGCATGCCAGGAAAGGCAAAAATAAGGGCAATTGTCAAGAACTTAGCAGGTGACTATATGTGACCAGAGGGACGTGGGTGGCGCTGTGGGTTAAACCACAGAGCCTAGGACTTGCCAATCAGAAGGTCGGCGGTTCGAATCCCCATGACGGGGTGAGCTCCCGTTGCTCGGTCCCAGCTCCTGCCAAACTAGCAGTTCGAAAGCATGTCAAAGTGCAAGTAGATAAATCGGTACCACTCCGGCGGGAAGGTAAACGGCGCTTCCGTGCACTGCTCTGGTTCGCCAGAAGCGGCTTAGTCATGCTGGCCACATGACCCGGAAGCTGTACACCGGCTGCCTCGGCCAATAAAGCGAGATGAGCACCGCAACCCCAGAGTTGGTCACGACTGGACCTAATGGTCAGGAGTCCCTTTACCTTTACCTTATATGTGACCAGCAGGCTGTATTCAGGTTGGTGAGTCACAAATTGTGCAGGTTTGCGTCACCTTCCTAAAATCCTGACTTCCCAACTCAGTGCAGGAAATCCAGAACAGACTCCCAATGGGTGGCCATCCATTCTTGAAAAATCTCCTGTGAAGCACAGCCCACCAACCCTCTAGGTCAGAGGTGGGAAACCTTTCTCAGCCTGAGGGACATATTCCCTAACTGTGTGAGCCACAGTCCAGAGGAGGGCAGAGCCAGAGGCAAAACTGGACAGACCAAGTGCTCTAAATCTATACTCTAGCCATCATCTGGGCAAACAAGAAACATGGTTCGAGTTCCAGGACACATTCCAGCCAGGCAAAAGTATTCCAGGAGGGTAAGCAACAGGGCTGGTAAGGGGCATGTGGCCTGGGAGAAACCAGAGGGCCAGTCATCGGTCTGATGTTCGCCATCCCTGCTCTAGATAGTTATTTTCGTGGTTGCTCTAACAAAAAGTTTCACCCAACACTCAACTAAAATGTACCCTAGCACAACATTAGATCTAGCACTACCCTCTACATAAGAGAATAGGAAGCTGCCTTATACCAAGGCAGATGACTTAGTCATCTAGCTCAACGCAGTCTGCACTGACTGGCAGCAGCTCACCAGGATTTGAGGCAGAGGATGTTCTCAGCCCTACTTGGAGGTGCTGAGGATTGAACCTGGGGCTCTTCTGTGTGTAAAACAAATGCTCTGCCACTGAGCTATAGCACTTTCCCTCCAAGGCAGCAGAGAGAAGCAATGCTTTGCCCATTGAGGGACTCAAACCAGTGACCTCCTGAGTATATTAGTGGCTGGCTGGCCAAATACACACCACAGAGGTCCCGTAGTTCATAAAGGCCCATCTCACTGGCATAATCCTCACAGAAGAGGATTAGAAAAATTCTTGGAGGCTGAGACTATCCATGGCTACTAGCCATGAGGGGCTATGCTCTGCCTTCATAGCCAAATGAAATAATGCTTCTTCAGCTCTGAAAACTGCAAGAGAGGAGAGTGCTGTTGTTCTCGGGTCCTGCAATTTGGCTCCTCATAGACATCTGGTTGGCCACTGTGAGAACAGGATGTTGGAGTAGGTGGGCTATTGGTCTGATCCAGCTGTCTCTCCTTATGCTCTTATGCTCCCAGCTAAGAAACCTAAATCACATTGCAAAGCACCAAATAATGAGGCATACCCTCCCTCAAAGAATGCACTCAAAGTCCTAACCAGTTCTGCATCTTGAACCTGCTTCAAGGGGGGCTGCCCAGCATTCAGTTGAACGGCACACACATGCGCTTGCACAGGCTCCCAAGCTCACGTGAAAAGACTTTGCATTTCACGCCCCCTCTCCTGTGGCATTTCTAAGTCTGAAGATTTACTCCTTTCTGATGGGACCACACCAGTTGTGCTATCAAGGCTAAGTACGTTAAATGTGGGGAATGCTCTTGCTGATCTTTGAGAAAAGGGACATGAATTCACATTTGCAAGCAGCAAGTAGTGCCTCACATTCTCCAATAGGTGAAGGGTAAGGGGACTCCTGACCATTAGGTCCAGTTGCAGACAACTCTGGGGTTGCGGCGCTCATCTCGCTTTATTGGCCGAGGGAGCCGGCATACAGCTTCCGGGTCAGCATGTGGCCAGCATGACTAAGCCGCTTCTGATGAACCAGAGCAGCGCACGGAAACGTCATTTACCTTCCCGCCGGAGTGGTACCGATTTATCTACTTGCACTTTGACGTGCTTTCCCTGCTCCTGCTAGGTTGGCAGGAGCAGGGACCGAGCAACGGGAGCTCACCCCGTCATGGGGATCCGAACCGCCGACCTTCTGATCGGTAAGCCCTGTGGTTTAGCCAATAGGGTGTGGCAAATAAGAAAACCCATGGCAAGGAAAAACCTCATTCAGTTAATTTGTTAAAAGAGAAGAGGAGGAAGAACACAACCAGATTAGCAGCAAGTTAACTCTGAACTAACAGCTGATTAGATTTGTTAATATCCAATATGGCTTCTTTCTTTCCCTTCATTTTCTTTCTTTCTTTAAAAAACCCTTCTCTTCTGCAATATGTCTGTCCTGTTCCCACAACTGGCATCAGAAGTTGGCACGGAGGGCATCTGCCTTAAGACCACACCACAAGAGGGGCAGCTGATGACCCTTGAATCTCTTCCCCAACCCTGAGCCAACTCCTTGCTGTTGCTGCAGCTCCCTGTTCTTCTGCTGTTCTCTAAGTGCACAAGCATTTCCAAAAGCAAGGACAGGTCCATCGCTCAGCAGCAGAGTATCTGCTTTGCATACAGAATGTCCCATGTTCAAGCCCTGGCATCTGCAGGTAGGGCTGGGAGAAGCCCTCTCTGAAACGGTGGGGAGCTGCTGCCAGTGTAGACATACTGAGCTATGTGGACCCAATGGTCTGACTCAGTATAAGACAACTCTCTATGTTTCTAACAGAAGGTTTTGCTTGCCTTTCTATTTCTTTATGCCCAGATATACAGACTGGGTCCAGAGGGAGAGGGCAAATGAATGGGCGGGGGGGGGGGAGCAGGGCAGTTGCAGAGGCAGATTTAGGGGAGTGTGACTGGTTTGGTCACACTGGGTGCAGAGCCTTGGGGGTGGCACAGCTATGATTTAGAATACAGTTAAGAGTGCAGTAAGTTTGGCATGAATTTGGTGCTGAATTTTGGGATCACACAGGGCACCACTAAAATCTGAGATCCCAAGGTCCATCACTGGCAGTTGGCCCACTCAATCTGTCCCCAGGAAATCTGCCTCCCTGATTTAAGGAATTGCCAAGTTCTGCCCAGCAACGAGGCTTCCATATTCAAAAGCTTGTGATATATTGTATTTCTGCATCTTATTATATCAGTGTTGCAGAAATTCTCTCTTAGCACAATCCTATGCAACCGGGATAGAGAAATGGTGGCCCTCAAGATGTTCCTGGGCTCCAGCTCCTCTTAGCACCAGCCAGCAGGACCAACGGTCAGGGATGATGGGCGTTTGAAATAAATAACAAGGACACAGGAAGCTACCTATGAGAGATTCAGACCACTGCTCCATGTAGGTCATTACTGCCTTTCCCAACCTGCTCCCCTCTAGACCGCTGGACTATATCTCCCACCAGCCTCAACCAGAAAAGTAACTGCAGCAGTTATCTAGGCAGGAGTATTTCCCAGACCTACAAGGAAATGCCAGACTGAATTGAGGCTCTTTGGCATGGAAAGCACAAGTTCTACTGAGTTAAGGCTCTCCACCTTGTTTTACATGAAGCCCACCTAACAGGGGCTGAGGAAGGCTGGTCTACACTGGCTGGCAGCAGCCCTCCAGGTAGGAGTGTTTTGCAGCACTGCCTTGGGGTTGACCATGGGACCTTCTGCATGCAAAGCAGATGCTCTCCCACTGAGTTGCAGGCCTCGCTCCAATAAATGAATGGAGTAGCAGCCTGGTGACCACATATTCAGCCTACTCACCAATAGGGCAAATTAAATCCTCTAATAACACAAGGCCACTCAATCAGTGGGGGGAAACAGCCCCGTGGCCTCCAGACTAAAGGAAACCAAGTGATACAAACCAAGGGTCTCCAAACAGCAATAACCTAAGCCTCCTCCCCACAACCCCCTCCCTTATTAAAAACAAACAAGCAGTGGCGATTTTAAATAGAAACGGTCCCAAGCTTCTCTGCTCAGGCATGTGGAAAACAGCAAGGCTCGCCTTTCACCCGGGGCCTCCTCCACTCCCGTTGCAAGCTTTTTAAAAAAATTATTTCTGGCCTTGAGCTGCAATGCGAGCGCCGGGGCTGCAGGTTGAGAGAGAGCAGCGGGCCTGGGGCGCGCTGCATGTCCAGGCGATCAGGACTTCCCCAAACGACCCAATACCCACCCCACGACTCTGGTTTTTGCAAAAAAGAAAAAAAAAGGACCCAAAGAGTGTTGTGCAAAAGGCGACACCCAGTTACACCCCGTTCCCGCGCGCGCTCCTGCCCCACTTGCTATGGGCGCCCCTTCCCCAAATCCACACCCTCCTTTCCTTTCCCCTCGGCGAAGAGGCGCCTCACCCACAGAATCGGAGAGGGGGATCGCGCTGGGGCGCGGCTGAGTCAAGGCCTGGCGCATATTGGCGGGCCCTCAATGCAAGGTGTCCGGCGGGAGCTACCGGCCGCGGCGCATCCTCCTGCGCTGCTCGAGGTTCATGCTCCGGGCAACAGCAGCGGCTCCCTCCAACCACCAGAGCCGGTCTGTGGCGCTTGCGCAAACTGGAGAGACAAACCAACCAGACCAGCTCGCTATAAAATGTGGGCAGGGGGAGAGGAGAACCTTCCTGTTTCGCCACGGTTGGGTTGCAGGCGGGTTTGCTACCTGTCGTCCCGTATATTTTCCATGCGTTATTCGATGCGCAAGATTCCAAGCTGGGTGGCTCCTTTCCTTTTTTTAAAAAAAAGAAAGAAAGGCGCAAACATGCAGAAATCAATAGGAGAGCTCGAGAAATCATGTGGTATGTGTGTGTGTGTTTTTAACCGATTCAATAACTTTTGCCGCGCTTGGCAGCCTGATCCTATACAAATCGACTCGGATGTCTCTCCGGGTTCCATGCGACTTAAAAACCTTTGCCGAAGCGCGTGTGCGGTCTCGCCAGGTTCCAGGGCGGGTTGCCGCAAACTAAAAATCAGTTATTAAAAACCATCAAAACAAATTGCAGCGTGGGTCCTGAATGGCCCTTGGACTGAAGGAAGTGAAAGAGAACTTACAATTTAATGCACAAAAATTACTAATCTTTGCAACAAGGAAATGCCACTTTTCATATTAGTAGTTTACTGTTACAGTAACGTGGTCAAAATAACCTTAGAAAAACACAAGTGTGTTCTCAGCTCTTGGTCCTAATGATTAAAAATTTCCTCCTTGATTAATTTACTAAATTGTTGGTTGATTTGTCGATCAGTTGAGCCAATTAAATATTGCTATACTAGATATTATGAAACAACAACCACCCAAAACTCTTATTTTTCTTAGTGGTGATGATAATAAAATTGGCAGTACTAGTAGTAATAAATCATTATCAGGAATGCCTCAGTGGTATAAGATTTCCTGGTTGGTTTAGCCTAGATGACATATGAGATACTTTTCTATTACTTGATTTTACAGTAATTATTCTTTTGGAACTTTGTGGGCCAATGAAAAAAGAAGATCTGGATTTATGGGGGCATTTTGAGGAAAAACACAATTACTTTAAAAATATTGTGAATCTGCAAGTGCTTCTATATGGGGTAATTGGTTGCAGTACTTAGCTTTTTGCATTCATAAATTATTCTTTGGCATCTTTTAAATTAACGTACATTAACCTTTTTCTAAAAAAAGTTTAGCTTTGGATTTCAAACATGCAAGTGTACTAAATGTGAATTAATAACCAAGGCATAGCCAATGTCCTTTTTTTGTTCTTGGTGATTAATTTCTAAAAAGAGCAACATTTGCAAGCTCCAGCCCACCTAGGTATTCTACTTTCCAATCCCAGAAGTATGGAGGTTAGCTGCAGTTACTCTGTAATGGAGGAAAAATGCACTTGGCACGTGATCAGAGGCATTCTGATAATTACGACTTTGCATTCTCAACCAGATCTACTGTTGATCCACAGCTCAAAAGAATTCAGCATGTAATACTGTGCCTCATTTAGTGATAGGCACATCTATTTTGATGCCAAAATGAAAACCAGCCCACGTATTTACTGAAATATTATTCTTTTTGGAGTTCAGCCAGCAGCTTTAAAAATCCTTGGTTTTTGAGATCAAGGGACACTGAGTGGGGCAAGGTGCTGATATCATACAATCCTAACTATGTCTACTCAGAAGTAAGTTCTATTGAATTCATTGGGGTTTCATTCATTGCACCAAAATATGTGGGATTAGGATTGCAACCATAACTGGGTTAATTTTTGCATTAAGACTGAGATTGCAGGCCTGCCCCGCTTAAAGTAAAATCTATTTCTTCCAAATTTAAGTAGTTTTCTCCTGTTAATTCTGTAGGAAGAGTGAAGGATTTCTTTAAGACTGAAAACCCATGCACACGTACCTGAGAACGTGAATATGTGGCTAAGGGGCAAAAAAACGCCAAGAATACTTATTTAATAATACAACAGAAGTCTAAATTAAGAGTGGGGAAGGCAAATGTCAAACAAAACTGAAACAAAATTTGGAACCACCGAGTCAAACCATCACAATTTGTGGGACAAGCCTAGCTGCTCAGTCGTGTATGCATCTACTCAGAACTAAGCCCCATTGGAGTTGGGGGGGGTTACTCTCAGTTAAGTGTGTACAGTGGTGCCTCGGGTTAAGTACTTAATTCGTTCTGGAGGTTTGTACTTAACCTGAAACTGTTCTTAACCTGAAGCACCACTTTAGTTACTGGGGCCTCGCCGCACCGCCGGAGCACAATTTCTATTCTCATCCTGAAGCAAAGTTCTTAACCTGAGGTAATATTTCTGGGTTAGTGGAGTCTGTAACCTGAAGCGTATGTAACCTGAAGCGTATGTAACCCAAGGTACCACTGTATATAGAACTGTAGCTTAAGTCTATAGTCAATAATAATAATAATAATAATAATAATAATTTTTATTATTATTATTATTATTAATTGCAAAGAAGTAGGAAAGTACAAGATGAAAAAGCAAGGCAAAGGAAAACAACAAAATATAAACCTCAAAAAGAAAAGTTAAAATAACAACAGTGCAAAAAAAATAGTGGGGAAACCACATTAAGATTAAACCATGGGTAGACAATGTGGCCACCTCCAAATTCTCTTAAGCCACAAATCCCATATTTCCTGGCTACTGAACATGCTGACTAGGGTCGTTGGGTGCTGTGGTCCTGCAAAATCTGGAGGGGACAACAGAGGTGGCAAATCTGAGGGACTCCCAGAGTTGCAATGGACTTGGGTTGATGTGATTCGGAGTCAAAGAACACCTGAAGGGCCACAGGTTCCCCATCATTTCAGAAAGCAGAAGATTACCACATGTTGACAAAGTTTCTTTGCAATGAATGTCTCTATTGAAAACAGCTGCTGCCAGTTTATAACCTGCCTTTTTCGGGTTGTGCCCATGTTTGGATGTGGTTGTCACTGGAAGAGATAACAGTGGCACATTGCCGCAGAAGATCCAGTGCCTCAGGACAGAAGGGGGCAGAAGGGAGTCAAACAAGATATTGAAATGAAACCTGGGCCATCAACTACTGTAACACAACGCAGCTAATGCGGACAGCAGCCTCAAACCAAAATAGAAAACATTTTGGAAAGCATTGCAGAGGAGACAGTGTGTGTGTGCTGCTTCATGGAGCAATGCAGGAAAACATGCTTCATTGAGGCTGTAATTCATCTGAGCCTTTAATTGCGACAGGATATTGTGTGTCACAGAATGTCCCTATTCGAAAGGACTTTCTTGTTTTTACTACTCTTGGGAGGGGGGGCTCGGGGGCGGTGAGAAGTGTTTGACTTGGTGTTTTTAGGAAGAGCTAGGGAGGAGAACATAGTGGGAAGTTAGTGTCATCATAATAATATAATAATAATAATTTATTATTTATACCCCGCCCATCTAGCCGGGCTTCCCCAGCCGCTCTGGGCAGCTTCCAACAAAACACTAAAATACAATAACCTATTAAACATTAAAAGCTTCCCTAAACAGGGCTGCCTTCAGATGTCTTCTAAAATTCTGGTAGTTGTTGTTCTCTTTGACATCTGGTGGGATAGCGTTCCACAGGGCGGGTTATTGGTAAGTTAGCAGAATAAGTCCATTTATTTTCCCACCTCTGTCCCTATTTTCCAGGGACAGGCTCAGAATTACGAAAGCTATCCCAGCTTCTGATTTGATCCTGGAATGTCCCTGTTTTCCCCGGCTATGCATCTCAGAGCCAATGTGTCCCGTGGGGCTGGTCCTCGGTGGCAGCATCCTCTTCTCCTCCTCACCTGCTTTCCAGCGGTTGCTATGAGCTACCCAAGGGAGGAGGCCAGCAGCAGAGGACATGGAGAGGCAATGGGATGCTGCCTCACAGCTGCTGCAGCCGCTGACACCTGGGACAAGCGCCGGTTCATCCTTTCTCCCAAGCTTGGTGGCGGCAGCACTTGCAGAGAAATAGGAACATTCCAGGATCAAATCAGAAGCCAGGATGGCTTTCATAATTCCGGACTGTCTCTGGAAAATTGGTACAGTTGGAGGGTAAGTCATTAATATCACCAGACCGACCTTCTCAGTAGTGGCTCCCTGCCTGGGTAATTCTCTCCTTTGGGAGGCACGCCTGGCACCATCACTATCTGCTTTTACATGCCAGGCAAGAAACATGCTTATTCACATAGGATTTTGGACCCTAGATTTCTGGTTGTCTTTCAGTGGGGTAGGGTTGAATTGGATATCTCTCTCTCTGTATTATATATGTGTGTGTGTATATATATAGATAAGCATTTTAGGTTGTTTTCAAGCTTGCTTTTACACTTGTTTTCAGTGTTTTATTTTTGAAAGTCTCTTTGTTTAGAGAGCTTTCTGCAAAAAGCGACAAACGAACAAGCACATACGATGGTGATGCCTTTGCTTGTTGTGGCAGGCATGTGGATAATGGGATATGTCCACTTCTAACCTGATAGTGCCCCTCCAAATTCCCTCTCCACACTGTCCTTCTTGGCTCTTCTCCAGGGATCTTCAGATGGTTCCTGGAATTTTGGGTGGTTGGGAAACTGACACTGCACGAACCCACCTCTGGCCTGTCTGAAGGCAAAGTGATAAATATAGCAATGTCGGACCGTGAAAGCAATTTTGGAAGCATTCAGACAAGGGGCCTCCCCCTGACTGACAGGGACATATTGGCACGTACATTTCTGTCTGTTAAGATCTGATTATTTTGTAACGCTCTATAAACAGGTGATCCTCAGCCTCCCAAGGCAGAAAGATTTCCTTCCGGGCAAGATTCTTGGTCTTTCCCCCTCTCTGGGATATTTCATGCGATAGGCTGCTTTTTACACGTGAATGACTTCTGGTGGACGAGGGCCTGAATTCTTGTATGGAATCCTGCTGCATGATCTCAGTTGCCTGATGAGAGCAATCGGCTTGCTGGTCTCCTGCTTACATGCTCCGTCTTCGCTGCAGTGTTGAAAAGCAAAACTCGTCACCTGGTGATAGTCGCAAAGCCCCTGCTCCTGCTTGATTTTTCTTTTCTTTTTAAACCACTGAACCAGCTTGTGCAATGGGATTGCTGGATAATTCCAGGGAGAGGGTTCAGTGAAGAGACGTGACCCGTATTATTAGACCAGGAGTTGACATCCTGACATACTAACCATCTCATATTTTTTCCCTTTTTTCCTTTTTTCACCATGGAAGTGAACGCCACCTCTGGAGGTGCCAAGGACCACCCGCTCAACTATCACCAAATGCCAGTAAGTAAACAACCCCTTAGAGTAATGAGGAATAGATTTCCAGAGGTTCCTGTTAGCAGAATCGTACCCATTGTTTCTGCTGTTGATGAGCAGAGCAGAAGGTTTGTCCACACTCTCCTCCTAAGTGTTGGAGGAAGAAAGGGGGAAAGTATGACCATGCATCAAACAAAGCTAGATTCCCGCCCCCTGCCCCAGATGTCAGGAGGAAAAGACTATCTAGATAATTGAGAATTAGTCAAATAATAATAATAAGAAAGGTCTGCATGCATGAATTGGCTCATTGATGCAAATAATTAACTTGTCTGTCGAAGATGAAAAAGAACCAAGCTCATGGAAAAGTGCTCCATCTGAGTGCTTTTATTAGAAGCAAACCATCAGCTCAGAATGGTACGTTCAGGACCAGCTCTACAGTTAGGTAGAGTGAGGCAGTTGCCTCAGGTAGCACATACTGGAGGATAGGAAGTGGTGGTGAGGTGCTGGATAACAGAGCTGTGCTGCCCTCAGAGGTGGTGAAGGACACTGTTCAGTTGCCAGTGTTGAAGTGAGATTATTTATTTGTTTATAATAAATATTTCCCCAGCCACTCTGGGTGGCTTCCAACAAAATATTAAAATACAATAACCTATTAAACATTAAACGCTTCCCTAAACAGGGCTGCCTTCAGATGTCTTCTAAAAGTCTGGTAGTTGTTTTTCTCTTTGACATCTGGTGGGAGGGCGTTCCACAGGGCGGGTGCCACTACCGAGAAGGCCCTCTGCCTGGTTCCCTGTAACCTCACTTCTTGCAGTGAAGGAACTGACAGAAGGCCCTCGGTGCAGGATCTCAGTGTCTGGGCAGAATGATGGAGGTGGAGACGCTCCTTCAGGTAGATTAAATGCTGGGCCAACTGACTTCTGTACATGGAATTAGGAGGGTGCACCATCTTGTCCATCATCTCAGGCATCACAATGCCTTGGGCTGGCCCTGGGTACATGGGGTTCCAGGGCACTTGACTGAGAGCAGCTTAGCAGTAACAGTACAACAGCATCTTGCCCCACTTGTGGTGGCACTCTTCCATCCAGGGTACATCAGCTCTGGTGTGTATCTGGTGTGATGGATACAGCACATTGGGTTAGGAGCATTAAAATATGTTATCCATTCCACTTGGGATGCAACTAAAGGAAGGAGTGGTGTGTTTTTTGGGTTGACATAGCAGAGGTGATACCTAAACTAGCTCAGAGCCAGTTTGAGAACATGTTATGGGATGGGGGACTTAAAGCTGCCTAACTTCCTATATCTCTGGTTGTGAAGTTAGAATGGTTGTGGTGATGTGGAACTCTGAGATCACCCAAACTGGCAAAAGAATAACTTCCGATACCAAAAGGCAGCCTCTGACCCTTTGCAGATGGCTTTCGCCAGTTGCCATATTTAGACAGGAAGGGAATTCCTCTTCCCAAGGTCATATTGGCTAGTAACTGTAGGGTTGGTTTTTGTGCTTTCCCCTGCAGGCTCTGACTTGGCTTGCTTCCACACTAGCATTCAGGAACTTGGATAGGCACCTGTCTTTTGCTTGTCTCAAGTGGTTGGCTTGATCAGTGACAGTCGGTCAGAAAGAAAGCTGTTGTACAGGATACTTGATAGTTCTAGAACTGGTGTGGGAAAGGTGTTGTCCTCCAGATGCTATTGGACTCCAACTCCCATCAGCTTTAGCCAACATAGTCAATGATAGGAGATGATGGGAACTGTAGTCCAGATACACCGGGGGGGGGCACATCTCCCCCACCACTGGTCCAAAGGCTGGTTCTCATGTGTATTATAATGCTTGATGACTCACCTCTTGAAGACTCATTGTTTCAATGAGTTGCAGGAGTGCTGAGCATGGTCATTGGAGCTCATGCATTGGAGCCCATGCAAGGCAACATGGACTTTCTGTCAGTGGCAGCTTGTTCACACATTGAACTCATCACTAGAGGGACATACATGTGGGGAACCGGTCTGAAGGTTCTTTGAATCAGTTGCACTCTGCACTTGTGAAATAAGATCTCACACACCCACACAAGGGGGAACAGATTTAACTTTTAAGCAGTTTTTTAAAAACCTATTCCTTAGCTGTTGAGTGATTTTGCTTTGAGTTGATCCTTCGTTGGCAAGGGAATGGTGAGAATTTGACTTTCCACACTTTGCTAGCCCAGAAGGAAAGCTACAGAAGACAAGGGGCAACCTTTGGGCATTTTTATGAGACCAGATTTCATTTCTATGGGAAGGAAAACCTTGCAAAAGCATAGTTAAGACCCATTGATTCAAATGAGAGAGATTAATGCAGCAATTTTATGCACAGGTCCTTGGCAATAAGCCTAATTAGTTAGCTCAGTGAGACTTCTCCTTTGGCATGCCTAAAATTGTACTATTAATCTGGTGTTTAATTCTCCCACTGAAACTCATGGAAGTGCTTTCAGGGGGGCCAGATTGTGCTTTTAATTTCCTGCATTAATTTTTTGCTTTCTCTCTCATCTTATGTGTCTCATGCACTGATGATCCATTGATGAACAGGCTGCCCTATGTGAACCCATTATGTAAGTGACAGGAAAGGCTTTTTCCTGGGTCAGCCTTGGATAGATGGATCAAATTGTCCTAGCCAAGTTGCTCCATCATCAGGTCTGAAGTGACTGACTGATGGCAAGTTCAATGTTCAGAAGTAACCTGTAAAAACTCTGGGTGGATTGTTGAACGGTGGACTTCATGAAAAGATGGCCGAATATGAGATGGCAGGTTCAAGCTTGGAACTTTTTTGGTCATACAGTCAGAGAGCTTGGAGAAGGCCTCAAAGGGCTTCTAGTACAACATGGAGCTATAATACACCTGAAAAAGACAAACATCAATCATGTCTCCAGGTTTTCCAGGCAGCAGGGGATCCGGTTAGAGGGGGTGGAGAAACTTGATTCTGATGGCAGTTAAAATTATCAGTTTTTCTGATCACCTCCTCTGTAGCTTTCTATTGCTTCAGGCACACCTTGGTGACAATTCTAGCTTTGGCATCTTCTTCTTCTGATCATCTTAGAAATACAGGGGGTTAGGAATAAAAAGGAAGCACCACACACACAAAAATGAGGTGTGTGGGGGTTCAGGTTGAGGAGGTGCTGCTGGAAATATCACATAGAGAACAACATGCCACGTAAGAACAAGATAAAATGTTTTTGTCTGCAACAAAATGCTGCTGCTGCTGTTCAGAATTCCAGCCTTCCCATTCGCCCCTCCACTGGTTTTTCCATGTTTTCATCAACAGTGAGTCAAAAGAGAGTCAGCATTCTGTGGCCACTGAGCATGCCTGGTCTTCGTAGGAGGGACTGGGGGTTGGGGTTTCTCCCTGTAGGTTTCCCCCTAAAAACGTTTGCAATTTTTGCAGATATTGCGGTTTCCCAGAGCCTTGTGCTATTTCTCTTTAGTGTGCTTTGGTGCTGCTTTGGCTAAATAAGGAATGGCACTCACAGCATGAAGATTGGAACTAGAAGGAACGAATAGACATATAGGAAGCAGCCTTGTACCAAACTGGAACATTGGTTTGTCTAGCTCAGTATTTTCTCCAAGAAGTATGGGGAACCTCTGGTTCTCTAGATGCTGCTGGACTACAACTCCTATCAGCCCCAGCAAGCATGGCCACCTGATCTACAGTGATCAACAGCAGCTATCCATAATAGTTTCTCACAAGGGTCTTTCCCAACTCCACCAGGAGATGTGGATAGAAGGAACCATCAATTTTTGTTCTCAAGTTTCTTATTTTGCCAGTCTTAACTTCAGTTCACCACATTTTGCAGCAATTTGCATATTAAAAAAAACCTCATTAAAATTCACTAGCATTTTAGTGCATTGTTTCTATAAACACATTTTTATATGCAGTTTTGACATATTTTTGCAAGCAATCTCACCATATATAATGTACTTTTAAATGTTATCTTCAACAATATATTTAATTTTATGCATGTTTTCTCCTTAAATGTGCATTGCTTACTTGGAGCACTACATTGTGAAGCTTAAGCGTGAAGAGATGGTTGTGTTTCGATTCACATAATTTGTAAACAGGGTAGATTTAGCTTTACATGTGTACTGAATCAAAATTCTCCTCCATCCCTACCTGGTGCTGCCTGACCTATGGACCTTCCCCAAAGGATAGCAAAAATAAGGACAAACCATTTATTCTAAGCCATACTCTCTGGGGGAGAGAGAGAGAGAGAAGTAAATAAACTGTGCCTTTCTCAGAGGCATACTGTACGTAGAGTCCCTTGTGCCCTTGGCAAGGAACTATATTGCTCCCTGAAAACTGCAATAGAATTGAGCAATTACTACATTTTACATGACCCAAGTGCTCAAAGCATCCAGAGTGAGAGCAAGGTGAAGTAGAAGGGCGGAAAAAATTGCGTGTTTTTGTGCCATGGTGTGAGAAAGACATAAAGCTTCCCCCACATTTGATCTTGTTGCAACAGCAATGGCACAGCACCACACACATAAATGTCCTACACCCCATAGTTTGATAGGTGATTTTTGCACACCTTGCCCTGGGCTTGCACCCTTGACAAGAGCTGGTTTCACCAGCCCCTAGGTACTTCTCTGGCCTTTCTGTAACATAAGGAGCAATGATGAGAAAATGGAAAAACTCCAGCCAGTGAACTCACTGGAACTCACTGGCATTTATTTTTGGCTAATGGAATATCCTCCATTAGTGGGGAGGGTGGGGGAGTGGAAAGAAAGACAACAAAAACACTGTTCACATGGTGTGTGTCTGGGGTTTGCTTTGTCATCATTCCAGGAAAATAAGAATGAAGAGGCAGCTCAGCGACATGGCAATGAGGAGGAGGAGGAGGAGGGAAAGAAAGAAATGGGCAAGAAAACCTGGGGCGATATGGCCAAGGGTATGAAAACCTTCCTTTGGAATCCTGAGACAAGGCAGTTCATGGGCAGAACAGCTCACAGCTGGGGTAAGTCCAACATTTCCTCCCACCCCATTCGAAACGGGAGGCAACCGTAGCAGGATGTGGACAGAGGAATAAATGCAGGAAAGCCTTGCGCTGATATCATTTGCACCCGCTTAGGCTTGGCTACTGTTGGGAATCATGGACTGGTGCCAAAGATGGGGGTAAAGGAATGAAGGTGGTATGAAGGGAAATGGAATTGCAGAGGCTGTTTTGGGAGGCTGTTCCAAGCCACAATGGGCAGTGAAAGAGGCAGGGCAGAGTCTTGTGAAGAAGCATGAGATCTTTCAACGTCTGAGGCTGATGTGGAGTTGAGTCCGTGAAGGTCATGGCAGGGATGTGTCGGGGTTTAAGGGCGATACGAGAAGGGCTTTGAAGTTATATAGCAAGGATGGGGACCCTGAAAACTTTAGGGTGGCCATTTATTTATTCTGCCTCCAAAGGCAAAAAGAACCTATAATTGCAGGTGGTAGTGCTAAATGTATGAGCTACGATTTCTGGTGTTCTTATACCCTACAACATTTATCTAATGAAAATAGGGACGTCCCATTCCATAATGATAATTTTACTATTTGTACCCCACCTATCTGACTGGGTTGCCCATCCATTCTGGGCAGCTTCCAACACATAAAAACATAACAAAACATTAAACAAACTTTCCTATATAGGATTGCCTTCAGACGGCTCAGTGGGTCAGATAACTCCATACCCTCTAACATTTCTCCAATGAAAATAGGGCCGTCCTAAGGAAAAGTGGGACATTCCAGGATCAAATCAGAAACTCAGACTGCTTCTCTAAATCAGGGACATCCCTGGAAAATAGGGACACTTGGAGGGTCTTGTGTTGTACTTCCACTAACAGAGGCAGTGTGCCTTTGGGTACCAGTTGCTGGGAGTCACAGGTGTGCACAATACTGTTGCCTTCAAGTTTTGTTTGCAGGCTTCCAATGAGCATCTGGTTAGACACCAGGCTCTTCTTATATATATAAGAAAACTGGGAGTGATCCTGCTTCTTATAGGAATTATATTAGTGATGATTACCATGTTGAATAGAAAATTGTGATCAGCGATGGCTGGCACCCATTGGAACTGAGTGGAGCAGAAGACAGGGAGACCAACAGAAGGTGGATCCAGAACCAATGACAGGCAGAGCCCAGTCATTCTTATTTTGTCCCCATCCTCCTCCCTGCTGAGTTTTACAAGGACGAACGCTAATGCTGCTTCCTGGACTGGTTGTAAGTAAGAAGGCAGGCAAGTGGCCAAGCCATGACTTGTGGGGCAGTGCCCCATTTGCCCTAATGAACCAGCCTCTACTGATTCTAGTACCCACATGGGTGGATTCCCAGGCTGCTGGAAGGGGCAGAACCTGGTAGTATGGTACCCAGGTAGTGAAGAGCTCAGTTGGATAGAGTGTGGTGCTGATAGCACCAAAGTTGCAAGTTCAATCCCCATATGGGACAGCTGCATGCTCCTGCATTGCAGGGGGCTGGACTAGATCAGCGTTTCCCAAGCTTGAGTCTCTCCAGCTGTTGTTGTTTTTTTTAACTACAATTCCCATTATCTATAGCTAGCAGGACTGTGGTCAGGGTTAATGGAAACTGTAGTCCAAAAACAGTTGGAGCCTCAAGTTTGGGAAACACTGAACTAGATGATCCTCAGGGTCCATTCTAGCTCTACAATGCTATGATTATATTTGCCAGGCTAAAATTTGACACCCACACCCTTGGGGTGGCTTCCCAATGCCAGCTAAGCAAGGCACCGGACTTTGAGAAGGAGGCACGAGGCTTTAGCAGGGTCCAAGAGCCCTCAGGGCTGTGGGTGGCGCTGTGGTCTAAACCACAGAGCCTAGGACTTGTCAATCGGAAGGTCGGTGGTTCAAATCCCCGCGACAGGGTGAACTCCCGTTGCTCGGTCCCTGCTCCTGCCAACCTAGCAGTTCGAAAGCACGTCAAAGTGCAAGTAGATAAATAGGTAGCGCTCCGGCGGGAAGGTAACGGTGTTTCCGTGCGCTGCTCTGGTTCGCCAGAAGCGGCTTAGTCATGCTGGCCACATGACCCGGAAGTTGTAGGCCGGCTCCCTCGGCCAGTAAAGCGAGATGAGCGTCGCAACCCCAGAGTCGGCCACGACTGGACCTAATGGTCAGGGGTCCCTTTACCTTTTTAGAGCCCTCAAGCCTCCTTCCAAAAGCTAGGTAAGCACGAACTTGGCCAGCAAACTTTTTCAACAGAAGGCCAGTCCACTGTCCCTTAGACCTTGTGGGGGGCCAGACTATATTTGGGGGGGTGGAAATGAACGAATTCCTATGCCCCACAAATTACCCAGAGATGCATTTTAAATAAAAAGACACATTCTACTCATGTAAAAACACGCTGATTCCCAGACCGTCCGCGGGCCAGATTTAGAAGGCGATTGGACCGGATCCAGCCCTCGGGCCTTAGTTTGCCTACCCATGAACTAGGCTTGGGGAAGGAGGCAGAAAGGTAACCCTTTGGCTCCTGCGCCCTTTGTGGTGGAACTGGTTGCACTGCCCTCAATCCACCACCGCTGCTGGTAATAGGTGTTGGAATTTATGACATCTGTATGACATTTATTTTCTGTTACCCCTGCCCAAGGAATGCAGAGCAATGCACATTCCCCTCAACATTGAAAAAAAAACCCACGATCCTCTGAGGTAGATTAGAATAAGCAGCATAGAATAATCCAATGGCCACCCAGTGATGTTCGTGAAGTGATTCAAAACCAGGACTCCCAGGGTTCATTCTGACACCCTAGCCAGAATGCTACACTGTCTTTCAAGGCAAATTGGTGAATGAGAGAGAGAGAGAGAATTTGGTGCAGGTTCTAGATCCAAGGGAATGCCAGAATTAGCACCGATTAGCTTGTCCTTGTAAATTATTAAAAATGTTTTAAAATAAAGGAAAGAACAATCACAGTTGTTCTATTGCCTATTGCATTGACGCTTTTCTATGCTCCAGTAAGGGTTTCTTGCCCTCCCCACCCTTGCTGGCCCCTTGCCAAAGCCACTAACAGGCCCAAATTAAGTTTGCTCTCCTCCCCGCCCGCCCCAGTTTGTTCTCAGACCTAAAAGTTCCTCTCAGCATAAAAGCCTCGGGAACGTGGAGGTGAAAGGGCACATCTGCATTCTCAAAGATTGTCCTGAAACTGGACTTGGGCTTTTCCTGGGAAATAAACACACAGAAATAGGTTGGGTTAGAAGTTTGCTTCAGTATCATTATTATTTCTAAAGCCCCTGGGATTTGTTCTCTTGAGACAATCTGTCCATCATCTTAGGTCTCTGGTCAGGACAGAGCCTAAAGGCAAACAGGCATTTCTGTGCTGTAACCATACGTCTATTTTTAGGGAGGGCTCAACACTTGAGTTTTTGAGGCTGGGTCCCTGGTCTCCTGACCCTTTCTCCTTTTGAGGAAGGGTTGTAGCTTAGTTGCGGAGTATCTGCTTTGTATGCAGAAGGTCCCAGGTTCAATACGCAGCAACTCCAGGTAAGACTAGGAGAAAACCCTGATTGAAACCTTGGTGAGCTGCTTCCAGTCAGTGCAGACAGTACTGAGCTACACACACTACACTTGATCTTAGCCAACAAGCTAAATGGAAGCAATTGTCTGACTCAGTATAAAGCACCTTCCTATGTTTTAAAGAACTTACTTTTAAGAAATTTGCTGACATGCGGCAAGGCATAGGGGCAGTAAGATCCCCATCACTACCATTTTAATTTGCCCAGAGGTACTTTACACCTGTATGCAAATTTGTGGCAATGGGACTGCGCATAGAGTCCTTTAAGTACCTAGCAAACCTCCTGGTAACATCAGGGAAGAGCATTTCATACCCTGCACCCCAAATTATTTTCTTCCACATGGCTTAGGTTTGCTAAGCAAATGTGCTTTGAGTACTGTTGTTGTTGTTCAGTCGTTTAGTCGTGTCCGACTCTTCGTGACCCCATGGACCAGAGCACGCCAGGCACTCCTGTCTTCCACTGCCTCCTTCAGCTTGGTCAAACTCAAGTTCATAGCTTCAAGAACACTGTCCAACCATCTCGTCCTCTGTCATCCCCTTCTCCTTGTGCCCTCCATCTTTCCCAACATCAGGGTCTTCTCCAGGGAGTCTTCTCTTCTCATGAGGTGGCCAAAATACTGGAGTCTCAGCTTCAGGATCTGTCCTTCCAGTGAGCACTCAGGGCTGATTTCCTTAAGAATGGATAGGTTTGATCTTCTTTGCAGTCCATGGGACTCTCAAGAGTCTCCTCCAGCACCATAATTCAAAAGCATCAATTCTTTGGCGATCAGCTTTGAGTACTACCTGATCCAAATTACCGTAATAGCAGTGATAATTTAGAATTACCATCATTATTATTATCACCTCTCAATTACCAACCTACTTCCACGCAGAGTGGGGAAACATTACTTTATATATATTTTCTTCCATTTTATGCTTCTCCTTCTCCCACCCACAACAAGCCTGCGAGGGAGGGAGGTTAGGTCAAGAAGTAGAAACAGCCTCAGGTACCTAGGGAGCTTTATGGTTGAGTAGGAATTTGAACCTAGGTCTCCAAGGTCCTGGTCCAATACTCTAACCACTACACACTACAGTAGCTCTGGAAACAGGAAATGCAGCATCCTCATTACCTTAAACATATATCTATATCTATCAATCTGTCTGTCAATCTTATCTCCTTAAAGGCATGCATCAATATTGCTTTTTATTCAAGTTGGCACCCCTATCACCCAATAAAATAAACACCCTCCTCAACCACACTATCTGCATCTTGATGCAGGAGCAAATAGGGGCAGAGAGAGCTGCCTTGTACTCAGACCATTGGTCCATCTACCTCAGTACTGTCTGCAGTGCCAGGGGTGCCATCTCACCCTCAGGGTTGTGGGTGCCTGCTGCCGTAACATGGGCATGCGATGTCACACGCCTGCACTTAGAAGAGAAGGGGGGCTCCTCTTCTCCTCCACTCCACAGCCAGTGAGACACCCTTTTCCGCAGGGAAGGGCCTGGACTTGGGGGCAGACTCTGCCTCCACGCCTGAGCCCCCTCTCTGCAAAGGGTGACTCGCTGGCTGGCTGTGGAAGGTGGAGCTGAACTGCTTCTCTCTCAGAGGCAGCGCCACAGAGGTTGGCTGGCTGTGTCCCTCCAGCTTTGCTCATTGACTTTGTGGGTGCCCAGCCCCCACAATTATATTATTGTGGGTGTCCAAGCACCCACGACCCCCTGGAGTTGGCTCCTATGGCCTGCACTGACTGGCAGGGCTCTCCAGAGTTTCAGAGATTTCTCCCAACCCTTTCTAGAGATTATTGAACCTGGGACCTTCTTCATTCAAAGCAGATGCTTGACTATTGGGCTACAGCACCTTTACAAAGTACCAGGGGGCAGGCGATCAAGTCCAGCATGCTTTTCTGTATGCCTGGATAAAGAGCCTTACTGCCCCCTACTCTGTGTTTGTGGGACCAGCATAATTACTGTTGCGTCTTCATACAGGTTACCTCTTACCTCCATGGGAAGTCAATAGTGTTTTGTCTTTTCTTGTCTTGCAGGCCTGATACTCTTATTTTACCTCGTTTTGTACTTGTTCCTGGCTGGGATGTTTGCATTTTGCATGTATATGATGTTAATGACTCTGAGCCCCTATACACCGAAGCACAGGGACAGAGTTGCTCCACCAGGTAAATTATATACTTGAACTCAGATCGCTATAGCTCAGTTGCCTCTGAGCGCAGCTTGCTAGGCTCATGGAATTTGTATCAACCCTACATATGTTGGTGGTGATGCACCATGTATAGCCCAGGCGCATGAGACCACCACCTTGCTGAAACTAAGCAGATCTGGGGCTGGCCAATGGCTGGATGGGGGGTGACTACCTAGGGACCACACGTGCACCACATTGGGTTCTATACCAGAAGAAAGGTGTGGGATGTTCATGTTAGAAAGGAAAGCCCCATCTGCACTATGCATTAAAAGCAGTATCATACCACTTTGACAGTCATGGCTTCCCCCAAAGAATCATGGGGATTTTAGTGTGTTAACTGTTCTGGAAGTATGTAGGAGGCAAATCCCTGTTCCTGGGAAGAAGAGTTGACTGATAAACCCCACTGGGGATTGCAACTGAGAGTTGTTTGGAGCCCCTATTCCCCTCTCAGTACCAACAGAAAACCTAGCATGTGGTTTTGAGCTATTGTTACATCCTTGGATAGTTTCTGAGGGTCTGCCTCCTGGGGTGGGGTAGGGGGACATTTCACAGTTGTCCCCTGACCTTCCACTGCTGTTCTGCATGGGGTTGTGCCTCTGAATACCAGTTCCTAGGAAACATGATTGGGAAGAGTGTGGTGCTCTCAGGTCTGGCTTGTGGGTTTCCCAGGGGCATCTGGGTGGTCACTGTGAGAACAGGATGCTGGCACAGATGGGCCTTTGGCCTTATCCAGCAGCCCACTTCTTGCATTCTTTTGAGATGAGGAGCTATAGTATATCCACTGCAACCTGCTGCCCAAATGGGCAAGGCAGGGAGGGGGCAGCTGCAGGTCCTTGCTGCCATTGTTACCCCTTTGCTTCCTCCGGTGCTTGAGCAATGAACAGCTTTGGAAGAAGGAGCAGCATCCTGCTCTCTTGCTCTGGATGGTGGGTTCAGTTGAGAGAGCAAAGGGAGGAGGAAAGAAGGAGGAACCACCACAACTATAGGAAGCGGTGCTATAGAGATGGGGCATCAAAGGGCAGGGAAAGCCCATCAGGGAACTTCTTGCCAACCTCTGTTCAATTAAAAAAAGCTCCATTTTGGATTCACACTTCTGTTTTCTGGCTTTTTCTGTTGCAGGAGTTATGATTAGACCACACATTAGCAGCTCAGTCAACATTGCGTTCAAACCCGCTGACGCCAATTCGTGGCAGAATTATGTGGATAACCTGCATGCGTTCCTAGAAGGTGGGCTTTCTGTTTTTTTGTATATTACTCACACCCCGCCCCGCCCCCAGCTCCATATAAATTAGCCAATCTTTTTTTTTAAAAAAAATTTCTATTAAAAGATTTTCCATAAGTAACAAAAGTACATTCAGTGTCTCTGTTTTTAAATTGTAGGAATCCTTCATACAGGTCAATTACAGTCAGTTTGAGACATTTTTGTTGCAGGCAATATGGGGTTGAGGGGGAAAGAGAAGAGGGGATAGAGAGAGAGGAGGAAATAGAAAAAGAGGGGAAAGAAGGGGGAGGAAGAGGATAAATTAGCCAATCTGATGAAGCCAAACTGGGAAGAAGAATCAGTTAGTAATGACGTTCAAGTCATGTGACTCAGCCAACCTGTAGGAATCTTATGTACCTGAAATATACTCAGAGTCACCGACCCATTAGTAGTTCAGCGGAGCTCCGGCCAGTCGTTGAGCTGGGGGTGCTGTGCTGTGCTAGAAGGAATGTGGCAAGGCGGTACTCCCAATCCCCTTGTGTCATGCGGCGGAGGGTGTCCTTGGTGGTCCGCACCAGGTTGAACGGCGAGAAGCTGCTGTCGGTTGCCATTCTGAGTTCCTTGAAGCCTGGATACACGGTGCGAGGCAGCGGTGCGGCAGGTGGCAGTGCTGCGGTGCTGTGTGTGGCAGTCAGCTCAGCGGGATCCCATCCTTGTTGCCAGTGAAATATACTCAGAGTCGCAAAGTGATTTCATGCTCTTTATTCAGCTCATAGTAGTGAGGAGGAAGTCCCCTCAAAGTATCTGCTTTATATACATTATTTACACAATGTGCTGCACGTGATTGGCTAATTCCGGACTTCTCCTGTAAGCCAATCAGGTTGTGGATTCACTTCTATCTGGAGCTGGATAGGGTGGCTCCTGCCGACCAATCATACTGCTGCATTGTTCTAGGACCAATCAGACTGCTGCATTCTGAATCCTATTGTTCTAGGACCAATCAGACTGCTGCATTTTGGATCCTATTCAACTCAGTACATAACAGTACCCACTGGTCCTGCCTACCACTGGTCCGTTGCCTTTGGAAACAGAGGCAGATTTAGGGCAGCACAACTGGTTCACCCACCCTGGACGGCAAGCCATTAGGGCCCCACAGGGGATGCTGCAACAACAATGTAGGACAGAAGGCGGGAAGCAGGGAGTGCTGAATTCTGGCATTGCACAGGGTGCTGCTGAATTTTGAAATCCCAAATTCTGCCACTACTTGGAAGGATAACCAAGTGAACGTGGAGCCCTTTGGACCTTTCTGCCTCCTGTAGCAAGAGAAAATGTTGCGGTGAAAGACATACGGAATATTAACGTTCTCTGTATTATTACCTTTAGATTATGATGACAAAGTTCAAGAACAGAAGAACATTAAATGCAATGAAGGCAATTATTTCATCCAAGACGGTGAAGAAAGTGGCCCGAAAAAAGCTTGCCAATTCAAGCGATCCACATTAAATGCTTGTTCTGGAATAGATGATCCATCGTTTGGCTATTCAACAGGACAACCTTGCATCTTGCTGAAGATGAATAGAGTATGTTCCCTTTTTATTTCTTTTTATGTATCCTGGAATGGGAGAGGTGTATGCTCACATACATGTGGTTAATGAAGAAACACAAGAATTGCCTTGCTGGTCAGAAAAATAAGTCTTTTGAAGTGGCATGCTGTTTGCAGTGGTGGCCAATTTTTCTGCAGATCAAGGTGACAGCTGCCTCCTAGAATACGCATGTTTCTGACTATGCAGGTTTCATTTAACTCTCATAGTTCATGGTTGTGTCAGTGCACTATCCTCTTAGTGTAGGGATGGGGTTCCTGTGGCTATCTAGATGATTCTGGACTACAGCTTCCATCATTCCTGAACATTGGCCATGCTGACTGGGGCTGATGGGAGTTGGAGTTAACTAACGACACTATTGGTTCCCCTCTTAGTGATTAAAAACAACTGTTGTCTCGTATCTGCTTATTTGCTTTGAATCATAGCACAGTAAATCTGTGTGAGAGGTGCAACATATTTCATTTAAAATGCTTCTGATTTTTTGTAAGAAGTGAAGAGAAGGAACATTACTCTTTGCTGGGCTCCTGTTTTATTACATTGATTTAAATGAATGTACATTGTGTGATCCTGACACATAGTGGTGACTAATGTTGCTTTCATAAGCTTGCCTGTTCTGGACATTTTACTGAAACCACTGGATTTGCTTCCCAGTAAATGTACTTTGGAGGAGGGCACTAGGCTGTTCTCAAAATTGGTGGTGTGGTTATGGGGTTGGGAAAACCCCAAGTCATGGATCTACATCATAATTTGTTGCAGGGAATTTAAAAAGAAAGAAATCTTTTTAGTTGCACATTTCTGATGAACAGATTTTTTTTTATCAAATCACCAGCTGATTAAAATGTGTTATACTGGGTGTTATACTAGGGCTGTTACTTCACTAAATAGATTATCAGGTTCATGTGTGTTGTGTTGACTGCTCAATAGCCAAAAATACTTCTTGGACTGGTTTGCATATAATGCTAAACCATGACTAAGTATTACGTGTAAACCCTACCTAGCAGCTTAACCAATCTGATACCATGGTTTGTTGATGGCTAACAAACCTTGGTTTGTTATAACTATGGCTTGGCATTTTGTGTAAACCCTGCACCCTTCCTTAACCATTATTTGTTTGCCCACATGGTTCCAGATGGTCACTAAACTATAAAGGCACTAGGCGAAGACAACTGGAAAACATACAAAACGTTAGAGAAAAAGCCCATCCTTTGTTTTATTGTCTGGGAGACAACTCATGGTTTGCCAAACAAACCATGGAATTACTTTATGTGCGAACCAAGGCAATGTATTACAGCTGTGTATCCTCCTGTGCTTTGCAGACCTGCTGGAACCATATAGCAAAATAGGGCTTCATTTTAATCATAGGCTACCTTTTTTGTTTTTAATTCAAAGATAATTAAAAATACTGTCTTTTGTCATAGATTGTAGGTTATAAGCCTGGTTATGGGAATCCAGTGACTGTGAGCTGCAATGTACACGTGAGTCCTTTTCCACCTGATTGTATTGCTTATCGCATGGCTGGCATCAGCACCTGAATCCATACTGTGTTTATCTTACTCATGCCCCTATTTTCATTAATGCAGAAAGGTGATGTGGCAGATATCAAGACAGTGGCTTTCTACCCATCTTCAACATTTGATCCCATGTACTTCCCTTACTACGGCAAGCACACACATGTAAGTAGAAATGCAGCTGTTGGGCAAGCATGCCTTTCACTTGCCTGGCTTTAGCAGTTTGCCGGGTAGCAGAGAATAAGAAGAGCAGTTTTTAAACAGAAGAGGAGAAAGAGGTCCAAAGTAGGCAGTGGGTAACTAGAGTTCTGAGATAGCAGAACGGATCGCACCACTTCAGAATGCAGTGGGTGGTGGGTCTCATTTTTTTTATGCTTCCACTTAATGGAAGTGTAGCACAGCTTCTTCCTGATGTGCTAGAGACCATTTGGGGGTGCAGGGCTGGGGACAGGGATTCTTTATTTAATGTGGGAAAAACATTCAACAGTGGCATACCCCCCTGTATTCTAAAATGGCACAGTTTACAGATGTGTTCAGTTGTAAGTCTAGACAAGGTCCTAATCTCCTGCAGTTGAATGTGTAAACTGACACCATTGTGACATATTGTAGTTGAGAGGATGTGCCAAAGTCTATGACTTGTGTGCATGGTAGATATATATTAAAAACTTAGAAAGGGGGCAGCGTTCTGGGAAAAACTGACTTTGGTAATCACACCTACCCTTGAACCTAATACGTGATTTTTGCATAAGGTGCAGTTCCCGGAACGTAATCCCTACGTAAGTTGTGGGCTTATTGTAAAGCAGGGTATCTTAGGGAGGGTGTAGGGCAGGCCAGGTGACACCTACACCTCTGTCCTCCAACACCTCACTGCTCTTTGCCATTCTCCAGCATCTGCCGCCTGAGCCATATGCTTCCCTCTGTCTAACGTTGGGACAGGCCGTGCCAGTATACGCAATGAAGTATCTAATGCACTCATTCCTTTAGTGTAAAGATGTATACTTACACAATGGAACTTTCTTCCTTCTCCCCACCCCCTACACACCCCAAACCACCCCCAGATCTGCTTCAGTCTATTGCACAAGGGTAAATCCTTGTGGTAATAGATTGAGTGCATTAAATTCCACTCTGTGTATACCTTGGAAGTTGAACAGAATCTGTTCCGGAAGTCCATTTGACTTCCAAAATGTTCAGAAACCAAAGTGTAGCTTCTAATTGGCTGCAGGAAGCTCCTGAAGCCAATTGGAAGCCGCAGAAGCCGGGTTGGACATTCGGCTTCCAAATATAGTTCGCAAACCGGAAGAGTCACTTCTGGGTTTGCAGCGTTCAGGAGCCAAAACATTCGAGAACTACCGGTAATCTGTTCAAAAACCAATGTACAACTGTACCTGTATCTGGCTCACGTGACATATATATTGGATTCAAGCCACAGAGCACTTCAGCTGATTTGCCCCCTGTTTACGTTTTAGCCCAATCATTCCCCACCGAGCTATTCTGAGCCATCACTGGACATTCCTATTTCTCTCATCTGCTTATATTTTTTCCAGGTAAATTATACACAACCATTGGTGGGCATTCATTTTTCGGACGTGGCAAAGGACAAAGAGATAAATGTTCAGTGCCAACTGAACGGCAAGGGTATCATCAACAACTTCAACAGTGACCGGTTTCTGGGGCGAGTAGTCTTCATGCTGAAAATCACAACATAGGCCAGAGCAGCATTTGCTATCGCTCTTCCAATGGCAAGCAAATCTTTCTCACCATGGAGGAGGGAAAAGAAGAAGAAATAGGCCATTCGCACACACTAGGAAAATTCAAACCTGATTTGGGGGGGTTATTTGGCTTTCATAGCAAACAAAAAGAAATATGGATAACTCAAATCTAAATCTAAGTATAGGTGACATATTTTAAAACATCCATCCTACGAGCAAATGAACACATGTCATGTTAGAAAACTTTTATTAAAACATAAACACACACAATGTATTTATGTTAGATTTTTCACTGGCACATCAACAAGTGTGGTATTTGGTATGAAGCAGGCAATTTGGACTCTAAAAGGAACCATTGCTATTGTCACTCACCCCCCACCCTCACTGGGCCCAGGCAGATGCAAATCAGCTGCTCATCAATTAACAAACACCCCAAGGTTAATATGTTGTATGTGCACTTGAACTTGAGCAAGGGAGTCTGGAGATTATATAAACCCCGGAAATCTCCTCTCTGGATAGTTGTGTGTGTATTAGATTATTAAAAAGGCACATGCTCCAAGACTCGCTGCTCAAATGGAATATTCCATGTCCACAACTCCTCTGTTTGAGGCAGACAGTTCACACACACCAATTTAGAAGTTAGAAAGCATAAATGTCATGTTGATGACTATTGGCCTATCTACTGAGACCTCCTGGCTCTGATCTAGAACAGGAGAAATACAGCATGTTGGTTGCCTTTTGCTTTTCAAGCTCCGTTCTAAGTAGTGGCAATGACCTCTAAACAGCTCTGGGCCCACCCTAGCCAAGAGGTCATTTCCACCCCTGCATTTGCCTACAGAGAGAATGCTCTCATTTAGCTTACTGTTTCTGTGCACTGTAAACACAAAGTGTACATAGAAATAAATTATCTGGGTCTGCCACTTGGCTCTGGTGTTCCCATCCCCTGGCAGCTCATTGTAGCCCAAGCCAACATGCTTTCTGTTAGTGCTGTAACACTGATTTTTTTATCCATTTTGGCTGTGAGCAGCAAGGGCCAGGGCCAGGTGGTAGGTTTAATCAGTGTACTGGGAGTTTTGTTATGAATGTATTTTCACTTCGACCCCACACTCTTTGGAAAGGGTGGACTATAAATCAAAATGAATTAGTAAAAATCTTCATAATGTGCACTGACCCCATTTGTCTCTTTATTTGTGCAGCGTTTCAGACTGGGAGACTAAGGGTGGGGGAAAGTTGCCATCAGAACAGGCATCAAAGGTTGGTGTGGGATTGGGCTATGTTAACATGCATGCACAACACTTAACCTGAACTTGGAAAAGCTCATTCAAAGTTACACGTTTGTGCTCCAAGAATTATTTAACACAAAGTCAGGTTAGACAACCATGGTTGACTTTATTGTTTAGCACAGACATACGTCCATCTTCGTTATCACTTGTCATACATACTATGACAACATTTAAAGTGCTGGCTTGTTTTTAACATCAGAAGGAACCTAAAGTAGCTTTTGACAATTCAAAATACCATTGAGGGATATGCCGTGCCTTCATGTTAAGTCATAGGGCAATTCAACTGAGTTGAGCTGGGTGTGTGCTGCACAATCCAGCTTGGGTACCACCTCATGCAATCATGAAGAAAATAGGCTAGGATGGGCTGCTGTGCGAAGCAGCAGGGGCAGACTTTGGTAATCTTTCATAATGTGGTGCCCTGTGCAAGGCCAAAATCTGGCATCTCCAAATGGATCTTCTCAATTTTGCACACATCCGCAGCTTTGCCTTGCATGGAGGAACCACCTGCACTGCCCTAAATCCAGCACTGGAAACACTTGTGTGAGAGCCCCGGTCACCAGAAAGAAAACTGTGCAATGGCAATGGCATCATGAAGAAGGAGAGTAAAGTAGTGAGTCAGTAATTGAATGAATGAACACAGACAAAGCAACTGAGCCCCTACATTCTGGTGCTAAGTCACAGCATAGCAAGAGCCTGTGTCCTTTCAGATCACTGCATAGCCCCCTTCCCCTTCCTATCCCTCACGTTCATCTGGACGCGAAAGTACGTACCCATTCACTTCTGTCAGCAATGGAAAACCTCCAGCCCATGAGCTTAATCTGGTCTGTTAGGTCAACCCATATGGCCTGTGAGACCATTTTGGCCCAAGCCACACACACAACTTGATGTTATGTAAAGTCGGGTTTGCAAGCACCGCTGTGACTGTTGAGTGCTTGCATCACAATCAGATGATGTCTGGCACCTGCAAAGTGCTGTGTCTTTGCCTATGTGGTATTATTTCAAACTGTGCAAGGAAAAGAAAACATGTCAGTTGATGGACTCACACCCACTTGTCAAATTTGGCCCAAGGGGTGTAGTGGGAAGAGGTAAAGATTTGGCCTTGCCAGTCAGATGCATTTCCCCATTCCTGACTTAGGTAACTAGCCAGGGCAAAAACAGATGGATCAGCGCTCTCAGCAAATCCATCTGCAAGGACAACTTCCAGCATATACATTCCAGGTCTTTGTCAGGGATACAAGAGAACAGCTGAGAGTCATGTGGTACCACTCACAGCACCTTGCACTTCCGCCTGATTTTATTATTGTGAACTGCTCCGAGTATCCTTGGGAATGAAAAATGACATACCAGTATGATAAATCAAGTTGTATTTACATTGGAGG
Source organism: Podarcis raffonei (assembly GCF_027172205.1). Classification (NCBI taxonomy): domain Eukaryota; kingdom Metazoa; phylum Chordata; class Lepidosauria; order Squamata; family Lacertidae; genus Podarcis; species Podarcis raffonei. Next base: position 40,418,780 of record NC_070621.1, on the reverse strand, counting down.
GAGACTCTTCACATTACCTTAAGCATGGGATGAGGACAGTGTGACTGTCCAAATGCTGGTTGACTCCTAATTCCCACCAAACAAAGCCAATGGTTGGGGCTGATGGGAGTTTTATTCCAACAGGGCTACAGATTCCTCCCCGACCCTGTGGCATAGTGAAATGCCTACAAAAATAACCATCTGTGATGGGATCTCTAGCCAGGCAGCCAAGATTCTTCAGGCATACATGTATGGTGACTATCCTATGTTTTATGTGTCTTATGCAAACCTACTTATAAGTAAGTCTCATTGGCCTCAACAAGACTTACCTGCTTATACATCTCCAGAATGAGTAGCAAACTTCCATAGGCATTCACATTTTGCCTGTAATAGGTAGTACCTTGGTCACTGTAAATGAAGTATTTTGGACCTACCCAAAGCTAAGCTTCTGTGCTGTAAGTAATTGTACTGTGGGAGAAATAACCCACCTGTCCAGTAAACTTGTTTGACCTTTTCATTCTCTTTGAACAGGCATGTCTCCTTCCATGCAGCTTTGGTGTCAGAAGTAGTTTGATATGTGGGGTGACGTGGTTAAGGGGTGAGGCTCTTGCTCCAGAAATTCAAGTCCAAAGCTCCCGTGGGTGCATGGCAATTTGGGCCTTGTGCAAACTACTTGGGAACTTGTGGCCTTCCTGATGTTGCTGGACTACAACTCCCAGCATCTCAAATCACTGGCCAACAGTTGACCCAACAGCAGCTGGAGGTTCCCAGTCCCTGGAGAAGACACGGGGAAGTGGTAAAGCATCTGTTTTGCATGCAGAAGGTCCCAGAATCTCGAGGTAGGGTCTGGGAGAAACCCATATCTGAAACCCTGGAGAACTGTTGCCAGTCAGACAATACTAGATAGAATTTTGAGCTGTCTCGGTATAAGGCAGCTTTCTATGTTCCTACTTTGCTAGATGACCAAATAGCATAGTCTGCTATAAGGCAGCTGATTTACTTTCATCTACTAAGCCTGTTGCTTACAACTTGCATCATCCTCAACTATCTGCCAAACGTTGGAATCCAATAGCACCTTGGAGGGTCACAGTTTCCCTATCCATGTACGAAGTGGAAACAGAAATTAAAGTTACAATCGACCTTTAACTAGAGCTCCCACAAATGTTGAAAACCTTTAAGGGGAAAAGCCGTATCTCAGCAGTACAACATCTGCATTAAATGCAATAAGTCTCTGGTTAAATCCAAGACATCTCCAAGACATCTCCAGGTAGGGCTGGTTAGTTCTCCTACCCGAAATCCTGGAATGCTGCTGCTGGTCAGTGTAGACAGTATCAGGCAGTGCTTTTTTCTGGGGGTACGCAGGGGTACACATACCCCTAAACATTTTGTGCCTTATTGACGGGCAGGATTTCAATATGAGTAGGAAAATGAGAGTACCCAAAAACATTTTTTTGAGGAAAAAAAGCACTTTTATCAGGCCAGATCAGGGTGGTTCAATGCATAGCCTGAGGGTTGCCTGTGGCCCTTGGGACCTTTTTTGGTGGCCCTCAGCAACATTTGACACCTCACCCCCAGCCCTCCTGCTGCCTTCCCAAAGCTTGGTAACTGAGGCACTGGGCTTAGGGAAGGAGGCTTGAGGGCTCTACAGGGTCCTAGAGTCCTTCATCCTCCTTCTCAAAGCCTATTTAGTGCTTTCACAGCTTTGAGAAGAAGGTTGGAGAGCTCTAGGACCTGCCCAAAGCCTTCCCAAAGCCCAGCCCCTTGCTTATCTGGCTTTGGGAAGGCAGAATGAAGGCTGGGTGCATGTGTCAATTTTTTTGCCTCACTCCCCTTCCTGCGCAAGGCAGTGTACAGCCCGTGGGTTCCATGTCAAAAACTCTTGCGGCCCACTTGGTATGAAAAGTTGGACCGCCCACAGTCTTACTTGGTATAAGGAAACTTCCTCTGACATTTGCTGCTGCTCCCTAAAGCTGTAAACGCCCCCTGAAAGTTTGCTATCTGTTTCAATACCCACACCATAACTAGAATCCAGGAAATGCAAATCGGAAGCATAAGCTGAAGAGGGATGAGATTTGTTTCCAACACTTCTTTCTTCAGAAAACAATCAGTCTTGTTTTCAAGTGGTGAAGGGGAGTCCAAAAAAAGATTCTCAAAGTAGGCAGCAGCCTCTGTCAGCAGTTCCTACCTCCTGTTGTATGCACAAAATATATTTACCTTGCTTGTGTGTGTTTTCCTTCTTCTTTTCTTTTACTGTAAGAAAACCATGAGCTCGAAAGTCTCTTAAGGGTACGGGGCGAGCGGAAACAGAAAGGAAGAAAAGCAGAAGCAGCAGCACATAACAGGGTTATACAGCTTGGTAGCCACTGTCACTTTTCCGCCTTCCGATCATATAAAAGACAAAGGCAAAAACAATAAGGAGTCCGATGACCACACCCACCACAATGGGGATGATAAAGAGGAAATCAGAACTGGTACATTCTTCAGCTGTAGGAAGACAAGATTGAAAAAGAGAGGAGGGAGAGGGAGAACACAGAGCGAGGGACAGGAAGTTAGTGAAGAGAGCAAGCATCTGAGCACAAATTAGCAAAAGCACAAGTGACATATTTGCAACTCTTGTTTCCTAACGTAGGCCCCATCTACACTACACATTTAAAGCGGCATCCTGTCAGTTTAAACAGCCATAGAGGCTGTCCCCCCCCCCAAAAAAAAACATTCTGGGAGCTGTAGTTTGCTAAGGGTATTCAGTGTTTTTAGGACGCAGGTGGCGCTGTGGGTTAAACCACAGAGCCTAGGACTTGCCGATCAGAAGGTCGGCGGTTCGAATCCCCATGACGGGGTGAGCTCCCGTTGCTCGGTCCCTGCTCCTGCCAACCTAGCAGTTCAAAAGCACCTCAAAGTGCAAGTAGATAAATAGGTACTGCTCTGGAGGGAAGGTAAACGGTGTTTCCGTGTGCTGCTCTGGTTCGCCAGAAGCGGCTTAGTCAGGCTGGCCACATGACCCAGAAGCTGTACGCTGGCTTCCTTGGCCAATAAAGCGAGATGAGCGCCGCAACCCCAGAGTTGGTCACGACTGGACCTAATGGTCAGGAGTCCCTTTACCTTTACCTTTATTCGCCCTAACAGGCCTACAATGACCAGAGTAGTTTAACAGTCAAAAGGCTTCCTACGAGGGAAATCTGCGAATTCTAGCTGTGAGGAATTGGGGTGGGGTTTCCTAACAATTCTCAGCACCCTTAACAAACTACACTTCCCAGGATTCTTGGGGGGGGGAAGCCATGCCTATTTAAAATGGTATGCTGTTGCTTTAAATCTATAGTGCAGGTGGGGGCCAAGTTTATGATTGCGTTTCTCCGGCCAGCCACCTTTGAAATTTTGGTGTGTAAAACGGAACCAGTGAAACTTGTGCCGATGTGCCCACCGGCTAGACTCACAGGGATGTCAGGAAAGCCAACAGATGACCTTAAGATTTGCCTGTTTTATTTGCTGCATTTCTAACCCAAGGATCCCAAGGTGGCGCATATCTTTCTCCTTCATCCCTCCATTTTACCCTCACAACCTCCCAGTGAGAAAAGGTTAAGCTGAGAGATGGCGACAGGCCCAAGGCTACCCAGGGAGCTCCATGGCTTGTGTGGGGATTTGAACTCTAGCCTCAAAAGTCCTGGCACAACACACTTAACCACTACAGTACGGTGGCTCTAAATATAAATATTTGCCAGTTTTATAGGAAAGCACACAGCTAAAGAAAAGCAAAAACCCCCACACCTGAAGTCTAGATTTAGATTAAATATGTAGTTCTGTCTCTTTTCCTCATCACTACAGGACACCCCATTGCCTCACTCCTGATAAATAGACTCCAGAGTACTTATCTAGTGATACGTGCAAGTCACTTTAGCATTGTGATCAGTGAAGTATTAAAGCTCAGCTCTGAATGCTTTTGCAGTTAGCCCAGATTTTCTTCATTCTGTTTGCAGTGGCTTCCACGCTCTAGGAGGAGGAGCATATTTCCTTTGACCTCATTCTTAGAACTTGTGACCGGGTTTAGGAGCAGAACTAGCCGTCCTATGAGACAAGAGTGAGGCTGCTGCCTCTGCGGATAAATGCAGGGAGTGGGCAGGGCAATGTCTGCCAAGCACTCCCTCAGCTGCAATGGAGTACATTCTGCCGCCAGTAGGTAGGATTGAACTGCTTTTATACACATAATAGGGAAGAGACGTCACTTTGTTCTTTAGCCACAGGCAGCAAATTGTCTTGGACTGGTCCTGGTTAAGAACCGGAGGGTTTCAGCCCCGCACAGGATCTTAGCGTGTTTTAAAAGGGAAATCTCCCCCAATTGTCCATGCATCACTTAGGTTGCAGTCCTAAGCATCATTACTAGGGAGTACATCCCACTGAACTCAGTGGAACTCATTAAGTAAACATAATTAGAATTGGATTGTGAATTGCTGTTAGCTGTTAGGTGATGTAGTGTTGCTTTCAGCATGAGATCAATGACATCCACACCTTTTAGAAAGCATGGTTTCCACCAAAGAATCCTGTTAACTGTAGCTTACCTACGCCACAAAGCTACAATTCCCAGTACCCTTAACAGACTGCATTTCCCGTGATTCATCAGGAGAAGCCACGTGCTTTAGATATACGGTGTAGATGTGACTCAAATATTTTCTGTAAACAGATCACTTGGCCATCTGACAGGGAGATAACACAAGTCTGTGCTACAGAAAGGAAAGTAACTCTCTACATTTATCCATGAGTTACAATAAACTGAAGATTTAGCACCATCCTGCAGAAACAGCAGGAAATACTGTATTAGGCAAAGAGGAATTTTAAAACAGAAAGTAAGGAGGCAAAGAGAACAAAATGGTCAATCGTTGGCTGCACAAGGAACAAGTTATTAAATTTTCTCAGCATGTACTTTATTATTATTATTATTATTTACATTTCTGTACTGTCCTTCATCCAAAGATCACAGGGCGGTTTACAATATAAAAACACAAAAAATGCATACCATAATAACAAAAACGATAATCCCATGCACAGTTTAAAAGCTCATACATTGTTTACTAAGAGTTAGCAAGCCGACAGCAGAATTTTAAGGCAATGCAATGTTTGGGCTACTGTGCCATCGAAAAACAAGCTCGCTCATTTTGTACCTTCCTTTCTTTTGGTATATTACCTTTGATCTATATAGGAATGGACTGAACTGAAAATTCATGGCTAGCTTTATTTCAGAACCCTACCCACCTGCCCAAGGGCAGGCAGGGATCTCTTTAACCAGAAAGGGGTAGAAAATAGGGTGGGGCATATAGAGGGGGCACTGCAGGGCTCATATGAGGAAGCTTGGCCCTCCATGCTTGCCGGAGCTGATGGGAGTTGTAGTTCAGCAATATCAGCATCGCCAAACCTGCCCCAGAGTCTTGAACCCTGATGACCTCCAACCCTTCTTGAAAGGCCAGGGTTTTTTTAGCATAGCCTTTGGTGAAGAGGCTGCAATTCTAACGCCACTTACCTGGGAGAGAGCCATATTTTACTGGGTAGATACAGTTGGGACTACACCATTAATCCTAATTCCCAATTGCAGAAAGGATTACTTTTTTTTAGATTATAAACTCCTTGAGATCAGGAGCCTATCTATATTGCCCCATATAACTCTACCTGGGGTCAGGTGCATTGGTGACACTTTAAAAACAGTAATGCAAGATTAAATGTTAAGGTAACATTGGTCCAGAGCTTTATGTACAAATTTGGCATCATTGTTTGCTTTTAAGCAGAGGGCAATAACAAGCCTGGCATGGGGAAAGAGAACGTCATGCAATGATTTGGGAGGTTTGCTCAGTTCTCACCAAGTCCCAGCTAATCTCACAACCCTAGCAGCTGTCGCTATTTTGCTGTTCACTGCAGGCAGATGTGCAGGAAAAGGCGGCAGGAATAATATACCTGTCTAGTTGTGTTGAAACAGCCTTGCAAATAGCCACTAGCCCATGATGGGTCGAAGTCTCCTCCAGGATGCCAGGTAGCAAATCTCAATGGAAGTTACCGGTACTTCGTTTTAAGTAAATAATCCATGCAATAGATATACTAACAGAGGTACATAGCAGCAAAATAACTAGTCTGTTTTGGGGTTAATAACTCTTTTTCTTTTTTCTTTTTTTGGCCAGGCTGTACTGACTCACCCCCAAAGGCCTAAACTCTGTTAAAGCAACTTATTGTAACTTGCTTAATTCACAAAAAAAGTCTGATGCTGGTGCCTTGAAATTGGGAACTGACCTCTAGTCTGAGCCAGGAAGTTCCCTTATCTCTACACAAACAAGACAGGAGAAATATGGCATCTCAAACTCCATCTGTGTATGAACTGCAAGGCCACTACTGCCTGTCATGATGATGTTTGCCTCAAGGCAAGAACAAGATAGAGCATGAGATAGGCTCTGTGCCCTGTTCTCCTTTTGCAGAGTTGATGGGAAAGCTAAAATATTATTATGATTACTTATTGCATTACATCCTTTTTTCAGAGAAAGTGACACCAAGTGACCCAAAAATTAAAACCAAAACATAAAAACCAGAATAAAACTAAAACCCAACAGCACATCTGTAATATATATAAAAGGGCAGGTATAAGTAACTTAACACCCCGCCCAATAAAAAGACAAGCAAAAAAGAGACCACCATAGAAATACCCAATATCCTCCACATTTAACGATTGAAAGCTTGGATGAATAGGAATGCCTGATGCCTGAAAATGGATAATAATGGCATCAGGCATGCCTCATGGGGAAAGCATTCCACAAACAGGGAGCCACCACTCAAAAGGCCTATACTTGTTTTGCCACTTTCTGCACATGGAGAAGGGCCTCAGATGAAAAATGCAGGCTGTGCGGTGGCTTCTGTGGGGAGGAGAGGCAGTCTCTAAGGTATTGGGGGTCAAGAACTGCATAAGGCTTTGCATAGGTTGAAGCCAGCACTTTAAATTGAGCCTGGAAACTTAACTGACAGCCAGCAGAGTTGTTCCGGAATTGGCATCTATGCTTGGACTGCCTTAAACAGGTGCACAATCTTGCTGCGCAATTCTGCACCAACTGCAGGTCCCAAGCAGTCTTCAAAGGCAGCCCCACGTGTAACAAGCTTCAGTAATCTAACCTAGAGTTTAACAGCATGTAGGCAACAGAATGTCAACACTTTAAATAGCAAGAGGCTTGGATTTCAGAAGCAGCCTTGAGGAAGATTTTCAAGGAAGCCTCTGGAAGAAGAGCCAGATAATAATCATAAGGCTTCACCCAGCTCCCCTGCTGCTTGAATAATAAGGCAAGTCAGTTTATTATCATAACATTTTCAACTTCCAGAATATTACAACATCCTCATAAACATTTTTTTGTTTTTGTTATTACAGGAAGTCCTTAAACAAAGTTAAGGATCCTGACTTACTTTCTTTCCATGTACGGTACTGAAACATAGTTATGATGACCCAAAGGCTATCTTGCCTTATAGCAGGAAGGGGAAGCTGTGGTCTTCCAGATATTGTTGGAGTCCAACTCCCATCATAGCCAAAGGTCAGATGGCAATCATACTCCAGCATCATCCATCTGGAGCGCCACAGGTTTCCCATCTCTGCTTTACATAATTGAATGTTTCTTTCAGTAACAGTGTTCATTTTTATTTTAAAGCATATATTCTGTTCTTCTGCCCCAGGAAGGGACGTCAAGGCAGCTATTTTAGTAAACAGTGCACAAGATGAAAAGCCAATTCTGCCAAAATGATAGGCAGTGTATTACATACACAATGACTCTATAAACACAGTTATTTAACACAACCCACAGCAAGACAACTGGTAGTCGTTCACAAACATTAGAATGAGGCTACAGCGAGTGCCCTATTTTATATAATGCTGGCTGGCACAACCAGAGTAATGTTTGGACTATTACTATTTTTTTAGTAACAGGGTATAAGTCACTTCTGAAAAGTAGAAAACTCAAAATGCTCAATTAATGGTAGAGGGACCCAATAATGCAAAATATTTACTTCACAAAATCAGGAGGTAAATGGCTTAAGGCCTTTTTAATACAAATCACTCAAGAAGCCCCATAATAAGTCCACAACATTTCATTCATCAGATTCTCACCTGAGCTTTAAAATACGCTCAAGACCTGTTTGCTTGTGTTTTAAGCTGTTGTAAAGTCTGGTTTCCTGCACAGCCAGCCTTGTGTCCGTTTGCAAACTACGGCATGCAGGAAATCAGTATTAGCTTTGCATCAGGTCTGAGAGGACAAGGCTTTGTGCCATCATGGTATTTGGCACTGCAATGATTTGTTTTTTTGGAAAAAAGTACATTTGGCTTAAGCTGGCCAATCCACATTCAAAACAAGTCACTTCACACTTAATTATTACGAGCACACAGTAGGCTTGTCTCTCTGAACAACATGTGTGTGACAACAGAACTCTCTTCTGGTGCAAATCACTCCTCAGCGGGTTGAAAGTGGAAGTGCTCAGCCCAAACTGCACCCTGCTTTTACAGCTGCTCATAGCCAGCATTACGATGAGTTTTGCGGCCGACAAAATAACCCATAAGAACGAGAGCAATTAATCCTGCCAGACATGCTCCCACCATAATGGGCACAAAGAAGTAGTCCACCTCTGGGATGCAATCTTCAGCTGGATGGAGAAAGGGTAATAGGAATGTTAAGCAGTTGAGAGGTCCCGTTTGGATGACAAAGTAATTCTGCCCCCTTCCCATTTGCGGCATGTGTGGGAAACCTAGAGGCCTTCAGTGTGGACATGCAAGCACCCAAGCTGCCTTCTCAGTTGACACTCCTCCAGATGCACTATCTCCAGCCCACCAAATAGCCTTTTGGTGGCTGGGGGGGGGGCACAACTGTGATGGGAAGGAGGGATTGTGTTGGGGAGGATGACATACCGGGATATTTATCCCCACCAGTCATATTCCTGGCATAAACTCCATTCCTCCCTGAGCAGCTATCAGCAGCAGGTTACAACCCAAACCCAAACCTTTTCTTTCCCCCCACCCACCCCACTGTGTGTACATGGTCTCACTGCTGGGCCCGAGGCGCAAAAAGGTTCAGTATCAAAGTAAACTATTCTGCAATGCATTTCCACCATGGATATTAAAACAAAGGAGAACCTTACTGGGACAAAAACTGTTTTCTGTTGCTCAGGACCCTGTTTCCATAAATAGTGAGCTAGATGTTTTCTGGGAAGGCCAAAACCAGGGCCTTTTGCTTTTGCAAAAATAATTTCCTGGGCTAACCCTGGCCTTCCGTGGTCCTCATCACTCCCCAAAAGTCGTAACTTTAGCTGAAGGTAGCATACTAACACGAAACACCTCTAGGGCTATTAGAAATGTGTGCAGCTTTCTTGCATCCAAAATGCCAAGAATTTGGTGGAATGTTAGGGTATCATTGCAGACCACAAAATTGGGCCCAAATCTACCCAAACATGGAGGCTCAGAGAGCCCATTTTATGAGGTACAAATTCAGGCAATCTGCAATTCCTCCACTTCGCTCAGGAGTTACTGAATTAGGATGTCACAGAGTTTACCCCCTACAGGAAATACTACGCTACCAAACATAGAAATAGTTTACCCATTTTAAAGTACAGAATGTGTGTCTCTAGCTGCAGAAAATACAAAGATTATTTACAGATGCAGTCCTTCCCCCCCAACAGTAGGAACATGGAAGCTCTATTTCCTTCTTCCAAATGCACATGATGACATAGTCTTGCAAACATTCTCTTTCCCTAACTGTCCAATCTTTTTGTTATCCAGCAACTGTTGGGGTGCCGGACTATTGCCCCTCTCCAGATGTTGGACAACTCCCATCAGCATGAGAGCTAGCTTTCACCAACAGCTGGAGGATCAAAAGTTCCCTGTCCCTGCTATGGCATTATTGGGACTGTGACTGTAAAAACAAGCAGACTGTAAAAATGAGCAGATAATTCTGCTGCTGCAAGAAGCTGCAGTCCAATAGCATGCGGAAGAGTACAGGTTGCCCATGCCTGATTTAGACCATGCACATCTTATGGCAAGGCTAACGATTGTCCTAATGCTACTCTCTAGGGATGTGGCTACCCTGAAAGTGTCCTAACAGCAGCCCAAATCTTAGCACCAAATGAGTGCCCAGATACAGACAGTAAGTCATACATGTGTACCTTCCCGGATACCACCTAGTCTAAAGGGGTTTCAGGGTAGTTTTGAAGGACATCAGCTAGTTTATACACCTGATGCCTTCTAGTCCAAGCCAAAGATAGGAAGGACTTGGCCCCACATTCTAATCCTCCGTGCATAAGGCAGCTTGGCCATCTTAGCTGCAAGCCACCATTTTATACAATGCAACTGATAAATAGTACAAGCACACCCTAATTGAGTGAATCAAGCTGCCCTGATATATACTACGTGGACACTGTAATATGGGTCCATCTATTGATGCTGCAAATTCTATGCCCAAGTGAGTGCTTTCAGAACATCTGAGAATGCAGGGTTCAGCTATTAACATGGTTTTCCCAGCTCTTCCTGTTTCTTTTCAGATAGGATAAAAATATGGTATTAAAGACATCTAAGTGTATAAAGAGGATTTATGGAGAGGCAGGATCTAGGCAATATTATAGTCTGCACTGGAATGATTCTTAGGAGTCTAATCCTAACCACAATCCAGTCTTGCGTAGCTTACATACTTAAACTCTGCAGGATTGCAAAAGCTGCATGTAAGTGTGTCCTGCTGGATGAGCTCAAGGTCCAGCTTGCCCAGGATTATTTACTCTGTCTGGTCTACTTAGTCTCCCTTTAGCCATCTCTGCTTTTAGAGCCAACTTTTGGACTTGCAATCATATTAGTTAAAAATAGCAAGGAAGGATTTGCCAGGCCCACAGAACATGGGGAGTGGAGGTTTAACCTTTTCCTCTCATGCCATGGTCCTGATGTCCCCACTCTGTTATTTTTAACTGATGCATCAGCCCTCGCAAGGAAGTCTGCACTGGTGCCAACAGAGGCTTTTCTGTCCAGACCAGGAGCAACTTTTTAGGGTTCTTAAATTTCTCAGGATTGCATCAGGGAGGAAAAGTTTTAAACCTCCCCATCTTCTGCGATCCTCATATACTTCCCCCTGCCCTCACAAGCTTTTGCTATTTTTAACTGCAAGTGATGAGTTGATGTCATCTGGCTTAGCCCTTGCAGCAGTAGCTTTCAAACTGTGTTCCAGGAAAATGGAGAAAGAGGCGACCGTGGAGTTTCAAAAATGGAGATAAGACAAGGGTCAAAACATTCTTAAGAGACAGTTTCCCCACCACTACAGATCATCCTCTACACTGTGCAAAGCAGACACAGGATGCATTATAGGGTGCAGTCGAAAGAGAGTGGACAACAGCCCCTCACCCCAATCTGTGGGTATACTAGGACTTCTGTAGGGTTTCCATGATAGATGCACCAATAATTCAATCAGCAGGTAAGTTACCTGGAAGGAGCCATCTGGAAAACCAAAGCTTTATAGTAACACATAATCTACTGTCCAACCTTAGAGAGAGGGCAAAGGTGATTGAGGAGATTTTCCAGAAAAGCTTTTCAATCAAGCAATGTGACCAAGCTTCCTTAGGAACAGAAGATTCTTTATTAAAGCATTTTGTGCACAGACAATCAAGTCCTTACGTAGAAATACAATTATATAAGAAAGACAGTGGCTTCAACAGATTAAAGCAGACATTAAAGTTTCAGGTGTTTTAACACAAACCAGTCACTTTGAAGCTGTACAGGTTTTAAGTAGAAAAGCTCGTGTGCTTAGCAGAAGCATTTCTATACCTTCAAGATGAAGGTGTGCACTTTGCTTAGCTTTCCAGGAGACATTTTTGCCATCATTTCTGACCCACTGCGTCTGGTCTAAATCTGTTTTGGCATATGTGCAATGACAAATTGCTATGACAAATTCAGTAAGCTGGTACATGTTAACACAAACACACATGCAAAAATCATCAGATTGCCAAGCCAAGGAAAGACTTTTCTAGCAGACAGCTCACAAGAGTGATTTAAGCAAGTTGATTTATGTTTGGAGGAGGAAACACAAGCAGATAAATTGAAGCATGGGTGGGGATTGCCACCTTGTTCTCTTCATTCTTAACATAATGAGCCACGAGGGCTAAAGGGCCACAGTGAATTAATCCTTGATTTAAGGGGAATCCCACTCTTACTCATCTAGGCTAGAGGATTCAAAACCGAGGTGGTTCTGAACAGGCACAATTTAAACTCTCAGAACAGATAGTTCACTTTTGGAGGGTACTCTACACATTTGGAGAACCAATTGTTGCAGAAACTCTACATATTTCAGTGGTCTTTTATGTAACTAAATCTCTTACTGGAAACTTGAGTAGTACATTGTACACCAAAGTCATTTGCTGCAAAATGTAGAGCAGAAATTTATTTTTGATCACGTTTTCTCACCCTGCCCATGGCAGTATACTTCAGGTAGCAGCTTGCCCCAAATGGAGTGATAATCATGAATCTTATTTTTTTAATATCCAAGATTGTATAACCAAGAACAGAGTTTTCATTTTAGCACACAAGTATAAACAGATTTTTAACAGCTTCAAGCCAGTATCAATGGCTGCAATGGAACCAAAAGACTTTTAACAGCAAGCCCAGTTATCTGCTGTAAAAGTTAAGGGCACTTTGAACTCTGATTCTCTCTCTCTTTTATTTTAAAGAAAGGAATGAGAATGCTAAGATGAAGGGTTCCTCCTCTATCCCTGCAGATAGCAAGAAAGCAATACTAAGCTCCCGCAAGATCCAGCTCTGCGGTTTTCCAAATGACCAGGTAGGACAGGACAGTAATTAGGATTTACAAGCTTCAGAAGTTACTAGTGCCATGGTGCTAGTAAAGGAAAAGCTTTTACATCCTTGCCGGCATTATTCAGGTTTGCTTGGGCCGAGGTGGCTCCAAAGGGATTTTAATGAGCTGGAAAAATGCCGCTTAAACACTGCACAGCTCCCCTGGCTGGTATCCTAGGCTACTGTCACTAAGACAGCCAGGTTACCTTTCAGTTGTAAAGGATGGAGTGTACAAAGCAGTTAAGTATAAACCCCAGCTTTTCCATGCTGTTCTGATACTCTAAGTGGGTCACCCTAAGTGTAATTGCTTTTTGTACCATTGCCTGTTTTGCAGGTATATTTCCACACATGAAATTCGCACACAAACGTATTTGCAAGGTTAATTTTCCATGGGCTGGTTTTGCCATGGCCATTAGTCAGTCCCAATACATTTTTATGATGTCCTTATTATGTTCAGAAGAGGTACGTTCTTGATCATGTTTAGTTTTGGGGGGCCATCTCCACAGTTTTAAGGAGGAGAGAATCGTGGACCTTTTTGGTGGCTGGTTTCCATTTGGGAGCTTGCACTTTTCTTTAGACATCACAGCCAAAGCCAAGAACAAGTCACACAAAATTTACAAGGTTTGATATCCGGGTTGGCTTTGTCTTCTGCCAAGCGCGTAAGCAGTCACTATAAGCATAATCAAGCCCATAAGACCAGCGCCAACTATAACTGGGATTAGATAGGTGTCATCATCCAGCAAACATTCTCGTGCTGTAGACAAGAAAGGTGGGAGAAAATATATATATGATGTCTGCCAAGAGCTATGCCTTCGCCTTTGTGCGAGCAGCATTACAATCCTACATGCTAGAATTCTGGCCTTTGGTCTGACAAACAACCAAGTTATCCCAACCCTCTCTAGACTTGGAAAACAGAAGATTTATTAGATAACTAAAATGATTCAAAATTTGCAGATATATGCCTGAAGTTACTAAGCTTACAAGAAAATTTTGTCAGAAATCAAATGCTTGTCATAAGAACATTAAAAAGAATCCTGATGGATCAGTCCAGCATCCTGTTCTTGCAGTGACCAGGAGATGCTCGTGGGCAGCTCACAGGAAGTGTCTGGGTGCAATAACACCCTGTTGTTTACAGCAACTGGTATTCAGAAGCATACAGCTTCTGGGAGTGGAGGGAGAATGTAGGAATCAGGGTTGGCAGTCACAGGCAGGCTTATCCTTCATTAACTTGACTAATCCCCTTTTTTAAAGCCAACAATTTTCACCTTAGATGACTGATGGAAATACCAAAAGATTGCACCAAAGGGCCTCGTTTCCTAGCACTAGTTTAGATCAAGGGTTGAATTCAGGTACTGGGACACTGGTTCATCCAATTAAATTAAAATCTTTCGGCTATAGAAAGGATTTTGTGGGTATGGAGAATGAAGCAAGTTTAGAATTCATTTTTGGGGAGCTCACAGGTAGCACGTCAAGATTAACCCTGATTATGGCTATAAAAACTATGAATGCTATAAAGGAAAAATCTATTTTTCTATATTATAGTAGATCGATTTTTGTGGTAAATAGAAGGTGCTTATTCCTAATTATGCCTTAAAGAAATGTTATCTGAATCCTGAAATACTGGGGGGGGGGATTGGGGGGCAAATTTACATTTATATCTTTAATCACTATTGCTCTTGCAATATAGTTGGTTTTTTTTGGGGGGGGGAGGTGACAAGCAAGTCTGATGCCTAAAATTTATTATTCTGTAACTACCGGGCTCAAAGGCTTTTTGAAAGCTAACCATCAAGCCAGATTCAAATAAATGAATGAATAAATGAACAAATGCCACATAGAAAAAGCCTCTGCTTTTGGAGAGTCACCTGCCAATGGTTAGAACGTGACATGCACTTGTCTGAATCAGGTTTGCTCTTTAAGATCCACCCCATCCTTCAAATAATTCCCCCTTCTCAGAAAACAAAAAATAAGTGTAACCTTAGAACCACACTAACAGTACACAAATACAATCCCAGGTTATGTCAGAACTGAAAGCTATCGGCTGAAATAAAACAGGCTTACTATTTAATGGCAAGGTTGATCTCTGCCAGGATATCCCTCCATAGGAATGGTGCAGCGGGGAGAAGGCTTTGCCCCAGCTCTTACAGATCTCAAATTCAACAGCAGCAATTTAGTCCAGATATACTCACTCCCACCAATAGTACTTTTGACAAAACCTGCATTTCCATTATTTCTAGCACAGCTGTCAGTTTAACTACTGCACAGCATCCAATTGCTCCCTGAGAGCCAGCCAAGATACTATTCATTGCATTTTATTGTATTATCTATATATTGTAAATAATTTTAAGAGTTAAGCATAAAGCAATATACAAGTCAAATAAAATTAAGCGGCTCACTTGCTGGGCTCAATAAATCACTTGAAAAGTGAACAGTGAGTTTTCTTTGCTGTTTTATACCTATCTAAAACTTTGGTCTTTAAACTCAAAAGCTTCCGAAGGCTGCTTTTTGGGGGGAGGGAATGGGGAGAGGGATTCATTCTTACCTATGGAGAACTGGCCATTCTGTACTTGAAATGGCTGGATCCTTAAGTTGAAGACGTGCAGGCTACATGAAGGAGTCACTACAAGAGTCTCCTTTTTTCGACACATGTATGAGCTTCCGAGGGAGGCCTCCCAGAAAGTGAGATTGTCACTTGCAGCAAACTGCGTTCCTGTGGAGGAAAAAGACGTTTTGCGTGAAGACTTGCAGGGGTACACTTTATAAGCTCCCATTTCTAAAAGTACTACTGCAGGCCAATTTTGTTCGAGGGGGTCTATTAACTGGGGAAATTTACCTGCTGTGAAATGTGTACTGAATTGAATTTATTAGAGGATAATCTGTTTTCAAATCAGGGCTGTAGTAAAATGCTCAAATTTGCTACTCCATTTGTGTGTGGCAAAACAAGGAGAACTTGGCTGATTTTGTGGGTGTCTGAATTCTGTGAACAATTTCAGAGGGAGCACCCACTTGCTTTTTTTAGGCAGTAAGGTATTTTCTCATGGTGCCTTGACGCCACAAGGTGATCTCTTGTTGACACTGCCATCTTGGGTGGCAAGGAAACAGCCACCCCCAAAAAGTCGCTGCATTTTATGGCCCGTGAAATCTACCTTTCAGTTTCTCACACAAGGATACCTTTGACTCAAAGCAGAGTGGCCTTAACTTTGCATTAGCCCTAGTATGCATACAGCCAGCTAAGTACAACCAAGGTGTTGGCACACTAAAATGTTGCTTAAATATTGAGACTAAATAAAAAGATCTGACTTGACAGCTTACAGCTAGAATCTTACCATTTACAGGGTTGGTCACAGTGACGTCCACCGCTTTCAGGTAAAATCTTTCAAAGCTTGTGTTCTTCTGTTTAAGCAAGCAATTCATCAAGTTACATATACAACCTAAAAATACCTTTGCAAAACTTTCTAGTTCAGCATCAGACAGAATTTAAGAAGTTTTAGGGCCCCAACTTAACAATAAACGGGTGGCGCTGTGGGCTAAACCACAAAGCCTAGGACTTGCTGATCAGAAGGTTGGCAGTTCAAATCCCCGTGACGGGGTGAGCTCCCGTTGCTCGGTCCCAGCTCCTGCCCACCTAGCAGTTTGAAAGCACCTCAAAGTGCAAGTAGATAAATAGGTACCACTCTGGCGGGAAGGTAAACGGCGTTTCCATGCGCTGCTCTGGTTCGCCAGAAGCGGCTTAGTCATGCTGGCCACATGACCTGGAAGCTGTACGCCGGCTCCCTTGGCCAATAAAGCGAGATGAGCGCGCAACCTCAGAGTTGTCCGCAACTGGACCTAATGGTCAGGGGTCCCTTTACCTTTACATTAGCATTAATAAATCTCAGTTTTGACACTAGAGAAGCTTCTTCCCTCCTTAGTCATCTTGAAAAAGAGATTTTCTTCAATGGCTTATCACCAAGCTGCTGAACTTCTTCCTTAAAAACTAGGAGTTGAGGGCATGTGACATAGCAAGTAAAACTTAATTGCAATGTAAGGGTGTGCTGTAGCTGAGAGGTGGAACATCTGCCTTGCGCGCAAAATGTCCCAGGTTCAGACCTCAGTACCTGTAGGTAGGGCTAGGAGAGGCCCCTGTTTGAAACCCTGGAGAGCTGCTGCCAGTCAGTGTACACAGTGCTGAGCTAGATGGATGCAATGGTCTGACTCTGCACAAGGCAGCTTCCTATGTCAACCGTGCCTGGCAATACTGCTGCGACTTTGTCAACACGCAGCAGGAGTTTTTTAAAAAATAAAAGTTTGCTTTCTGGTTATCCTCCTGCACTTTTGTAAGAGGCACAAACAGGGCTCTTAACACTCATGCACCCCCTCCCAATACAATAGCAGAGTTGTTACGCTGCTCTTGCGAGAGCGACTAACAGTAAAAGGGTGGTGCAATCTGAATGGAGAAATAAGTTTTCAAGAACCTGCAATGAAGCTGAATTCATTTCCCACATATATGCACACAGAATAATGAGTTACTTACGACAGCAAAAGTGAAGACAACCACGATGTCGGTATCTGTCAGGGTGAGGACAGAAGATCTATTGCCACAACGCCCGCTAGCTGTAGTTGTGTTTGGATTAATGTTCATAGGAGTCTTTGGGAAGAACAGTGCGATATAAATTCAATAAATGAATTTAATAAAGAAATGAAAACCCAGAGCAAACCGAAAATTAAGCAGCTCACAACGCTTCTTTCACAAGCTTCCCCATGCCCATAAAGAATGTCAAATGCTTGTTCATAAACACTGAATAGCTTCTATACTCTGTTGTAGAACTAGCTTGACTATCCAAGCAGATCAGCACTGCTAGATTCCAAAAGAATAAAAGGGGATGTTTATTTCCCCTTCCATCTTACAGTTCCAAGGAGGGTAACTGATCTAAACTGGTACCTTAACAAGCACCAGCTTCTCAGCCATATGCACTTGGGCTCCCTCTGTGGGTGAGCTGTGCACTTACAATTTGCAGAACAGAATGCTGTCTTCAAAGATTTTGGGAGGTCCTATCCCAAGGCACTTTCACCTGCTAAACACACACCACAAACTGCATTCCTTTCACCAAGCATACAACTATACAAGCCAGGAGTTGCAAAGCTAAAGGTGTGGGGCGTGGAGAGGACCATCTACCTTTTGATTTATGCAACACCTTACAAGTTGTTGCATTTTCTATGGCTTTAATCTGTCTTTCTGCTGTTTTATCTGCTGCTAATGGATTTTTAATAAATAAATAAATAAATAAATGCATTTGTTAGCGATTTATGTTTAACTTTGTTAGATGCCCTGAAACCAGAGCTTATGTGCCCAATAGATAAAACATTGACTAAAATAATTACATTTGTCATGTTCAGCTGCAGTCCCATGGTTGCCAGAAGACAGATCTCGGCGTCATTTTTAACAGAGTAGGTTCCTGTGGCAGGTATCTCATCTGGTTGGCTGATGGAACGTGATGATAAAATTGTTGTGTTAGACTCCTCTGTGGTGTCGTTGGTGATTGAGGTGGTATTGGTATTGGTATTGGTATTGGTATTGGTGATGGAGGTGGTATTGATGATAAAGGTGGTATTGGTGATGGAGGTGGTGTCAGTGGAGCTGGTATCAGGAACAGCAGGCTCAGGGGTGACTACAGCATCTTTATCGCACACAGTCTCTGAAAAATATAAATATATACACTAGCAGCACAGAATTAAATTCACAGACCCTGAAGAACATCAAACTGTTCACCTATTTCCAGCTATGAAGATACTATCAAACTATCAAAGGGCCAGAACTCAGTGGCAGAACACCTGCCTTGCATGCAGAAGGTTCTTGGGTTCAATCTCCAGCATCTCCTGGTACAGCTGGAAGAGGATGCTGCCTGAAATTATGGAGAGCTGCTGCCTGCCAGTGTAGACAATAGTGAGCTGATGGACCCAATGGTCTTCCTCTGTTTAAGGCAGCTTCCTATGTTCCTACAGCTTGTGCACACAAAACAGGAGACAACCAGTAAGGGCCAACTAGCAACTTTTTAAACTAGAGGACTGCCAGAGATTAACACTCTGGAACCACAGCAACAGAACCTATTTTCTGGAAGTGAAAAGTAAATAAAAATAAAAATGCATTCCTAGAAGAAGCAAGAAGCCTCAAAAAAAGCCTTAGCAGTCCCCATGTCAGATCTCTAAACTCAGATAGGGCACCTGAAGCTAATCAAATACATATGCTGACTAGATAAACTGGCAAAGTTCTTCAGAAGCTTTGTAAAACTGCTAGAATAGGAGCCTTTCAAACGTTGTCGGACTACAACTCCCATGATTGCAACCACTGGTCATGAAGGCTGAAGCTATAGGAGTGGTGGTGCAACAACATCTGGAGGGGCACAGGTTCCCCAACCCCTAGGGTAGAAGGGGAAAATGTTTGCACAAGACTATGAACTACTAACTTTGGTCACTTAGGTTGCCAGACGGAAGAAAAGCCTCAAGAACGACATTCTGGAAGTTCTGTATAACACTGCCAGATTCAACGAAGTCCACATTTTGACAAATGAAAACTGTGTCTAGTTCAACTGGATGCAAAGGATAGTTTGTAGAGGTGGTAATTAGTCCTATTAAAAAGAAAAATAACAGATGCTTTTAAGACAACTGATATTATGAACATTAAAGCCAAGCAAGCAGGTCTTTGTGTGTCTCAGGTACATAGTTGTAATTTTGGCTACAAAAAGCTCTGTGGTTAAATTGAAGGCTAACCAATATGGCATAAGCCATGGTAGGCTACAGCCTAGCTCAAGACAATAATGGTTTGAACTATCAAGTTTCCAGTTGCTGGAAGCCACAGGGGGGGAAGAGTGGTCTTATGCTCAAACTCTGCTTGCTGGTTTGCCACAGGGAACTGTTTGGCTATGGTGAGAACTGGATTAGATGGGCCAACAGGATGGGCTGATGACCAGATCCAGCAGGCTCTTCTGACTATCTTACTATAAAAATACGTTTTATCATGTACCAAATCCTAAATTTGTCTTACTAGAAGGCATTTAAAAGGCTTATAAACTGCCTCGGCCCAGTATACCTGAAGGAGCGTCTCCGCCCCCATCGTTCTGCCCATACACTGAGGTCCAGCTCCGATGGCCTTCTGGTGGTTCCCTCGCTGCAAAAAGTCAAGTTACAGGGAACCAGGCACAGGGCCTTCTTGGTAGTGGCACCCGCCCTGTGGAACGCCCTCCCACCAGATGTCAAAGAGAAGAACAACTACCTGACATTTAGAAGACATCTGAAGGCAGCCCTGTTTAGGGAAGCTTTTAATGTTTGATGCACTATTGTATTTTAATATTTTGTTGGAAGCTGCCCAGAGTGGCTGGGAAGGCCCAGCCAGATGTGCGGGGTATAAATAAATTATTATTTATTATTATTATTATTATTATTATTATTATTATTATTATTATTATTATTATCATCGTCGTTGTCGTCATCATCACCACCACCACCATCACACCTAGCAAGTCCATCCTAGCTAGAGTTGCAGGGAGGTGGCAATTGTTGGGAGGGTAGCAAGAATAGCAGTGGGCCTAGGACTAGGATCATGGAAACAGAGTGCCACTTTTGATACTTTTTTTTTTTTTAATCTCTGCCCTTGCCCAGCTGCCACCACAGGGACTTCTGGGCCACATGGTGGAAAGGAGCAGCAATTATAGGTTGGAATTATACAAAGCTTTGCAATGTAACACTTACCATGTAATATTCTCATCTATGGAACTTTCACAAATATAAAGTTGTGCAAATTTTTCAAGTAATGAATTAGTTTTGCTGTAAACTTGAATTATTCAGCCTCTGAATTTTAAAAAAGGCATTTATTTCTAAAGTGAGGAGTTCACCCTGTTAAGAGCTGCAACAACTTTAGCAGGGTAACTTGGAATGCCACCTTTACCTTTCATTTTAGCATCTGGAAACAGTGCTGTATCATTGGTGTTGTAGGTGAAGGAGATGATCCCTTGATAGGTGTCGTTTGTTTTCGTGAAGCTGATATTCCAAGAATGACCTTCTCCAAACTCTATTGCTAGCACAGGGCCAGATATTTCGTTGTCACAACTGCTTCCATCATACCTTACATGTTCAGGGAACGTAAGAACTGTGTTTTTCTGAAACATTTTGAAGAAAACAGACAGCAGTCACTGACCAGTACTCCCAGTATCAGCAGGAGGACTTTTGTCTTTTTTCTAGAAAGCGCCATCTATATACACACATACCTTGGTTTTCAAACAGCTTAGTTCCTGAACATTTTGGCTCCCGAACATCGCAAACCCAGAACATCCTACAGGGCTTCTGATTGGCTGCTCCTGCATGCTTTGGTTTCCGAACGTTTTGGAAGTCGAATGGACAACTGGAATGGATTCCATTCAACTTCCAAGGTACAACTGTACTGTCCTTGAGTTTTGGAATAGAATTCAAGTTCTCCTACCTATATCCAAGACAATCCCTTTTGTTAGATTTGGTACATCCATTTAAATGCAACCCATTTACTGCACTGCTTTTAAGCTGATTTTAAAGGGATTTTTCTTCCAGGGTGTTGCCAAGAATGGTGCTGTGCAGTTGTGGGGAACCTCTGGCCAGTGAGTGGACCTACCTAGGCCCACCAGATTCCTCGCATTTGGCCTGTAGGGCATTTGGGGAGGGAAACCAGACCTATCTGCCAATTACCAAGCATCAGTGTGGAACAACTAAAGCAATTTCTTATGTCTCTTATATAAGCTCTCTGCCTGTTCTTCTGAGACTAAATGGCAGAATTTTCCCCACCCCAGCACTGGGGTAGGTAGAAATGCTGCCTTTTACAATTCATGAGCAGGTATAGGGGCTTATCTCGGAATTTGGTGCTATGATGCTTAGTGCTAGATGGGGAGATAAAATGCCTCTGCCTCTTTAGAGATCTTGTCTAAACAGGGATGCCTCTTGTCACCTCCACCCCAGCGTTGGAGTGGGGAAGGCTAAAATTACCAGTTGTGGCTGCATGTATGCATTTGTTTGCTTGCCTATGAGAAAGTGTATGTATAGGGGGGTGGGGTCTGAATGCTTGATGCAGGTGCCTGGGGGAGGTATAATGTACAAGTATTTTGGGAGAGGGAGACGTTGAAAGTTGGCCAAGCTCCAATCAAACCCTAAAGCTGCAACAAACACTACCATCAGGATTGTAGAACCCAGGTCTGCTGTATTGAGCATAGCTGTCAACGTTTCCCTTTTTTTAAGGGAAATTCCCTTATTCCGAATAGGATTCCTCGCAAGAAAAGGGAAAAGTTGACAGCTATGGTACTGAGACTGGAGAGAACCAGGCTTAAACCCTATGACCAGTTATGAAGCTCACTATATGACTTTGGGTCAGTCACCATCACCTAAGAGAAGAGTGGGATATTAAATTTAGCAAGAAATATTTTAACACTAGTAGGTACCGTATTTTTTGCACCATAACACTCACTTTTTTCCTCCTAAAAAGTAAGGGGAAATGTCTGTGCGTGTTATGGAGGAAATGCCTACGGGTGGCATGCCTACGGATTTTCCTCCTCTAAAAACTACGTGCGTGTTATGGTCAGGTGCGTGTTATAGAGCGAAAAATACGGTATATCTTGCTCGTGCTGAAATAGCATCAATTAGGAATTAAAGTGCAATGCTAATATATTTTAGAATTAAGATACCCAAATAGGAACTATTCATGGCACATACTTAATATGGAAACATATGTTTACACACACATACACTAGATTTTGAAAGTTTCAATAACAGGTTAGATACTTACATATTCATTGTGTTCAGTTTCATATGTTATAGAGAAGTTCATAATCCATTTTCCAAATAGGCATGTCTCATTGGATGCATCTTTCACTTCTACATCCACAGCATAAGCCTGGTAAACAACTAGAATATTGTTTGCTCATTAGACAATGTGTTATAATCATCTCTAGAAACTCACACTTTGCATTCAGGCTCCTTTGACAGGCTTACATTTTTACACAATAAAATGGTCCTGAATAATCCTCTGCAGCAGCACATGACAGAGGGACATTAGCAGTGGAAAGCAAGCTGTCTTTCAGAGGAACACCATCACTGATCTTACTGGTGGAACTCCAAAATGCTTCTGTGGGACCTTAGTGCTTTTGGGTAGCATTTTGTGTGAGCCACTTCTTTAGAGACACACAGCCTCTTGTGCTAGCAGAAAGGGAAAACTGGGCTTCAAAAGCAGACAGACTGAAATTAGCGGACCTAGATTAGTCATGTTCATTTTCAATGGGTCTACTCTGTGTAGGACTAACACTGGATACATTACATTTGCATTTGCAGCATTACAAAGCAGAACCCATTTCTACGGTTTGCATTCGTCCGTCTGTCCCTTTCATTTGTCCATTCTTTATTCATTAATGATGTGCAGATATAATTAGAAGGAAAGGGGAGCAAGGAGAGATGTGGTCATTTAAGGGGCGGGAGATATGAAGTGTTTTTCCACCTTGCCCAAAAGAGGCTTTCGAAGAGCTTTAGAGCACTCCCAGCTGTTAACCTCAATGCTTGCTTGTGTACAGCAGTGAGTAGATGGTCCTTTACTCCAGGAGAACGAGTAGGAGAAGGGATTAAAGAAGCCTTCTTGGGAGAAAGTAGCTCAAGTACCTAAAGAGTGAGTGAGTGTAGGGCAAAAACCATAGATACAAGGGGATTTTGTTGGAAGCCCAATGCAAAGACCTAGGTTCACTCACCTATCCCAATCACCTATCCAAAAAGGCAACACATTAGGGTTCACCATTTAAGTGAACTTAGAAGTATTCATTCTGTTTTCTTGCCAAGTACAGGGCAGCCTGAGAAGTCTTATTAACTACATTAAGCTTGCAAAATAATATTACCTGCTAAAACCATTATTATAAGGCATGATAACATGCCCATCAACTTTAAATAAAAACACATTTCCTATCTAATCCCAGCCAAGGCACACCATACATTCTTGTTACCGGGTAATTCTTACAGAACAGGAAGTGTAGGTTAGTGTTGTGAAATATGTGTCAAGGGATGGCTGCTTGTCTGAAGCTGTCTACCAGATATCTGGACATGGTGATATTTAAACAAAGGACTGAATCACCACATTTAAAACAAAACAAAACACACCTGCAGGCAGTATTTATAGCAAGCGTTTTTAAAGGTAACTAAAGTGGAAGAAACAGTTCTTCTGCAGCTTTCCCCATTCCAACAGCCTTCAGATACTGCTGGACTCTGATTCCCATCAGCCCCAGCCAGCATGGGCCATGGTCAGGAATGATGGGAGCTGTAGTGCAAAACATCTGGAGGTCACCAGGTTGAGAAGGCTGTTGTAGAAGCACGAATTTCAATTTTACAACCATTTGTTCCCAAGCATGCTTTCTCTCCTCCCCTTTCCCAGCTGCCAACACCCACATCAAAATTTATTCTGGAAGAATGATCACTACATTTGTAATACACACTGTTATTCTTTCCATGGCTACAAGCTTAGCATTTGTAACTCTGACTTGCAACTGTGACTTCCTTCTGCTGATGGAAGACACAGAGTATGCCAGATCTTTAGGGCAGAGTAATGACACTACAGTACATGATCTTTTAAAGAAGGCGATAGGTAGGCTTTTTCAGCTGGTCATCTGAAGAGGGGCCATTTGTCATTGAAACTGTTTCTCTGTGCTATGAGTTTAACTTTCTGGTAAGGGGTCTCCAAAGAAACCAGCTTTCTCTTTTGCTTAAGAGCAAACCACAAAGTGAGTGACGCATGAGAGTATGTTTGATTCTGGATCTTTACAGTGAGTAAACCTTAGTCCTGTTCCCACATATCTTGGGAGCCTGGGAATGACTGGGGACTTTGGTTCACCAAATGCAAGAGCATCAGCATAGAACTCCAAGGTTCTTCTGAAGTCACTTTATTTCAACCAGCTAACTCTTTTGTAAGAGATCTTGACTGATAAAACATTGCTGCAACATACTCAAGCCATGTTTAACTCATATGTAGGTATGGGAAAGCTTCACGCTTCGCTTCTTAAACTAGGACATGTTGCTGCCTTAAGCCAAATTAGAACAGTGGTCCATCCATCACAGTAGTTGTCTTTTCTGGCAACAGCTCTTCAGATTCTTTCTCAAGAGCCTTTAAACTGGATTTGTGAGGAATCTCTATGCATACATTGCAGATGCTCTAACCACTAAGCTATGACCCCCTGAAGACTATGTCCTGCTCTTAGCAGACAGCAATGCCTTGGTGCCATGTCAAGTGTTTAAAGAACATCTGCACATATAACAAAACATTGTTTTCTGCACTCTCATTAAGGTAGTAAAGTGCAATACCCCCACTTTTTTCGTTTACCATTTGAGAGGAGCACTTTATGGGCCCATCTCAAAATCCAGGTAATCATGCTTTTAACTGGGCAAGTTATGGACAGTTCAGTTATTCACCGCCTGAGTAACATTTAATCATGTTTACTGGAGATCAAGTTCCAAATTCAGCAAGGCTTACTTCTTGGGGGCAAGAATGCTTAGGACTACAATCTTAACATTTCAGAGTTAGCTTTGCTGCCCTGTCATTATTTGAAAAGAAAAGAAATGCTTATCTTTAGTTTTTCTTCAGTGCTTTCAAGAGTATGCTTTAGAAGTTATAATGCCAAGGTTTCTATTTTTTTAATTAACTGGAGCTACCTCTGGAGCCTTACTTGCCTGAGAAGCAGGTTAGAATTTTCAAAGGGCTAGGAAGATATAATATGTCAACCTATTTCCAAAATGGCTCCTTACCTGACCTTTACTTTTCAGATATTCCTCTGCCCCATGCTACAGCCCCTCCCAATCCTGATGAATACACCCCAACTTTTTGACTGAAGGCACAGTTCACTCCTGATCCTAAAGTTCACTTTTAGCAGGGAGGAGCAGCAGTTACCCAATTTCCTGCATTTCTGCACACTCCACTGTGCTGAGCACATCTCCCACAGGAAAGAGGCAAGTCTCAATCTAGGCAGAGGATGCAATAACTGATTTTGATGAACATCCATACAAATCAAATGACTGAATACCCTCCCAATAGAGAGATGTAAGAAGACAACTGACAACTGAATCACTCAGCTGCCCTCAAGGTAGAGGCACACCAGCAGAGTTCTCCTGGGAGGCTAACAAGCCCTGCCAGGTAATGCAGAGACATACTGTACAACACAGGCCATCTCCTTCCCTGGAGTAGCCAGTGTTGATGTGCACCTCAGCATCACTAGCAGCAGTAGTCCATTCCTGTTCAATATAGTGCATGGATAGACCAAACCCCACATCCCCAATAATGAACAACTGGGGGAAGCAAGCAAGCCTGGAACACCCACTCAAGCAGGGGTGTAGCAGGTGAGCCTCCCCTGAAGACAGCCCATTCTTCTTGATCTGCTAAATTCAGCAGCTGAATATCCAGGATGCACTAGTCGCAGAGAGGAAGGCTGGACAGCTGAGATAGCCCAGGAGGTAGAGTATGAAGATCTTAACTCATCTACGCAGCTGCAAATAAAATGTGTTGAAAGTGCAATATACAAATGTGATACTACATGGCAAGAGCAAGCTATGCAAAATTCAATGTATTTTTCATAATTTTTATTATTATTATTTTAAAAAAGCATCTTCACAGAGTTTTTTTAATATGTGTGTAGATTCCACCTGAGGTTCAAGCCCCATGTTGGGCAAAGGATTCTAGCACTACAGGAGATTGGACTAGATTACTTTCATGGTCCCTCCCAACTCTACAATTCTATGATTAAGTCATTGCTTCCTGCACTGAAAGGGGTTGGACTAGATGACCCCCGTGGCCCCTTCCAACTCTACAATTCTGTGATTAAGATTCATGAAGGGGGCCAACAGGCACCCTCCCAGCTTGAGGCTCGCAAGTCATTTCAAGAGCTTCTGTTCTCCAGCAGCTCAAAAAACCTAGATGCTACTTCTATCAATACAGTATTATTATTATTATTATTATTATTATTATTATTATTATTATTATGACGGACACAACACAATGGCGACGGACACAAAGCAGTCTGGTGACTCACACAGAAGCCCAACAGGCACCCTCCCAGCTTCAGTCTGGGTTCTCTGCGGTGCAGTGTGTGTGCGTCTGGTTGTAAACACCAGAAGCCTGGTGGTTCGAAACCACCCAGGGGCACCTGTGGGCGGGATTCCCGCATATTGCAAGGGGGTTGGACTAGATGACCCTTGGGTTCCCTTCCAGCTCTTTTTTTGGTGGGGTGGGTTGTTTATCCAATCCCACTGCCCCTCCCCCCCCCCGCAGCCGTTTCAGCCCCGCTTTCCTCCCAGAGCCGGCGCTCACCTGATCCTTCGAGCAAGAAGAGGACGAGGGCGCAGAAGAGAGCGCGCGGGAGGCGACCGGCGGCTGAGCGCTGCGTCTCCATGCCGGCGGCGGAGAAGCGGCTTCCTCGGAGCCGGAAGAAACGAGCGGGCAGGCGCAGGTGGCGACGGCGACCTCGATGCCAGTCACCTGAGTAGAACGAGCGAACGGGGCGGGGGAGGGAGGAGGAGGAGTCGCTGGGTGTGGCCTCGCTGCGGCAGCCAATCACGGCGCCGACCCCGCCCCGCCACCGTCTTTGTGGTTCACAGCCTCAGCCGCTTCTCCGGCAACCAGCAAGGGAGGGTGACGTTGGGCTGCGCGTGATTGTTTACAGGCTGTCATCCTCTTCTCTTCCTCACTGTTGCTGTTAAGAGTGTCTTTGTTTATTAAACTCCGCCTGACGGGACTCTAGGCGGCTAACTGATTAAAAAAAAGAACCGCTAACGGTTCTTAATAGAATTAAGACAGTATATACGGATATAAAATCTGTTTAAAACGTACAAATAATTACAATAAAACTTGCCCATTCATTAAGCCCTGTACCAAGCCCGCCCTATCTCCTCTTCCACGTTGTTAAAAGCTTTTTTTGAGGGGCTTATAAAAGGGAAGGGGAAGCGCTACAAAAATAGTAAGACACAGAGATCTGTTTTGTTTTAAATGATAAAGCAACAACACGCACCTGTAACTCTAGGTTGTTACCGCTTTCCTGTATTTTACACTGGAAGTGCCTGGGGGCAGGGACCTTTTCCTCTTAGGTTAGGCAAAAGAAATATTATAGGCATATTAAATACACCTAACCTCTCATTTATTTTATTTAATAAAATCTGTATATCACTTGATTGTAGTAAAACCAAGTGGTTTGCAAGAGATACTAAAAAGTATACACAAAAACCCCCAGTTAAAAACAATTATAATCTTTGAAAAAATAATAGCACGAGAGATTAAAGCGCATCAAGATCTACATATGAGTTGTAGACAAAAAGAGACAAGGTGTGTATGTATGTGCACTCTCTCTTTCTCTCTGTCCCTGTGTATGTGTGTGTTTAATCACACTATCTGTGCTAAGTGGCTTACCAAGCCCAGAACACCTGTCATTCAGAGCTGTTTTGTGAATTTCCAGAAGGTTAGCTGTGCTTATTGCAACAGAAACAACAGTCTTCGGAATATTAAAAACCAAAAAGTTTATTAAGGATGTATCCTGCACCGGATTTAAGGTGGTGCCCCCCTCACAGGGCACCAAGCCGAAGGGATGCAAAATGATGGCAATGCAGTATTGAGAATATCCATTTTAAAAGCAACTGCGCCAAAATGAATTATTGTGAAAATAAGAAATAATTAACAGGCGCGTGCCAGATTTTGTCCTTACTCAAGGCATCATATTACCAAAGTCCTCTTCTGGGGGAATGATATGCATAAGGGTTCGCTCAGGGACAACCTTGATGGGTGGGTGGCAAGAGTTATCCGAGTCTGAATACCTGTATTCATACCTGCATTCACTTCCGTGTGTGTATGTATCTAAAGAAATTTGCTGGATCAGGCCAAAGGCCCATCTAGGCCAGCATTCTGTTCTCTCAGTGGCTAACCAGATGTCCACCAGAAGCCCGCAAGCGTGTACATACATGCAGAATATGTACATATCTATATGAGAGGCCACAAGACTTTGTCAACCCACACAGGTGTGCACATACAGAGGGCCTGCCACTTACATGAGGGTTCAGTTCCAGGGGTCCGCATGCAAAGGTAAAATGAGGCAAAGTCAGGAAGCCCCAGAACTGCCAACCCACCCCCTATGCGAGGCAGAAGGCTGTTAGCTCTGGCAGTTTCACCAAGGCTATCCCATGACATTCCCAGAGCCATAATGCGTGTATACAGGTGAAATTCGAAAAATTAGAATATTGTGGAAAAGTTCATTTATTTCAGTAATTCAACTTAAAAGGTGAAACTAACATATGAGATAGACTCATGACATGCAAAGCGAGATATGTCAAGCCTTTATTTGTTATAATTGTGATGATCATGGTGTACAGCTGATGAAAATCCCAAATTAACAATCTCAGAAAATTAGAATATTAAATGAAATCAGCAAAACAAGGACTGCAAATAGAGCAATATTGGACCTCTGAGAAGTAGAAGCATGCATATGTACATTTTTTTTCTTCAAAATATAGTCTGGCCCCCCACATGGTCTGAGGGATGGTGGATCGGCCCCCTGCTGAAAAAGTTTGCTCACCCCTGAGCTAAATTCTACTCAGAGCAAGCCTGAGTAAGTCGCACTATTTCTAATTTGAGTGGTTCTCCCGAGTATGGCTGACACGCTACGCCTAAACAGCACGGTGATAACAAGAACCAATAGCGGTGTTTTGAAAGAAAGTCAACCAAACAATTAAACCAAACAAACCACAGAGAGAAAATGCTGCGTTATAAGGCACATCCCGCCGCCCACTGTCCCGTCACGTGCAGCTTCTGTAATAATTGCAAATAAAGGGGCTGATGTTGTTGTGCGGGGGTAACGAGATCGGGCGTCAACAACAGCAAAAAATAGATTTCAGGCTGCAGTTTGCAACTCACATCACGAGAAAGTGCTACTTGTATGTGCGTGTGGGTGTGGGTGTTTGCAGTGTATGTTTTGTACACAGTATTTGAAATTGTAAAGGTCGACAGCACTGCTGATGGGCTCCGGCACTTTCGCACCCTTAGCAGATCAGGAGAGAGATGTATACAAAAAGCAGTTTATGTGAAACCTGAATTCTCAGGTGTACAGACAATGGGCCTTTGTTTTTGTGCTTTTACACACTAACAAATATGCTGCAATTTATTTTAAGTAACCATTTTTTGCTTTAGGATGCATTCTGGCATTTATTTAGATACCTAGGAATTCAGGTTGATTTTATGAAACACATTTATTACATTTGAGAGTAAACAACCACCATGACAGTAAAAAGGAGAAGATGCTCATATAAATCAACAATTATATACAGGACTTAAAGTGTTCATCTCTATTTTCATCTATATTTTCTCTTCAAGAGTATCATGATCCTACTTTCACAGATGGACGACCAAGGTAGAGACAAAGGGAAACTTCCAATTTGTTGGAAAACCACCTTCGTGGTGATAATACAGTACTTGCATAAAGGATAAAGTCCAATTTTATGCATGTTTACTGAGTAAGTCCAGCTGAGATCCATGCGGTTTACACCAAGCATATGAAAGCGGCAATCCTAGGCACACATATTTGTCCATTGAACTCTTATTTGGGGACCAGCATGCTCAGAAATGCATTGCAGAAATGGAAAGTATTATCCATGCCAGGCTTGATTGGTAGCATCTAGGGATAATAATAAAATAAAATAATAAAATACTCATGTGGAACTGTACTGTTGCTGAAATTCTAACTTCACCAGATAAAATGCTCCTAGCACTGGCTGCTCCACAGTGAATCAGCTCTGTAAAAAGGGTAAAAAAAGGTAAAGTACCCCCTGGGTGGTCAAGTGCAGTCAAAGGCGACTGTGGGGTTACATGCCTCTGATATTCTCTTCTTCGCCACTGGTGGTCAGTGTCTAACCATGCTTGGTGAATGTGAGGCTGTGGGCATGGAGACAGAGAGTAATCAGAAGAGGCAGAGGTGTGGTGAGGGAGAGATGCTTGCTGGTTTGTGGTCCTTCCTGAAGCCTTTTAATGTGGCTTCTTGGCACACATCCCTAATTATTCCTTGGGTATGGCCGCTGTCGCATGCTGACAGTTTCTAGGAGCCGCAGGTGAGAGCTGAGTGCAGGGTGGGGACCAAGCTACCCTGGAAGGAGCACACTGTGCCCCCCACCAGAGCTACTCCTCCTCCCCTAACACCCCATATACCCCTGTATTAATATTTTAACAACTGGTGGATCACATCACAGGAATTTTCACTATACCAGGTCAGATTGTTTGATTATAGTACTTAATATTTGTATTGTGCTTTCAAGTGTTTAATACATTTTGTGTGCATTATGCTCCTTGCAGCAACCCTGGAAGTCAATTCAGGAATATTATGTCCAAATATTACAGATGTGGGGGATGATCAAGGCTAGTAGTATCTCATCTGACTGGCAGCAGTTTTCCAGCATCTCAAACAAAGGACTTTCCCACCACCTGATCTTTCTAAACTTGGCTGTGCTCAGTGCAATCTCTGAAGCCCCTTCAGCATCTTCTGCACCTTACCTTGGATTAGTGATGCCACTGCAGCACCCATTCTTGCCCCTCTCTCCCTATCCCTCCTTGAGAATGCCACTGTGATCAATACCAAGCCCTCCCAGTCATAGTTCAGTAGCCTCAGCTTTTGCAGCTGGAGTCAGTCAGGGTCTTGCTTTCCCAGGTGGGAAGAGGCCTGCAAGGCAGGGAACAAGTCTTCTGTCAGAGCCTGGGTGGACACTGAAAAGCTGTGGCTGGCTTTTGATAAGTGTGCACCAGGAGAAGTGGGGGTTGGAGGCTGATTTGGAAGAAAGGATCAGTGAACTGAGGGGACCTGTTACAGCTAAGAGATGAGAGCCAGAGGCAGGAGAAGCTGCAGGATTGGCAGGTGAAGAACAGGTGCAGAAGGGAGAGAGAGAGAAAGGTCCAGCTGGTGTAGAGTCCAGGGCTGCCACACCTCTTCCTCCTGCTCCCACCTCTCCTGCTCCACTCTCCCCCAGGACCAGAAGAGGATTGAAGCGGGAGGAGCAAAAA
Organism: Podarcis raffonei; assembly: GCF_027172205.1. NCBI lineage: Eukaryota > Metazoa > Chordata > Lepidosauria > Squamata > Lacertidae > Podarcis > Podarcis raffonei. The sequence goes on along the minus strand of NC_070621.1, from coordinate 40,386,954 downwards.
TTTGCATGAAGCTTTGGGGGGGCGGGGGGGGGGGGGAGATACATAAGCTGAGAACAGGGGCGGGGCCTCTGTTGTAGAAACTGCCTCACTGGGTGCACACCTAGAAGTAACTGACACGCATGCTACTGATGGACTTGTCTTTCCCTAACTTGTAAGTGTACTTTTGACAATAGATAACTCCTCACTCCAGACATTCCTTGTCTGTTAGCACCATAATAGACTGACTTGTGATGCACCAGGTATTTGGCAACAATCCCTACCCCCTACTTTTGCTGTGCCAGGCAAGCATCAACCCAGATCTTCTATCAAGCAATGGGCAGTATTCAACAACAACCACCACAAAAAATGAACAAGCAGCAGGGCCAGCTCACCAATGAGGCAGACTGCAGCAGCCACGTCAAGTAGTGGAATCCTGCCCTCAAAGGAACCCTGCGCCCTGCTGCTGGTACTGAGGTTGCATGGTTGTGGTTGCTTCCAGTGAGATATTGCGAGAGCTCTGCAAGATCTTGTTAGAAGTTGCTGCAGCCACATGGCTTCAGTGGGGACAGTGGGTGTAGGTGGGTGGGCTTGCTTGTAGGACATGGAGCAGGGATCGTCATGAGGATCTTAAGGGCTGGCAGTTTATTATACTTCTACACCAGGGTGGGGAACCTCCGGACCACAGGCCAAATGCAACCTTGCAGGCCTATTTGGACTCTCTGCAGGCTACAGACCTGAGTTACCGCCTGAGGCATGAGGGATGAGGGACAACAGAGCCTTCTCTGCTGTGACACTCCAGTGTGGCAGTCTTCACTTGGCTCCTTCACCACACTGCAGTCCAATACAATCCTATTTCATCACACTTTTAAATATAGTCTCTTCTATTGTGTTTTGGCTACTATGATTTACTGAAACTGCTACCATGGTGATTTTGTGGCTCCTTTTCATCCATTGTGAACTACTTTTGGGTTCACATACTATAGGAAGGCATATATATATATAAATTAGCAGATGTCACAGGAGCAAACTCTTAGGAGCATAGGAAGCTGCCAAGGCAGACTAATTATTTTATCTAGGGATGTTCTCCAGGGTTTCATTCAGGGAGTTTTCCTAGCACTACCTGGAGATTGAACTCAGGGCTTCCTGTGTGCAAGGCATTAACTCTGATCACTGAACAACTTCCCTTGCAATGGAAGAACCAAGGCTCATCCCTTGCAAATGACAAGGTGAGACTTTGTGACTTCATTGCATGCAGGACTGTGCTACAGCCTTTAGCCATGTAAAAGGACTATAACCACCAATGGGTTCTAGCTAGTTGCCTGTGATCATTTTATTCCCTCTAGAATTTGTGATTCATGGCTATGCTGAAACTCATCAGAAGTGTCATTCAGAACAACTTTCCAGTCAACTTGATCCTCTTAGGAGGCAAGGTCTGCCTTTCAGGATGATTACCAAGCTGTGGGCTTTGCTCAGCTCTGTGACCTCAATACTCCAAGCCAGCTGGTGTCACAAAAGACTGCTGCTGGTGGTTTCTGTTAATTTCTCCTGCACATAAGTCTTGGGGGGTGGGAGGGAAGTGGCAAGCATCCTCTGTTCAACCACACAAGATGGCATTAAACAGAACAAATAAAACTACTAGTCAATGGGCAGAGACCTGGTGTCATGGACTGCATGTCCCATTTCCTTAAAAGGAAAGAAAAAAGCTCAACAACTTTGACTGCCCCCCTTAACAAAAATCCTGGTGATGCCCATGGTGGGCTGGCTGGATGCAGAGGATTGGTGGGAGGCAGGGGAAGAAGGCTTAGAGCCAGGGGAGTGAGGTGGGGAGATCAGCAGTCAGAGGGAGAAGATTGGGAGGAAGTGCCGTAACCTGAAGAGGCAACAGGGTTTAGTGAACAGGAGAGGCTGGGGCACAGAGTGGTTCAGAGGCAGGTGGTGTGGGGCCAACAGGCAGAGTGGAGGCAGGTTGCTGAAGAAGTCAAGGAATCTCATCCTAATGCAACCAGCTCCTCTTCCCCCTGGTCTCTCAGAACATGCAGAGAAATGAAGAGAGTGGTGCAAGAGAGACCAGGTGAAGGAGCATTAGAAGCCAGGGACCCTCAGTCCTTGCAACTGCCTCACTGGGGAAAGAACTACTGATAAAAGTTGCTGTTATCACTGTATTGTTTTGGTTTCTTTGAATAATGCAGGGGTTGGAAAGGTTTACCTTGCCTAGACCAGTTCACTCCAGCAGTCCCCTCCGTGGGCTGGATTGAGAGTGTGCACGTCTGCGATTTTTGGCGCTGCAGAAGCGAGTCCCCGTGCTGCGCTGTGCCGGTTTAGTGCAGGGACTTGCCAAGCGGGTGGCTCGGTTGGGGGGCGGCTTGTGGGCTGGTTAAGCGACCCCCGTGGGTCGCTTGTGGCTCATGGGCCTTAGGTTGCCGACCCCTGGAATAATCAATTAGCTTCACCGACACTGGGTGTTTTACTGCTGACCTGCCCGATTCTGGCTTCTGACACCTGGAGGGTCACATTTGGCCCCTGGCTTAACAAATCTTGGCTAGGTCAGCAGTTGTTGGCCCATATGGCTGGCTAACTTTAAGCAGGTGGGTGACAATGGAACCAGGTTTTTCCTGGCACAGGCATCTGTGCAGCTTTTGAAAGTTCATTTAAAAGTCTTCTCTGTATGTTACATCCAAAATACACAATGAGTGCATACTATGCCAGGACAAGGAGCCCAGGTCATTTGCTTTACCCACATTCATTGATTTCCATCTGCAGTTGATCTTCCTGGAAATACAAAGGAACCCGCCTCAGGGGGTTATATAGGGAACCAACCCCATGTCTCTTCTGTCATCTAAGAATTACTATTATAATGGCTAGAAATGCTATGTGAAAATGCTATTTTATTGGGCTTTTGGCCTTGAAAACAGCTCTATCTAAAATCAAATTAAGTTTTGCCAGATGTTTACCCACACTAAAGCAACCTTCTTAAGAACCACCAAGGAGTGGGCAAGCAGGCCTAAAGACAGCATCAATGTGGTATGTACAGCTGCACAATGGTACTGCAACAGTTTTTGGTACAGACCTCCTTGTGTCCAGCAGCCTAGAAAGGAGGGCAATTTTTCAAGGCTATACAAGTGCAAAGAATAAGACAAAAACTTGAGTTGCATGTGCATGGCACTTGTGCATGGCACATGCAACTCTGGAATGCGAGTGCCCCCCTTTCCAATTCCTTCTGCAACAAAGGTGTCTGACATTACTTCCCAAAGTGGTAAACTACAGTTGACCCTTCCCTTCGAAACTAGTATCAAATTTTGGCTTGCAATTCTGGCTTGGTGGGAAGGAAGCACAAACCATAATTTGGTAGCTTGGATTGAGCAGCAAACTATGGTTTGGTCTGAAGACGGATGTACAGGGGAAGAGGGCAAGAAGCTGAAACTTACATGTAATGCCAAACTAGTTTAAGTGCTTTCTTTGGGTTGGTTCAGGTGCAACTTTTTTGCCTGTGAGAATTCTTATGAATTTGTAAGTGGTCAAGAGAGAAAACAACACATTTTAACACTCCCAAATGTACATGGCACACATTCCATACCACATGACAAAATGAAGAGTTTAGCAACACAAAACTGTTTATTATTTATTAAATGACACAAAATACCTAGATAACAGACTCACTCTTTTTAAAGGACACATATTTACATTATTTACCAAAGGAAAGACTTGCTGTACCCATCCACTGACTTTGAAATTTTCACTCTTTTTTTTTTTTGCACTGAAGGATGCAATGCCCCATTTGCAGACCTGTGTATGTAGAACATTTTTTTTTTAAGGAACAGGTTATTTCTCCCTCCCACAAATGTGTGCCTCCTCCCACAACCCAACTCCAAAGGTATTCTTCTGAATAACTTCTTTATACAAAAAGTATATTACATTTTTGAATGCTGCTGTACTCTTAGAACTTTAAAATGTGTTCAAAAGGAGGAAATGCTCAACTATATGAATTCATCAAAAATGAAAGTGATACTTTAAGAATGCACAAAACCAAAAACATTTTGTCTTAAAAAGAAAGTTACGACAGATGCTCTGCTTTGGAAAAGTTAAGAGACCAGGACACACATACATATACACACAAACAGAAAAATAAGCATCTGAAAGAGATCAGGAAAGTAAAACCATAGCTAACGTAAGTTTTTTTAAATTCTACTTTTTAAAAAGTTTACCATATATACTTTGGCACCTTTTTGTAAGCTAGAGAACAAAACAATCTTTACAACACATTTGCCATTAGTTTTGAAAGAAAATGGTCACGGTTTTCTTTCAAATGTACTTAAATCAGAAAGAAAGAAAAAATAATTCATTTTATAGGGTATAAAGTTTTTTTTTTACAAATCCCCAAACAAAAATATTTGTCAGAATAAATTTGCAGTTTTTAAAAGAAATGCAACTGCTTTGAACTGCACACAACAGAGGAAGATCTGAAAATGTCTGGCCAGACAGACTGTTTGGGTCGCAGTCTAACCCCACTGCAAGAAAATGTATTTATATATATCTATTATAAATATCTTTATGGCTCAATAAAGCAGGCACATGATTCCAGCAAAAAACAGGAAAAAGAAAAAAGTTGCTGGAGAATATGGCTGGAAAGTAGTTTTTGCCATAGCTCAATATCAATTACAGGAAGATAGGGAAAGTGACTTAGTAATTTAGTAATGCTCATTGGGGAAAAAAATGTGAAGCAAAGGCATAGTTTGTTAGTTGTTCATATTTTAACACACTGCTTCTGGAAAATGACAATTGAATGGATCATAATCACAATTGTGGGCACATTTCAGAATAGGATTAAGGTGCAGTTTCCAAAGAACTTACCCCAGATAAGGGTTTGCTCTAGTTGAAATTCATCTTTTAAAAGGAATTATTTCCTTCCCCAAAAGGCATTCAAATCACAAATTTCTATCAGGCACACCAAATTGTACAGCAGCTTTCATTTCCATCCATCCCCCATTGTGAACTCCTCCTAAGTTTATTTTCTATAAATAATGCTCATTCTGGGGGACACTTTTGAGAAACATCACATATAAGTGGAGCAAGGATGGCAACAGCAGAAGAGGCATCCTGCAGCTGACGCAGAACAATCTTTAAAAGCACATCCTGTGATGAATTCTTAGTTACCGTCTCCAAGATTTCCCAAACCTCACTTGATCTAGCAATATTACTCTGTAAATTGCAGGCTCTCGTACTTGAAATGGGTCTATTTTGGTGCAAGCATTGCCCTTTCCTAGGTGGCCAGGGCAGAATCTGAAGATAAGCCATCAAAAGATTTTCTGGCTTAAGTAGTTGTGGGGAGCTTTGGGAAGTCAGCTCTGGTGAGCTGTAACTATTATCAATACTGTGTCATGCTCAGTATAGAATTGCTCAGCTTTTGTTAAACAGGAGCACTCCAACAGAAGCCTGAAGAGAAACCATGAGAACAAAAACAAATTTAACAAACAACATTCAGAAAAGTTGAGCTTCAAAAACAATGTAACACACAAAAGAAGGTTGAGGATATGATTATTCCCCCACCCCTGCAGCCAAACTAATGTCGACCCATTCGTGGGTATAAAGGTTTGGGGGGGGGGTGAAGGTTGTTCCAAAGTCAGAAAGAGGCTTCAATGCCCTTGTTGCCTTTCCCAACTTCCTGGTATCTTCTGAGGGTTGTGCAATACTTGAAGACTAGCTTTCTAGATTCTTTGCAGCTATACAGTTAAGGAGAGCCTGGGAAGCCTGGCAGATTGATTCAAGGCACAATGCAACTGACATTAGATGCATCTCTACAAAAAAGCCATCTAGATTCCTGGCCCAATAGGAAGCCCCATAGGATTCTGCAAAGGATGAAACCCCCTGCTTTTTGTTCTTGTAGTGCTTACGTAAAGACAGAGGGAATCCCAAACCAACAACTGTGGTATTATTAATTTCTGAGTATACAGTGTTAACATTTTCTTCTTTGCAATACTAAAAAAATGTATTTTACTAATACTAAAATACATTAATAATAAAGGGAGCATCAGTAGTTTTAACCCCTGCACTTTCAAGGTTGCACAAATCCAAGCATGGGGTGCCACAACAACGAACAGTATCAGCCTTACAAGTGCATTCACAGGAGTGTAATTTTATTTCCAAAGAAATAAAAACTTGGGTGAACGTGAGATTGGCCTTTGTTATTCAGAGTGATAGTGAAATCAATACTTTGGCTGTTTATTATCAAACCCTTAAAAAGGGCTTCCCTTTAGACCAAGGACCCAATGGAACCACAAAGACCAGATACTTCCATACAGTTTTCTGCACACCGTACTGAATATCATGCGAAGAGTTCAACAGCATTCTTCTGAAAATGTAAATACCAAAATGGGCATGTGAAAATCAATTGAAATGCCCACTCTACTATACCCCCACCCCACCCCTTGTGTTGCTTCCGTTCAGCCACTGGTAGTAGAAAAAGTTAATTTAATGGGATCAACAGGTTTGCTTATCCATCAGCAACCAAGTAGAACATCAAGTGTGCAGAAAAGGAAAGAAAGAAAGGCCCATTGTGTGTTTATGCAATGTAGTTGTACTGGTTCGGGTTCTCCTTGTCTCTTTCCATGTAGTCTCTGTCAATCAACGACTCTATTCTCTTCTTAAGGTCCGCGGGCTGTGAAAGCAATTCAGGAAGTCAGCAACCATTTTTTAATCATGGTAGTATTAAAATATGTATATAATGATCATTCAGTTTTTACATATTAGTGTACTAATTCAATTCCTTCACATGGGTGCAAAGGTTTATAAACAGAAAGAAATTAAGATTCACAACACAGGTGGGCTTTGGACATGCACTTTACTGCATCTACAAAATCTTCCTATTCTAACAACACATAGCATATAGGCATATGTTCTGAGTGTTGAAAGCTCACAGCCTTCCTAACTTATCCTATATTGGAATTCTTTATCATTTGCTGACTAAATCTTTTGGTTTTGCTATACTAAAGGTAAAGGTAAAGGGACCTCTGACCATTAGGTCCAGTCGCGGACGACTCTGGGGTTGCGGCGCTCATCTCGCTTTATTGGCAAAGGGAGCAGGCGTACAGCTTCCGGGTCATGTGGCCCGCATGACTAAGCCACTTCTGGCGAACCAGAGCAGCGCATGGAAACGCCGTTTACCTTCCCGCCGGAGCAGTACCTATTTATCTACTTGCACTTTGTGCTTTCGAACTGCTAGGTTGGCAGGAGCAGGGACCCAGCAACGGGAGCTCACGCCGTCGCGGGGATTCGAACCGCAACCTTTTGATTGACAAGCCCTAGGCTCTGTGGTTTAACCCACAGCGCCACCCGCATCCCTTTTTGCTACACTGGACATTCTCAAAAACAAAACTATTTTTATCTTGAAAGTTCTGTAACAAGCAGAGAATTTTCAGGACTAATTTTGATGCCGATAGTTTAAGCAAGAACACTCATACTCTACCTTTACTGGGAATTTAAGCTGGTTGTATACTTCAGACACGAGCAGATTGTGGCTCAACGTCTTGCGCATTTTCATGATTCTCACAATTGCAGCATCAATTTGGTACTGACGATCCTGAAAGACTCTCTCTGTAGTGCTTGCTTGTTCCTCCACCTACAGGAGCAGGACATTTGGGGGGAAAAGCATATCAGAAATGGAAAAAGTTTTTTAACTATGTCAACTATAAAGTGAATGGATTAATTTAAATCAGCCATTAATTTGGGATGGGTGGATGAAATTACATTGGTGTTCCACGAGGTACTACTTCTGATAAGAAAGGCCACCCCCCTAAACCTGAGTATCCTAAATATATATTTGTATTCTAAGTCACCTGCTTCTACACAAGCCATCTCTGTTCATCAAGTTAATTATTTGGGTGTCACCATTTAGAAGTCAGGCAGGCAGGCAAGCAATGACTAATTATTAGGATCTCTCAGGAGGAGAATCCTGGCTTTGAAATACCTTTCCCATAACTGTATATGCCTACTATCCTGCACCAGTTTGAAAAGCTGTTATTTGTTCAGGCCTTTGCAATAGTATTTAAAGGCTGATTATTGTATATCTGACTAAGAACAAACAGGAGTCCTGCTAGATCATACCCAAGGTCTAGCTGACCCAGCAATCTGTTCTTGCAGTGGTGAACTGGACACCACTGAGAAGCTTATAGAAGGGCATGAGCACAACAGCCCTCAGCCGTTCATAGCCGTCAACATCTGGTGTTCAGTGGTATCCTCTCTACAATACTGGAACAGGTACTTGGCTATCATTACTAATAGCCATTGATAACCTATTCCTCCATTGATTTGTCTAACCCCTCTTTAAAGCCATCCAAACTGGTGACTACCACTACATTGATTCAAATGAAGTTTTAGTGTTTTATGACTTTTATAGCTTTTTAAAAAACAACTGTCCTGTTTGTTTTCGTTTTTAAATGGTGAAGCTGCATGGAAAGTGATTTAAAAAAAAATTAAATAAATATTAAGTCTTTTTGCGGGGCGCGGGCGGTGTCAATGAGAAGGATGCACATTTTGTAACACCAACAGCAACTGAAAAACTGTGGGATGTAAGAGCTGGTGGCTCAGAGGAAGCTCTGATTTAAATATTTGCAATGAAACATGATTTCCACCCTCTTCCTGGTCATCTTTTAGAGGGCGTTTAGCGGCAGGAAGGAAATGGAAATAAACCAGTACAGTGGTACCTCTGGTTGCGGACGGGATCCGTTCCAGAACTCTGGTCAGACCCCGAGGTTTCCGCAGCTGGAGGGACCGCTTCTGCACATGCGTGGCGGCAAACCACTTCTACGCGTGCGAGAAACACTTCCAGGTTTGCCGCTTTCGCAACCTCAAGTTTACGTTAGCTGAGGGTAATGTAAGCCGAGGTGCTACTGTATATTATAAGAATAAGCTATAGCTAGCAAGCTATAGCTTGCTAACCCAGCAAGGAACTGATGGCCATGAATAATTCAACCAGTAAGCATGCAATGTCAAAAGATGCTTTGCCAAACACTAGGAAAATGAAAATCTAATTTAACGTAAAAGACAGGTTTCGTTTGCAATGAGTCAAGAGCAAGTGTCTTGATGTCCCAAGCTCAGAAAAAAGAAGTTTGTGTAACCCCTCCCTCTGGCATATCAAATAGCTCCTGATGACTCCAGCAGCATAAATGGAAAGCTGGAGTCAACATAGCTGCCACTGATCTGCTTCTGGGTGATTTAGCCCACTGATCAGGCGACCAGAAAACATATGACAGTAATCTGAAGGGGGTGGGGGAAAATAGGTACCGTTTCTTTCATCTGGATCTGATTGATTTTTATCCTGAATAGCTTATGCCTGAAGTCATCATTGCAGGTAAATTTGTCACCATCTTCCACATCTTTGCCTTTGGGGCTTTTTGTTAGCACTCTGGCCTTGCCACAGGCTAATGACTGGAGGGTTCGTCGGAGCTCTCCATCCTCTAGAATAGAAAGGAGATGGTTTAGTTTTTTAGTCACTAGTACTCAGAAACAACAAGGAGCATCCAATACTAACCTATTCCAGTAGCTTGTTTTATCTCCTCTAAACTGAATTCTTCACCTTCATTAAACATAAGCAGCACTAAAGTCTGGAATAACGAAACCTGCAGCTCCTTTTTCCCCTGTCAGAAAAAAAGAATGATAAAAACATTTCTGCATTTCCTTAGAAAACTTAAGAAATTTGTTTAATGATAGTTCTATATGCATGCAGAGGGAAGTCCTACAGCTTGCAGAAATAACATCCATTCTGCAGAAAAGGAAATATTATCCACATGACAACTGTGTTGTCTTTAGAGCAGAGTACTTATGCCCTATGAAGACATAATGTGTAACTATGGTTTGCCTTCCTTAACTATGTATCTGAAACACTTAGACCAGTTTAGGATTGGCTATGAATGTGGTTGTGAAATTGCAGACAGTCTGAATTAACAATGCTGAAATCTATACTGAGCAAACTCTTGTTAGGACAGTTTTCCCGATTCTCCAGCTATTCTGCCTTCCTAATGTTTCCCTGTTTCTAGGCTTAATTCAAAGTGCTGGTTTCAACCTATAAAGTCCTTTTACAGCTTGGAAACCAATACAAGTCTATGCTCATCCAGGGTTCAACCCCCCACAAATATATTTATATTTATATTTGGGGGGAAATGACCCTAATTGAATACTTTTGATGGATCATGGAAAGCCTTGTTCTTGTGGGTATTCACCAAAAGATGGGCATTTCATCCAATGATGGCACAGGATGTTGGTGGCAGAACTGATGAAGAAACGAAAGCACATTAAATGAAATAAGGCAGAAATGGTTCAATAAAACTGAACAAAAGCCAGAAACCAATTTTTTAAAAATGGGATTGATCACTTAAAAAGACCTGTTACATTCCACATTTACTAAATGACTTCAATGAGTGATTAACACTATACTGGTAAGAAAACATTACCTCTTTAAATTCTGCTTTGAGTACACAGTGTCCTAATGTTGATTGCCACTGAAGTTTTCTGCCACTGTGCTTTCCCAAATAAAATGTCTTGAATATCTCTTGCAGTTTCACCATCTGAAGAGAAGAGAAATATGAGCTTAAAGTTGAAATGATCAACTTCTGTTTCCTTATTTCTGCCCTCCCCCCCCCTCTACTTTTTGACTGCTTATCTGAAAAGGCTCTATCACTATTATATGTGTACCATGAAACTTTATACTCAAGTCATTTTAATACCAGCATTTTACAACCAAAAGGGTTTAAGATTAGAATTAGTTTCTAATCTTCAATTAAGGACTGCTAGTTTCAACTAAGTAAATCTTTATTGTGCCACAGCTTCTTAAGATAATTATTTAATAAAGTCACCTCTATCCCAAATTGTTTAAATATACTTTTTTTAAAAAGTGCAAGAAGCTTCAACTCTTCCCGAAGTTTTGTATATTTATTTTTGCTGCTACAAAGGGAGAGGCTCCCAAATTACTTACTTAACCTATTTAATTTAAATAATTACACCTCAAAATATCCAATCTAAAGCTTGATGCAATCTCAGGAGTTTCTTGGCCATCTTCCAGCTTTCTAATTATTAGGTAACTAATGTTTAATTTTAATCAGTAGTTTATAGTCATCAGCATCAAAGAAGGGCAGTAAATTTATTTCATTTTGGAAGTGTTGTTCAGCTATCTTACCTCTGGTGGCAAGTGCACCTCCATAGGCACATAGGTTGGCCAATAACCCATAGTCAAGATGTTCACGGTGAGTTCAATGTTACCAGGTACATTCTGATTTTGCATATACTACAACAGAATCAAATGGACAGAATTGCCATACAGAACTACAAACAAGCTATAGGCATTATTAGCCATTCACCCACTCCATATTTAGATCCAATCCTTTCTCCAAGCTCAGAGGGGCAGAAATCAACTCCCACCTCCCCACTCAATCACCTTGAAACTAACAGGGAGATGGAAACTGGGCATAGGTCACCCTGTAAATTTCATGAAATTGAAACCCAGATTTTTCAAGCTGAATTTCCTTATCTACTGCTACATCATACTGGCTCACACAAAAAACAAAAATCCTTAACAGCATTACAAATTTGGCATGCAGAAGCCAAAATGTGTTGATGGAACTAAAGTATGAGTAGTTCAGTTGGTAGAGCATGAGACTCTTAATCCCAGGATTGTGCGTTCAAGTCCCACATTGGGCAAAAGATTCCTGGATTGAAGGGGAGTTGGACTAGATGACCCTTGTGGCACCTTCCATCTCTACAATTCTATGAGAGGCAGGTATGCGTGTTGTGAGAAAGCAAAGCAAGAGGGAATCCTTGCAATGTCCTTTTCAGATGTAACTGAACACAAGCGGATAATGATGAAATAAGGATGGCCACTTTGTACCCATACCTGCTTAAACTGTATCATGATGTCTTTAGAAAGCTCCATGTCTTTAAACATTCCTTCAAGTTTACTGGTGAAAGCAGCTCCACATTCTACAAAAGGACAGTTGTGTATTGAATTTGCAGTTAGGAATTTTGTCACTGTCAACAGGTGACTAAGAGCGCATCATTAACAAGAGGGCAGAGATATATTTTCTGTTTCAGTTCAAGTTGAAGATTAGGGCAGTATTGCAGTGCTGCTCAGGAGTGGCTGGGTTTGGTGGCCACTGCTGCAGATTGGTTCTGCTGGTGTTCCCTCACTACTCTGTCCTAGTAAAGCAGTAGTGACACTGTCTTTCAGGAAACCTTCACACATGACATTGTTTTTCTATACAGTGGTACCTCGGGTTACATACGGTTCAGGTTATATACACTTCAGGTTACAAACCCCGGTAACCCAGAAATAGTACCTCGGGTTATGAACTTTGCTTCAGGATGAGAACAGAAATTGTGCTCCAGGGGCGTGGCGGCAGCGCAATGCCCCGTTAGCTAAAGTGGTACTTCAGGTTAAGAACAGTTTCAGGTTAAGAACGGACCTCCGGAACAAATAAAGTACTTAACCTGAGGTACCACTGTACAGGAATACGCTCTGTGCAGGAAAAAGGTATGCACATTACAACGGCTAAAGAATACTCAAGTGACTTATTGTACAAAAACAAACATTGGGGATTTCCTATGGATAGTATACACAAAAGAAATTAGCAGAGGATAAAACAAAAAAACCTTACCATGTTTGAGCTTGGAAAGCATAGATTTTTCAGCATCGACTGATGCACTTTTGCCGACTAATAGCCGCTTTGCTAAATCTTTTTTGTAAAAGGCCTCAAAAACATCTTTTCCTGTAGAAGAGAAGCAGATTTAAAGCTCCTTTCCAAGTACATGTTCTCCAGAGGGGAACCCTGAAGCTCCCCTCATTCCAAACAGGTCTAGGGTCTTGATAGATTATTTTGAGATGGCCGAGAGATTCAGTGGAAGGTTTGACCCAACCTTCTTATTATTTCCTCAGGGTGGCTCTATGCTAGAACCAGTTGCTATCTATGCATTCCGACCCACCAAATTTAACAACACAAATAGTTTACAGATTCATTTTTAAAAATTGATGTGCGTAGTTCCTGTGTGTTAAGGCAATGAACCTGAGTTATGCAATCTTGAGTATTTAATTAACTCTGATTCCTGCAGACCTAAACCCCAAAACAAGCTGGGAGAATAACAGTCTTATTCTCATTCATTAAGTCTTATTCAGTCAGCATTATTGGGCCTATATTTTTTGCTGATATGCAAGGGTGCCTAATGTAAAGAAGAAGACCAGGTCTTACCATAAATAAACCTAAATATAATCATAATTTTATCCAACATCTTTTCGAGCTCTTCATCAGTAGCCTCTTTGTTACCTGCACGAAGCTTTGAATCCACATACTTAGCTGAAGAAACACAAAACCAAAAAGGAAGAGATAGATCTGAGTGGGAACTCCTAAATCAAGTCTTAGTTTATTCTTGACTAGGCTAGAAACACAAAACCAAAAAGGAAAAGATAGATCTAAGTAGGAACGCCTAAATCAAGTCTTAGTTTATTCTTGACTAGGCTAGTGTTCTATAACCTCTACTGGCTCATTGTCAGTTCTAACAGAAAAGAAGTGTCATGCCAGCAACAGCCTTAGCATCTACCAAATGTGACATCACTGTGGAAAGCAAAGGGGAACTAAAAACTCTGAGCATTCAAAACCACCATATTCTCCAGCCTACCTTGCTGCTCCTAAGTACAGTGGCACCTCTGGATGCGAACAGGATCCGTTTCAGAGCCCCGTTTGCATCCTGAGCAAAATGCAACCCGCGTCTGCGTGGGTCGTCTGTGCATGAGCAGCAAAACCCAGAATTAGCCCGTTCCGTTACTTCCAGGTCACCGCGGAATGCAACCCGAAAACGCTCAACCTGGAGCTACGTTAACCCGAGGTATGACTGTATGACCAATTCTTAAATATCAGGTCTGATTGGAAGCCAGCCCTCTTATTCCCCCTCACAGCCAAGGGGCTGCAAAGCTCCATCAGAGGAACTAGACTGACCGAGAACCAAACTCAGAAATACAACTTTGCACAAGGTATCTGCTAGCTATAATAAGTATTTCACTAGACTATAATTGTGCCAGCTGTGATTATATGAATGTTTCCAGGAGTACTGGAGTTGCTGTCCAAGTTGGTTGCTGTCTTCTATCACTTGCCTTTTCTCCAAACTAAAGAGCCCCAAATGTTGTAATCTTTTCTCAAAGGGGAGTTACTTCATCCCCTTGATCATCTTGGTCACTCTTTTCTGAACCCTTTCCGGTTTCACAATATCCTTTTTGAGGCAAGGGAATGAGAATTGTACAGGGCATTCCAAGTGTGGTTGCTCCATATATTTGTGTAACGGCACTATAGTATTAGCAGCAGCTTTGTTTTGGATGCCTAATGATTACTAGCATGCAATTCATCTTTTTTACATGGTTCAGTATCTTCACTGAGCTTTCCATTACCATCTTGAGACTATTATTAGTAGGAGTCTTAATAAGTTGAAATAACAAGAAGAAGAAGAAGAAAAAGAAGAACTACCACCTATAAGCTCAGCTGGTTTATTTGGTCTTTTGTTGATGAAGGTCTCAAAGGCTTCTTTCATGGCATTAACAAACTTCTCGTTCTTCAAAAAGCAAATGTCAATTATATGATCAACTTTATCCTTGAAGTCTAGTAGCTCTTGTACCATGGTTTTGTCTTTTTCTGGATTGATTACTATGGTGCTGCCGAATGCCTGCGAAGGAGGAAAGTTATTTATCACACACTTGTGCTGGATGCCACATATAGTTCGAACAAGATCCAGTGCGTAAGGACACACATTGCATGCTTTACACAAAAGCAGTATGCACTAATCAATTTATTGCCTATTTCATTACACCCTGCCCTTTATTCAAGGAGCTCAAGGTGGTGTACATGGTTCCTACACCCCCATTTAATTACCACAACAACTCAATGAAGCTGGTACAAAGTCAGCCAGGGAAGCTTTATGTTAACCCATGAAGATTTTCAGAATGTTAAGTCAAGAAAGGGAATGAAATGGATCCAATAGAGATGATGGCTCCCCACTGTGCTCACAACAATGTTGATGCAAACTTGTTCAGCCTATATTTTAGAAAACTATGGCGACAGCTTAGCCACATGATTTGTCATATATGGCTTATAAACCAAGATTTTGCAGACATCTTTCCCCACCTCAATAAATTTAAGACTTGCTCCTCCAAGTTAACTTTTCGAAATAAGTCACATATTGATACCTTTATATATTCAATCCATTGCTGCAAGAGAGCTTGCACTCCATTTTTCACCCTACTGAACAACTGATACAATAGAGACAAATCCTGAATTCGATTTTCATCCAAAAGGTGATTTAAACCTGCAAGATAAAAATGTGTTACTAATTACTCCAAATGAAACAAATGCAACAGAGAATATTTAAGAAACTACAGGTCTAAAAGGTGGGAGAAGACTGAAAGTGAGACAACAGATGAATTGAGAAACCACATTGGATGAGACAGTTTTCAGAAGTGAAGGTCTTAAATCTATTGCTGAGGCTGCTGCTCCTGCCACATGATTTCTAGTGAAGAATGGGTTTTTTATCATTAAAATGGGATAACATTGAAAAAATGGTGGCAAGGAGAATAACAATGTACACCTTCAAACACCTAGGATAAAGGATGGGATAAAGCAAAACAAACACTTCCATTCTGTACAGCTAGAGGGAGCCATTTCAGTGCTTTCACACACCCCGTAAGAGTAAGCAAAATGTGATTTTAAAAACACCCCCTTCCCTCCATCAGCTTTGGCACAATAATGGCAGCATTCCTGGATGTTGCTCTAGAATCTCATGGACAATGCTTCTGTCTGTATCTCATGCACCCAACTCCCACCAATATGGGTTACAGGCTCTCTGGTAATCCTATGTTAACTGCCTCTAAGGAAAAGCAGATTTCGTTCTCTTTGAAAAGCATGGTGTCTTAAGCATAATGACCATTTTAAAAGGCAAGAAAGCAAAACATTTAGTTTATCTCACCTATCCGTTGTCTTCCACTGAAAGTTGACATCCATATTGCCTTGAAACTCTTAATGCTATATAGGGTTGACAAATCTTATCGGACAACCTATACCCAAACTTTCTCTTTTTCTGTTCCTAGGAATATTATGTTTTCATTCTGAAACACATCTGAAGGCACTACAGTGGCTCCTTACCTGCAATGAGGACAGGACTTGCAAGCAGGGGCGTAGCAAGGGGTGTGTGGTGAATGCAGTCTGCCCTGGGTGCCATCAGGAGGGGGGCGGGTGACAAAATGCTGGCTGAACTCATCTCTGAATTTGTACTTGAGGCGAAGGGCACACATGCAATTACCTCGAGGAACCGAGTGGGGTTGAGACTGAGTTGCATCAGGCACTGTCGGCCAGGCCAGGCCCTGCTCTCCCAGGCCATGCCCCGCCCTCGTACAGCTAGGAACTGAGCGGGGTTGAGTTGTATTACATCCCCTTTGCACCTCCATAGCCAGGCCCTGCTCTCCCTGCCTGAACATGTGCTGGGATGGGCCCCTGCGATAGAGCGGAGGCAGCAGGGATGCCACAGAGCCCTGCCTGCTCCTCCTATGTGCCCTGCTCTGCGCTTCTGGGGACACTAGCGTCGGTCCAGTAGGGATGGGGAGCCCAATGTCGCCAGCAGCGGGGGGCGGGGCTCAAGGCAAGCATCAATGGTATATTTACCTGTTAATGTGACATTCAGACTAAAAATTAACTGAAACCCATTCTTTATTACCTTCAACTGGATTTATGACTGGATTGTGAATACACCTTGGCTGGAGAGGTTTAAAGAAGATTGAGTTTGTTTTCAAAGAATTCTTATAGATAAATTGGAATTTTAAAGTTTGGAACAGACTAGAGTACAGGAAAGTACAGGAAGTGGTGTTTCCTGGGAAAGCAGCCTTGACAAAGTGATAAGGTACTGTTGTAAAACTGACTGTTTTGAGAACCAGGGAAGGCAGAGTAAATTATGTGAATTCCACACGGTCCTGAGTATTTTGAGTATTTAAAAACATATCAAGGAACAAGGTTTGCTTGGAATTGAGGGGACTTTTCTCTGTGTGGAAAGAAGAATTGATTAAAGAGATGAAGGAAATTTGGGATAATTTAGCAGACAAGATTCGAGCCCAAATGGATAAAAATATTGAAATAGTGTCAGAACTGACTACTAAGATAGAACCATTGATAACAGAAGAATTGAATGTCTTGAAGCAAGGAAGGGAGGAAATTAGGAAAAATAGATGAGACTAACATAAAAAAAACTCAGGAGACACATAGGGTAGATATAGATGGTAGGGGTGGGAAGCAGGCAACACTTAAGAATGCCTTGATGGTTGAAAAGAGATTAAAAATACAGTCTCTGAGACAAAGTTAGGGAAAAAACATTTTAGGTGCTTATGCTCACAATGTTAAGTAAATAAACCAGAAAATAACACTTGTGTAAGTATCTTTCCTTTTAATAATTTCAAATGGGGGGGGGGGGTTTGACAAAAAAAAAATCCACACTGGGTACCACCTGGCCTTGCTTACGCCACTGCTTGCAATTCCTGGATGTATACCGTTTCGTATACTGTTCAGTGCTATTTCATGAACTGGGTGGGGAAGAGGGACTTTAGAATCTGAATGGGTCGTTTCTGTTTAGTATAGGGAACTGAAAGCCCTGAAGAAGCAGTAAGAAGAAAGATTTATATGAAGGAAGATAGGTTACCTTTCTGTAGAATGGCTGTTAAATGTTCACCTAGCAGCTGCTTTTCTACAGTAGCAATTAGTGGTTTCCTATAGGAAAAAGTGTTTAGAATTACATTCTTTTTGCTTACCAGTTAACCATTTTCAACCCAACTGGAACACCTAGATGCTTCAAACAATAACATTTCAATTACTTGTTAACAATGTGTTTATGGTCCAGATTGGTGTGTGTGTGTGTGTGTGTGTGTGTGTGTGTGTGTGTGTATAAAAAACTGCTTCTGGTCTCTCCTGTCTTTTATATAAAGCAGATAAATAATCTAGAGCAGAGGTAGCCAATGCAATGCCCTCTCGATGTTGATGAGCTACAACTCTCATCTTTGACAATTTATTCCCAGAACTTGTTTAAGTTTTTCATGGTTTTAATGGTGTCAACGCTTGTCTTTTCTTCTGGAAACTATGTAATTTCTGACAACTGATGTGAGTGTGGCCTTGCTAGACATTATTCTTTATGTCTAGGAAATTAAACCACACTTTGGCAAAAAGAAATGCTGAAACTAGGAGGTCATTTTTAACATGTTTAACACACCAGGTTGAGGGAGTCCACACACTTACTGAGTGCTTTGATCCAAGTAGGTGATAATCCTGTCTGCTTCTTCTTCCAAGCGTTTGTTGACATGATGGAGGTACTCTGGAACCTGACAGATTGAATAAATTATGGAGAAAAGTTAAATAAGGTGAGAATGGTAAATCCTTTATTGGGGGAAAAATGTCTGAGAAACAAATTGGAGCGGCATTATTATATCTTGTCGTATTATTGCTGAAATACTTAATTGTAGCCCGTGTCAGCACAACAAAGCAAGTCTTGGGAGCTACTGTTCTGCCCTCATTAACCAGGAGGTTAATGTCCCCATGGTGCCCATGAGCAATAAGATAATAAAATACCTCTCTTTCTTGCATAAGCCTCTGTCCTTCCGCTGCATATAGGCGATTTGTTTCTTCTAAGAATTTATGTTCAAAAGAATCCTGATAAATCTGTGGAAAACAGAAATGGGTCATTTGCTTAGGATGCTCTCACAGCTTACTCTGACATTATTCATTCATTCATTCATTGAATTTATTTATTAATTAAATTTATATACCACCCATCATCAGAAGATCACAGGGCGGTTTACAACACAACACAACAAGTACAGGTTCAATGTGATGGGGCATCCCTTGCTTACCTGAAGATCTGAAAGCATGCTGAGAAGGCTGCGAAGAAGGCTCCTGTCAATAGCCTCGCCGCTCCTCTCTCGCTCAACCAACAAAAGGATGCCATCAATGGTCTTGTTTTGGACCTTCTGATCGCTAATTATATGAGTCCTAAACAATTCTAGCCCCATATCCCTGGAAACGAATAAATCATTATAAGGAAGCAGAGACCAACACAGAGAGGCAGCTTTGTTCTACATTTATTTTGTCTAAGTGCTCAACTGCAGAAGTAATCTACAGGCCTGATCAGGTATTACTTTCTGAATACAGCACAAGAGAAAGTGAGTCTTTGGCTCTTTCATGCATATATGACCTAACCCAGCAAGCCAGATTCTCATAAAGGGTTCAGAAACTAGTAGTTGACCAGGCCTTAAGTGATCTGTGTAAATGTCCATAGCAAGCTCTTACCCCAAGGGTGGAATGGGCCCATTTTACCTGTACATTTTTCCAAGGACCAAAAAATGTGTGTAAATGCATTTAAGAGGCATGTATTCATATGAATTGGATATACCTACTCATATAACCTGAAATTTGGATAAATACATACATACTAGGAACTCTTCCAGAGTTAAGTTGAGAATGGGATTTAAAAGATTAAAAAACAGGGACTTCCAGGTTAGCGCCAACAACAAATGGTGGAGTTCCTCTGATCGGAGGAACGGGCTCCGTGGAAATTGGGTCTTCCTGCCGCGGCGAAGGCGGGGGCCCGCTAGAAATCCCAGGCGGAGAAGCCTGGGAACGTGGGGTTCGGCAGAGCACCAAGAGCGCCTCCCCTACTCACGAGGAAACCCCTTTTCAGGGCTCCGGAGTGAAGTGGGGTGAGCAGCGTGGTGCTGCGAACCGATCGCTATTTCCATGGAGGGAAGCCGTGCAGCCATCGCCGGAGAGCGCTGACTTTTTCCTGATGACATTTGGACTCTAAATCAAGTACCCGTGAGTAAAAACGGAGAATTGGATCAAGAAAATTGCAAAATTTATGAATTAGGCACGAAGCGGGAAGGTTTAAACAGGAAGTCTGCCTCCCGTTTTTTTTTTTTTTTTTTGTATATAGACTGAAGCAAAGACCCTGCAACCTAATAGCCTGGAAAACTGCTTTAAAATTGGAAATTTCCTACATTTATAACTAATAAAACCCTCTTGGAAGCAGGAGAAAAGGGGGGGGGATTTGACTGTTCAATCCTGCAGGAGGAGAGTAAAGGAATTTAAGTTTCCACCGTCCCTAACCTGGGGACGGGGTGTCGGGACAGAAATTGTTCGAGACGTCCATTGATTGAAAGCGGAGTATCTTTGACAGATAGCTAAAGAGAAACAAATTAACTTCAACGCTACTTTCTGCATTTTTGTATTTTAAAGAAACAAAGTATCTGAAAATTGACAGGACTTGAAATCGAAAGTAATCTTCTTTGGTGGATATATTTTAAAATTGGATACAAATAGAAATTGTGTCCCCTAGAGGGAGCTTGTCAGTTTGTTGTCGCAGTTTATTTGTAGACAGCTGTGAGATTTGGATCGTGGGACCAGCCGTTTGACCTTCAGAAATGTGTGGGAAGGAAGATTTGGTGTCTGCCCTTGGCATGACAAATGTTTTGCTGGAGCAGCTGTGTGATAAAATGAACTTGATGCATGAAAAATTGGATTTGATGAGTGCAGTGGCCAGTGAATATGATTTAACAGAGAATAAGGATAAAGAAGCTATACAGCGATCAATTCAGGAAACTGGCTTAACAAGGCAAGTCGAAGGGCAGATGAAGAAGGAAGAGGTAGTGATTACTCCTCAAACAACACAAATGGAGAGATCTAAAGTCCTGCAGGAACAAAAGCCACTGCGTTGGAAGATGGAACTTGGAGAGTGCTGGGAAGTGTTTGAAATCAAGGAAGCTTTTAACTCTAGTAGGACTATGAAACAGGTGAAGAACTATTTTTTGGACAAGGTTCCTTTGGATTACAAAGATGTCAACGAGGAGTGGGACTGGGGGGAAGGGGCCAGTCTGATGAAGGAAAATGGAAATTATTACCGGGTGGAACCCTCCGGAGACCCACTCCCCAAGAATCTAATAATAGACAAAGAAGTGCGTAAGCACAAACAAGAACAAGAAAATCTGCGGAAGGGGCCTAGAAGAGACTTAAGGGCCTCGGACATTAGAACACCAGATTGATGGACTGGATGTATTGGACAGAAAGGACTGACACAATTCGAAACCAGGAAGAAGGGACCGCTGGATAAAAATTAGAGATACAAAGGGAAATTCTTTTGTTAATTTTGGAATCAGTGTAATATAAATATTAGGGAATATGCCGGAAAGGAATTAAATTGGCTTTAGTAGAAATGATTTAAGGAACATGTATGAATATGACGTAAACTTTGAAATTTTAAGATTTTTAAGATAAGGTTAAAGAGATTAAGGTAAATTGAACAACAGATAATGTTAAAAGATAGAAAGTTTATGTTGAATCAACAAATAAGATAGATTGTTAAGATTAATTATTTAAATTAAAATTGAGAAACATGGGAAGAATTTGCTGGAATAACAATTTAAACTAGAATACAAAAAGGGAGGTGTGAGGAGGTTCAAGAAATAAGCAAATGAAAAGTTGTAATCTGAGATTTGTATTTTTCTTTTCTCTTTTTTGGTTTTTTCTTTTTGTTTTATTTTTTTGCTGTACTTTTTTTTGTTTTTCTTGTCTCTTTTTTTGTGTTTATGTATGGATGAAAATTTGAATAAATATCATTTTAAAAAAAAAAGATTAAAAACAGGCAGTTGGCTGGGGGAGAAAACAAAAGGAGTGCTTCCAGAATTTAATACTAGTAGCAAGTTTAATACAAGCAATAAATAGGTTGGGAAAAAACTTATAGCTTCTTTCATGAAAGAAGTCCTTCTATAAACGGTATGATAAATTGAGGTCCAACCTAATGTGCACCACTTATAACACTGATACTGCACTGGGAACACAAGGCTCTAAACCAAACTCTGACACATTTTGTTCCTGTAAAAGTCACTGAGGAGATTTTAAATAAGTACACAGACAATGAGTAGAGCTCTGGAGGGCATAACCCAAAGGTCTGCATTTTGTTAAGCATGCTTAACTACATGGTTAAAAACAAAAACAAGCAGTCAATTGTTCCAGGCTAGCAGCATTCTACTTTTGCATCACCTGTTTTAAAATTTCAAGACTAAATTGCTATTTGCTTTTGCCACTGGCCCGTTTCATAGTAAAGCATAATTAATGGTTTACCATGAATGCGTCAACCTGGATTGTTTTGCTTCTCACTGTGAGCGTGCAGAGGAAACAAACCATGATAACACCTGCTTGGCATTATACCTGAACCAGGAATTGTTGTGCTCACGCAAACAGTGATTGAAAAACCAGGAACAAAAGAAACAATGCTAATTGTTCTTTGTTTCTCCACAGTGCTGGTGGAGAGGCAAGACGCAGGCATAAATGGCTTGTGTATGGCTTATTGTAATGTTTGAACACGGTGCCAGAAGACACGAGACCCTTTTGCCAAGCTGGTTCCTGATGGCTCAATTGTTTCCAACATTTAGCACTGCTGCCATTCTTGGTATCCAAACAATATGCACAGTGACCTCGTTCACCGTTCTGGAGCTAGTTGATACTTTCCAAATATGAACCTGGTTTAGCTTAACTTTAGCTTTAAACTGCCACACACACCCCTTGTGAAAATATGGGTGGTCAGGATAGCAAAGAAAACATATATACCAGCCATGCTACAAAGATTCTCTATTCACAGTCAGTTCACTGTGATCCTCAATCACAATGGAAGGGAAGAAAAACTGAATCTATATTTTTGACAAAGCATTTGGAAGTCTAAAATCAATACTTCTCTTTTCATTCTCACCAAATTGATGGCAGCATTGAATTTTGAAGAACGTATGTTCGATCCAGGAACAAAAAGATACTTCTAATCATTATCTGTAAGGAGGAGGGGGAAAAAATCAAGCCATAAACATTTTGACATAAAGCAAGATCATTCTTGTGCCCTGATCCTAAACATGATTACTTGGTTGGAAAGGCCACCAATTTTAACAGGCCTTGCTTCCAAATATGCCTTATTGACTGCAACTTTAGAAAGTCAAACATATGAACTGACTGACTCCTCCCTCTTGCTTTACCATGTTCCTTAAGATGAATGGTGCACATCCTCTTACTTGCCCCATTAATGTGCAGGTTTCCACAACCAGGACAGGGTAAGAGACACTGAAAAGCTGCTGCACTTCCTGTCACCTGGGGAAACTTCATTCCCTCCAGAGACTGAAGTGAGGGCACATTTTAATCTAATTCTTCATATAATATTCTGATGAAATACTTCTTTAAGCAGGTTTTATGGCGCTGCCCTTTTAAAATTACTGAGGCGCATTGCAAAAAGGGTTACCTTCCTAAGGGACCCCTAAAAATTATGCAGCTTAATGTACCAGATTTGAAGTAACAGAAACTGTCGCCAAGAGTTAAGAACTGAATGCCTAGGTGTCAGGACACAAAAGCAATACAACAAAAATAGGTCCTAAATATATAATTGCTTGCATCATTTCCTAATATTGGTATAAAACAAAAAGTTCTATTTGCCTAAATATCTGTGAGCAGAAAGCACTTCTCTCTCTGCACAGCTAATGATCTCCCCTGCCTCCACATCTATCTGTGACCCCTGGAAAGCTACTCAAGATGGTTCCTGTTCCAATTGGCAAGGCAGTTTTCAGGAAGTTGCAGGTGTTCGTGGGGGGAAACCATCTGGGACCCAAGTTCACAAAAGTATTATTTGGAAGGAAAACAAGCCTTACCATTTGTCTGCAGTGGTCTTGCCAACATTTGTCTATTTTCTTGAGAAAAAGAACACTGTCCAATGAATCCATGATGAAGGAGTTAAGAAATTTAACACAACAACTGGGACAACACAAATGCCTGATGACATTGTTCTTCTGCGTCATCGCTGGAAAACTCAATAGAAACAAAAGAAACTGCCAGCCCAATTTTAAAGCCTTTGTTTTAGGCTAGGATGCGATCATGAAAAAAATGTTTATTTAAAATCAGCTAAAGGCCAAGAGACCACCATTCTAATTTAATGGGCCACTATGTTAATCAAACACTTGTGATGACACAATTCCATTGAACTCAATAGCTTTAAAATTATGAAAGAACTTACCTTATCTTTCAAGTTAGGTGTCCACATTTGATAATACCCATATTCAAAGCATTGTGATCTAGTAATATCATAAGCATATACACAGCCTCAGAGGATATGAGCACCAAATCTCACCTACTTCCCAGTACTTATTGTTTCAAAAGACTATCCTAGACACTAAACTGATTTTTAAGACTCCAAGGATGTAAATATCCACTCTGAAGTTTGACAGGGAAGATGCTCAGAGGGAAACACAGAAGAACACAGATGTGTGTATGTATCTGGATTTCAGGCATTATAAAAATGAAGTCCACAAACAGACTTACTACACAAAAAGGATATTCTCTGAACTGATGGATCTGTGCTTTGATATGGTCTTCACAAATCTGTCTTAGCTGCTTGTACAAATTTGCAGAAATCTTATATGAGCAGAGATTTTCAACAGCCTAAAAAAGGAAAAGGAGGACACATGAAAAAAACTCCACCAACATTTGCAGGACTCCATCTACAATTCGTAACTTTTTCTGTACATGCCAGCTCTCAGAAAAACACAAGTCAAAATGATTCTTCCCAGCGAGTTTTTAAAAAAACATGCCTATCTGATGTGGGGGCATCACTAGACAATTAGCGATCAAAGTTAAGGGTGGTATTCAAAACTAGACCTACTCTGATTAGACCCAGTTAAATGAATATGACTAACCCACAAGAGTGGCTTTTCAGGAGATGCCAAGAACTTGTGGGAAATCCCCAGTATGTGAATGGAAGTCTGCTCACAGGTCTCAAGTCATTTGCAGTCTTTGGATACTTTCTGCACAAACACTACTCATTTAAAATGGGACTCCAAAGATCTGGCTCTCAATTTTGCTGTTAGTTCACAGAACAAAAATACATGCCAGAATGCACTGCAGTTGCATTCATGCTCCCCTGGGCAGAGTGCCTTTCAGCTGACTGAGCTCATTTAATATAACTACAGTAACATCGTGAAGAAGAAAATGGAAGAAAACAATGGAATACCAGACTAGCAAATGAGCAACATTTTAGACAAAGAACTCTGACACTTAAAGGACATGCAGCCCAAACAGGACCCAGTGATGAAGACTGCATAGCCTTAATTTTGCTTAGCAAAGATTCACAATTATAGTTCAAACATAAAATTATTTGTACGCTACTCTAAAACCAACGCTGCAATTTTAAGAACATTTACTAGTAAGTAAACTGCATTTTGAGGGACGCGGGTAGCACTATGGGTTAAACCACAGAGCCTAGGACTTGCCGATCAGAAGGTCGGCGGTTCGAATCTCCGCGACAGGGTGACCTCCCGTTGCTCGGCCCCTGCTCCTGCCAACCTAGCAGTTCGAAAGCACATCAAAGTGCAAGTAGATAAATAGGTTCCCGCTCTGGCGGGAAGGTAAACGGCGTTTCCGTGCCCTGCTCTGGTTCGCCAGAAGCGGTTTAGTCATGCTGGCCACATGACCCGGAAGCTGTACGCCGGCTCCCTCGGCCAGTAAAGTGAGATGAGCGCCGCAACCCCAGAGTCAGTCACGACTGGACCTAATGGTCAGGGGTCCCTTTACCTTTACTTAAACTGCATTTTCCGCAACAGAATTTACTTCAAAGTAAATATGGTTATGCTTCCATGCAACAAATATCTGCTGGGTGTTACTATTGAAGCCTGCTTGAATTTACTGTTTTACTGGCTGTTGAAACCACAAGGAATATATTTGTTGTGTTTTATTTTAGGTGCTGTATTTTAAAATTATTCAAATGTCATTTCAGTTGTTTGCTGGTATATGGAGACAGTACTCATCAAATAAGAACACAAAGCACTTATGAACACTTCAACTACACTATGTAAATACCACAAGCAGCCTTGAAACACACTGAAACATCAACATGTGACCCTCCATCCACATCAGCATGGCCAATGGTCAGGGATTATGGATCAGATAATCCCTTTGTTAGTCTTAAAGGCTAGCAAATTTATTGTGGCATAATCTTTTGTGGACCAGAACTATTATACCATAATACATTTGTAAGACTTCAAGAGTCTACAAGATTCTTTTGTTTTGCTGCAACAGTAATATAGCTACCTCTGTGAACATCGTCTATAAATGCTAAGTACCCTCATCAACTAAAACAAAGTCTATGTACATGTTAGTTGGATTTGCTCATATTAATTCTAACCTCTCGCCCTCCCCATGTTAAAGTATAGTGATTGTAACGACTTCAGGACAGAAATCTTTCTTTTGTTTATGTCACTTGTTCCCTTCTTCTGCAAAAGCACCAGGTCTACTGATGAAGAAGTTTAAACAAATTATTATGGACTAAATTAAGACAAATCTTGGAGAAGGAGATCCAAATTTATTCACTAATCTGAAATTTAGCACATTTGAGAGAAGGGGACTGGTATGAATAAGTTCACCTCTACTAAGGGGGTTTGAAGAAGTGGGAGACTCAAATAATCTAGTGTTGCTTTACAAGGATTTTTGCCAGCAGGGGAAGTAGTGCACTAAGGAGTATATTGCTGATCAAAACAATACTCGTAAGAATCTTTTTGAGGAATGTGGGAGAAAAATATCTTGTTGCTGTGGCATACATAATCGTGCATTAAAATGCACATTTGGAATTGGCTACATTTACTGGGCAGCTGCTCTTTAGCAGAACAGTTTTATCAAGTATTCACATCACCAGCAACTTATATTACTATTTTTAACACATGTTAAAAATAGATGAAAACAAATAGGGTCAATAGAAAATACAGTTACTTTGCTGTAAAAATATCTGGTGCTAGCTGAGAGATCACTTTGAACACATACTAGAGAGGGGTCCCCTAAGGCCCTAACCTTAGGAGGCTGACAGATTTCCACATATAAAAATATACTAGGATATCTTACCCTAAGATGTCAGAAGTACTGGTTGAAAACATGCAAGTTTATCCCCAAATAACCCTTAAATGAGCTTTTAACTATCTTCCACAAGGCTCGTCTATGGAATGTGAAAGAAAGAGCGGTTATCTAGTCCAAGCCCCTGTTCATTGAAGGATCCACAATACAAGATGAAACTCCTGCATCTCTAACAGATGACCACCCAATTCTTGCCTTAAAAACTCCAGCAAAAGGAGACCTGCTACCTCCGGAGGTAGTCAATTACTCTCCTAAAGAACCATTATTTCCTAATGTACAGCTAAGAAGCGGAGCTCATTACACAGGCTCTGCCTTGACACACTGACTAGACCCATCAAGCCTCCTCTCCCTCAACTGTCTTCTGGGGGAAGCCATTCCACCAGACTGCCTCAATGGGAGAGTAAGCAGGGTCAGTCCATTGGCTCTGCTGGAAGCCCAGCATCAGGCACCATCTGCCTCTGAACAGCGCCGACAGGTATATACGAAAAACAGTCTAGAAATTGGTGCCAGAGTTTTTATTTTTATTTTTCTCTTCCATCCTTTTCCCCTTGTGTGTTGTGGGGTTTGTTTGGTTGTTTTCTCAGATTGTAAACCTGTAGGTAAAGAGTGTCTTGTTTTGATTTTTAGTATGTCATTTTAGAGGCCTTTTTGGCTAAAGAGCAGGGTACAAATGCTATAAATAAATAATAAAGCAGAATGCCAATTGAATGCTTTGATAATTAATTCTCAGTAATTGCTGTGTGCCAGAAAGCACAATGCATTAACATTATCAATAACGTAGCAAGACACCCTTCTCAAAGTAAGAGGTAAGAGAAACATGGAGATAAGCCACAAGACAATTTGCATGGTATGCCTACAACTCAATTTCTAATTACTATTTCTTTTAAGTTTGACCAAACTGCGGGAGGTAGTGGAGGACAGAGGTGCCTGGCGTGCTCTGGTCCATGGGGTCACGAAGAGTCGGACACGACTAAACGAATAAACAACAACATTTCTTTTAAGGGACTCCCAAGGAGAAAAGATGTTGAAGGTTCTCCCATCAGCCGCAAAGCTTGGAATATATGTTAATCAACCTAGTACAGTATTCTACCTATGTGAATTCAAGAGTTGACACAGTTTTCGAAGGCCACGTAGTCCCATTCCCTGCTTGAGGCAGAAAATCCAGAGAAACATAGGAAGCAGTCTTGTATATAGTGAGATCACTGGCCTATCCAGCACAGTAGCATCTACACTGACTGGCAGCATTCTCTCCCAGCCCTGTTGGGAGATGATGACCTGCCCAGCCAGTGCCTGTAGGGTTTCAACAATGGAAAGCCTATCTTGTAATTGGTTCTATGGTTGAATTTTTCCAACCATTAAGATGTTTCTCTGAATGTTCAACCAAAATCTACCTTCTTGTAACTTAAGCCAATTAAATCGAGCTTTGTTTTCTGAGGCAAGAGAGATTCCCACAAGCCAATTAGAACAACAGCTCTTAGAAGCAAGGGCTGCCTGCTCGAGGCCGTTCCAACTCCAACTATGCAACTGTAAAATTTGGACTTTACTCCATTTGAAAGTTATGTCAGGAAATGTATGTGTATCAGATTTGTATCACAAGCAATAGGACTTATTCGTATGATGTTACTGTGTTAGCATTTTCTGTATTTTGCACTATACATTGTTTTACATTTTCTGGCTTTTATTGCTTTTATCTGCTGTATCTAATCTTGTAAGTCACTTTGAGAACTTTGTGGGTAAAAAACTAATTTAAAAAATATTAATAATAACTGAGTGTTGTTTTATATTTTAAATGTTAGGAACTTTTGTCCTAAACAGCCATGCAACAAGAAGCACTCTAACAAGATCCTTCCCACCCCCATTTTAAAATAGCAACATCAAATAGCCAAGGTTTCGGTCATTATTTTTGTTCAGTCTTTTGATTATACTATCCTATGGAATAATGTTCACTTCTTAATAGTGATAATAGTGATAATTTAAGAAATAATTCAACACCCCCCCTTAGATAAAAAGTACACTTAACAAGTGATATCCAAATAGTAGTTTCAAAGATTCAAAATCCTACACAGTTATTAACCGGAATACCTACAGAATACTCTACATTAAGAAGACCTTTGAAAGACAGGTATTGAACAAACTGAATACAAACTGCATGCAGATTAAGAATCTTTCCTTTGACATTCACTAAACCCAAAGTAAAGGTTATCTTTCCAAAAATCAGTGAAGATGCAAAGAAGCACACATAATCAGATTATAAAGTCTTAAGCAAAGGCTTAGTGGGTCTGTGAAATACTGCGGTTCTACAGAAAACTCAACAGTTAACTGGTAAAACTGAAGTGAGCGAGAAAAAACATGCATTCAAAATAATATAGGAACAGATAGGGAAGAAGGGATGGTAAGTGATAAAGAAGATGAGGTAATCCTGTAAAATATACACGAAAATGATACAAATGCTTAACTCTGCATATACCGTATTTTTCACTCTATAGGACACACTTTTTCCCCTCCAAAAATTAAGGGAAAATGTGTGTGTGCGTCCTATGGAGCGAATGCAGGCTCCTTGGCTTCAGCGATAGCAACGCGAAGCCTCCAAAGTACAGAGGGAGCGCTCCCTCCGCGCTCCGGAGGCTTCGGGTTCCTTATGCTGAAGCCGGGAGAGCAAGACTCTGCCTGAAGCCTCCGGAGTGCAGCGGGTTCCTTTTGCTGAAGCCAGGAGTGTAAGACTCTCCTGGCTTCAGCAGAGAGGGAGAGCTGCGCAGCGCCCCTTCAGCGAAGCAGGAGGAGAAATGGAAGGGGCTCCGTTTCTCCTGCTGCTTCGCTGAAGGGACGCTGAGCAGAGAGGGGGATTTTTTTTCTTGTTCTCCCCCTCTAAAACAAGGTGTGTCCTATAGAGCGAAAAATACGGTAAATGCTGCTTCTTTAAGGTAAGGGAATCTGTTACTTTTAAGGCAACAAAGAAAAGAATATACCAAGCATTTGTAGTAAAAGGGACTACTGAAGTTATGTCTTTTGATTTCTTAAGTGTGCTTCCTATAAAAACAAGCAAAATCCCAGGTGTTGAAGTATTTGAGGCTGGAGTTTGAAACATTTCATCATTGCTTCCTGCTTCTCTAGAAGTAAGTAAATACCACAATAAAAAAGTCAGTAAGCAACTTAAGTGCCCCATTTGTAGCAATACTGTAACTTGGATCTCCTTATGACAACTTGCCTTTCTAGCTTTTTCAGATTACTTTAACTTTACTCATTTGAAGAGTAAACTAATGGTAGTACACTAATTTACATTAGTGTTTAAAAGTATTTTAGCATCAAAAGTATTTTGAGTGCTGCAGAGCAGTGGATGACCTCATATTTCTGCAAGCACCAACAATTCCTCTTAATGTTTTATGGTATTTTTTATGTTCTATTATATGTGCCGAACACCATCTTGATACAGTGGTACCTCGGGTTACATATGCTTCAGGTTACAGACTCCGCTAACCCAGAAATATTACCTCAGGTTAAGAACTTTGCTTCAGGATGAGAACAGAAATTGTGCTCCGGCGGCACAGTGGCAGCAGGAGGCCCCATTAGGTAAAGTGGTGCTTCAGGTTAAGAACAGTTTCGGGTTAAGAACGGACCTCCGGAACGAATTAAGTACTTAACTCGAGGTACCACTGTACTTTAAACGAGTGTGCAATATATAATATATACATATATTACTAATAAATAATATCAAAAAACTGGGGAAGTTCTACTTCAATTTCATGTTAAAAGAGCCTCCCTGCCTGCGATGTTTCAACCTCACAATAGGTCTGTGTCAGCACACTAGGAACAAGAAACAAACTGGGATGGAAGTTGTCGTCCCAGCAATAAGCAGAACCTTTGTTTCCCTGTGAAGCTTATCATCCTATCTATCCAGAGAATCTTTGGTCACGCCAGCATAGTACTCTTGAAGATGTACTTCAAACTGTAGTTTGTCCCTCTCTGAAGTGCAGGACACCTAAAATTGTGACCAGTCTTCACTGTTTTGTTGAAGTGCCACTACAAATTCTAGAGTGCCTGAACCATAGTGAATGTACCAGAAAAAAGCCATTCAGATGAACATCTGAATATTTTACTGTGTTGATGGAAAAAGTATATCTGGCTTGATGAATTTGTGAAGGAGCTCTCGTTAGTTTTTTGAAGTACCATCAGTCCAACCTGGTCTTCACTGAGTGATTATGGGTCCTTATCCACACTTCAAACCCAGATAGTTTGAGGCCCTAGAAAGTGGGCTAAAAACCTCAGGGATGTTTACAGTCTTTACCTATGTTATTGAACGCTACAAGTTTTGACACTTACCTGATAGAGCTCTTCTAAGTTGTACTTAATTGAAGTACTGTTCTGAATAGCTTCTACAGCTTCCTTCAGTTTTTGCCAGGTTTCATCTGTGTAATTTTCAGGCAGTTTAGGTTTATCTGCAAGATATTAAAAATGAGTGTCTTTTACAGCAAATATATAATTTAAGAACATAAGAACAGCCTTTCTGGAGCAGACCAAAGGCCATTTAGTGAGCTTTCAATAGTGACCCACAAGATTTACTTCTTTGTCAAAACTCATGATCAAGGAAGCATTTGTACTTATGCTTACATACAAATAATCCCTCTAGGAGATGCTCAACATACCAGTTTCTGCCCCATCAGTAGCCAGGTCACAATAGTGACTTGCAAGTAAACAAATGAAAACTAGACATTGTCTCTGAACAATACAGATCTCTGCTAAACTGACCCATCAGAATGGTGAAATGGTTGAATTTGGGATGAGTCAAATGGATTGCGGGATGTGGGTAGTGCTGTGGGTTAAACCACAGAGCCTAGGACTTGTCGATCAGAAGGTCAGCGGTTCGAATCCCTGCGATGGGGCGAGCTCCTGTTGCTCGGTCCCTGCTCCTAGCAGTTTGAAAGCACGTCAAAGTGCAAGCAGATAAATAGGTACCCACTCCAGCGTTTCCATGCTCTGCTCTGGTTCGCCAGAAGCGGTTTAGTCATGCTGGCCACATGACCCAGAAGCTGTACGCCAGCTCCCTCGGCCAATAAAGTGAGATGAGCACCGCAACCCGAGAGTCGGCCACGACTGGACCTAATGGTCAGGGGTTCCTTTACCTTTACCAAATGGATTGCAGATCATGGGGACTTTGCTACTGAACTTGACAGTTCTATTAAGCAATAGTTGACCAGTACAAAACTAGATTGTCTTGGATTGCCAATCCCCGCCCCCCTAATTCAGAACTAAAAAGCATTTATGTTTTAAAAAATCAGCTGCTGTAATGTATTGTGTGCAAAGCTTTCTTGATTATTTTTCAGAATCTTCAGTATACAGACAATGCAACAGCCTGCCTCATGAAATGGAAATATCACAAAGAGCACATTACACAAGTATTCCAATATGCAAGTCTTCAAGGCAGGATTCAAGGTACAGTGGTGCCTCGCAAGACGAAAAGAATCCGTTCCGCGATTCTTTTCTTCTAGCGGGTTTTTCCGTCTTGCGAAGCAACCCCATTGGCGGCTAAGCGGATTAGCGCTATTAGCGGCTTAGCTGTTAAAAGGCTATTAACAGCTTAGCGGCTTTGAAAAAGGGGGGAAAAGCGGGGGGGGGGGAAATGGCGAGACTCGCAAGACGTTTTCGTCTTGCAAAGCAAGCCAATAGGGAACTTCATCTTGCGAAGCGCCTCCGCGACGGAAAACCCTTTCGTCTTGCGGGTTTTTCGTCTTGCGGGGCACCACTGTACTGGCTTTTATCTTACCATGTTCTAAATACTATATCCTCCTTACAAAGTGGATAAGATTCATTCTTCATGTGCTGCCACAGTTTCATGGATCAATTTTAAAATGCTCCCTTAAGCATATCATTTGTATGGAGTTTGAAAACCAAGCCATACAAATGTTCTTATTGACTTAGCATCATTTCAACATAATGTAATATCAAACTGATTAGTAGCCAGGGCTACTAATAAGCAGCTCTTGAGGCACTGTGCATATTCCTCATGTGGTGTGGCTTGAACATCAGATTTGCAGTACAGTTTATAAGCTAGCAGATGATGTTCCCTTTCTAGATCTACCATTTCAGCTGAAGATGTATCCTATCCTCATCCACAGACATTTCTACACTCTTCAATTGTGGCAAGAGTAGTATATATACAGCAAGGAAAGGAAAAGAAATACAGATTCTTCACAATACATACATAATTGGTACCAGTAATTTGTCAGTGAGGCATTTGCCCAACAGAAGCATAAAAAGAGTCAAATGGACGCTCAGTGAGAACTGGACTTATATACGAGTCAGGAAATCGAAATGCAAGATTCACATTTACCAGTCAGAAGCAAAGAAATGAGTGGAAAGTGTCTGGGAAAAGCAAACACGGTTTAACAAAAGACAGCTTGACCTGCATGTTAAGGGTAGACAAACAGGAATGTGTGTATGGTGGTGAGGCCAAAATTATAAAAATATTTTTTGTAATTACAAAAATAAGGACCATCTGTATTGTTTTTCTTTTGTAGAGTGATGGAAGGTACTTAGAAGTAAGGGCTTCCGGGTTAGCACCATTGACTAATGGCTGATTCCCTCCGAGCTCCGGAGGGAATCGGCTCCGCAGGATTTGGGTCTTGCCGCTGCGGCGACGCGGGGACCCTCAGAAATCACAGGCGCTGAAGCCTGTGAACCTGGTGACTCGGCAGGCACCATTTGCGCGCCCCCGACCCGCAAAGGAGCCTTTTTAAAGTTGGAGCTTTCGGGACATTTGGACTTAAAAGGAGTAAGAAACAAGATTCGGGCTCCACTTTTAAGTATGGAGGTCTGGCTGGAAGAAACATGGACCCTATTGGGACAGAGCTTCTCCGAGATCTGGTGTTTAATACTAAGGACTACCAAAAAAACCGGCAGAGAGGAATTGAGAGAGAATTAAGAGCCTCGGACGTGAGGTCTCCAGGCTGATAGTAGACTAAGACTGATGGACATTTGTTGGGGATCGAAACCGGGAAAGGGTGGGGTGGGGTTTGGGAATCCAAAGGGTGCACAATTATAATCTGTTTTTTTATTTTGTTTTGTTATTAGTATGAAAATTGGGGAATTCGTGGAAGGGAATTTGGGTCGACTTTAGAAAAAGGTTTTAAGAATGAGCACTGATGTACAAATATTGATGTTTATAAGTTAAAATTGGTTTTTCTAAAATGAATTAAATATAAAAAGGTCAAAAACTGGGGATAAGAACTTGTTGAACTAACAGTTTGAATTGGAATATAAGAAGGGGAGGTGTGGGGAAGTCAGGGAAATATGTTATTTAAAATACGGATTGTAAACTTTATGTGCTTTTAACTTTTTTGTTTTTTCTTTTTTGATTTTTTAATGTATTAAGGTGGAAAATCTCAATAAATATCTTTTAAAAAAAGAAGAAGTAAGAAACAGCCAATATACTCTATCATTTCCTGAAGTAAGATACTTCCTTTAAAAAAGCAAGTTAATTAACTTGATTAGAAAGCAGAAATGTTTTGAGACAGATATTTAAAAACAAAATATATTTTTTCAGAGACATAATGAAGCTCTTCAAAGCCAGAGATTAATACATCAAAGCCTGCTTTATCATTCTTGGTATGTGCATATCCATAAACTCCCCCCCTTACGTATACAGATATCAAAATTCACTAGAAAATGTTATATCCACCATTCACCCTAAGGTGGGTTGCAGCAGTTGCAACATAATATTAGAAACAGTTTTAAAAAAACTAACAGCAACAGAATTAAGGTTGGTACATCAGGTCCCCCATGGCTTTTTTGTCTTTTTACTGCAACAAATTAACACTACTACCCAGTGGCGTAGCGTGGGTTGTCAGCACCCGGGGCAAGGCAAGTAATTTGCGCCCCCCTAACCCATGGATTTTCGCCCCCTAACCCGTGGATTTGCGCCCCCTAACCCTAACCCCCAGATGTTGTGCCCGGTGCGGCTGGCCCCCCCTGCACCCCCCACGCTACGCCACTGCTACTACCCCATTTGAAGTTACAGTACCTAGTTTTGAGACTTTTGGTTAGGAATGGGCAATCTTCCCACTGCTCAGATCTACTATTTTTATTAGACTCCCAAGATTTGCCAACAAGTGACAAGTGCAAAAGAGGTGCAGTTAGAATTAAAGAGCAGGGTGCCTCTGAGCACATTCTGAGCATAGGAATTTCTTTTCAGAACCAGAACCAAACAGAACTCATTCTATCTAAGGAGTGCTACAACCCTAATTTAACACCCACATTACATGCTGCTTTAAAAACCTGAGTGTCCAGGCAAAATTCTTTGGCTTCCTCTCATTTTCCATCTAGCCTCCTCCATGTAATAAATATATGTATGCTGATTACAAGAATAATTTTAAGCTTTTTACTTGGGACTCAACCAAACATTAGAGGGAATATTTGACAGGTTCTCAAACTATGGAGACACACATGCCTCGAGAAAATACAAAATTCCAGAAATGATAGGATCCCCTCATTTCCTTCCCTACCATCCAAGATGAATGTCTCTGGCAAACAACTCTACAGGATTCACGTTATATTTGTGGAAATGATTGTATCCCTACAATTTTATCCTAAACTGACTGAGAAATAAGGAAAGGATGAAATAGCTGCTACCTCATTCTAATGAAAACTCCCAGTGTATGATTTTAGGAGGTCAAGGATGCTCTGCCCTGTTCTGTACCAGCACTGCATACTAGTACTTCAGAGCAGGGATCCTCACATGCAGCTGCAGGAAATAGCATACAACTTTCTTTAAAAATCTCTAAACACATGATTATGGAAAAGAGCTGTAATTTCACAAAAATGTTTAAGAAACAGAAGCATATACATCAATCTAAGTTTTTCTAAGCTGCAACTTAAAAATAGTCTGTCTTCAATATTATATCTTTTTGTCATACTTTTAAAAGCTTCACATTCCATTTAACTCAAGAACTGCAGCAAGAAAGGGGAAACCGGAGCATGGATGTATAGTGAAGAGCTGGGAATATGTTGAGAGGGACTGGTTTCATTTTTAGAGCCATTGGAGAAGTAATGAAAAATTCCTGTCCCTCCCCTCTGCAACCACCAATTACAGGGAGAGTTAACTCCACAAAACATATCTTTTTCAAACCAGCTATATGAATGAACACCTGACGCTTTTTTTGTTTGGCAAAAAAGAAAGCACTACACTTGGGGATAAAATTGTAATGGATCCCTGGTAAGTGGTCTGGTTTCCTCTAACAAGGGATTCCGTGGCAGAGTGGTGAATATGATCCCACACACCAAAGATTTCTGCAGAGTACGTGCCATCCCTCTTTATGTAGATACACATTTCAGAGATAAGGAATGAAATAACCATGTTACCTTTAAAGTTCTTGATCACTAACTTCTTGGCTGACCCAGGTTTACTGTTGGCAAAACTGGAGACAGTGGAAGAGGCAGCTTTGGTCAGGCCATTTGCGTGGTGTCCCACAGCTGAGGAAATTAAGAGGCTTTTGTTTTTGAACTGCTGCTGGTGGTGCTGCTGAGAAGAGGCAGCAGGTGACGAGGAGGAAGAGGAGGAGGAAGACTCTTCAGCCATCTTCGCATCAAGTCCAAAATAATCCAAGGAGTCCTCAAAGCGCAACTTCTTCTGCAGGTAATGGTTGGAAGAGGCAGCTCCTGATGAGGAGGAACAGGAGGCAGAGGTGGCAGGGGTGGTGGTGATGGTTGTGGTAGTAGTAGTAGCAGCAATAGAGGATGTGGAAGAGTTATTTCTGGGAAGAACGGAGGAGCAGGAGGTGATGGATTCAACCTCTTCTCTATCAGTGCTGCTGCTATTACTATTTAGCTTTCTTTTCTTGGAAGAAGATGAGGCGCCACCGCCGCCACCACTGCTGCTGCTGCTGCTGCTACCATCAGTGGCAGGTCTGACCTCCTGAGCTGCTGCTGCTGCTGAGGGGTTGGGGGAAGTGAAACCTGTGGGAAACATGAACACCACAGAGGTGAGCAGGCTGAAGGGCATCAAATCCTTCTGGTGGAACAGGTAGGAAGAGCAAGTCGCGGAAGATCTCTGCCTCGTCTGTCCAGGCAGAACAAGTGCCTCCTTGCCAGCCGGTTCGCTTCTCTTCTCTTCCCTCTCAGGAGGGAAGGAAGCCCTTGCCGGCCTTCCCTTCACCCCTTCTCGCTCGGATCGATCTCTCAGAAAAGGCGTCTGGCTCCCCGAGAGGGGAAGGGCAGCTCCGCCTGGCCACCCTGCCCCGGACTCCCGCGAACCTCTCTCAGCGACTCTGCCTCTGCCCGTCCCCTCACTTTCTCAGCTCCCGGAGGCGGCCAGGGTCCCCTCCACTCTCTGCCTCGCTCCTTTCCCCGAGATCACCTCTCTCCCGAGGAGGGGCGGAGAGGGGAGCCGGGCTCCCTTTCCCGCTCCCTCTCCCTCTCGCTTCCCCGCCACCTCCTTCGCGGCCGGGAGACGGGGAAACGAACAAGGGAGGCCGCCGCGCCGCTTGTTATTGTCAATACTACAGGCACAAGAGGCAGGGAGCCCAAAACATGGCGGTACATCCGGCCGCTCGGCATGCTGGGAGACCAACCCCGCCCGGAAGCTCCGAAAGAGGCGGCTGAGGGGGCTCTTCGGCAAGGGGAACTCCCGCTCCGGGTGTGCGGAGCCCGCGGGGGGAGACAGTCCCGAACATCCTGCCCTATTTCTCTCACTTACCCGCTCGCCCACTCGCCCCCGACCAGGCCCCGCGCCCCAACGTTCCCCCCCCCCCGGCTACCTGGCACCCGCTTTTCCTCCTGCCCTCTGACCTACCGGAAGTGCTCATGTTGCCGGGCGGCTGGTGGTGCTGCTGGCGGCGGCGGCGTCGGCGGCGCTGACGGCGCTGGGGGCGCGAGTCCTTCTCGTGCCCAGGCGGGGTGGTTGGGGAGTCCCGCGCTCCAGGCTCTGGTGATGTTTCTTCGCGGGAAGAGGCGGGGTTGCCGCCTTCGGAGTGCTGCATCTCCCCGGCGAAGTGTGTCGGCAGGTCTCCCGAACCACGCCGCTTGCCCTGGTCCTGGTTCTTGCTGCTTGCAGCAACTCTTCGTCCTCCTGGTCTTGGTCCTTCTTTTGCCTCGCCTTCCCAGCGCCCCAAACCCTCTGGCTTCCTTGGCTTCGGAGTTGCCTCGCGCACACGCGAGCGGAGGAGCTGGAGCTCCTTGAGAAACAACCTCTCCGTCTCACCGCTCTCTCCTCTCTGCCTTTTTGCAGGGGAAAGGGTGAGGAGGCGCGTGTCCCACCCCCTTTATTTCCTGGACAGAAATTGGTTGAGGGGATGGTCCCGGTTCCCGCCACGCCTCCATGCTTTCTTTTTTTATTATTGCAGTTCAGGAGCGACGTGAAGTGCGCCTCCGCTTTTCACCTACATTTTAAAAAATATAATAATAAAATAATAAATGCACATAGCATCATCCTGAGCAGGACGAGTGGGAAGTTGGACTTGGTAGATAGTTTCGTCCTCCTTGCTGGCTTGCGTTTTTTATCATTATCAGCCTGAAGTACAAATCGTATTTGCATTAGGGGAGGGGAGGGGTGAGATGGAAGCATCCAAGATGCTAATCAAAGGGTTAATACAAAGGCATTAGAACTCTGTGATGTCATACATCTGAGGCAAGTTATGTCAGTGGATACAGTTATGACTGTTATGAACAGCCTTTTGTGTGAAAGCAGCTGAAGTGTTGCACTGCTGTTTGCCTCAGAGTTTTAACCTGCAAGTGCACTAAGTAAAACTTATTTGTTATTTAAACTTTAAACAGGGAGTGTCTTCTGTAGTTTTTATAGGAGTAAAAATAGAACTAATTAAAGGGTCAAACAACCGGGCTCTTTTCCACATAATTCTGTAGAGTCTTAATTCCCACAGTGGGGACATTTAGGTAAAATATATTTAATGTTATGTTTAGTTTGTGGAGCAAGGAATCATTTCACAGTGGATCATACCTGTGCATTGTTACAAGAATTTAAGGTCTCAAATATGTAAATTAAATGTACAAGGCAAACACGTACATAAATATATAAACCACATGTCCAAAACAGTACAGGAAGATAGTCCTGAAACCATTTTGACTCTCCCAAACTGACCAAATGTTTCTCTGCAAGGAGGGAGGAAATGAAAAAAAAACTCCTCATTGTCTCTGTGCTCACAAATCCAGCCTTAAGGGCACATTTAAGGTGTGAATAGGGTGAGCCTGTGACCTGGCTCAGGAATTAAGTATTTATCATTACAAAAGAATGGCCAGGCTGCCCGTGTGATCCAATCAGTGACCATTGATGGGTTTTTTGCCAGACAGGATTTTGCTGGAGACCACCTTTTTCTGTGATTTATGTATGATGTATTGGGGTGGTGGTCTTGGGCTACACCCCTTCTGTGATGTATGTATGATGTTTCTGGGGGTGGTCTTGAGTTTGAGGGTGGGCAATTTCAAAAGTCTATACAGTGGTACCTCGGGTTACATACGCTTCAGGTTACAGACTCTGCTAACCCAGAAATAGTACCTTGGGTTAAGAACTTTGCTTCAGGATAAGAACAGAAATCGCGCGACGGCGGCAGCGGGAGGCCCCATTAGCTAAAGTGGTACCTCAGGTTAAGAACAGTTTCAGGTTAATAATGGACCTCCAGAATGAATTAAGTTCTTAACCCAAGGTACCACTGTATAAGGGCTGGCACACATTTGTTCTGGGTTCCTTCTCTTTCCTGCTTTGCTTCTCAATATTTTCTGGTTGGCCTCTGTTATTTTCTCCTACCGGTAGGGAACCCACTTTCTCCGTAAGGGAAAAAGGGCAGATTTTGTTTACAACAGCATATATGCCGAGAAATAAAGTTAATGAGGAATTTTAAAAAAGGAAGCATGATTATCATTTCACTCTTGTTTACTACAGAAGGCAACTAGATGACCCTTGGAGTCAACCAATCCTACAATTCTATGATTCCACTAGGGCAGGAAAGCTGGCTGTTTGTTGCTGTAGAGCACAATGAACTCACAGTATGCTACATTGTATATTAATAACAGCATTCTACAATGTGGACCTTCGCACACCAGAATGGCACTGCTCCCAGACAAACACACTTGTGAGGTATTAGTAAGCTTAGAAAAACCATAGAGTTTACACAAGTATAAAAGAAATAACCTGAAGGAGCACTCCAGAATAGTAAAATGAGGTTAGAGCATGTTCTGTGGTGGTGAAATATTGATTGACTTGGGAGTGTGAGGAGGAAATATAAGAGTATATTGGAAAAAGTTATGATTGTCTGAATGGAACTCTGAATCAAAGGCATTCTGCTCTGCAGTGTTTTGCCATATATCTCACTTTGGGACTTGGAAATCATGTCATTTGCTCTCTTCATGAGTACATTGGAAGCTGTATTAAACTGAGTTAAATCATTGGCCCCTTGAGCTGATAGCAGTTGTAGTTCAACAACATCAGGAGGAACAAAGGTTCCATGCTCTGGATGACGTTTGGACTACAACTCCCATCAGTCCCAACCAGCATGTTCAGTGATCAGGAATTATGGAAGTTGTAGTTCACCAGCACCCATGGTCTACCCTGAGTGGTAGCAGCTCTCTAGGCTTTCCTAATATGACTTATCTAAAGATGCCAGGGGGACCTTCCAACACGGGACCTTCCAAGCTGTATGTGACCTCAGAGACATAGCATAGCTATCTTAAATATACATGCAACTCAATAGTAGCCAGATTTTTAGCACTTCTGTTTGAAGAAGACTTCTTGCAATTCAGAAGTTTGTCAACTTTGTCTTATAAATATATAACATTTCAGAATGTGGCGCTTGTAGACACATGTTAAAATCATGTGAAATGGAGTCCAGCAAAATCTCCAGGAGAAGGAGGGTAGGGCAGGAAAGTTGTCTTGTTTTCCACAAGTATAGAGTATGGGAACTCTACTGTCCTAGTTTTGGTTTGTTTTTATTTTGAATAGTTTTAAAGTCAGTTAGCTCAGCAGTGTTAATTGCAACATACAGACAAGGAGCATATCTGTATTATCTGTTTTGCTTTTACGTGGGCTTGAAAGCCATATATTTTAATTGGCGGACAAGCACTGGGAGTGCAGCTGCTTTGGCTCAGCATTTAGCTGATAAGGAATGCTTACCCACTCCAACTTGCCCGAAAGATACTCTGTAGTTTTAAGATGGTTACCACATAAGCACGGACCCGCAGTGTTTTATACAAATCCTCCAGAACTTCACTGCCAAATTTAGTCCAGAAATTGTAACCCAGCAATAGGGGCAAGGGAGATGGAGATAACTGTAAAGAAATTGTAGCAAGATCTTCTTCTTCTTCTTTGGTGATCACTCGTAGCTGAGTAAGATTGTCTTCCATAAACATGGTTTTTAATAATGAGTCCGTAGGTGACTGTGGATGCCAATACTGGATCCACACGTCCTTCCACTGTGGGGACATTGGTTTCCTGGCAGGAGTGGATCACAGCATGGATTTGCCAAGCGTGCCTTCCTCTTAGCATGTTTCTCCCTTGCATCCTGTATTTGAGTGTCTTCAAACCCCATGACACCTTTGGTAAAGGCTGTTCTCCAGTTGGAGCGCTCACTGGCAAGCGTTTCCAAATTGTTGGTGTTTACACTACATTTTTTTAAATATTTGCCTTGAGACAGTCTTTAAATCTCTTTTGTTGACCACCAGCATTGCACTGTCCATTTTAAAGTTCGGAATAGAGAAGTTGCTTTGGAAGACGATAATCAGGAATCCGCACAACATGACCAGTCCAACGAAGTTGATGTTGAAGAATCATTGCTTCAACACTGTAGCAAGATATAGTTAATATGTCTTGTATAGATAGCCCTGGTCCTTTACATGGTAAGTGTGCAAGAAATTGAGCTGGATATGCCTTATCCCAAGTTAGAGGTTTTGCTACTTGTTCTTCTAATGAAATCTTAGCAAAGTGGTCAATTGATCTAGACTTGTTAGGAGCTGATACATATGCCTATAGGCAACCTCAGCTTTCTTCATAGTACGAAACCTCAGCAATGCAGAATAACTATCTTTGCATAGTAGGCTCAGCCACAAAAGAAAATGAAATTCCCTCACTGTGGGAACAATGCAGAATCACTATCTTTGCCTAGTAGGCTCAGCCACAACAAAAAATTCCCTCACCATGGGAACTTTTATGTGAACAATGTTTATTATCTAAACAGATGTGGGGGGAAAACTTTTGTGTGCTGTAATTGGTACACTGGTCGGGTTAGTGGAGACAGGAATTCTGACTAGCCCTGCAGAAAATACCTACCAGCAAAGAAACTGAAGTTAGTGATGGTTTGAAGGTACATCAAGATGGGGATACGTCTGCTTTTGCCAAGTCCCTTTCAGATTCTGTAACTAAATAATTAAATGACATCCATAAATATTGGAACTTGAATTCAGAAACCTGCTTTTGCACCAATATGAATGATCAAGAGATGGGCTTAGATGAGTTCTTTTCCATTCTTAATCTAAACCCTTCAGATCCAAGGCTACTGATAGTGGATGAGTATGCTGACAACTCAATTGCTACCTTCCAAAGAAATTATATTGGCCCTCCACCTACCGGTAATCTAATTTGTTCAAGACCCAATGTGGTGTCTTTTGATGGAATTTGAGAGGTTTCAGGTCAGTTCTCCACATTTCTTGCTGTACAGGAAGGAAGGAAAAGGCAGCGAACGATGGATAAACAAACATGCTCTGAAAGGTATGAGAGGGAAAGTCTAAATTCCGATGATGAATTCTTCTAGGAAGAGGCCTTCAGACAGATTGTCCTTCATAACTGGCCAGTGAAGAAATCCAGCAGAATAATGAAAACAAAATATGAACTTCAAGCAGGAATTCAAGCCATTTTTGGGACTTCCTTGGATTTAGGAAATTGTTTACATCATAAATGCCTGCCTAATTGTAACCAGAGGGGCAGCACTGAAGCTTTCAGGATCCTGATGTATAAGATAAATTTTGGTCTCTAACACATGTTTGCTGACAGAGTGCTGTTATTTGAATTAGAAGGTTGTCAAAATAATCACCCTCTGATGAAAAGTTAGATATCCATTCCCTGTATTTTCTAGAGAAAGGGAACTGCAGCCTGGAAAAGGCAACCTGAAAGGAAGGGGCAGGAAGTTTTTGAACCATAAGACTCCTGCCTTTGTCACCTGTCCTAATGATAATATAGATATGCTCC
The DNA here is from genome assembly GCF_027172205.1 of Podarcis raffonei. Classification (NCBI taxonomy): domain Eukaryota; kingdom Metazoa; phylum Chordata; class Lepidosauria; order Squamata; family Lacertidae; genus Podarcis; species Podarcis raffonei. Next base: position 40,343,832 of record NC_070621.1, on the reverse strand, counting down.
ACTGGGGAAGGTAAGATTCATTGTATTCGCCCAAACACAGGTATTGGAAGAAATATGCCCAGGTTAGAGGAGCAAAACTCCTACCCTGCTAGCAATTTATTTTCCAGAAATCTATCCTGTATCAATTCTGATGTTTCTTACGATATACTGTGTTTCGATGTATTTTCCCCTAAAACAGCTTCAATCCAAATTGAGAAAACAACCTTGCTACATTTTAAGCTGGTAATGTGTACATAGCCCAGATCTGAATCTGATCAGTCCCTGTGCATGGTACATCACTCATATATATAGAACCTTGAATTCCATGTAGGAACAGTACAATGCAACTGTAAAAATGTTTGTTTGTTTGTTTATTTGTATACCACCTTTCACCCATAGATCTCAGAGCAGTTCACAACATTAAAAAATACAAGATAAAAACACAAAATACATAATTACAACAAAAACAAACCAAAACAACAACCCCCTCACACAAACGTTAAAAAGAGGTATAAAATGTTAATCAGCCCAAAGCCTGGTTGAAAAGGAATATTTTCACCTGGTGCCTAAAGATATGTAATAAAGGTGCCAGACAAGCCTCCCTTGGGAGTGTTGCCACTATCCAGTGTTATACAGTGGTACCTCGGATTACATACGCTTCAGGTTATAGACTCCGCTAACCCAGAAATAGTGCTTCAGGTTAAGAACTTTGCTTCAGGATGGGCACAGAAATCGTGCTCTGGTGGCGCGGTGGCAGCGGGAGGCCCCATTAGCTAAAGTGGTGCTTCAGGTTAAGAACAGTTTCAGTTTAAAAACGGGCCTCCGGAATGAATTAAGTACTTAACCCGATACTTAACCCGAGGTACCACTGTATATTTCTTTTACAGCACAGACATAATGGGCTGGATCAGTTCAACGTGTTGTAAACTCATACAGGGAAATCTGGTAGGGAAAGACGGGACTCCACAGCGCCATCTGTTGTCACAGTATTATTTCATATACTGTATGAAGGCTGCAAGGCTGCAACCCCGGGAGCATGACCTGCTTGTTTTATTAGGAGCTTGGTAAAATAATATTTGAAAGGGGTACTTGATGTCAGGCTGTGTGGGAAGAGGTGATTCCAGCCTGGTTAATGAATATATACATAATTTATTATTTATTGAATTTATATACCTGCAAGGCCCTATACTGTACCTGGAGTCTCAGGGCGGTTCACAGAATAAGAAGCAATCATATGGGAGGCCCTTTTGATTTTGGTGGCAATTCAGTTTGAAACTCTAGCCTGCATCAGTTTGGTAATGCAAATCAGCATTTCTAAGTAACTTGAAATACCAAGTGACAAAAATACTAGCATAAGTATAATAATTTGGTTGAAGCAACAGTTCTGATCAAATGTTGAACCTGTGTGGGACGACCATAAAGGTATGACCATAAAGCAAGGATGCAAGGGTGTGATTCTATTATTATTTTTAATTAAAAAACCCTTTCAAAAGCACTTAATTATACATACTGTACAGTGAATTATATATATGAATATATAATGAATGTACACACACACACAGTATGTATAGGTGTGTTTGAGAGGTGCTTAGGTTGCAATCTGAACAATGCCCACTCAGAAGTAAGTCCTGCTTGAATTCAGTGGGGCTGCACTCTCCAGGTAAGTGGGGTTAGACCTGCAGCTTTCATCTCCAGCCACAAAAAACAAAAGGGCACGCTAAACTGTGGTTGATTGGTCACCATAGCAACAGCAGCTCCAAAGTCCGGAAGGCAAAAAAAGTGAGCTACCGCATGGGTTTCTGGGAGTTGTAGTTCTACATTTTTATTTTGCTTTCCGGTTGCTGCTGTGTTCTCTCGGAAAAGGGCCCCGCGGAAAAAGCAGTCCTCCGCGACGCTAGGGGGCAGTAAAACCGCGAGGGTTTCCTTTGCGGCTGGTGCGGGGGATAAAGGAAGAGCCACGAGAGGCCTCGTGCTTGCGAGGGCTCGAGGGTGGGAACAGGGCTTGTGTGGGAGCTGCTGCTGCTGTCAGTCGCTGGCCTTCCAGGTCCTCGGTTCTTAGTGCTCTCCCGGGAACCCCGCCAAGATGTTCAAAAAGTGAGTAAGGGGCGGGCAGGAAACGTGGGCAGGATTTTGACACCCGAAGGCCTCACAGCCTGGGGCTTTCTGGCTGTTCACAGAGGGATCCTGGGCATGCTAGTTCAGAATCGAGCCCCTCCCTCACCCTTCTCCTCAAAGAAAATATGCCTAGGATTTCATGTCTTTTTTATTTTTATTTTTACTGCTGATGACCTTAAATAAAGCATACTCAGGAGTATGACCTGCCAGAATCAAATGGACTCAAGTTGCTTAAAACCACAGACTCTGCATTCGCACCCTCGGTGTGACTTAATGTTTTATGTACTGTGTTTCTTTATTGCCCGGAGTGGTATCTGTGTGCATCGGGAAGTCTCATCTGAAAATCTTGTTCCCTTTGGCAGATTTGATGAAAAGGAGAATGTGTCCAACTGCATCCAACTAAAAACGTCTGTTATTAAAGGCATTAAGAACCAGCTGATAGACCAGTTTCCTGGGATCGAACCATGGCTAAACCAAATTATGCCAAAGAAAGACCCTGTGAAGATAGTACGTTGGTCAGTATTTCTCTTCACACTGTTTTCCAAGTTATATTGGTCTATTCATGTTTGCCGGTAATAATATCCAGTAATCCTGGAATATTGCTCTGTCATGGTTTTTATTTAGATGAGTGGATGTAAATATTGAAAGTTAAACCATTTGGTTTTGAGGAATATATGAAATAATGTAGGCATGCACAGTCTGAAATATTCACTTCCTTATTGCTCAGAATTGTGAAATTTCTCATAAACTTTGTATCTTCCAGTCATGAACATATAGAAATCCTCACAGTAAATGGAGAATTGTTGTTCTTCAGGCAAAGGGAAGGACCATTTTATCCCACGCTCAGATTACTTCATAAATGTAAGTGTGTTGGAGAAGACATGTTGGGTTGCAGTTGAAAGAGTGCAGCAGTGGGGTTGTCATAACTATTAAAGCATGCAATTTTTTTCTGCACTCTGATATGTGTAAATAGGTGGCTTCATAACTACAAGTGAGAAGTGAAAAGCCTACTGGCTCATTGCTTTGTATCTGTATTAAGTTGTACATTCTCCAGTGTTTTCAGTTGCTGTATTGTGCATTATGGGTATATTCATATAGCACTGATGTGCTCTTCTGCTTATGTCCTTTATTTTGTTTAGTGTGCAACAGCTTCCTGCCCATTGCATTACATATTTATACTTCCCTTTTGCTTGCCTCCAACTTACACTTTGCCGTTTATGAGGCTTGCCTTTTTGGTTCAGTTATCTTCCTCCAGTGCATCCACTAAGTTGAGGGGAATAGAAGGTTAGCTACTACAGTTAGACCGTGTGAAGCAAGGGTCAGCAAACTTTTTCAGCAGGGGGCCGGTCCACTGTCCCTCAGACCTTGTGGGGGGCCAGACTATATTTTGGGGGGGAAATGAAAGAATTCCTATGCCCCACAGATAACCCAGAGATGCATTTTAAATAAAAGCACACATTCTACTCATGTAAAAACACCATGCAGGTCCCACAAATAACTCAGAGATGCATTTTAAATAAAAGGACACATTCTGCTCATGTAAAAACATGCTGATTCCCAGACTGTCCGCGGGCTGGATTTCGAAGGTGATTGGGCCGGATCCGGCCCCCAGGCCTTAGTTTGCCTACCCATAGTGTAAAGGAACATGGAGGTGGATAAAAAGAGAGAATTACTACCTGTTCAATATGTGTGCGATTGCCACAACCTGGAAATGGCCAGAAAAGGGGGTGGGCGGAGAGGGCTTATGCTCACTCCACTGACATTTGTGGGGGTCAGGAATGTAACCCCCATGCAAAATGGTCATTGCCTGCTTTAATTGCTGGTTTTGAACAGTGAGGATCTGCAGTGCTTACTATTATATTATTACATTTCCATATCAGCCTTCATCTGAGGATCACCAGGCGGTTTACAATATAGAAACACAAAAATACATAACTTAGTAACAAACAAATATAATACCCCACAGTTTAAAAGGCCATAGGTTGTTTAATTAGCCAGAGGCCTGGCTGAAGAGGAATGTTGTTGCCTGGAGCCTAAAGCTATGTAACAAAGGCACCAGGCAATTCTTCTGGGGAAGAGCATTCCACAAGCGGGGAGCCATCACAAAAAAGGCCCATTCTCAGGTTACCACCCTCCGGACCTCTTGTGGAGGAGGCACACAAAGAAGGGCCTAAGATTATGATTGCTGGGTCTGGGTTGGTTCATATGGAAAGAGGCAATCCTTGAGGTATTGTGGTCCTGAGATGTTGCTTTATAGGCCAAAACCAGCACTTTGAATTGGGCACGGAAACTAACTGGTAGCCAGCGGAGTTGTGAATGAATTGTTCCTTTTCTGCTGAAGGCTTTTTATGACTGCTTTTTTCAGTTTCATGGCTTCTTTTTCTCAGTGTCATAGTTTATTTCGTAATTTGTTTACAGAATTAACATGAATGATCATGCAAGCTGCTTTTAAAATACCTAATTGAAATAAATGTTTGAATAAATGGATTTAAATTTCATCAATGTATTAAGATTATAAATACCTAGAACATACCAAGTGTAAGATCACTTTTTAGAGAATACATGGAAGTGGTGGAATATTTTGCTGGTGACACCATTTTTCTTCCAATACAACTTCATATATCTTTAAAGTACACGTTTGTATAATCTAAATGACGACTGTATTAAATGTTCAGATAACAGTCAGTGTTGTATCTGTTCTAATTTTCCCCTGCCCCTTCTCAGATCCATTCATTCTACCACATCAACAAGTTGATAAAGGAGCCATTAAATTTGTACTTAGCGGAGCAAATATCATGTGCCCTGGTCTGACGTCTCCAGGAGCTAAACTTTACCCATCAGCTGCTGATACAATCGTGGTATCCTTGGATAGCTGCCCTGTGTTGCTCAATATTTCTTTTTCATCTGACAGGGCAAGCTGTACTGAACATAAAGGGTTATGTTTTTTTTTTAAAGTTGCATTAAATGTTTAGGTTTTATAGTTCAGTGTGGTGATCTTTCCACATAAATGTTGACACAACTTGGGGGACAGCAAACCATTGGATGATTGTAGAGGGTCCAGGGACTGGACTGGATGATCTCCTTCCTCTACCTTTCCCTCGCATGCTTTGTCTTCTTAGTTTGTTAGCTGGCTACTTAGTTTGATGTGAGCTGCATTGTGAGACAATATTTATGTCTGAAAAGTGTGATTAAAAATAAAACAAATAAATTGGGTGGACATAATTGGTTGCTTGGATGCGAAAGGGTTGAGGTTTTAGGGATTGAGAGTCTTGTATTTTTCAGTGCCTCTAGCTATACTATAAACCTAAATGTTCCATAGTTACAGGGAAAGGTTAGTTGCTTCAGCATGCTATTCTTGTGACCATTTTGAAATAGTGTTTCCCTTGTTAGTCTTTCTGCTGCTGTTCTTGTTGTCTTTTTTCATACTACATATCAGATGTTTTCCTTAGCTGGTGATTATAGGCAATAATGGCCGAAGGAAAGCAACATGCCCTGTGTGTTGGAGTCATGAAGATGTCGGCAGAGGATATGTGAGTTAATTTTCTAAGAAAAATAATGTACCTCTTTACTGTCATTGCCTGTTTTAGAGTGGGGTAGCTCAGGCCAACATGAAGGGCTTGGAAAACTTCAGACTTATTTTGACTCAGACCCACAAACTCATCCAGCTGCCACAGTAACATGGAAATGTAGCAGTAATAGTAGCAGTAGGTAATACAATAAATATACTTTCTGCCAAGATACCCAGGATGGCTTATAGTTCTCAAATACTAAAGCAAATGGTCCAAAATGTAGAATAAAATTCTCTCAGGCTGTTGGTGATCCCTTGAGGAGCTGATGCGATCCACAGCATCTACCTTCAAATAGGTCTTTCATTGTTTTTCACATCTCTGTGAATATCTAATATTGTCTGATGATCATTCATGATGGTGTTGGCCCAGCCTTGTAAATAAGCCCACAAAAGTTGCTAAGCTGTGAAGTTACCTTTTGTACTAATTTGGTACAGCTGGCACCAAAAGTTCCTGTATGTCCACTCCCATGTCTGCATTTGGGTGCAGAGGAGGAGATGTCTCTCCTTGGGCAGCCTGCTTGGTTCTCTTCTGGGTGCAGAAGAGCATTGCAATGCGCTCTCTCTCTCTCGCTCTCTCTCTCTCTCTCTCTCTCTCTCTCTCTCTCTCTCTCTCTTTCTGCCAGCCCACTTGCTTGCATGCAATTCTATGTCAATGTCACATATGACTACCAGGTGAATGCTTAAATACAAACTTGCATTGTCCTTTTCCATTACTGAATGACAAGGCTCTTCCCATCACCTCTAACGTTTCACTTTAAATTTGTTCTTCTATTTCCAAAAGTATTGGAAAGAAGCATGCATTAGTGTCATATTTCAGACAAGTCTCATCTGATAGAAGTTGGATTTTAACAAAGAAAAATTACTAACATGAGTATGATGCTGATAATGATAATGCTGTCACTTTATCTTGCCCGAGGCAACACAAAGCAACTTAAAACCAAACCAAACATAACCAAAACTGAGACATACAGGCAACCCTCTGTTTACACGTGTTCTATATGTGTGTGACTGTTTCACGCATATCATGCCAAACCTGGAAGTTACCCAGAAACAACATAAAGCTATCACTGAAACATCACTAAAAGGGCAGGGCAGAACAGGGAATTTGCTGGCTTTTTCAATGGGTTTGTTATACGTGATTTCACTGACATGCGTGGTGCCACACAATGTAACCCCCATGCAAATGGGGCCTGCCTGTATTCAATTATTGAATGGATTTCCAAGTCTAGCAGAATTATAGGTTTCATTGGAATCTTTTATTATATATTGCTGCATCTCCAAAACAAAGCAGTAGTTCCTTATGGGTGTAATTCAACTGCATATCAGTAATAGGAGTACTGTAAATAAATTTTCTGATCTAGGTTGAAAGCTCTCCTCCACAAAGAAAGACTTTAGGTTTTTCTCCATTTACATAATTGTTCGGAAAACCCATAAATTATTCACTTTTCATTGGTTATAACTGTACATCCTCTCCTCTTTTTTTCTTTTAAGTGGCAACTAAATAGTGAAATGAAGCTCTTAGACAAAATGTATATTTGCAATCTGTTTCATAAAAGATGCATATATTCAAAACTAAGATCCAGACATGGAATGTGGGCTTAACTATGAGTTTTGAGATTTCCCACAAAAATGAAATGTCCTCAGCTATAAATTTCCTCAGCCAGGATTTTGAAGTATATGCCTTAATAACATTCTATTGCACTTTTACTGCTAGCATTCTCTGAGCCCTTGAACAAATATGATGATGGATAGATCTTTTGTGGCTGGCTAGAAAGTTCGGGGAATCTTTTATTATTACATGAGATTGTGCCATTTATATCCCTTCCAATGAACTCAAGGTGATGTACATAGTTCTCTTCCCCACCCCTCCATTCCCCACCTTATGATGCCTGTTGGGCTGAGAGATGGCAGTGTCACTGAACTTTATGGCTGGTGGGGCTTTCAACCTGGGCCTCCCAGGACCTAATATTGGCAGTAACCAGCACACCATGCTGGTTTTGCACAGATCAGTAACTGGAGTTCCTTGCCCAGGTGATTTGCAAAACGAATTGCCTTCCAGACCAGCAGTAGATGTTCATCCAAATCTTCTTCCAATTGCATCTGTTAATAAGTGGTGGCAGTACTCCATATTATTTAATAAGAGGGGCTGTAGCTTAGTGGTTAAGCTTCTTATGCAGAAGGGCCCAGGATCTTGTTAAAAGGATCTGAAATAGTGCTGGAAGAAAATCTTTGCCTAAGAGCCATGTCATTCACTGTGCTTTAGCTAGCTACGTTATAGTATACCTATTGGCCTTAGGTTAGTCATGTCCACAAATTTTGAAGGGTCTACTCCAAGTATGATGTAGTTCGGTATAACACAGCGTTGGCAAGATGGACCAAGTAATCTGTTTTAGTATACAACAGTTTTAAATTACTGTATTAACTCAAATGTAATTTTTTGGCCAAATACACCACGAAAATTAGGGTGCGCATTAGATTCAATGGCGCATTAAAAGGTAAAGGTAAAGGTACCCCTGCCCGTACGGGCCAGTCTTGCCAGACTCTAGGGTTGTGCGCCCATCTCACTCAAGAGGCCGGGGGCCAGCGCTGTCCGGAGACACTTCCGGGTCACGTGGCCAGCGTGACATCGCTGCTCTGGCGAGCCAGAGCCGCACACGGAAACGCCGTTTACCTTCCCGCTTGTAAGCGGTCCCTATTTATCTACTTGCACCCGGGGGTGCTTTCGAACTGCTAGGTTGGCAGGCGCTGGGACCGAACGACGGGAGCGCACCCCGCCGCGGGGATTCGAACCGCCGACCTTTCGATCGGCAAGCCCTAGGCGCTGAGGCTTTTACCCACAGCGCCACCTGCAATGGCGCATTAGATTTACATAAATACAGTATGTAATTTGATGTATGATGGTGATCAAATTAACTCCCCTGCTTCCCTCTCATCAACTATCCTTCCCTATAAACTATTATGAATGTTTGAACAAGAAAAAAATGCACTCAAAATTATAAATAATAAAAAGAGCAAGTTTTCTGCTGAGACAGGATTAATATGCTGGAAGGAGGGAGGATGATTCACAGTTCTTATGCTTTAAAAGTGTAAAAGACACCCAAGGTGTGTATGTGTTTATAAAAAGTTCCCAATGTAGCCATTTCCCCCCAAAATAAAATGCTCATAGTTTTGAGAGTTGTTGTTAAGGGTCAATGGAAGAAGTATTTGTCTTAATTTAACAAGTTGGTGTGAAGGCTAGTCCTGTTGGTTTACATTCTAAATACCTATCCTGGAGATCTGGAAATCAATGTTTGCTGTTCTCTTCCCCTCCTTTCCTCTGCAGTGAGAAGGTCAACAAAGGAATTGGCATTGAGAATATCCACTATTTAAATGATGGTCTCTGGCATATGAAGACGTATAAGTGAAGCAGCAGGAAGAATCCATTGCCTTTCATCTTGGCCTGTTTTTAATTCTTCTTTCAAAATGTATGATTAAATGTAAACTTTGTGGTGATGCTAAATAAATCAAGTGAATGCTGAAATATCATCAGCTGAGATGGTTTTCTTTACACCTGTCCTTTGGCGTTTTAACTCTCATGAACTGTGGTGCCTACATCCATGAAATTGTCAAACCAAGTTTTTATGTGCTTCAGTAATAGCTAGTGTAATAAATGACTACTGCAAATAACCAGAGCATGTACAAAATGAGTTGGTAATGTGCAGCCCACAATATCTGAATATAACCCTGATGCTTAAAAGCTTGCCCTTATTTTGTTGAGGCAAGTTCAAGGTTCTTCTATTAATTTGCAAAGCCTGGTTACCTGAAGAACTGGCTGATTCCTTATATCCCTGCCCTGTCATTCAGATACTTGAGGGGGCCTCCGTTAGTGGCTTATCCACCAGGATCCATACATTCCGCGGTGTGATTCTGATTTTGCCCAACTCCCTCCTGCCTGAGATTAGACAGGTTCCCTCCCTGTTGAATTTCAGCTGCTTGCCAGAATCCTTTCTATTTCAGCAGGCATTTTAAGTAATTTGTACTACACCTGCTTATTGAACTTGAACTTGCCATATTCTTTTAAAAACACAAATCAGTATTTTTATTTATTATTGCAACCATTTAGGGTGAAAGCAGTTTATAAACAATGAAAATAAAAATTTTAAAAAGCTGCGAACCACAAAAAAACATACACCCACAACTTCAGAGTGACTTTTATGAGGCAGCAGTTACTCCAGAGGCCTAATTTATTTGGAAACTGAAAAGCTTCAGAAACAATGATAGTACCTGCAAGTTGCATCCAGTGCTCCATGATCAGAACTCTGTGCATGCAATGGGCCTTCTGTCTCTCCTTTCCCTATGTGCCCCAAAAATCTGCTCCAGAGGGTCCCCAGTCCTGCAGGGGGGGAGGAAAGGAGGGGGAAATTCTGATCCACAAGCAGAAGTCTCTTGCACTAGTGGAACTGGAGCTCTGGATACTCTAAGCCTGTTGCTTAAAAGGAAAAAGAACAGTCTACTAGGCATGCAGCAGTCCTTGGAAACATGAAACTGCAGTGGATAAACTTTTAAAGCCCATGAACTTCATTCCTTTTATCAGCAACCTGTGAGGCCAGAAGTAAAAGTGGGCAGAGCAATAGATGGCTGCTATTCACTAGGTTACAAGGCAGAAATGTTGACCCTCCCACCTCCATCCAGGCAAGTAAGTTCTTACAGTTCCAGGGATGCATCGCACTCACGCAAGAATACTCAAATGATGGATCAAGTGAGTTGTGGCCTGTGAAGAGTCCTTAGGCTAGAGGACCAAATTTGACTCCTACACTTGAGGTTTCCCCTAGGTTAGGTTTTCATTACCCACTGCCCCCTCAGTGCATCTATCTGCATTGCTGCATATACTCTGAATGGGGTCTAGCAGTAAGAACTGGCGTATGGATGGGGAGTAGTAGCCTCGGGGTGCCTAATGGAGTACGTACTTAACCACATTTTTACATGAATGACAAGAACAGAAATGTTTTATTTAAAAACAAACAATAAGGTTGAGTGCATCTCCCATCCCACCAAGTCAAAAGGAAATAACTGAAGGCTGTTTTGAAGGCATTATTTGTATTTTTCCATCCCCTTCAAGCATGAAAAGCTGCCACTGTGAAAGGATGGAAGACACACAAACCCCAAAACTGCAAAAAATAGATTTAATTTACAGTAGACTGAGGATGATTTTTCATTTTAAATATTCATATACCCACTAGAGATTTTTGTTGACAAGGAAACCTTGAACAATTTTTCAGAAGGCAACAACTCAAATTCTAGAAGAGAGAGTTGTTGTTTTTAAGCCCCTATCCCTTTCCCCCACTTGTAAAGATTATAAAACCAGTTTGTGCAAAACATGTAGTTACATCATTACCTTCAAATACAAAATTTGGATCAGCTTATGTACATGCTGTTTGCTGAAGGATCCTATACATTAAGACTACACATTTTACACCCTTCACATACAATCTCCTGAGGAACAAGTCTTAATCGTTATCAGAGCCTGGGGGAGGCAAGAAAACCAAGGCATCGTTAAAGCTATGCCCATATGCTCTGAGTCTGTAAACTCCATACATCATAACGTGCATGTGATTAGGAGCTAATCCGCTGAAGGTGATAGCCATATCTGAACAACAGCCTTCCACCACCTCATCTGGGTGAATTGACATGGCCTCTTTAATGAGAGAACCAACTGACTTGGTGTTGAAGATGTCCTTCTTTTCAGAGTCTTCTGCATTCTCAGCATGTACCCCAGTGTACTTCAAGCAGACAGCTAGCTGCTTATCCTCGGAGAGCTTCCAAATCATGCCCCCTTGTTCAGGACACTTGTCTGGATCCTCAAAAACTTTGTAAAGGCGCCTTAGTGACTCTATGCTTAAGACGATTCCTCCATCACCGTTCACATACTGCAAGTCTCCAGATGTCTCCGTTCTGCCCGTGTAGAATGGCTGGGACGAGTCTTGTTTCAGCAAGAAATATTTTAGGTTTTCAATAACGGCGAATGTGGTAGGGTGGGCCAGGAAGAACCAGTTGAAGTCATCTTTGTAGTTTTCATAGGCAAATTTGTATGCTTTTCTCATCATTGACCACATGTCATCTGTGTTTAGCACGATGGAGTCAAAGACTTTGACCTTCTCGGAACTGTAGAATTCTGCCTTGTCACAGTGTTTGCTCCATGTATCTTTAACAGCTGCCCAGTGCCCAAGATCCTTTGGTTTGACAAGGATGATGCAATACACACGGATGCTCTGGCTCAATTCCAGGCGCTCGTCCTCCGAGAGGTTTAAAACGTCCTCCTTTTTGGGAGCCTGGAGATGGCGGTGCTCGTGAGACGTAGTGCTGTGGCCCATCTTAATGTGTCCTAGAAGAGTGACCAAGACGCAGAAAATCCCTCCAAGCATCATGCCCTTCACAAATGAGCCACTTTCGGATATCATGTTTCCTAAGAGAGATCTGGGTGGGTGGGTAGGTGGGGAAGAAACACATGCTTTTTGCCAAACATATATACAAACAAATACCGCATCTGAATTTGTAACCAACTACGGCTGCAATCCTCAACACACTAAGGAGTAAATTGCATTGAGTATGGCAGGACTTTCTCCCAAGGAACCATAGCTCAATGAGCGCAGCACATGCTTTCCATGTGTGCACAATGGCTTGAGTTCAAGTTCCAGTGGCTTGTATCCAATGCAGCATTAAGTAACCATCCCCATCAGTGCAAGGATTTAACACTTGCAACAGGACTCCGCCCCCTCTTTCTCCCCTGCATCCTCCCCAAATCTATTCTGGAGTGTTAGGAGAACCCACCCACAGCATGGTGGGGATTGGTGTGCGTTGAAGTATCATTGTGCAAGTGTAAATGATGGGATGGTTACTTAGTGTTAAACTGAATACTAGCCAGCATCTCCAGTTAGGTAGCAGGTGGTGGGACAGTGGCCTCCTGAGATGATGAAGAGCTGTTGCCAGTCAGAGGAGACAACACTAGGCTCAATAAACAAACTGTCTACCTTGGGTTGTCAACCTGGTCCCTACCACCCACTAGTGGGTGTTTCAGGATTCTAGGTGGGCAGTGGGGATTCTACGGCACAAGCTGAATCCTCCTTCCATCGAGCACTGGTGGGCGGTAAGGAAATATTACCACGAAGAAAGATGCATTAGTGGGCAGTAGGTGTAAAAAACGTTGACTACCCCTGGTCTACCAGAAAAAGACTTGAGGGAATCTAATAGAATCTTGTAAATGTTCTAGCTTCAGTGTCATTATCTTAGAAAGGCAGCTGTTGCTTTCAAGTGCTTAAATGAAGAGGAGGTTTAGCATGATATTTTTCCCCACTGGTGATAAGGAACAAACACTCATAACACAGCATAAAGTAGGATGGTATTTCCTGTGCAGGAGTCTAGTGGTTATATGCAACTGAAGTCATACTCAGGGTAGAGCCACACAAATCAATGGACTAAAATAAGTCAAGTTGATTTATTTCAATTGGCATACTCTGAGAATGACATAGCTACATAAAATCCTAATATCTCTGTGAAAGGGAGGATGAGGAAAGAGAGAGCCTTTCATGCTGGCTTGTTGACAAAGACATTCTGGGACTGGCTAAACTGTGATAAAAGATAACAACCTCTTAATTGGAAAAAGTGGTCATTATACCAGCAATAGTCTAACAGCTACTTGCAGTGCAATCCTATGTTTAATTGGAATTAAGTTTCAAACAGTTCAGTGGGGCTTACTATAGGAACCAGCTGCACTATTGCAGCTATAGTAGCTTTTCTCTCATATCCTTGAACTGTTCTTTAATTATATTTAAATACCCTTCTTCACCTTAGGGAGATTAGGTCACCATATATATGTGCTGCACATAGGGTGCAGCAGATAACTGGCCTTGCCTCCTGAGCCACTATGTTGGATCTGGCTCCACATGCCTCCGGGGGTGGGGTACGGTTCTGGTTAGTGGTCTCCAAAGGTCTAGTAAAATGCAAGGTAGATCCTGCAGACCCGTCACCTGCAAACATGGAACTGAACATACCAAACACTCTCCTGCAGCTATGCAGCAGGGGAAATACTGATTATGGTAGGCAATGTGTCATTCAGGGAATGCCTGCTTTCCATTACTAGTCTTCTCAGAGAGCAACCCTGATAAGCTTCTAAGCAGCCACCACTCTAACAAATTCCACAAACTCTACCAACGCTGGTGGTGGTGGGGAAAGAGGACTTGTATCAAGTGGGCAGAGCTCACTTGTGCACTTGGCAAGCAGCTGTATCGCCAACCACCCGACACCGGAGAAGGAGGTGTATCAGTTCCTTTGAGCCAGGCGACACCATGGATCAGAAACTCAAAAAGTTTGCTTTTCGTCATCTTCCACTCTCTGCCAGTGACTTCCTCTGTGGCCATCAGGGTTGGATCTGCTCTGCTCCCCCTACTGTGTCTCCTCCATCTGTCCATCTGCCTGCCTGCTTCTCTCCGTACGCAGCTTTCCCTTCTGTCTCCTTCCTTCCTTTTTCTTCCTCCTGCAACTCTTGCCTGCTCTTCCTGTCTTTCTTCCCCCTCCCCAGCTCTGCTGGCCCACACCAGCAACCAAATTCCTCCATGGAGGTGCCCAGAGCAGCCTGCATGCCTTGCCTGGCTATCCAGAGCAGTGGAGGAGTACACAGATGAGTGGGCAGCCTCCTAGCCACTCAGAACCAGAGCTGAAAGGCATGATTTTGGCTCCCCCTTGGCAGAGCCCAACCTGGCCAACCCCTAGGTATGCCCCTACAAGTATGGGGTGTTATTCAATGTCAATCATACTCAGACCACACCCACTGAAATCAGTGGCGTTAACTGAACTCAAAACCATTGTTTCAGTAGGTCCACCTTGATTATGAAGTAGTTGAATATCACTCAGTAAACCTATTTCCACAAACCTGAAGGATATTTGTTCTGATGTCACACAGTGGTCTGGTCAGTAGGTGGGTTTTCCAAAAGGAAAAAAAAAATCAATAGCACTAAAAAAAGAAGAAAAGAAGTGTGGCATGTTAATTTTATGCGCTGTATAAAATCTGAAAGCTCCCACCACAAAACAGCCAGGCAGGCCAAAGTATATATTCTGTTTTCATTTGGGATTTATACGTCAATGTTTTAAGACAATGATCATTCTCTGGCATACATATCTCTCACCTACTGTTTAGGAGTTTACAGGAGAGAAATATAGTGACAGAAAACTGTTAGCAAACGAAGGACACAACCCTATGCTGCAGTTACCCTGCCTGAGGGGCTTTAGGAAGTGGCAGAATTTGGCAGATCTGGAGCAACAGTGCTGGTATGACATATTCACTGATAGAACTTAATTGACACGCCAGCAGAAAATTCCACCAGCAGCTAGCAGAGTGGAGAAAAGCAAAGCAGGAACAAAGGTGTAGTTCCAACATGCCTAATCTAGAAACAGTTGAACATGGAACAGAGGTCAACATTCTTTTCTTTGGCCAGCATATATGGGCAGAACTATATAATGTTCTGAACAGCATTGCTACCTTGCAAGACAAAGTTACAGAAAGGTAGCAGTGTTGGTCTGCCATAGTCAAAACAAAAAAATTTTTTCCTTCCAGTAGCACCTTAAAGACCAACTAAGTTAGTTCTTGGTATGAGCTTTCGTGTGCATGCACACTTCTTCAGATACATCTGAAGAAGTGTGCATGCACACGAAAGCTCATACCAAGAACTAACTTAGTTGGTCTTTAAGGTGCTACTGGAAGGAAAAATTTTTTTTGTTTTGCAAGACAAAGGCATTCTTGCGTCCAGATCTACAATTCTATGATCTATGAGAAAAGATACTCCAGCTCCAAATAAATCAACTTAATTTCTAGGTTTATCTGGTTATGAAAGTCTTTTAAATAATTTTCACCTTAGCATTGTACATTCTGAGGGACAAAAAAATGCAGAGCATAGCTGCTGTGAAGCTAACATACCAATAGCAGATGCCCACACTTTTTGTTTGAATATCACCTAGTTATCCTTTAACTATGCTGTTGTAGCAGCAAAACGCCACTGTACAATAATGTTCTTTATTTCTGGACACAGTGAGATAGAAATTTGCACTAGGGGATGACTATTCCTCTAGACTGAAGATAAATTAGATATTGTGCATATGGCAGGAAAGGACCTAAGGAAGGATTATACAGATTATTCAGTCTTCAGCTGAAATCAGCACAACACTGTTGGGTCTCGAACTGGTGGAGTGGGAAAAGATAAACTACCTTTTCCCTTCTCTATATTTAGTTAAAGGTAAAGGTAAATACACTGCAGTTAGGAGGATAGAACCTGTGGTCTTCTAGATGTTGTTGAACTACAACTCCCATCATCCTTGATCACTGGCCATGCTAGCTGAAGCTGATGGCAATTGGAGTTCAACAAGACCTAAAGGTCCACAGTGCCTATCACTGCATTAGAAAGCTACTGTAGTCTAGTGGGTGAGAGTGTGAGTAGGAAGGCCTTAGCTGGTTCAGATCTTGGTTGGTTGAACAGCTAAGGATTCACAAGGTGATCTTAGGCAAGCAACTATTCTCTTGGCTCCCCTCATTGCCACCCTGTAATATGGGGATACCTATACTAACATCTCTTGCCCAGTTGTTGTAAGGATGACTGAAGGCCTTGGAAAACATGACACATGGTATGCAGCAGCAAGACAAATAGGTTTGATGCCTTAGAACAGCCTTCCTCAGCCTGGTGCCATCCAGATGATTTGAACTACAACTTCATTTATCCCTGACCATAGTCCATGGTGCCTGGGACTGATGGGAGCTGGAGTCCAGCAATATCTGGACTGCATCAGTTTGGGGGAAGGCTGCTTTAGAGGCTGATTTTGGCACTCATTTCACAGGCCACTCCCTTGTTGTCAGTGTCCTAAGGCAGCCTTGAAAGTTTCAAAAGCAGATGTGTGTGAATATACTCCTTTTTGGGGGGTAAAATCAAGGCCACAAAGATAGAGACGATCCGCCCCCTTCCCTGCTCCCTCTCTCCTACTTAGGCAGTTTGCATCATCCAGCCCTGTGCTGGGATCTGGTCTTAGTGCAGCATCTGTGCCTCAATAATAAGTCTGAATGTGTATGGTATAGTCCTAGAAAGGCTGTGACTCAGTGGGAGAGCATCTGCTTTGCATGCATAAGGTCCCAGGTTCAATCCCCAATACCATCTCTAGGTAGGGCTGGGAGACTTCTTGTCTTGAACTCTGGACAGCCGCTGCCTGCCAGTGTAGAGAATATTTGCCTAGATGGACCAGCGGTGCGACTTTGTATAAGACAGTTTCCTTTGTTCAGCTCATTAAACGGATGCACAAATGCACAAAGCTTTCAAGGAGGCCACTGAAATAAGGGTTGGGGGTGAGAAAAAGACAATGTGGTACAGCAGACAGAGCATCAAAACGAGGAATGGTGGTGGTGGCCGGGGTGGGGGGAGAGAGGCAGAATACTTGTGTTTTAGACTTTTTTTGTGGTGGTGCCCTGCCTTTATAAGGAAGTTCAACTTGAATAATCACCACAATCTTTTTGCCACCTGCTCACATGATTATTGTTTGCTTAGGCATTTCAAACTGACTGTTGCCTGCTTTGCAGTGCTATAATAAATTGTAGCCTCTCGTTTTTTTCTACAGGGGGGATGTGACATTGCATTCTTATTACTGTATTATTACTATTCTCCAGCCTGCCAATTATTGTATACAGCCCTCTGCAATTTGTCAGGATGAAGAACAGTTTAGGGTTTTGGTTTTTTTAAAATTAAAAAAAACCCAGCCATCTCCTACTCAGCCATGAAACCCATGGTCTCTCTCAGCCTAAACCTAAAGGGTGGTTGTGAACATAAAATGGAGGTTTGGGGGGGAAAGAGGAAAGAAACGGCTATATTACCCCAAGCTCCTTGCAGGAAAACAGGGACAGAAAGAATATGAAGATCTACCCATTCAGCCACGAGGCCTGCCAACCATATCCCTCAACCTAACCTAACCTAGCCTACCTCGCAGGGCTGTTGTGGAGATAAAACAGAGAAGGGAGGGAGGAGGAAGGATGGGATGCGAATGCCATGATAATTAACAAATGCTTAAAAGTGTCCTTGCATCAGGGAAGGGGAAGGGGAAGGGCCCCCCCCCTCCTGACCTCATAAGACTCACCTAGGTAGGTTGGCAATAGCAGGAGCTGGGCCAAGAGAAGCCACCACCGACCTCCACTTTCCCCCCTCCCGCTCTAGGAAGAAAAACCGGATCCGATTCCGCTTCCTCTCTATGGTGGAACCCGCAGCTCCGCCTTGGCCACGCCCCCCACGCGGACTCGTTTCTGGAGGGAGGGCTTGGGAGGAGAAAGCGTGACGCAACTAGCCTCTTAGAGGTAGAAAGAAAAGAGCTCTCTGTGCACGCTTATCATTTCCGGTACTCATTCGAGCGCTTTAAAAAATAATATTAAAATAATAATCTAATAACATTATTATTTAATAATAATATGAAATAAGTCTTATTTCATCTTGGACATTCTCATTCCAGTTTCCAGGTGGAAACTTTCCCCTCCTGCGTTTTGCATGAGAAAGTGGTCGCCTAGTGAGGGATAATATGAACCCAGGTCCAAATCTTAAGAAACTCTCCACTACAGTATTTATCTCCTCTACAGTATTAATTTGCATTGGGAAACCGGAAGTGTTGCTCCAGTGGCATTAAATCTATGACCCCTTTGGGAACGGTCTAACTCCGCGAGTCTTCCTTCCCTCGTTCCAGTTCACTTGCGCATACGTCTTCTTTTTCCAGGCTGTGACGCTTCAGCTGCCTCTCCCTCATTCACCACCGGTGTTGCCACGGAAACAGTTCAGAAGCAATAATCCTGGGAGGCGTGGCGTCTTTAAATCGACTCGACAGAAGGGAGGGGAAATAAACATGCTGCATTTAAATAAAACTGCTTCGTACAGGGCTGCATATGCCTGAGCATGTGCACAGTTCACTTCCACCAAGTACAGATTCACTTGGGTCAGAGCATCTTTGAGCATGTGAAGAGTTCCCTACCAGCCATGTAGAAATTCACCCAAGCCTGCATATCTGTAGGACGTGCAGATTTCCTTCCCGATATGTAGAAATTCACTTGAGTTTGGGTATCTCTTGAGTACGTGCAGAGTTCCTTTCCACAAAGCAGAATTAATCATTATTATTTATTTTTAAGGGTGGGTAAGGAGTTGATGAACATGTGCAGAGGGCCTTGCCTTTGAAAAGGAACTGCTCCTTTGCCTGCTCAGAGATTGAGTCTACTGTGAAATCTGTTGCCCCTGGACCTCATTCTTCGCTTGCCAGTTTGCCTCCCTGCAATGGATAGCATAGAAGTCAACTCGCCTCTCAGATATTGCTCTGCCTGGCTAGCAGCCAGCTTCAGATGCCAGGCGATGGCCATGATAATGCTCCTAATACAAATGCAGTCATCTGCCCCAGGCATCTCCATTCCCTGCCCCGTATACAGTGGTACCTTGGGTTACATACGCTTCAGGTTACATACGCTTCAGGTTACAGACTCCACTAACCCAGAAATAGTACCTCAGGTTAAGAACTTTGCTTCAGGATGAGAACAGAAATTGTGCTCCGGCGGCGCAGCAGGAGGCCCCATTAGCTAAAGGGGTTCTTCAGGTTAAGAACAGTTTCAGGTTAAGAACGGACCTCCGGAACGAATTAAGTACTTAACCCAAGGTACCACTGTATTAGGGGTTGCAGGTGGATTCTGATCTATTGATGGGCCACTGCCCAATTCCAGCTGGATCACCTAGTGCTGTTACGTATATATAAACATATGCATCAGTCACCCACAATAAAACATACCAAGGTGGTGTACAGCAACATTATACAAATACTGTATATAAAATACAGTATCGTGATGGCTATATGGGACCTCCAGCTTCAGACACAATATGCCACTGAATACAATATGCCTGGGAACAACAGCAGAGGTAGACTATTGTGCTTATGCCCTGCTTGTGGGCTTCCTGAAGACATTGGTTGACTTCTGTCATTAGAAGCAAGCAGGACTAGACAAAGAACAGATCTTCTTACATTTTGCTGGCTGCTGCCAAGTACCTTGTGGGTCACAAGTTATGCAGGCCTTGTGAGCTGGATTCAGCTAAGTGGTCGCACTAGCTAGCAGAAGCTCACGCAAGGACCTCTGCTAGTGTAACAGGCTTCCGGGCTTCATCCCCTCACCCCTGCTAATTGGTGTGTGTGTCTGTCCGGAGAACCCTCAGAATGATGCATTGAGGGAGCAGAGGGAGATAATTGTCCTTTGTCATTTAATCCAAGGCATGGATAGCCATTCCCCTCCCCACCTTGAGTGATCTGGGCACCAAGGAGCAGGCATCCAATGACACTAGTTTGTTGGAAGGGCGT
Source organism: Podarcis raffonei (assembly GCF_027172205.1). Classification (NCBI taxonomy): domain Eukaryota; kingdom Metazoa; phylum Chordata; class Lepidosauria; order Squamata; family Lacertidae; genus Podarcis; species Podarcis raffonei. The sequence goes on along the minus strand of NC_070621.1, from coordinate 40,323,797 downwards.
GACAAAATGCTACTGTGGCTTTCTTTAAATATCAGTATCTTGCCCAAATTAAGCTATTTGCCTTAATGGCAAACATAACAAAGGAAACAGATGTCATAAATGGCTCCACAGACTACACCTGTAGGGAACTTTTGGTTCTCCAGATGTTGCATCAGCCTCAGCAAGCATAGCCAGTGACCAGGGATGTTGGGAGAGGTAGTTTAGAAACGTCAGGAGGGCTGAAGCTATAGGCACACATATAACATTCAAGCTAGTCTTCATCTCTTTTATCCACAATAGTTTCACTAACATTTTATATTTGGGCAAAAGTCAAGAAAACAGCCGACTGTTGTCGTCTCAACTCTCCTTGAGTTCTCTTTCATGTAATGTGGAGCAGATTACAGAAAACAGCTGAAGCTAAATATTTATTTAAGAGGGCATCTGAGTGAGCTTTCTAACTGATGTATAGCATTAGGAGTCTATGATGCCCTCCCAGTTCACAGAAGAACTGAAGGAGGAGGTTCACTGATAACTTTGAAGCAACAGAGGAGTGACTGGCTACTGCCATGGGCCATATCTAATCTGGGAAACCACAGACAAGTCATAGAATCATAAAAGCGTAAAATGTTAAACAGTGAAAGCATCCAAATCCAACTTGAAAAGCTTCTGTTTTCCTTTCTTCCCTCTCGAGAAAACCATCCATAACAGTAATTATTACATTTCTAAGACAATAATGTGCTCTAGTTCTAAAGCAGGATATAATTTTGTAAATCTTTGAATATGAAGAGTAATTTGGAGCTTTTTCTTTCTTTCTTATGCCAGGCAGAAAAATTATATAGGTATATGTTTCTAAGTGTGTTGAGGGGGAGATGGATGAAAATGCTTTTAGAATCCAGGTAATGTCTGAGGAATATCAAAATAGTGTTTCTTATTGGGCAGGAATCCAAGGTAAGGTACAGGAGATTTTGAAGGGGCTTCAGAGATTGCACTGAGCACAGCCAAGTGGTGGGAAAGTCCTTTGTTTGAGATGCTGGAAACCTGCTGCCAGTTACTACTTGCCTTGATCATCTCCCACACCTGCAATATTTGGACATAATAGTCCAGATTTGCCTTTCAGGGCTCCTGCAAGGAGCATAATGTACACAAAATGTATTAAATGCTTGAAAGCACCATAGAAATGTTTATTGTAGTAGAATAATCTGAATTGGTATAGGGCAGATCCTGTGATCCATCACTTGTTAAAACCTTGATACAGGGCTCTGCTCTGCATTTTTTTTTTTTAACAGGAGGTTAGAACACCCTCAAGCAGCAAAACTCAAGGCTTTTTGTTACAGCTCCAAGATATATCAATGGTTCATCTATGGACCTCATTCCTGACCTTCGGGGTGTGTGGGAAGAGCAAAGCTCGTTTGTTCTGCCAGACTTTGGGTAAAAAAAAAAAGAAAGGGCAGAATAGCTCAGCTGTTGAGGGTACTGATTTTTGTTTCTTGTGGTTCTTAGCTCTTTCTTTTTAGGGTGTATCTAAGCATATAACAAATAGGCATATTTGTGTTTACATGAACAAAATTTTGTATCTTAGTCAAGAAGTGGGATGGTGGCCAGAGGAATAGTAGGCATACATCTAAATCAACAGGGAATTGGACTAGACAACCCTTAGGGTTCATTCCAACGTTACAATTCTAAGATAATATGTCTAGGGGAACAAGACTAAGGGTATATAGTAAGTGTATACATCTCCTTGCCTGCACCCAAGCAAACATGCATACATCCTTCATTTAAAAAGCAACATATATCACTTTGGCCAGGAATTCCCATCACACCTGGCCAGTGAGGTCAGAGGTGGCAACTGTCCAAAGCTGTTCCTGTCTCAGGGCCTAGAGCCCAGCATCCGGAGATAAACACAGCATCAAAGCAAGAAAATCAGCATAGATCAAAGCAAAAGAATATAAACATATATGAGCTCATTCTCACAACAACTACCAATTAGTTTGGGGTTATTCTGACTACCAAGATGGCGTTAAGGTGCATTCTCTGAATGTTCCAAGCAGTAATCATTTCTGTAGAACTTTCTGTTTGTTAATCCTTTCGGTAGAACCTTGCAGTCTGCAAAGTGATTCCAACACTTTTTTCTTTCAAGCCTCCTTGCGGCGCTGGGAGGGAGGGATTGCTCAGGGCTTTGGCAACACACCGATGGCGACACTCCAGTCCAGGCAAATACTTAGGCATTTATCTCTCTCCAGCAAATGTCTGTGACTGCTGGTTGGCATTTGACCTCCCGCCTTCCCTTTTATGAGGTGGACAGAAGAGGACCTACAAAAACTGCAAAAACGAACTTGGCCTGAAGGAGTCCATAATGGCCCAGGAAGGTCAAAGTTTGGGACAGGGAATATATGGCCCATACCCATCCAGTTGCTGCGAGACCAATTGATTGCTTGTTGCCTAAACATTCCCCAAGTGAATTAATTTTAAAAACATAAATACACCATACCATTAAAAAGTTCCTGTAAAACACCAATATTTTCATATGCCTATAACTCATTAATACACATACATGCACATATGCACACACATGTTCATATCTACCCACAAATGCATATCTATATAGACAACACACACACACCCTCCATAAACGCCACAGGAAGCCTTGGTAGCACTAACTGTAGAATCACAGAACTGTAGAGTTGGAAGGGACACTGAGTGTCATCTAGTCCAACCTCCTGTATGGTAGGAATCTTTTTGCTCAGCGTGAAGCTTGAACCCACAACCCTGAAATTAAGAGTCTTCTGCTCTACCAGCTGAGCTAAGTAGAACAAAATCAGCTCAGTTCAGCAAAAGCCTGGGGGGAAAGGCAAGCCTACCTAGCCCCGAAAAGATGTCAGCAACGGTCTTGGGTGGTCCTCACTGGGGAGAGCATTCTATAGATGTTGAGCCACAGCCGAAATGGCCCAACACCAATCTAGCCCAGTGGCATGGGCTATGGTCAAGGGCAATGGGACTCATGGTTCACTAACAGCTGGAGTGTCACAAGACTATGGCTCTCTCATTATCACATTTCTTTTTTTTTTTAAAAAAATATAATATTTATTAAAACTTCCAATTTAATACATAATCCAATACAAACCACATAAAGACATCCCAAATTACAACAACAACAACAACAATAATAAAGGCTAAATATAAATGCCGAATTTTATACCCCCATTTCTGTTTTTGAACAAGGGTCAGGCAAGGAGAGAAGCCCATTCTGTCTAAGAAGCCAGAATGAAACCCCATAACAGAAAATATTACTGAAAAAACCCTAAGGATTCTATCATGTGTGTGTGCAGTTGATGTCTCTTGGCTAACTAATAAAACCTTTGACTTTATTCCAGAGCTGAACTCTAGTACTGAAAACAGGGGTGAACTCTAGTGATCCTTGGGTGAAATTAAATCCTGAAATTATTCCCATGGGCAGAAGAAAAGCAGCCTGCTGATCTCAGAGAGAAGAAAAGCACTTATCTCAATCAGGGCTTCCCCCCCCCCAGCCGGAACTCACCAAAACTCAGTTCCGGCACCTCTCAGGTGGGCACCATTGCCATTAGAAGAGAACAAGGGGAGATGTTCGTGGTGAGTTCTGGCACCTGGTACCTCTGATCCAGTCCAGGAACTTCATAAGCAGGAAAGAGTCAGGGATCGGTAAGATTGCAGATTAATTTTACGCAATTGTAGTGACTGCGTGCTCTTGCTTTATTTGTTTAAAACACATTGGTGCGCTGTAGCAAGGGAAAGGGGCTTCTGCTAAATTTAGCCCACCCTGCAAGACTGAAGTCATTCAAGCTTTGCCGCGGATTTTTGCTCTTGCGAGCTCCTGTAGAATTTGAGAAGAATTAAAGAGAAGTAAGAAGGAAAAGCTTGCCATCTTGTGGCGAAGAAAAGAACGTCCCAGAATTTTCTGAACTGAATATTTCTTTGCTACAGTACAGTACAGTACAGTACAGTACAGTACAGTACAGTACAAGCAAACTGAATTGTTAAGCTCAATAAAAATAGGCAGACACACCAGGGGCAACTTGTGTATTTGGCAACATAATAAGTTACTGTTAGAAACATTTATGCTTATGATATATTCATATATAATTTTAAACCTCTTTATTCTATTACATCCTTTTACAAGTTAAGTTGTGTTTTTAACCCAGTTACATGGACCACTAATTTTGCAGAGCAATTCAGCCTTGAAACCAAGCCAAAATGGACAGAACAGTAACATTTGTGTGTGTGTGTGTGTGTTTGTATGAGAATGGATTTTGCTTACAAAGAGGGCTAAGAGGCAAAGAAGCAGATGAGCAAGCAGACAATCTGGACTTTTGTTACTTTGAGCTTTGTGCCTATGCGAAATGTGAGATGTTCCCATGCATGTGAAGAGGACCGTATTGAAACAAACCTGGATTTTGCCTATGCTACTTTAGCAGCCCAATGGCATTCTGGATCTTGTGAGATAGCACAGTGCTTCACCACCCCATATGGATATACGGACAATTTTGCCTCAGTGCTAATTTGGAGAAGGCAATTCGGTGGAGAAGCCAAGGTGGAGAAGGCAGGTTGGCACAGAAAAGCCCATTAAGGTCTAGTGTAACTGAAAAGACCAAGAACCAATTGGGAGGAAGACAAGTAAAAAATGGATTATAATTCGGAGAAGACTTAAACAGCAATATCCAATGAAGCACGTGTCTGCAATGTTCAACTGTTCCCCTATTTTTGCTTGTTGCAGGATCTCTTCCCTGAATCCTTATGTTATGTGTGAGAAATAGTATACCCTAGGTAGGATAAATCAGTTACTACAATTTCTATTCTCCATGTCAAGGTTTACTCTTCATGAGGGAGAGAACATCCTTGCTGTAACATTTGCTTATCATATAAAGCTTTAAACTTTTATTTTTGGTCTGGTTGGTTTTCCTGGCATTCTTGCATTCCTGTTTTGTAAATAATAGATCTTCTCTCTACCCACATTCTCCACACCATACATAATTCTGTATACATCTATCATATCTCCTGTCTTCCTCTTTTTCTTCCAACCAGAAACCCCAAATGATGCAATCATTCCTCGTAGCTGAACTTACATAGTTTTCTCATAGTTGCTCCATCCCCTTGATCATTTTGTGTGCCCTTTTCTGAGCCTTTTCCAACCCACAGCATCCCCCTGAGGTGAGAGCCCCAAACCCAGAGCGAGAAAGCAGGCAAAGTGGAAACATCCAGTGCAGCTTACTGGAGTTGAGAAGGGAAGCTTCTGTAAGGCAGGGAATTTACGCTTAAACAAAGACTGTGGTAATGTAGCAAGCAGTACAGTATACTTACAGAAGGAAGTGAAACATGCAAACGGACAGGAACAATGATGGGAAGAGCGCTCAGAATTGTGAGAGTAAAGGGCTCAGCCTAGAGTTCTGATTATCCTTATAATTGACATAGTGAGTATGGTATGACAATTACTTGTTATTATTTTAATAATAGTAACTTGGATGAGCTATCCCTCCTTTAAATGGTGAATTCAGGTAATGAGTGCCAGCAGGATTCAAGCCGAAAAGGGTATTGACATGCTCAGAGAGAAACCCCAAGGTTTGCAGAATCAAATCAAATCAAATCAAGTCAGATCAAATCAAATCAAAACAAACAAACAAACAAACAAACAAACAAACCCACACATAATAAAACAAAAAATAGAGGGAGAGGGGAGAGAACCGCCAGTCCAATGAAGACCTAATATGCTCAGAAACCACAGAATATTGAGTGTCAGCTGGGGGAGAACCCCCTTCCCCCAGTAAAACTGATGAACACCTTACAATTTATAGTATACATGGAGAGGGCATCACTGGCTGGCTGATGGTCTGAAACCCTGAAAAAGATCTCTCTGGTTCGGAGTTGAGGATATAGGTTTCATTTGTATATTCACATTTTGCATTCTGAGCACTGGCATTCAAGTCATAGCTCTGAACGCACACGGCCGGGGCAATCCGTGTTTCGGACCATTTCCCAGCATGAGATGCAGATGGTGGTGATCAAATCCTGCAGACTGGAGGTCATTCTGAAGTGTGCATTATATATCTTCTGTTCTGCATCATCAAGCCCTACTTCAGCTGCTGTTGATCATGTAACAGGGTGCTGGGGATGTTTTTCAATGAGTTGTAACTTGCTGCTTCAACAAATTGCTTTCCTGCTGCTGTTTAAGGCAGGTTCTCTCCATGCTCTTGACAGCATGACAAATGCAGCAGCAGATTTCAAGTGTCACCCCAATACATTTTTGACCTTTCTGTCCCCCTTTTACTGGAAAGAAGATTAGCAAGGAAAAGCTCTTAACCTGATGTGGCTCTTGAAGGCCTGTAACTGGACTGACAATATTGTTTGATACAGGAACGAGCTAGGTATGACACTCACAGAGTGAGAGTCAGAGATGGACGAATCTGTCAATTCTGATTTCTCTTATTTTTCCAACTTCAGCTCTCCACATTTCCACACAATTTGTGATATTTTTTAAAGGAAGCAATTCACACAAATATGCACACATGCTTGTGTTCTCCTAATAAGCACAGTTTTGGATGAAATTTTGCCTGAAATACACACTTTTGCAAACAATATCATTTAATATGTTGTTGTTGTTGTATGGTAATTTCACTAATGCACACATTTTCATAAACTCCATTCAAGGAGCAACGGGGGTTTGTTTAACCTGTCACTTCTCCATACCAGAATAAAAGCGCAGGGTGTTCTTATCCGAGAGATGTTGTTTTTAGATGACACCCTTGACTGTGCACTCCAAGAAAGGTCTGCAGATACTCATCAACCATTTTGCCCAAGCCTGCGTGAAGGTTGGACTCACTATCATCCTGACAAAAGCCAACATCCTGGGTCAGGACGTCGACAGCACTCTACGCATCAGCGTTGGTGACCACACATTTGAAGTCTGCCTGGGCTCCATTGAAACCAGCAACTTTTCCATCATGCTGAGCGGGACAAGCGTATTGGCAATGACTTGCCTCTCCAAAACGGTTTCGGAAAATGTGACACTTGCAAACAATACCAAGATGAAGGTCTACCAGGCTTGTGTGCTGAGCATGCTGCTTAATGGAAATGAGTCATAGGCAACTTACACTGACCAGGAGTGCTGCCTCAATGCCTTCCACATGCATTGCATCAAGAAGATTTTGGGCATCACATAGCAACACAGTCTCAAGCAAATATATGCTCTCTCAGCATGTTCACACTCCTGTTTCAGTGATGTCTACACTGGCTTGGTCATGCCCACAGAATGGAAGATGGAAGGCTCATCAAGGATGTGCTCTATGGAGAGCTGGCTCCAGGCACCATGCCTTTGGCAGACCAACTCTATGTTACAAAAAATGTCTGTAAACGTGACATGAAGGCTGGCAACATTAGCACCATCTTATAGGAATCGCTTGCAGATGACCACAGTGCCTGGAGACAGACAGGTGGTAAATACACAGCAATAAATAGAGGAGAAATGATTGCTGGGAGGAGTGCAGAGAGAAGAAATTCCATTGCGCAATTGTAACAGCAAAACAAGACACCTTCATTCGCTCCAGCTGCAATGAATGTCTCTGCCATATTGGTTTCTACAGCCACAGCAGGCACTGTAACCTCTAATGGTTTGACCTTACCCCGGATGGCACACTCTTTCATGGTCTCTCAGGACAGGAGAATGCCAACAGTAGCTGTCAGTATACTCCATTCTTGGTGGGTATGGAGTAAGAGTTAGTCTGCCTAGGTAGGATAATTCATGTAGTCCAATTTCTATTTTCCGTTTCTATGTTTACTCTTCATTAGAGAGACAACATCCTTGTTGTAGCGTTTGCTTAGCAAACGAAGCTGGTCTCCCGAGGCAGACGGATGCCAGCAATGTCTTATACAGGGCTGGGAAACCTGCAGCTTAACAATTGCATATAGTATTGGCTTAATTTTATTTGGCATTGGGCCTGATTTCATGCTGGTAGCAAGGAGAGAAATATGGGGGTAAGGGAAGAGAAAGGCAATGGCAGAGAAATAAATAAGAGAAAGAAATGGGGATAACAGAAAGAGAGAAAAATTCCCCTGCTTTGACTGCTAGCTCTCCCACTTTTGATGCTAGATCTGTCCATAACTCTCTTCAGCCCTGCCCACCACTGATTCTGGTCCCTCCCACATATTTTTGTCCCCACCCACCTCTGGCTCTGGCTCCACCCACTACTGACAAGTGGGCCTCTGAGTGAATGAAGCATTAAGCAGAAAAAACAAGGTGCCTCACCCTTGTCTAATAAGTTTCCACATGGACATTAAAACCACTGGTCATTACCTATGAGTCACAGCTTCCCCATTTCTGGAGATGAGCTATAATCAAGATATGCCTGATGGCAATTTTATTTCAAGTAATGTCAAACTGTAACCACTGACATGCCTACTGACGTCTTTTGCAGCGGCGGCATTTTAATGACCGTCCAGTCCCTGGAAAAAAGGTCTCATTTATCTCCCTGTAACCAGAGACTTCTGTCTGTTGATGGAGAGTTAGAGTTCCAGGCTGAAGTTATTCAAGGTTGGTAACTAAATTTAGAGGCAGAATTCACATCCATTATTCAATCTTTAATAGCATTTCTGCATCCAGTGGTGTGCATTGTCTGAGTTGTTGTCTATAAAGATAACATCAGCATAATTAACTAGCCAAGTGCTCAAAATGCAGTCAATTATTGGTGTCTCCTTTTGTAATTTACTTTCGATGCATCTGGAGTTCTTCACTATAAACCCTAAATTCTGCAAGCAGATTCAGTGAATGTCTATATCTATCCCTACACCTATCCATCTATCTGCATGCGTGTATATACCGTGTGTGTGTGTGTGTGTGTGTGTGTGTGTGTGTACAGGTAGAGCTGACTGATGCAACAAAACCCTGATGGAAAGGGATATTATGATCTGCACAGGAAAATAATTAATATTAGTACATGAATTAAAGCAGCTCACTTTGAATTCCCAAGTTATGAGCAGCAAGGGAGCACTGAGTGGCATGGGCCAGGATAAACAGTAGTTTGCAAAAAAAATCTATACATGGCTGGAGGGAGAGATTATTTTTATTTACTGAAATATACTCAGAGTCGAGAGTGGATTTCATGCTCTTTATTAAGCTCATAGTGGTGAGGAGGAATGGAAGTTCCCCACAATATCTGCTTTATTTACACAATGGGCTGCACGTGATTGGCTAATTCCGGGATTCTCCTGTAGGCCAATCAGGTGGTGGATTCACTTCCACCTGGAGCTGCATTGGGTGGCTCCTGCGGACCAATCATACTGCTGCATTGTTCTAGGACCAATCAGACTGCAGCATTCTGGATCCTATTGTTCTAGGACCAATCAGACTGCTGCATTTTGGATCCTATTGTTCTGGGATCAATCAGACTGCTGCATTTTGGATCCTATTGTTCTAGGATCAATCAGACTGCTGCATTTTGGATCCTATTCAACTCAGTACATAATGTTTACAATATTTGAATACTACCCAATAATGTTCTCTGGGCCAGGTCTGGCCCTACCATTAGGCAGAATGCAGTGACTGCCTTAGGCAGTGGAAACTGGTGTGTGTGTGTGTGTGTGTGTGTGTGTGTGTGTGGAGCACTGCCTCACCAATCGCAGTGTGCCTTCAGCTAGCCCGTACCTCCTGGTCTTCTCACTTGCCAGCAGTCCAAGGGATAGTATTGACTGTCAACCTTCTCTTCCTCCTTAGTCTCATCATTGCCCTTGTCAAACTAAGCAGGAACAAGGATGGGGATGGAATTAGAATGTGTAGGCTGTGGCCTCCTAGAGCCCTCCTCCTTCCGAAAGCTGTGAAAGAAAAGGGAAGAGGACTTTAGGACCCTGCCAGAGTCTGATGCCTCCTTCCTAAAGCCCAGAGCCTCCCTTACAGGGCTTTGAGATGTGGTACCCTCTCTGCTCAGTCCAGGTCTCCCTGCCTTCCACACTGCCTGATAGAGAGAGACAGCTAGACAGGAGAGAGGGACAGAGAAAGAGGAAAGTTAGAGAGAGAGAGTTAGAGAGGAAGACACACACAGAGAGAGGGAGAAAGAGAAAGAAAGAGTAAATGTGAGAAGACACACATACAGACCCATCCATACATATATTTAGAGAGAGAGGGAGCAGGGGAGAGATGCATGACAGTTGCTGGAAATATCTCCCTTGGTTTGCAGCAGTGCTTTTTTCTAAAATAATAATAATAATGTTTAGAGATACTCTCATTTTGACTCAAGAAAATCTCCATTTTATAGTTCAAATCGGGAAAAATAAACACAGTAAATGGACAAAAGTACAAAGATTCACAAATGTTTAGGGGTATGCGTACCCCTGCATCCCTCCAGAAAAAACAGCACTGGTTTGAAGTATCTGATCATTCTCACGATAACTCAGCCTTTGAGTTCCACATGTTGTTCAGACGCTTCTGCAGATGCACACCACACAACTAGGGTGAGAAGAGCAACAGCTTCAGCTGCCAAGGTAGATACGGCATCAAAGTCAATATGCAGTAATACATGCCTCTCAGAGAGTCAGGATGACAAGCTGTAACTTGGAAGAGGCAGGCATTAAAAGAGAAAAAAAGTGTGATTGGCACAATGTGAGCTAGATTCATAGATAGCATGACCAGATGCAAAAGATGCTGGGGATCCTGTTAGTGAGTTGATTGATACTTTTCAAGGATCATTTGGAAAACTGCCTGGCTTGTAGCAGACTTGAACAGATGTGCAGTCTACGCATTTTGCATGAGGGAAAACGAAAGATGTGCAATGACAAAATACAGCCAAAATAGTTTTTTTTAAAAAAAATTCAAGATACGTATTAGCATTAATAAAAAGCATATGTCTATTTGCTCTGCTATCAGAATCAAAGTTTGTTGCTGCTGCAAAATTCATCCCAGGAGGTATAGTCTTAAGTTGCAAGCACAATGAGCATTCCCTTTTATGGCCTGACATCTCATTCTGATTTGACTGCACAAAGTTTGCAGGGAGGTTATACAATGCCCACTGTTTATTGAGAATTGTTTATGGGGTGGTTTTGCAGTGGCACATCAAGCAATTGTTATTCCACATTTCCCAGTGCTTCCTCCCATCACTTTCTTTACTGTAAAAAGTCATTTAAATAAAAGCAAAAACTTGTCATATTGACAATCTAACTTCTGCATAAGTTTTGTGCAAACAAATCTGAACAAATGCTTAATAAAGATCAGGCGTAGTCTAACCCAGGCATAGGCAAACTCAGCCCTCCAGTTGTTTTGGGACTGCAACTCCCACCATCCCTGTTAGCTAGGGATGATGGGAGTTGTAGTCCCAAAACATCTGGAGGGCAGAGTTTGCCTATGCCTGGTCTAACCTCTGTGTAAGCTTTGTGCAAGTAAACCAGGATGAACGTCTGGAGGAGCCTTTTGCCTGGTTCTGAACCACCTCCGCCCCTAGATATTGTTCTCAACATCTTTCCTTGGATAAGTGTTCCTTTGCAGTTTCTACCCTCAACTGGCCTTCCTTCCTGAAACTCCTTTGAGCGAAAGGGCGATCTGCTTACCACCATGATTCCGAGCTCCTGCAATGGTTTTCCAAAAGAAACAGTAATCAAGATTTTTTATTTTTTTAAAAAAAATGCTGAACTGGTTCCATTTTATGTTTTCTTGGGGAACTATTTTGTTATTTCACAAGAGCACGTTGGCTGATGAGGTCTGCCAGCCCTTGTGGTAATAAATCAACGGAACACAAAACGCTATGTTGCAGCTGCACTGTAGCTGATTAGACTCCCATTCAAGGAAAAAGGCTTAGGCAATGCCTTTCCTTTCTTAGCCACCTGTACTGTGCTCCTCCTTTTCCCCTTGTGAAACAAGAGGAAAGAAAGACACTCAGAATGCAATTCTGCAATTTCTTCTTTGGAATGATAATCTACAAATGTATATAGGTCAGAAGAAGGAGAGACCTTGTAAATTGACGGAGTGTGAACCAGTAAAGGAAGTGGCCAAAAGTTAAGCGAGCGTCTGGTAAAAACACAGCTCTGCAACATTTTGTTGATGGTTAAGCCACTAACAAATGCTGGATTGATTTAAAGGCTGATCTTGACAAAACAGACAGCAGATTAAAACATTTTTTGTTAGAGTAGGGATAGCCAATGTTATGCCCCTCAGTCCCTTACAATCTGTGATGCTTGCTAGCACTGATGGGAATTGTAGCTCAATGTCAGGAGCGAGCCAGCAGCAAACTGATTAATTGAAACCAAATATATGTAAAAAAAGAATCACTGGCTTTTTGGTCTCAAAGGATTTTACCAATTGTTCTAATATTTCAGGTGTATGAGAGGCCGTGAAAGCTGCCGGTCCAAATAGTGTCCTCGGTGAGTTAAGGACATACCTTGCATGCAAAGACAGACTCCGGTGGATTGAGTGGATGAGACCAACAGTGGATTTCAAGAGGGAGAGTCTTCCAATTGACCTCTTCATCATGACAGCTTCTTATGCATTTGAAGAGTGTGAGCATGTGTTCCCCCTGACTGCCCCCCACCCCGGTTTTCTCTTCCCTAGATTAAATATTTCTTCTTAGGTCTTGGTTTGCTGACCATGGGAGGATCTGCACTTGTGGTTTATAACATTAATAATGTGTTATTGGGACGCGGGTGGCACTGTGGGTTAAACCACTGAGCCTAGGACTTGCCGATCAGAAGGTCGGCGGTTCGAACCCCTGCGATGGGGTGAGCTCCCATTGCTCGGTCCCTGCTCCTGCCAACCTAGCAGTTCGAAAGCACGTCAAAGTGCAAGTAGATAAATAGGTACCGCTCTGGCAGGAAGGTAAACGGCGTTTCTGTGTGCAGCTCTGGTTTGCCAGAAGTGGCTTAGTCATGCTGGCCACATGACCCGGAAGCAGTACGCCGGCTCCCTCGGCCAATAAAGCGAGATGAGCGCTGCAACCCCAGAGTCAGTCACGACTGGACCTAATGGTCAGGGGTCCCTTTACCTTTACCTAAAGTGTTATTAAAATGTGACACCAGAGGGTGCAATGAGCCACTAGCAGTAGGGAAACTGCATGTTAAAGGTAAGGTAAAGTTATAGAATGATATATCTAATGTTCTAATAACGTTTAAAAGATCAATGTAGATGCAGCCCATATTTTCCCTTCTCTGAACATGCTCCATTTGGACAACTCCAGCCTGCTCCCTCAGTTTTTTATATGCAGCCAATTATCTGGGTGATGAGGCTCCAGGAGTTCCTGCACCTAATCTAGGGTTTGACCTCCTTTGAATGATGTAACTGGATACTTAAGGCTTTTGGTATTATTTGCATTTATTTACAAATATGCAGGTTGAGCATGGATGGAGGCTTTGCAGCTTAAACCAGGGATAGGAAATTTGTGGCCTCTAGAAATGGCTGGACCTCAATCCCCATCATCCCTGAACTATTGGCCAAGCTAGCTAGCACTGATGGGAGTTGTAGTTCATAGCTTCTGGAATGCACTATGCCAGGGAAGGCTACATTACATACACAGATGACTGGAACTGATGCATTTATTTTTGTTCCGTTACTACTAACTCATTTCTGTCTAATTTTGGGTGGGATGGTGGCAGGGAAGGTGTAGCTGAGATTTGAAGCTTTTTCTGAGAAAGATATAACCAGAAGCTTAATTAAGGGGATGGAAAGCAATTTTTAGTGACAAGCCTACCTTCCTGCTGCAAACAGTCGTTTTGTGCTTCTTAGAAGTATAGACTGTATTGATTAACTCTCTCCATTCTTTCTTTTGTTGTCACTCGTCTGTTTCAAATACTGGCTCTAGTAGCAAATGGTGTGAATTTTCAATGAAGCAGAGAGGTGCTGTGTGTGTGTGCGCAAATAACAATCAGCATGCACACAAATCCCAAGAGGACGTATGGTTGCAGCACAGCAATAAGCAAGTAATTTTCTTTACAAAACCTTGGATATGTGAGCCGGATTGGGGTGCTGACTTTCTTTCAATGCCCTTTCTTGCTTCTCATCTCTTGTTGTTGCCACCCTACTGTCTCAAGACACAATGGAGTGTGCCTCCGAGGGTGAAGTCGAGCCGCTGTGTTAGCAGGACCCACATGGCCTCTCCGGGACTGCCCAGAAAACATAACCCCCTCATTGGCCTCCCTGATGTGGACCAACGAAAAGCAGAGCAATACATTTGGCACCAGCTTGGCTGCAGGAGTTGCCGGAAGGAGACATACAAGGCGTCATCCAACCCTCTTAGGGACTGCACTCTGGATTTGTGTTGGGTTTACACCCGAGCCTTTTCTTCTTCTGAAGATATCCCACAGGGCAGCAGAGGTTTAGGATTAGAGTTTCCCAGGTTAATGAGTCTTGTCTGCTCCTCATATTCCCCTACAGCATGTGCAGAAACTGCTTTCTTGACCGTTGAACCCACTATTGGTCTCATCCACTCAATAATGCTCTTTAGTTGTGTTAAAAAGACATTGTGGTGTTTTTTTTTATCCTGAACTTTCTGTCAAGGGTTACCTCAGAGAAGCAGAAGCAGCTGTACATGCAGTGTGCTTAAAACTGCATTAAATGTGAAACCTTCCTGCAGATATACCCACAGTGAGGAATGTGCAAGATGGATAAGAGAAGAGAGAATGGTTCAACATGGGATAGCAATGGGGAACCTGAGGCCATGGAGATGTTGCTGGATTCTAATTTCCATCATCCCTGACCAGGGGCTATGCTGGCTCCTGGAAGTGGTGGCTGGAGCCCATTGTGGCTGGTGGGGTGGAAAGCAGTGAGCCCAACAACGAACAACTGTCAAGAGTGCTTCCCAGCACATGGCAGATAGCCAACTATTTATTGTCAAGGGTCACTTCTACAGTCGCATCTACAGTTCTGTTTATTTACACACACCAATCTAGCGTCTAGGCAGCTATTCAGGGGGCCACTCCCCCTGCACCAGTTTATGTACCTTCCCTCAACGGGTTGCACGTGTGCAGCTGGAAACTGTGTCTGCACAAAAACTGCCTTTTCTCCTCCCTTTTCAACCCTCTCCTGATTCTGGGAGGCAGTGGTGCAGGAGAGGGTGAGGAAGCACTGACCTTTCACTTGCCTGACCTGCCTCTTCCTCTTCTGACCCATCCTGTGCTTCACCCTCCAGCTCTGATGCTTCCTTTGCTTCTAATTCTTGCCTCCTGGCTGGTACAGGTCCCCAGAAACCACTGCCCCCCTCTTCTGGTGCACACTTGTCAGTGTCCAACTTGAGTCCCTGGTTGTCCCAATTTATTCCCTCCTGAGTTCTTCAAGGCCAAACTTACTTTCAGGAGGAGGAAGCTGATAGGCAGTGTGCCCCCTGGATTGGTTGTAGGTAGGAAGGCAGGCAGGTGGGCTTGGAGGCATCAGAGGATGGAGGTTGGTGGGGCAGTGCCCCATTTGACCTAATGGATCAGTCTTCACTGATTCCTGGCATAGGGTCTCCTTTAAGCCAATTTGCTGGAAGGCCTGCAAGGTAGACCAGACAAGCAAAGTGAATGGTCCAAAGCTTTGCTTAGAAAGAAGCACACCACCCCCTTGAATAATTAAGACTCTCATTCCTCCAATAAAATGTAAAACAAGCCTGCCTAATTTGCAATTTCCCTCAACTGCTCCTAGTTACTCTGTTCGGCTGTTTTCATTGGGGAGTATTAATGGCACCGTTATCTTCCAATAATGTTGTCTTAATGCATGTTGTCTATCTGCCTCATTCCTATGTAATGAAGTGCTTGTGTTTGACAAACAACAAAATATATGTTTGGCTTTTGATTAAGAAGACCTGAAGAAATGTCTACAGCTTGTAGGCTGGGAGTGCACAAGCCCCAAAGAGGTTTATAAGCAGAAAATGTGTTTGTTGAGAAAGGCTTTGAGAAAGGGCAGCAATGCAGCATCTCTCAGGAATCCGTCCTGGCCCTCACTGCCAGGTGAAGAACTCATACTGCCAGCTTGGTTTCTGCCAAAGACTATAATGCTTAAATCAAAGGGGTACATAAGCAAGGCATGTTATACAATATAGTGGAATTGGATGACTAGGTATAAGCCAAGATGTTGATGCAACAAGTGACATGCTCTCTGCACCTCCCTTTGGAAAGGCAGCACCTACCATAGCAAATGGACAGAGTCCCAAAACTGGGCAGGTAAATGGGCACTGCTCTGAGTGGGTTGAGCTTGCAAGATGTATTTGTTTTGGTGCTGACACCTCTATGTCCTAAGAGATGGAGGCACAGTTGATGCTGGCTCAGCAATCCAACTTACTCTCAATAGCCGAGACAATGCTGAGTCAACCACCTGACTCAGTATAAGGCATCTTCTTATCTACCCTTGTAATGAGAGCAATGGTCACTTTTAGGCCCGGCTGAGACCTATTTATGTACAGTGGTACATCACAGAGCCTAGGACTTGCCGATCAGAAGGTTGGCGGTTCGAATCCACAACGGGGTGAGCTCCCGTTGCTCGGTCCCTGCTCCTGCCAATCTAGCAGTTTGAAAGCACCTCAAAGTGCAAGTAGATAAATAGGTACCGCTCCAGCGGGAAGGTAAACGGCGTTTCCGTGCGCTGCTCTGGTTCACCACATGACCCGGAAGCTGTATGCCGGCTCCCTCGGCCAATAAAGCGAGATGAGCGCCACAACCCCAGAGTCAGTCACGACTGGACCTAATGGTCAGGGGTCCCTTTACCTTTACCTTACCTTGTATTACCATTCTTCTTCAAATATTCTGCAATTTTTCCACTTTTTCGGGACCTTCTTTGTATAGTTCTCTGTAGCAGTTGACAAAACACCTGCTAATTTCCTTTGGGTCATCAAACCATTTATCGTCTATTCTGATTTTATTAATAATTCTTGTTTTTTCTTTAATTGCCGGGCCAAAAATTTGCCCGGCTTATTTCCGAATTCAAAATGTTTATGTTTTAGCCACTTGATCTTCCATTCCAACTCTTCAAACCTCAGGCTGATTTGTCGCTCAAGGATGCAAGGTTCTCCAACCTTTCTGGGCACATCTGAAAAAATAGAGAAGCTGTGGTGGTCAGTCACAACATAGTTGTTTGAGGGTGAGACATAAGACAAAATGGGTGCTGCAGGGGACACTGCATAACAAACTGGCTGCTGAATCTAAAAGAATAGAAAGTGAAACAGGACCACAAACAGGCGTGGGAATGCCCACAATTAGCTCACCCATCCATGGAAAAAGAAGACCCCTGTACCAGCCACCACTTTCGTCTCTCACATAGAGAAGTTATTTGCCCCTCTCTTCAGAACAGAAGGAAAGGCGAATGTCCAAACCTGGCATCAAGTGAAATATTGGCATCTCTGAAGGGGCATATTCAGTGTAGGAGAAGCTGAGCTGCTGCAAAGAGGAACTGACAGAAAGAGCACACTGTATCTCATGTACTGCAGATTTTAAAAGGGAGATATACAAATACCTTTTGTGACCTATCCATGGTCCTAAATCCTTCAACCAGCCTCACTGCTTTCTCCCAGCATCAGACCAGAACAGGATGTGTGCAATTCACAGGACTGCAGGATGGGGGTGACAAGAAACGACGCTAGCCATTTCTTCACTCCGCCTTCTTTCGCCATTAAAAGACAATTCATTGCCGGCTTTAGTGAAAATTGCCTGCCTAGAGGAGCAAGGAGCATGGAGGCTGTTTTGAGAACCTCATCCCTGACAGAATTGGTTAAAATGGAGAATCGCTGTAGCGTGAAGATCAGACTTAAAGACTCTGACAGGGTGCAGCAGGTTCAAATCAACCTTGATTAATCCATCACCATTGATTTAAAACTGAAGGTACACAGTTGACAAAGTCACGCTGGAGGTAAAGTAGGCCTGGAAGCTGAGATCTGGAAGAGAGGGGCTGCTTGCGGGTGGTGTTTTCAGGGTCCAACAAAAGGTGGTCTGGGTCCTAATATTTGGAGAACAGTTATCTTTTGGAAGGACTTCTATATTTTAAGGGCAGTCTGGTCTGAGTTTAAAGAACCTTAAGAAGGGATAGCAGCAGGGACCTTGAACTTGGCCTTCAGCACTTAGCTCCTGGACAGCAAACTGAGCAGCTCACCTGGTTGCAGTCCTCTTTTGGGAAAGATTTATTTATTTATTCCCCTGTGGCTTTGCACCCCCACCCTTTAGCCAAAAAGGCTCTCTCAGCACATCTTACAAACATCAGTTCTAAGGCATTCCCTGCCCTCAGGCTCCAATCTAAAAAAATAGACATGGCACACAAGGTGAAAGGAGTGGGAGGGAGAAGGGAAAAGCAAGCTCAAGCAAAAGTTTCTTAAAGCTACAGTCAGTAGCAGCTCCAGATGCCAAGGTTAGTCCCTCCCACAAAGCAACCCTCCTTTATAGGACCAGGTGGGATCTCATTGTCTCCTCATGCCACCTGATGCCTGCTGAATTGGTAGCTGCAAAGCCACTCTCTCGCCAGTCACAGCAGTGGCACAGAGTGTCTTGGAGAGGACACCAGCACCTCCCTCCCCTGGCAAGCTTCCATGATGGTGCAAGAACTCATCTGGGTTCCTTTGATAGGAATCCCTTTTTGGAGTCCTCTATTGTCTCGCAAATGGTCCTCATGTAGATGACATATTCTAACAATTTTTCACTGTCTTAATTGCTTAATTGTTGTTTCCGTGGGATTGTTTTAGTGGGATTATTTTAATTATGGATGTTTATACTCTAATGTTTGTGTGCTTGGTTTTCATTCTTTTTTTTTAAGTCACTTTTGGCATTCAGAGGTATATAAATTAATAAGAATGCTTGTGGATGATGGCAGTGACAGCAAACTTGTTCCCCAAGTGTGTGTTCTTATGTAGCCAAAATGACTTACATGCATGAGTCTTGGCTTTTAAACGTTTGTGGAAATACATTTGTTTGCTTATTTATTAGCACAGGGAGGAGAGTAAACTCCCAAGTCTATGGGAGGGAAGTAATCAATGAAGATTGAGCAACCTCAATCACCATGGGATGCTCAGACTGTTGTAGAGGAGGAACCAGGTGTGGCAATGGAATGGAGCACCTTGAAAATGGAGCATCTTGGCTGGCTGGCTAAACCTGGGACAGGAGCACTCTGCACTGCAACAATTTATTGCAGGTCTTCTTCTTGTTCTTTTGTTAACTTCCCACCATTCATGAGGTTGCAACAACAACTATGCCATTGCTTGCTGATCAGGCAGCACTTACACTTGGCAGAGTTAAAAGAGCACCCTTGCTGTCTGCATGGTCATCACTGTGCAGCAATTTATCATCGCCGGGAGCAGTGTAGTGAAAAAATATATGACAAGATCAAAAATTAGTCTGTCCATCTTTGAATGTTTCTTCTCTCCGACCTTCTAATATGAAATCTGTTGCTGTTCCAAGGAACCAAAGGGAGGGGGGCTGTTTCTCACCCCCACCACCCCCCACTTGCTCAGAGAGGTAATTATTCACAGTGACCTTCAAAAGGGATGCTGGCAAGATTATAGTTTATTTTGAAAAGGAAGTTTAGAGGGAGGGAAAACACAGCTAAAGGTTTTGCACCTCATTCAGCAAAAGGCCATTGCAGCAGAGTGGAGGAGAGCTGTTTGGGGAGAGGCAACTGGCAGACCTAGAAGCCTGTCATCGAAATCATGATGGCACACTGAAATATAGCCTGCATTGCTCAAGAGAGTGTTTTTATCTCTGTGCTTTTTAGAAACTGCTTTCCTTGCAAATAGTGCACTCACAGGGTCTCCCCCCTTTTTTTGATCCCACCACAGAAGGGATTTAATTTACGTTGTGTCAGAAGGTTGACGTGTCAAAGAAGAAATCGGTGTGTTGGGGGTGCTAGGTGGAGGGAAGGTTATTTATCACATCTTCTAATTTGTATTCCCTAGTCGTGGGGTAAAGCAGCCTTTGAAAGTAGCTGCAAGAGTGCATTCTGGCCTGTAGCCTTGAGAGAGTTACATAGATCCAAAATGCTACAGCCAGCAGTGGTGGCTCAAAGGAAGGCTTTGACAAGATGCTGCCCGTGGACCCCCACCTGGAAGGGACCCACCTCATCCCTCCTTTCCTGGAGTCCAGAGGGAGGTTGCAAAGCAAGTAGAGAATGCTGCTCTGCAGTAGTGGCCTGGTACCCCCCCCGTGTGTGTGTTGGCAGGCTACCAACAGTAGGTGGAGCCATATCCAATTTTGGATACAGCTAGTGAATTCTAGTTTTCTCCCCTTCCTGCTCTGTACTAAGTGCTACAAGGGCAACAGTGAGACTAAGCAGGAGCAAGCTGGCAGCCAGTGTTGCCCATCACTGGTAGGCAAGTGGGAGCTGGCTCAGAATAGCCTGAGGCTGGTGGGACAGTACCTCATTTGCTGTAAGAGACCAACATCGACTGTTGCTCCGCCTCATACTTTTTTTAAAGGTTTTTTTAAAATTAATTATAAGGAAAGCAAATATAATACAGATACAGTAAAAGCACCCCCTTCTGTGATTTTAGAGAAAGAAAAGACATATGAATGCCATAACTAAGTTCAAAAAGAGGGGTGGTGAAGATGGCGTAGAGTTGGGGTGATGTGGCCTGAGAATTGTTGTCAGAAGAGCAGCGATGCACGAGCGGAGAGCCCTATTACTGCTCTTGACCTCCAGATTTGCAAAGCTGTTTGTGAAAGTTTATTTATGAGCCCAAGATTGTGTATGCAATAAAGGACCACCATGTTGCAAATAAGCCATGTGTTCTTTCTCTTCCATGGGTCACTGTGACTATATGCGTAATCTTTTCTGATATTGCAAGTTTCCCAATATTTTTGCATCACAGTTCAAGAATGAGGCCCTGTAGATCATGCCATACTTGGGCTGCTGCCAGCCCTGCAGCAGCCAAGAAGGTCAGCAGTGCTTCATTCTTAAGCTGCTTGTTCTCTCCCACAAAGATGAAGAGAAGCAGCAGCTGTGGGGGTGAAAAAGCCCTGTTCCCCCAGTTATCTTCAATATTTCCTGACTACATTCCAGGATACCTTAAACTTTGTGCATTCCCACCAGAGATAGAAATATGTTCCTCTATGTCAGAAGTTTTCAACCTTTTTGAGTCCATGGCTCCCTTGACCAACTACATTCTTTCTGTGTCACCCCTGGGGGGCTCAGGAGCCCAGTTATGTCACCCCTTGCCTGCAGAGCTGGCAGCCTCCCACCCATTTTCAAACACTCCCTTGTGGAGCGTTTCTCCAACCTCCTCTCCTCTACCTTCTCCTTGGGTGTCCTCTGGGCAGTTGCTGCTGCTGCTGCCCCTGGTCTTTGAGCTGCCCCCTCTGCCCCAAAGAGAGGTGCCTCCTCACACTGCCCCATAGGGGCCTGGCAGAGGATGCCCCCAGCCTTAGTGGCCCAAAGAAGAATGGCCAAAGGTGAGTGTAAGGCCAGCACCTTAACTTGGGAGGCAGCAGTGGGAGCTGCTGGACCTGCATAGCGGACTGTCTCCCCTTCAGCACTGGGCACTCAACTCCCAGGCAGGCCTTGCACACAGCAACCACAAGAAAGGCCAGCACAGCACCTGCCTACCTGCCTGGCCTCCCACTTTTCTGTTCATTCCCAACAGCAAGGGCTGGTGGACAGGCTAGCTGGGCTCCCTCACCTGCTTGCTTGCTTGCTCACTCACTCACTCACTCTAAGGCTGCCTCAGCTCCTGGCAACCAGCACCCCCTGGTCAGCCCCAGAGGCACCCTTTGCCTGGGGAGCTTGTAGCCAGGGCTGCTGCAGCAAACAGCTGTGCAAGCCTTGGGGAGGCAAAGACACGAGAGGGCCTCAGAGGAGGGAGAGAAGGAAAGATGGAGTGACAGAGGCCAGTGTTGCCCACAGCACCCCTGATCATCATTTGAGGCACCCCAGGGTGCCATGGCACTCTGGTTGGAAGTCACTGGTTGGAAGTGGGTGCAGAATCTGAGGTTGGATTGGAGAGTTGGATTGGGCTCCTTTACCATCTGTGGGCAAGTTCCCTAATGTATGCTGATATGGATTTGACTGGTTTATGTAGCCAAATATTTTTCCAATCTTGATCTTCTATGCGCTCTTCAAGGTCCATTTCCCAGCTTTGCTTCAAACCCTGGAGTGTTTTGGTCTGACTTCCCACTAATTCCCATAGATAAGGGAGGCCGTTCCTTTGCAGTTGTAGCCTGTGTTCATGACCATGGATTCAAACCATGCAAGTGGCCCGCATGCATGTAGTTTGAGTGTTGTGTCTTTCAGTAGGTATTGGCGTTGTGAAGATTGTAGCCAGCCTCATTCGATGTTTTCTATGTCTGTGTGGAACCGCTCCAGCTCTGTCTCCTTATTCTGATCATGGTTTGTGTTCTTGGAGAGAGTGGGTTGCCCTCTTTTGCCAGGAAGCACCCATCATCAGCTGGCATGTCTCAAATGTATTCTTTTAAAAAACCTCAATGTTTATATACTGTAACAGTTTTGGTTTTTTTTACACAAACTGAATACCCCCACATATCCTCCTCACTCGTAATCGATAAAGTGAGCAATGAACTAACACAATGGTGGCATAAACAATCACAAAAGATCCAGTGAGAAGGGATGAAGTTCAATCTGAGATTTCTCAAGTCTTGCATAAGACCAGTTTGAGTCAGTTCAAGCTTTTTGAATCTGTCCAGACCAGTGACCGAGTTGATGATCTGGTAGCTGAGGAATACATTTGTCAGCCTTAAAAGAAATGCATTTTGTTTAATCAAGACTCCAGTATAACTTGTTTTGCTGAATAAATTCTTCAAACCCCAATGCATTTTTAAAAATCATTGTGGATCTTCCCAACAAACATTGGTTGTATCCAGCTAAATCATCCTCAGATTAGACCCAGTGAAATTAATGGAGCCAAATTAGTCATGCCCACTAATTTCAATGGGCCTATGCTGAGTATACCTAACCTTGGATACCACCCATTGTTTGAGAGTTTTGGGACAGGGACAGAGCTCCTGGTCATTGGGGCTGGCCTCAGATCTCCTGCCTGTTTCTGCCTCCTTTTGTTAAAACTTTGTTTTGAAGGCTGGGTGAGGCCTCAGGGCCCTGGCCTCTTAACTTCCTCAGAGGCCTAAAAATAAAAAGAACAGCAACTACCAGTGTGCCCACTAGTGCTCCCTATAGCGCCTGCAAAAAAGGATCTCAGTAAATATATATTTTGTGATATGCCATGTCCCCACAACAGCCATTTTGTGACTGGTACCCACAACGCTTTTTCAGATTTCTTGGTAGAGGTCATATCCACACTATTCTTTTAAAGCACTATCATGCTACTTTAACACTCAAGGAGAATCCTGGGAACTGTAGTTTATTAAGGGTGCTGGGAAGTGCAGCTCTCTGAGGGCGATGCCTTTAGAAGTTTCCAGGATTCTTTGGAGGAAGACATGATGGTTAACGTGTTGTAAGAGTGCTTTAAATGTTTGGTGTGGATTTGACCAGAGGCACCCTAAGAAAAGCCTTCGATGCAGAACTGAGTGCAAGAGACAACAGATGTGGGGAAAAAGGAATTATTTAGGTACACGGGTCCCAAGACTTTTTGGACTTTATAAGAAAGGGGAGGAACTAGTGCCCTTCCATCAGTTGTTGGGAGTACATTCCTGAACTTTGGCTGGAACTGATGGTAGTTGAAATGTCCACCAACTTATTGGGGTGTGTGTGTGTCACAGGCTCCCCATCCCTGTGTTAAAACCGGCACCTCATGTTGATCCTGGACATGTAGGGCTGCTGCACCCCACTCCCCCCATCTTAGAAGCACGTTGCTTTATAAACAAAACTTTCCTTTCATTCTGTTATCGTTAGGCTTTAAAAATTCAGATTGAAATTGGAATGAAGGAAATACTGCCTCAAGTTTTTGCAGGAATAAACTATGTAAAATATTGTCCTTGAGGCAGAATATTTGCCTTGATTGTGTAATGAAGCAGTCAGCCTTCAGTTGGCAGCTTTATATCACAGCGGTTGCTCGTCTCCCTTCCTCCTGCCCTTGGTTTTATTTGACAGCCATGTTCTTCCAAGCCAAACTCTGTCTTAAACATGTATTTATGGTGTGATCAGCTTTGGACTCCTCATAATAAAGAAGCGTTAGGAACATGTCACCGAGCAACTGCTGGCAAAAAGGAATAGCAATGAACTTAAATGTTTTAAGTGAACCTACTGCCACCTCCTTCTGAGTATAGAGTTCAGCTCCATTGCCATCATCATAGCACCCAATTCTGTCTTTCCTTGGTTCTTTCCCCCCCTCTTCGCAGAGCTGAAGCAGAAGGGGCAGAAAGCCCATCACAGATCCTAGGTTAGAGGTGTGTGACTTCCAAGACAAGCTGAATTGTACCTTCTGTATGAATTATGCAAGTTGAGCTAATTGGGCTCCCTTAAAGGTAGTTTCAAAAGAGAGGAAATCTACCAACTGAAAAACATCTACTCCCTCTAACAGCAAGCTCAAATGGCGAGTGCCCACAGATTTGATGCCAAAGCAGGGAGCCAATGAGAAACAGGCGTGAGGTATCAGCATTCTTGGGGGAATCCTGAAGTTTGCAGAATTTTTTTTTAAAAAATATTTAACCTCCCCTAATAGGCAACCACTAAAAACAATGAAAAAGACAATTATAAATACAATTCTAGATTCAGGTAGGTAGCTGTGTTGGTCTGACACAGTTGAAAAAAAAAAAAACTTACTTGGTCTCTAAGGTGCTACTGGACAATTTTTTTTTATTTATAAAAACAACAAAGCAACAAAAGCAATGAATCTGGACATGTCAGCCTGGTTCTAGAGTCCAGGGGAGTTGGCTGTCAGTTCAAGTAGCCCAAAAGCGGGTGCATGATCCAGAAACAAGCTACTGCAAAGTTCCAGAGCTGCAGACCAGGACTAGAAGAGCACAGTTCTTTCCAAGCATGAGTAATAATACAAGCCAGAAGCAGATGCCCCTTATTCCAGAGTGAAGGTGCTCAGAGGCTAGGGCTTTATAATAGGGCCTGGCAGTCAGAAATTGGCCCTTGGGAGTCAGCTGATGGAATAATGAAGCAGGTTGGTATTGCAGTCTAGGTGCGCTTGAAGCGCAGAACTTGCCAGGCTTGTAGGAGGAAGAGAACATTTGTTGGTGTAGGAGGTGAAGCTCCTGGAGCCTGCCTTTAATTTGGAAGTTAAGGACTTTGGCTGGGTACAGAAGAGCATGGGAGGCCAATGAAAAGATTTGAAGAGTAGTTCTTTTTTCTGTACCCTCTTTTGCCCTCTGCGCCTGGATAAGGTGGGATTTCATTATGTGCTTTATGAGAACACTGCTACTCTCCTCACTCACCACGGAACACTGGTTCTGATTGACCATTAAACATTAACCTTAGCTGTCCATTCAAACTGTATTTCATTCTTCTACTTTGCTTGACTTATTGCTGGACTTGTCTCAGCAGGGATGCAGGAAGCGTGGCTCCTACCTCCTCCTCCTGTGTAAAGACTTACCATTGCTCTTTAACATTTATCTGTTGAACTCTGCTAGCCAGGATAAAATGCTTGCAATGAGGGCTGGGAACATTTTGCAGCCTTGCAAGCTACACTGGGGTCATGTGGGTTGGTGCATTGCAGGCAAGTTGCACATGCAACACACATGCTTTCCACAAATGCACAAGCTTATAATATTTATTTACGCCTTGAAGGAGCCTGCTGATGATGGATATGGCTTCTCTCGGGACATCCGAAGGAATTACAGGAAATATGCCATGGATGCAGATCCCTAGCATCTCCAGAAAGGACTGGGAATGTCCCCTTTCTGAAACCCTGCAGAACTTCTGCCAGTCAGTGTAAACAAGACTGAGTTAGATAAACCCAATTGTCTGACTCTGTATAGGCAGCTTTCTGTGTTTCTCATTCCCTCTTTGGATGTGTAGCTAGAAAATGGTCTGGATGTATCTGATATCTATGCAGCAGCCTTTCCTAAACTGACACCCTTTAGATGTTGCTGGACCACACAGCTCCCATCATCCTTGAACATTGGCCTGGCAGGTTGGGCTGATGTGAAGCTACCCTATACTGAGTCTAGACCATGGTTCCATCTAGCTCATTATCATCTATGCTGACTGGCCATGGCTCTTCTGGAATGAGATTGTTACCCCTCTTTTATTGTCCATCCCGGGTCACCCAGCCACTGCCACAGTGTCCTTCCTCTTGGCAGATCAAGATGAGCAGGTGACAGCAGAGGCTGCAAGGTTTTTAGCTGGGGCAATTAGAATAAGATCCATTCTTTGACTACTGATTCAAAACCCTAAAATTCATTCATTTGACAGGGTACTCTCCCAGCTCTGGAGAGGGCGGTGAGTTATATCACTTCTCCATGGTTGTGGAAGTGTGTTCTAAAATAGAGAGGTGCTACCTGGACTTCCCATGAAGAACATAATAACTTCCTTCATGTATCAGACTTAGGGTTCATCTACACTTTCGCTTGACGCATATTTTGAACTTATTGTGTACCAATTAATTACCTCAAGGTCCATCCAGTTCAACATCCTGTTTCTCATAGTGAGTGGCCAAATGTCTCTGGAAACTTACAAAAATGGAATGATAGCGATGGTTCCCCCCCCTTGTTTCCACCATCTGATATTTAAGCTACGTACGCAGCTTACGTTTAAAGCGCTCCCCAATCCTGGGAACTATCAAATCTTTATCAGTAAGTTCAAGGCCCTTGATTGAACTTAATAAATCACTCAAAACAGCAAAAACAGAAGCATACCACCCAGCCTTCCACACTACAATACTAACAAACAATAGCATGTTACAAGGAGGAAGTGAATTGCTATACAAATTTATAATTTGGCTTGAAACTTAGTACCCAGCTTTCTTTCCTCCCCACAATCATCGTTTTGGTCATTTTGGCAGTCAACCATATGAGAATTGGGCCATTCCCTTTTAATGGGCAGAACTGCAACTGGGGAGCTGGCTTGATCAAATATGATTAGATGAATCTGGGATTGGAGACTGTTGTATACTCTACAGAGCTACAATTCCCAGCACCCTTAGCAAACTATAGTTCCTAAGCTTCTTTAAGGGGGAGGGAATGTGTTTACAATCTGCTTTAAATGTGTGTTGTGAATGTGACTTCCAAGAGAGACTGCCTATATAGATGGAGGTTCTAATAAGCTCTCATAGGTGATAGGCCTTGAATGACTTGTTTCCCATTCATAGCATGGTATGGAAAGAGCCATCTAAACTAGCTGTTAATCTTGAAAATAAAATACTGTAAATAAGCACTCATGGAATTTAGATAATTAAATATGAAATATGCTCCCACAAGTCTGCCACCTGTAATCTGCTCAAATGGGTTTCTAAACCTGGAGAAATCACAGCGCCAAAGACAGGCATTGTAAATCCTGCCTACTTGTTATTGGATGACATTATTGCTCCTTGACCCTCAATCATCAAGGCAGTTCAGAAATGTTCTTTTATCAGAATCCCATCTTTTTATCATTTGCTATCTTTCATTTCTGAGATTCAGGATCTGAACAAAATACATAATTTTCCAACACCCCCCCCCAATTCCTCTCGAAGAGGTATCCTACAGGACAGTTGGCAAATTGGATTTTCTATTCCCATTGCAGAACTCTTGCAGTTAATAAATGTGATTAGTGTAACAGTGGGAGATTGACTGTCCTGTCAAATCTTAATAAATGTATTATCTCTCCACTGGCAAGTTATAGCAATAGCTTTGCGCGGTTGCTGCTGTTATGACTGTCATCATTACTGTTAAAATCCCCATGTTTTTTTCTATTTCTTTTAAATAACCCATTCAAATATCTGAGTGCCCCCCATCATATCACATGTACTGCTGAAACATTACTGGCAGGGAGGGGGCAGGCAGGCTAAATATGATTTATGATTGTGAGCAAAAAGGTTTGATCATATGTACTTTGAATAGGGTAGGATAAGTTTGGTTCACTTTTTGCTGGGGACCAACACAAATCCTGACCTTGCTTGCAGATTGGATCATAACTCCCATTTAGATTATGCACTTCTCTGGATTTTGCAATGCCATTTCAGTGTACAAAAAGTGCACACAATGTATTTTATAATAAAAAAATGCATATAAAACATGTATTTTAAGGAATAAAATGCATTGACAAGTTTTGAAAATATGTATTTTAGAGGAAATGCACACAACAGTGTGTATAATAAATACACACAATCTAGATGGGCTCTAGTGGGCGTATGGCTCTTGTAATGGTGTCTTGGGTTTCTGAATGTGCCCAGGGGCCTAGCAAGGTTGGGGACTTCATTGCTGTGTTATTAGCAAGGGAGGGTCCTGGTTGTGTGCGGGCCCTGGGACTTCCCAGGTTAAGTGGTGGTGGGAGTAGCTATAGCCCTGGCCATAGCCCCTGGATCACGCCAAGCTGTTTTAGCCAATCCCCAGAGGGTGGCCTGATCCCAGGGGTTTTAAAAGGTGGCAGCATGATGCAGGTAGGGGCAATTGCGTCTCGCTGCCGAACACCCTCCCTCCCTAGAATTAGGTAGTTTCGTCTGGCCTTGCTTTGGTTTGGGTCACCTGTTTTGGAACAGGGGCTGGGCAGGAATTTTTTCCATTTGGCAAATTGGCTCTAGCCACTTGGTTTTTGCCTGCCCCTTAGCAATCGTCACAACTTGTAAGGTGGTGGTTAGGCATTGGCTCAGTTAGATTGTGGGGAGGAGAAGTGTGGCCATCACCTACCCCTCCAAGAACTGGGTATTTTGTTAAAGGAATCTGGGGGTCCTGGATCTCGTCCAAAGCCCGCTTGAGGGGCTAGGGCCATGCCAGGACCACAGGAACCCCAGGGTGAGCTTTGGTTGGTCCGCATTGACGTTGCTCCCTCGTTTGGTTTACCCCATTGGACTGCCACCCAGAGAGGTGGAGCCAGTTATAGTCGGGAGCCAATGCCTAAGCCAATACCGCTCATGTGATTGTAATTCAATAAAGCTGTGGCCAAAATTTGCCCAAAAAGTTAAAACTAAAATATGTGTCCGAGTGAAGTTATTATTGGGGGTGGGTCCTGGGTGCTCGAGGCGCAATGAAGTCCATTTTGTTCACTTTTGTTCCTCAGTGGTCATAAAGATGTCCTTGGAAGCTCACAAGGAAGCACTGGGGAGACAGCCTGTTTTATTCCCCAGCACCTGGTATTCAGAGCTATATTATTTCTGCATGTAGAGGATACATTAAGCAGTATCCAGAAGTTGTTGGACTCCAGTTCCCATTAGCTCCAGCCAGTATGGCCAATGACAGTTGTAGTCCAGCAACATCTGGGAGGTACTAGGTTCCCCATCCCTGACTAGTATCCATGGACAGAGCTATCCCAGCCTTTGCCAACTTGGTGCCCTCCACATGCTCTGCTCCTCAACTCCCATCACCCCCAGGCAACATATGCTACCTGGGGCTGATGAGAGTTGTAGTCCAAAATATCTAGAGAGTACTGAAGTCTCAGTGACCCTCTTGACTAATCCAGAGCACAGGGACCTGTGGCTTTCCAGACATTGTTGGACTCCCAATCCATTAATCCGCAGCCAGCATGGCCAATGGTCAGAGACAGTGGGAGCTGTAATGCAGAAACCACTGGAGAGACATAGGTTCCCTTTGCCTGGCCTTGTCCTATTTGGAAAAGTGCCATCTAGGCTGGGGGCCATTACTATGCCAAGAGAGCTTATCTCGTGTTGCATGAGAAAGAAATGAATGTTTGGGAGATCCAGGTCACGATAACTTATTCTTGCCCCAGGTGACCATGGGCAAAGGGTGGGAAAGGGCTTCTTAATGCACATTCCTAAGCTAGAACATTTTCGCACAAAGAGATAAAGAAGCTTGCCATATGTTAGCTAAACAAAGAAGAAAAGAACTAGTATGGCCTCGACAACTTAAGATGTTCCTTAGCTTAATTTTTAAATAATTTTAAATAACCTGATGCAACAGGAAATATCAGTCAGCAGGATTGTTGCTGGCCACACATTTGCACCAGTAAACAATGCAAAATGGTTTGTCAGTTTTATCCCCCAAAGAGCTCATTATCCTCTACCACAAAAGTGGTTATCAGATTTACTGGAAGTGAGAATAGACCATTACGTACTGAAGCACTACGTCCTCATTTAACGTCTCCCTTTCCTATAGGTCAGGGACATATTTTCAGAACATAACTGTTTCAAATATTTAGTTTTTGAAATTAACTACAGCTGCAGGATCGAAGAATTTTTTAAAGTTAGTTCTAAAACCAATCTACATCTTATGTTATGTTATGTTATTATGTACTTGCACTTAGATGTTGATCTGAAACTTTGAATTGATAAGTCACAGGTTTTCTTTTTCTTAAAAAAAATGACATTATAGTTTCATTACAATTCTGGTCTAAAAAAAAAAAGGATATTGTTGAGCTTGAAAATGTTTAGAAATAAGCAGCCAAAATGATCAGCGGGATGGAGCCACTCCCCTATGAGGAGGGGCTACACTATTTGAGGCTTTTTAGTTAGAAAACATAGTGAGTAAGGAGGAACATGAAAAAGGTGTACAAAATTATGTGTAGGGATAAGAAAGCAGATAGGGAGACATTTTTCTTCCTCTCTCATTCAGTGAAGCAGGATGCTGGAAGATTTGGGCTAGGCAAAAAAAGTAGTTCACACAGTGTAGAGTGTAGTTTGGAGTTTGCATCTGCACAATTATAGGATGGCCACCAACCTAGACGGCTTTCAAAAGGGATTATAGAAATACATGGAAGACAAAGCTATCAACAGCACACTAGGCGTGATGGTTATGTTCTTCCTCTATAGCAGTGTTTCACAAACTTGGGTCTCCAGCTGCCTTTGGACCACAATTCCCATCATCCCTGACTAGCTAGGTACTGCTAGCTAGGAATGATGGGAGTTGTAGTCCAAAAACAGATGGAGACCCAAGTTTGGAAAACCCTGTTCTACTGTATGCCTCTGAATGCCAGTTGCTGGGAATCACAAGGAGCTGAGGGTGCTCTTGCACTCCAGACTCGCTTTGGGGGCTTCCAGCAGGCATCTGGTTGGGATGCTGACAGAACAGGATGCTGAACTAGATGGGCCTTTGACCTGATCTAGTAGGGCTCTTATAATAAAAGAAGAGCAGTGTTTTATGAGGGGTAGGCATCAGAAAATTTTTTGACTGGACAGCCCAAGGTCACCACAGTTTTGCAGTGTAGGTAAGCCATTGAAAGTGGCTAGGGGGATTAATGCCCAGAGAGTATGTGCTCTGCATGGGGGCAGAGGATCTTCCTCAGTGGGGAGTTGTGGGTAATTTGGGGCATGATGAGAAGATTGCAGGCCACGAGCAACTGAAGGGACCTATGCTGATCCCAGCTGGGTGCTCAAACAAATGGGCTTCAGCATTCTTCTTCACACAGTGCATAGTTAAACAAGAACTAGTGATGGTGAGCAACTTGGAAGGCTTTCAAAGACAATTAGACAAATGCATGGTGGATATGGTAATGAAGGGCTACTAACCCTGATAGATTTTTTCTTCCTTTCCCATCGGAGGTAGTATGTGTTTCAAGTTGTGTTAATTATCATTAAGGACCAGACAGGAGTATTATAAAACACAGAACTTTATTTAAACAAGCTTTCTTTAACTCCAACTCTCTCTGTTTTGAAATTATATAGATAATTGTGATAATAACTTTCTTTTGCTAAAGTTATAAACTGAAAGATACATCAATGTATGTGGAGCTCAGTAAGAAGATTAAGACAGCAGTCAGGGTGCAGGACTAAATGGGCCTTTGGCCCAATCCAGGAGAGCCCTTTTTATATTCTTAGAAAGTTCAAGTTTGAACTGATCAGGGGCAAAGTCCAGAGCAGGTCTTTGAGTGAATAACAAGGGATGTTAGATAGCCTTCCGCTTATGTTTAAAATGAATGTCATCACAGCTCTTCCAAACTGTGAAATAGAGTTTAGACCTTATGAACTAGGAATGGCATCTGATTCCTTTTTGTCGACCGCAAAGCTGTGACCCTTAAACTGGTGTAAAACCAATACAAGTTTTGACTATAGAAAGATTTCAAATGCATCATAAAGAATGACACATATACAGAAATGAACCTGAGTAAGTTTTCAGAGTAGCCAAAAGAGGTCAGAAGGTGTTCAATTAAAAAAGAGAAGAAAAGCTGCTTGCTTGCAATCTCTGTACTGTTTGCTGAAAGGTTAATCCACTGCAGTCTGTTGGTGTAATATAAATGTGTCGGAGGAAATGTGTTGGGATCCTGGAGGTGGTAGAATGAGATGGCATTTTTGAAAGGAAGAAAAAAGGGTCTTGTGGAAGCTGACGATGAAATAAATGAGACAAAGAACGCAGCTTATTTACCTAACACTGAGATGCATGTGAGGGCTGCAAAGAGGATTTAAAAAATGCTGTTATGCTACAGCACCACAGCAGTAGCCATTTTCTTTACTTCTGAGCAATATTGTGCTTCTTTACCTTATGAGTTGTTGAATTTAAAAACATCCCCTCCTTAAACACAGTTGCTGGTCTAATTAACAGAATGATGAAAAGCCCTACCGTCTGCTGGAAGCAATATAATTAACAAGACATTTCTGTCTCCCCACCCCCTTTTAAAATTTAAAAACCCTCTATGACAGAAACAGATATTAAGGGCCAAAGTGGATATTTCCTTCAAAGTGGAAGGGTGTATCTGGGTATTAGATTTCTTCTCCCCCCCCCTACATTTGCTTGTACAGATCCCCAGGCAGTCCGTCTGGGCTAGGCAACCTAAAGCGTTTTGATTTTTAATTATCTCTTTAATTACTCCTTTGATATTAACTCATTTCATACTTCTCTATACTCCTCTAAGAAAGGACAAATGTTATGTTTATTCAAAACCTGCTTGATCTGGGAGGCATCAGGGTAAGAGGAAGTATACAAATTTGTGTAATATTCTGCAAAAGCTGCACCAACGCCTCTCTATGTGGATCCCAGGCCCTTTCTTTCTTCATTGACCAAATTCCCCTCTCCTTCTTACACAACGCACAACAATGCCCTGTGGAGGTTTGGTTGAGAACCAGGTTCATTCTACTTCCTCAGAGGAAGGAGGTCTAATAGTTATTCAGGGTCCTACTGGCTGGAAGACATGGACCTGCCACCATCCTGTCTCGGATAATGTGTCCCTGCAGTACCTCTCTGCCTCTCCAGCCTTGCAGAAGCCAAAGATTGCTGAGCATCCATCTAGTGGTGATACCAGGGGTGGCGGGTGGGATATATCTCAGGGGGCAGAAATCTAAGGTGAGCCAGCAGCCTGGCACCGGAAGAGCAATGGACAGAGCCAGAAGCCAAGATCAAAGAATAACCAATGATACAGGAAGACCATGTTGCTCAAAGCAGCCTCAACTGCCATGGGAAGCCCCTTTGTTCTCCTTCCTGCCGAGGATGACCCAGTGGTCAACCTGTGTGGGTGGAACCAGCCCAGGCCGGGAAGCTATGTCCGTCAGTGACTCAATAAGTCACCCGATGGAGAAACTGCAAACATATCCAGCAACATCTCATAGAATATTGCTTAGGATACTTGAAGGGTTTTTCTTTTTTCCATGGAAAGATTCAGCTTCCATTTACTGTAACCTCTTTTTATTCATTCACAATTCATATTTGCTGCCTGCGGAGGCAAAGAGCAATCCAAGATACATGCAGCCGGGGGACTAAAATAGGAGTGTTAGAAACAAATACTGCTCTGTTCCCAAACACTGAATATATTAACTAACTCTCTGATTCCCCCCCAACCCAGCAAGCTTGACAGTTTGCCCTCCACCCCAAAGCTCGCACTAACTTCGGTTCTGTTTGGATGCAGCCAGGAAGCAGGGCGGTTTCATTCTGGATGCAGGAATGCCCTTCATTCTCAGGGAAAAACGATGTCTGTTGCCCGCACTGCAGAGAAATCAGTTCTCCAAAAGACGGCTGTAGGTGTCACTGTTTCTCTAGCAGAGTATCCCTCGGCTGCTCTGCAGTGTTCATTAAACTCGCCTTTAGATTCTTCTTGCTTCCCCCCCTGCAATGGGAACAAATGTGTTTCCCAAAGATGGAATCAGCTTGCTTGACAAGAGCATTTGCCTGCAGGAAAACAGCAGACCCTCTCCGCTCCGCTCCCCTCCTTTGCTTTGCAATCCTCCCAGACTTTCGCTGCTTTCGCAATCAATTATTCCCTCTCTGGAGCTTCTGTCCTGCCAGAAGAACTTTGGAAACTACTGTTAACTCCCGCCCCCCGCAAAAAAACCCAACCCCATTGTTGCAAGCAAACAAACAAATAAATAAATCTCACCGCACTACCTGTTAGATAGGAAACTATTTTCAGTCTCTAAAATGATGTCTATTATTTTCCAAATACCATTGGATGGCTCCTGGGAAGGATGCATTTGGCAAGTGTAGAAACGCTCCTGACTGGCACCGCGACACCTCCTCTCTCCAATCTGGGGGAGTGCTCAAGCCTTGAACAATTTGCGATCAGGTTACCTGAAAGACAGTCTGTCTCTGTGCAGACTTGTAAGATAGAAAATTCTATCATGCCCTACAAACTGGAAAATGGGGATTTTCTGCTGTTGCCCCTGTAGTGTGGAATGTCCTTCCCTGCGCCATATGTGAAGCAGGAACAATCAGTTGCTTCAAACATCTTGAAAAACCCATATTTTCTGCCTATGCTTTTTCTGCCCCATTAGACCAAGCCCTGTTCTTATTTGTTTGAATTCCCCGACTACCTGTTTTTATAGGGTTTTATACAGCTCTTCCATTAGTTTTAAGCTGCATTTTTGCTTTAATGGTATTGTTTATTGTTTTACATTGTGCACTGCTTAAATATTTTAAAAATCATAAGCAGTTTATAGATGCCTTTAAATGAATAAAGATGACAGGATGAAGCTTGTCCATGCTCCACTTTTAACACTTAACATTCCTGGTTGCCCTACTCACCCAATATGAGGAATGCAAAAGGATAGGCACCAAAACCCAATATCCTGTGTCCTGTGCTTGAGGCTGGTCAACTGTTGGTGACTGTTCTAGAGTGGGGGACAGCATCTTGACATTCAAGCAGAAAGCAGCAGTAGCTGAACCAGACCTGGAATGGGCTGTGTGTGTACACGTGCTTGTGCAGTCCTGTCACCTAGAACCAGGTACTGGCTTCACAGATGGGAACAGAGCAACCACCCTGTCAGAGGATGTGCTTGCAATCTAGGCAGTCTCGCAGGACAAGAGTCCCATGATGGAGCATGCCTTTGAAAGTGTGGTGGGAGGGAAGGGGACTTTTGCTGTGGCATCTTCATTCCTTCTGTCCATTCTTGAAGTTCATGCCTTGCTCCTGGGCTTCTGAATTGTCCCTCCGAAGCACGGTGCCAGCTGCTGAGCCTGTACCATTGCTTGCCTGAATAAATATCTCTATTTTACTTATGGGTAAGACCCTCTGTCTGCATGTGATAGGTGGGATCCCTTGCTGTAACTTGGTTTCTAGTAGGTGCTCTCTACCATGTTTCTTAACCTGTAGGCTTCTTGATTCACATTCTATTGATCTTATCTCTGTCTGCTTTGAGTGTCCCATGTTGAGACAGAAAAGGGGGATTAAAAACAACTTTTGTTCACACACACACACCCCACAAATTGCTGCAGCTATTGTGTGTCTTCCCTCCTCTCCCTGGTTCTGATGCTAGGCTGAAGTAGCAGGCTTTCTGTGTTTTTGAAATGTGATAGTCAAATATCGTCTGCAGACACTTCTGTAGATTGCTGCTCCTACCCGAGTGCAGTTCTCGAAAGCAGATTGAACAACTCTTAGATGAGACTTCATACCATATTCTTAGAAGAAGAAAAAAATAAACTCAGGCTATAGCTGCGGGTGTAGAACAGATCTAATGTGACTCACGATCAATGCTGAGATGACAAGTCCTGATTTATAGACACCTTATTTCGTGTGTGCGCATTTTTTTTTAATAAAAAGAACAGCTTGACTTGTGCTGGACAGTCAGAGTGAGAGAAAGCATTTCATTAGATGATGAAACCCATTTTACAGAAGCTGTAAACTTTGATGGTGGTTTAATGGCATTTCAGTGCAGAATTGAAACCAATAAGTGAAGGTCTGAAAGGTTCAGTCCACCATCTCAGTTCAAAATAGAGTCTGATAGTATCCAAACATAACCAAAACCAGCCACCAGGAACTGCTACGGCAAACTGGGCCACAGTATCTTCAGTAGTGTTCAAATCAGTGCAGCTTGGAATGATTCAGTCCACCATCTCAATTCAAAATGGTGTCTGATAATACCCCGGTATAGTCCCAAACCCACTCCTTCATCTCAGAAATTGTCATGCCAAACAGGGCAATGACATCTTTAGAAGCGAACAAAACAGTACAGTTTGGAATGGTTCAGTTCCCCATCTTTCAAAACTGGATGGTTTCCAAACATGGATGAAAAGTGACTCCTTCATCTTGGGAGCCTTCTTGCCAAGTTTGGTGGTAATATTTCAAGAGGCATCTGCATGCATAGAGAACATACTTTGGTTTCTCTTCAGATCGTATAAATCTTTCACCTTTTACTGAATGCATAGAGAACGGATGGACAGACAGACAGACAGGTGGACAAACAGCTCTCCAAAACATACAGTAGGTTTATTTATTTATTATAACATTACTTATATAGTGTCAGCAATGTAAATGGAAGTTTACCAAGTAACGTAAGCAAAAAGTGCAGATGCTTGCCCTAAGGAGCTCACAATCAGCTTACAATCGGTGGAAAGAGGAGGAAATGCAGATGAGGAGAAAAGTCAAATAAGTGTTGGGATTCATTCTGCACAGAAACATGTTTGTACCTTTAAGAACAGTTTTTGTGAGCTCTGGGCTAATTGGCTGCAGCTGGCCATGGCTACAAAAGGAGAAAAGCTGCAGTTTGAACTCTGCCTGCAGGAAAAACACCCACAAGATTTGCTGTTTGTTGTTTTGTAATAAAGTCCTTATTTTAGTTTGGTTTTACACCGGTCTCATGGTGTCACAGTCTTCTGTCATCTGCCACCAGTGGGAAATCCCCCTCTAACAATAAGAACCAAAGGTAAGGAATTACTGGAGGCAGGGAACAATGGGAGTAGAAAGGGAAATGAGAGACGAATGTTAGCAAATGTGGCATCAGGTACTTTAAGCCCGGGGCTGTGCATATTTCCTTGGAAGAGAGCCTCTGAGGTCCAGATCTTGTTGTATTCATGAGCAAGTGGTAGCCAGGTGAGAGTGTAGAGCTCTCCATTCTGCATAAAAACAAGCACCCAACTGCTTCAATAAGGCCTGGATTAGCATCACACACATATGGCAATGTGCATCCTGCCTCTGTACCAACTAAAGTCACATTCACACCAAATATTTTAAATACATGGCTTCTCCCAAGAATCCTGGGAACTGAAGTCTGTTAAGGGTGCTGGGAATTGTAGATAAAGTAGAATTCCTGAAGGTCATAATCTTTAAATGTGTAGTTGGATGTGACCTTTGCATACGGAAGGCTTCTTATGCATGCGGATTTACTATGTCAGATGGGTGTGACTGTGGGCTCCTTGGTTTTGTCTTGCTAGGGCACGGGTGTCAAACACAAGGCCCGCGGGCCAAATCCGGCCC
Source organism: Podarcis raffonei (assembly GCF_027172205.1). Classification (NCBI taxonomy): domain Eukaryota; kingdom Metazoa; phylum Chordata; class Lepidosauria; order Squamata; family Lacertidae; genus Podarcis; species Podarcis raffonei. The sequence goes on along the minus strand of NC_070621.1, from coordinate 40,286,320 downwards.
GCCAGACCTCGTCATGTGGCCCGTGTAGCCGCTGCCGGCCTTCACCTTTTATTCTCGCTTTTTTTTTTGACACAAGAAAGCCGCCTCTTCAGCGCATGCGCGGCAGCCTACAAGCCAGAGAACGTCTGCCCTCTAGCGGCGCCGGCCGTTCTACACAGGAAACCTCCACTTTACATGCATTCAGGAAACCTCCACTTGTTTTTATATTGAGCGCATGCCATCCTGTGATGTGACAGATCCAACGGCTGCCTGAACCCTTCTCTCCTGTACTGTAAGTCCTACAGATACAACTGGCCCTTTGAGGATGACCAAACTGCTGATGCGGCCCCCGATGAATTTGAGTTAGATACCCTTGTGCTAGGGCAAGTACTTTACTCTGCAAACCAGAATTCCCAGTGCCCTTGAACTGATCCCTGCAAGATGATGACTGTCAGGAGACGACCAGAGTAATGATGGGTTGAATCTCAAGTGATCATGGCTGTGCATAGGATTGCAAACATAGATTTTTTGTTCAGATGGGGGAACTGGGAATAAAGAGTTAAGTTACTGAATATGTGGCCGGCTTGCACCAAAACTGTTTATAAGACAACTGATCCTGACCACATACTGCAAGTTATAAAAGGCAGAACCTGTGACTCACAAGCACAGGAAGCTCGCCAGCAATCCTTTCCCATTACATATGTTTTCTGTTTTCCAAGCATCACCTGAAATACAACCTGCCACATTGGCAGCCTGAAGTGAATTGAACCTGGTGTCTTTCCTTCATTCACCACTCAGGTGCTGTCTCTGGTGACAGATGGAATCAGATGGCCCAAGACATATGGGGCAAGTGCTTGGTTGATCACAAGAGATTTCACAGTGAAGATGCTTTCCCAGCTTCATGCAGGTCCTTTTATATACAGTAACAGCCTGCATGGGGGGGGGGGCGGGAAAACCACAAGCCCCAATATAGCATGTGGCTATCTCCCTGCATGCTCTCCCCCTGGTCCAAGATGTCCTCTAAATCAATGGCTTTTTACTCTGAGGATGGGGAGTCAGCACCCTGGGTCAGGACAAAACATGATGGTCTGCCTGAAGTTAGTCACTGAAGGGAACTCAAAACATATTTTGATGCTCACAAAGGAAATTCAAGGTGAAGGAGGCTTTCAGGTAGGAAAACAAATGCAATCATGCAATTCCTAGAAAATAATACTTTCACACCTGTGTTAATGGGTGCGGACCTTTTGGGAGGGGTCACAGTGGTGGATTATTGGCTTTGTGTTCAGAAAGGCCCAGGTTTAATCTTCAGGTTTAATCTGCCTTGCATTCTGGGGTTGGACTGGAATGTCCTCCATCTTGGAGAGATGCTGCCAGTCAGTGTAGATAATACTGCACCAGATGGGCCAGGGGTCTGACCTGGTATAAGGCAGCTTCCTGTGGTCCTATTTAAATCAACACTTTCTTAAGAACCTTGAGGACTGGAAACTTAGCTTTGTTTTTAAGAAAAGCAATGCAGGAAGCACATCAGGTTAAGGAATGAAGGAGGATTTCCTGTCTTCAGGCCAGAGGGTTGGTCCTTTACAGCTCTGAAATTCTTCACCTAGGAGTGAAATCTGGAGGAGTTTGTTTGGAGAAAGAGGCTGAAAAGACCTCAGTGTACTTCCAAATTTTGTTGGAGCTAGCTGATTGCTTGGAGCTGTCTGTGGTCCTGTAACATCAGAGCGGCATTGCTTTGCTGCCTCCTCCTTGGGATCAGGCATTGGACCAGACCATAACAAGAGGGCCTTCTGTGTGATGGCCCCCTGCTTATAGAAGCCCCTCTCTTTGGAAATGTGCCTGCCCTCTCAACTGATGATCTTTTGTTGATGGTTCAAGACTTATCTCATCACATAGGGATTTTGGGGTGGAGGGTAGATTGTATAAGGGTTTAATAATGCCCACTACTGGCCAGTATTCATTTTTTATACTGAGATTTTAACTATTTGTTATGTATGTTATATTGTGGTTGTGCATCGCCCTGGAATCTTGAGGAATGAAGGACATTTTATTCTAAAAATAAAATAACTAAAATAACTAAATGGAACAAATCTTTGGCCACGATAAAAGGAAAGTGTACTTTCTGACTTGAACATATCCAGAAGGCACAACCTTTTGCTCTCTCCCTTTCTAATGCTTTGCTCCCCGAAACTAATTGCTCCCTTCAAAGAGCAATTATTTGCTTTTAAACTCCAGCCATGCATGATTATGGGGAGGAACATTGCATGCCCAAGTGACAGATTCTATTTGCCAAATGGAAACTGCTGTCCCGGCAGTTGATAAATTAAAGGATCAGAAGCAAATAGCCAAGCCAAGGTTTATAAATTACACACCCACCATGCACATACAGAGACACCCCGCAACCCTCACTCACTTTTGTCTTCTGCTACTTGTACTGCGAGGCATATAGTATGTGGAAAAGAGGACAGCTAAAGAACTGTACCCTCAGTGGTTCAGCAATGTTCTGCCCTGAGGGCTATTAATGCCAAAATAAATTTTAGAGATAAGACTAGAGAGGGATGACATTACAACGGTAGTGTGTATGGAAAAGCTTTCAGGTTCAATCCCTAGCAGGGCCAGCCCCTACCATTGGGCAGAGTGGGGCATCTGCCTTAGGCAGGAAGGAACCTCCTGACCTTGGGTGGAGGACACTATCCTATCACCAAACAGGGGTGATATAAGATTCAGCTGCCAAACTGGTCGTATCCTGCAACATGGAATAACAGGAGGCACCATCTTATCCTTTACCTCAGGCAGCAAGATGTCCTGGGCCAGTCCTGATCCCTGGAATCTTCAATTTAAAAGTAGCCAGGGATGGGCAAGATTATTTTTATCCCTGAGCCCCTAGAGATATGTACCCAAACAGATTGCACATATTGGGTTACATGGGCAAAAGAAGCCCCAACTGCCCTATACCACATAGTTTCATGGGTTTTATAGCCCTTCTCAGCTTCAGGCGGTGGCGAGATTTGGGGCAGAGGAGAGGTGGCGGTACAGCATACTAGTGCATATCTACTTAAAAAAAAAAAAGCACTGGTTATTTGTATCAGTTATTCCAAATGATTAACCACTGTGGACAGTTCATCTGATTTTCCTTCACTTGTTCCAATTCACATGCCATTGAAAAAGTTTCCTATACACTGATGCCTAGATATTTAAACCCTCAGTGAAGGTCCTCAATGGAAGTCATTTTGGACATCCAAAAAATAGGTTTACAACTGACATACATTTTTATTCGTATGGGGATTTTTTCCCCACCTGAAATTGACATTAAATCAAAAGGATTAAAATGCTACTACTACTACGACTATGATTACAATGATGAAGTTGGTGAGAATCCCATTGAGGGGCCTCCTGGGTTGATACCTGATAAAAGAAACCCCTAGATTCCCCAGAAGAGGAGGTGAAGCTGCCTCAAGTCCTTTAGGGCACTGGCAAGAAAGGCTTCCTCTGTTCTAATCTTGGCCTCAGAACCCATTCACCTTACTATTTTTATGGCATTTACAGGATGCCCAAGAACAACAATTCATTCCCCCAAGAAGTAGTGATAGCCACTGACTTTGGTGGCTTGAAAAGAGAATATGACAAATTCATGGGGGGGCAAGGCAATAATAGCCTTGTGACTACTTGCCACAATGGCTATGTTCTGTCCCCACCACCAAAGCCAGTTATGCCTCTGAATACAAGTTGCTGATAACTTCAGGAAGGGAGAGCACAGGTAGACAGCTCCTCCTTGTGGGCTTCCCATAAGGTATCTGGTGGGCCACTGTGAGCACAAGATGTTGGACTTGATGGTCTTTGGTCTGATTCAGCAGGCACCTCCTTAACAGTTCTATGGGCTGCTTATGCACAATGTCTCCTCGGGAATTCTATAATGCTTCCTAAAAGAAGTGTGTGTTTTCATCTAAGGAATGCTTTCTGCTGTGGAAGTGACTTGCCTTGTAATTTCAAAAAAGAAAAAGAAAAGGTAAAAAATACTGCTGACCTTTGGTCTGCCCTGTTCTGACTCCCTCTGTCTGATACAGTCATGTTAGTGAGCCTGCTGGAACTTGATTCGTTAAGAGAAGGATGGTGGATCAGTATCAGCAACATTCATCATTGCCTGGGAGCAACTTGAAAAGGGCAGAGAGGAGTTGACACGCCACTGGGAACATCCTTGTTACAGCTCAATTTTGGTGCAGCTTGCACAGAAGGGAATAGACTGCTCAGATGCACAGAGGAGAGGGAAGCAGAGCACTCCTTTTGGAACCTCTGATATTCTTCCACATATAGCAGCCAGCGCTTACCCTTTTCCAGGAGATCTGCTTGGTTATCTGTGATTAGAAAGAAAAAAACAGTAACCCTACACTAAGACTGAGAGACAGGATTCTGTGACATGTATAAATAATGCACATTTGCTTGTTTTCTCCTCTTTTCCAATCTTCCTTTCCTTTTCCTCTGCATCTTTTAGTCTGGTTTTGCTAGTCATGACAGGCGGCAGGAGCTGTGGGGTCTATAGCCAGAGAACCATAGCTCCCTGGACCCAGCATCCCCATGTGGGCTGGTGTAGTGTTATGGATGGGGAACCTCTGGGCAAGAGGTGAAATGCAGCTCTCTGACTGTTTCTAGATGTTGTTGAACTGCAACTCCCATCATTCCTGGCCACTGGCTGTGCTTGTGGGGGCTGATAGGATTTGTAGCTCAGCAACATCTGAAGGGCCAAAAGTTCCCCACAACTGATGTAAACAAGCTAGATGGATGGTAGATCTGACTCAGGTCCCTATGTTGCCCTAGTTTTTCAGAATACAGTGGTACCTCGGGTTAAGTACTTAATTCGTTCCAGAGGTCCGTTCTTAACCTGAAGCACCACTTTAGCTAATGGGGCCTCCCGCTGCTGCCGTGCCACCGGAGCACAATTTCTGTTCTCATCCTGAAGCAAAGTTCTTAACCTGAAGCACTATTTCCAGGTTAGTGGAGTCTGTAACCTGAAGCATATGTAACCTGAAGCGTATGTAACCCGAGGTACCACTGTAACTATTGTGGCTTAGACTTTAGCATCAAAAAGGCATCAAATAAAAATTCAGCTGGATCCATCTTTTTTCTTTTTAGGAAAGAAAAACTGAGCCATTGTGGTGGCATGGTTAGAGCTAAGATTGGAACACCAGAGACCTGGATTCAAATACCCCTCAGCTGTGAAACTTACTGGATAACCTTTGGGCACCTATTTCACCACCTATTTCACAGGATTGTTAATTAATAATAATAATTTTATTATTTATACCCCATCCATCTGGCTAGGTTGCCGCAGCCCCTCTCGGTGACTTCCAACACATATAAAAACACCAAACATTAAAAACTTCCTGATACAGGGCTGCCTTCAGATGTCTTCTACAAGTTATATAGTTATTTATCTCCCTGACATCTGAAGAGAGGGTATTCCATAAGAGAGCGCCACTACCGAAAAGCCCCTCTGCTTGGTTCCCTGTAACTTCACTTCTTGCAGTGAGGGAACCATGAGCTGGACCTCAGTGTCAGGGGTGAATGATGGGGGTGGAGACACTCCTTCAGGTATACAGGGCCAAAGCCATTTAGGGCTTTAAAGTTCACTTTGAAATGTGTTTGGAAATGTACTGGGAGCCAATGTAGGTTTTTAAGGACTGGTGTCTTGGTGGCCACTCCTAGTCACCAGTCCAACTGCCACATTATGGATTAGTTGTAATTTCAGGGTCACCTTCAAAGGTAGCACCACATAGAGCACATTGCAGTAGTCCAAGTGGGAGATAACTAGAGCATGCACCACTCTGGCGAGACAGTCCGCGGGCAGGTAGGGTCTCAGCCTGTGTACTAGGTGGAGCTGGTAAACAGCTGCCCTGGACACACAATTAACCTGTGCCTCCATGGACAGCTGTGAGTCCAAAATGACTCCCAGGCTGCACACCTGGTCCTTCAGAGGTACAGTTACCCTATTCAGGACCAGGGAGTCCCCCACAACTACCCACCGCATATTGCCCCAATACAGTACTTGTTGTGAGAATGAATCCACCATATATATCACCTTGAGTTTCTTAGAGGCAAGGTAGGAAATACATGAGAGAGGCAGAATGAACGCAAAATGCATAGTAGAAAGGAAAGTGAATGCTACAGCCTTGCAACAAAAGGACCAATGCCAAATTAATATCTCTGTGCGATGGCTTCAAAGATAGCCAAGAGACTAGACAGGTTTGATCCCATGCCCTCAGTTCTAATTTACCAGAGACTTATACATACAACAGGAGTTTTTTTCATGATGCCTCTTACCCTCTGGAACAGCCTCCTTTTGGAGATCAGGTGGCACTACTGGTTGTTGTCTTTCACCATCAATTAAAGACTTGCCTTTTTGCCCAGGTGCCCCCGAGAGAGAGAGCAATATTTGCTTAAGAGAGAGCTGTTGTTTGCAAAAAGCAATGGCAAGAACGCGAGGTTAATATAGATCTAAAAAATCTACACCACTTGTGAAGGGAGATGACACTTTCTAATAAGATTCTGAAATCCCAGTCTTATAAATATTAATAAGGCAAAGGGCTTTTCAACACATTCCAATTTTGTTGTTATCATTATGAAGTTTCATTCATATAAACTGTCTTGCAGGTTTGTTCCTCTGTCTTGCTTGTAGGAGAAACAGACACAGAGTGAAATTTGGAGTCACGCCACCTACCCTCTTGTCTATCAACCCTCTTGTGCCCATTGTGCGTCTGATTAAAAAAAAAAAAGGTATTGCAGCTCACTTTCACTGTCTGGATGATGCCAATCAGGCTAAAAGCTTGCAGCTATCTCAAGCAAGTGTGCTACTGAACCTCTGACAACTGCAGCCCACTCTCCCCTCCCTTCTGCTCCCTTACCACCCACCCCAAAACACAATGCCTAGCTTTTAGAAATGCATAAGGCTGCAGTGTGCCACCACATTTTGCAGGTGGGATTCACTTGCAAATCAGCAAATCAGGTTACACTTTGAAGCAGTGGTGTGTGGTCAGTGGACTAGGGGTTTTAGGCTAGGTCCCTAAATGTTCTCCAAAGCCCCCAGAAGCTTCTGCCCAGCTTAGGGTCTGATGGGGTCCAAGAGCCATCTCACCATCCCAAAGCCCACCTAGCTTTGGGAAGGGGGGCTCCAGCATCCTGTCAGAGAACTGGCTCCTCCTCCCCAAAGCCTGGGAAGCTTCTGCCTGGCTTAGGGAGGGGGCGGTGTGATGCTCATGTGTGTGACATTGCCCTCCTAAGTGCCCTTGCAATCTGGTGCTCTAACTGTTCTCCTTTGATAATTTTTGCTGCCTGCCACTGCTTCTAAGGTTGATTTGGGGCGCTTTCACAACAATCCCAATTCCCCCCGCCCCCGACTTTTTAAAGAAAGTGATGGGGGAAATATACTGGAAAGAGCAAAGAACAAATACGTGATGCAACATTGTACAAACTCCTCACAAAAAAGCCAGAACGAATGCTTGATAAACAGTGGGCACTGTGTAACCTACCTGCAAACTTTGCACAAACAAACTAGGATGGATGCTCAATAAAAAGGTCATCCAGAAGTGATAAGGATAAGAACAGTGAACAGTAGCTTTTCGCAGGCCTGTTCAGAGGGAGGGGGCAGCCTGGTATACTTGCCCTGGGCCTTGGAGGGCTAAACTGGCTGGGTGGCCCTGCCAGGGACTGGCTGATTTATTGTTTAAGTTCATAACTTTATTCTAACAAGACTCCCATCCCGAGCCTCAGACAAGCTCTGCGTGGGCCTACCTTTTCACATAGTACCTAGTGAACACATGTGCAATACATGGTGATTGCTAGCTAAGATGGCTTTCAAAAATGACTGGACAAATGTATAGAGGATAGGCATGAGAAAAGGGAAGCTGAGCCACTCCATCTGCTCTGCTGAGAGACCAGCTCCACTGGGGCCACCCCTCCCTCAATTTTCATCTCGGCTAAAAGCAGATGTTCCATCTGGTTGCAGCTGAGGCAGTGGCGGAGCAAGCCGATTGGGTGCCTGGGGCAGCATGCGTGCCCTGCTCCTAGGGGCGGGGCCAGCTTTGCATGGGGCCAGCTGTGCAGGGTGAGCCAGGGCAGGACGCTCTGTGGGGCCTCTGAGGAGTCTGACTGCCTCCTCCCACTCAGCCACCCTACAGCTGAGATAGAGGCAGCGGGCGGAGACGTGTGGCTCGGGTGTGCTGCAGGCCTCGCAGTGAGTGCCACCTGGCATTTTGTCACCCCCCTCAGTGGTGACACTCGGGGCGGCCCACCCCCCCTTTCTCTGCCCCTGTGCTGAGGGACCAGCTCCAATGGGCTCTTCTCTCAACTTTGATTTAAGCTAGCAGCAGCCTTTCCATCCAGCTGCAGCAGAGTGAGAGGTAGTAGGCGGGTCCATGCCATCAGTTCTGTTAAGATACCAGCTCCATTAGGCTCCTCCAGCAGCTACTCCATCACGCTGCAGCAGAGGGAAAGATGAGAGAAACCCGTTGCTCACCTGTGGCTTGGAAAGAAGTATATCATTTTTGTGTGTGCCAGGTGAACATCTCTAGAGAGCACATTCCATAATTTGGGAAGCGTGACCTGGGAAAGCATTATATCTTCATGGCTGAAACCTCATGTTGCATCTGAAAAAATCAGCAAGTACATGAAATGGGTTAAACACTTTGGCGTACTTAAAATCCTTTCAAAAATACTGATAATGTACTTGTCCTTTTTAGAATAGGAACTTGTCTGGAGCAGAACACACAATAAAATATGCATTCTCTGCTACTAGAGGCTGGCAGGTTGCTAAAATGGATTTCTCATTAGACTATGACTTCATGGTGGATAGCAAGGACGCTGTATTCCTGCACTCAATGTATTGTGAAGATTCCTAGAGAGATGAATTGCATTGGTTCAGGAGTACTTATACAGAAATGGGGTAGGGGTGGGGTGGGGTGGGGAAGAAGGATTCCTTGAACTGCTTTCAGCAAATTCAAATATTGCATTTCTTCTGCTATCCTAAATAAGAGCAGACAGACACATCCTTTGTAATTATGTATAAAAAGAGAGTGTGGCTCAATGACTCTCCTCTTTATGAAAGAATAATGGAATATTACTTACAGATGTGTCCTTGATCACAAACTGTTTTCAATGGCAATTGGCAGAAAAATAGAATGTCCTTGCTTTGGAGGCCACTGAGAGAAGATTCTTGAACAATATTGCTAATGCTCCTCCAAAGTTGTCTTCCCAATAGCTACACTACACCAGGGGTTGCCAGTCTTTTTTGGTCTGTCAGTCTTTTTGAGTGATTTGTTGTGGGCACAATCATTTCCTGATCAGTTTTCTACCCTGGACATAAACGTGAGTGTGTGCACTTGGGATGGGTTTTTTGTTTGCATTATAATGAGGAGCCACCTCATTTGTACAAACTGAAACATGGTTAATGTTCAAGAAGTGTGCTTCTCCAAATTTTGCAATGCAGTTCCCCAAGGAAATACGTGCAAGAACGCCTACAAGTGTGCACAAATATGCACGTTTTCGCAAAAATATACCAAAAACATCACATTTCATTGGGGGAAATTGCTTGCAGAAATGTGTGTACCAATCAAAGTTGCACTGGAATGTGTTCATTAGGAGAAATTCACATTAAAATGCCGACAAATATGCTCTATAAAGTTACAGTTTTTGACCAACATTGTTCAGGAAGATCGGATGGAAAAATAGCTGCTTTGATCCAGTCGCTCCTGGCCTTCTTATTTCTGCATGACCTACATACATGCTTCTGCATCACCTCACCCACCATCTGGATACACAAACAGTCCTCTTGGCAGCAGCAGGTTATGAGTACAGAAGAATGAGCACCACCATCGCCAATGGCAGAGCTCTTTCTTACCTGGATAGTTCATTCACATATGTTGGGGTATTGATCCTTACTTACGGATTTGCCGCTTTTTAAGAAACAGTTTTGCAACAGATAGAAGTGCAATAAGTGAAACTTTGGCTTTGCTTCACTACTGTTGTGAGTTTGGTACCTGATTGCTGTAAATGAATATGGGGTTTGATTTTTTGTTGGGTGTGTGGAGTGTTAATGGGACAGAATGACTGGATAATGATTCTGAATAGTCCATGGCCACCCTGTGTCAGTCACAACTTTAGTTAGCGATATGACATGTTAACGGTTCAGGGAAATATCTCTCAATGGGAACCAAAGGGAGTTGGATAATGTGACTTGAATGGAGAAACAGGAAACACATTGGCCTCCCTTCCAGGTATTGGCTAGCATGCATTGGTGCACACATACCAAGTGTCTGTGAGAATAAGAAAGGAGATTACCATTAGATGTCATGGGGAACCTTCTCTGTGTGTACAAGATTTGTACAGGCACAGAAGCTTCTTGTGCAGAGATATTTCTGTTTTGTTTATCAACTTGGTCAAGTGTTATGGACACTGATGCTGCTATCCACTCTTTTAATACTGAACTTATTGAGCCTGTGTCAACAGGGCAAGGTGTTAAAACAGGCCTGGTGAGAAACAAGGAATACCAAGGGATGTTTTTTAAAATTATTATTTTTAAAAAGTCTATAGGGACCTGACCACTCTGGAAATAGCCCAGTGAGAGATGAGTATGCATCAGTTGAGTGGCAGTTGGAAAATGAAAATGGGAAAGGTGGTGTGTGTGTGTGTGAGTGAGAGAGAGAGAGAGAGAGAGAGGGGTCCGCTTGAACTCCTTATAGTTTACAATAGCTTATCTGTTGTTTTCCTGAATTTTTGATCTGCTACTAGTTATTACAGTTTACATTTGTTATCTGTTTGTTTATTTTATAGCATTTTAAAGCACTTTTTCCAAATCTCTAAGTAAAAGCAGTAAACATTGTTGGTAAAACCAAAATACAAACTGAAATCAGTAGAACAGTAGTATGAAAGCACATGAAAAAATAATAATCAAGAATTCAGACAAAGGAAGACAGATTCTGATCTTATGGGTCAGAAAAAGCCTGGGCAAAAAGATATGCCAAAAAGGGAAAACATAATAAATTATATATCGTTTGTGGACTGAAAGCAGCAACAATGGCAAATACCAGTCATAATCACTATATTGATTTCTGCTCTAGAAATGGGATGAATAAGCAATTTCCACTCCAGGTTTCTTTTTCTTTGGAATTCTCTAATATCTGTGGGATACATGGTACCATTTTGTTGCAGATCCCACTTTTATAGGTAATAACAGGAAACACAATTCTGGGGCATTCATCCATGAAAATTTTTTGCTACCTTGACAAGATGTACAGCTTTGCATTTAGCCGATGGTGGAAATGTGACAGCAATGTGAACATCTGCTGGAGGAAGGGAAACATCTGGTGGTGAGAGAGAAGTGGAAAGAAAGGATGAGAACAGAATATTTTCCCTTTTTTTTCCTGGACCACCTGATTTTTTCTGTAGCGAGGTTTGCTAATAATTGCTGTGGTTCTTAATGCTTCGTGTTTTGTGCTGGAGGCAAGGTGGGAGGAGGGAGCAGAGATCACTTTTTGGTTGTTGCTGTCACCACAAAGCAATGTCCCATTTTGTGTAGAAGTTAGCAGCCCCTGCTGGCTTTCTGGCACCTGATCTAGACAGATGCAGGAAAGGTGAGGCAGGGTTCAGCCACTGTAGATAAGGGCAGCAATGAGCTCAAGCAGGGTGGAATGATGATCTTGCTGCCTGACTGGCAAAGGCAGGAACTGGCTGTCAAACTGAGCAGCTTGACAGGTGCTCGGTGTAGTCTCCTCCAGAAGCAATTGCCTGGAGGTTTGTGAATAGCTAAGATGCTGTGCTGTGCTTTCCCCCGTTGTTGGACATTTGGATTAGCAACACTAGAGGAAAGAGGTGCTGTTCATTATTTTCTGCTTTGAATAAACTATATTGCAGTCTCTTTTAGTGAATAGGACTTTCAACACACAACACAATAAGCAGACTGACACTGAGTCACACTCTTGGTTTGTCTAGCTCAGTAATGCCTATGCCATCAGCCCTAGACACTGACTATGCTGGGTGGGTATGATGGGAGCTATAGTCCAACAGCATCTGGAGGGGAACCACATTCACTATCTCTGGACTACACTTGTACTTCAGTGGCAGGACATTCACCTGGCAAGTATGAGATCCCAGGTTCAATCCCTGGTTCTGCCACGCAAGGCTAGGAAAGACTGCCTGAAACCCTGGAAAGCTGCGACCAGTCAGCAGAATACTGCGCTAAATGGGCCAGTGGTATGACTCAGTATAAGGCAGCTTCCCATGTTTCCTCTTTGACCCTGGGCCAGTCCATCTCTCTCTCTCCATCAACCTTGGTGGCTGTGGTGCTATAAATACTATTCATATTACATGCCCAGTTTGCAGTGATCCAACCACCACCCTGGCAACACACAGCTTCCACTTTCTTGACTCAATGATCTGACCTTCTTTTCTTATTTGTTCTTCCACTGAGGGAGGGAGGCATCACTGGCTTTTATGCCTTGCTGGCTCCTTGAACAGATGGGCAGTCAATGCCCTTTCAGCTAGTGAGGCCCCTCATTGGCAAATTTGAAATGAGAAAGAAATGAAAAAATTGCTTCTTTCCCATTTTCTTCCTCAAAGACTATCTATCTATCTATCTATCTATCTATCATCTATCTATCTATCTATCTATCTATCTATCTATCTATCTATCATCTATCTACCGTATTTTTCCCTCTATAACACGCAGATTTTTTCTCCTAAAAAGGAAGGGGAAATGTCTGTGCGTGTTATTGAGCGAATGTGTGGTCCCTGGAGCCGAAAAATCAGGCAAAAATCAAATCGCGCTTCACGGAGAAGGGAAACCTGAAAAGAGGAAGTGGCTGCTTTCCTGCATTCTGCCTCAGGGTCTTACTGCCCACCCGTCTCTGTTTCCTTGCTGTGTTTGCTGAAACGGAACAAAGAGCAGGGAAAGCCCCTCCCCTCCAGGCAAGCAGAGGGGAAAGCAGAGTGTGTTCCTTCTAATTCCTCTCTGTGCTCCGGTGCTGCTGGGGGAGAGGGAGAGAGAGAGGGGGAGGGAGAGAGAGAGGGGGGAGGGAGAGAGGGGGGGAGAGAGAGAGAGAGAGAGAGATGGCTGGCTTGGGTGGGGGGAAACTTTTGCCTTTCTTTTCTCCCTCCCGTTAAATCCCTCTCCTGCATTCTTAGCCAGCTGCTTCTCTGCACACCCCCTCATGTCCCTTCTTTGTTTTTCCTTCACTCCCCACTTAAAATGTGGTTACAAAGCATAGATCCACATGGATCCTCAGGATCTTTGCATTGGGTCACCCCAAATTCACCATCAGATCACATAGCATGTCCATGGCTACAGCCTGCCCCCCCAAAATCACGCACCCACTGTTGCCTGGGGCTGCAATGGTGCAAAAACGTGGTTACAAAGCATGGATCCACAGGAATTCTCAGGATTTTTGCATTGGGTCACCCCAAATTCACCATCAGATCACATGTCTGTGGCCACAGCATGAAGCACAAAAATGATACATCCACTGTTTCATTCAGAATGTTTTTTCCCTTGTTTTCCTCCTCTAAAAACGATGTGCGTGTTATGGTCAGGTGCGTGTTATAGAGCGAAAAATACGGTATCTATCATCTATCTATATCTATCTATCTATCTATCTATCTATCTATCTATCTATCTATCTATCATCTATCTATCTATCATCTATATCTATCTATCTATCATCTATCTATCTATCTATATCTATCTATCTATCTATCTATCTATCTATCTATCTATCTATCATCATCTATCATCTATCTATCTATGTATCATCTATCTATCATCTATCTATCTATCGGGGTTGAATCTAACAACTGCTTTGCATGCAAAAGGTCCCAGGTTCAATCCTCAGCATCTCTAGGTAGGGCTGAGAAAGAGTCTTTGCCTGAAACCCTGGAGAACCTCTCCCAGTTCAGCAGGCAATATTGAACCAAGGATTTGCCATGGTAGAAGACAGTGGCAATGTGTTTGTTAGTGAAGCACTAGTAATGTAATGTACTACTGGGGAAAAAACATTCCATCTGGAAAGGTCATAAATGCCTGGCTGATTGTCATATTTGGGATTGTGAATGAATTAGTACCTGGCCTAATTGACCAGTGACCTTGATTTCTGAGGTTGTGTGTGCATAGGAATGCCCTTCCTCTGCAGCTTCAGTCTGGCTTGTTTGGTTGCTAATTAGGTTTAAAGTGAAAATCGCAATAATGCCTGCTACAAACCGGTTTGCTAAAGGGTTGCAAGTGCAGGCTTAAAGAAGGACCAGGGAGATAAAATGAAATATTGTACACCAGCCCTTAATTTGGGCTAACCAAATGATTGTGGGTGTTAAAACTTCTCATCCCTTTAATGCAGTCCCCCTGGAACTTATTGTCAAAGCAAATAGATCAATCCAGCGGTGCATCGATACTGCTCAAATATTTTGAAAAACTTGACATCCTGAATTACCCCTTGGGATGCCAGAGTGCTATTACCCTGAGAAATTGAGCCACAGAGGCATTCTTCAATTAGAAGCTAGTGTCAGAGGAGGAGTACTGGAGGTGCGATGTGCTGAGAGGAGAATTGGAAAAGCTTAGGGAAGTAAACAACTACCTGGGAGCATATTGCAGGCCTAGGATATTGGAAAAATATGCTGGGAAGAAGGGCAGCAGAGAGATAAAGCATTTAAGGTGTTAAGAACACAAGAAGAGCCCTGCTGGATCAGGCAAAAGGCTCATCTAGCCCACCATCCTAGTCTCACAGTGGGCAACCATATGCAAGCAGCACTTGAGTACAACTTGAGATACGTAACAACTGGTATTCAGAGGCACACTGCCTCCAACAGTGTAGGTAGAACATAGCCCTTTGTGGTTATTAGCTATCAATGATCATGTCCTCCATAGCACTGGTTGAGTGCTCATTTGGAACATCTAAGGCCATGTGCCAAGGGTCCCTCTAGCTCAGATCTATAGACCTTTGGGAGATGATATTTCCAAACTTAAGTATAGTTAGCCTCCAACTTATGTGCATTTAACTTGTGCACATTCAGCCTTACATGCATGGCAAAAAAGGGGGGTGGGGTTCTAGGAAAAATGACTTTGACAACCCCATCTGCCATGGAACTCAATGGGTTTTGACTATACCTGATTTTGGCTTTAGGCAAAATCCCTGGAACATAACTTCAGTGTAAGTTGCAGGCTTATTATATATCCCTTAGCATCCTGACACCTCTAATGTTTTCTCTCTGCGAGTAATTGCACTAAGCATAGGATTCTGCAGCGTGGAAGTTGACAATGGTGGATGTTGGCTGTCCTCCCTTGTTGCAATTAGGCATACCCTCATTGCCTGTGTCCTGCCAACCTAGCAGTTCAAAAGCACATCAAAATGCAAGTAGATAAATAGGTACCACTCCGGCGGGAAGGTAAACGTTTCTGTGCGCTGCTCTGGTTTGCCAGAAGTGGCTTAGTCATGCTGGCCACATGACCCGGAAGCTGTCTGTGGACAAACGCCGGCTCCCTCGGCCAATAAAGAGAGATGAGCGCTGCAACCCCAGAATCGTTCGTGACTGGACTTAACTGTCAGGGGTCCTTTACCTTTACCTTTACATTGCCTGTGAGGTGCAAGGACTCCAGTGCAAATGCCTTACTTGGCACCTGAGCACTTTTGAACATAAGAACACAAATAAGACAAGTTTGCTGGATCAGGCAAACAGCCCATCTAGCCCAGGATTCTGTTGTCACAGTGACCAAGCGGAGGGCTGTGAGAAACCCGCAAGAAAGACATGAGCCCAAGAGCATTTTCCCCTCCTGCAGTTTCTAGCAACTGGTTACAACCATTTAACAAGCAGACCACAGATATCCTCTGTTAAATCTGGGAGAGTCTGCTGTCTTGTCTGAAAACTTAAAATAGAACCAACAGCTTCTTTATTTTCTCTGTCTTTCGTATACTTGTTTGCTGAATGTGGGAGGGGAATAGATTCCCAAAGCCACCAGTTTTGACTGCATCCTAATTTCATCTCATAAAAAAAAGAGAAAATCTGCTCACCGATTCCAGAAGCACCATGTAAAGATGCAGCTATTTCCTGGCTTTTCTTATAAGTGGAAGAAAATTAAGTTTCCTGTGATACAACATTGCTTATTGCGCTACGATTTATGAAGAGTTTTTGAGACTTGATATGCTCAGAGCAAGAGGTTGTATATTCCAACCCCAAGCTGTATTTTGTTTTGTAGTTAACTGTACTTGTAAGCATCTCTGACAGCTGAGACAGATTCATTTTATGTGTCCCAATTGCTTAGTTATGAGGCATCTTTTCCACTTTAGCTGCAAAAGCTGCTGAGATTTTATTTTTCACAAAGAAAGACTTGCAGTTGGGGTGGCAAAGCCTTGTTAACCAACTTTCAGTCTCGATGTTTTTTTGTCACCTGCTAAAACAGGAATGGGAAACTTTGGCCTCTGGGGTCTTTGCCTGGCCCTTAGAACTCTGCCCAAGCCACAACCCTCACCAGCCATGCTTTGCACCTCCCTTGAGTGTTTCTGACTGACTGGATGGTGCCCTTGAACTCTGATCATGCCCCTTGTTAACCTATAAGCTAACATACAAGACTCTATGCAGCTTAGGACCAGGTTACTTGAGACACTATCCCATATAGTCTTGGAAGGACACTGTGTTCTTGTGGGAGAGTTTCTTTTTAACAACCCAAAAATATCAGAGGTCCACTCCACAGTAACTTGGAGCAGGATACCCCTGCTTTGTGGAGAAACATTTCTGGTGAGATATGATAGGCACCCACGACCTGCAGTTTCTGGAAACAATTGAGGGCATAAGTAAAGGTAAAGGTAAAGGGACCCCTGACCATTAGGTCCAGTCGTGGCCGACTCTGGGGTTGCGGCGCTCATCTCGCTTTATTGGCCGAGGGAGCCGGCGTACAGCTTCCGGGTCATGTGGCCAGCATGACTAAGCCGCTTCTGGCAAACCAGAGCAGCGCACGGAAACACCGTTTACCTTCCCGCCGGAGCGGTACCTATTTATCTACTTGCACTTTGACATGCTTTCGAACTGCTAGGTTGGCAGGAGCAGGGACCAAGCAACAGGAGCTCACCCCGTTGCAGGGATTCGAACTGCTGACCTTCTGGTCAGCAAGTCCTAGTCTCTTTGGTTTAACCCACAGCGCCACCCGTGTCCCTAATTGAGGGCATACCGGTATTTGTATCCAAAAGCCTTTTCAGCTGGATAAAAAGGTCTCTGTCTTAGATGCTCATTTTGTATTATTTAAAAACCTATCTTTAGTTAGGTTTTTGTTTGTTTTTTGGTACTGTTCTTCTAAAACTATTTTTTAGCTATGCATGGTACATTTTAAAATTGCCTGGCAACAAATGTAAAAGGCAATCCATTAATTAAATCAATATCATTCTGTGAAATAATAGTACTTGGCATTGTGTAGCACGTTCAAGAGTTCAGAGTGCTTCACGTGTATAATCTAGTTTCATGAGAGCCAAGTCAGTAGTATCACCATATTACAGATGTGAGGACTGAGGCTGAGAGTGGCTTGCTTCAGGCAGCCTACTCAGTTCATGTCAGGATGTGAACTCGGGGCTTCCTGATTGATAGCGCATTCTCTTAAACCACTATGCTTCACCAGGAAAAGCACTAAGCCCTGACTGTTAAAATTAATGGAGCTTAAAAGTGCTTGACCTTGTTTTTCCTATCTAAAATTCTTATATTCTGACAGCATTCATAATCTAGAAAACCGCTGGGTTTGGAGAATAGGCATTCACTTTTACAAGCATGATTAAGTTAGGAGAATTTGTTTGAGAAATCTGCCCATTTCAGCTCTACAACCACTAAGCCATTAAGGCTCTTTTTCGACTGACCCTCAGTTGTTGCGTCGGCGAATGCTGCAGATATTAAAAGCAATTTATTTGAAGCTGAAATGTGCTTTCATGACAAGATCATGCATTTAAAGGCCTCCATTCTGTTCTTACAGACAGCACATTGCATCTTCAACTTGTCGCTTGCAAAACATAATAAAAAAGCCATCTTATGCAACTTGGAGCTGAACGAGGTGGTGTTGCTATGATAGCAGACCATGATGTCTTTAAGAACAGTGCATTTCTGCTACCCTTCCTTGCTCTAAACACACAAAACAAAAGCCAGGATTATCATGTACAGTATCACACTGCTCCCTATAATGCAGTCAATCGTTCTCAACAATCCCATTTTGGATAACAGCACAGACGGTGCAGAGCTTGCTATGGTATGATTATGTTGCTAAAGTTCGAGAGACAAGGGCATAATGTGAAAATTAGACCTTCCCTAAGAGTTGCTTGCAGTGCTCCTGGTGTGCAAAAAAGCTGCAATTAAACATCGTGTTGCATCAGGAAAGTGGCAGAGTTCCCTTGAACATTTAAGCGGTTAGGAAGTTTCTGTAGCCTACATGCTTTATGTAGATGGCTAGAAAAGGAGAATCAAAGGAGTGCCCTGTCCTCTGGCCATTTTGCTTGCTATTCTTTTGTGTTACAAAAATCACTATGGATGAAGGAATTTCATTCTGCTGCAGTTTGATTTTTAACCAGTACTCCCCTATTCAGCCAGCCTTCAGCTTGTAACGCGCGTTACTTACATATTTACATAAAACATATTCATTTCAATGTAAATAAAGCATCAAAACAATGTAAAAAAGGGCAAAAGCTTCATACAATCTGAAGAGAAACCAGCGTACTCACAACTGGCCCTTCTGTCTGTATGGCAGTGAACTGGTTGGACGTTTACTTACTGCTGTCATTGCAAGATTCTGGAGAGACATGGTGGGAGCAGATATACAGTGGTACCTCGGGTTAAGAGCTTAATTTGTTCTGGAGGTCTGTTCTTAACCTGAAACTGTTCTTAACCTGAGGTACCACTTTAGCTAATGGCGCCTCCCGCTGCCGCCACGCCACCACTGCGCGATTTCTGTTCTCACCCTGAAGCAAAGTTCTTAACCCGAGGTACTATTTCTGGGTTAGCGGAGTCTGTAACCTGTAGCGTCTGTAACCTGAGGTACCACTGTAGACTGTTGATATACAAAGATGCATGCAATGAGGCCAGAGAGCAGGGCTATTGAGGGGTGTGGCCTGGTGAGTGGAATGTGGTCTGGTGAGAGTTCTGAGGGCCAAACTGAGGGGCCTGGAGGGCCACACGTCTTCTCATTTCTGATCCAACCAATCAGGTAACTTTAGGAGACGCATGGAATTGCTAATTGCTTAGCTCACATTTAAAACCCCCACAAAAAAACAGCAACAGAAGATTGATCAGGATGGGGACCCTTTTAGGGGGTGGAGTGGCTTTACCTGTCACTATAGTTTTGATCTGGATCAGGCCTTCTTCCTTCATTGTAAAGAAAAGCTTGCATTGGCTCAAATGGGAATCTATCTTTTAATGTGAATTGCTAGCATAGAGGTGTTGATAGGGCAATCCAGATCTGGACTGCAGCAGGAAAGCAAAGGCTTGCTGTTCCCTTTGTCCATGCCAGATTCCCAGGCTGGGTGAAAACTCCCCTCCCCTGTCCTCCTCCTTGCTGTTTATTGTTTTAAAAGCCATTAATGCAATGACTAATAGTGTGATTGACTCTCATATAGTTTGGCCCTAAGAAGTGCACATTTACAATGATCTGTGAAAGCTCCAGTGTACCTTTTGCTATTTCCTACAGCTCAAATGTGGCTAGTTAGGAGTCCTGCTCATACAGCGATTAAAAGAGCTTTTAATAACTTTAATCAAGTGCTTTCCCACGAAATAGCCTAGTCGTGCACAAGCCTCAGCAGTAGAGAGGGACTTGCCCAGGAGATCTTTTTTTTGTCATCCTTTAATTAGCCCTGATAATGAGGCCTCGTTTTAGAGGAAATCTTAATTTAATAGCCTTGGTATTGAATGACCTTGTTGTGGGAAAAGGCATTTGTCTGTCTGCATGTGTGGAGGAAATGCAAATAATAAAGGTTGCTTTGGCCCGCTGCCAAGCAGCCATAACAAACTGAACGTCATTGCTTGAAATGTGCTTGCTTTGCAGGTCGTGCTGAAGAAGTCCCTTGCCTGGCTGGCAAAACATGTTTCCTAACCACAGGAATGATTTAGCCAGGGACAGAACAGTGAATACAGTATGCTATATGAGCTGGTCGGTGTGGGGTAGAGCTTAAGAGTGTTGGGTTAGGACTCCAGAGACCAGGGTTCAAATCTCCACTCAGGCATGAAGCTTGCTGGGTGGCCTGAGGTCATTCACTGTCTATCACTCTAACCTACCCCACAGGCTTGTTGTGAGGATAAAATGGAGAGGAAGAGAATCCTGCATGTTGCCTTGGAAGAAAAGTGGGATATAAGTGCAGTAAGTACCGTATTTTTCGCTCTATAAGACACACCAGACCACAAGACGCACCTAGTTTTTGGAGGAGGAAAACAAGAAAAAAAATAATCTGAATCTCAGAAGCCAGAACAGCAAGAGGGATCGCTGCGCAGTGAAAGCAGCAATCCCTCTTGCTGTTCTGGCTTCTGGGATAGCTGCGCAGCCTGCATTCGCTCCATAAGACGCACACACAGTTCCCCTTACTTTTTAGGAGGGAAAAAGTGAGTCTTATAGAACAAAAAATATGGTAAACAACGAAAGCACTGAATATTAACTGTGGCTTTGTTTGCTTGAAGCTCAAAGCAAGTGCTTATTTTACCCCAGGAAATAAACTGCCACAGGGGCCGGATTAAACCGACCAGCGGGCCGGATTAGGCCCCCAAAACAGACTTGGACATGCTTGCTGTATGTTTTTGTTCTTACAAAGATGTACTCCTTGCTGTCTGCCTCTTGTCACGTGCCTGGCTGGGACAGAAAGAGCATCCCAGAGCCTTGGAACAAGCTGGGACCCAATGACCAGTACAAGGTATGGTACGAAATATTTAACTAGGATTATGATGCTGGGTTATGATAGGTTATGATGATGAAGCCATCTGCACAACTCATATGCTTAAATCATCTAGGAAATCTTAAAATTGATTGCACAATGCACTTAATGTCCAAAGTCCATTTTGGGGGCCTAATCCGGCCTGTTGGTCGGTTTAATCTGGCCCCTGTGGCAGTTTATTTCCTGGGGTAAAAATATCACTAAAAAACCTCAACAACTTCAATCCAAAAAAAAGGCTAACAATTTTAGTTGGTCCTTTGGTCGGCCCTCACAGCCCTTCACTTCATCAAATCTGGCCCTCTTTGAAAAAGTTTGGACACCACTGAAGGGTTAAAGTCAAAGAGTTCAAGAGGAGCAGAGAAGGGCGTAATGGATACTGACCCCCCCATGCCACTTCTGTTGAAAAAGGGGTGTGGTTTAAGTAGCCTGGTTGCCCCACCCCTTTCCATTGTGCCCTGCCCCTTTCCCTGCAAGGGTTCAGGTGAGAGAAAACTGCCTTGGGGTGCAGCGAGCTTTGGTGGGGGGGGCTGGGGGAGGATGCAATGCCAGTGGGATGATGGAGGGGGAGATAGCAGGCAGGGAAGCTGCTGGGCAGGTGGGGGAGGGAGAGAGACCCTCCCCAAATGAAGGGAGGTGGGTGTGCAGCTGAGCCCCCCCCCTTTTGAGTATTCTGAATAGCATTATGGATACTATAAACACATGCAGAAATACAAACATTTCCTAAATTTCAGCTGAGTTCCCTTCATTCCAGGGGGTTGGACAACCTATTTCTTAATAGGTTTAATTGGGTTTGGTGCTTCCTCTCTGAATGTCATTCCTTGAACAGCTTCCTGTGCAAAGATATGGCTTGCTTTCATTGATCTGTTCATTTGTACATTTGACTAGTGTTGTGTTAAGTTGTGGGTGAACATATCAGACGACACAGCGATTCTTCAAACAGCTCTTTATTTGTAAGCTGGAACAGAACTGAACAGCAAATAGCTCAGCCGGCCTGCTTTTATAGGCAGCCAGCTATCAACATTATAGCAACAACAACCCAGGGTTTCCCGCCTAAAGTAACTGACATGGACCTGAGTGAAAACTATATACACAATACCCCTGGTGGCCAGGGTGAGAACTTCAATACATAACATGTGTGGAGGGAAATGCAGCCCCTGGGCTGAAAAATGTCCCCCTCCTGTGTTTGAAATTGTAGAATAAGAAACTGCCTCTTTCCCCTCAGCTGCTATGTCTCTTTGTGACATCACAGGAGACCATCCATAGACAGGGCTGGGGAAACTAGGCTTCCAAACCAGTTTGCATCCATCTCAGCCAGCGCAGCCTCATGGCATCTACTAGCCTGAATGCAAACTCTTCCGACAACCATCCACCAGCTGCTGCCTAGCCAGGTCCATTGCCAGAAGTCAACCAACTTCAGAGCTGAGTATCAGTCGCCTTCAAGTAGCGATCCCACCAGCAAGTAAACTTTGTACTTGCCTTCTCCTTGCTCCACAGCATCCCAGCACCGGGCGATTGCCTCCTTCCGCTTGCCAGCTTCCCGCCATGGGGCAGGAGACCACCTGGGCTGAGTGCCACCGAGCTGCCCATTTCTCTCTGGGGAGGGCAACTGCCGAGGCTTGCACCTTGGCCCACATTTATACCCACTCAGCAGCCAAATGTTTTTGTCACATCACAGTCAACCCACAGACAATGGCAGCAGCTGGGGTGGTATCAGATTAGGCCCTTGCTGCTCGCGGCAGCTCACACCCGATGGCTTTTACAAACTACTCTTGAGTTCCTGTACCAATAATTTAGGGGTTTTCACCACTTTGTAACTAGTTCAAGTTTTACTGCCTGCACAACTATTTCTGATGAATCTGACCTTTGGAGAGTTTGTAAGTAACACAAACACATGCTCATTTTCTAAACAAGGTGTTGTTAAAATGAATCTCTTCTAGCCAAGCCAAGCCAAGCATGGTGGTGGTTAAAGATTCAGAAATCACTTTGCTTCAGTTGAAGATTTATGAGCATAGAAAGCCTTTTCTGCATTTCGTTATGATTTGACCCTGACCTCATTCTTCTTGGATGCAAAACACAAAGTGAGTTATGCTGTGACATCAGCTCACTGGAAACCTATAAAAGCTACTCTTGTGTTTAAGTGATTCATATTCTTGCTGTATAAACCTTGAGTTTCATGAAGATGGATAGGAAATATGTTGGTTGCAGGAAGTATACAGGAGCAGACTTAAAAATGGAAATAAGTAGCCAAGATACTCAACTTTCCACTTTGTATTTAGGACAAGCACAATGTCTGGCTTGGAGCTGAGCTACAAATCTGTTGCAGCTCTTGCTGGATTGTGCCATTTCAGAATGCAGGGATGGAAATAATACATTTGTATGTTACAATGAAAACAAAGCTCCCTGCAGACATATTGGTTGGGGGCTTGTTCTTGGTTAGGGAAACAGTCTAGAAGAGGTATTGAGGCATCTGATCAAGATCTGTATTATGAGGCATCTGATCAAGATCTGCATTTTAAAATGAGCTTAAATATATATATATATATTTGCAGATGCTTGTGTGCAGAAGACCAGCTGGCTAAAAAGACTTTGGCAGATGTTTATCTTCCTAAACAGGGCCCCTCTGATTTGTATTAGCATTAGCAGGAGACGAGTGCCTCAGGGTTGTAAAAGGAAATTACAGGCTAGGAGCGAAAGGTCACACTGACCATACAAATTACAGAATACAATCAAGCTGCAAAGACACAATTAAAAGTTGGTAAATAGTAAGAATTATTGTGCCTCCCATTAGAGACTTGAGCCACATTTTCCTAAGGTTAAAAGGGCAAAAGCTAATGGAAATAGGGAAAGGGGGGCTTCTCTCTGAAGAAAGTGTTTTTAAGTTTCTTCTTACTTTGGAAAGGTCTTCTAAAAATCTATATATGTTATGTATGAAATATATTGGCTTAAATGTAATTATGCAAAGGATTTAGAAAGTAAGAAATGTTAGATTCTTATGTTAGATTCTTATTTCATAGATGGTGTGTGAGAAGGTGAACCCAAGATCTCTTTAAAATGAAATTTAAAAAACCATGCACCATCTGCTTTAGCCATCTGTTTTGCAGTGAATAGGGCAAGAGGGGCCAAAGGTTATCTGGTAATTAAGGTGCCTGGTCGAGGCAAATGTAAGATATATGACTATTTATTTGCCATTTATAGATAGAAGGAAATATAGCTCTTTGTCTCCCATAAAAGGTAATAGGAAATGGGTGTATCTTTTATGATTGGTTCTAGCAAACAGCCAATAGGAATTTCAACCAGGCTGATTGGACAGAGGCAGCCAAAGGAGGAGCAAGGGGGCTGGGCTGAGGGAATATAAGTGCTGACCATCAGGGCTGGAGTGGGCAGAGCTTTGGTAACCATATACCACTGTGTCTCTCATTTATTTGTCTGACAAATAAATTATTATTTTAATTTCTCTATTGCTGTGTTGAATATTTCATTCCAGCTAAGCGTTAACCACAAGCAGGGTGCTACAGTATAGCTGGATATATTGATATCTGATTATTTTTTGCTCCAGGAGTAATTACTTCAACAGTAAAATTAAGTTTTCCTCCTCTTTCTTTTCTAAATTCACTTTTTTCAAAAAGCATTTAACTTGTTGCTTTCCTTGAAATTTAGTAAAAGCATAATTTGTGTTGGAAAAATTGGGCCTGGGGACATGTTAATCACACCACTTCAAAGTGCCACACCACTCTTACCAGTATTGGGAGTAAATTGGGCTAGTTAAAGGGGTTGTTTAGTGAAGGCTAGAGAAGAATAAAGTTTGCCACTTGGTGGCATTGGTGAAGTTAACAACAAAACTACCAGACTTTTAGAAGACATCTGAAGGCAGCCCTGTTTAGGGAAGCTTTTAATGTATTAAAACAGACTATTGTATTTTAATATTTTGCTGGAAGCCGCCCAGAGTGGCTGGGGAAACCCAGTCAGATGGGCAGGGTATAAATAATAAATAATAATAATAATTATTATTATTATTATTTGGCTGGTTTACTTGCCTCCTTTCCCTCTCAATGTGTATGCCACAGCCTGTGCCATCACAAAAGACAAGCACAGATCAGCAGGAATTAAAATAGCTCCTATTGTATGTTTTTAAAGACCAAGCTAAATAAAAAATATCTTCACGAGCTGCAGAAAAAAATTAAGATATAGCATCAGCCAAAACACTTCATTGGGAGAGTGCCACAACTGAGGAGGCCCTTCCTCTGGCTGAAACTGCCTAATCTTTGAAGCTGCAGAAGGACTTCGGAAGGCAACCTTTATATTTGTCAGAGATGGTCCTTTAGATGGTAGATTGGCTTTTTAAAATTTCCTTCTGGTTGCTAGTTCTGCCTCTCTGGCTTATAAATGTTGCCTATTGTGATTTTTAAAAATACATTTTCAAAATGCAGTTATAACAAGGCTAATGTAAGTGTTGTATTTTTAAGAACTGCCCCTTGGGGGCAGAGCATGGTTAGAGATTAGAGAAATCCGCTTCTCTCTCTGTGTGTCTCTCTCTCTGTCTGTCTGTCTCTCTCTGGATCTTATTGCTAATTTTTTGATCATTTTGAGAACGTTTAGTTGAGCCCTAGTGAGGGATTATCGTTTCTATGTACATTGCCCTGTGAAATGTCAGGGCCTGTAAAAGGGAAAGGAAATAAAATATTTCATTTCCCTTCTGTGGTCTTGCAACTCAGATTGAACTGCACCTTTTTGACCCCTGCAGCCTGCCGTGGATATGGCCATCTTCCAGAGGTCTCTCACATTGTCACTTCCTGCCTACCTTCATTAAGGAAAAATGGCCGATTCGATGGGAAACATGACAAGATGTACAGGATTCTTCTAACCTCATTAGACAGTGAGGTTGAGGGAGTCCTGATGATGCTGATCGTAATGGAAAGCTTGGTAGAGAGAGGTCAGATAGTTGTGTCTGGAAAAAGAGATGACCGAGGCATTTAACAGGACACACTATGCAGATGTGCAGCAAATTAAGGGACACACACAGTACAAACAACTGGGGGGAAATCCAGCACTAGGTTGGTTTTTTTGGGTGGGTGGTAGTCTTGGTGCCCCTGAGTGTAGGCCTCCTTCTTTGTACAAACCCTTACCATCCTCGCTACCATTGCCACTGGCTGCTCTCATGCCAGGGAGGGTTCTGATGATGTAGGCAGGAACATCTTTTGCTTATCCTGCTTTCGGTTGGTCTGCTTGCTTGCTTATCTCCTCTGGACCAGATGAAGGGTGAATAAACAAGTAGCAACAACATGGAAGAGGAGGAGGCAGTGGTGAGATGTTAGACTCTTCACAGATTCCTAAACATAAAGGGCACTGGCAAATGTCTGACCACACCTACCCCTGATGCTGCTGGAAAAAGAGGGCATGGAAACTTGTAAGGAAGAGAAAGAAAGAAAAATCCCAGAATCTAGAGTTTGTAATATTTGAAAATATATTGATTCCTATTACTAGAGCAATTGTTATCCCAGGCTCAGTATGTTAGAAGAGCAACAGCAGGGATCATTCTGTTAGTAACCTATGGGTTAACTCTATTGACTGCTAGACATCCAGCCAAGAGGGCAGTTGTGGTGTAGAAGGTGTTACCTAGCAACCAGTCAGCGTGGCATGATTGTTCCTGAGGTAACTGAAGTTCTGATGCGCTGTGTAGTTCTGAAGGAGTTGAATATCTAACCCTGCTCTTAACAAGGCCTGAATTAGCAAAGACAAACCATCATCTGTCCCTTTCCCCTCAAATTATATGCTGTTTTAATTCAGTTTACACAGCAAAATGGTAGCTTCTTTTTTCTCTGGAGTCTGTCTGAGTTATTCAAGTGATTCTACTAGCACTATATACATGCCCCTCTTGTCATAATACTAGGAGGAAGGGCAGTAGCTCAGTGGTAGAGCATCTGCTTTGCATGTGTAAAGCTCCAGGATCCCCAGGTAGGGCTAGGTGAGAACCCTGTTTGAAACCCTGGAGAGCTGGCTGCTGCCAGTCAGTGTAGACAATTCTGAGGTAGATGGATGCAATGGTCTGATTCTGCACAAGGCAGCTTCCTATGTTCCTATATTAGAATTCAGGGACATCTAATTAAGCCAAATGTTGGAAGGAAAAAAGGAAAGTACTTTACACATCTCATGGTATATGCACTTCCCCAGGAGACAGTGAAGGCCACCAACTTGGATGGCTTTAAAAGAGGATTGGACAAAACCATGGAGGATGAGGAGATCAGTGCTATGCTTTATCTCTACTGTTGGAGAAATCACAGGTGCTGCCGAGTTCAGACTCTGCTTGTGTTTATATGGTTGGTTCCTGTGAGGAGAGGATGCTGGATGGGCATTTCACCTGATCCAGCAGAGCTGTTCTTCAATCTTTATGTTCTTGGCAGAAATGTTGATAGCCTTATCCTCTGCTATGCACTCCCCACCTCTATCTTATTCAACATCTTTATCAACGACTTGGATGATGGACTCAAGGGCATCCTGATCAAATTTGCAGATGACACCAAACTGGGAGGGGTGGCTAACACCCCAGAGGAGAGGATCACACTTCAAAACGACCTTGACAGATTAGAGAACTGGGCCAAAACAAACAAGATGAATTTTAACAGGGAGAAATGTAAAGTATTGCACTTGGGCAAAAAAAATGAGAGGCACAAATACAAGATGGGTGACACCTGGCTTGAGAGCACTACATGTGAAAAGGATCTAGGAGTCTTGGTTGACCACAAACTTGACATGAGCCAACAGTGTGACGCGGCAGCTAAAAAAGCCAATGCAATTCTGGGCTGCATCAATAGGAGTATAGCATCTAGATCAAGGGAAGTAATAGTGCCACTGTATTCTGCTCTGGTCAGACCTCACCTGGAGTACTGTGTCCAGTTCTGGGCACCACAGTTCAAGAAGGACATTGACAAACTGGAACGTGTCCAGAGGAGGGCAACCAAAATGGTCAAAGGCCTGGAAACGATGCCTTATGAGGAACGGCTAAGGGAGCTGGGCATGTTTAGCCTGGAGAAGAGGAGGTTAAGGGGTGATATGATAGCCATGTTCAAATATATAAAAGGATGTCACATAGAGGAGGGAGAAAGGTTGTTTTCTGCTGCTCCAGAGAAGCGGACACGGAGCAATGGATCCAAACTACAAGAAAGAAGATTCCACCTAAACATTAGGAAGAACTTCCTGACAGTAAGAGCTGTTCGACAGTGGAATTTGCTGCCAAGGAGTGTGGTGGAGTCTCCTTCTTTGGAGGTCTTTAAGCAGAGGCTTGACAACCATATGTCAGGAGTGCTCTGATGGTGTTTCCTGCTTGGCAGGGGGTTGGACTCGATGGCCCTTGTGGTCTCTTCCAACTCTATGATTCTATGATTCTATGATTCTATGATTCTAAGGTGGATGAGTCAAATAAATAAAATAATAAACCACATTGGTAAAGGACTGGATGCAAGCCAACCAACTTGAGGCTCAATCCAGATAAGACTGTTAGTGAGTGGTTCTCTAGACCAGATGAATGAGAGTTTGCCTGTTTTTTGGTGGGGTTACATTTCCTCTGAAAGGGCAGATACATAGCTTAGGGGTACTCCTGGATCCTTTGCTGTTGCTTGAGGCTCAGGATACCTCAATGGCCTACCATCAATTTCAACTGGTAGCCCAGTTTCTGAGCCTAGGTCAAACTGCTGTTTTTGACTTATAAAGCTCAGGACCGCAATATCTCAAGAATCACCTCTCTTCATATGCGGTCCAGAGAGACAGCAACAGGAGAATGGGGCTTTTCTGTGGAGGCTTCCCATTTGTGGAATACTCTCCGCAGGGAGTCTTGCCTGCCACCTTCATTACATACCATTAGGCAAAAACTTTATAACCAGGCCTCTGGCTGAGTAAACATTCTATGCCCTTTTAAATATATAGGAGGTGGGAGGGTGGGCGTGTTTATTGACTTGTTTTTCTTGTGTATTTTGTGTTCTCATTTTGTATTTTTTATGTTTACAACATAAAATTATGTTTACAACATAATCTTTAGATGAAAGGCGGTATGCAAATGTAATAAATAATAATGATTTGAAATGAGGTGAGCCAATCTTTTTGCCTTCTGAAAGTTATTGTGTGTGTCTGTGTTAAGTGGTGGGTATTCTGGAAGATGGAGCTGTGTTGAATTAGAGTGCTTCTCAAACTTGCAAATCAGATTTTGAGTTTTCATTTCCATTGATGAATAGTCAATTTTGATGTGTGTAGTTCCGGAACTCCAACCTGGAATTATTCATTTTGGCAAAACATTTAATTTGCTTCATGAGCTCTCATTTTGGCTAATTCACTTTGACATCAAGGCATACATTTGTGTTTCCATTAACATGATGAAGTGTGTGTGTGTGTGTGTGTGTGTGTGTGTGTGTGTAGTTGCCAATGATGGCATTAAGCTACAAAGTCACAAAATTTGGAGAAGCCCAGGAATGCACTGGCAATCTTTAAGAATTTTTAAAGTACTGTACATTTAAAGAGAGTATTTGTTTTGAGTATCCATTATGAGAAGTTCTCAAATGGTGGTTCACAGATCACTAGCAGCCTGTGAGCTCCAGGCAGCTGATTTGCAGAAAGCCCATGGAGTAATCAAGAATATCTGTACTTGATTTATTCTTTTTGATAATGGAGATGGAGGCCATATTGATCAGGACTGGATATCAACCTGTTACATTGTAGCCTATTTGCTTCCTGGTGTATCTGAGTAGGATTGTTGTGCCCAGTGGGTTTAAAATAGGATTGGACAAATCCATGAAGGTGGAATAAAGGTTTGAGGCTGTATACCTCTGAATGTTGGTTGCTGGGAATCACAGGTGGGGAGAGTGCTGTTGTGCTCAGGTCCCTCTTTCAGGCTTCCTATGGGCATTTGGTAGGCCACAGTATTAATAGGATACTGGGAACATTGTCCTTTGTCTCAGGTAGCAAAAATTTCTTGGGTTCTTATGATAGGTTGGCTAGTGTGTATCCATCATCATAGCCAAATTGAACTCCCAGGTTCAAAGGCAGTACAGTGGTACCTTGGGTTACATATGCTTCAGGTTACATACGCTTCAGGTTACAGACTCCACTAACCCAGAAATAGTACCTTGGGTTAAGAACTTTGCTTCAGGATAAGAACAGAAATTGTGCTGCGGCGGCGCAACAGCAGTGGGAGGCCCCATTAGCGAAAGTGGTGCTTCAGGTTAAGAACAGTTTCAGGTTAAGAATGGACCTTCGGAACGAATTAAGTACTTAACCCGAGGTACTACTGTATGTCCCCAAATATCAGCTGCCAGGGAGCAAAAGTATAAGAGGGGCACTACTTTTAAACCTTTCTGAAGGCATCTGGTTAGCTACCATAGGAAACATTATGTAATAGAAATTGTTTGCGTGTGTTATCCTATACAGCACCTCTTATGAATGTGTGTCTACCACCAGATGACCTCCTGGCCAACATTTTACGGAGATGTCAATGGACTTAAATTGTGGGAAAGGTTGGAACCCCAAGTTTACCAAACATTTGTAATTTTAATGTTTCTTGGACCTTTTCTACAACTTAGTTCCACGTGGATCATTATGGTAGGCTGCTTAGAAAACAAAAATCAGTTGTCTCCTTCCTCCCACACGCCCCTGCCCTTGTAAGGTTGTTGTTGTTTTTGAGGCATTGGTTGGAGAAAGAGGATTCAGTCCATTTGCACCCACCTGCCCTCTTCCTTGGATGGTATGGATAAAGGGGAAGGGGAACAATGAGATGGAAAGAGTCCTGTGAGTCTTCTCCTCCAAACTTACACTGCTCACATGAGTGGACCATTTCTGCAAGCACTTACATTAGGAGTGTGGAACCTCAGGCCTAGGGGGAGAATGTGGTCCTGCCGGCCTCCTCTCAGACCATGCCCCTCTTCCCAAGCCATACCTCTCACTGGCCCTGCTTTTTTACCCTGAGTTGTGGTGGGTTTGTTTTTGTTTTTTTTGTTTTAAAAAAATCTGTCTGGAACATTCCCTTGAACTCTGATAATGCCCTTTGCTTGCCTGCTTGGAGGATAGAGAGGGATGTGCAAGTGTGTGTAGAAACAAGCCTATTGTCAATTTAAGATCTGTTGCTCTACCTGAATCAGTTCTGAACAGAGTGCGACTAGGCTGGTGAAGTGTAGTGTAGTGGGTTTGATTGTTTGGTTTTTGGAGCTAGGTTCCATGAAACCTGAATAGTTGAAGTGGGACTTGGAATCTCCCCCTTCCAACCTTCTGCATTAGAGTATTGATTCTTATTTATTTATTTATTTATTTATTTATTTATTTATTTATTTAGGTAAGCAAGCACTATTTTCCTCTGCTCAATCTTTTAGTGCTGTTTTTTTACTCCACTTGTCAGGCAAAGCAATATAAGTCATTCTTGTGACAAGCATACAGCCAACACCGTGTACCAAGCACTGACAATTAGATAAAATAATACGGATTATTAGTGAAAATCTGCTGACATAACTTGGCTGGAAACACAGGCATCCTTGTATTCTTGGCAAACTTCGCCTTGTTGTTTAACCGCTTAATCCTTTTGCTTCCTGCATTTTGTAAGCCTCGCGGAAGGCTCAACTTGCCATGACTTTGTGCTTTCTGGTCAGAAGAGAAGGACCCTGAGGGTGATGATGGTTGGCCCCTGAAATTCCCCAAGAGGTAGACTCTCAAATGCAGGCCTCAGACTTGCATGCGGGAGAAGCCTTAACAGAGAGTGAGGCTTCTGTCCTTGGTCGTAGAGGAGATAATTTGCTGGCCTCCTGGGTCTCAGATGACTCCTTCCCTGAACTGCATGCCAGGCAAGAGAGCTTTCCTCCTCTGCATTTCTATGCCTGGGGTCTAAAAAAGGTCTTTCAATCTCAACCAGGAACACGTGCACTAAATATGCAGGTGTCTATTCAGAAGTGAGCCGCACTGAATTTAAGGGGGTTACTTTCAAATGAATATATGGATAATTTTTAAAGACATTACTGCTGAACAATATGGCTCTTGTTTTGCTAACCAAGTGAAAGTAATTCCTTTCTGACTTTACTGTATTCTGCACATAGAGAGAGATGCAGAGCACAGAAGCCTACCAATTGTTGTCAGACAGCTAGGAAAAAAACCCTTTAAAAAAGTAAAATGATGATGGTGAGAATGGTTTATCCAATAAAATGCTGCCCATTCCGAAAGTTCTGAAACAGATCTGTTCATATATCCATTTGTCCATCTATCTTATGCAGAGAGAGAGAAACAATTTCAAAAGCCAGAAAAAATGCAGGGGAAACTATCAGGGAGAAACTCTGATAGGATGGGAAAATGTGGCATCTCCAAGAGGTGTTTGGCAGGGTCACATAAAATGAAGTTGGGGACCTTTTAGGATTCTTGGCCAATAGTTGACCACCTGTGATATAAAACGTCTGTCAGATCCAGGTCAGCGCTGGAGCAGAATTGCTGACTTCCTACTGATCTTTGACTATCCAGACCAGGGGTCAGCAACCCGCGGCTCCGGAGCCGCATGTG
Source organism: Podarcis raffonei (assembly GCF_027172205.1). Lineage (NCBI taxonomy): Eukaryota > Metazoa > Chordata > Lepidosauria > Squamata > Lacertidae > Podarcis > Podarcis raffonei. The sequence continues at coordinate 40,253,921 of NC_070621.1, read as the reverse complement.
GCTCTTTTACACCTTTGCCGTGGCTCCGGGGCGGATACTAGCGAGGGGAGGAGGCGCATTGTGACCCCGACACTCCCCACTGTGGCGGGCACTGTACTGGCTGTGACGTCGCATGGGGGCGGTGCGCGCGTTAGTCACGCACCGTCCCGATGTCACCTTCCCGCCCGCCCGCCCGCTACATTGTAAGGGACATGTACGCTGGTCACTGCATTGAAAGGGGGCATGTACGCTGGTCACTGTTTTGAAGGGGAGTGGAGAACACACACACACAAAAAGGTAACTTGTTAATTTAACGTTTATTTCTATGAGGAGGAGTAATTCTGAGGGGTCAAACAAAGAAATAATAAAAAAGTGACAAAAAAGTTATTTTTATAATGACGAGTTTTGTGGCTCCCAGTTTTTTTTTCTTTCGGAAACGGGTCCAAGTGGCTCTTTTTGTCTTAAAGGTTGCAGACCCCTGATCCAGACCAATACTACTTCATTGGGAGCTATCCATGGTTCTGACTTCACCATCCAAAGTGGCCAATACCACAATAAGCCTGCAATTTGTGCACATTTAAGTTGTGCACATTCAGCTTTACGCACATGGCATTTAAAAAAAAAAGTGTGTGTGTGTGTGTGTGTGTGTGTGTGAGAAAAATAGGAGGGATTCCAGGAAAAATAACTTTAGCAATTCCAATTGACTATATCCAATTTTGTCTTTTGGCTAAATCTCCAGAACATAACCCCTGTGTAAGTTGAGGGTTTATTGTAAAGATTCCAGCCCTGAACTGGAGATAAATTACATAGGCCTAGGGTGGTGTAGACTGTTGGTTGAACTGGAGGGACCTGGGTTCAAATGATTACATAGCCATGAAGTTCACTCCAGGGGTTAGTCTTTCACCTGCTGTATTTTAGCCTTGTTGTTGTTTACTCATTTAGTCGTGTCTGACTCTTCGTGACCCCATGGACCAGAGCACGCCAGGCACTCCTGTCTTCTACTGCCTCCCGCAGTTTGGTCAAACTCATGTTGGTAGCTTCGAGAACACCGTCCAATCATCTCGTCCTCTGTCGTCCCCTTCTCCTTGTGCCCCCAATCTTTCCCAACATTAGGGTCTTTTCCAGGGAGTCTTCTCTTCCCATGAGGTGGCCAAAGTATTGGAGCCTCAGCTTCAGGATCTGTCCTTCCAGTGGACATCACTATTGGGAAAACCATAGCTTTAACTATACGAACCTTTGTCGGCAACGTCTATGCTTTTTAAGATGCTGTCTAGGTTTGTCATTGCTTTTCTCCCAAGAAGCAGGCGTCTTTTAATTTCATGACTGCTGTCTCATCTGCAGTGATCATGGAACCCAAGAAAGAAAAATCTCTCACTGCCTTCATTTCTTCCCCTTCTATTTGCCAGGAGGTGATGGGCCCAGTGGCCATGATCTTAGTTTTTTTGATGTTGAGCTTCAGACCATATTTTGTGCTCTCTTCTTTCACCCTCATTAAAAGGTTCTTTAAATCCTCCTCACTTTCTGCCATCAAGGTTGTGTCATATACATATCTGAGGTTGTTGATATTTCTTCTGGCAATCTTAATTCTGGCTTGGGATTCATCCAGTCCAGCCTTTCGCATGATGAATTTAGCCTAGTCATCCTTAAAGGGTTGTTGCAAAGATAACATGAGAAAACCTTATGGAAGCCATTCTGAACTCCTTGGAGAAAGGGTGGGATACAACTGTTTTGCATTTTTAGAAAGCACATACCTCCTTAGACTTTTCCATGTGTAAATGCAATCAGTTAGACTGAATTAATCGAATAAGAACCAGGCAGTGAATCAGCCTTTTTTAAAAAAACAAAACAAAAAGACTTTAAATGGTTGACAGCCTTAGGAGGACAGAAACCATTTTGAATTTTGTTTTTCCTCAAGAAGGAAGATAATTATGTTCTGAAAAGCTTGAAGGCTGTTATTGCTAAGTTTCTGGATTTTTATTTTTTTCATGTAGAGAAAGGATGTTGTGTTTGAAAATCACAGTGGGACAACCATGACAGTGGGACAGTCAGATACTTAGTTTAAAATGAATACAGTTGTAAACTTATTTCCAGAGTGATATTAATCAGTATTATTCCTCCTTGATTTATCTTATGAAAATAAACTGGTTAAATGTTATAAAATATTTATACCCCAGCTCTGAATTACAGGAATCCATGAGGCAAGTTGCAAAATAAAGTCACAATAAAACTTTAAAACAGGGTCATGGAACCTTTCTTTCAGCCTGAAGGTTGTATTTATATATTCAGCAATGTATTTGCTACTTATCGCCGGAAGCTACTCCCAGAATTAACCTTTCCCCTCTAGCTCTAATTGCAGCCTGTCTAGTTTTCATTCTGCCTCGCCTCACCTTCTCTGTTCTCTTCCACTTATAAACTTCCTGGGACTTGATTTTATTTGAATGAGCCAGAAGAAGAATGTGGTGGGAGTCAGCTGGAGCTGCAACACCTGCACCCTCCTGACTGTTCTGGCTCTTGTTGGATGAAGAACTCAAACCTGGATTATTGGCCAACAACTTCAGCACAGCAAGGGTTAAAGGCACAACAGGTGTTAAGCATGGCTAAGCTAACTTATACATTTATCTGACCATTGCGCCTCCTGCTTTAAAAGAGCGCGGTGGGCACAGCTTTAGCGTGGCAAGCAAAAAAATCATCTTTGGATTGAGCAAGCTAATGGGCAATCCTTCAAGAGGGCTGTACCTGAGCTGTCTGATCATGTTGGAGCTGGTGTCTCTGTGCCCTAGATGATAGAGCAGGAGGAGACTTCTCTTCTGGCACCTATCCTGAGGGTGGGGAGAGTACTGAGATGAAGAAATGGGAGTGTCTGATAGTACCTTAGTGGGCTTCTCTTCTGACAACCTGCCTGACCCTTCCCTGGAGTCTGACACCTGTGGTGTCCTTCACAGATAATTCTGCAGCTTTCCAGGCACCAGATATGACCCAGCCCAGCCCATTGTGTCCCTCTTCAGGATCACCAGGCTCCATCTCTTCAAGCTCCCCCACTCTTCTTCTTGATCTGACCAGGCCCTCCAAGACATATCCATGGAAATAATGGCACTGCAAGGATTATTCCTTAGTTTGTATACCAACTATACAGTTGTCAACCTTCATGTGTTGTTAGCCTTCACCTCCCATAATCCCTGGTCACTGGCCATGCCTTCTGGGGTTGATGGGAGCTGGAGTCTAGCGACATCTGGAGGGCCTTTGGCTACCCACCAATGGTACACATTAATAGTTATTCCAATTCTCAGTGTACTGGGCCTTATGGCACCACACACCCACAAGAGAGACATGTCAGTAGGCTCAGGGGACAAAAATATATATGATGTTTTTAAAGAAACCCCCAGAACAGCCCAGGGAATATGGATTACTCTTGTGGGGAGAGGTGGGGGGACGACAGAAAACCAGGGGAATGGGATGAATATCTTTGAAAAGGCCATAGCTGGTTGGCATCCTGAACAGAACTACTCCACGTTGGACCATTTTTGTTGTGGGTCTCGCCTGTATTCATCTAATGCTTCCCTGGTTTCCAAGCAATTTGCAGAGTTATAATCAATGCAGGAGGCCAGACTTCTATTAAAGACCTTTGAATCATTTCTCCCTTTCCTCTGTATTATTACTTTCAAGACATGAGGTGAAGGATTGTGAAATGTTAACCTTCTGTATTTCTCCAATCAGATGCTGCAACATTAATTGCAAACCTCTTGATCTTCTAGAGGTGTTGAATAGAATTCAGTTGATGAATGAAATGGTGATAATTGGTTAATGGCTTATATTGCCCCCATTCTACTCTCCCCAGCCTTTTATCTTAATTGTCCGCTGAAGTGCTCTGACTAACTTCTTTCAACCCCCCACTTTACCTCATGTTTCTTCAATTAATTTCAGAGACTAACCTTCTCTTGTCAAGATGCTGGCCCTCAAAACTTCAGTATTTTAATGCATGGTTATCCTTTTGCTTGGGGTTTAGTCCCTAGCCTTGCAGAAATGAGGCAGGCAGCTACATTCTCATCATTGATGACACATACAGGATATGAACAGCATTCCCAACCTGGTGCCTTCTGATTATTTCGAACTCCAACTCTCTTAAGCCCCAGCCAACGCACTGTAGTCCAAAAAGAAAATGACTGTGCTGATTGGGGCTGATGGGAGTTGGAGTCCAACAAGATTGGGCAGAGGTTGATTTAGGGCAGTGTGCGTGGTGTGCTTGCACTAGGCGTGCAGCCAAGGAGGGTCCCTTTTCAAAGCCCGGTAAGCACTTGCCTGGCTTTGGGAAGGAGACTTTGGAAAGGAGGACCCTCATACTATGCTGCAAGGCCATTTAATGCCCTCCCCCAGCCCTTGTGGCAGCACCTTAAGCTGGGCTTTGGGAGGGCATGAGGGCTCTGACAGGGTCAAAGAGTCCTCCTGCCTCTTTCCCAATCTGAGCAAGTGCTTACTGGGTTTTAGGAAGGAGGTAGGAGGGTTCTAGGGATGCAGGTGGCACTGTGGTCTAAACCACAGAGCCTAGGGCTTGCTGATCAGAAGGGGTGAGCTCCCATTGCTCGGTCTCTGCTCCTGCCAACCTAGCAGTTCAAAAGCATGCCAAGTGCAAGTAGATAAATAGGTACCGCTCCAGCGGGAAGATAAACGGCATTTCTGTGCACTGCTCTGGTTCGCCAGAAGTGCCTTTGTCATGCTGGCCACATGACCTGGAAGCTGTCTGCAGACAAATGCCGGCTCCCTCGGCCAGTAAAGCGAGATGAGCGCCGCAACCCCAGAGTTGTCAGTGACTGGACCTAACAGTCAGTGGTCCCTTTACCTTTACCTTTAGGAGGGCTCTGGGACCTTGCTAGAGCCTCACGCCTATTTCCCAAAGCCTAGCTTAATCTGCTGCTACAAGGGCTGAGGGGAGGGCATCAAATGGCCTTGCACAGGGCAGCATAGTACTAGGGTCAACCCCAGGTTGTGGAAGAATGGTCAAGTGAGAGACATATTAGAGCAGTGTTGGAGAAGCTGTGACACACCAGGCCCCAACTCCCATAATCCCTAATCAGTAGCCATGTTGATTGGGGCTGATGGGAGTTGGCCTCCACAGTCAAGGGTTCCTTGCCTCTATCAGGATCTGGCATGGTTTGGTAGCCCCAGATGAATGAGGAGGAAGGAGGAGCAGGAGATGTTTGGGGATGGAAGACTGGCACCCGTGGATGGCAAAAGGAGGTCTTCCTCTTGCGACTCTAGATGTCCGAGAGAGGAAAGTAGATCTGGTGGCTCTCTTCTCAGCCCTGCTCATGGAGTGCAGAGTCACACTGGGGAGTGGGGAGGACTTTGACCAGCCAGTCAGAGGGGCTGAGCAGGAGGAGGTAGCAGTGGAGCTGAAGGCAGAAGGGCAGGACACAGTCTTGTTACTGAAAACCAGGTGCCACCTTCATAGATAGTATCAGGTGCATCTGCAGGTGTGCATGCAGCAGACTTGTTGCAAGAGTCCTATGGGTGACCTTAACTTTAAAAGCTTGATGGGATGGGTGTGTCAATTGTTGGGACATCTTCATAGCTTCTGTTTGGTCATGAACCTCTTGCCTTGCTCATGTACTTCTGGCATGGATACTGACTTCTGGACCTTGTGCTTGCTGTTGAACTTGTACTGCTATTAGACTGAATAAAGATCTCTCACTTATTCTTAAGTAAGAGCCATTATTGTGGTGTTTTGGGATGGGAGTCTGACAGGTTCCCCATCCTTTGATTGTGAGCTTGTATTCTTATCAGAAAAGCATAAGCAATAGGACAGCTTGGTGGTTTTGTACTTCCTGCCATTTTATAGTTCTTCAACAAGCTTGCCATCTTGCTTTTTGCTTGCCCTGACTTAAACAGAGTTATTTTGACTAACAAATGCATTTTTATGCTAAATGTACACTAGTATATACATTTTTGTACACATTACTTAGCTGGAGAACTGCATGGCAAAATTCAGAGAAAGGCAAATTTTGAAGGATGACTGTGTTTTGGTTCACATATTGGAAAATGAGAATTAGGTAGATTCACCTCTGAATACAAACTGAACTGAATGCTTCCCATATCCTTACCTGTACTTTTATCAGCTGTGCTGCAGAGGGAATTTCAGTAGATACAGCTAGCTAGACAAGAAAGAAAGAAAAATCTCCATTTGCTGAAGTTCTCCCTTATACCCCACAATTACAGGCAATCCCTCATGGCACATGTTTGTTGTGCATGGCATAGCATTTGCAATCCTTATCTTTGAGCTGGTGTGGCTAGGAAACTGAGCTACAGATCAGGAGGTCCCAGCACCAGCTTTTCATATTTGCATTGTGGAGGGAATCATATTGATCTACCTTACACATTTGTTGGAAGACAGGATGGTTAACTAGTGGGTCTCCAAATGTTGCTGGACTCCACTTCTCATCATCTCCAGCATGGCCAAAGGGCAACTGTGGTCCAGCAATATTTGGAGGGCCACAGGCCCTCCATCCCTGCTTTATAAGTAATACATACATGCTAAGCATTGATGGTTTTTGTTCTGCTGCACTTTTTTCAGACACAATGCAGAAATAGAAGGAACTTTTCTTCAACTATCTGTATCTTTTAGAATGTTATTAAATTGTGACAGGTGCTCTAGGTTCCTCCCCACCCTTAATGTGTGATCCGCAGAATGGCTTCCCTAATACAGCCTCTCACTGAACACTCTGATTCCTATACCAGTTGTGTCTCATGTCCATTTTATAGCAAAGGCAGGGATCCTGTAGCTCTCCTGATATTGCAGGGCTGCTGTTCCCCTAATCTCTGATGGTTTTCTATGCTAACTGGGGCTGATGGGAATTGGAACCCATCATCATCTGCAGTACTAAGAGTACTTCATCCCTATTTTATAGTTTTTACTTGGTTAAAATAATCCCTGTATGTTTGACAACTGCAGTCTTTGAATATTAGCATTAACTACTTACACAATTTGAGAGCTGGAATTGGCTCTTCTAAATCCAGAGGTGCATTTAGCCACAGCTGGTGCCATGTTTTATCTCTGCTGGCAAGATGAACTCTCAGTATGAGCTCTCAGGCTTTTGCCCATTTGGTTCATGTATGGTAACGAGGCGAATATATCAAGGTACACAGCTCCTGTCAGCTTGGTTTTCTAAAATGGATGATCATTTCAACAATACCCGCCTTTTGTGGATTGCTCCTGTCAGGGAATTGGTTGCATGTTAGGCTTTGATTTATTACAGAATGTATCAAAGACAATTTAATTTTGCTTTAATGACAGGGAAGCAAACAAATTAGAAGCAGATGTATTAATTTACAAAAATAATTTTCTCTTAGTGTTGGCAATTGCACAGTCTGGCTAACGATTAGTATTGACTCATGTCATAATATTGGCTGCTATTGTCATCTTGATTTATTGTTGCACCAATGTTCATGGGTGAATGTGTTAAGCACGCATACACAATTTTAGGTAACAGAGAGAAATATTGTTTACATTTTCCTGCTCATTTTGTCATTGTTTAGGCAGATGTAAGGTGTTCTTCCATTTTGGTCAATTAGCAAAGATGCTCTTATCCATTATTACCAATAACATTTTGCAATATGACTTTAATCAACAGGAGCATCACACACTTGTAATGGAGTCTGATGCCCATGGTCATGCCAGCATCAAAGCTCTTGCAACATGGGAGTTGTGCTTAACATTGCTGTTTTACCTGACACCTGAAGATTTCAGCAGCATGGAGAGTGCGGGACTGTACATGGAATAGTCAAAACTTGCATGTGGAAGGCCTTTTGTTCAATCCTTGACATATTCAGTTTTAAAAAAGGAACAAGGAGCAGGTGATTATAAAAATGCTGGTATCTGAAACCTTGGTAAGGCAGTGAATAGATAATATTTACTTCAAGTTTCCAGACCTTCAAATTCTAAGTCTCCTTTCCCCAGTTCTGTCTCATTGGGAGTAAGTCCAAAACACCAGGGACAGTCAGTTCCTTTCAGAGATGCCTCGCAGTTTCAGTAGAGGCTCTTCCCACAAAAAAATAAGAATCTTCAACTTTAGTGCCCTAGGAAGGCTTAAATATAGGACTCCTATGCTGCCCCAGGAGCAGTGGGCAGGGTAGACAAACATACACTGTTGATATTTGTTGTCAGGCCACATCCAGTGGCTATAACTTGATGAAAACCTCCAACAGGGAAGCAAGGACCACCTTTCTCCAGTCTTTAGGCAGCAGCTTACCCATCCTATTTCTTGTGTTTTCATTCAGTTTCCTCTCCATCTCTCAGGTTTTATATATCTTCCCTGTCTCCCTTCTGTTCCTTTTGCCAAAGACATAGCAGCTGGGCTCCTTCCTGGCCATCAGGCACCTGCTGGAGAGTGCTCCGCCCTTCTTCTACAAGGTGGAGTCTCCAGGCAATTTCCATATGTGGCCTGTTCAGGAGTCATTACCTGGTTGGCGCCTGCTTTTGCAGATCAGGGCTCACTTAAAGCACTAGATGCCAGCAAATGACCAGCAAGCCCTGATGGCCCATTCCTCACCTGCTGCATATCGAAGTAAAAATAGAAGCATCCTGTCGTGATCATATTAACTCAATCATGGAGCACAGCAACACTTTAGTGCATTCCAAGAGATCCACTTACTCTAACAAAGCACAGGACTGGACTGAAGCCTTTTATTCCACCAGGATCAGATCACCACCTGACAGACTCAATCCCTTCCTTGAGGCCTTAAATGGATAGGCCTCTGGCTTAGAGCCTATTCTACCTTTCTGACAATTCCTTCCAGTTTCATTGCTTGCATATGGCTTGACTTGTGGGTTGTATGGGTGGGCAGGATTCCTTGTGGGAGCCCATGCTCTAAAAGAATGGACTTCAGAGGTCCTGATTTAGGGTTCCCGGGCTTAGGGCCCCCAAAACCTCTGGAGATCATGTTGAAGCCAAGGGGCTGGGATTCTAGCACCTCTGCATCTGGTACAGCAGGTCTGAAGGATCTGGCTGCCCTTTCTTTTCTGAGTCAAAGAAGGGTCCTGATGAGGCATAGTACTAAATTTGTTTGGATTGGGATGAAGCACTTCTGTTTCCTTTTGCAATATTTATTAAGGGTTGTTTCCAATGCTGGTTGTACTCAAGAATAGACTCACTTAGGTTCATTAATTTCAATGGACCTACTCTGAGTAGAACTTAGCAACAACCCCATATGTCGCAATGTTAAGACAACAACACAATGTGCTTTTCTTACATTTTTATATTGTATATATGTTTGACCGTGTAAAAATAAAATAATATATATATATATTGTTGTTGTTGTTGTTTAGTCGTTCAGTCATGTCTGACTCTTCGTGACCCCATGGACCAGAGCACACCAGGCACTCCTGTCTTCCACTGCCTCCCGCAGTTTGGTCAAACTCATGATGGTAGCTTTGAGAACACTGTCCAATCATCTTGTCCTCTGTCGTCCCCTTCTCCTTGTGCCCTCCATCTTTCCCAACATCAGGGTCTTTTCCAGGGAGTCTTCTCTTCTCATGAGGTGGCCAAAGTATTGGAGCCTCAGCTTCAGGATCTGTCCTTCCAGTGAGCACTCAGGGCTGGTTTCCTTAAGAATGGATAGGTTTGATCTTCTTGCAGTCTATGGGACTCTCAAGAGTCTCCTCCAGCACCATAATTCAAAAGCATCAATTGTTTGGCGATCAGCCTTCTTTATGATCCAGCTCTCACTTCCATACATCACTACTGGGAAAACCATAGCTTTAACTATACAAACCTTTGTCTGCAAGGTGATGTCTCTGCTTTTTAAGATGATCCTAGCGATCTCTGCTGTAAATTATGCCACGACTGCAGCCCTCATTTGCCCTTCATATCCAATCTGGCTCCATTTCTTTAATCTGTGCTTCAAGCATGATAGAGATCATGGACATTACTTCAGGGCTGCATCATGTGGCACTCCAGGAAGCAGTAAAACAATTAGGATGCAAATATTGTCAGCATTTCATTATGCTGTGGCTGGAGATTCATGCCTGCACCGATATGCTGTGTTCCAAACCAAAAAGGCTTCTCCTATAAAATTGATTCACTGATTCCAAGGAGCCATTTCAGAAGCCTGCTCCCAATGTTGTTGGTAATAGAAAAATAAATGCAGAGTAAATAGAATTTCACAGCAGTGAGACTCACTGGGAAATCATCTTTAATACATTAGAAGTAGCTTCTTTCAGAAGCAGCAAGTTGTTAAAGGGAAAAGGGAGAGAAAAGGCCCACTTTAGGCCCTGATAGCTTGCATCTAACTTGATATCTGTTTCTTTTTGGTCCTTTGTTTTGACTTAACAGTGTAAGTAGCATCAGACCTTATTCTTCCAAAGTGATTGAGGATGTCTGCTTTAAAGGTTGCACCCTTAGAAATCCCCCCCAAACATTATTCTTAATCAGCTTTTAGAAATAATAACATCAAACCAACAGAGCTGAATTGAAATCTATATAATAATAATATCAATATTACATTAATTAATCTATACCATGGAGATATTAATGACATTGCATTTCCAGCCAATCATTTTATTTCTCCAGTGTTCACATACTGGTCAAATCTAAATAGGTGCATTGTACCTCAGAAAGCATTGACAACTGTCATTATCATCAGTTGGTCCTCTAATGGATGACCCTGTGAACTGCTGCTATTGAAAAATGTTGACTTCAAGGTGATACTCTAAGCTGAATAAGATCCATCTCTGGAGTTTCATCCAAGATGGCTTATTCATATGTGCAGCTCCTAAGAAGAGACCTGCTGCATGTACGGCTCATGTAGTCCAGCATTCTGGTCTCACAGTAGCCAACCAAATGCTTATGTTCCCAAAAGCAGGAATGGAAGGTAACAACACTCTCTTCACTTGTGATTCCCACCAACTGACATCCTGCCTCCAACATCACTACTGGACAAATGCTAAGTTATAGCATGAAAACTAATGTGCACACAGAACCAGCTACTATAATTCAGCAAAGGAGATCCACCTGTGCAGTGCTGATGAACATCTGGATGTGCATTTTTGGCAGAGAAGGCCCATAGCCCAGTGGTAGAGCACCTGCTTTGCATGAAGATGGTCCCAGGTGCAATCACTGGCATCTCCAGGTAGGGCTGAGACATTTCCCTTTCTGAAATCTTTGAGAGTCACTGCCAATCAGTGTAGCAAATACTGAGCTATATGGATCATGGATGCTCCTCTGGGTCATGACTTCAACATACAATAGTGACCCAGACATGGACAGAGAGGCTGTTGGACAGGGGTGCTGAGTGAAGAGGCACTGGGACCAAGCCCTACCATTTAACCACAACCCCTCCCCCCAAAAACCCTCAACTTGGGAGCTCTTGAGACTCCCAAGCCTGGAAACTGCAACCCTCAAGGGCCTCACACTCAGAGAGAAGGGTTAGTCTTCAAGACAAGTGACTATGTACACACTGTAAAGCACATTCAAAGCACAGTTACATCTGGGCACTAGTTTATTAAGGGGCTGGTGGGAATTGTAACTCTCTGAAGGGGAAACTACAGCACCAAGAATTATTTGAGGGAAAGTGTGATTTGGAAGTGGTTGAAAGGTGTATCATGTATGCAATCAAATATGCTTCATTTCTCAAGGGAATGGGGACCGAGAAAGTCAGACAGGCGCAGGGAGCATGAAAGGAATCAGGTGAGATGGCTTCCTTGACTCTATCCAAGGTCCTGAAAGATCTGCTTCAAACTGCGCTTGCTGGTATGTGGGATTCTTGTTCCTGCTTGTGCCACTCACCAGACCTGCAGTCTCCTGCTTGTGGGATTCACTACACCAGAACTGGACATCCTGTACTTTGCTTCTTCTTCTTTTGTTACTGAACTGCTAATAAAGCAACAGATCTGTCTGGAAATGGAAGCAGATTCAGCCCATTGATCAGGACAACACTTGCGTACCTAATTCCTCCCTTCTTTTTCTGGTCTTCTGTCCTCTAGTGATTGCTCAGGTAGAGTTATTTATCATCTTGCTTCCACAGGCACCACATCATCAGAGTGATGTAGCTCTTGTGATTTAATAGCCATTTTAGGGAGTCTGGCAGACTGCATCCCAGAAGGAGCAGGAAATGCATTCCATCAAGCTGTTTGACAATGGAGCTGGGATGTAACAAATGAACAAAACTCATTTGGCATGAAACTGATTTGGCTGGAGAAGCAAGTCTTCACCTCTGTGATGAGACAGCAAAATGTGTCCACTACCCTTTCCACAGGTAATGCACTTGGGAGGCAAAGAGTGATGGGATGAATGCAGGACTAACAGTGCAATCCTAGGCATGCCTGGGTTCAACAGAACTTACTCCCAGGTACGAATGGATAGGATTGCAGTCAAGGTTAACTCAGGTGTCATCTACACTATAAATTTAAAGTAATATCACACCAATTTAATGGCTTCCCCCAAAGAATCCTTAAAATGGTAGTTTGTTAAGGGTGATGAGAGGTTTTAGGAGATCCCTGTGCCTCTCACAGAGCTACATTTCCCAGAGTTCCCTAGAAAGAGGGATTGACTTTTAAACCACTATGCAGACCAGCTCTAAGAGGTGAATAGGTGTCTCTTAACAACACTTTGGGAGAAGCTATGGTGGCCTGATACTGCTTTAAATGCATAGTGCTGATGGGGAGAGTGACAGAACTTGGTAAAGCAGTCGAAAGGGAAATATGCTTCTAAGTGCTTTACAAGTGTTGGTGCTGACCTTTAAAGCCCTAAACGGCCTTGGTCCAGTATACCTGAAGGAGCGTCTCCACCCCCATCATTCTGCCCGGACGCTGAGGTCCAGCGCCGAGGGCCTTCTGGCGGTTCCCTCATTGCGAGAAGCAAAGCTACAGGGAACCAGGCAGAGGGCCTTCTCGGTAGTGGTGCCCGCCCTGTGGAACGCCCTTCCAGCAGATGTCAAAGCGATAAACAACTACCTGGCATTCAGAAGACATCTTAAGGCAGCCCTGTTCAGGGAAGTTTTTAACGTGTGATATTTTACTGTATTTTTGGTTTCTATGGAAGCCGCCCAGAGTGGCTGGGGAGGCCCAGCCAGATGGGCGGGGTATAAATAATAAATTATTATTATTATTATTATTATTATTATTATTATTATTATTACAAGCACAAAAACCAGTCACACAAACATAAAAATATAAGCATGCATAATTAAAAAACACAATAAAACAATTCCATCAAAATATTAACATATAAGCAGCTATAACTGAAACATGCAATAAAAACAATGCAGCAACTGAAACAGGTGACGGTTTAAGAGATAAAGGGGATGCCTGTATAAATCAGGTGTAGCTGGATATCATATTTTCTTTCTTTCTTTTTTGAATATATCTTCTATACTGTGGTTGTGAAAATGAAGGACTTTGCTTGTCCTGCACCTAGAAAGCATGGGTCTGAGAGGTTTTCTGCTTGTCCTATGATTTTTAGACATGGGTCAGGGCGGTTTTCCATTTGCCCAGCTGATTTCTCCTGGAAAACCTGCTCTTGACCACTGAAATGAGCAAATGTCAGTCCACTGAAAACCTGATTGACATTTGCTTTGGTTCAGCAGTAATGAGGTGGTTTTCTAGGGGGAAAGTGGTGGGACTAGCAAAAGTGTGGATAACCCTAACTCTTGGCTCTGTTACTTGTGACAGTTCTGAAATGCCACTATAGAGGAAAAAGCACCTTTTTGAATTACTGGTCAGGGCTACTTACCAGTCACTTGTATCTGTTTCTTTCTCACACCCTGCAGACTTCATTCACAAATAATGGAGTAGGAAAAAGACAAATCAGCTGCCATTTGCCATTAGCTCCTTACTTAATAACTTCTGATCCTGTCCAGTTACAGAAGTGGCAATCCAGCATAGAACACATTGCTCTTCCTATTCCCAAGAGGAGCAACATGGATGTGGGAAGGAACCACAGCATGGTATTCTTCCATATGATCTCAGACTCATAACCCTGAGCAGCCTGGGAAGGAGTTTGCCATGCTGCAGTGTCTCTGAGATCACCAAATGTAGCAGGGATTGTCTTTTTTTAAAAATGATATTTATTAGATTTTCAACAATATAACAAAGGTAAAACAATCACACAAAAACAACAAACACAAAGGAAAAAAGACAAAACATTACATAAAAATCAAATACACTTCAATAATGTATCTTTCTTTAGCGTAGTTCTTTGACTTCCTCTCACCTCCCTTTTTTGTATTCTGCTTCAATTTGATATTTTAGCAAATCCTTTCCATCTTTCCAAATTTTTACATATATATAACATACTTTCCTTAACCTTACTGACTTTAAATTCTTAACTTATAAGTACATAACTTTTTCCACAAACTTCTGCTTAAACCTATGGATACCTATCCACCATTATACAATTTCTCTTACAACCTGTTTTACTTTAAAATAATTTTTAAATTTTATAACACTTTATAACTTTGTAACACATTTCAATAAAAACTTTAAATTTCCCAAACCTCTCCCCACAACTCCTCCCCTGGACACCAAAAAAGAAAAAAAATTGCCAGTCCTTTCCGTTGATGGCCTCAAGCTCATTAGTCCGGGAACCTAATGTCAGAGCTGCTGCATCTGAACCCTTCAACCCAATTTTCAGATTTGTATTTTAAGAGATCTTTCCAAAAATATTTCCCAGTGCATCTAAATCTGGTAGCCCCAACCCCTTCATACATTTCCAAACACATATCCATCTTCCAACAATCCAAAGACCCCTGCATAATGGCATCCTTCCATCCTTTCAGTTCAAACTGAGGGCCAACCATTACAGTCTGGTCTGTACCACAGTCCGTCGTATATGGTCTCAACTTGTGGTCCACAAACAAATTTAATTTATAGTCCTCAGTTAAGTTAAATTTTCCCTCTTCTTCTTGGCCCGACTCATCGTCCAGCACCAGTTCTTCCTCTTCTTCCAGTTTTTCTTCTTCCAGTTTTCCTTTTGACACCGGTTGTGATAACAAAATCGATTCCTGGAATTCCACTTTCCTGTGGAGTTCCTCCAACAAAAATTTGTTCTTAACAATGCATTCAACATTGCTTCCGAGATCTGCATTTTGAGTATTTGAAGGTCAAACTGTAAATTCCAGACTTGTTTATCTGCAACTCTCAATTGTACATGCCACAGTTCCAAATTCCCCCACTAGAGGCATGCAGTTTCCAACAGTAACATTCTAAGAAACTTCTCAGCTTCTAAATATGAAGACATAACATTGTTGCGTACGCCATCTTTAAATCAGAAGGGTAGAGGGAATTATGTATATTTTCCATTAATTTTCAAAAGTCCACCTGTCAAAAGTTCTTGAGAAAAAAAAAATTCCTTAACATCAGACAGCTCATTCCCAGGTTTGAGCTGTAAGGTTCCCGATCTCAGAGCTTTATCAAGTTCAAAGTCTCCCCCTTCTTCTTCGAAAGAAAAAAAAAGGGGGGTAGTTTCTTCAAAACAGTGGATATTTAGATCTTTAAATCAAAGTTTCAGAGATTTTAGCCTGTAGTCTCTTTGCTTTAGTCTATTTACAAAGCAGGAGGCGGACTTCCTGTTTAGACCTTCCCGCTGTAGCTCCAAATTAGAATTTGAATGGATGTAATTTCCCAGAGTTAGATAGTCTTTAACAGGTTCTTAATTGTCTTTCAAGTTGTTCTACTCATGGGTAATTGTTGCTAATCCAATTGGTTACAGAAAAAAAGTTGGCGCTTTCCGGTCACGGCTATGCGGCTTCGCTCCGTGAGGAAGCGATCACCTCGCAGCACCGCGCCGCTCTCTCCTCTCCGCTCCGAAAAACCTCCCAAAAAGGGGGGTTTCCTTACGGAGGGAGGGGGCGCTGAAGGTGCCAGCCGAGTCACCACGTCACAGGCTTCTCCCGCCTGTGTTTTAAAACGGTCCCCACTTTCGCCGTAGTGGTCAGGACCCGAACTCACGGAGGGGCGCAGCCATGATCCGTTGGCACCAACCCGGAAGCTCTGTAGCAGGGATTGTCAATCCTTCTGGGCCAGCGGGCACATTTTGAATTTTGAGGAAGTGCCATTAGCACCAGTTCCAAAATGGCTGCCATTGGAACAACACAGAAATGGGCGCTGCACGTGAAAGAGCAGAAAAAGAGACAATGCCCCCAATTAGTGCAAGTATCCATCATTAGGGGAAGATGAGGAACCTACACCAGCCACTACTGCACTTGGTTGCAGAGAAAACTCCTTTTATCTCTCCTCTGTTCAGCATGAGATGCATCGGCATCCTGACATCCAGTGAAATGGAGGCGTGTTTAAGGGGGCAACTTCAATTTAGGATGTGCCAAGGCAGCATGGACACAAACTAACCAAGAAGAACAAACAGTCTCCTGTGGCTGTGGATTGTGAGGGGATCTTTACCATGACCCAGGTGGTAATGGCGGGCGCAGTGACACCCATGGGTGCTGGAGTGTCAACCCTTAAAATACAGTGCTGGAAAAGCCCCTAATTGACTTGTTAGCTACAGGAGAAGCAAGTGGCCGTGTGTTTTATTAAGCGGAATGCTGTTTTCTCTGCTAAATTGCTTAGTTTGGCAGCGGAAATTAGTTCTACTGCTGCCTTTAAAGAACCATTCGGCAGATTAGCTGTGTTGATCTCCTGTATTCTGTCTCCATGATATTCCTTTGAAATAAATTTTCATTCTTAAAGTCATTCATCAAGGTGGGCGGGCTTTGTAGAAAAAGGGCGCAGCACTGTCAGTCACTGTGACTCGTTTCCAAAGTTGCTTGCGAAGTCATCTTATATCCTGTTGCACAGAGAAGACAATGCTGTGGAAATGAAAAATGAGTTTGTGTAAAAAGTTATCTTCCCTCAAAGAGACTACGGAAATAGCATTTCACAGCAGGGTTTATTACTTTCCCTTAAGATATATAGACATGTGTTATCAGTTTAATGCAGCGATTGGACTCAGCCTCATGGAGCAATAACATCGCTTTCAAAGTCAAAGGAAGAGTTTAGCTGGCTTTTATGAAATTGCTTGCAGACTGACCCTGCATGTGTTTACTTGGGAGTAAGTATCATTTAGTTCAATGGGGCTGACTGTCAAGGAAGCATGCACATAATTAAACCCTCTTTTATAAGCTGGGATTTGTGTTCTGTGAACCTCTAGTCTTATTGAGAGCTTTGAGGGTCATGTTTCTTGCTAATTTCTAGACCCCAAAATTATGACCGAAACAGGTATTTCTCTCTCTCTCTTTTTAATATCAACTGCCATTTTCTCTCTCCAGTGAAATGCTAAGGTATTCTAAATGCAAATACCAAAAGGAAGAAATAAGATGCATTGCATCTCATGTGGTAGGCATTATAAACTAGTCATACTTTGTGTATGGAGGTTATTTAAGTAAAAGATAACATGTAATCTGCTAGCAGGCAAATAATTTTTTTTTTTTTTTAAATCATGAGAATTTCTTGCATTGGAGAATTTTTTTTTAAATGCACAAGGGAAATATTAAGGCACCAGGGACTTAACAGGGTTTAAAACTGATTCTTCAGGAATTCTTTTCAATACCATTTGTCTTTGACATGCTACAAAGAACAGGAGGGAGTGTCAGCCACTCTTTTGATTGCCCTTGATAAACAGCTGTTGCCTTTCCTATGTTGCTGAAATTTAGATGGGAAAATATTTGGGGCAGGGAACTAATTTGTCTGCCTTCATATAACCTTGTAAAGGGCCCTATACATTGATGGTAGTGAATGAATGAATAATAATAATAATGGTTAATAATAATAATAATAATAATATCTTTATTGTCATTGCCCCCTCTCAGGGACAACGAAATTACTCGACTGCTGCATAAAAACACTAATTAAAACAATACAGTATAGTACAGCAAGGAGGATTAGATGACTTTCAAAGTCCAGGCTTCCCATTCAGGGCTGAGATCGCTCTGGAGAAGAAGCTGTTCTTAAGACGGCTCGTTCTTGTCTTCATCGTCCTGTATCTCCGTCCCGACGGCAGGAGCTCGAAGAGACAGTGACCAGGATGCGATGGATCTTTTACTATGTCCAGTGCCTTCCTATGGCACCTTGTGGCATAAATCTGCTCTAAGGTGGAGAGTGGGCAGCCAACAATGCTCTCTGCTGCCTTAACAACTCTGCACAACCCCATCCTGTCCTGGGTAGTACAGCTTCCGTACCACACACATAAGCCATAAGTGAGCACGCTCTCAATGGCACAGTGATAGAAGGCAAGCAGCAGTTTCTGCGGAAGATGGTTTTTCCTTAGAATTCTCAAAAAGTACAGTCTCTGCTGCGCCTTCTTCACAAGCCCCCTTGTGTTGACACTCCAGGACAGATCCTCTTGTAATTCAATGCCCAAAAATCTGAACGTTGTTACCCTCTCCACACAGACCCCATCAATCAAAAGTGGCTGGATATTGCTCTTCTGTCTCCTGAAGTCCACCACAAGCTCCTTTGTCTCCTTTGTTAACATTTGGCTAACATTTTTAAACATACAAAGTGCTTCACATGCATTTTCTAGCTGTAATCTTCACCACAACAGGGTAAGTATTATTGCCCCCAATTTGCAGATAGAAAGACTGAGGTAGGAAGGTACTGACTTGCCTAAGGCCACCTAGTAAGTTAATGCTGTGCTAGAGGTAAGATATAAAACAGACCAAGATGAATGACTTAGTGTCAAAGTATAATGCATTGTGGAGTTTTCAAATGAGCAATCCTGTAGGGAAATCCGAGATGGCACAGCTGGATAATAGGACTGCACCAAAACAGCTATAGGTCAGGCTGTCTATATACCACCTCCAGAATTAGAGGCAGCATGCCTTGAATATTAGTCACTGTGGATTGTGAGTAGGAAAGGACTCTTGCCTTCAAATTGTACTTGTGGGTTTCTGCTTGGCCAGAAGCAGCTCACTGGACGGGGCAGAGCTGCTGCACGAATTTCCTGGCAGACTGGTCACTGCTGCTTGCTGGAAGGAAAGAGGAAGGCTATGCAGCAAGGAGGTTGGTGCAGTGCAAACATGCTTGCAGAGCCAATCGGTCACTCCTGGCAGTACACTTTCACTACATCAACCTCCCTGCTGCCTTGGCATGCCCTCTCTCCCTTCCAGTAAGCACCTGATAGATTATTAGTGTAGTGGCTCTACTCCATCTAGCCAGCCAATTTTGTGGCGCTGGCTGCTGTGGGAAACAGGATGTTGATTTAGATAAACCCTTGGTCTGATTCAGAAGGGCTCTTCTTGTGTTAGTTATTGGACACTGGATTCATTCCTCAGTCTCAAAGAGTGTGCAGTTTGCATTGCAGTGCTATAAAACCTGCCGAATCCCTAAACCCAAGCCACACATTTTTATTTGAAGGCAGTGAATCATAAATGTTGACTCCCAGTGAAACATCAGAGCCAAATTGAGCATCTCATTTCAGACCGTACAGAGGAACGGGGCTGCTTAAATATGCAGATTGATAAACATGAAAACAATCTTTCTATGTATACACCTTGAAATTGCTAATCTGCTGCTACAGGGCTGGCGCCTTGGAGAAATCGGAAATTATTAGAGGGCCAACGTTTATCTTGATCTGTCTATATTTAGTAAGCACAAGTCCTATAGGCATTCAACACTTCGCTGAGTACAAATTGCTACAGCTGTGGAAAATATGAAATAGATATATATTGCATGCAAAGCCAATCTAAATGCAGCATCCATCTGTTCCATAGACACAATATAAATTCACTTCTGCTTTGGTTCAAGGAAACTATTGGCTAGGCATGACATCACAAAGTTTTGTTAAGATGACTTGTAGGTTTGTGGTAAAGTCACCATGCTAGGGACAGCGGAATCTGTCAGTTTCTATCTTACTCTCCCTATTTTTCCAAACTTAAGTTTGACATGTCCTGTTTCCACATACTCTTGTGATTTATTTATGGTCAGTATGAACATTCAATCACATTATTAATTTCTAGGGATAAGAACATAAGAATAGCCTGCTAGATCAGCCGAATGAGCCGTTTAGTCCAGCATCCTGTTCTCATAGTGCCCAACCTGATGCCTATAGGAAGCCCACAAGCAGCACCTGAGAATTCATTTGTGTTCATTATTAAACTATATATGCCCTTTTGTCTGCATTTTTCACTGGTATGGATTTTTATACAACCTGTGTAGTTGGAGAACTGTATTGCAAAAGTACAAACCTGAAAGGAGAGCTGTGTTTTGGTTCATGCATTGATTTAGGAAGCAGAATCCAAAGAACTTCACATTAAAATGCAAACGAAGCAGATTCTAACACACACACCCTGGCATTTTGTGCATAAGCATTTTAACCAATATGCACTGATCCAGGAAGAGAGATCTGTATGCAGATGCAGGCTACTGTTAGTGGATTCTTAGATCAATAGTAGAGCCCATGCTTTACATGCAGAATGTTCCAGGTTCAATTTGCTGATATATTCAGTTAAGTGGACCAGGTAGCTAGTGATTGGAAGGACCTCTCTCTGAGACCTAGATGAGTCATTACTAGTCAGTGAAGGCAACACTGAGAAAAGTTGCCTGACTATAAGCCTGGTTCATATGTTCAGCTGTTAATCCACAGTGTTCAGCTGTTAATCCACGCTCTTCATGTGGCTGGAGTGATGCCTTTCTGGAACCAAAGCATGGCACTGATTAACAAAAGCAGGCAGTGGGTTCAGTAATTTCCTGGTCTTCATGCAGAAAAGCCTTTGAAGACAGTTTTGATATTTATCCTGGTCCAGAATACAGCTAGATCTAGAAATAAATAGTATCTTGCTAGTTGCCAGGAACTGCTGCATCTGTGTGCAGCTGCCCCATGTGGTGAATGGCTGAACTACAGGTGGCAACTTCTCAA
Organism: Podarcis raffonei; assembly: GCF_027172205.1. Classification (NCBI taxonomy): domain Eukaryota; kingdom Metazoa; phylum Chordata; class Lepidosauria; order Squamata; family Lacertidae; genus Podarcis; species Podarcis raffonei. The sequence goes on along the minus strand of NC_070621.1, from coordinate 40,233,108 downwards.
TGAAGCCTCTTCAGGCTGTGTGTGTATACTCTTGGGCAGAAAGGAGTCCAAAGGGTTTCCTGCTCCAACTCAGTCCTGGCTGAGCAACATGGTCTTCCTGAGCTTTGGTGTAAGTCTTGGTTATTATTCAGTCCTGGTTTCCCCCCATGCTCCATTACTTTTTCTCCAGGTTGTGGTCCTGACTTTTGGCTTGTTCCTCAGCCCTGCCTCCTTCAGCTTCAACTTGTTCTTCAGTCTTGACTTTTGGTTTACTTCACTCAACCCTGTATCCTGGTTTCTCCTCTTCAGTCCTTAGCAATGACTGGCCCCATGGCTCCTGTCTCCCCACCTGTCTCTGTGTATGGCTCAGGCACCGTTCAAAGAACTGGTTTTTACACTTGGAGGACCTAAATGGTTTTGGATTAGGGTATTTGAAGGGCCACTGATTCTCAAATAAACCTGCTCAATCAGAGGCCCAGTTCCTATCCCTCCCACCTTTTGAGGTGAACTAGCCACAGGGATATTTTGGTGGCGCTGCCTTATCAGCTCCCCCAGTGTCATGTTCGATGTTTTATTGGGTTTTCATTAGTTTATAAATGGGCTTTCCGATTGCTTTTTGTTGTTTGCTGCTGGCCCCCAAAGCAGATGTTTCAGTTGAATAATTGCTTTGTTGCTGTCTAATTGTTTGCTTTTATTTTATGGGCTTTTTAAATAGTATTACCTAAACACTCTCCAGTATGGTGCCTACTGGAGACCATGTTCTGAACCAAGCAATGCTAAATTTATGTTAACAGTAAGAGAATAAGGGAGTAAGTAAGTAATAAAAGAATAAAGAACACATACAAAGGCTATTTTGCTTCTTTCTTGCGCTTAATTCCTCTGTTCCATATATTACACATCTCTCTACCACGTGTGCTGATCAATCCATAGTCTTTTATCCTCTTTCACTATCTCCATCCTCTTTGGGCTGTCTCTTTCTGATTGGCAAGCCCAATTATTGCTTTCCTGTTTAAGCCCAGTCAGCAATTTTAGTCTCCTGACACAGTACACCACGTCCTGTCTCCAAATCCTCACTTAGACACTTGTCACGCAGTCCTTCACAAAAACAAAACAAAATGAAGCAAAAAAAAAAAACTTGTGTCAATCACCTTTCTGTTTAGAACTCTTGCCCAGACATGCTATGTGTGTCTTGCTTTGCTAATGTTGCAAGTTCCCGTCTGCTTTTAGCTTATGATATGCTGTTAGTCTCCTGATTCCATGTTATTGTAAACTTGCACACTCTTTATTCCCCCTGAATCATGAAGCGATCGATCAACTTGCATGAATATGCACATGCTGTTTTAGTCCTACCCTTCTGGTATGAGGAGGAATCCAAAACCACAGTAGTAGTATCAGGAATGATATACAGGAGCCCATGTTTCGGCTCTGCTTTGGCTCCATCAGCACTGACAATCTCTTTTTGTTCTTGCTTGATTCTCTGCCTCAGCGCTCCCCCCCCCCCGCATTTGATGCATTTGCCCATAAGCAGTAATTGTAGCAAGGCTCAATTTTGGATGCGCTGCCAAAATTAAAAAAGAAAGCGAGTGATGTGGTGAAAGTAAAACGGAGACAAAATGGGTCCCATGATAAAAAAGGAAAAAAATTGCAAGAATACCGTCCATACAGATGAGCTTTCAGTACTCTTCCTCAGGGAAAATAAATTAAATTCAGGCTAATCAACACACCCCTTGGAGGAGGAGAAATGACTTCAGGGTTCCTGCAAGAATGATAAGCTCCATATGGTTCCTCTGCCCTTAAATCCAATCTATAAAAGCACATTCAGACTTCCAGATAGAATGAAAAGTCGTGGAGAGAAATAGCACATGCAACACTTTGCACTAAATTCCCTTGAATTAGTTATCTCTCTTTTTAAAAATTTTCTGACAGTATTAATTTTCATATTTGTTGCTCAGATTCCTTTTCATGCGCATGTCCCACAGATGTTTCCTATAGGGCTGGTGGTCCTCCCACCATTGCTGACCCACATCATGTGTCAGCACAGAAGAGTCTCAGCAAAACGTTATGCAGCCTGGGATGTGGAGCCAGGCATATCCCATTATAACAAGTCTCAATAGCCATGGGAAATAGGGTGCCCCTTTCTTGTGATTCCTGGTAAAATGGGACCTGGGAATTACAGCATTGATGCCACTTGATACACAGCCAGTAGGGCGCTCTCTATGATGCTTGTCTTATCATATGGTCTAAAGCAGGGCTGGAGAACCTCAGCTCCTATTGGCCCCAGCCAGCATGGTCAATGGTCAAGAATGATAAGATTTGTAGTCTAGCAACACCTGGAGGACCACAGGTACCCCACTCCTGATCTAAAGGTACAGGTGCGCCTCCTTCCCTTGGAGGTTTTTAAGCAAAGCTTGCATGGCCATCTGTCATGGATGCTTTAGATGAGGCTTGTACTGTGGGGTCCCAGGAAAAGGCATTTTCATTGCTGGCTCCTCATGTGTGGACCTTCCTTCTTCCTTACTGAGGTGCATCAGACCCCACATCCCAATCATTTTAGGCCACTAGTTAATACTTTTCTAGCAAGTGACTGGAGGGTGAGGGACCTGACTGATGCAGCTATCAGAAATAAGAATTGTGTTATATTTGCCTGTTGCAAATACATTCACTGCCTCTTACAAGTAGATAATTTACCTAAATAAATAAATAAAGTTGTAGGTGGAGCCTTTGATATTAAGACCACACATGATTGGCCAGCTGCTACAAGCTCATATGACTCAAGTTTACCTGCCTGAATTTTAAGTTCTTTGGGAGAGGCTTTTCTTTATGTCCCATAAATAGGTGAGGCATGTTGGACAGGGGCAAGAGAAAAGAAAGAAGAGTGTGGTGTTGTAGTTAGAATGCCATAGTAGTATCTGGGAGACCATGGTTTGAATCCCTACTTGGTGATGAAACTCCGGGGGTGGTATTGGGCCAGTCACTGCCTCTCAGGCTAACTGATCCCAAAGGGCTGCTTTGGGAATTAAAAGAGGTGGCGCAGAACCATGAATGCCACTTTGAGGTCCTTGGAGAAAAAGCTTAGATGCAAATGCAATTTTAAAAGAGGGATTTTTTTGATTGATGTTCTGAGGTTTAGGAGCACCCTTTTCCAGAGATGCTCATTTAATTCCCCCTCGATAAATCACGGGTAGTCAGTGTGGTGTCCTGGACTTTCCTTGAACCTGCTGGCATCTTCTTGTACTGGAAGGCATATAAGAAGCTATACTTGGAACCTGAGTTCACTATGAGTACATAGCAGCCATTACCAACCTCATGCCTTCTAGGTGTTTTGTGCAGCCATGGAGCTGCTGATGGGAGATTACCTTACCTCATAGGCCAACTTGACCTCTTTGCTCTGTGGAACTGGCATTGCTACAGGTGCCATATAATACTTGTAATACTCATTTCACATTTGTAAGAAATCCATCTTTTAGTGTGGCAGCACCCACAGTTTGGAACTCCCTCCATATTGACATCAGTCAGGCACCTGATTAGTCTTTTTTGGTGCCTGCTATAAACATTTTTGTTTAGGCAAGCCTATCCAGACATGTAGAGCGTTGACATGTGTTTTAATCTGATATTTAGGTTATCATTGACTTTAATTATTTTTAAATGCATGAAATAGTTGTTTTGTCCGTTTTTTTCTTACTGATAATCTTAATTTTGTATTCTCTTTGTAAGCAGCTTTGTAGTTTCATTGCAATCAAGTGGTATCTAAATCTTGTGAAATAAACAAACAAATGGAAGCCCTAGCCCAAAATATCTGGAGAATGCCGGGTCAATGAAGGCTACTTATATACTTGCTGGGTGGGATATAAATTTAAATAACAAATGAATAAACAGTGGTCTCCAAGTGAAGAAAACTGGCTTGGATGTTTCCATTGAATTTGCTTGTTTAGTTGTGTAAAGTTGAAAGTCCTTGAGAAAAAAAGTTAGGATGAACTGAATGAATGTTGATGCTTGTGAACAGCTGATCAAGCAAAACCGAGTCAAATTCAAAAGTGCTTTCTCTGCCCAGTTTCAAAGACGCATTGTGAGACTGCAAGCCCCACTCACTCTAAGGTTATTGATTGAAATTATTCAGGTGAGGTGTTTGAATATCAGGCTCTGCAAGCTGTCTTATTTAAAGTGCTTATAGCCGCTTGCAAAGGGAACAGGCTGGGTTATATAATAAACTGCTTAGAAGATGCAGACATGCTGAATTGCTGAATTAGTTTAGCTGAATGAAGAGGGAAGATGGTGCCAGATGTTCTGAGACCAACTACTAGCAAAGGCTGAGATGGGTCGGTATAAGGAAGCAAAACAGCTTGGCTAGGACCCAGGTGAGGGTATCACTTGCCAATTGTGGAAAGATACTGTGAAGTCATCAAAGTATTATTTGGATAATAGATGAAGAAGTGACAGCTACTATGCAACATGAAACTTGTGAGTTTCAGCAATAAATTTGCTTACACTCAGAGCTGGTGTGAAACATTATCTCAGAGTGTGAACAGGACATCGAGGAAACTATTTTTAAGATGACCAGGATGGATGTTAGAGTCTCAGCTAGCACATGAATATAGGATAGGATATGAATATTAGGGAAGTTGGCTCAGTTTCAATCTTATCAACAGAATCAGATGGCATGTAATCTGTAATGATCTAATGGTGGTCTCATTATCTGTGCTTGACCAATAGAAATGTTCATAACTTTGGTCTCCTGTTGTAATCTTTACATTGCATTTCTGTTTAAGGGAATCCAATTCCTATAATAAATTCTCTTATTATGTCTGGTGTCCTGGTGTAGCTGGCCTTCTTCTTTTTTTTATAATAATATTTTATTAAGTTTAACAATAAAGAGATACAACCAAACATAGAACAGTAAAAACACAGGGAAAATATAAAACACAACAATACAAGCTTTCACAATACATAAAATACAAACATTTAACCTAACAAGGGGGAAAACAAACAATCAACACACAAAAAATAGAATAGGAAAAACACAAGTCACTCTTTTCTAATTATTCATCTTTGATTAACTTATTTTCCTGACTTCCTCACGCCTCCCTTTTTTATATCCCTTTTTAACAGTTAGTTCAGCAAATTCATATCCTACTACTTTGTCCTTATATATTTCACCTCCCAAATTTATAACTTCAATTTTTTATCTCTTGTTACTAGAACCCCTTCATTTTATTTCAATGTCATCCGCATTCATACATTTTACAGTACTTCTGTAAATAAATTTTAAATTTCCTCCAATCTTCTTCCACCAACTCTTCTCCCTGATCTCGGATTCTGCCAGTCATCTCAGCCATTTCCATATAGTCAATTACTTGCATCTGCCATTCTTCCAAGGTGGGTAATTCTTGTGTCTTCCAATGCTTTGCGATGAGTATTCTTGCTGCTGCTGTGGCATACATAAAGAAAGTTCTATCCTTCTTTGGCACCAATTGGCCAGCTATGCCCAGGTGAAAGGCCTCTGGTTTCTTCACAAAAGTGTATTTAAGTACCTTTTTTATTTCATTATAAATCGTCTCCCAGAAAGCCTTAATCCTCGGGCACGTCCACCAAAGGTGAAAGAATGTACCTTCAATTTCTTTACATTTCCAACATTTATTATCGGGCAAGTGGTATATTTTTGCAAGCTTGACTGGGGTCATGTACCACCTATACATCATTTTCATAATATTCTCTCTTAGGGCATTACATGCCGTAAATTTAATCCCAGTGGTCCACAACTGCTCCCAGTCAGCAAACATGATATTATGTCCTATATCTTGTGCCCATTTAATCATAGCAGATTTTACCATTTCTTCCTCAGTACTCCATTTCAACAGCAAATTATACATTCTTGATAATATCTTAGCATTGGGTTCTAACAATTCTGTTTCCAACTTTGATTTTTCCACCTGAAAACCAATTTTTTTATCTTTATTATAAACCTCTCTTATTTGAAAATAATGTAACCAGTCTCGCACCTTCCCTTTGAGCTTCTCATAACTCTGCAATTTCAGCTTGTCACCTTCCTGTTCCAAAATTTCACAATACTTTGGCCATTTTTCCTCCATATTAAGTTTTTTCATAGCTTTCGCTAGATGATAACCACCTTGGGGTTTTGTTCTCCAAAAAATCTTTATATCTTGTCCAGACATTAAATAGTGCTTTCCTGACAATTTGGTTTTTGAATGCTTTATGCGCTTTAACCTTGCCATACCACAAATATGCATGCCACCCAAATACATTATCATAACCTTTAAGATCTAGGATGTCAGTCTTCTGAAGAAGTAGCCATTCCTTCAACCAGCAAAAAGCTGCTGATTCATAATAAAGTTTAAAGTCCGGCAGGGCAAACCCCCCTCTATCTTTAGCATCAGTAAGTATCTTAAATTTTATTCTGGGCTTTTTGCCCTGCCAGACAAATCTAGAGATATCTCTTTGCCACCTCTTGAAACAGTCCATCTTGTCAATGATTTGTAGTGATTGAAACAAAAACAACATTCTCGGCAGTACATTCATCTTAATGACAGCAATCCGACCCAGCAAGGAAAGCTTCAAATTCGACCAAATCTCTAAATCTTTCTTCACTTCTGACCAACATTTCTCATAATTATCTTTAAACAAATTTGCATTCTTAGCAGTCATATTCACCCCCAAGTATTTTACCTTCTTTACTAATGTCAGATCTGTCTCTTTCTGAAACCTCTCTCTCTCCATCGGTGTAAAGTTTTTCTTCAAAACTTTAGTTTTTGACTTGTTTAACTTAAAGCCTGCCACATGACCAAACTCCTGGATTAATTCTAAAGCCCTCTTGGTATACCATGAATCAGCTGGTCCCTTCTTATCATATTTAGCAAAACCTCCAGGACCGAAATAAAGAGCAGTGGGGAAATTGGGCAGCCTTGTCGTGTCCCTTTCTCAATTTTAAATTCTTCTGTCACTATGTTATTAACTTGGCCTTCTTGTCTGACAACCTAGAATCTTGCCTAACAGTTTTAAAGAGCTGTCTCCAATTAGCTATCTCAATTTCAGTAATCTCACACTTTCAGAGAGGTCACCGTAAATTAAAATCCTTCACATACTGGCACCCTTTGTTGAATAATAGCTAGCCTGTTCTTTAAAAAAATAGAATACATTCAATCCACGACCATCATGCTTCCCTGAGTACATGTTTCTTTGCAAGATGCAACAACTGTCATTGGAAACTGTGCTAATTGGCATCTCCCTGTTGACATTTTGTCAACACAGTTGACTGTAAATTCAGAAAGGTATTTATCCTTCCTTTTATGAGGCAACTGACTTCATAAGGGTTAGAGAGGAGAAAAGAAAATGTCCTTTAAGGCACAGTAATGTCTGGCCAAAATATATTTTGTTCGTCCTTAACATTTAAGCAAAAGCTTTTACGATATCAACTAAGAGCAGGTTCCTGCAAATAAGGACACTGCTTGATTTCTCATCTCTTGAAGCTGCATTTGTGAATAAAAAAAAGCTTTCTCTTTAAGTGCTATAAAAGATAATGAGGAATGAATCCTGATGGATACATTGTACCTCCACAGTTGGAGGTGGTATGATTCTGAGTACCAGTTGCTAGAAACCACAGGAGGTGAGAATGCTGTTGTGCTCAGATCCTGTCTGTGGGCTTTCAACAGACATCTGTTTGGCAACTGTGAGAACAAGATGCTGGATTAGGAGAGTCACCGGCCAGATCTATTAGGGCTCTTCTTATGTTCTTATCTCCATATACTCATTCAGACATGCAAGTTGTCACCTGATGACATGTCAGTTGAGAACTGGCCTAGATATTGCATCTATATTTCCCATGGTGTTCTAATTTTTCGGTGGTGGGGGAAATGTAGAGGGAAAGTCTGATAAAAGCTCCCCCCATATCATCCTCTGAGGCCCTTCTTTGTGTCGTGTGCCTCCTTTGTGAGAGGTTCAGAGGATAGCAGCATGAGAACGGGTTTTCTGCAGTGTCTCCCTGTTTGTGAAATGCTCTCCCCAGGGATTTGATGGAGTATCACAGAATACTTGAGGTGCATTTTTCTTTAGGCCACCTGTATTTCAAACACTTCCTTCCTTCCTTCCCTGGCTGCATTGCTGATAAGAGTTCACTGTTATTCACCATTGCTATGGACCATGGGGAACATGGCTATCTAGAAATTGCTAGACTTCCATTATCACTGACCACTGACCATGCTGGCTGGGGTTGATAGGAGCTGGAGTTCAATAATATCTGGAGGGCCACAGGTTCTCCATTGCTGGCATAGTGAGTTTCCTGTAGAGATTGCTGGCAAAGGCAAGGAAAGTTATGCAGCGAGTTCAGTGGGGATGGGAAATGTGTGATGAGCATGATAAATGCCATGTCTAATGTTTCAAGCAGTATATGGAAAAACACTGCTCTAAAAAGAATATGTTGATATGCATGGATTAAGTATGTAAAGAGGGAATATAAATTAGAAATGGATATAAGATGTATTATCCAAAGAATGCAATGACAATATTCAAATTTGAACTAAAGGAAGTTGAGTCGTGGTGGAGGGAAGTCACGGGGGTGTATAGGGTTTATGTTTGTAGTGTAGGCTGTATATGTTTGTTTGCTTTTTGTTTTTTTTTGTATCAGTATTTGTTTGTTTATTTTACTTTTATTTTCTGTATCATTTATCAGGAAATAAATATTTTTTTTTTAAAAAAAAGATAAATGCCATGTCTAGACTGTCTCTGAGTAATGTATATACATATGCAGCCCGGTTTTGTGATATAATAATAACCCAAAGAGAGTTGCCAAGTTTCAGGGTGGCCCATAGGAAATAATCACTGAGAATAAGTTGTCTCTGAACTTTGCTGTCAGAGCAGCTCATGCCCTAGTTGGTCCTTGCTAGGCCTATGGAGGAAACCATGCCGTCGTGCTTCTCCATACAATTCAGCCAGGGGAGATTAACACAATTCAGGCAAGTTAGGAGCAGAGGAGGGGACGCGGGTGGTGCTGTGGGTAAAAGCCTCAGTGCCTAGGGCTTGCCGATCGAAAGGTCGGCGGTTCGAATCCCCGCGGCGGGGTGCGCTCCCGTTGCTCAGTCCCAGCGCCTGCCAACCTAGCAGTTCGAAAGCACCCCCGGGTGCAAGTAGATAAATAGGGACCGCTTACCAGCGGGAAGGTAAACGGCGTTTCCGTGTGCGGCTCTGGCTCGCCAGATGCAGCTTTGTCACGCTGGCCACGTGACCCGGAAGTGTCTCCGGACAGCGCTGGCCCCCGGCCTCTTAAGTGAGATGGGCGCACAACCCTAGAGTCTGGCAAGACTGGCCCGTACGGGCAGGGGTACCTTTACCTTTACCTAGGAGCAGAGGAATCCATGGAGTGAGCATTTGCAGAACTTGATAGTTTTTTACAAGTTCCTCTCCCCTACTCCAATAAAGCTCAAAGAAGACTTTAATTACTCGTCTGACATGCAACTTCCTAATAAAGTAGATTTACTGGGAACAGCATCAGTTCCGTTCCATGATCTTACATTGATTACATTTTCAGAGAGGAGATATGTAGATTAAAGACATTAACCTTCAGCCAGTCCTCTTTCCCGGTCATTTGCTGTTAAGGGCCTTTTAAAAGAATGGAACCTCACATGAAAAATAAACTGTGACTGAGGAATGGAAGTTGAATAAAGAGAGCTATGTTATGGACTATGCTGAGAAATTCAAGGTTAGGGGAGGAGCAAAACATACAGAATGAAGACGTTGTCACTGTTTCTTTGAACACAAGACATTGTCTTAGACCAAGGCAGATTTCTGGTCCATCTATATCTGTGCAGTCTACACTGACTGGCAGTAGCTCTCCAGAGTTTCAGATCAGAGTCTTTCTTGCCCTACCTGGAGATGCCAGGGATTGAATCAGGGTTCTTCGAAAAAAGAATTGATTTTCCCCTTCCAGTGAGACACAAAAGTATCTTGGAGCACATAAGGTAGCAAGAGGACACAAAAAGCCAACTGCAACTGCTGCTGCTGATAACCCTAAGGTCCCAGAGTAGGTCACATCTTTGGCCCTCCAGATGTTGTTGAACTACAGCTCCCACCAGCCCTTGCATCAGGAATAATGGGAGTTGTAGTTCAGCAACATCTTCAAGGACAAAGATTTCTCACACCTGGGTTAGGAGTTTCAAGGGCTATTTGAGGAGTGGGCAACCTTCAGTTGTTGTTGGAATGTAGCTCCCTTCAGCTCAAGCCAATGTGGTCCATGGGTAGGGATGATAGAAATTGTAGTTTACAGTATTTGGAGGGCCATAGGCTTCCTATCTCTTGACTATTCTCCAACTGAGACTGAAAACCTTTACACCATACACTGAGTTTCTGGAATGGATTGCTTTGCTTTATTATTTTGTTTTCATTCAATTGCTGCCAGCCACCTGATGCCAGGACAGAAAGTATGAGGCATAAATCTTCTAATAAATAGAAAGCAGTTCAAAGCAATTTGAGCTTCAGGTAGCATCACGGCAAACAGGATGAGCTGTGCAATGACATGTTCCAATCTTCCCTAAGCCATAAACCCTCATGTTAGTTTAAAACAAGCCTTCCCAGAATCAAGAACCTTGCTCACAATATGGGAATAATAATGCTTTGAAAGACACTTCTTTCTTTTAAGTTGATTTAATTTGCCAACCTTTTCCTCTGTCTGGTCATGACCTTGACAAAATTTAGACGAATGGCTTCAGAGTTATCCAGGGATGCAAATGACATTAAGTTGCTTCAGTGGACTTGTAAAATTGTGAGGTGTAATGTTGAGTTCAGTAAACCCAATCAGGAAGTGTATGAAACATATGAGCCATATTTATATTCATTATTTTTGCTATCCTAATGGAATCATAGAAATGTAGAGTTGGATGGGACCCTGAGGATCACCAACATGTAAAGCACATGGCTCCCCCTCCCAGAATCTAGCTGCAATTCCCAGCACCCTTAAGAAACTACAGTTCCCAGGATTCTTCAGGGGAAGTAACATGCTTTAAATGTACGGCATGAATGTACTCCATCTAAGAAGGCCCTTGGTGCTTTCCCCTATTTTTTAGTAAGGGCAAGGTGGATGGCTACAGATAGACTATAAAAGGGGGATTATGTTTAAGTTTGAACTCAGAGCTGGTCACAGTAATTCAGCCAAGGAGATCCATGTATGCAATCAATGTTGATGAAGATGAGTCGTTGACAGGGAAGAGGAGCAGAGCAGGTACTCTGCATTCATAAGACCCCATGTTCAATCCCTGGCATCTCCAGGTAGTCTACTAAAGACTCCAGGAAGGGGAATCATGGTCAATCAGTGTAGACCAGCTATCCACAACATGATGTCATCTAGATCATGTTGGGAATAGCTGGTCGATACTGACCAGATATTGTAAACTAGGAGTCAGCAAACTTCAGCCCTGTTAGATCTACTTTGTTTGTTTGTTTACTAGAACACCAACTACAGTCAAGGAGAAAACACATATAGTAAAAATCAAAGAACAGGGTGCCTCTGAGCACAGAAGCTAACAATTTGTTTTCAGTACGAGGACTGTACTGAGCTCACACTATCCACAACAGGTTAGCATTCTTCACTTCATCCACCTAATTTAGGAGGGGAATGTGATTTTGTTGCTGCTATCAAAATACTGAGAACCATTGCCGATCTAATGTAGATTTAGCGAGAGATCTACCAGTAGATCCTGATCTAGCTTCTGCTTACCCCTGGTGTAGACAACAATTCTCATCATCCCTGACCATTGGCCATGTTGGTTAGGGCAGATAGGAGTTGGAGTCCAAATAATCTGGAGGTCACCCTGGCTGGAGAAGGATGGTATGGACTATAATGGGCTAGGTGGACCAATGGTTTGATTCATTATGCTTATGATACTTACAAGGTCCCTGCTGAACTTAATGCATGCATGGGAACAGACGTCTACAACTATGCATATGCAAACATACTGGAGCCTCTGTTTGAATATGCAGAACTAGTTTTGTAAGCTTTCCAAATGGAAGTTCATTAAATAAATTGTTGCTAGAACAATGACATTTGGATTTATGAATGGCTTCCGTATGGCATCCCCTTGGAATTGTTTGATTCTTTAAATAAAAAGTTTCTTTCCCTTGCAAGAAAAAAAAAGAGTGTGTTCCAAAAGGAACTATCTTTTTAATTGCTGTTTCTCTCTCAAATGGCTTGACGCTGAATCTTTGATTTACTACCTTCATAAGTGTGGACAGCGTGGGGAGTTTGCATTTTCATGTTTGCTCTATGGTTTTTATTAAATATGAATGTGATGTTGCCTCAGAGGGGGGAAAGAGTTAAATCAGTGTAAATTTGTTGCACTTTTACTTAATTATGCATTGAGAAGAACCCATGATTAATCAAGTAATCTTAAAAGCAGCTTGTAGGCCAGTGGTATAATGAAATATATACTTTTGGGGTGGGGGAGAAATGAAGCCTGAATTCTACCCCCTGCCAATAGTGGTGCCTTAATAATTAATAAATCTATCAAGATCAAATATGCCCCTCTACTGATTCTAGTCAAGAAGTTTCTTTAAACTGAGTGGGGGGAATCATAACAGAAAAGAAACCTCCCCCTCTCTTTATTTTTGCCATGGGTACTCAGTTTAGGTTTAAAAGCCAGCTCTTGCTTTTGACATGAATAAAGTCTAATTAAAGTTTTACCAAGAAAAAAATGCTTTTATGTGCAAGAAGTGAAAAAAAGAGACAATTCTTGGCCTCTTTGCCAGGAATAAGAAGGCAGAAAGGCAGAATATAACAAGGTCTGCCTAGCTGTAATGAGTCTTGTCAAAATGTCCATTTATTGTCTTCAATTAAAACTGTATGTAAATGTTGGCACGGAAAGGGCATAGATGGTTCACTTCCTGAAAGTTAATTTTGCAGGGCTTCTTCTTTAATTACTTATTGTCAAGACATTCTTCACCTAGTGAGTTGCTAGAGTTGCGTGAGGCAGCCTTTTGTGAATGATCATTGGTAATGTCTAGCTGGATTTGGCCACAGGTACATCAGTCCAGCAATCCAACACGATGTCAACCAGAGAAGAGAACAGGGAACTGGTACTCTAAGGAATTTCAAAGTGCCCAATGATTATGTGAAATGACCACCAGCTCAGTGGTAGAGCTTTGTCCATATAAGGTCCGAAGTTCAATCCTTCACATCTTCAGGTAGGGCTCAGAAAAACTCCTTCCTGAAACCAAGAAGAGCTGTTGCTAGTCAGCGGGCTCATCCATATTTCCTTTTGTGCCAGTGCAGGATTACCAAATAGGCAGAGTAGGCACCAGCCTATGGGTCCTATGTCTCTTACGGGCCCTGCAACAATGGAGCAAAATAATATTGATTTGATCTTGGAAGAAAATTACATTCAACCTTTCTTAATTCAATGTTATCCCACTAGAGTGTGTGCATGAGAAACCTCTAGGTATTAAGCTTTCTGTGAGTTAATGTGTCATGAGTTCCCACTGACTCAAGTCTGCTTAAGGGCCTCCATAGAGTTAAATCCAGCATTATTTTGTGCCACATCCAAATGCTGTTGGGGTTTTCCCCCTCCTGGCACTTTCCCTGGGAAAACCAGCATGTTTTTCACTAAATTGGAACAAAAGGCAATCAGGTTTCAATGGTAAAATACAGGTTTTCCTGGAGGAAGCACCAGGACCAAACACACACACCTGTTCAGAGGCAGTTCCACAAAAGAAAGCCTGATGAAAAGTTTGGATAGAAGTCTGGAAGTTGTCAGCACTGGACATGATGAAACTGTGGTCTGACTCAATGTAAGGCAGCTTTCTGCTTTCCTAAATCCCTTTAGAGAGGGACTGCTGCTTGGTAGTAGAACATCTGCTATGCATGCAGAAGGTTCCAGGCTCAATTCCTGGCTTCTCTAGGTGGTGCTGTGAATCTCAATTGTCTGAAACCTTGGAGAACAACTCCCAATCAGTGTGGGCAATACGGAGCTAGCTGGACTGGTGGCCTGATTCTGTGGAAGATAGCTTCCATTGCTCCTATCCATTGTTAGGTGCCTGCACATAGGCAAAGCTGGACAAGTGCAAAGCTATTGGGGGGAAATCTGGACAAGTGCTTTTTTTAAAAAAAGAATGAAGGGTGTGCAATCACACAGGCAGAGTGAGCAAAGGACAACTCTCTTGCAAAAGACAAGGCATGAGCTCTGGCACCCTGATCCACATCTTACTCATCATAATGATTAATCCAGCTTTGACGTGCAGAAAGATGAGGGGATTTTGCAAAGCGGTTGCAATAATTCATATGTCTTTGCCCTCTATGGCAAGCAGCCATGTTGTACATTAGCAGCAGCTTCCAGTAGCCAAAGATGGAATATATATGGTCTGAGTGTAAAATTATTATATCCTACATCTGTTTTCACTGATGAAGTTGGGAGCTCCATTGTGCAGAAACCTCGACTACAAGTGCAGTCTGTTACGTTATTAAAAAGCATTGCTTGCATGGCAATTGATAAATGTACCCAAGGAATGGGAAACTCTTTCCACCACTATTCATATTCCCTTCTGAGGGGTATTCTAAGAGCTTCATGCGAGTGATGGGCAGGGCCAGAGGCAATAGTGAGTGAAGCTGTGAATGCCAACACTGCCTTTGCACAGTGGGCTAGTTTCTACACCCCTCCCTCTATCCCTCATCCAGAGAAGCAGGAAGCATAGTCAGAGTTCAAGGACACATTCCAGCCAGGCAAAAACAATCAAGGAGGACTGGTGAGGTGTGTGGCATGTAGGTAGTTGCAAGGACCAGATAGAGATGGTTGGGAGGCTGCATGTGACTCCTGGGCCTGGTCATTGGCCATGTTGGTTGGTGGGGCAGGCAGGAGTTGCAGTTTAACAACATCTGGAGGACAGCTGTGTCCCACCAACATCTTGTTATCACTTCTTGCCTTCCAGCATCAGCCATGAAAGGCTGACACCTCACTGTACTCAATGGTAGGGCCGGCTCTGGCCCATATATATACATGCACGCAGAGGCTGCTCCTCCTTTTCCCATCACTCAGAGATGGCAGGTACATAGACAGTGACAGATATGGCCTCCCTGATGGAGGCATCGGCCTTGTCAGGTATTTGTAGATGCTGGCCCCTGATCCCTCAAGCGTTCAGCAACTTTAAAAACCATTCTTTGAAGGCTGCCTCCTTCATTTTTAGCAATAGGCAGTTGTACACTGCGCCTTCCTGGACTATCTTTCCTGTGCTCCATTGGTCCAGTGTACATTAGCAAATCAGATGATTGATTTACTTCTTACAAGGTAAAATGACTGGATGTTGTCCAGGAAGAAGTGATTGATCTGAGGAATGACACAAGTCTCTCTCTCTCTCTCTCTCTCTCTCTCTCTCTCTCTCTCTCTCTCTCTCTGTGTGTGTGTGTGTGTGTTGTGGTAGAGTGAAGAATGTTCCAAGTACAAGCAAGGATTGTTTTTAAATAGTCAAACGGCAAAGAGCTTTTTCTTATGTGGTTATTTAATGATACTGGAGTGCTCTTTCAGGCGTTTGAAAAACAATATACTTTCAAGATTGTTGAGCAGATGGGGAAAAAGGCAGGCAGACAGATAGAAGGATGTCACTGAGGTAGCCTGCCACGTACCCTCAAACATTTTTCCAATGAAAATAGGAAGGCCCTATTATTATTATTAATAATAATTTTATTATTTATATACCACCCATCTGCCTAGGCTTCCCCAGCCACTCTGGGTGGCTTCCAACATATATGAAAACATAATGAAACATTAAGAAACCTCCCTATACAGGGCTGCCTTCAGATGTCTTCTAAAGGTTGTATAGTTATCTCCTTGGCTGTGGGGGTCACATAACTCCATACCCTCCAGCATTTCTCCAATTAAAATAGGGATGTCCTAAGGAAAAGCGGGACATTCTGGGATCAAATCAGAAACAGGGATGGCTTCTGTAAAACTGGGACTGTCCCTGGAAAATAGGGACACTTGGAAGGTCTGGCCTACCAGGTGAATTAACTGTGTACCATATTTTTTGGCTCCGGATTGCTTTGTTTGTTTAAAAATGGGGTTTGTTGCTGGTTAGTAACACGGACAGGGTGGCTTACCACACAGTACTAAACACAGGTGTTCACACTGGTGTTTAAAACACCACAAGACGAAATCTGATATCTGAAAATCATCAAGTGAAGGGCTGCAGTTTTGAGGTAGAGCATCTGTTTTGCATGCAGAGGGTCCCAGGTTCAATCCCCAGCATCTCCAGGTATGACTGGGACAGACCTCTGAAATCCTGGACAAACCACTGCATCCTGGCTTACCTGTCTTACCTGTGATGACAGAGACTCTTACTTTATGAGGCAGAAAAGAGATACAGGCCCAGCAACAGATCATGAGTCCCAGCAGCTGCTACACTTGGGCTAGATGGACAGGAAAGGCAGGGCCAACCAGGATAGAAACAGTAGTCCATGTTTAATTATTCCAAGATCAAGGCAAAGAGTTCAGATCTGTGTGGAAGCAATGGAGTTGTCTCAACAGGTTTGGTACCTTCTGCCACTCTTTTAAGGATAGGTCAGGTGCTTGAGAGACTCATGTGCACTGTGAGACCATGGAGCATGCATAAGTGCAATGCCTTTGTTAAGATGTGTCTGTTCCCAGTGATGGGAGAATTGCTGGATCCTGGATGAGCAGGCCTCTAGTGGTTGGCTGATGCCCTCTTCCTTTGATGCCCTCTTTTCCCTAGGAGGGAGGGGGGAAGTGTGGGTGCTGTTTTACAAGCCAGGGCAGCTCTATCCTTGGATGCATAAGTACTTGATTCCTCCAGCCTCTGTTGCCCAGTGTCACCCACTCCTGCTCTCCCTCCTTGTCCATCTCTCCCTACAACACTCCTGAGCCCAACAACACATCATCGTCAGTCAATATGGACCAACGGGTCTGACTCAGGATAAGGCAATTTCCTGCATTCCTGTGAAGAACACAGGCATATGAACAACCTATCAGCCATGAGCTCACTCAGTGGTCTAAGGCCACTTTCAGTATTGGGGTTCCCATCTGCCGCATGAGTATGACAATAATTCCCATGTTCGGATGATGAGTGCTGCTGCTTATGTAGCAAAACGGCACCATTCATGTTGAAGAGGGAGGTATCAGAAGACTTTGGTGGGTGTCTGCAAGGGATTGCAGAAGTGCAGAAAAAAGTAGAAAGAAAACTTAAAGAGAGGTATACTGACTATACTGGTTGAGGGCACTGGGAGTTGGGAATCACAAGTTATCCAGCTCTGGTTCAATGCAAGGCATCCTGCCACCCTTATAGAGAAAAAAAATTCAAACCATTTGTGGAATCAATATTGTAGATCAGGGTGGGAAACCTCTGGCCCAGGGACCAAATATGACCCTCCAGGCCTATCTGGTCCCATGCACTCTCCCTAGATTTTGCCCCCTTGTAGGTCATACCCCTTTTGCCTCCACTCCATGTCCCATTGAGTGTTTCGTCTTTGAATTGTGACAATGCCTTTCTTTGCCTGGATAGAGTATGGAGGGGTGTGTGTCAGTATGACATATTTTGCTCTACCCAGCTTTGCCACTGGCATGTGCCCCCCCCAAAAGGTTGCTCAAGAGGGAAGGCAGCCCCTGGGATGAAAAAGATCCCCCCCCCGCCTTGTTGAAGATCCTTGCATTTTTATCTAGTGTTTGCTTCTTTATGTACATGTAATTTGGGTTTGCTTTCCCCTCTGTATTTAAAACACTTTGCTTAACTTCTGCAATCTGACTCTGGTTGGTAAATATGTCGCTCCAGCATCTGTAGTTTGAGCGCCTTTGATTTGATTAAGTGTGCAATGGTTTATTTGGCAAACAACATTTTGATTATTTCGAGCCTGGCAATTGTGTTCCTATTTAATTTCCTCCAGCGGCGGTGGAATAATGGAGAAGCATTGCTGCAGTGGTTGATTTCTTGGCTGTAGCACCCCAAAGCACA
This sequence comes from Podarcis raffonei, assembly GCF_027172205.1. Lineage (NCBI taxonomy): Eukaryota > Metazoa > Chordata > Lepidosauria > Squamata > Lacertidae > Podarcis > Podarcis raffonei. The sequence continues at coordinate 40,215,183 of NC_070621.1, read as the reverse complement.
AAGGGAAATGAAGTGTGATGGGAGGGTGGCGAAGCTTGAAGATGCTTCATTGTCATCAGAAGGGGCAGCTTTTCGGATTTTGTTTACAGCTGGCATGAACTGGGCTGAAAGCTGAAGTTACAAGATAAAATAACAGAGAACCAACTTAGGCTGTTCTGATGCCCTCTGCATACAAATTGGGATGGAAATGTCAGTGTGTGGATGTGTTAGAGGTTTGAGCTGAGCTGTAGGAACTCAGAAACAGGATGGTTACCTGCTGGTAGGGATGGAGGACAAATGAGATTCACTTTGTATATCTAAAGGTGAACCTAATTCACACTTTCTGATGCACTACGCATATCAAAACACAGCCAGCCTTTGAAAGTTGCACTTAATCCACATTTCCCAGTCTTCCTGCCAAGTAATGTGTACAGAAACATTATATATGAAGTGTACATATATATGAAGTGTACATTAGTGTACATTAATGAATGATTAATTTTCATGAGGACTCTTTTTTAAAAATCAAATCAAATCACATGCTGATGTGGAAATGTGGAGCGCTGAACTTAATGCTGGAAAAATGAGAAACTGAGAGAAACCCAAATTGACAGATTCATCCATCACTGTATCAAGGATGCTACTTCAAACCAGTACTTTAAATCAGGCCCAGAAACTTACTGGAAGCCAGTAAGTTGGCAGAGAGAATAGATAATGGTGGTATTAACCTTGGAAACAGTAAATGGAGTTTAATATGTTCCATCTCTTGACTTTTTCTAAGGTTTTCTAGAAGTGGGAATGTGATTGTAACTGCAATTACAGGCCAACCCCTTTCTCCAAATCCTACCTTAGCCCTACTATCTTTGGACATAGACTTAGTCTTTGGACATAGACTCTGCACCACAGAGAACTAGTAGGTTCCTACCAGATGCAGCACAGTCAGTGATAGCTCAGCAGTGGAAGAACCAGACTGAAATACCCATGAACATTAAGGAAAAATAATATCTGGGATACAGCAATATCTGAGCGTCTCACCAGACACAGGAAGGCAATTAAAGGCTTAACAAATAGAAACACCTTCCAAGAAACAGGGACCCCTTTCTTTAACTCTGTTAATGACCAGAATCTAGACCTTATACCAACCACTCAGTATTCTCAGTGGAGGAGTTAAGTAATATGTTTGAATGTCGAATGTGTAAGTGTATGTCTAGAGACAATGGATAAAACATATAAAAAAATTGTCCAGTAGCACCTAGAGACCAACTAAGTTTGTTCTTGGTACAGTGGTACTTCGGGTTAAGAACTTAATTTGTTCTGGAGGTCTGTTCTGAACCTGAACCTGTTCTTAACCTGAGGTACCACTTTGGCTAATGGGGCCTCCCGCTGCTGCCGCCGCACGATTTCTGTTCTCATCCTGAGGAAAAGTTCTTAACCCGAGGTACTACTTCCAGGTTAGTGGAGTCTGTAACCTGAAGCGTTTGTAACCTGAACCGTGCATGCACATGAAAGCTTATACCAAGAACAAACTTAGTTGGTCTCTAAGGTGCTACTGGACAATTTATTATTATTTTTATATATATTTCGACTGCATCAGACCAACACGGCTACCACCTGAATGTATGAAACAAACACTGTTAGATGTGCTGTTGCATAAATGTTTAATGGTTATTGTATCTGTATTTGTTTAAAAAACAATAAAAAATTGTTTGGAAAAGAAGTAAAATGAAAAAGCAAGTCAACTGGTTAGGCCAGGACTGGGGAAGCTTTGACCCTTAGATGTTATTAAACTCCAACTCCCATCAGCCCCAGACTATAGTAAAGGATGATGGGAGTTGTAGTTCAACATCTGGAGGGTCCCAGGTTCCCCACTTCAAGGTTAGGCCATACATATTTTTTAAGAGTTGAGATCCTCTCCACTTCCAACAAAAAGAGGTAAATCTTGCTATATATTATAAGAACCATGACCATGCTGTTGTTTTGAACTGAAAATCTATAAACCCCTATCAGGAAGTGTGGGTATTTATGTTCATTATTTCCTCATTCTCTGAATCTATTTAAACAACTGTGCAGTTTGTTGTCCCTGAACTCTACACAATATGCACTCAAGACTGTTCGTGGGCAGCAGCAAAGAAAATAATTGTTTCCGAGGGAGAAGGATTGAATGAACATTCATTGTCTGAAGAATGGAATAAGTAAAGACACTGGCATTGGGTACAATGCATTCAATCGCCATTTCTTAAACTGCCATTCAGGGTTTATTGTAAATATCTCATTACTTACAGGAATAAATGTTTTCTTCTCTGATCTCCTGTGGTGTAGTGGTGTTTGAAGAAAAATGACCCATGCAACCTTTCTCTTCCAGAAAATTGGCTACATGGCCATTTGCCTTTTTTTTTGTATTAATAGAGTAGTGTCTGTTTATAAATCAGAACAGCTTTGTCCTTAGCTCATTTTTCCAAAGTAAATAAATAAAAAACCATTGCAAACAACAGACATTACTCGATAAGTATCTTGAATATTCTCTTTATGAAATATGTGCTATTACTAGTGTTTTGTGCTTAATAGCCTTGAGGCGTCCAAACTTAGGGACATATTTTCTTACCTCAAACTTGTATTGGAGGAAATCCTAACAATCTAAATCTCAATTCATTTCCTTCCTGTGAAGTAAATATACTTGGACCTAGAACTTGTGAAAGAGAAAAGCTATCAGTGACAAAGGACCCAGGGCAACCACCCAAAATGCATGTCCCTGTATCAAGATTCCCTATCCCGAAATGTAATGTGTAATTCATATGCCACCAACATGGCTCCCATGGGTAGATGCTATAGCACAGGGGTCAGCAAACTTTTTCAGCAGGGGGCCGGTTCACTGTCCCTCAGACCTTGTGGGGGGCCGGACTATATTTTGGGGAAAAAAATGAACAAATTCCTATGCCCCACAAATAACCCAGAGATGCATTCTAAATAAAAGCACACATTCTACTCATATAAAAACACGCTGATTCCCAGACCATCCGTGGGCCGGATTTAGAAAGTGATTGGGCTGGATCTGGCCCCTGGGCCTTAGTTTGCCTACCCATGCTATAGCAACGGTACAATGTCCCAATAAACAGGGCTGTTCAATGCTCCCTGGTCTGACTCCAGAACTCTGGTTCTCTGCTACCTCAAGTCAACTTTCTCATGCACATTGTTTTTGACCAACCTTACCCAGCCTGGCAAGGGACACGGGTGGCGCTGTGGGTTAAACCACAGAGCCTAGGAGTTGCCGATCAGAAGGTCGGTGGTTCGAATCCCTGTGACGGGGTGAGCTCCTGTTGCTCGGTCCCTGCTCCTGCCAACCTAGCAGTTCGAAAGCACGTCAAGGTGCAAGTAGATAAATAGGTACCACTCCGGCGGGAAGGTAAACGGCGTTTCCGTGCGCTGCTCTGGTTCACCAGAAGTGGCTTAGTCATGCTGGCCACATGACCGGCTGTACGCCGGCTCCCTCAACCAATAAAGCGAGATGAGCTCCGTAGCCCCAAAGTCGGCCACGACTGGACCAAATGGTCAGGGGTCCCTTTATCTTTACCTTTACCCAGCCTGGCGTCCTCCATCAACCACGACCATCATGGATAATGGAATGGGATGATGGGAATTGTAGTTCAGCAGCTTCCGGAGGACACCAGGCTGGAGAAGAATTGATTTGGAACAGGGGTGAGGAACCTGTAGTCTTCCAGATTCCCTTCACAGAGCTACTATTTCCAGAGTTTCTTAGGAATAGGAATTGATTGTTAAACCACTCTGGGAATTGTGGCTCTGTGAGAAGAATAGAGGGTCTCCTAACAACTCTCAGCACCCTTAACAAGAACTTCAGGATTCTTTGGGCAAAGGCCATAAAGTGAAACAATACTGCTTTATATGTATGGTGCGGATGGGACCGGAGTTGCTGGTATCTCACCCTGACCCTGAGCCCACAGTTCAAGAAGGACACTGACAAACTGGAACGTGTCCAGAGGAGGGCAACCAAAATGGTCAAAGGCCTGGAAACGATGCCTTATGAGGAACGGCTAAGGGAGCTGGGCATGTTTAGCCTGGAGAAGAGGAGGTTAAGGGGTGATATGATAGCCATGGTCAAATATATAAAAGGATGTCACATAGAGGAGGGAGAAAGGTTGTTTTCTGCTGCTCCAGAGAAGCGGACACGGAGCAATGGATCCAAACTACAAGAAAGAAGATTCCACCTAAACATTAGGAAGAACTTCCTGACAGTAAGAGCTGTTCAACAGTGGAATTTGCTGCCAAGGAGTGTGGTGGAGTCTCCTTCTTTGGAGGTCTTTAAGCAGAGGCTTGACAACCATATGTCAGGAGTGCTCTGATGGTGTTTTCTGCTTGGCAGGGGGTTGGACTCGATGGCCCTTGTGGTCTCTTCCAACTCTATGATTCTATGATTCCTCTTTGTCCTGGCTTTTGACACTTGAGATGTGCATTTTAGAACCCACCTTATTTTTCTCATTTTAGGTTGTTTTAAACTGTTTTTAATATTGTATAACTGTGTTTTAATATTAATGTTATTTTTAAGATAAATTTATTTATTTATATGCTGACAGATAGACTTGACATACAAACATATAACAATTAAACATAAAAAGTGAAAAGCATTATAATAAAAAGATGTTAATACACAAAACAGAAAAAAACAATATTAACAAAAAGAAAAAAGAAGAAAAAGAAAATAATGATTAAAATAAGCACATATCTCAATAATAAGTGATATATGTAACCAAATTTCATATGTGTTTTCTTTGTTGACTTCCTTCGTCCTCTATGCGGTCTAATATCAACCTTAGTAATTTGTTTCCATTTGTCTACTTATTATCTCTCTTTGTAATTATCTTTTTTCTAATCATATGTCAATTTGCAGAAGTTAATTAAAACAAGTCCAAGCAGTAATATGTGGGCATTGCTTTTTCAAATATTCTTTGTATTTTCCCCAATCTTTCTGAAATTTTTGCTTGCTTAATGTTAATTGTTGTAACCTGCCCTGGGACCTTAGGGTGAAGAGTGGGTAATAAGTAATACAGTAATAATAGCAATATGATATATTGCCCAACTACACATTAAATTAGTTGTAGATAATAACACATTGCTTTCTGTTCTGCCCTATATTTGGTGTGCGCAGCACTGTTTCCATTCCACTGCATTTTGTATTCTGCAAAAACCCCCACAACAATCCTGCACTATTCGTCTTGCTCTCTTGTTTGGTGAAATTATGTAACTTACATAATTTATGTAAATAATTGCATATTGTATGTAAATCATGCAAGCTATGTTATTCCATCCCATTCCTTGCTTTCACTGCAAAGAAAATGCGATGCAAAAACGTAATCAGTTACATATTGCTTGTGGAATGAAAGCAACAACAGTGAATTCTAATCATATTTTCTGGATTGATTTCTCTTGGGATGAATAAGTGAACATTCTGTTTTTCCTGGAATTCTCTGACATCCCTTGTAAAAATCAAGAAACAAGTGTGTGTGTGTTTGTGTTTGTGTGTGAGGAGGGGGGGCGAATTTAGGTTTGATGAGCCCCTCAGCTACTGAAGGTAATGGGGCCATTTGTACATCTAGCTGTCCTTTGTCAACAACAAATTGTCGCTGTTTTTTGTGTTGAATATATGCTATATGGTAATTTATGGACCTAATAGGTATCTAAAGCCATTTACACAAAACAAAATATGTATTTTATCAAAGTAATTGTTGAGCTGAAATACAATTAAGAAGAAGTATATTAATAGTGAAAGTTTTTTAGGGCCCCCAAGAGAGTAGGGCCCTAAACTATAGCTTTAGCTTATATGTAAATCTGGCACTGTGTGTGTGTGTGTGTGTGTGTGTGTGAGAGAGAGAGAGAGAGAGAGAGAGAGAGAGAGAGAGAGCGAGCACCATCAGGGAACGGAGAGAACAGCATTGGACTTTTTGTTTCCACATTGTTCCTTCTATTTCTGATGTACAGGCATGAGTGCCATTTTTTATGTAGCAAAAATGAGCAGCACCTTCGCACAAGGAGGATGTTTATCAACAGGCCTGAAGGAAATCCAGAAGCAGAAAAAATTTGAGGGGGGGATCCTATGGGGGCCCACTCCCCAACCCAGCCCAATTTGGACTGAGCATGCTCCATGGGCAGAAAATGCTGACTGACTTGGGTGTATGAGAGAAGGAATGCAAAACCAGCTGGGAGGCAGAATGGAATCCTGGAAGATGTCATGACTATGTGCCGGGAACCACTGGCGGAGGAAGAGGGGTGTGGGGGGAGCGCACTGCTCCTGGCAGTGCGATCCTGGTGGGGTGCCATTGTGGCTGCCCCCCCCCCTGCGCTGGGCGCCACACCAGCCCTGCCCCTGCCTGCTCTCCACCCCCCAGTGCTGGAGCATGAAGCTCCACCATTGCCGGGAACGGTGAAAGATTTTGTTGCAGGTCTCACTTTCTTTCTTTCTCATTATTGCCCAGACGAAACAGTCATGTCCAAACAGTCCCTTTCAGACAATGCACAAATGCGGGGGAAATAGGATGAAACCCTTGTACTTCTCTATCCTCTTCCCCAAAATTTCATAACATATAAAGCTGCTCAGGGCTCAGCTAGGGATAGCAGCAAATCCTTGACTCATGGAACTGCCCTAGTCTCATAGTAATTGTTTGTATGTGTGTGATTTCAAAAGCTAAAGGGAGAAGGGGATGGGGAGTGCTCAACCATCCTATATCCCTGTAGCTTCTCTTGCCAGGTGCTTTTCTTCTTTGGACTGCAATGCTGGAAGTGACCTTGACGCAGAGAAAAAGTCCTTGGGGAAAAGAGCTGTATAGTGGTAAACCTTAGGAAGGGTGGCAGGTAGGATTGAACTCCACCCTCCCCTTTTGCTCTTAAACTGGATCTTTGCATTGCAAATGTGGCGATTTTCGTATCTAAACACACAGACCTTGGCCCACATGTAAACCATTGTACAGTGGATGCTCAGATTGCAAACATGATCCGTGCGGGATGCACATTCACAACCTGCAGTGTCTGCAACCCACAGTGGTGCGCCTGCTCCTGTGCAGGTTGCAATTTGGTGCTTCTGTGCATGCACAAAGTGCGATTTAGCGCCTCTGCACGTGCACCACTGCTGAAACCCAGAAGTAACCCTTTCTGGTACTTCCAGGTTTTGGCAGTCCGCAGCCCAAAAATCACAACCTGAAGTGTCTGTAACCTGAGGTATGACTGTACTCATTCTTTCAACGCTTGACCAGCCTTCTGCTTCCCGCCTTACCGTGAATTCCTCAGCTTCATGTAACTCCTAGAGTTATCATGCTCCTGTGGTCTATGAGCTGACTGGTCAATGTTTTCTATCTCTGTAAATTGGAGCCTGTTGCCTATTTCCTCGTTAACAAGTGATGTCTATTGTTGCACATTTGCATTGTCTGGGTTTGGGAAGTAAATCTTTTAATGCGCTGACTTTTTATTTCTTCCTTTCTTCCCTGCCAGCATATAATATCATTTGCCTAATGTTTGGATTTATTTATGTCCAAATGTTTGCCACTCTTGGAGCCAGGAATTAGCATTTTGTCACTGCACATTAGCACACTGTTCTTTTCAGAAACATCTCTGCCACGATTCCCACTAATCATGGACTGCTTGGGGAATTTCTCCTACCAGCGCCTGAGCCATTTAGTTTTATCAGCCTCCCAAGCTGTGTGGCTGTAATTCTCTCCACCATTTTTTGGTATGATTTTTCTTCCTAGGCATGATTTCATTCGGTTGCTTTACTATGATGCCCGCCAGTGTTCTGCAAGCCTGTGTATGATGTGGAATGCGACGGCATGTATGATTTGGATGAGGGACATGCAAACTAAGAACCTGTAGATCTCAGTTGATGCCACATGGATTTTGACTCTGATAAGAGAGGAGATCCTTGAGTGCAGTGGTTCTCAAAGGGTGTGGCAGTAGAGGATGAATAAAATATTGGGTGGGGGGCAGGTAAATCCCACCCCACATAATCTATCACAAGCTGTGGTGCACATGCACCATTTGGATGGCAATGCCCATCAACTTTGACACCCCTCCGTGCCCTCAAATAGTTTATTTGGAGTGTCTGTGCTGAAGGGACCTCAGTCCCTAGGAGTTGGCTCCCTTGATGGCAAGTGTGGCAGAAACATTCAAGGAAAATAAATATTATATTTTGGGGGTGATTCATGTTCTTATGTAGCTGCATTGTTTTATGCTTTGTGGATGTCTCATGATAATATAAAGTAGTTGTGTTCTGTGTTATAAATCAAGCACCTCTGGGAGTTGTATCTTTTTGTTTTCCAATGTATTTTTATCCATTAAAAATTCAGTGTGACATGAGCAATTCCCCCCCCCCCCGAAAGTGTAGCCCAGAGAAAAAAGTTTGAGAACTACTGCTTTAATGAAAGATTTGGATGTGGGCTGTGTACCAACCATACATTTAAAGTGCATGGTGTCCCCACCAAAGACTCTTGGGAACTGTAGTTTACCCCTTAGAGAGCTACAATTCCCAGCACCATTAACAATCTAAAGTTCTCCAGGGTTTGAGGAGGGGGAAGTCATCTGCTTTAAATGTATGATATGTACGCAACCTTGGACTGCACTGACTTTCATGGAAGAATTGTGTGTGTGTGTGTGTGTGTGTGTGTGTGTGTGTGTGTGTATGGAATTGTTATCACCGTCCCACTTTCCTACCCAATGTGGCTTATGTAAGTATAAGAATGTGCAATGCAATAAAAGACACACACACACACACACACACACATTGCAAACTAATCTTAAAACAATTATAAAAGCAATGTGTTAAAACAGCAGCAATTTAAAACCCAGCGACAACTGGCATAATAAAATCAAATGCTTCAAGCAGCCTCAAACAGGGAAAAAAAGCCTGGAGGTTAAAAGAGAGCAGCTCTAGAGGATCGCCACAGGGAGATCATTCTACAATTGTGATATGTGTCTGAGAAGTCACTGTCTTCTAATCTCACCTGGTTGCGAGACTCTGAGATTAGAGGTCACAACATGAGTGAATCTGTTTTATGCTTGAGAGGCTTTCTTGCTAGCCTTGCCTCTCTGCAGTTCCTGCTTTGATATTTATCCCCCATTCGACCTAGGACCCTCGTACCTACGGGACCGCCTCTTCTGGTATGCCCTGTGGAGGACCTTAAGGTCCACAAATAACAACACTTTGGAGGTCCCAAGCCACAAGGTCCCAACTAGGGCCTTTTCAGTACTGGCCCCGGCCTGGTGGAACGCTCATGTCACAAGACCAGGGCCCTGTGGGACTTGACATCTTTCCGCAGGGCCTGCAAGACAGAGCTGTTCCGCCTGGCCTTTAGTTTGGAGTCAGTCTGACCCTTATGTTCCCCTCCCCTTATGGTTTTGATCTATGGGCTACTATTAAAATGAGGCTGCATTTAAAATTATATTTTAACCCGTATTTTAATAAACTGGTTCCCCCCCATTATGTTTTGTTGTAATTTTATTGGTGTTAGCTGCCCTGAGCCTGGCTCTGACCGGGGAGGACAGGGTATAAATAAAATTTTATTATTATATTATTATTATTGCTTGGATGTCAGATCTACTGTGGACTTGGCAGTTGCTCCCACAAACTTGTGGGTATATCTAGCATATAGAGCCAGTGGAAGGAGCCTGTGGTCCTACAGATGTTGCTGGAATCCATTAGCCAACGTTTAGGAATAATAGGACTCATACACCTATAATATCTAGAGGACCACAGGATCCCCATCTCTACTGATGAGAGTTAGGTGTAGACGCTGGGATATCAGGGCCTCCCATGATGACCATGATGGAAATTCGGCCATTTCCAAACAGGCTTTCATTGCATCCAGTGGCAGTATGTGTCCTGGGGTAAAATCCTAAAAAAAGCTCAACAACTTGGGGCGGCCCTCATGCATGTTCACTTCATCAACTCTGGCCCTTTTTGAAAAAAGTTTGGGCACCCTTGTTATGCAATGGTGCCCTGTTTCCAGGTTCAGTTTACAGTGCTAGTGTTAACTCTTAAACACGCATAATACCTTGGGACCTGGTTATGCCATGGACTGCATTCTCTCATTGGGCCATTGCCAGTACCTAGTGGGTGAGCAGCCTCTGATGCTGATGACCTCAATAGAGAGCTGTTAAAACTGGCAAGGATGCAGAGGTGACTGAGAGAGGTTTATAGCCTCACTGCCAGCCTTCCTCCTGGTCACTTGCTGGGTCATTATTTTTAGCTGCAACATCTTCCTCTTCCTGAGTAGGCCCTTGCATTCTCGGAGGTCCCTTGCAACACAGTACTCATACAGTCATACACATTCTGGGTTTGATACCCACGGGAGAATGAGAGATGTATGGAGCTCAGGGCAGCGCTTGGGATGGACTCAGGGGGGTTATCAGGGACTAAGGTGAGGCATCCATGAAAGAAAGGCACTTCAGGTTACTTTGGGACTTTGGGCTGCTTTCCTGTAATTCTGGCAGAGTTCTCTGTGGAATCCCATCCCTCTTCCTCGAGGAGGTGTCACTGGAAGCTGGTGGTATCTATCTGGACCTGCTTGAGCTCTGTGATTCACTTCAGAATCCTAGACTCATAGAATAGGAAAGGATCCCCAATGGTCCAACCCCCTAGTCCAGCGATTCTCAACCTGTGAGTCCACATATGTTGTTGGACTACAACTCCCATCACCCCTGAGCTCTGGCCTTGCTAGCTAGGGGTGATGGGAGTTGTAGTTCAGCAACATCTGGGGACCCACAGGTTGAGAAAGGCTGCCCTAGTCCAACCCCTGTAATGCAGGAATCTTTTGCCCATCGTGGAGCTTGAACCCATGACTTTGAGATTAAGAATCTTGTGCTCTGCTCTGTGCTGTCGGTCTCTGAGCACTGAAATGTTTTCACAGAGCTTTTAATGTTTGAAAGCTGTCTTAAACAGCTTTAAGTTTAATTGATGCTGCTTTTAGCATTTATTGTGTGTCTTTAATAATTTTATTTTGCTCATATAGCTTTATTGTTAAGTTTCTTGTGTGCCACTTTGGGTATTTATACTGGAGAAAAGCAGGATATAATAATTGTTATTTTTGTTGCTTCTGTTGCTGTTGCTGTTGCATTACCCTGCCATGGATTTATTGGTTGGTCAGAGACAAATATTAGGACTTCTATTCACATGCAAACTGCAGTGAAGCATTTCATAGGGTTGTTGTGAGCGTGAACTTAAGAATTCATGTTGGACAGTGGTGGGGAATTGGTGGGTCTCCAGATGTTGCAGGACTACAACTCCCATCACTTCAGACTGTTAGACATGCTGGCTGAGGCTGATAGGTGTTGGAGTCCAATAACACATGGATGGTCCCAGAGTCTCCACCACTGGCATACAACCATTTGGGCTCCTTCAGATGAGACACCACTAGAGGGGATTTAGAGACAAAGAAAGCTATTCATTAAATGGATGGCCATTGTCTCTGTCCATCAATGTGATTGATTACACCTTTTGTACCAAAGAACATTGCAGACAGAAATATCTGCTCGGAGCTTAGCTGTGAAGTCTTCTGTGAAATAATCTAAGATTTAACATTCCCCACCTTCCTGAGGCTACTGAACTTCTCTTTGGAAGGCAATGAGATCCAGGAAATATCAAAATGGCTAGACAGATTGGGAGGGAAGCAGTCGCAGCCTCCAGCTTGGCATTTAACAATAAAACGAATGAAAGCAATCCAATTGGCCTTCTGGGTTTTGACAATCTTACACCTCAGGTGTGTGGGTTTTGAAGTTTGTCAGATTAAAAAGTATAACATTTGATATATCTTGCAGTGCCTCATGTTGAACTGAACAACACATCTGTGTGCAGTATACATTGCAGCTGTTTATTTTTTTATATTTTAAAAAGAAACCTTTTAATTTTTTCGAGCGGAGGTGCGGGGAGATTTTTAAAAATGAAGCACCTTGTTGGATCACACTGAGCCAACCCAGTTTAGTACTCTGTTTCCAACAGATGCCCCTGGATAACTCACTTTCAGGACACAGTCACTTGTCACAGAGTGAGCCGGTCTGTAAATCACACAGTTCAAAGGTGAAGTTAACTCTTTGTTAGAGAAACACAGACTTCGCAGAGGTTCAGGCCTAATGAGCACAACAGCTCATGCCCTGTAGGCCCTACTCCATGAAATCAGTTGTTGAGACTAAAATTTCTTGCCTCCACACAGTCATCTAAGTCTTCTCCTCTGCTGGGCTTCTTGCAAGCAATCAGAGACTATGCCTGCATGCAGTCTGTCTTTGCTTTGCCCATTTCATTCCTCTCCTGGTTCTGAGAGTCAGGGGGGAGGGGAGCTTGTCACAGCAGGAAGGGGAGACACCTGTGACTCTTCACCAGCCTAACCCATCCTTGCCTCTTGGCCTCCCTCTTCCCACTCACCTGCTTTGGCTTCTGCCTATGATTCTGGACTTCTCTCTGCCACAGACTCTCCCGACTCACTGAATCCTGTTACCTCTTCAGCTTCTGACACCTCCTCTTCCAGTCTTCTCCCTCTTCTCCCTGTGAGCACTCATCATTGTCCCACTCAGTGCTTTTTTGTAATCCAGGGGGGTACTCAAGGGCACGCAGTACCAGCACCTCTGTTGTTGTTGTTAAAAAGTGTGGCACTTACTGTCACAACTTCATGGTGTGTACTGGCACTTTTTTTTCTAGGGAAAAAAAAAAGCACTGGTCCCACTACCAAGCCCAGGGCCCTGTGCTCTCTTCTGTTGGTGGTTCCTCCCACCAGTCCTCTATGTCCAACCATTCTATGAGACTGAGGCTGGTGGAGCAGTGCCCCTTTTGACCTAATAAACCAGCCTCCTCTGAGGTGGACCAATGCTCTGACTCATTATAATGCAGCTTTCTATGTAGTCTGGCATTCTTTCCACAGCTTCTTCTCCCCCCTCCCCAACATTCAGAACGATGTTGCAGTAACCAACTTTCATCAGCTGACCTTGGGAACACCCATATTTATGGGATTTCTTCAGTGCAGGTGTTCACACTGTTACGGAAGGGGGGGGCATGTCTTCTTCACCTTCTTCTTCGCTACAATATATCCATTTATTCCCAATTGTCAATGTCAAAAGGGACTAAAATCTATAAAATCCATAGAAAATCAACGTGCCAATTTGCTCAATTTGTCTAGGACTCTATGACACCTCCCCTGTCCTCCATAATCCCTCAAGTAAGGTGCTCTGCCAAGCCTTTCCTCCGGGCAATCCCAGGTGGCAGACTATGCATACATGGACCATTGTCTTCCCATCACCGGCACTCAGGAAGCGCTTATCTGCGCATATCTCCAGCTCTGCATATTCCCCCCTCCCTCCTCCATATGTTAATCCGGTGTAACCCAACCTCTCCTTAATGTATTCATGATGTAACTGGGATGTATTTTGCACTGTATTCTGGGACATGGAGGGAGTTTCAAAAGTTCATGTCACCCCTTTCTCGCTGTTCAATCTCGCCTTGAACCTGTTGCGCAATAAACCTTGGATCTCCGCATCTTGCTCCTGTCTCCGGCTGAGCTCATTTTCTTCCGCAGGGACCCACGGACTTAGTCCGATGAGCTGGGTGGCAGAGTAGCCCCGCACCCAGATTTTAGCCGTAACAACGTGGATCAGTGTTCAAAGCTTCAGTGAAGGTATCAGCGTCTGTAACCTTGATGGGCAAACTTGGCTCAGTGATGCGCAGGTGAACTGGGTCTATGTGTGCAAAGTTTGCTTTATGAGGCCAGTTTACTAATGAGGACATCATTTTGTGGCTTAAAAAGTTTATTTAATAATAATAAAAATATAGCTGGGGCTTAATGATTTGTAACCAGAATGGAAGCCTATGTTATTGATTTTGCTTTAATTCCTTGGAAACAATATCGACCCTTAAGAGAGACGTTTCAACACTTTTGAAACTAGGACGTAAAGCATTTTCCGTCCCATTGATTAATAGATACTATTAATAGATACTTTTAATGAGGCACTTTCTCTTCAATGAAGCACTGTGTTAGAATAGAAGATCCAATCTAGATTTTGTACCAAGACGGACAAACAAAAAGGTTTCTTTTCCACTTCAGCCTTGAGGGCAATTTTCCCCTTTAAATAGCAAGTCATTCTATGGATAGTTGCAATAACAGTCACTTAAGTGTGTGCCTAGCCTATGCACACAGCAAAAATCTTTGCCCATTAGAGTTGACTAGGTATCATTAGCTTCAGTGCTACTTCTGGAACAGCGAGAAAGTCATCAGTGCTACAAAACAACCAAGATGAGAAGCTGAATCTGCAGACATTTACGCCAAGGTTAGACCAATGTGTGGGATTGAATGCATCATTTTACAGTGTTCAGTGAGCAAGTACCTTAGCAGGCCAGGCCAGGACCTTGTTGCATTTCCCAAGAAATTTATGACCCAAATAGATTTACATAGCCAATATTTTCCTTGACTTCAGTTTAATTTGTTATCAGGTGCTAAGGGCCACGTAAACACTACACGTTTAAAACACATGACTTCCCTCAAAGAATCCTGGGACCTATGGTTGTTAAGAGTGCTGGGAATTGTAGCTCTGTGAGGGATAAAATATTGTATGGTGTGTATGCTACAGATACTGGCTTTGAAAAATATTTGTTTCATGCAATCACACCAAGTGCACATCCGCATACTCTCTCTTCATAGGGGAGCTGTCGACAGCATCCTTCCAACTATGGCAGAGTGTACAGAATGGTATAAAGGCTTGGCACACCAAGAGGCACATTTAGACAGGCTGAAATGCAATCAGCACAAACACCATGATTTGAAATAATGAGATTTCATGGAGCAAGATGCGACTTCAAAGTATAAAGAGCTCAGAATGTCCAAAGAAAGACCATATTTATCAGTAACTTGTAGTATTTCTCAATTCCAAGATGGAGTCACTGTGTTGTTAAGACTCTCCTAGAAAGCAGAAAATACTAAAATGGGCCCTGTCCGCCCTTTTAAATTTAGGTATTTTAAGCCAATACCTAAGGCAAGGATACGCACCCTGTCCTTCACTGAACAAAGACTATCTTCCAAATGGAGTATGGAAGATGGTTGCCTTAGGCAGCTCAGAAACAGCACAAAGATATTTAATGTGGAGTATTTCCAGGTTTATTTTTTAAAAGAGATCTCCATAACAGATTTGTGAGATGACTTTGGCTTCAGAAATGTTGAGGGCTATGGGAATATGTCTATCTCCTCTACTCCAATGGAACCTTGATAGAGAATTCACTGTATCAATAGAGACTATGGTATTGTTTTTTATAAAGTTTCAAATTTGTTTTGTGTATGTAATATATTTCTATTTTATTTATAGGCTACTTTGGCTTTTTTCAAATATCTGCAGGAGGTAGCGCTGTCATGTTCTTATGTATGTTGGTAATGCCAAGTTACTAATGCATTAACTTTTTCTCCCACCCCCACCATTTAACATTTCTATAGCATTCTAGGTACTGTAAAAAACACAGATAATAAAATCCCTGTGTAGAGAGGCTTGCAATCTACATTGCTAAGCAGCCTATGCTCATCTGTAGAGCTCCTCAAAGAATTATTTACATCCTGATCCTTCTGAAATGCTAATCTGAATCATTATGAGCCAGTGAAAGGAAATGGAAGATAATTTCCTTTCATTACTTTATAGAAATACAGGAGGTCTTTTCTTCTTTCTCTCTCCACACCCCCCCTCTTTATGAGCCATTGTTTCCCAGATCAAAGACAGCCTGGGAGTTTTGCAGGTGGCCACTTATACCTTTTGAAGTTTTATTCCATCCATTTTTTTAAAAAGAAGAAAACACAAAAACCACTTTCAAACTAGCATTCAACTTGCATGAATTTTGCAAGCTGCAGATGGGCATGATTTAGGGGAGATGACCTAGAAAGAATGGCAATGGTGATGTTGATGCCCCCAAAATAAAAGTTTACAAGCTAATGTGTTAAGGGCATAGACTCCCCCCCAACCCCATTTGTATACCACCCTATACCCGCAGGTCTCAAGGTGGTTACAACATAAATAAGTATAAAATGCTTTTCAATGTAAGAGGGAAGAAAAGATGCTGTGATTACTTTGCAATTCCATGCCAGCCTAGATGCTGGTGCTGGGTCTGTTTTACTGCTGCAGCATAATCTGCTACTCTGTGGGTGGTTGAATTCAAATTATTATTATTTTTAATATATTTATCAAAAAAATTCTTTTTTCCTTTATAACAAACCAAATAAAATTTATTCATCACATATATCTTTGCTCAGATTGAGCTTTGACTTCATCCCGTCTCCCTCCCTGACTTCCATACGTAATCACTTTTATCTTAGCATTTCTTAATCACCCTATTTACCTTACCTTATCTCCATACTTAAAAAACTTACTTCTAATATTTATAAACAGGTATCAAATCATAACCTAACAAAATATTTTAAAGCAATCCTGCAAATGCTTTCAGATGTTTGCAATGTTCATGTATTGTACAAATTTACTCCAGTCCTTTTCAAACAGTTCGTCACGCTGGTTTTGGATTTCCCCCTTCAGTTTTGCCAGCTCGGCATATTCAATCATCTTCGTCTGCCATTCTTCCAACGTTGGAGAGGATGCACCTCCACAGGCACATACCTCCACATGTGGTGGGAATGCCCCCAAATCCAATTATTCTGGACAACACTCATACAAGAAATATGCAAAATAACTAAACAAATATTAGAAATAACCCCAGATCTGGCCCTATTAAACATCTTCCAAGATAATAATGCCCACTCACATCATAAAAAGCTCACAACCCACCTACTCTCAGCAGCCAGAAACATCATAGCCAAACACTGGAAAGGCTTGTCAGGAGTAAGCATGGACCAATGGTGCCAAATAATATGGGAAACAGCCTTATTAGAAAAGCTAACCAACAAACTGAAACTGACACGGGGACAAATAGAAGAAGATGCCTTCACCCCGGTATTGAGGCATCTGATCAAGACTTGTATTTTAAAATGAGCTTAAAAATATATATATATTTGCAGATGCTTGTGTGTTTTTATGCCAGGCAGAAGACCAGCTGGCTAAAAGACTTTGGCAGATGTTTATCCTCCTGGACAAAGGCCCCCCTGATTTATTTATAGCAGGAGCCAAAATTCTCAAAGTTGTAAAAAGGGAATTACAGGCTGGGAGCAAAGGTTACTAGGTTACTGACCCTACAGAATACAATCAAGCTGCAAAAGCACTAATTAAGAGTTGGTAAATAGTAGGATTCATTGTTTAACAAAATATAATACCATGTGTCTCCCATTAGAGACTTTAGCCACATTTCCCTAAGGTTAAAGGGCAAGAGCTAATGGGAAAAGCAGCTGGCCAGGAAAGGGGGGGGGTGTAAACTGAAGAAGTTTTACTTTGAAAAGGCCTTTGCTTCTAAAAATCTATATATGTTATGTATGAAATATATTGGCTTAAATGTAATTATGCAAAGGATTTAGAAAGTAAGAAATGTTAGATTCTTATTTCATTGATGGTGTGTGAGAATGTGAACCCAAGATCTCTGATCTCTGTTTAAGACAGAATGAGCATCTGTTTTAACCATCTGTTTTGGAGGGCAATGGGGCAAGAAGGGCAAAAGGTGATCTGGTAATTAAGGTGCCTTGTTGAGGCAAATGTAAGATATATGGCTACTTGTCTGCCATTTATGGATAGAAGGAAATATAGCTCTTTGTCTCCCATAAAAGGTAATAGGAAATGGGTGTATCTTTTATGATTGGTTCTAGCAAACAGCCAATAGGAATTTCAACCAGACTGATTGGACAGAGGCAGCCAAAGGAGGAGCAAGGGGGCTGGGCTGAGGAAATATAAGTGCTGGCCATCAGGGCTGGAGTGGGCAGAGCTTTGGTAACCATATACCACTGTGTCTCTAATTTATTTGTCTGACACATAAATTATTATTTTAATTTCTCTATTGCTGCATTGAATATTTCATTCCAGCTAAGCATTAACCACAAGCAGGGTGCTGCAGTATGGCTCCCCTTTATCACATACATAACCCAACAAGATAACGACAAGAATCCACCAACAGCATACAAATCAATATGGCTAACCTGATTCAAAAACACCCCCCACCCCACTCACACATGAAAACAAAGTTCACCACAGCCAATCCCAAACAAACAACTACACCCTATGCCAATCCCAACCTCTCTCACCGCCAAAGGAACACAAGTGAATAGTAAAGAGAACCCGCACAAGCGATGCTGACACAAAACCCCACACATACATTAAGTAGAATAGAAACATCGTCACCTAATCCCACCCCCACTCACTATTCCCCCCGTCACCTCTTTCCCCCTTTTCTTCCTAATGTCTCAACAAATGAAACTGATCTGTAGAAAATGTAACTTGAAGAAAGAGACATTGCACATACTTTTGTAAACCAAGAAATCTTTAATAAAAATATGTTTAAAAACAACAACAGAGCATGAAGCTAGTGCTTTCCAGAATACAACTCTCATCACCTCCAGACTGCAAGGCTCATCATCAGGGATGATGGAAGTTGTATTCTAGAAAGATATTGGGGGGGGGCACCTCGTTGGCTACTCCTGCTTTAGCCCTGACATCATATTGGGCCTCACTGCAAGTTTTTAGTCTACCTGATGTAAAGCAAATTTTAAAAGTCCAAGTTAAAGGCAGGCACGTGCATTAATTCTGACCTAAATCGATCCGACACCTTGATTGACTTTGAATTGAACTGGTTACCTCACATGCTTCATAAATTTAGTTCTGTTCTGCTAGGGACAAGAGCTATTGAGTAGGATCTGCATTTTATCTAGTGTGCTTTCCAGATTTATCTCCAGCTCTGCTAATTGGGGTTTGTTTGTTTCATCTTATCTGCTCTCTACCTTGCAAGGGTCCTAGGAGAGGGCCAGCTGGTGCTGGAGACAAATATGCCCTACAATTTCATCTTCCTCATCCAGGATTTCCTTCCCCTCCCCTCTGCCCATTGCCTTATCTCTGGGACTTTTGTAACCTGATACCATTGAAAATAAGCAAACAACTTGTAATCCAATTAACAGCTCTTATTTAATTTTTTCCACAGTTTCTTTTTTGGATCTTAAATACATGGATTTCATTCAGCTTAGTTAATAGTTGCCTGTATATTTAATACACATACTACATGGAGCCCTTTATGTAAATGGCATGATTGCCATGGCAGGGTATGGCACATTGATTTTTTTTAAATATATATATTTAAAATATGAATTACCCCTCACTTATAAAGGTAAAAAATCTTGACAAAGAAATTAGTATGGGAGCACTAGGAACACTGAAGAATTAAATCTTTGCAGATTCTGTTCCAAGTAGATCTGATCCACACCTCCAGGGCTAACATGTGTGTTGGAACTTTTTATTAGTTTATTAGTTGAATTTATATCTTACCCTTTGTTCCCAAAGTGTAGGCAGGACAGGAGGGCTCTGACATACACTGTCAAGTGTATGTGACATGGAGTGGAAATGAGCAATGGGGGAGAGTTTTGATTTAGTTTGCATTTGAAGGCGAAACTAGCAAAATCACACTTACCATAAATCTGCTCCCCTTCTCTGGGGGTGGTGGTGTTGCAGACTGGCATCGGGGGGGGGGGGAAGGGATGCTGAAACATATTAATCCTTTGAGATTCACACCAATGCATTGTATGGTGGGGGGTAACTGCTTTGCAAAAATGTGTATTTTAGGCAAAATACAACAAGAGGAGTATGTTAGGAAAAATGTGCATTAAAATGCCAATGAATTTTCAAGAGGGTATATGGAACCATGGAGAACTGAATTTTAAGACTGGAAAAGGAGACCCTGAGTGAAACAGAAATTGACAGATTCAGTCATCCCTAGCAGAAATAGACTGATGCATCCATTAAAAGGCAGCTCTGCTATAACTTCATTTGTTGTGGTTTGGGCAAAGCAGGCCTCCATTTTCTTTGGGGCAGGTGGTGGTGGGGAGCAGTTGGAATTAGAAATACAATAATAAAGTGCATAACACTGGAGCTAAATTGGTTCCTTAATTGGCAGGGGTGGGTTGTGGGTAGCAGTCTGAGGTGCGTGTGGAGCGTGCAATCAGGAGCTGTGGGATCAATCAGCTGTCAGAGAACCAAAGAGTTAAGACAGACTGACAGGGCCAACCAGCTGGCAGGGTCAAAGGGCAAAGCCAGGAGTCAGGGCTGAAGATCAAGTCAGAGCGGAGAACAGACCAGGAGGCAGGATCAAAAAGGAAGCCAGAAGTCAGGACCCAAGCCTGGAGGCAGAATCAAAGTCAGTGAGAAAAAATAACCAAGGACAAGAAGTTAAAAAGAACTCAAGGAAGGCTCAGTTGGAAGAGGAAGTCAAATTATACTCCTTCCTGTCTAGAAGGATCCAATAATCACCCTGGGTGGGTGGACACAGTACAGGGCTAAAAGCAGCCAAGGTGAAGCTGTGGTCTGCCAGATGTTGTTGGACTCCAACTCCCATCATCCCTAATCAGGGTGTTGTTGGCATCTGTCTGTCTTGGAAAACAATGGAGGAGTGTGCCTTTTGGGATGAAGTCAATCTGTTGGCGAGTTACAGTGTCTGCTGTGGCTGTAGAGGCCGATACAGGAAAGACATGTCTTGCTGCAGCTGGGGCAGATGAAGGCATCTGGTTGTGCTGCTGCAGAGGCACCATGACGTTTCTTCTCTGGACTACAGCTTTACAATTATTGGCCTGGTGGTTCATTCACTGAGAAACTGTCATCTGCAGTTTGGGGGTTTACTGCATGAGATAGCTACACACATTTGTGGCAAATGATTGGCTGGGGATTAGCTGTGATAGGAGCATGATTGGTGTGGGTGCTTGAGAATATTCCCAAGGACATATTTGGGAGATGTTATTGTGGTGAGGAAGTGTGAGTACAGCTTCTATCTCAGTTATTCAGTTTAGTGGCTAATGAGGTCATATATATGGAGTGTTGTTATATTTTTTTCATTTAATTTTTTGGGTAATCTTTCAGATAATATTTTATTCCCTCCCATTAATTGTGTTGCTTTAAATATGAATTTTGTGCTTGACCTTCATTTGCAATATTCTGTTTCAATATTTTTTCATAGCCTTCTATATGATGTTTTAAGATAGGCTGTAAACACTTTGAGATTTTTTTTAAAAAATGATTTGAATAAATAAAAAATAAATGATGTTGCAGCAGCACCAAACAGTAGGACCACCCATAGTCAAAGATGGAAGGGAACTTGCTGAATGAAGCGTAGAATTGTATAGTTGGTATGGACCCTGGGGGTCTTAGTCCAATCTCCTGCAATGCAGTAATCCCGCCACAGCCATCCCTGGGTGGGCTTGAACCATCAACCTTCTGGTTAAGAACCAAATGCACTGACCCATTGTGCCACCAACTTGGGTGTGGTTAATGGAGAAGCAGGCTCAAATAAAAAAAAAGACTGTAGGATCTTTTTCCTATTTAAAACTCTGCCTCGAAGAAGTCTCTGTAATTTGTACATTTCCAGTACTTTAAGCACAGTTTGTTCAATAAAAGCATTGCTAGCTCAGTGTTCCTCACTGTAACGATGTCTTCTGAGAATAAGGGAGGAAATTTAATTTAGAGTACTTTTTTTAAGGGGTGGGTGTATGGAAATGCTTTTTGCAAAACAAAATGAATTGCTTTAGATTTGTTTGCCTCCGGATTTAAATTTAATACTTCTGGAGTTAAATTTCTTCCTAATAAAGAGTTCAAAAGAGGCCAGGGCACTCTGGGTTTCAAGATACCACACCACCCACTTTCACAATATAATAATAGGGGTGTGCACTGGCCACAAGATTTCATCTGAACCCCAATTAGGTGTTTTGGGAAGCAGAACACTTCAGTCAGAGGTGTCTTGTAGGCTGCCTGATTCAGTTTGGAGGTCCATACAAGTCTGCTTCGTCTCCCCATATTCCTTGTTGTTTTAACTGACTTTAGTGTTGTGCTTTTACACCATTATAACCCACCCTGGGACCCTATGGTGGGCTGGATCAGTCAGCACTTCAGAAGCCTGGTGTCTGGACGTTTGTCCTATGCTATACTGAAGGTCCTGAAAAAACAATAGGAATGGCACCTGTCTGGTTTATAATGGGAAGAAGTTCCAACGGGTTGGTGCCTCTACACTAAGGATCTTATTCTTACATGATACAGAGCAGATCTCTTGATGAGATGGTATCTGCAGAGTGCAATGACTGCCTGGGTATCTAAGGTATGAAAGTATCTTTAGGTATCCTAGCCTGATTCTCCCAGATCTCCCAGCTAACCTCTGCAAATACATAATAAAAGTGCATGCATTCAAATAATATATAAAATCTACAACCCAGGTAATTGGGGTACCTTTTTGGTTGACGAGAAGATTTTAAATCCATTAATCAAGCAATTAAAAGTCAAAGCCTAATTACAGGTAACCAAGAGTTGAAATGTTAATATGTTTTTAAAAAACAACCCTGACCTGTTTCTCCTTTCCAGGCTTCATCTTGCATTTTCATCTTCAGATGGAGAAATTGAGCTTTCCTGATCTATAACCAAATGATATATTAATAATGCGTAAAAAGAAGACAGTGATAAAAAAATAATGGTTCTGAAAGCAAAGCCAGAAGGTCACTACAAATTTCATATTGAGTATCAAGCATAAAGAAACTGTTCAAAGCATTTATTCATCGTGTCTCCTTTTGGGCCAAGAGGTACTTATTAATGAGGACAGTCTGCCACTTGTGAGTTCTCCTTGCTGTCAATAACTGTCAGATAAGATATATTATTGCTCTTATAGGCACTTACCAAGAGACTCCTATGCTTGTAGCTGTTTTGGTCTTGCATGATTATGAGCGAACATGCCAGAAGCCTGTATTTCGAACAATACGCTTCATATTAATGCAATCATTATCTCATCTCAGACTGGTGAAGCAAAGGGGAACCTTGAAATTAAGTCATGTCACATTTAGCTAACTAACTAACTAACTAACTAACTCACGGAGCCATGGGCATACCATGGTTTGTATAGCCACTGGGAAATCCACTTGAAAATTTTGCATCCATCAGTTCAGGCCAGTGGTTGCCACCCTTTCAGGATGTGTGGGCTCATGCAGAATGTTCAGAAAGTGCTGAGTGCTAGTCACAAAATGACTGCCATGTGGTGTGGCATAACAAGAATGGGTTACCAACAGAGTAGGAAAAGAGGTGAAGCCACAAAACAGCGCAGACTGTGCCTCTGGTAGCAATTAGCTAAAAGCCTAGGTGTGAAGCAAGCATTGACGTACACCAGGAATGGTAAGGAGCAATGAGGAAAAGAGAAGGTAGCATTGTCCTGACTTCAGCCCCTGTGGAAGGAACGTAGCTCAGTGATAGAGCATCTGCTTTGCATGCAGATGGCCCTATGTTTGATCTGTGATCTGGGAGAGATCCCAGTCTGGAACCCTGGGGAGCTGCTGCTGGTCTATGTAGACAATACTGAGGTAGATGGACCAATGGTTTGGTTCAGTGTAAGGAGGCTTCGTATGATGACATAGGTAATGAGGAAGGCTGGGGTCCCAGAGAAAGCCCTGGAAATGCCCCCCCACAAACACACAATTCTGAATATAGCAACAAATATCCTGTCAATTACTGTTTCTCCCTCTTTCCCTGCATAACAACCCCAACAACGTCCAGCTGAATTAGCAATAGGAACAAAAGATTAATTCAGTAGCTGCCAATTTTAAAAGTGTCATTCCACAGGTTCCTGTGTTTCTTGGGTGATTTATACACATGTTTGTTCTTTGATTGGAGCCCTAGGTGCTAGATCTTCCAGTATCTCTTTTGCCTGAAGAGATAGCCAGGGCCAATCAAAGGCATTTTCCTGCCTATGGCAAAGGACAAGATGGCACCCAACACCATTCCATGTCCAGATGCCACTAGCGGTTGAAACTTGCTTCAACCCTGGTAATGGATGAGTGTCTTCTACTGCTCCTAGGAGCAGCAGGCTAGCTTGGGAGGGTGTGGTGGGGACATGGTGCTTCTAAGTCCCTGTTATGCTCAAGCAACTAAATGATGTCAACAAAAATAACAACAACAATTGTGGCACACACAACTCTCGTCTCTCCCACTACCACTACTGATGTCAGATGCATGGTAGGGCTCCTCTGATTCTCTGTGCTCTGGGGTGCAGGAGGAAACCTTGCTGCTATCCCCAACAAGCAATAGGAGCCCCCTTGCACCCCCAGGTTCACTGGAGCCAACTCTTGAGAAAGAGGGAACTGTCCCAACAGCATTCCACAGAGAGGATGGCACTAGAGGCAATGTCTTGTCTACAGATGGTGTGAAATGACACAAAATGAAGAATGCATTTGTGTTTCAGCATGCAGTCTTCTCCAGCAGATGTAAGCAGAGTGCCTTGAAGCATCTGTGAGCCTGCAACTAACTGAACAGAAGTTAGCATAGAGCCCATCATGAATTTCTAGGCCTTGACCCTCCCAAATGGGAGGCTATTGTAGGAAATGTTCAAGAGATGAGTCAAGTGTACTTGGAAGCATCACTGATTTTAAATTAAACAAGTTGTTCAGGTTCCCAGACGCTCTTGCTTTTGATCATCTGAAGTCTTGTGGCAGGCTTACTAAGCCCCGAAACAATGCTTCTAAATGCTTTCCCCTAGTTTAATCTTGAGAGCGGGCAGGTACAGAGAAAGCCAGACAATAAGGCAACAGCAACAACAACCAGCAACAAAAAAGCCCCTGCACTCTCCGAGATGACTTCCTTTTCTTTTGTGTTGACAAAATGGGGAAGCTGAGAGACAAAGTTGTTTTATTTTGTTTTGAAGAATAGACAGGAAACGAGTCTGACGGAACCCACCAGGAACTAAAAAGATAATTGAGGAGAGAAATAAAGGGTTTTGGGGAAATATAAACATGATTTTAACTGGAAAATCTCAGGAAAGAGTGTAAAGAGCAGACACGGGGGAAAGAGCCTTTTAAAAAGACGTACGCATAGTACGTAGATTGGGTTTCATTAAAGATGGGGACCAGTTCGGTTGCACTGGGTGCTACAAGGGATGCCACAACTATGATTTAGACTGCAGCATGAGAGGATGCTGCTGAAATTTGAGACCCCAAGGTCCACCACTGGTCCCAGCCTGTGGACACGTATTCCTGCTGGGAGATTTCAATGCCAGATTTGGGGATGATCATTACACATAGGCCACATTGGTACTGGCAGCATGAATGAGAACAGAAGGCTGCTTGAACTGTGCTCATATCAGGCAGAGGGCCTTCTCGGTAGTGGTGTCCAGCCTGTGCAACGCTCTACCACCAGATGCCAACTATCTGATTTTTAGAAGACATCTGAAGGCAGCCCTTAATGTCTGATGTTTTACCATTTTTTATGTCTGTAAGCTGCCCAGAGTGGCTGGGGAAACCCAGCCAGGTGGGTGGGGTATAATAATAATAATAATAATAATAATAATAATAATAATATTGCATCAGTGGATTTGTAACTGGCTGACTGACCGAACCCAAGGGGTGCTCATCAATGGTTTCTCTTCATCCTGGAGAAGAGTGACTAGTGGGGTGCCACAGGGTTCTGTCTTGGGCCCGGTCTTATTCAACATCTTTATCAATGACTTGGATGATGGACTCAAGGGCATCCTGATCAAATTTGCAGATGACACCAAACTGGGAGGGGTGGCTAACACCCCAGAGGACAGGATCACACTTCAAAACGACCTTGACAGATTAGAGAACTGGGCCAAAACAAACAAGATGAATTTTAACAGGGAGAAATGTAAAGTATTGCACTTGGGCAAAAAAAATGAGAGGCACAAATACAAGATGGGTGACACCTGGCTTGAGGGCACTACATGTGAAAAGGATCTAGGAGTCTTGGTTGACCACAAACTTGACATGAGCCAACAGTGTGACGCGGCAGCTAAAAAAGCCAATGCAATTCTGGGCTGCATCAATAGGAGTATAGCATCTAGATCAAGGGAAGTAATAGTGCCACTGTATTCTGCTCTGGTCAGACCTCACCTGGAGTACTGTGTCCAGTTCTGGGCACCACAGTTCAAGAAGGACACTGACAAACTGGAACGTGTCCAGAGGAGGGCAACCAAAATGGTCAAAGGCCTGGAAACGATGCCTTATGAGGAACGGCTAAGGGAGCTGGGCATGTTTAGCCTGGAGAAGAGGAGGTTAAGGGGTGATATGATAGCCATGTTCAAATATATAAAAGGATGTCACATAGAGGAGGGAGAAAGGTTGTTTTCTGCTGCTCCAGAGAAGCGGACACGGAGCAATGGTTCCAAACTACAAGAAAGAAGATTCCACCTAAACATTAGGAAGAACTTCCGGACAGTAAGAGCTGTTCGACAGTGGAATTTGCTGCTAAGGAGTGTGGTGGAGTCTCCTTCTTTGGAGGTCTTTAAGCAGAGGCTTGACAACCATATGTCAGGAGTGCTCTGATGGTGTTTCCTGCTTGGCAGGGGGTTGGACTCGATGGCCCTTGTGGTCTCTTCCAACTCTATGATTCTATGATTCTATGCTTCATGAACTCAATCTTCTCTACCAAGGTAAAACAGCGAATGTTCTGGAAACATCCAAGTTGAAGCCATTGGCATCAGCTGGACTTGATTGTCACCAGGCGATCGGCACTGAACTGTGTTCATGTCACATGGAGGTACCACTCCAGCCAAAGAGGACCCATAGCACAAAGCAGAAACTGCGGCAACTTCTATATAATGGCAGTGATGCTGATTTATTAAATGTCTATCCCTCCTTTCCTCCCAAAGGTAGCCTAGGGCAACATACAGCCCAGCAGTAAAACAACACAGTTTAAAATAAGACAAACACATCTTTAAAACATTTAATAACATTGGAAACAGCTAAAAACATTTTTTTAAAAATGTAAAGATCTAAAAATACTTTAACAAACAGCCGCATACACTCCTGTGGTATGCACTGGCATTGATTGGATCGCTGAAATAACATTGATAATACAAAGGGGAAAGAGCAATGGATGAAAGAAACAAAACACAAACTGCTCTTCCACCTCGTTTGCTATTAGCTGGCAGTAGCACCCCAGAAGGTTCCATGTTCAATTTCAGGCATCTCCAGGTAAGGCAGAAAAGACCCCCAGCTGAAACCCTTGAAAGCCATTGCCAGCTGGTATAGATAATTCTGGGTTAGATGGACCAATGGTCTGATGCAACATGAGGCAGCTTCTTGTGTTCCCATGTCGCTTCCTACAGTCCCAGCCAGCAGTCTTTCCCAACTCTGTCTGGGGAGGAACCAGTTAGAGCATCTGCTTGCATGTGGAAGGTAGCAGCTTCAGTCCTCAGCATCTACAGATGGAGCTGAGAGACAAGTAAAGAGCAAGTGTTAGCAAGATGGACCAATTAGATGAGCCAACAATGCAGCTTAGTTGGTACAATGGTCTGGCTTAGGTAACTCCATTTGTTCATTAGGAGTACCCACAGCTCAATGGGCTTTTCCTACAGGTTTTCTGCAGGTTCTCTCAGCATCTCCAGGTAGGTGTGGGAAAACCCCCTGCTTGTAACCCTAGAGAGCCTGCTGCCAGTCAGTCTAGACAGTATTGAGCTAGGTGGACCTATGGCCTGACTCAGCACAAGGCAGCTTCCTACGTCAAACGAGACCTGCAGCTCAGTGGTACGGCACGTGCACCTCATCCAAAATATACAAGGTAGTCTTTAGGTAGAGCCAAGAAGGATTTCTGCCTGAAACTGTGGACAGCAGCTGCCAGTCAGTGTATCCATTACTTAGCTACCAATAGGAGGCACTTTCCTGTGTTCATATCATTCCTGATCCAAACTGCTTTTTCTGGAATAACAACTCGGAGCTAAGTAGTGGTTGGCACACAATTTAGATTGGGAAAATGACATGGGGGGGGGGAAGGTTAGCTCCTCCCCTGCCATTCCAGAACCTCCAAGTGTCCCTATTTTCCAGGAATGTCCCTGATTTAGAGAAGCCATCCTGGTTTCTGATTTGATCCCAGAATGTCTCACTTTTCCTTAGGATGCCCCTATTTTCATTGGAGAAATGTTGGAGGGTATGCCATTGTGGCCCTGATCCAAATTTCCTTTACAGCTCGTATGGACATTTTTAACAAAACAACAAAACTGCAGGAAAGCCCCATGTCTTTTTTTGGCCCTGTGTGATAAAAAGAATTAAAGAGGGAGTGAGACAGAGTGTGCACCACCAGGCATTAAACGTTTGCTTCTGTGAAGTTGTCAGGAAAAGGCCAAAACCATGCCCTTAAGCACTGGAACCTGGATGGCAGCTCCACACTCCATGCGGCACATGTTCATTTCGTCTTTTACTGCTCTCCTTCCTACATCTGCCGAGCCAGGCCCTTCCAGGGTTCATTTAGAAGCATCCCCAGGTGACAGCTCTTAAGCATCTGCAGAGTTTATATTGCATCACTTCAGCTGTTTTTATATGGACACTGCTGTGGTAGACACAGTATAAAATGTCAGATGCTGCAGAAACACTAGATGTGGTGCAGCAGATAGAGCAAGTGGGGGAAAACACCCAACCCAATGGAACGTTTTGCCATCTCCCTGCAAATTAAAAAGGAAAAAGCTGCTTGCTTCTAGATTGTACTTGTAGGGATGGTGGGTAGATTCTGGGCACTGGGGATTGCTCAGGGTTGACTTTGACATTATTATTGTCCTTGGTGCCATCAGGGCAGGCACTTGGAGCAGAAGTTCAGGGTTCCACCTAGCAGATTGAGCAAGGAGGGCTGTCAAACACAGCAGCCAGCTTGGAACATATTGCAGGCATGGGGAACCTTTGGGCTTGCAGATGTTGCTGAACTACAACTCTCATCAGCCCCAGCATGACCAGGGATGGTGGGAGTTGTAGTTCATCAGTATCTGAAGGGAATGTGGTGCACTGGTGCAGTGAATGTGGATCCTCCAAGCCTAGCCTGCCAGCTTAACTGAAAAAGAAACTGATGACAAAAGGATTGATTATTGCACTGCTGTAGCTGCACACTGCATGCCACTGACAACAGGCAAGATTAATGAGCGCATGCAAGATGAGTGTGTGGAAGGCCATTTGTTGTTAGACATGATTAAGAAATTAAAAGCAGAAAGCTTTGCTGTTTATAAATGCTAAAGTGAAGCAGAGAGCTTTGCAATGGGAGATGCTGCTGCTGCAGAGGGGCAGTTCAAGAGGAACCTCTGCATTTGAAACAGCCTCTCTTAGGGATTGTAAACACAGTCAAGGGAGGAGCCTTCAGTATTCTATTTGTGAAGGATGCAATTGTCAATTAGCATTGACGGGCAAGGCTCCCCTGTGCAGAAGCGGCATACTTTGGAATACCAGGTTATCATTGCTTGGTAATTGTTTTTAATTAGGAACATGAGTACCTAAGAAGAGGCCTGCTGGATCAGGCCAAGGTCCACCTAGCTTAGCATTCTGTTCTCACAGTGGCCAGCCAGATCCCTATGGGAAACTTTCAGGCAGGACATGAGCACAGCAGCAACCTCCCCATTTACGATTCCCAGCGACTTGTATTCAGAGTCACATCACCTCCAACAGTGAAGGTAGAACATGATGTCATAGACACCAACTCCTAGGGACCGAGGGGTTTTTCCCCCCCCCAATAAAATATCTGTGGGGCCTGCCCTCCCCAAGTGGATGGGCATTGCCATTCAAATGGTGTGTGTGTGCCACATCTTGTGATTATGTGGGGCGGGGCTTACCTCCCCTTTATTCTAGATGGCACCCCTGCATGATGTTGTGAGTTTGTGGGGTGCAAGACTCCCTTAAATTCCTGGAATCAGGAAGGGTTTAGAATTTAAGCATACCCCAAAATTTCTGGATCCAGCAAGGGTCAGAAGTAACAGGCCAGCATGAGAATGACCACTAAGAACAGGCCATTAGCAGGGAGCAAAGGCAGGGAAATAAGTCATCAGCAAAGCTAAAACTAAGTGCCAACCAGCAGATAGGTAGAGCCGCACCCTGCACTCTGGGGAGTGAGCAAAAAAACCACAATGCCAAAGTCAGGAGTTTCAGAATCCAACTGGGTGATGATGTCAGTGGAAGAAGAAGAAAATGCTGTGTTTTGCTAGCTGCAGAGAAAAGGGGGTCAGAGCACCATGTAGACTGGGAGATTTGCTTGCAGTGTTATAGCCATGGGAGAAGCAAGGCACCCTCTTGGAATGTGAATGTTCTGAACGACCTCTACAGGAGGCTCAGGTTGCACATATGTGTAAACAAACCCTGTATCATAAAGACACCACAATCTCTGCAGTGTCTCATGGTCCAAAAGGGAACACAGACCCTGGTAAGCATTCCTGGAACCCCTGGAAGCTCACATCAGTCAGAAATTGTGGCAGTGTGTAACAACAGTCATTGTTGGCCTTTAGTCATTGGTAGCCTTGTCTGCCACGAATTTGTATAATCTTTTCTCAAAGACCAAGCTGGTCACCACCACTGCCTTTTGTGGGAGTAAATTGCAGAATTTAACCATGCACAGTGTGAATAATGAATCTGTCAATTTCAGTTTCTCGTTCTCATACTCCCAGTCTTAAATTCAGTTCTCTATGTTTCTGTGTCAGTTTGCAAAAGTCCTCATTGCAGTTGGCATTCTGGTGTACATTTCCCCAATGCACACATTTTTGCAATAATTTCCTCTAATATAGTGTATTTCTGCACATAAAGTGCATCAATATAAACATCGCTGTGCATACTTTCCCCCATTATAGGCATATTTGTGCACATTTCGTAGCCAGAACTGCATTGCAGAACTCAGAAAAGTGCAGATTTGAAACAGTAACTGTGCTTTGGTCCACACATAGTTTTGGAAAATGTGAATAAGCTTCACATTACAATGCGAACTAAACCAAATTTATCCCCCATCACTTGCAGGATGTAGAATGTTTTGCCCATGATCTCCTAAGAGTATTCATTCCTCCTTTAGCTATGAGCAACCTTGGCTATGCCTACAGCCTAGTTCTCCGTGTCCATGTTGGAGGCATGGCAATGTGATGGGCATGCATACTCATGACTCAGCCTGTTTGGATTGGCTCCCTGCATGCCCTTGTTGCATGTAGGTGCAGCCGCTGGCATTGTCCCTGATGGGTAGGCTGTGGTGGTTCCAGAAACACTGAGAGATTCTGCGGGTTTTGTTTTCGTATTTTCTGTACATTTCTCTCTCTCCTCCTGTGCTCAGGGCAATATGGTTATGGTGGCTCTTCTCCCTGTGTAACTGTGATATGTATTTTCAGTTCTAGGGTAATGTGAGCATTTTCTGTGTCTGGATAGAGGATACTGAGAGAGTATGTGAGTGTAGAAACAAGCTTACCGTACATAAGTAAATTTTACATCAGTTGCTTTGTTCACTTTTGCCTTGGGCTCCCTCCACCACTGGTATGTGGCTCTCAGAAAGTTGCCCAGAAGGGGATGCAGAACCTTAGCCTGAAAATCTTTCTTAAGCCCTGATATAGCAACTGATTTCTATAATTTTTTCCTCTTTGCTCACTTGGAAACAAAGTGTTTTTACATCATCTTACCAATTCCTGACCTGAAATGCAGTCATACTTAAATTAAAAGCCACACAGAGAGATACAGGAAACTTAACATCTGGACGGCTGATTCCACAGCATTAATTCAGACACAAATAAAATACTTTGGAACAAAAAGTCATGCCACCAGTTACTCTCCCCACCCCCTGGTGCAAACAATTTGTGCTGATTGCATGGCATCTTTACAGGGAACCCTTTAAACCTGACTAATTAGCCGCAGTGCTGAGTCTTAATGGCAATTAGTTTCCATCCACCAGTAAGGGTTCATCTTCCACCACTGGCTTTAATTATTCTGTTGTGGCTAATTGACTTGCAAATCTTTAAAGGATTCCTTTACTTCAAAATATGACATAAAAAGAATGAGTTTGATGCAAAGGCTAACTCTGCTGTTTGCTTATCAGTTAAAATAAATGAGTTTCTGTTTGAGATGGCTGTTGATAAAAAAAAAATAGAGCTGTGGTATGATTAAATAGTTTATTAACTGTACGGGGTGTTTGTTGATTTATCTGTTAAAATTTGCATAAATTGCCATATGAGGAAAAATGGGCTGTATTCAAACTAAGCCCTGCTCAGACTTTCCCACAGAAATTAAGGAATTTAAATCAAGTCCACAAGCTTAACATGAATCAGCAGTGTGATGCAGCTCCAAAGAAGAAAGAAAGAAAGAAAGAAAGAAAGAGAGAAAATCTAATGTTATTCTAGGCTGCATCAACAGAAGTATAGTGTCCAGATCAAGGGAAGTAATAGTACAACTCTATTCTGCCTTGGTCAGACCACACCTGGAATACTTTGTCCAGTTCTGGGTGCCACAATTTAAGAAGGATATTGACAAGCTGGAAGGTGTGCAGAGGAGGGCAACCAAGATGATCAAGGGTCTGGAAACTACCGTATTTTTTGCTCTATAAGACTCACTTTTTCTCTCCTAAAAAGTAAGGGGAAATGTGTGTGCGTCTTATGGAGCGAATGCAGGCTGCGCAGCTATCCCAGAAGCCAGAACAGCAAGAGGGATTGCTGCTTTCACTGCGCTGTTCTCTTGCTGTTCTGGCTTCTGAGATTCAGAATATTTTTTTTCTTGTTTTCCTCCTCCAAAAACTAGGTGTGTCTTATGGTCTGGTGCGTCTTATAGAGCGAAAAATACGGTAAGCCTTATGAGGAGCGCTTGAAGGAGCTGGGTATGTTTAGCCTGGAAAAGAGGACTGAGAGGAGATATGATAGCCATCTTCAAATATCTCAAGGGCCCCAAGTTACAAGAAAGGAGATTATGATTTAACATCAGGAAGAATTTTCTGATTGTAACAGCTATTCAACAATGAAACAGACTCCCTTGGAAGGTGATGAACTCTTTCCTTGGAGGCTTTTCCTTGGAGGTTGGATGACCATCTGTCATGGATGCTTTAGTTGAGATTCCTCTATAGCGGGGGTTGGACTGGATGACCCTGAGAGTCACTTCCAACTGTTCAAGTCTATGGAATATCCTAGCTTAAATGAAAAGCAGTTTGAGTTGTGAGATTCCCAAATAAGCAGAGAACAGACAGAGAATCCAGGGCTTCTTTCTTTTTTCCTTGCCTCAGGAGGATCAGATCAGAGGAAATTTTATCTTGATGTAGAAACAGCTGTAAGTATTTCAGTTGACCAGTTAAGAGACCAGATCATCAGAGGGCAAATTTCTACAGATGGTAATTTGCTTCTTTGATGTCCCCCTGATCAATGGTTTCTTGGAATGCACAAAGGGAGGCAGGCAGTAGCTGTACAGTTTTCCATATGACCAAAAACTAAGATATACAGTTTTTTGAAATATATCTATTCTGCCTGTTGATCTTATAGTTTGATAGCATGTGTATAACAGCAGCAGCAATAGTAGTAGAAGAGTAGTAACAACAAGAACAATCTTCCCAAGGCAATGAAAAAGCTGCACAGTAGTGCCTATCACAAAGGAAGGAAGGAAGGAAGGAAGAAGAGCAGCATGAAGCAACTACCGTATTTTTTGCTCCACAAGACGCACCAGACCATAAGACACACCTAGTTTTTGGAGGAGGAAAACAAGAAAAAAAAAAACATTCTGAATCTCAGAAGCCAGAACAGCAAGAGGCATCGCTGCACAGTGAAAGCAGCGATCCCTCTTGCTGTTCTGGCTTCTGGGATAGCTGCGCAGCATGCATTCGCTCCATAAGACGCACACACATTTCCCCTTACTTTTTAGGAGGGAAAAAGTGAGTCTTATAGAGCAAAAAATATGGTAAATCCTTTGACCATGCTGGCTGGGACTGATGAGAGTTGTAGTCCAGTAATTTGCAGAGGTTTCTGTATTGACCACTCCTTGTCTGTAACCTAAATCCAATCTAGGATCCATATAACCAATTGTATACACCCAAGGAAGCTTTTGGTGAGTAGGCAGGAGCATTCAGTGCTGACCACTCAACCACTATCTGACCATCTCAGTGAAAACAAGGCTGATAATTATTTTATTCCACTGATGAGCACTGGCAGCCAAATTCTTAATTTACTCAGATGTGAAGATCTCATCCTGAAACATCCCACATTTGGCCAAAAGTGACATTTCAATGTGAAAGTGGGGGGTATTTTTTGAAGGCAAGAACAGGCAATACAGGTTGTTGAAGTCTCCATCAGCCCCAGCCAGTGTGGCTTACGATAAGGAATGATGGGAATTAGAGTTAAGTCACATATGGATGATACCACATTGGCTACCCCAGTCTATGAAAATGCATCCAAGGAATTTCAAAATGAACAAAGGGAGTTTGGATAAAACTGACATAATTTCTCATTGTATCTCCACAATCCATAGCAATGTGGACTTCCATTGGAGGAGTCTATATCCATTGTTTTCTCCATAGAGTTGCATTGCTTTGAGCTATCCTCACTGCCTGTCCCTTAACTGGTGATGGTTTAGTTTCCTGGTAATGAAATTTCAATTCTACAGATGAAGTTCAGCAAAGCCTTTGGATTAATTTATTTGAGGAGGGTTTTTCACAGCTCACTGGCCTTGAGACTGTGGTTTAAAACCCTAATGAGTTCAGGGGGAAGAAAATATATTTCTTAAATGAAAAACATAACTCAAGGTCTTGTAGAGCAGTTTTCAATTAGCTCAGGAGAAACTGGCTAGAGGCCAGAATTTTAAGAACAAACCTACCATCGAGTGAATTGTTTTTGCCAACTTCAGATATGCTTGAACTACTTAGTAATAGGTTGCCCACTGATGGCAAGATGACCAAGTATTAGCTAAGTTCTCCATAACCACAGGAGTCACTTTGCATGGGAATCTGCTGTAGAAAAGAAAGGATAAGCAGTGTTCCTAAAATTGGGCAACCTTCAGTTTAATGAGAACAGCATACATATGCTTCCAATGGTACTGAAGTTAGTGGGGGAAAGTTTATAATTTCTGCTCTTAGCATGGAAATGAATAGACTTAAGCTGAAATCCTAAACACAGTATTGAATAAGCTCAAGTGATAATAATAATAATAAATTTTATTTATACCCCACCCTCCCTGGCCAGGACTCAGAGCAGCTAACACCAAATATATAATACAGTGGTACCTCTGGTTAAGAACTTAATTCGTTCTGGAGGGCTGTTCTTAACCTAAAACTATTCTTAACCTGAAGTACCACTTTAGCTAATGGGGCCTCCTGCTGCCACTGCGCCGCCGGAGCACGATTTCTGTTCTCATCCTGAAACAAAGTTCTTACCCTGAGGTAATATTTCTGGGTTAGCGGAGTCTGTAACCTGAAGCGTATGTAACCTGAAGCGTATGTAACCCGAGGTACCACTGTACATAAAAAACACAAAAATGGTTAAAATACAGTTCAAAATCACATGTAAAATCAAAATAAAATTAAGTGGGATTCCATGAGTCACAACTGTAGGGGTAAGGAATATTAAATGTTCACCAGGCCTGGCCACCCATGCTGGTCCCATATGGGCCGATAGAAAAAGCCAAGGGGGCCACTTACATACAGCTCTGTCTTATAGGCCCTGCGGAAAGATGTCAAATCCTGCAGGGCCCTGGTCTCACAGGGAGGGCCTTCACAGCACAATCCTGTGCTTATCTACTTAGAACATAATAAGTTGCCTTATGCTAAGCTGCATTGTTGGTCCATCTAGTTGGTCCATCTTGCCAACACTTACTTTACACAAAGAATTGTCTGTCAGCTCCATCTGTAGATGCTGGGGAATGAAGCTGGTACCTTCCGCATGCAAGCAGATGCTCCACTGCTGAGCTATGGCCCTTATAAGCCCCATTAAATTCATGGGACTTACTCCCAAGTAAGCATGTATAACATTGCAGCCTATGGATTGTCAGTAACAACTCTAAAGCCTTATTTGGGCATGCTTGCTCCCATGATGATCAGTCTTGGGAGTGCAGACACCCTGCGAAGCCCTGTCCATAGCCTTCATGTAAAGCAAGCATGTCCAAAGTCTGTTTTGGGGGCCTAATCCAGCCTGCCGGTCAATTTAATCCGGCCCCCATGGCAGTATATGTCCTGGGGTAAAATCCTAAAAAAAAGCTCAATAACTTTGGGGTAAATTTCAATCCTAAAAAAGCTTAACAACTCTTCAATCCTCACACATGTTTGAAAAAAGTTTGGGCACCCTGATGTGAAGCATGTAACTACCCATAGGGGTGGAGCTTCATGTGTACAGCTGCTGCTATAGGCAGTTGTGCTCTTTGTACAGATACAAGTTGACCTGTGCAAACCCACTCCAACATGGAGCATGAATGCCCAAATAGGCCTCAACTACAGATCCTTTCTTTAGTCAAAATTATTTCTTCTTTTACAATTTGTCTTCTGTTGTTTTTCTCTTTTCCTCTAGAACCGCAACTCAATTGGTTTTCCTTTCATTCTTTCCATCTTAATAAGTTATTTTAGCTCCTTAAAGAGATCTGCCTTGCATTTGGCAAAAGTGTCCATTCTGTGGGGAAACTGCACAAACATACTAAGCTCTATGTTGAAGCAGCGATGCAATAAAATGCTTCCATTACTGTGAAATCATGTATATTTAGCTTTGTACATTATGATTTATGAGCTTTTGAATTCATTTCTTGTTCCCTGTCCCCTTTATCTTTTTCGGCGCTATACTCCTGGAATACCAATCGATTTTAGCTGACTGTCTGAATAAACGTCTGAGGAAGCCTCTATCTCTTCTTATAAACAGAAAATAGTTTCTTTGATCAAGCGAGATGCAAATGTTTATTAAATGATTCAGGGATGAGTTTGCCGCATTTCTGGATAAATAGATTTTTTTAAAGACCCTTAATATGAAATTGTAACAATCACAGAAAATCTTGAGGCTGAGGTCTTGCATGGGTAACACAGCAATCCCATGGACAACTAGGGATTGCTACAAGCAAAACCTATTTAGAAATAAAATACTATTACAAATAGAATACTAATAGAAGAGAGAAGTGCCAGAGCTCTACTTTGCATGTAAAAGGTCCCAGATTTATTCCCTGACATCCCTTGGTTGGCCTCTGTCTCAAACCTTGGAGAACCACTGTTGGTCAGTACATAACAGTCTTTCCTACCTGTAGTCCAAAAGACCTGGAGGGTACTAAGTTGAGAAAGGCTGGCATAGATAATACATAACTGGACAGGCCCATGGTAGACTCAGTAGACAGTCACTGTTTATATTCCTAACTTTATTCTGCCCTTAATTCAGAACCATGAGGACTGGAAACTTACTTGATTTTTAGAGGAAGGACCATTGCTCAGATAAAGAGACCCTGCTTTGCCTGCAAAAGGCCACAGGTTTAATCTACATCATCACCAGGTAGGTGGAGAAAAGCCCCCTATTTGAAACCCTGGAGAGCTGCTAGATGGGTCACTGGCAGCTTCTGGTGTAAATATTTTAGTGGCAGGACACGTGGTTTGTTTGCTCAATTCCTGTTGAAAGGATCTTTTGGTAAAAGGACTTGGAAAGACCTGCGTCTGAGACACTGAAGATCTGCTGCCAATCCAAGTAGAAAATGCTGGCCTGGATAGATCCATGGCCAAACTTGAAACAAGGCAGCTTCATGTCATGGGGAGCCAGCGTGGTGTAGTGGTTAAGAGTGGTGGACTCGTAATCTGGTGAACAGGGTTCGCTTCCCCGCTCCTCCACATGCAGCTGCTGGGTGACCTTGGGCTAGTCACACTGAAGTCTCTCAGCCCCACTCACCTCACAGAGTGTTTGTTGTGGGGGAGGAAGGGAAAGGAGAATGTTAGCCACTTTGAGACTCCTTAGGGTAGTGATAAAGCGGGATATCAAATCCAAACTCCTCTTCCTCCTCCTATCCAATCCCATTCAGATCATTGGGGTTTTTATAAGAACATTGGAAGAGCCCTGCTCAATGAGACCAAATGTCCCATCTAGTCCAGCATTCTCCTTTCTACAAATGCCAACCATTTGTTGGAAAGCCAACAAGCAGAGTTTGAAGGCCAAGTCCTCTCCCACTGCTGCTTCCCAGAAATTCAATTATCAGCTTTAATCATGGGTAAAGCCCACATTCTATTGCAGAAACAATTTGGATTAATAACCCTGGAAATTTTATTCATAATCAAGAACTTAATGTGGATCAGGCACTGGATGGAGGTGCCTGGTTACCGGAGCTGTCTGCAAATGGCTTCTTGAAATGGTCTACCTTTATTTGTGGGAAGAGAACTTTGGAAAACCATTTCACTAAGTTGATCCTGATGGAAGGCAAATCCTCTATGATAGGCATGTCCAAAGTCTGTTTTGGGGGCCTAATATGGGCCACCGGCCGATGCAATCCGGCCCCTGTGGCAGTATATGTCCTAGGGTAAAATCGTAAAAAAAGCTCAGCAACTTCAATCCTAACAAAAGCTCAATAACTTTGGTCAGCCCTCACTTCATCAAATCTGGCCCTCTTTGAAATAAGTTTGGGCACCCTTGCTCTATGAGTTTCTCAGGGGCTGGGCTCACCATCAGCAGTGGCAATGGCACATAATAACATAAGAAAAAACTTGCTGAATCTGGCCAAGGGCCCATCTAGGGCCCATCTAGCCAAACAAATGCCCGTGGGGAACCTGAAAGCAGTACCAGAACCACAAGTGGCAAAACTACCAGCTACCTTGGCAGCCTCACTACCATTTTGTATCTTCTATAATGCCTTGTACCATTGTTCTAGCACATGTGTGGGAGAATGGCAGCTAGAGTGCGCATGCACACACACACACACACACACAGATAATATTTGAATAAAATTATGAATGTGGCAATTTTTTTCTCTATGGTATCTCTATAGGTTGCTGAACCAAAGCTTCCATCAGTCCCAGCAAGCACAGCCAATGGCCAGGGATGATGGGAGTTGTAGTTGAGCAACATTTGGAGATCCAAAGGTTCCCCACACCTGATCTAGTAGGCAGGGTAAGAATAAAAGGAACATCTCAGTTGTTGTTTTTTCAGGGGAAAAAATGTTTCCTGAGAGATTTTGGCATTGATGCCATCTCTTGATTCATATTTTTATATATAGATCATGCTTCGAGCCTTGCAGCAGTATTTTCTCATTTCCTAGTGAGCAGAAGAGGAGAATAATGCAGTGAGAAACCTAAATTGCTGACTGTGTTCTGTGCAGTATTGATTAAGCAGGTTGATGTTACATTATCAATGAGTAAATACAGCGTCAGGAGCTTTTTGCTCCCCCACCCGCTCATCTAAAGCTGGAAGATTTTGTGTTCCTTCTAATTGTGGAAGGAAGGTCAGCACAGAGTGTACCCTCCGGCACGATAATCTGAGACCAAAATGTCCTCAGCGAGCCAAAAAGTGTGTATCAGCGGAACAAACTCCTTGCTGAAAGCCACGTGTTTTGCTTCTCGTGTTTTGCGTTTCTGATGACATAAGCTTTGACCTTGTTGTGAATCCTTTGATGGAATTGCTACATTTGCTCCCTGCAGTCTAATCTGCAATATGTAGCAGTGATATGGAGATCTACCATTTGCGCGAGCTGTGGGGCTTTTGATCTGCTGCAGTTCTGAAGAGAAGGCTGGGGGAAGTTTTATTTGTTTTTTTAAAGGAGGTTTTGATCCATGCTTCTCCTCCCTCCCTGACACGCACACACACAAAAACTCCAGTAAGTGATTGTGAAGGTTAATGCAAAGTGGCTGGGCAGGATTTGTGTATGGTATGTGAAAAGGCCAAGAAGCGTTGGTCTGTTTCATGGCTGCACTTAAAGAGTTTATTAATCATAAAAATATATATGCAGATCTTAAAATTCAAGTCGTTTCTAGGGACATGCTGTTGAGCTCTGCAATTGTAAACATTGTATATGTAGCCCTTGATGTATTTGAGGTTGTAGTTTACCAACCAATTGTATGTAAGATGCTAGGATGATGCTGGGGCATCTCAGACCATAGCTGCCACAAGCCAGGCCCTGGCAACCTGTCTCCTGCACCACCAAAGCTCAACAAGAAGCCAGGCAGGTTGAACTTAGTGCTCCAAGGTTACCACCTAGGTCACCCTAACAGCCCTATCACCTCACTGAGTACTCTGTCAGCTGATTCCAAGGACCAGCCCCTCTCTCACAATCCCAGCCTCAGAACTGATTCCTCTGCCTGAGCAGTTTGCCCATCAGAGAATACCCTGCATGTCTAAACTCTTGCTGCCTTCCTCTGTACTGCTGACATTCGAAATTTGACCTCCTTGATTGACATTACAGCCCTCTGGCCCCTTTAGATTTTTTGGCTGTGTGTCCTAATTCACTGAGAAGAGTCAGAGGACAGTAGTCTGTTTAAAGGCGTCCTCTGTTTGATGGGTTCTCCAGTCCCAAGTCCAGTTTTAAAGAAGGGATAGCAGGAGGTGGTTTGCAGTCACTCATCAAAAGTTAGCATTTGGACAGCACCCTGAGCAAGCAAGCAGGTCATATTGCCACCATCTTCCCCCTTGTGGTGAGATGTATTTTTACTTAAAACATGTATAGCAATTACTTTTTAACTTTACATCTGTACACATGAGTAGGCATATACAAGTTGTTTGCAAATATGTGTCCTGGTGATGCATCTCCTCTTCTTTGGCAATGCAGAAGTGGGCATCCTATTTTTGCAGGGAGCATGTATTTTTTCCCACCTGTGGCTCATTGACTTTGGTGACCTGTGACACCAGAAACACCAGATGCTGCCCACTTGGTCTTAAGTCATTATTGACACTGACTGGCAGAGGCTCTTCAGGATTTAAAACAAGGGTCTCCCCCAGACGTAACTGGAGATGCTGGGGATTGAACCTGAGAACTGCATGCAAAGCAGATGCTTTACCACTAGGCTATGCCCCTCCAAAGCAGCATTTCACCCCCAATCAATGCAATAATATCTGGATTTTGCTGTACTTAGCTGGATCTCCCATTCAGGGGAGTGGAGAAGCAAATATGATGATTTCAGGAGGGGCCGAAGGAGTGAAAAACAGGAACAGAGAAAGCTGCCTTATATTGAGTCAGACCTTTGGCCTATCTAGCTCAGTATTGTCTTAACTGACTGGCAGCAATACACAACATTTTCAGGCATTAGTCTCTCCCAATTGTACCTGGAACTGCTGGGGATTGAATCTGGGACCTTATGCATGCAAAAGAGACATTCTACCACTGAGAGATGGTCTTCTCCTAAGTAGAGAGCAGAATAGCAACATACAGTGGGCAGGCAGAAGCTGAGAAACAGCTCTTCAGCATCCTTTTCATGGTATATTTCTAATTGTTTGAAATGCTGTATTATAATTATGAACTTTGGTGGATGTCTTACGAATGTAAGAAGAACCCTTACCTGTGATTCCCACAACAGGTACTCAGAGGCATACAGCCTCTGATAGTGGAGGTAAAACATAGCCATTGGGGTTGGTAACCACTGAGAGCCATATCACCCATGAATTTGTCTAATCCTCTTATAAAGGGACCCTTGACCATTAGGTCCAGTTGTGGCCGACTCTGGGGTTGCAGTGCTCATCTCGCTTTACTGGCCGAGGGAGCTGGCGTACAGCTTCCAGGTCATGTGGCCAGCATGACTAAGCCGCTTCTGGCGAACCAGAGCAGTGTATGGAAATGCCGTTTACCTTCCCGCCGGAGTGGTACCTATTTATCTACTTGCACTTTGTGCTTTCGAACTGCTAGGTTGGCAGGAGCAGGAACCGAGCAACGGGAGCTCACCCCGTTGTGGGGATTCGAACTGCCGACCTTCTGATTGGCAAGCCCTAGGCTCTGTGGTTTAACCCACAGCACTACCCACATCCCATCCTCTTATAAAGCCACCCAAATTGATGGCTATAGCTATGCCTTGTGGGAACAAATTCCATAATTGACTGTTGTCGCTGGAACTTCTCCCTTTCCAGCACTAGACTGCAGTACTTACCCCTAGGCTGGGGATAGCCAGCATGGGGCCCTCCATAGGCTGTTAGGTTTCAAGTCCTATTGGTCCCAGCTACCATTGCCCATGAATAAGGGATAATGGGAACTGTAGTTTGGTGAGAAATTTTCCCCTCCTTGCTCTAACTACTACTGATGCTCAAGTTCCCCTCCCCATGACATCCATTCTTTGATTCTTGCACCGATCCCCAAACTTGGCTGCTTGGGTGTCCAACCCACACTCAGTCTGAAAGTGAGTTGGGAACTTTTCATAGTGCAATTTTATCCTCTTTCATGAATTCATATTCTGAAGGATCTTCATTAAAGATCCTTGAAATATTGCTCATGCTGACATTTTGCAATGCTCACTTTGGTTGATATATTAACTGCCTTGCTTCCACCCCCACTCCAGTTAATCAATTAACATGAATATGTTGACAACCGTAACAAATAAAAAAAAGTACTTTTCCTACAAAAGAGCAGGAAAATCTTCTAAGCTGGATCCTGACGAAGAATCCAATTATATAGCCAGGACAAGGAGTTTTTAACAAGCCAAGTAAATAAGATGTCTTTTCCTTACTGCCTGGAAACTGATGAAGGATCCAAATCATGATGCACGACTAGCACCAGAGCACCACCTCCTCCTGTTCCCAGTACACAAATGAGAATATGGAAGACATTTATCAGTCGAATACCACGAGCTACTGTGTGATGACAAGCATCTCATTTCCACCCAATGGGATATCACCATTTCCTGCAGGCAGGAAGTTTCCTGCTGTCATAATAATCCTCCAGCTCTCAGTGGAATGGAGAGCCCAATCTATGCCCAAAGGCTACTAGATAAGCATGGTTCCCAAGGCTTCTTCTGGGTGGTTTCAAGACACTTGCATTCCAGTGACTGAAGATGGGAAGGGCAGGGCAACTCAGGTGGGATACATTAAGACTGAATTCACAGGGAGCAATCAGGCAATGTTAAGTTTCTGCCCTCCGCTCCTCTCTGCATATCTGTCTCTGCACCCCCTGAAAGCATCACCATACATTATTGAAAAAGTCTTCCCTCTGGGTTTGGCTCATATCTCTTAGCTGATACCGAAGATTCATAAGTAATGAAATAGCTGCCCATCTGC
This sequence comes from Podarcis raffonei, assembly GCF_027172205.1. Lineage (NCBI taxonomy): Eukaryota > Metazoa > Chordata > Lepidosauria > Squamata > Lacertidae > Podarcis > Podarcis raffonei. The sequence continues at coordinate 40,172,216 of NC_070621.1, read as the reverse complement.
TAGAGAAGCAAAAATGAAATACATATGCTCTACTAATTCCCCCCTTTCCCTCCAGAGTTTTTTTTTTAAAAAAATAATAATTTTGTATTGGAATTATTTTTGGAATCACTGCATATGTATTGCACAAACAAAGGTAACCCATTCCCAGCAAACCCAACAAAGTTTTCCCTGGAAACCTCTCTAAAGTACATTATGAAAATCTGTGTTCTTGTGCATACATTGCAGGATACATACCGTATTTTTTGCACCATAACACTCACTTTTTTCCTCCTAGAAAGTAAGGGGAAATGTCTGTGCGTGTTATGTAGCGAATGCCTGCGGGCGGCAGGGGGGATCTGCTGCAGTCGTGAGCAGAGGATCCATGGTTCCCCTTCCTTCCCTCCTCTGTGGTTACAAAGCATGGATCCACATGGATCCTCAGGATTTTTGCACTGGGCTACTCCAAACTCACTGTCAGATCACATGTCTGTGGCCACAGCATGAACCACAAAAATCATATATCCACTATTTCGTTTAGAATATTTTTTTCCTTGTTTTCCTCCTCTAAAAACTACGTGCGTGTTATGGTCTGGTGCGTGTTATAGAGCGAAAAATACGGTATGTAAAGCATGTTCCTATTAATTGATCCACGAGTCAGTATGAAGCTTTGGAATTGGCCTTTGGTTTTCTGGAGTTTTTGCAAATAAAATAAAGCACCCTCCCTTCTCCAGGAAAGGTGTATTGTGCTTTGTTCCTCTTTTCTGCATCAGTTTTTCCATAAGGGCAATACACCAGAGTTTTATTATATCTTGAGTCGCTAAAGAAGCTCCTCTAGCCTTAGTTCATCCTTCAGAAGATCACTGCTGGATCTGACCAAAGGCCTGTCTTCTGATAGGAACCAACCAGATACTTTGGGCAGCTGATAAACAGGACTATAGTCCCATAGAGATCCAGAAAAGGCAACCTTTAAGTAGACATCAGACTACTTAAAGAGTAAAAGGGCCAAATAATGGAGATTATGCAGGCCAGCCCACTGATGAACCAAAAACAAACCCCTGTGTTGCAATAAGAACCAATCACAACCATACAAACACAACACGTAGGCTGATAGTTAGTAGAGAATATATAATAGAATAATGATATCATTCAAATTATAGGAATAAGCCAATCAAAGTTCATATGTACAATATAACAGAGTGGTAGTGAGGACCGTCAAGCTGTGTGTTCAAAACAGATGTCTAAGGACAGTCTCACAATAGTCTTTCAAAAGTTTCAACAGAAGACGTCTCAAAATTTGCAGAAGTCTCTCAAAGCACAATATACAAAACAGAATATATAAAAGGATGTACAACTCATCATGCAGTGCGAAGGCAAACATAGGTATGCATAGGCACACTTACAAAGGAGATTGATAGAAATGGTTTGTAGGTCCTTGTTGATGATACACTCAGTGGCATAACCAGGTCTGATGTTGTGCAATGGCTGCATAAATAGGAAAATAAATAGGAAGCCCTGATCATATGACCCCCCTGTAAGATTGATTAGATTGATGGGCACAAAATGTACCTAAAATGGGGGAGCCCCATGCTGTCTTTCGACTCAGGTAGCAAGAGGTCTTGGGATAGCCCTGGTGAGCAGATTCAAGGCTCCTGATCTCCCATATCTTATTTATACCAGATGGTGTTTCAAACAGAAGGCTGTTCCCCGGCAGCCCTTCAAACAGAGGACTTTCCTCTGCAACACATGGCCATCATAAAACAACTTGAGAAAGTAGATAGAGAAAAGTTTTTCTTCCCCTCTCATAACATTAGAAGGTGAGATCTTCTAATGAAGCTGGATGCTGGGAGATTTAGGGCGGACAAAAGAAAAGTACATTTCCTCACAGCCTATAGGTGAGCAGAGTGCTGTTAAACTCCTGTGCTGCTTGTGGACTTCCCATGGACATCTGGTTGGCCACTGTGAGAACAAGATGCTAGACCAGCTGGGCCTTGGCTTAATCCAGCAAGGTTCTTCTTATGTGTAAACAAGAGACTGAAGCTGGAAGCTGAAACATCTGACCAGAGTTTAAATGAATCCTTTTGCCTTCCACTACATTTGGCAGCTTCCTGGACTGGCTTCATTTTCTGCCTTGTTTCTTCCATGAATTGGACCTTTGGAGGGACAGAGTAACAGAGTCCTAATGAAATAATAATGCAGTTGAAAATGGCAAGCAGTTTATTTTTGCCAGAAATATGAGAACCCCTCATTTTATTTGTCTGATATGATTACTTCCAACGGGACTTGAAACTCTACAAACAAGAGTGTGGCATGCATTTTATAACAGTATACCAAAGAGCTCAAAAATGACTTACTCAGGGAAAACAAACACAGAGGATAAGTTTTAACAGCAGGCAAACAAACAGGATGCAAAAAAAAAAAATGATGGGAAGTTTTTACTTATAAGGGGCCTGAGGGCATCTTAAATAAAGAAAACAGAGCTTTTTTTTTTTTAAGGCAACAGGATTACATTCTTGATGGGCAGCACACAGGGCTGGCTCTACTGTCAGACAGCGTGAACCAACTGCCTCAGGTGATAGATTGGAGGGGGAAGCAACAGCAGCCTCCAGCTCAGGGGTCAGCAAACTTTTTCATCAGGGGGCCGGTCCACTGTCCCTCAGACCTCGTGGGGGCCGGACTATATTTTGAAAAATATAAATACCCTGCAAGCTGGTACCGCAGCTGCCTCTGGACCTGGAGGAGGAGTGCACTCTGTACACGCTCAGGAGTGCATATCGGCGCTGCCTGCTCACCGGCATTGTTGATGAGCAGGAGCTGCTCCATTGGCCTGTCCCTGTGGAGTTTCCGGGCAGTGTGCACCACGTACTGCGGCCCGTCGTCTGAGGCCAGGTCGATGGGCAGGCCGCGCATGCGGAGCGCTGGGCAGGTGGCATGCAGCTTGCCCTCCAGCTGCTCCAGCATGGCTGCCAAGCACGCCACCAGCAGTAGCGCCAAGGTGGGCGCCAGGCGCAGGGCCAACAGGTGTGCCAAGCCCATGGCGTGGCACAGACCTACCGCCCACTGGCCTCTCCGCCCATGGCTGCGTCGGGTGTACCTCAGTGCGCGGGTGGCAAGGCTTCAGATTGGCTGAAGGGACTTCCTTTTGAACTTCCTGCAGCCAATCCGAAGCCATGCTAGTGTTGCACCCTGCCCAGAGCTGTCCGCAGCTTTGGATTGGCTGCAGGAGCTTCCTGCAGCCAATCCGAAGCCACGCCTGTGTCGTTGCCCGCCCAGAAGCTGTGCCAAAGCTGCAGAGGTCAGTCCCCACGCGGCAAGGCATCCGCAGCACACAGGGACTGACCGAGCGGGTGGCAGGGCCCACGGGCTGGATTTTCAAGCTAGAGGGGCCTCATCTGGCCCCCGGGCCATAGCTTGCCGACCCCTGCTCCAGCTGTTCCACTTCAGCCTCCCAGACATTTCCTTCTTTTGCCACAAGGTGTCTCCAGGCCTGTTGCCTCAGGTGCAGTGGGAGATGCTACCTCATCACCAGTGTAGAAATCAGCTTCCTTATTTGGAGTGGGATATCTGCATCATCTTTTTCTCTATCTCAGGCAGCAAAATATATTGGGCTGGGTGTGGCAACACAAACATCTGCAGGCTAAGCTGCTTGTTCACCCCCTACCCTACAACTACCAGATACTCTTCCATCTGTTGGACTGCATTTTACTGTCCTCCTCTTTCACCGTGAAAAATGGAGAAGCAGGGATGGAGATGAAAGCCAGCCTGGGTCTTTCTCCAGTCATTATAATATCTTTGGGTTGTGAATGGCTGACCTGGTAGAACAGGAGTGAGCAAGCTACCTTTGGCCTAGTTTCAAAAGCCCTCTGCAAGCGATCAGACCATCATAATCATCAAATGTATTGCATGCCCTTCAGCAGGGTGGGTTGCAACAATTTAAAATTAATTAAATTAATTAACAATTAATTAAATTAAAAAACAGATCACTACCATAGGGTAGGCCCTGGAAAAACACACTCATTCACTGAAAGTTGCATAGAGAAGAAGCCAGACACACCACGTTGGGGGTGGGGTGGGGGTAGAATTCCATAATTTAGAGATACCCTTTGCTGGGCCACCCCCCAAATGTCTGAGAGAAGTAGAACTACCAGGAGAACTTCCTCTGCTGGTCTTAGCACCTGGGAAGGTCTGTAAGGAAGAAGTGGTCTTTTAGATATTTAGGGCTTAAGTAATTTACGGCTTTAAACACTAGGACTACCGCCTTGACCTGGGCCCAGAAATTAATTGGCAGCTAATATCTCACATCCTTCCTACCTCTTTAGCTTGTGTTGTCTTTAACAAGGGTGAAAATATTGCAGAACATAAATAATGTGCATCATTCCAGCCATCTGTTTTTTTTATACATTAACTGCTCTTTTGTACATAGATTTAGTCTGTGTTTAGTCCCAGATTTACTCAAACCCTTCTCAAACTAGAGGTGCTGTCCTTCTCCCTACGCTTTAGGAATGCAACAGAAATAAGATTTAATATTACTTCCAAATCTTCCTCTAATACTGTGTCTTCCAATTAATTTAATGTCAATATTTTGGGATTGTTAGGTAATAGATAACCAATTATTCCTGTGATAAGGGTAAAGCTTGTGCTCCCTATCTGTATTATCAGTCAGTGTCAGAATATATGCATAAAGGCTGTGTGGAGTTAAACGCTACTGATATATAATTTTATTTAAAAACTTATTCCAGCTCTGTTGATATCATTCTTGGCAAATCCAGTTCCATTCTGCTGTTCTCAGTCCCTGCTGTAAATCCCTTGCCCACTTGCTCATAAATGTTCCTGGCTTATTGTCTAATACCAGAATTATGGAATAGTTTAACTGCTCTATTTTACTCTTCCAGTTGTGCTTTTTCTTTTCATCCTGGCCAACTCCTGCCTGCAGACCACAGGAGGGGAGAGTGCTCTTGCTCTCAAATCCTGCTTGCTGGTTTACAGCAGACACTGCAAAAACAACATGCTGGACTAGATGGGCCATGGGCATGATCCAGGAGGCTCTTCTTATGTTCTGTTATAAAGGACAACTAATACATTAAGAAGGAAGAGAGATGGCAAACACGGGCACTATTCCCCCCCTGCTAAGATGACAGAGAGCTCCTGTGATTCCAACATACATGTTGGAATTAAATTTGAGCCTTTTGGCCTCACAGCTGTTCCAATAATCACAGCATGTCATGCTAAAATGGGAGTTATTACTTTCAAGTCAATTACTTGATCTGCTAAAACAAGGCACAGATGCCTTTAATTTTCTTTTTTCTTTCCCTGGTCATCTGTGCACTAGAATCACTCTAGGCAAGCAGATTTACTCCAGTGCTGTGCATTTGTCACATTTCCAAAAAAGCAAACTTTTATGGTAGAAATATCCATTTCAAGAGGACCCAGCTTGTCCTGGTTTCTCCCTATGTGTTTAGCTTGGGGCTGGGAAAAAAAAAATAACAAACATGTTTGATGTACAGATTAATAAAGCAGAGGAACATTGATTGGCCTGGTGGGTGGTGGAGGAGGTATATTTGCTTGCTTTCATTAAATATTACCAAGGGGAGTCTATTTTGGTATCATTCCCAGATACAGCAAAGAAGTAAACACTAATAACTAATTTATTTCCCTCTGCTGGAGTCATTTACATTTGAATGCCGATGAAAGAGCCCCATAGATATAGGGGAAAGGAATTACTCCCTTAAACGGAGTCCTTAATATAGAGCCAGATCATATCAGGGATGTGTATACCTGTGAAGAGATCCAAGATTTAGAACCTCAAAGCCAAAGTGAGAGCATTTGGGTCAAAATTAAGGGAGAGAAGAATAACAGTGACCTCATTGTGGGAGTTTACTATAGATCCCCAAGCCAAACGGAGGACATAGATGATGCCTTCCTGGAACAGATGGCCAAGCATGCAAAAGGAAGGGAGATAGTAGTAATGGGGGACTTCAATTACCCAGATATTTGTTGGATGTCAAACTCAGCCAAGAGCATAAGGTCAAACAGATTCCTCACTGGCCTTGCAGACCACTTCATTGTCCAGAAAGTGGGAGAAGCAACAAGAGGAACAGCCATTTTAGATCTGGTCCTAACCAATGTTGATGACCTGGTTAGTGGGGTAGAAGTGGAAGGATCATTAGGCGCGAGTGATCATGCTCTTCTGAAGTTTACTATACAGCGGAAAGGAGCAGCCAAGCATACTAGGACTCAATTTCTCGACTTTAAGAAAGCCGACTTCATAAAACTTAGGGAAGTGCTGGGTGAGATCCCATGGACAGTAGAACTAAAAGGAAAGGGAGTTCATGATGGCTGGGAGTTTGTTAAGAGGGAGATAGTAAAAGCACAACTTCAGGCAATACCAATGAGATGGAAACATGGAAGGTACCTAAAGAAGCCAGGGTGGCTATCTAAAGAACTTTTAACTGAGTTAAGATTCAAACAAATAGCCAGCATGTGTAGACACAAAGTCAGAAAAGCTAAAGCACAGAATGAACTCAGGCTTGCTAGAGAGGTTAAAAGCAACAAAAAAGGCTTTTATGGGTATGTTCGTAGCAAAAGGAAGAACAAAGAAACAGTGGGGTCACTCAGAGGAGAAGATGGTGAAATGCAAACAGGGGACACAGAAAGGGCTGAACTCCTCAATGCCTTCTTTGCCTCAGTCTTCTCCGATAAAGAAAACAATGCCCCGACCTGAAGAATTTGGAGCAAATGATTCAGCAGAGGAAACACAGCCCAGAATAACTAAGGAGATAGTACAAGAATACTTGGCTAGTTTAGATGTATTCAAGTCTCCAGGGCCAGATGAACTGCATCCAAGAGTATTAAAAGAACTGGCAGATGTGATCTTAGAACCACTGGCAGTCATCTTTGAGAATTCCTGGAGAACAGGCGAAGTCCCGGCAGACTGGAGGAGGGCAAATGTCGTCCCTATTTTCAAAAAGGGGGAAAGAGAGGACCCAAATAATTACCGCCCAGTCAGTCTGACATCAATACCAGGGAAGATTCTGGAGCAGATCATTAAGCAAACAGTCTGTGAGCACCTAGAAAGGAATGCTGTGATCACCAATAGTCAGCATGAATTTCTGAAAAATAAGTCATGTCAGACTAACCTGATCTCGTTTTTTGACAGAATTACAAGCCTGGTAGATGAAGGGAACGCAGTGGATGTAGCCTACCTTGATTTCAGCAAGGCATTTGACAAGGTGCCCCATGATATTCTTGTAAAGAAGCTGGTAAAATGTGGTCTTGACTATGCTACCACTCAGTGGATTTGTAACTGGCTGACTGACCGAACCCAAAGGGTGCTCATCAATGGTTCCTCTTCATCTTGGAGAAGAGTGACTAGTGGGGTGCCACAGGGTTCTGTCTTGGGCCCGGTCTTATTCAACATCTTTATCAACGACTTGGATGATGGACTCAAGGGCATCCTGATCAAATTTGCAGATGACACCAAACTGGGAGGGGTGGCTAACACCCCAGAGGACAGGATCACACTTCAAAACGACCTTGACAGATTAGAGAACTGGGCCAAAACAAACAAGATGAATTTTAACAGGGAGAAATGTAAAGTATTGCACTTGGGCAAAAAAAAATGAGAGGCACAAATACAAGATGGGTGACACCTGGCTTGAGAGCACTACATGTGAAAAGGATCTAGGAGTCTTGGTTGACCACAAACTTGACATGAGCCAACAGTGTGACGCGGCAGCTAAAAAAGCCAATGCAATTCTGGGCTGCATCAATAGGAGTATAGCATCTAGATCAAGGGAAGTAATAGTGCCACTGTATTCTGCTCTGGTCAGACCTCACCTGGAGTACTGTGTCCAGTTCTGGGCACCACAGTTCAAGAAGGACACTGACAAACTGGAACGTGTCCAGAGGAGGGCAACCAAAATGGTCAAAGGCCTGGAAACGATGCCTTATGAGGAACGGCTAAGGGAGCTGGGCATGTTTAGCTTGGAGAAGAGGAGGTTAAGGGGTGATATGATAGCCATGTTCAAATATATAAAAGGATGTCACATAGAGGAGGGAGAAAGGTTGTTTTCTGCTGCTCCAGAGAAGCGGACACGGAGCAATGGATCCAAACTACAAGAAAGAAGATTCCACCTAAACATTAGGAAGAACTTCCTGACAGTAAGAGCTGTTCGACAGTGGAATTTGCTGCCAAGGAGTGTGGTGGAGTCTCCTTCTTTGGAGGTCTTTAAGCAGAGGCTTGACAACCATATATCAGGAGTGCTCTGATGGTGTTTCCTGCTTGGCAGGGGGTTGGACTCGATGGCCCTTGTGGTCTCTTCCAACTCTATGATTCTATGATTCTATATGGTAGGCTTTCTCCACTGTTGTCATGTGAATGGGATAATAATCAGGAGGTGCTGGATTTGTAAATAATCTCATCCCTGCCAGTAGTCGTAGTGGTGGAGAGTCCTAAGACTCCTTGCTTTCAATGGGAGATAATGCAGATAAGCAAGCACTTATCATTCCCTTGATTTTCAGTGTTCAGGCTGCGAGTGCTGTTCCATTATGTAGCTGTGTTGGAACTACCCTTGCACAGGAAGGAGGTATTCAAAGGCTTGGGGGGAAACCCAACGTTTGCAGAAGTGCAACCATCATTTAGGGGGAAAGTATCCTAGAAGCTCAAGGTAGTGGTGAGAGGGGGCTCAGCATACTCAGTGGCCGTGGAATGTTGACTGGGCGAAAAGAAGAAAACTGAGAGTGGGAATGCAGTGGAGTGCTTGGGCCCTGAAGAGCAGCACACCAGTTTTTGCAAAGCCCGCTTGTCATATGATAAAACTGTTCTCAGAGTGTACCACTTCAGACCATGAAGGGGTGTGTGTGTCATATGACTAAGTGGTTTCACATGTCTATGTCTTATCTCACATATATGACCCATCCACATAGAAAAGTAGGTGATGTGCCCTAGCCTAGCTTTTATCCTGACACAAGAATGGTCCATAATATAAAGACTTTTAAAAACGTTTTCATTGGGAAGGATTTGGGGCCCCTTCAGACCAGGGTCCCCTCCCCTCATGTATTCTGCAGCTTGTCATTCATGCAAGTTTGTAAGCCTGCCGGGGCTGTCTTGCTTTAATCAATTATATGTTAGCTGCTCTTGGAGCCGATTTGACTGACCAATGGCAAGCCAATGCTCTAAACAAGTTTTTTTTAAAGTAAATAAATAAATAATGGTGCATTAATGGTGGATTTAGGGATGCGGGTGGCGCTGTGGGTTAAAGCCTCAGTGCCTAGGACTTGCCGATCATCAGGTCAGCAGTTCGAATCCCCGTGGCGGGGTGCGCTCCCGTTGCTCGGTCCCAGCGCCTGCCAACCTAGCAGTTCGAAAGCACCCCTGGGTGCAAGTAGATAAATAGGGACCGCTTACTAGCGGGAAGGTAAACGGCGTTTCCGTGTGCTGCGCTGGCTCGCCAGATGCAGCTTGTCACGCTGGCCACGTGACCCGGAAGTGTCTGCGGACAGCGCTGGCTCCCGGCCTATAGAGTGAGATGAGCGCACAACCCTAGAGTCTGGCAAGACTGGCCCGTACGGGCAGGGGTACCTTTACCTTTACCTTAATGGTGGATTTATACTGGACAGTCCATACATCATTTCATTTTATTAGTTGTTTCCCAATGTTATTGCGTTATTGTAGCACCCTGCTTGTGGTTAACGCTTAGCTGGAATGAAATATTCAACGCAGCAATAGAGAAATTAAAATAATAATTTATTTGTCAGACAAATAAATGATAGGCACAGTGGTATATGGTTACCAAAGCTCTGCCCACTCCAGCCCTGATGGTCAGCACTTATATTTCCTCAGCCCAGCCCCCTTGCTCCTCCTTTGGCTGCCTCTGTCCAATCAGTCTGGTTCCTATTGGCTGTTTGCTAGAACCAATCATAAAAGATACACCCATTTCCTATTACCTTTTATGGGAGACAAAGAGCTATATTTCCTTCTATCCATAAATGGCAGACAAGTAGCCATATATCTTACATTTGCCTCGACAAGGCACCTTAATTACCAGATCACCTTTTGCCCCTTTCCCCTCCATTCCAAAACAGATGGCTGAAACAGATGGCTCATGGTCTTACATTTTGTCTAAACAGAGATCTTGGGTTCACATTCTCACACACCATCAATGAAATAAGAATCTAACATAAGAATCTAACATTTCTTACTTTCTAAATCCTTTGCATAATTACATTTAAGCCAACAAATCTCATACATTAACATAGATAGCTTTTTAGAAGAAAAGGCCTTTGCAAAGTAAAAAAGGAACTCAGTAAAAACAGCTTCAAAAGAAGCCTCTTCAGTTTACACCCTCCTTTCCCGGCCAGCTGCTTTTCCCATTAGCTCTTGCCCTTTAACCTTAGGAAAATGTGGCTAAAGTCTGATGGGAGGCACATCGTATTATTTTCTGTTAAACAATAAATCTTACTATTTACCAACTCTTAATTAGTGTTTTTGCAGCTTGATTGTATTCTGTAATATGTAGGGTCAGTATAACCTTTGCTCCCAGCCTGTAATTCCCTTTTACAACTTTGAGAATTTTGTCTCCTGCTATAAATCAGGGGGGCCCTGTTCAGGAAGATAAACATCTGCCAAAGTACTTAGCCAGCTGCTTTTCTGCCTGGCATAAAACATACAAACATTTGCAAATATATCTTTAAGCTCATTTTAAAATACAGGCCTTGATCAGATGCCTCATTATTGCCAGTGCTATTTTTCTACAAAAAAATTGTTAAGGGGTACTCACATTTTGACTCAAGAAAACCAGCATTTTATAGTTCAAATTGGGAAAACTAAATACATTAAAGGGACAAAAGTACAAAGATTCACAAAATGTTTCGGGGCATGCATACCCCTGCATCTCCCCAGAAAAGAAAGCACTGGTTATTGCTACCTGGAGGAGCTCTTTCACTGGAGAGCAGTGTGGTGTAGTGGCTAAGAGCGGTGGACTCGTAATCTGGGGAACTGGGTTCGATTCCCCACTCCTCCACATGCAGCTGCTGGGTGACCTTGGGCCAGTCACACTTCTCTGAAGTCTCTCAGCCCCACTCACCTCACAGAGTGTTTGTTGTGGGGGAGGAAGGGAAAGGAGAATGTTAGCCGCTTTGAGACTCCTTAAAGGGAGTGAAAGGCGGGATATCAAATCCAAACTCCTCTTCTTCTTCTTCTTCTCTTTCTTGCAATAGCATAACAAAAGTGGGATTCCTGCTCTGGCCCAGAACATTCGTTGAATGAAAAGTTACAGGATTTCAGCAGGAAGGACCAATTGAAAATGAAGCAGTATGTCTGTCCCTCTACGTTTGCAGGCACAACCAGGATTGAAAGTGAGGTAGCGTATCTCCAATCAGCACCATAGTGAACACAATTAAAAATAGATGTTCAGAAGGGCCCTTGTGGTAATGCAACACCCTCCCCTCCCCAAGAATGAAGTGGTATTGTCCTGAAATAGTTTTACTATACCAGGAGCTTTTTAGTCTAGAGACCTCTAATTATTTCACTCAAATCAGTGCTAACCATTTGCTGCAGTGTATGCCATAAAAATAAAAACCAGGGATTGCTTCTGAAGTAGTTAAGAGGCTCCTCTCAATTGCAGGAAATTTCACCGCCTTCATTTGTCTCTTTATCTTTAAAATGTCAGATCACATGCCATAGGGCAAGTCTACCCACCTCCAGCACTGACAGTGCCCTTGTGTCTTGCCATGGCTTTTTTTTGTTTTGTTTTGTCCAGCAACAGCTCCATTTAAATTATTCAAGAGGCAGGGGAAATCTGATTGTTCTGTGTTCCCTTTAATTTTCCTGAAAGAGCAATTGCAACAACTGGTGGTACAGACCAATTCCTCTGCTCTTAAGCAAACTTTTGTTTTTAAAGGACAGCACTTTGTGAAAATTATATGAAATGTTATTTTTGTAAGGCAGCGAGGATAGGCTTGCTGCAATAAGTCTTTGAGATCTATATGCTGTGTGGCTTGTAGGCACCAAGCTTCATTCATCTCTCTCTTCCTTCCAGCCTTCTATGAAAATCCCTGCAGCAAGATTCTGTTCCAATGCTGTTAAAACAGCGCCTCTTAAAAGCAGCAATGCTCCAGAAAACTGGGGCTCCTCAGTAAGATTGAACGAATAAAACATCATTGTTTAAAACCATAGGCCACCACAATATAAATACAGCAAGCAGTCATTTTGACATATTCAGTAAATATTTATTTTATTTATTTTGTGTTGATATACTACTTGTTTGTAATAAAATCTCATAGCACATTAAAATAAGAACAACAACAACAAAAAAATTAAAGTTATCAGTAAAAGCAGTAAAAATGCCATAGCAGTTATAAGGTGCTGTGCTGGATGCTACCTAAATGGTATTTTTTACAGACACATGGTGGATCACCTGAATGAAACTGATGGACAGTTGGTGGTCTGAAACCATAGAAAATCCCTGAGTTTGAGCTGCAGCTAGTTAAAATAGACCACACTGAGCTAGATGGACTAATAGTTGACATGGTCTAAGTGTGGGGCTACAAACATGAGTCTGACCAAACTGCGGGAGGCAGTGGAAGACAGGAGTGCCTGGCGTGCTCTGGTCCATGGGGTCACGAAGAGTCAGACACGACTAAACGACTAAACAACAACAAAGTGTGGGGTGAGCTCCTGTTGTTCAGTTGCAGCTCCTGCCAACCTAGCAGTTCGAAAGCACGTCAAAGTGCAAGTAGATCATGGGTAGGCAAACTAAGGCCTGGGGGCCTGATCCAGCCTAATTGCCTTTTAAATCTGGCCCGTGGATGGTCTGGGAATCAGTTTTTACACGAATAGAATGTGTCCTTTTATTTAAAATGCATCTCTGGGTTATTTGTAGGGCATAGGAATTCGTTCACCCCCCCATATAATCTGCCCCCCCCAAGGTCTGAGGGACAGTGGACCGGCCCCGTGCTGAAAAAGTTTGCTGACCCTTGAAGTAAATAAATAGGTACTGCTCCGGCAGGAAGATAAATAGCGTTTCCGTGCGCTGCTCTGGTTTTGCCAGAAGCGGCTTAGTCATGCTGGCCACATGACCCGGAAAAACTGTCTGTGGACAAACATCAGCTCCCTTGGCAAGTAAAGCGAGATGAGCACTGCAACCTCAGAGTCGTTCGCAACTGGACTTAACTGTCAGGAGTCCTTTACTTTTTTTTTTTAAAGTATGGGACAACCAGTATCATATAACCAACATGCTTAAGACTAATTAACACATGAAGGGGTTAATACCATAGACTAAACTGTCCTGTCAGGCTTAGCTGGGTCACTTCCCTTAGCTTGGAAGGAAATAGGTAATCAAGCCTATTATTCTTTCCCAGTCTACCTGAGAAGCTCAATGTGGGAAGAGGTTTGAGCTGGTTGCTCCAGCTCAGCTGCATGGCTCTCATTCTTGAGTTCCTATTCCAAGAATTTAGGAACTTTCAACACTTTGTAATTAAGCTAAATTCTTCTGCCTGTGCAGCTTCTCTGAAGTACATGAACTTGACCTTTGGAAAGTTTGTAAGTAAATCATTTTTAACTTACCAAACGTGTGGTCTTTTCCTATGTTGGGGGAAGGGGGGAACTTTGGAAAGAAACCCTTTAAAGGGACATTTTGGAGCTCACTTTAAAGGGCACATTTTAAGGTTTTACAGTCTTTATTTCCATGCTTTCCTTTTTTTTTTTTTTTTGCTGTTTTGAGATTTTAAATCTCTGCTGGGATAACTCTCACCAAAGGGTACTTTCCCCAAACTTGGATGTTGGCATTCAGGAATTCTCCTATATATAATTTCTTCCTGCATCAACAGGAATTAACCCCATAAGGGTTAATTATGCAGAAGAAGAGCAGAGAAAGTAAAAGATGATCAGGTTCTCTGTGGATGGCAATATTGGACATTTTACTACCGCAAGAATATGCATACATAAGAATATCAGGCATTTTACTACTAACGAAGGAAGAGGGGCAGAGCTGAAAAAAAGCAGAAAAGGGCAAGCACAATGTCAGGGAACTGCCATCGGTGCAGGAGGGAGAGAGGAAAAGCCGGATGGATTACAGAGAGCCCCCAAAGGTCGTGGAAAGCAGCTCCTCCTCGGCGGGGGAGAGGAACCAGGCCTCCAGTGGAGAGGAGCTGCAGGGTTCGGAGGAGGGAAGGCGTTGCCAGGACACCTTGCCTGGGAAAAGCGAGGAGGGGAGAGGTCCACCGTTACCCACGCCCTCCCTGCGCAGTAAGGTTCCGTGCAGAGAGGGGAGGCGCAGATTGGGCGTCAAGAAATTACTTTGCTGGGGAAAGTTTAAGACCCGCCCACTCATGGATTCTGCCAGTGAATGAGTCAGCCACGGAAGAATGGCGCTCTGGACAGATAAAGTTTATTTTTGCAGCAAAAGCAAGGTTTCGCAGCCGAGCAGGGAGGTATTTGCCTGCTTGCTCTCGAGCAACCCCTTGGAAACTTAACACAAAACGATTAAGGGGATGCAGCATGAGGAAAGGTTGGCAGTGGCTCCCTAGGCTTTCAGCCTTACCTGGGGATTGAACCTGGAACCTTCTGCATGCAAAGCAGGTGCTCTCTCATTGAGCTACAACACTTCCCCAAATAACAGTTTTATTGGGAGATAGCCAGATGAACATTATTGGGTAGAGATTTTCATAGGCTAGACTCCACAACCAAGAAAGCCGTATGCTGAGTGCCCTTCTATTGACTTTATATATACCGTGACATTATATGAATTCCTGGCACAGAAGAATAAATGTTCATAAGAGCAATGATAAAAAGTCTATTTTAACATGCAAGTTAATACATTTTAATATATATATTTTGAATAGCTACCATATTATTTCTACCAAGTCCCCTTCTCCTTTCAGTCTGATTTGTGGCAATACTAATGAACCCAAAAAAGCCAATTCAGAGAGCCAAGCTGGTTTTAATTTGAATTTAGTGTAACCGTGTTAACTTTCCATTGCTTTCCTTATGAATACCATATAATTATTAGCAAATGGATTCTCAGAAAGTGCTGAGTAATCAAGGACTGTTTATTGCTTTATAAAATCTCAAATGATGGCAATTATTCCTTTTAGTAAAAAAAAAAAAAAAGGAAAAAAGGAAAATGCATAATAGGCTATGAAGAAAGAGAAACTAATAAGTTCCATGACTGTGTGGTACATTTGGGTCCTGCTGAAATGGATTTAAACCCAAGCAACAGGCTGCCATGAGTGAACAGTTTGTGATGTTTTAGGCAAAGGGAATGCTGAAATTCAGTTATATTTGGCACCTCTGAAAAAGCCCAGGGTGTCACTTCCACAGCACCTTTCTGAAGCAGGGACTACATGGGGCTAGCTGTAGCCACTGACCAACCAAGCAATAAGAGCTGAGCATGCAGTGTGACCCAGCATAAGTCAGCATAAGACAGAGTTGAGGCCTGGAAGAGTCAGAGAAGATGGAATTCAGGGAAGGGTGACAATCTGTGCACCCCCCTTCTGAATCATTATGCCAAATAATAAAAGTTTTGCAAATTTTTAGAAAAAGGAAACAGCAATAAATCACAATGCATGCCTTTGGAACCATGATTTTATTGCTATGATAGAATCATAGAATTGTAGAGTTGGAAGGGACCATGAGAGCCATCTAGTCTAACCCCCTGCAATGCAGGAATCTTTTGCCCCAAGGTGGGGCTTGAACCCACAACCCTGAGATTAAGAGTCTCATGTTCTGGCAACTCTGTGTGAGCCTGAGCCTTGCAAGTGTCTCCATTTCCTCCCCCTTCTGGCACAAACCCAGGAGGAGATAGGAAGCTCCCACTTCTGTTTTCAATTAACCACAATTTAGTAATACGTACAAACTATGGTTAACCTTAACAATTTCTTTACTAAAACAAGCTGGTTTCATAAGCTACAGTTTGTCTGGGTTAAAATGTCACAACAAACTGTGTTAGTCTAAAAACAGGAGGGGAAGCTTCTGTCCCTCACAGGTGTCACAGAGGAGAATGGGGGAGCACATGAGCTTAAGATTCAGCTTCATAGCAAACATGCAGATGCATTACAGTGGAAGCTCGGTTTGTGAACATGATCCATGTGGGATGCAGTGTTCGCAACCCGCACCCGTGTGTCTGCGCATGCACGGGTTGCGATCCGGTGCCTCTGTGCATGCGCAAAGCACGATTTAGCGCTTCTGCACACGTGCGACCGCCGAAACCTGGAAGTAACCCGTTCCAGTACTTCCAGATTTCGGCTGTCCACAACCCAAAAAAACACAACCTGAAGCGGCTGTAACCCGAGGTATGACTGTATATGTAACAAGACACTGAGCGGATCTGTCCAGAGTGAACATGGACCACTGGTACCAAACTGTATGGGAAACAGCCCTACTAGAAAAGCTAACCAACAAATTGATATTGGCCCAGGGACAAATAAAAGAGGATGCCTTCACCCCAGTGTTCCTGCCCAACAAGACAATAACATAACCCTCCAAGAGCATACAAATCAATATAGCTGATTTGATCCAACAACACCCTCCCCCTCTCCCACACAAACAAAACTCAGTGCAATCAACTGAATGCAACCAACCATGCTCTGGGCTCCCCAATCTCTCTCACTGCCAATGAAAACTGACAAAAGAATGGATGAGGATCTATGTGACGCTAACACAAAACCCCCGCACATACACTATGCAAAAGAATGAAAGATCATTATCCCTTCTTCCCCTCTCCCCGATTCTCTCCACTACTACCTCACAATGCCTATGACAGCAGTTTCTCACACCAAATATAAAGGACACCCATAGAAAGGACTCTACGAGCCGAAAACAGAGACATGATATGTACCTTTGTTATCCATGAAAATATTTCGAGAAACAATTTTAAAAAATTAATTCTGATCAAAGCATTCAGAAAATCCAGAACAATCATAGTAAATAATGACAATGTCACCTTTATAAAGAATGCACAGCCACAATTTCTATCATTTCTTAGCTATCCATCTGACATACAAAGGGGGGGGGACCCAATATTGTAAGAGATGATGGGAGTTTTAGTCCAGCAACACCTGGAAGGCCAGTTTCCCCGTCCATGATAAAAATATGCAATGAACATAAAATTGCTAACTCAGTGACTGAATATAGACTACTCATGCTAAACATGTTCCTGTTTGGGAATCTGTTTCCTCTGGTACCATATTGAATTATATTTTAGGAAGGGGAGAGCTAGTGAAAAGATAAAAGTAAGCAGGTTTTCTGCTTACAGACCTTGTGGCCTTTCTGAAGCTGTACTAATGAGTTAATCCCATGCTCCTAATAGGGCTGCCACCTGGACATTTTTTTTAAAAAAAAAATCAGCCTAGGCTCCCACACCCCATCTAATGTTCTGGGCTCATTTATTTTTAATAGTCTACAAATAAGTGCTGATTATAATAAAACAACAACAAGTGGTAGGCCTAGTTTTCAGAGCAAGTGGTTATCAGAAATGGTGTCCAGTTTAATTGCAACAAACTTCATGTGACCAGAAGCTAGAGGCTGATTCACAGACATGCACTACAGCTGGAAAAATAATTTCTCAATGATGTCCCCCTTGCTCAATGAGTGGCTGTTTGCAAGGCTAGGGAACAAGTGGTTTTCAAGATATTGTTGGACTCCAACTTCCATCAGCCCTAGCCAGCATGGCCAGAGATGTTGGGAGTTGCAATAACATCTGGTGGGCCACAGGTTCCCCATCCCTTGCTTAGTGTTGGAATGTACGGGCCCTGCTAGTACCAAATCCACTACCATCTTAAAGCAAGAGGAGGATACCTACATGGTATTTGATGTTTTATTTCATTATAAAAGAAGAGGAAAACTAATTTTCCCTCATCAAGAAACAGAAGCGAATAATAAGGAACAATAAAAGAACTGTTAATCACTAATCCCCAAGCTAAGCTGTAAAGGAAGAAATAAAACGGGTACAACAAGCAAACAGGAAGCTTTCAAAGAAAGGAACAGTTGCCTTAAAAGAATGCAATTACATTTTGCCAGGTTATACTGTATGCAATGTCATGGACTGGTGGGGAGGGAACCAAGCTGGGGAACCAACAAGGAAAGAAGGTTGCCCGGGGAATGGTGGTGGGAGAACAATGAGTGGTCAGAGGGAGAAAACTGGGAAGAGGTGTCAGAAGCTGAAGAAGTAACAGGGCTTAGTTAGCCGAGATAGTCTGTGGCAGAGAGAAGTCCAGAATCAGAGGCAGAAACTGAAGCAGGAGAGGAGGGGAGCCAAAAGGCAGAGAGGACACAGGCTGGAGTCATGGGTGTCTCTCCCTCCTGCTGTGACAAGCTCCCCTCTCCCCTTGTCTCCCAGAACCAGTAGAGGCATGAAAAGGGCAGAGGAGAGTTTGGAGATGTGCAAGCGCAGTCTCTGATTGCTTGGAAAAATCCCTGGTGAGGAGGAGCCCCAGTGGCATGTGGTCAGTGGACTGGGCTAAATGTTCCTGGTAAATTAGAGTATTAAACTATTAAAGTCTGGTGCCTCCGCAAAGTCTGGGAAGCTTCTGTCTGACTTAGGGAGGGAGCCACAATGTTCACACACACAATGTCAGGATGATGCCCTCCCCCATCACCCTTGCCAGCTGGCGCCTCTGACCCTAACCATTCCCCTATTAAAAGCTTCACTGCACACCACTGCTGTGGGGAGGTGGGGACCTTCAATTTCTGTGACTGATTCACGGGGGCAAGACCTACTGGAGTTAAGTTGCCATGCTCATTAAGTCTGATACTCCTGTGCAGAGCGTGTTTTTGCTAACAAAGAGTTAACTTCAACTTGCACGGTGTGATTTACTGCTGGCTTGCCCCTGACAGTGGCATTGCAGTAACTGTATTCCCCATCTCCCTCAAAAATTAGTAATGAACAGCTGAGAACCCCTCACAGTAGGACAAAATAGAAAACACTTAAGATGCTATGATTTGCTAATGATTGGATTATCCATAAACAGTGAGTGAACCTAGGATAGTAATTCCAGAGAAGGTTAGCTAGTGTTGTAGCAATGCTTGTGCTATTTCCTCATTCATTAAATAACTGTCTCCTTGCAACATCCCTTGACCTCTGCTGCCTGGACCTCAAAGCAACAACTGCCAACTTGTTTTGTTAAATTATAGTTCAATTAATTAATAGGTGCATTTATATCCACCTTTCCTCCAGGGAGCTCTAGATGGAAGTACATTGTTCTCCCCCTCTAAATTTTATCATCACAATAATCCTGTGAGGCAGGCTAGGTTGAGAGACAGTGGTTGGCCCAAAGTCACCCACTGAACTTCATGGCTGAGCTGGGATTTAAGAACATAAGAAGAGCTCCGCTGGATCAGGTCCATCTAGTCCAGCATCCTGTTCTCACAGTGGCCAACCAGATGCCTATGGGAAACCTGCAAGCAAGATCAGAGGGTACAGTAACACTCTCCTCTCCTGTGGTTTTCATCAGAGGTATAGATGACCTGGGATTGCTCAGTTGTTAGAGCATGAGACTCTTAATCTCAGGGTCATGGGTTTGAGCTCTACATTGTGAAAATATCCCTGCTTTGCAGGGGGTGGAACTAGATGACCCTTGTGGGCCCTTCCAACTCTACAATTCTATGATTCTATAGCTGAATTGAACTTCTGCAACTTTTTTGAACTCTGGCCTCCCAGCTCCCAATTTGACAGTGACCACTACTCCACAATGAATCTCATTATACAAAATGAGCCAGTATACAAAATTATGCATTAATTCTTACATTATCTTACCCAGCCATCTTCCTCACCATCTCTTTGGTTCCTTTGTAACCTGCACAAGATGATACAGAGAAATACGACAAGAGCATATAGGTCAGCAAGGCAGTCCTTTTTCTTGAAATTCATTCAGAGCCCCTGGTGTGTTGCGGCTGGAGACTAAATGTGACTAAAACCGAGGAACTTGGAGGAGGGGTTTGGGTGTGGTGTTTTTTTTGGCAGGTGGGAGATCTACTTTTTATTAGTGCCAGCAGCTTCCCAGCTTCTGTTGAGTCAGGTAGGAGGTCACATAAAAATCAACATTCCCAGCTGCTGCTGCTAAAAAAATAACATGCAAGGTTGTCTTGAAGATGCTGAAAACCTCCCCTCTTAGTGCCAGCAGCAGATGGCTGTGATACCAGAACCGACAGAATGAAAGGATAAAAGATAAACAGATTCAGCATCACAACTGGTGGCAAGACACCCTAGTTCATGGAGCCATGCAGCCAGTGTATCGCCAGCTCGCTTTGTGCTTGCATTTTATAGTCCTTTGGAAAACTAAAGAATAGAGATAACGTTGGGGTTTTTTTTTTTGTTTCCTATGTATCAAGGAGCAGAAGGGGGGCAATACTGATGTTCAGCAAAAGGAGAAGCTTTAACAAAAGTTTGAATTCAAGCTGAAGGTTGGAAGGTTCAAGACAGACAAAAGAAAGGACTTCTTTGCAGAGCACATAGTTAAATTGCGGAATTTGCTCCTATACGTTGTCATGATGGCTAGCAGTTTTGGATAGCTTAAAAAGAGAATTGGAGAAATTCATGGACGCTAAGGCTATGACTACTAGCCGTGACAGCAGTGTTCTTCCTCCACTGTTGAAAGCTGCACATTGGAAACCACATGTGGTGAGTGCTATGGGCCCGCAGGTGCTGTTTGCAGGCTTCCTATTAGGGCAACTGGTTTGCCATCCTGAGCTTAGGGTGGTTATTTGCATTCACCTGTGTGTTGCTTTTACACACGACTAATGAAACAAATGAGATGCTTTAGCTGAGATTCCTGTGTTGCAGGGGTTTGCATCCAACTCTACAATTTCTATGATTCTATGATAAACATGATCCAAAATCATCATGCATTTACCAGAAGGTAATGGCCAATTCACAGAGCCAATTACTGGAAAATCCACCTGAAAATCTGGCATGCATCAGCAGTGGCCGGTGGTAGTGCCCTGAGGTCCTCTGTTCAGTCATTTGCATTGCTTGCTGTAAAGGTCAGGTAGGTCATGGGATAGGCACTGGTTGAGACCCTGGGTAGCCACTGCCTGCCAGTCAGAAAAGATAATGCTAGGTCAGGTGGACAACTTTCTGTATGCCTATTTTTCTACATGTTCATGTGGGGTAGCCAATATGATGCCTTTCCACCAGCCTCAACCAGCATGTTCAATGATCAGAGATGATGGGAACTGTAGTCTACAGCATCCGAAAGGCATCACATTGAGTTTTCCATGTTATTATTTGGGCCTAAACAAACATTGGCATTCTGTGTTGGAAAGGGAAGACTTAATATGGGTTGGCCTGCCAAGGGGGAAATAATTTTTTCCCATCAAATGTGTATGTCCAAATCAAATTTGGATGTCCATCACCTTCTTGAATGTGGACACTCATCCTCTACATCATTTCAATGGATTCTGCGAACAAGCATGAGAGGTTATGAATTGTCACAACCCCTCTCATTGAACAGAGATTACCAGCAGCAAGCTGCGGAAATGTTTTTGACCTCAATTAATAAAGGTTAAGAGGGCACATTTATTCTTGCTTTCTCTTTAAAAGCCATCATATATATTCAGGAAAGTTCTTCTCTTAATGCTCGGTCACCCACCATTGCTGTCACTCCATTTTTAATTTTTTTTAAATGGTGAAATGATTATTATTATTATTTTGCTATATGGCTGAGAAACCACTCACATATATCCACCCCCAATATGAAAAAACTAGATCACTCAGCCTCCCAGATCACAATGCTGCTGCTTGCTGTTCCATAGAGGCATTGTCAAATCATTGGTCTCTCTAGCTTAATATTGTCTACCCTGACTGGCAGTGGCTCTCCAGGGATTCAGGCAAGCGTTTCTCCCTGCTTTACATGCAGATGGTAGGGATTGAATTTGGGACTACCTACAGGCAAAGCAGGATGCGGTTGGCGCTGTGGGTTAAACCACAGAGCCTAGGACTTGCTGATCAGAAGGTCGGCAGTTTGAATCCCTGCAATGGGGTGCGCTCCTGTTGCTCGGTCCCAGCTCCTGCCCACCTAGCAGTTTGAAAGCACGACAGAGTGCAAGTAGGTAAATAGGTACCGCTCCACTGGGAAGGTAAACGGCATTTCCGTGTGCTGCTCTGGTTTGCCAGAAGCGGCTTAGTCATGCTGGCCACATGACCCGGAAGCTGTACACCGGCTCCCTTGGCCAGTAAAGCAAGATGAGCACTGCAACCCCAGAGTCAGTCACGACTGGACCTAATGGTCAGGGGTCCCTTTACCTTACAGGCAAAGCAGTAGGTCTGTCACTGAGCTATGGCCCATCTACACTGATACATCATTCTCAACACAGCACCTCCATTATAGCACATTAATTGAATATGGATCTTGATCTTACATTTGTAGCTGAAGGGTTCAACACCACGTCAGACCTGGCATTGCAGGATCAATTTTAGCTGATATGGCCTGATGATGTGGGCAAAGTTCTTGCACGAATGTGATCAACCACATACTGTCTTGGTCTTTGCCCTTCCTGGTTTATTACATCCAGCAGAGAGGGTCTAACTGGATGGGTCCAGGGCACACTAAATATGTCATCCCTTGAGGGTGTAGTGCCTACATCTCTTAAGCAGACTCTAGTGTGGCTGCTCCTTCAAAAGCCTGTCCTGGATACAGTGGTATATAACAACTACCATCTAGTCACAAATTCCCCCCTTTTGTGGAATGCATTGGAGAAGGTTTAATAAAGTAGGGAATCTTTGCCAAAAGCAAGCACATGAGATGAGGAGTTAAGAAAAGGGGTGGATAAACCAGTGCTTGAGCTCATTGCTCATTTCTGCTCCAAGAAACTATAGCTTGCTGGACTGGAAATGTGACTTTTGAACCAGACCCCAGTGTCAAGTTAGTATCTGTGTAAGTGTGTGTGTTTAAAAATACACTAGCATAATTTATAGGGGTTCACATTTGAAAAATTCCAGTCTGCAGCATGAGCAAATTTCCAGATACGGTTTAACAACAGATAATAAGCCTTACAAAACCACTGGGTAAAAACTGGGTGAAGATGCAAGATACATTTTGTGAAAACATTTAGGGTTGCTATCTCACATAGTACAGAGAGAAGGCATGGGTAATTGACCAGTAAGCCAGACTGTATTTCAATATATTTGAGGACTGAAAGATACAAATGAGAGCCATTATTTCCAGTTTTATTCTACTGAACATTCAAATTGTCAGTGCCTTTAGAAACCACGCTTATACAAGAATGCCTAGCCTTCCAAAACTCTCTGTACACCCAATTGCACTGAGATCAGGATTTTTCTCCTTAATCTCTCATTTCTGTGACCATTAAATAGAAGATTTACTTGGGACTTGCTGTGCTCTAATCTTACATAAATTTATGCAGGTGGCAAAATGTCTGCATGATGATTTACCTAAAGTGAAAAATTTAATACTAGAAAAATGCCCATTGTTATGATAAGAGATGTGCATATGGAAGCAGTGTTTCAATATTGTAAGGACCGCTGGAGCATTGGTGTATGCAAAGCATTTTTATTATGCACTCCACACACAGACAGGTTTCACCCGCTGTGGGACCATGATCAGCAAGAGCCTTGCTCAACAACAGGAGGGCAAGACGAGTTTTGCCTTCACTGCAATAGTTTCCCCAGCTTCCTTATCCATATGGGGACAGGAAAGAGGTGCATTTGTAGGCATCACTGAGATGCAAACACTGTTCCATGCTCCTGGTAAGTTTGACCCTTTCCTCATCATCCAGAAACAGATGTACCGTATGTGACAGGGGTTGTGTTGCATCTGTCTCAAAGGAGAAATGAAGGCTCCAGATGAACCTCCTTGAGGAGAACATTCCACAAACAGGAAGATACCACAGAAAAGGCACTTGAAGAAGGGCCTCAGATGATGTACACAGAGTCCAGGTCAGTTTATATGGGGAGAGGTGGTCCGTGAGGTACAGTGGTACCTCGGGTTATGGACGCTTCAGGTTATAGACGCTTCAGGTTACAGACTCTGCTAACCCAGAAATAGTACCTCGGGTTAAGAACTTTGCTTCAGGATGAGAACAGAAATCGTGCGGCGGCAGCGGGAGGCCCCATTAGCTAAAGTGGTACCTCAGGTTAAGAACAGTTTCAGGTTAAGAACGGACCTCCAGAACGAATTAAGTTCTTAACCCGAGGTACCACTGTATTGTGGTCCTGAGCCATTTATGGCTTTATAAGTGAAAACCAGCACTTTGAATTGGGTCCGGAAACTAGTTGGCAGCCAGTGCAGTTGGGCCAGGATTGGTGTAATATGCTCAAGCTGTCTTGTCCCTGTGAGCAATCTGGCTGCTGAAGTACGGGGAAATAGAAACTTTACAGAATAGAAACTTCCTTCTGAAAGAGCTTGGGAGGGGACCCAAAATATTGTATATACATTAAGTTGGAAAATAGGATATTAAGTTGTGGAACTGAAGAGGAAAGGAGCCGTGGAGTCAGAATATCGAAGAGTTGGAATTGAAGAGCTACAAAAATGCTGAACCAGTTTTTAGAGCTGCAGCACTTTCCAATATTAGATCAGAACTAGATGTTTTCCCCTTCACGGGGTGTGAGGTCCATAAGCAGAGCTCTGAGAGCTTTCAGATGAGTAACCCACAAGCACAGCTGACACAGCCCATGTCACAGCCCATGTGCACAGGTATAGCCCTCCAGAGTTTCACCATACTACAACTCCCATCAGACAAAGCTAGCTAGTTCAAGGATGATGGGAATTGTCATCCAGAAAGGTTGCCATAGAATGAGACCTTTAGAATGAGCATGGCCATGAACTCTGGGCTGTCCTGGCATGAGGAGCAGCTGCAATTTTAGACAGGGATCTTTCTCAGCTGCCAGAGGTTGAGCCCGAGAGTTTCTGCATTCTAAGTTCAGGCATCACCCCCCCACACTTACATGCACCCCACTTGCACAAAACTGTGTTTCCGTGGGTCACAATGAAATAAATAGATTGGACTTCCCTTGCTTCAGGCTGCTGCCTGGAAGATGCTTGGGACTGCTGCCCGAGCGAGAGAAGGGCCATGGCATTTTCAAAACCACCAAGCCTTGAAGTTGCTGGAGGAGACTTCCGGGGTCGGCGCCATCGGTAATGGCGGATTTCCTCTAACTGTGAGGGATTCAGCTCTGTGGAAATCGGGTCTTGCCACTACGGCGAAGCGGGGACCCTTCAAAAAACCACAGGCGGGTGAAGCCTGTGATCGTGGGACTCGGCGGGCACCTTCAGCGCCCCTCCAATTTGCAAAGGAACCCAGCTCCGGGCTCCGGAGCGAAACGGGGTGAGCGGCGCGGTGCTGAGAGTCAATTGCTTCTTCCGTGGAGTGAAGCCACACAGCTGTTTCCGGAGAGTGCTGACTTTTTTCCTGTGACAATTCAGCTATCAAAACAACTACCCGTGAGTAGGTTAAAGCTAAAGACTTGAAAATAAGGGAAGAAAATGTTCTAATTTGGCACCGAAGCGGGAAGGCTTAAACAGGAAGTCCGCCTTCCGTTTCTTGTAAACAGATTAAAGCAAATAACTCCTAAGCTAAGACTTGGAAAATCGTTTGAAAAGGACTTAAATCCTAACATCAATACAAGAGATCTCCCTCCCTGAGCTGCAGGAGAGGGGAGGGAAAAGGGAGAAGTATTTTTTCCTGCAAAAAGAGAGGAAAGGAAACAAAGACCACTGCTTAATGCCTGGGAACGGGCTGTCAATGGGCAATAAGATTGCCGCATTGTGAATTGCGCTGTTTATGAACGATGTAACCTTTTGACAGCTAACTCTGCAAGAGAGATACTTTGTTTTGACTGGTCTCTCCGGACTTTAAGGTAACTGTAAATTAACTGAAATTGAAACTGTTGCTTATTTTGTTAAATGGGGGACATGGAAGAATTATTTTAATGCAACAAGTATTGACTGTTACTGTGTCTCCCTAGAGGAACTTTGAAATTGTCACAACTGGCCAGGGAAATTTCCACTTTAAACTGGCCAGGGGAATTTTCCATTTTAAAACAAACTCCGGCCGTGGGATCGACCTTGAGCTTCAGATAAAGTGTTATGGCAGATTCGCTTCAAGAAAAAACAACAAGGTCTGGTAAATCGTGGCAGCAGTGAAGAGCATCAGCATCTGGCCCTTCTGTACCACCAGGGGCAGCATCTGTTCAAGCTAAGTCAAAAGGAATGGCATCTGAAGATGTTTTAGCTTTGGCATAGGTAAAATCAATGAATCTTTGGAAAAACTAAGTAAACAAGTAGCTGAAGCAACAACTAAAATTGATCAAAATACTACAAGCATCAATAACTTGGGACAGAAGGTGAACACTAACACAGAATCTATTGAGAAATTGCTACAGGAATCTACTTTGACCCGAAAGACAGCTGAAGAAGCAAAGGAAAAAGCAGTGGCTGTAGAGGAGAAGATACCACCGATATGTAGGCAACTTGAGGACCACAGGTCAATGTTGTCTATGATTGAATTGAAGAAAAAACAAACAAATTTAAGGATCAGGGCCGTACCTGAACTTGAGAAAGACAACTTAAGTGACTTTCTTATGCAGGAATTTGCAGACTTTTGGAACCTAGATTTAGAGAATCAAGATTTCAAGATAGTAAGTGCTTTCAGGCTTGGAAGAGGGGGAAAAAAGAACAGGGTGAGAGACTGTTTGATTACCCTCCGAACAAAAGAGGAGAGAGATAAAATATTGAGTCTGCATTTTCAGAAGACCTTGGAAATACATCAATAAAGAGTGGAGATATTTAAAGACATTCTGAAATACCTTCTGGATCTTAGATCTAACTACAGAGATCTGGTTGCCCTGTTGAGAAGCAATAGAATTGTTTTCAGGTGGGAATTCCCCCAAGGCCTATCTTTTAGTTTCAAAGGAAGAAAGATAAAAATAAGATCAGTGGATGATAAAGAAAGATTTCTGAAAGACCCCGGAGAAGACCTGCAGAAAGAATCTGGAGAAGAGCCAAGAGCACTAAAACCAGGAATACTAGATATAGCATCACTACCCTTTGGACTGGACAACTCAGAGAAAGTGATACCACCGACAGAACAAGAACAATTACTGGGTGCAGTTGGAGGAAAAGCAAAGTAACTACGCCATGGCTCTGCAACTATTAAGTTGGAACATTAATGGTTTTAATTCCCCGCAGAAAAGGAAAAAAGTCTTTCATTTATTGAAAAAGGAACAATTGGACTTGATTTGTTTACAGGAAACACATGTGATAAGGCTACATAGAAAAGTACTGATCAATAAAAGATTGGGCCAAGAGTTTATTTCATCGGATAAGGTTAAAAAAAGAGGAGTAGTGATTTATGCAAAAGAGAGCCTATCACCGAAATTTATTTTTAAAGATGATCAAGGAAGATTTGTGGCAATTGAAATTCAAATACAAGGAGAGAAATTTTTGATAGTAGGAGTTTATGCACCAAATGAGGGGAAATCTGATTTTTAAAAAAAGTTGCATGAGACATTGCTGGACTATTTGGACTACAACATCATCATGATGGGAGATATGAATGGAGTGGTATCTACCAATATGGACAAGGCACAGAGACAGGTAGTCACTAAGGACGGCAGACTACCAAAAACCTTTTTTGAGATGACTGACAATATGGACTTAATTGACATTTGGAGAACAAAGAATCCCTTGGGTAGAGAGGGAACTTTCTTCTCTGAAGCCAAAATGACATGGACAAGAATTGACCAAATTTGGATAACTAGAGGACTGGCTCCTAAGACTAGAAAAGTGGAAATTTGCCCTAAAACTTGCTCCGACCATAATGCTGTGAAAATGGAGATGAAACTAACACCAATTGGCTCCTTCAGATGGAGGATGAATGACACCTTGTTTAGAGACGAAGAGGTTACCAAGAAGGCCCAAAAAACCTTGAGAGACTATTTTGAGATAAATATGAATACTACTATTGAAAAAAGAGTAATCTGGGACGCAAGCAAAGCAGTTATGAGGGAGTTTCTGATTCAACAGAATGCAATAAAGAAGAGAACTCAAAATGAGAAAAAAGACAAAATTCTGGAGAAAATAAAAGAGGGTGAAAAGAAATTGAGAGCGAAACCAAAGTCACAAGAGATTCTGAGAGAAATAAAGTTATATCAAGTCCAATATATGAAAATGATGAATCAGGAAATAGAATGGAAAATTAAACAGATGAGACAAAGGACATTTGAATCGGCTAATAAATGTGGGAAATTGTTAGCCTGGCAAATGAAAAAAAGACAAAAACTTAACACCATTACAAATTTGGAAGTGGAAGGAAAGAATATACAGAATCCAGTGGAAATTAGAAAATGTTTCCAGAGGTACTTTAAACAGTTTTATACACAAGGGCCACAGAAAGAGATTGATATAGATCAAAATCTCTCAAGAAAACAAGTTAATGTTGAACTATAAAATAACAGAACAGGAGGTAGAAGGTGCCATCCAGAATATGCAGCTGGGCAAATCTCCAGGGCCGGATGGGTTAACTTCAAAATACTATAGATCTTTGAAAGATTGGATAATTCAACCACTAAAGGAAGTTTGTAATGAATTTTTGGAGGGGAAAAAAGCACCAGAGCCGTGGAAGGAAGCTTACATTACACTTATACCGAAAACTGAGTTTGAAAAGACACAACTTAAGAACTACCGCCCCATATCCCTGCTTAACGTGGATTACAATTTTTTTGCAGATATTTTGGCTAAAAGATTAAAAAAAGTATTAGTGGAAGAGATACATAAAGACCAAGTTGGCTTTCTCCCGGGTAGACACCTGTCTGACAACACGAGAAATATAATTAACATTTTGGAAAAACTGCAAGTGAACATTAATACTAAAGCAGTTTTAATATTCATAGATGCGGAGAAAGCTTTTGACAATATTTCTTGGAGTTTTATGAAGAAAAATCTTCAGGGGTTGGGGGTTGGTCAAGGTTTTGAAAATGGTATAGGTGCAATTTATTCAGAACAAAAGGCTAAACTAATTGTTAACAATGTGGTGACAGAGGAATTTAGGATAGAAAAAGGGACACGACAAGGTTGCCCAATTTCCCCATTGCTTTTTATTTCGGTCCAGGAGGTTTTGCTAAATATGATTAGAAGGGACCAACTAATTAAAGGTATACAGGTCGGAGCCAAACAGTACAAATTGAAAGCTTTTGCAGATGATTTAGTACTGACATTACAGGAGCCAGAATCTAGTACTAAAAGAGTATTGGAATTGATTCAAGAATTTGGTCAAGTGGCAGGATTTAAGTTGAACAGGTTAAAAACTAAGGTTCTCGAGAAAAATCTAACACCGATTGAGAAAGAGAGGTTTCAGAAGGAGACAGGCTTAACATTGGTTAAGAAAGTAAAATACCTGGGGGTTAACATGACCGCTAAGAACTTAAATTTATTTAAAGATAATTATGAAAAATGTTGGTCAGAAGTGAAAAGGATCTAGAAATAGGGCCAAATTTGAAGCTTTCCTTGCTAGGCCGTATTGCTGCTATAAAGATGAATGTATTGCCAAGAATGTTGTTTTTGTTTCAATCATTGCAAATTTTGGACAAAATGGACTGCTTCAAGAAGTGGCAGAGAGATATTTCTAGATTCATCTGGCAGGGCAAGAAGCCCAGAATAAAATTTAAAATATTAACCGATGCAAAGGAAAGAGGTGGATTTGCCCTGCCAGACCTTAAACTTTATTATGAATCAGCAGCATTTTGCCGGCTGAAAGAATGGCTGCTTCTTGAGAACACAGACATTTTGGATTTAGAAGGTTTTAATAGCGTTTTTGGGTGGCATGCATCTGTGGTATGACAAGGTTAAAGCACATAAAGCATTTAAAAACCATATTGTCAGGAAAGCATTGTTTAATGTCTGGATAAGATATAAAGACTTACTTGAAAATAAAACCCCAAGGTGGTTATCACCGATGGAAGCGAAGGCTCAGAAAAAGCTCAATATGGAGGCCAAATGGCCGAAATATTGGGAGATTTTGGAACAAGAAGGAGACAAACTGTAATTGCAGAGTTTTGAGAAACTTAAAGATAAAGTGCGAGATTGGCTTCATTATCAAATAAGGGAGGCCTACAATCTGGACAAGAAAATTGGCTTCCAGGTGGAAAAATCAAAATTGGAAACAGAACTGTTAGATCCTAAAACTAAGATACTATCAAGAATGTATAACTTGCTGTTGAAATGGAATACTCAGGATGAAACGGTAAAATCTGCTATGATAAAATGGGCACAAGATGTTGGACATAACATTATGTTTGCTGACTGGGAACAGTTGTGGACCACAGGTATGAAATTTACGGCATGTAATGCCTTAAGAGAGAATATTATGAAAATGATATACAGGTGGTACATGACAGCAGTCAAGCTTACAAAAATCTATCATTTGCCCGACAATAAATGTTGGAAATGTAAAGAAAATGAAGGTACATTCTTTCGCCTTTGGTGGATGTGCCCAAGGATTAAGGCTTTCTGGGAGATGATTTATAATGAAATGAAAAAGGTATTTAAATATACCTTCCTGAAGAAACCAGAGGCCTTTCTCCTGGGCATGGTCGGCCAATTGGTGTTAAAGAAGGATAGAATTTTCTTTATGTATGCTACAACAGCAGCAAGAATACTCATTGCAAAGTATTGGAAGACACAAGATCTACCCACCCTGGAAGAATGGCAGATGAAGGTGATAGACTATATGGAATTGGCGGAAATGACTGGCAGAATCCGAGACCAGGGAGAAGAGTCGGTGGAAGAAGATTGGAAGAAATTTAAAGATTATCTACAGAAACATTGCAAAATTAATGAATGTTAAAATGATGTAGGAATGAAATTAAGTGGTTCTAGCAGCAATGTTAAAAAGGAGTATGTAAAAATGGATTGTTAACAGGTGAAAATGTAAAGCTATAATATATTAAGATAAAGAATTAAGATAAAAACAAAGAGGGAAAGGATTTGCTGAAGTAACCATTTGAACTGGAATACAAAAAAGGGAGGTGTGAGGAGGTCAGGGAAATAAGTGAATGAAAGGCAAGACATGGAAAGATGGATTTACTTTTAATTGTTTTTATTTTTTCTGTATTTTGTATTTTTTGTTTCTTTTTTCTATTTCTATTTTTTTTTACTTTTGTAACTCTTTTTGAAATTCTAATAAATATCATTTTTTTTAAAAAAGATGTTGCTGGAGGAGACTGCAGGGAACCCTCCCAATGCACAAGGGGAGAGGTGCCTCAGCATGGCTTCTAACAGCCTGCTTGTTTGCTCACCTGCCCACCCACCTTCCTGCTTACCTGCCTTTGGCTGGGGCAGCACAAATGTTCCTGCCCATCCATAGCATAGCAGCAACATGATACAGTGGTGGTGGCAGCAATGGGGTTGGTGGTGGGGAGAGGGATACACTTGGTGGTGGTGTCTGCTCTCAGCTGCTCTCCTCGCCCCTTTGCCCTGCTTGCAGCTGGATGCCATGGCTGGGGCATCTTGGCAGCTTTGGGGTGCAACCTGTGCAAGTGGGGGTATATCTGTATAACATCTGCCACTGCACTTTGACTCTCCCCCTGTGAGTCTTCAGTTCCACTGGGTACTGAGGACTCAGATGATTATATGTGAATGGGGGAACTGACCCAAATAGATAAAACATAGAGAACTTGCTTTGATAAAGTCAAATGGGCAAAAAGGTAAATATTTTCTAATATCTAGATATATTTCCACCCCCTGCCCTCTTTCCTCATCTCAGTAATAAAGAAGTATGATAAATTAGATTCAATTTGCATTTTAAGCCAAATTTATCAAATACACATTTTCCAAAGTAATATGAGAATGGAAACACAACCATACTTCAAACTTTGGATTTTGTGATGCAGTCTTCTAAGCAAATATTTTCTACAAATATGAATATATTAGGGGAAGGTATGCCTAAAAGTAAACATGTTAGTGTAAATAACATACAGAATTACATCATATTAAGATAAATTGCTTGCAAAATTGTGTGCAAAATTAGTCAAAGTGGCATCAAAATGTCCTTATGGGGAGAAATTTGCACAAAAATTCTGAAGAATTTTCATGAGGATTTTTTTTTTAAAATCTAAAATGCTATAGAAATATGGAGAACTGAATTTTAGATTGGTAAAATGAGAAACCAAGGCCGTTTTCACATGACACTTTTTTCTCTTTTCACAACTTTCCCCTACTTGTTAAGTTCTGCATTACAGCTGAGTGTTCACATGTCATAAAAGCCACTTCAGAAACTATCGTGGAATATAGTGCAAGCTTATTAGAAAAAACCCACCTGCCTGCGAATGATATGGAAATGAATGCTAAACTTGTGCTGTGTTCCACTATAGTTCCACTCGGTTCTACTATGGTTCTGGAAGAGTTTTTACATTGGATGGAAGCTCTAATATAATGTGGAAATTAACAGTTAGGGGAACATCATGAAAATGGAATAAACTGCCACCTGAATGCAACCGAGGAAACTGAAATTAATAGATCCTTCCATCCCTACCCAGTGATAACCTTGCTATGTTCTGGCTTTGTAGTCCCCTTTGTTCTAACACAATTGTTTTCTCATCAGGATGTTTATGGCATCTTTTTATTTAGCAGAATATTGTTATGCAGTTGAACAAAGCCATCAGATTCTTTTGCGCCTGATAGAGAATGATTACTGTTGCTACTGTTAGCAGAATTACAGCATTAAATGCTCTTTCCGTGGCGTTGGTGCTACTTCCGTATGCAAGCAACAATGGGCAAAAGTACAACACTGAATAAGAATATCATATCAGTCTTTGACTGATTTTAATCTAAGACTGTAAAGCAGCTGTAACAGAAGAAATGGTATCAATACACATCATATTTGCAAACGACTTAGTTCGTTAATTGCTGAAATTTTCAAGGAAACAATAGTTATTTCCTCTGTATGCAGATTTGGGTTACACACTTTAATCCTCAGCTAGTTCCAAACCATTTCCATCACAATACTAGTCTGCAATGCCTGAACAACAATATAGCAGAATAATTCTTTTTCATTCCTCTCTCTTCCCATAGCATCTGGTTTGAATCCTCTGTGCCATCCAAATAAAGATAATAGACATAATCCTGCACAGAGAAAGGTCTCATTAAGACCACAGTGTTATGTAGTTCAGTGTACACAAGGAAATACTAGCCTCGAGGTTGTAACAGTGAGGTCCTGCAGCGTTACTACTTGTAAATATCAGACAAGTACCATCTACTTTGATTTTTCAGTGACTACTGAAGATTAGGTCTTTTAAGTAGAGATCTTACTTGGTCTGTATCTGTATTGGAATTGTTGTTAGATGTTTCAAATTGTTTTTGTGTTTGCAGTATTTGTGTGTTTGCAGCCCTAGGCTCCTTTGAGAGGAAGGGTGGGATATACATAACTAAATAAATATGTGCAACAGACCTAATAAAAATGGGAAAACATTTCCCTGATGAAAATAGGGATGTCCTGTTTAACATGATCACCACCACCATCAATAATAATATTTATAGTCCACCTATCAGACTGGGTTGCCCCAGCCACTCTGGGCAGCTTCCAACATATATAAAAACATAATAAAACACAAAACACTAAAAATTTCCCTATACAGGGCTGCCCTCAGTTGTCTTCTAAGGGTTGTATAGTTACTTATCTCCTTGTCTCGGGGGGTAGCATAACTCCATATCCTCCAACAGTTATCCAATGAAAATAGGAACATCCTACCATACCTCCAACATTTATCCAGTGAAAATTGGGACAACCTAAGGAAATGCAGGACATTCCAGGTTCAAACCAGAAACCAAGATGGCTTCTGTAAATATGGGACTGTCACTGGAAAATAGGGACATGGAGGGTCTGTACTCTTAGTTTTGTGTTTGTGAAACTGGAGGTGGGGTTTCTGGAAGAGTGAATTCTAGAGAGGATCTAGAAAACTCAACTGCAGTGTCTCTCTCTAAGCCTATCTAATGTCTACTGTGTCAGTTTTGATCATTATCAACTTATGTCTCATGGCATAATACTCAATTGACAATATGGAGGATGTGATCGACCAAGGTTGGTACTCAAGGACTAGTTGAAGAGTGGATGGGACAATCTGAATATGAACAGAGGGAGTTTACCCATTCTTAGACAAAACACTACCAACTGATTGCCATAGTATTAGCCAGGCTGTAGTTCCATAAGTGATAAAGAGACACATAAATAATGAGGAAGATACAATAAAAGTAGCAAACAAATATCAATATTGATAACTGTAAACAGAGAAAGGATTCCTAAAAGTACTTCAACTCCTTTCATTATAAAGAAATGGTGGGATAACCTACAGATATCAGAATTCTCTACTCTGCAACAAAGCACAACACACCTTGCAATGTATTTATCAATGCTGGTGAAAATTGGGCCTAAATGTATTCCCTGTGTTACAACAGGAACAGACATCCCTTCATTTCCCCTCCCACCCAAATCACTTCCAATCACTTTTTCAATGGACATGATTACCAAGATGATTAGAAGCTATGCAATCAGTGAGCCATAGAAACAATTTGTGACAGATTTGGCCATTATTGCTGAACATATCCCAATGGAGTTTTCTTTTGCTGATGTGCAATTGTTCGCTTAAAGGCATGCATGGACAAATGCTGCAGACTTAGAGGTAGGGAACCAGTGACTATATGTTGATGGATTACAAATCCTAAGTTTCCTGGCCATTAGAACTCTTGGATGGGGCTGATGAGAGTTGGACTCTAACAAAATTCCTGTTCTAAGAAAATAGCCCATCTTTCATTGATATCCACAGCCAAGCTCATGTAATGTAATGGCGGAGGACTGTACTGAACAGAAATAATTTGCTGTCAGGTCACTGTTGAGAAAACAGAACAGATGGGATACTGAAAGTTATGTAGGTGTAGAACTCATGGAAACTTAGTCCAGCCATGAGTCCACTCCCTCCACCTTCCAGATACCATTGCAGAGGTCATCAGAGAGAAAAGCACTAGCAGTCTGGTACTGGCTCTGGGTAGATATCTAGTTGAGAGCTACCATTGTGGAGATCTCCATAAGGAGATAAGGCAGCAACCCTTTGATTGTGTTTCGATCCAGCTCTATGGCTTGCTGAATTACTATCTTCTGAACTGTAACTAAGATACTGAGTGCCTGAGTTTTCTGTCCCATTTTTTTTTTGCTCCCAATGTCTTTCACATTTATGTCATGTATTTTAGATTGCAAGGCTATAGGCAAGGATTGTCATATTTTCGAAGCATTTTTCAGCAGTGAAAAATATTTAGAACAGATAAATACAAAACAGAAAGGTGTTGTGGGATTGGATCAACCTTCTGTTTCCAACAATGGCCAGCCATTGCCTTTGAAAGCACACAAGTAGATCCTGAAGTAAACAGCAACCTCTAGGATCATACAACAAAAGCTAGATCCCAATAACATTTGGAGGTCTCTCATGGCTACTGTAGGAAATGCTGGCTTAGATGGATTGATGGTCTGACTTTCTATGCCACACCACCAGCAGCCCATCTAGATAAGCCATTTAGATATGTATTGTATAGACAGAGTAAGGATTCCCGCTAGCCCAAGCCAATGTGGCCAGTGGTCAAGGATCATGCTGAAATCCAACAACATTGTGATGGGGGCTGGGACAGGTTCATCATGTCTGTATATACTTACTAGCAATGGCTATCCATTGTTTCAGAAAGGTGTCTTACTTAGCCCTAACTGGACACGCTGAGGATTGAATCTGGTGCCTTTTGCCTGTAATAACACTGACAACAGACTGCTGGATTAGGTCAGTGACCCTTCTAGTCCAGCACCCTGTTTTCACAGTGGCCAATCAGATGCCAATGGGAAACCAGAAACCAGAACATGAGCACAGGAGCATTCATCATGGCTAGTAGCCATTGATAGCCCTTTCCTCCATGAATTTGTCCAATCCTCTTTTAAAGTCATGCATGTTGGTGACTATCGCTGCCTCTTCATGTGCTGCATAAAGAAGTAGTTTCTGTTTTATCTGTCCTAAATCTTCCATCATTCAGCTTCATAGGCTGTCCATGAATTCTTGGGTTATGAGAGAGGGAGAAAAACTTTTCTCTATCCACTTTCTCCATGCCATGCATAATTTCATGAACTTCTATTATGCTGCCTCTTACTCACAATTTCTCTAAACCAAAAACTCCCAGATGTTGCAACCTTTCTTCATTGGGGAGTTGCTCCACCCCCTCAATCATTTTGGTGGCCATTTCTGAACTTTTCCTAACTCTACAATGTCCTTTTAGAGGTGGAGTGACCAGTACGTGCTCTATCACTGAACTGCAGTCCCTGAGCAGGGGAAGCGAGGAACATAAGAAGCTGCCTTTTATTGAGTCAGAACATTGATCTATCCAGCTGAATACTGTCTACACTGACTGCCAATGGCTCTCCAGAGTTTAAGTTAGTGGTCTTCCCCAGCTCTAATTAGAGATGCTGGGGACTGAACCTGGTGCCATTTGCAGATAAAGGAGGCATGCTACCACTGATCTATGACTCTTTCCCCTGCTTGTCCCCAGCTCCTGGTATGCAGAAGTGGAATGCATCGGAACATGGAATTTCCATTTAGCCATCAGAGCCAAATGGCTTCACATCCTAAATGAAAGCATTTACTGTTTGTATTGCATGATTGTGGAAGTTTTTGGTTTCGCCATGCTGCAGGTCCAGCTAACTAACATTCCGAATGGCAGTTCAAATGGGAAAAAGATACTAGACAACCTAAAAGCATTTAGTAGCTGTGTGAAAAAGAGGACATCCCCAAGGTGATAGAATGTTACAGCACTTTCTTCATCTTTTTAGCACTTTTCTAAAGTGCATATGTGTGTTCCATGAAAACACAGTGGAGGGGAAATTCCAATTTGTCCTTTCTTTCCTTGCAGGTGAAATGCATTTAATTTTTTCTGTTCTTTAAGCCAGGCTGTAACCCCAAGAACACTAGGGATGAAGCCCTAATGTGTACAGTGAGAATTTCTTATGAGTAAATATTTTTGGGATTGTGGTGTGAATTTAGTAAACTTGGTAGGTTTTTTTCCTTTTCTCCAAGGTTTACCAAATTGCTTTTCTTTTTACCATACTGTATAAGTCTCAGGAGGAATAAAAACATTTGCCAATCTTTAGCTTCTTCCAACAACTTTGGGAAGTATATCAGAATTAGGGATGTTTGGGCAATTTGACCTTTGGGAGATCTATTATGAATTGACCTGACCCATAACTTCTGGTCTTGTTTATACATAAGGATGGGGGAGAAAGTGGATTCATTTTGCATTTAATGGTAAGCGTACCTAATTCACACTTTCAGAAATAATACATGAACTAAAACACAACAGTTATCTGAATTTTGCAAAATAGTTATCCAGCCAAGTAATGTCCCTAAAAATGTACATACTAGAATAAATTCTGCATATAAAAATAGCATACAAATGCATTATATTTTGGGAAATTTCTTTGCAAATATGTGTGTAATAGGAGAAATTTATACAGAACTTCTGATGAATTTTTATGAGGACTGAAGAACATTTGCATACTTTGTGGAAAATGTAGAGAACTAAATTTAAGGCTAGAAAGACAATGATCTGAGAGAAACTAAAATTGACATGTTCATCCCTCTCTGCTTTCACATTTCCTGAATGTCTGGTGCTGTACTTGGCTATACAAGAAGGTCAAAACAGTTTAAAATGTGTATTTTGATAGAAAACACATTTAAATTTAAAAATGCACCGTCATGGGGATTTTTAATTTTAAAATTCAGATTAAAATGGAAACAGGATGGACCTGATTTATGAGTCAACACTCATAACACAAAATAAGCAGTTCACTTATTTGTCATCCCTAGAATTATTCTCAATCCAAAAATGGAAAAACGGAAGCCGAGAGATTGTAACTTGCTCATTGCCAGCATCGTGAGTCAAAGCATTCTCTACAGTTTGAAAAAGGTTTCCCAGACCAGCTCTACAATTCTGCTTTTGGGCTGACATGAGCGCTCTCTCAATCTTTGTTTCTTTGCAACACAGTTTGCTATGAAAGAATGTTCCTCTCTTAACATTCTAACATCTTTGTCTATATAAAGATGTGACACAGTTTTTGCTTGCCCATTGGAAAGAAAATGCATTTTTTGTTGTGCATTTTTTATTTCCATAGGAGGAGAGTAACTTGTAGCAAGAATTATATGCAGTGTTAAGAATAGCCTCTTTTACATAGTGAGAAAACAACTTTAGCAGTTTGGGTGCCTCTGTCTTTGAGATATTTCAGATGGAATGACAAATGGCTGGATGGTGGCCCAGCTTTGGAAACATTTGGAAGAAACTGATTATCTGGATCCAACGCAGTCTAGTTTCAGACCTGTCCATGGTGCTGAAGCTGCCTTGGTTGCCCTAGGTGATGAAATCCATTGGGAGAAGGACAGGAGGTGGAGAGAAGGCGAGGATGCTAGTGCTGTGCAGGCACACTGATGGAGCTCATTCTCTTTGACCTCTTGGCATCTTTTGATCTGCTGCCTGCAGTATCATTCTGGAATGGCTCAGGGTGATGGTGGGAGTTGGGGGCATTTCCAGAAAGTGCTTATGGGGGTGGTACTGTTTGGCACCATGGGATTTGTCCTGTGTTGCCCTGCAGGGTTCCATCCTGTCCCCCATGCTATTTAGTGCTGGGAGCTGTCACCAGGGGTCTGTAGAGGATACTCAGATCTCTCTCTCTGTCTTCCAAACGTATAAACAGTGTTTAATCCTTTTATCAGATTATGGATACCCTCTCTATTCCAGCCATTTCCTAGCTTTTCTATCTGCCTGTTGGGTTAGTTCATACTCTGCAGAAATATATAAATCATTGGGACATGTGCCATCAAAGACATGGAAGTATTGATTAATTTAATGCCGTTTCAGTTCTCTGTACAACTTTCTGTCACAAAATTTAACTGTGCTTTTAAATGGCTACATGGGCTTTTCATTCCTACCACTGTCTGTATGATTCTCTAGACAAATATTATAAAATGTGGTGAAAAAATGTCACAAAATAGATTCATTTTGTGATTTCAGAATATTGTAAAGCAAGTACTAATTTCACTGACAGGAGCTTCAGCCAGAAAGTGAATGAATGGTCTTCGCCTATGCCCGTTCCCAAAGATAGCTATGAATCTTTGATAGGTGCCATTTTTCTGTAGCAGGGATAGGGATCCTCTGCCCCCTGGGTCTAATCTAGCCTGACAGCCTGTTTGACCCATGAATCCATTTTGGACAAGGCACATCCACCTACCCTACACCTGATACCATGTATCACATCAGGTGAGGGGCAGGTAAAGATATGGCTTGGTTGAAATATGCCTTGTAGACACCACCAAGTGGCAGTGCTTGCAAAGCCCCATCATCAGTGCTTCCTAAGTGCCTGGCAATCAGGTGGTTGCCAACTGGAGCAGTGCTTCTCAAGTATCCAGCTACACGTATCTGGGAAGCTCTGCACAAGGGGCTCTGAAAACTCCTTTGGAAAGACCAAAAACAAAAACAAAAAACCCCTCACCTTTCTCTTTCTGCCTAATAGCTGATAGGTGAAGGCTCCAAACTCACAGACTATGCAACACAGTCACACAGCCAATCTCTCTGGAAAGCAGGATTGCGGTTACTGCTTATGTGCAGATAGGTGGTAACTTCATACCCACTGGATCAGCTGCATGATCAAGTTCCACTGATTCCTGCAGAAAGCAGGCTTGGAGTCACTGCCCACCAGCTGGTAAACGGTAACTCCAAACTTTGGTGGAGCTTTAAAGCAGCCTTATTGAATTACTACTTCTGGGTGTCAAATAATGGCCAAACAAGACTATCTTCAAAGTGATGGTGAGAGAATTCACACAAGAGACATGGTGACAAACGCATCTATCCTCATATCACCCAATAGCGCCACCTAGGTATCTTACCCACTGCAGGGATCCACGAACAGATAGCTTCCCAGGTCTTTCTCACTGGCTTAAGTCTCTCATAATTATTTTCTTGGAGACAAATTTTAGATTAAAAAAGAAGTTGGCTGGTAAGGAAAGCTGACCCCCCCCCCGATCGATCACCTTGACCATCTTTTTGCTCATCTGAGCTTTCTTGTGTTTTTACTAATTGCCAGCAGGGAAGGGGTACCATCATGCACCTGGCTTGCCAGTAATCGGGGCCAGTTATCAGGAGGTGGGGAGGAGGTAAGGATGCTGGGGCTGTGGAGGCACATGGGTGGAGCCAATCTGGCATTTCTGCTAGTGCTCCTGCACAGTGCTGATGTCTCTGCTGCCTTGCCCTTTCCTCTCTTCCTCCTAGTAGTGACTTTGCTGCTGAGACCTCAGGTGCATCTCCCTGCTAGTCAGTAATGTGTGCTCTCCAGTGGTACTTTGAAACCTTCCTCCCCAAACAACCAAACTGAACTGCATGTGTAATCCACCCCTCAGGAAATAACAAGGAAATGAATGGAAGACGTCCTATATTGAGTTGAGAAGAGGCAGATTGGATGGGATTTCACTAGAGGATCTTTGCAGCTTCCCTGAAGTTGGCTCGATGTGTGGTCTTTTCAGTTTGATTCACTTCTGAACCTCTGTATCCGCTGCTGAGGCTGTAGGCAGACCTGGCTGAAATATTCATGATGTGCCCCCCACCCACCATGTAGCAATTTGTTCCTGCAACAGCCTTTCTTCTCTAGGGATGTACTATCCCGGGCAGGAACCCCTCAGTTTTAAGCTACTGCAAGCTGCTGATGTATGATAAGGAAGGCAAGACACTGGCAATGACTTTGCTGCTGAGCTCTTCTCTGGGCCCTGGAGTCAGTTCAAACACTGGTTGGATTCTGAAGCATTTGGAGCAATGATGTATCTTCAAATCACATCCAGTATACAGTGGTACCTCAGGTTAAGTACTTAATTTGTTCCGGAGGTCCATACTTAACCTGAAACTGTTCTTAACCTGAAGCACCACTTTAGCTAATGGGGCCTCCTGCTGCTGTCACGCCGCCGGAGCACAATTTCTGTTCTCATCCTGAAGCAAAGTTCTTAACCTGAAGCACTATTTCTGGGTTAGCGGAGTCTGTAACCTGAAGCGTATGTAACCTGAAGTGTATGTAACCCGAGGTACCACTGTAGTTTAGAATGCACATCTGTTCTTACCCTTACTTGCCTTTGCAATTGGTTACTTTTTAGAGAAAGGAAGTTCCATTAGAAAGCCATGTAGTGAACGCACTAAGAAGGCTGAGCAAGATTCTTTTGATTGCAAGTGAGCCACTTTTTGATCTCCAAATGAATGTCATGGGATCAATTGGGCATATACAGTCATGGCTGCTCCATTAGAATGATTGGGGGCACTGTCTCACCAACCCCAGTCTACCCTCAGCCAGCCTTCACTCCATTTTCTTACCTACAACCAGTCCAGCAGGTTGTAGCTGGCAGCTTCCTATTCCTCAGTTAGAGCATTGCCGTTTTAGACGTAAGCATGGAGGAGGATGGGGACAAAACCAGAGTGGTTTAACAACCAATTCTTCTTCACAGGGGAATTGTAGTTGTGTGAGGGGAATGGGGTCTCCTAACAGCTTTCAGCACCCTTAACAAACTGCTAAAACTTCAGCCCTGTATACCTGAAGGAGTGTCTCCACTTCCATTGTCCAGCCTGGACACTGAGGTCCAGCTCTGAGGGCCTTCTGGCAGTTCCCTCACTGTGAGACGTGAGGTTACAGGGAACCAGGCAGAGGGCTTTTTTGGTAGTGATGTCAACACTGTAGAACACCCTCCCATCAGATGTCAAGGAAATAAATAGCTATGTGATTTTAAAATACATGAAGGCAGCTGTGTTCAGGGAAGTTTTCTGTGTTTGCTGTTGTATTGTGTTTTTACTCTTTTTTGTTGTTGGGAGCTGCCCAGAGTGGCTAGGGCAACCCAGTCAGATGGGCAGCATATAAACAAATTACTACTACTACTACTACTACTACTACTACTAGAGCTCCCATAATTCTTTGGGGGAAACATGGCTGTTAAAGTGGTATCATGCTGCTTAAAATGTATGATGTGGTTGTGGCCTGAGGTTCATGCCCCTTTCAACCTAATGGACCAGCTTCCATTGTCTTCACAGGATTTAAAAAAGACTGTGGGATACAAGGACCAACTTTGTTCCTGAAGAGAGTATCTTCATGGCTGAGTGCTTGCATGTGAGAGCCTGTTGTGGGTGATAAGAATCTTTACTTTGCTCTTTTTCTGCTTCCTTCTGCCTCCTTCAATTAACTCACTGCTGAGTTTGTGTACGGTATGTAAATGTCTCGTCTGTCTCCCTGTCTTCACACAGCACACCAATGTGGTGATTGGCTTCTGTGTAGTTGTCATCTCTTTTCTGCTCTGGAAGAGCTATTCCTGAGGGTGAAAAAGCAGATGGCCGCAAAGCCTTTGAAGAGGGACTCTGTTGACACCACGGAGAGTCACCCAGGCAATGTAATTGCAGCCGTGAGGGCCAGTGAGGTTTGGGCAATGGCAAAAGCTTGATGTTGGCTCTACTTTATGCAAATTGAGGACAGTTGCTAGATAGAAGGAAATGTCTGGATCCCAAAACATATCAACTTAAAAAAACAAAAGCTTTTAAGGCCAAACCACATGTGATATTACGTGCATCTTTGAATCTAGCATGCAGGTTTTTAAAAATGCAAATGGCATCAGCTGGAAGGGCTTACAGTTAGCAGGATCAGAACAGGCATGGGGAGGGAATTTAAATAAAGTTGTGCTGAATCTCCTCCCTCCCAATTTGTGGGGGATAATTAGTCCTCTGTAAAAGGGGGAAGGGATATTCTGTGACCTTTGGGGAGGAAGTGGAAAAATGTGATCATGGGGT
This sequence comes from Podarcis raffonei, assembly GCF_027172205.1. Taxonomy (NCBI): domain Eukaryota; kingdom Metazoa; phylum Chordata; class Lepidosauria; order Squamata; family Lacertidae; genus Podarcis; species Podarcis raffonei. The sequence continues at coordinate 40,129,415 of NC_070621.1, read as the reverse complement.
GGGGGAATTCATACCTTGAATTTCAAAGTGGTTGAGGCTTTCCCTTTTAAGACAGTTCATAAATAAAATATCCCCTCCCCCAATCATTGACACAACTTCAAGCTTCTCATGACATAGCATCATTTCAAGGGCATTTTTTGTGGGTGGTGGGTGGGGAGAGAATGGCCTAAAAAGAAGTGCACTAGCAGCGTTGTCCTACATTTAGCAAATGGAACAAGATAATGCAGGGATGAGGAATCTCAGGATCAGGTGCTAAATGCAGCCCCTGAGGCCTCTCTGTCTGGGCTTTGGGAATCTTGCCAGGTCACCTTGTCTCCCCAGCCAGCTCCTTCTCCTCAGGCTACACCCCTCACTGGCTCGGCTTTGTATCTTCCTTGAGTGTTTTTGCCTGGTAGGAATGTGTCCTTGGACTCATGGTTCTGGATAAGCTGGATGGAGGACAGAGAGGGTTGTGCAAACGTGATTTCTATTCTATCCTCTTTTGTTCTACTACAGTTTGGTATCCACTAAAGCCTATGCTATTTGTCCCACCATCCACTAAGGGGAAAATTAATGTAACTAATTGAATAATTAATTTCAGTACATTTCAGTGCAAGGGAAACATAACAAACAACGCAGAAAATAATGTAGTTCAGTATGAAACATTTGCAGACTGAAACAAAAACAAAAACCCAATCCTAGCAGATCCTGCTCATATTTGCTAGCTTGGTTGAACCTGGAGATGACTGCAGACACTGCTCCCATTTCCATTTCCAATGGAATTCTCTGACATCCCTAAACATGGCTATCTTCAGCTGGGATGAAAAACAGCAAACATTGTTGCTCAAATGGAATCAAAATGTTCCTTTCTTTGTATCTATTTCTGAAAAGACCTTCCCCGTTACTCCTCAAACTTTGCTTACTTCTCTTACTGTTCAGCACATTCCAAACGTGCATTGCAAGACGGACCCGTTATATTTGATTCAACGAGAGACAATTTGAACCCGTGTGCACATTGCAACACCAATGGCATTCAGGGGGTTTATTGCCGTATGTCTTCTGCCATATGCTGTCAGAAGGGGGAACAGAGAGAAGGAATCCTTTGCTTTCTGGGGGAAGAAAAATCTAGTACAGTGGTGCCTCGGGTTACATACGCTTCAGGTTACATATGCTTCAGGTTACACACTCCGCTTACCCAGAAATAGTGCTTCAGGTTAAGAACTTTACTTCAGGATAAGAACAGAAATCGGGCTCCGGCGGCACGGCGGCAGCAGGAGGCCTCATTAGCTAAAGTGGTGCTTCAGGTTAAGAACAGTTTCAGGTTAAGTACGGACCTCTGGAACGAATTAAGTACTTAACCCGAGGTATCACTGTATAAGACTTTACACATCCAAAGGTGGAGTGGAACCAACCTACACACAAGCTTTGGAAAGCCAGTCTGTAGCTCAGAACTGGGGAACCATTTTCAGTCCTGGGACCATATTCCCTGCTGGGTAACCTTACTAGGGCAGATGGGGCCAGAGGCAAAGATGGGTTGTGCTATGAGTGTAAATCTTTGTACACACTTGCACCTCACCCTTCCTGTACTCCACCCAGGCAAGCGGGAAGCATTATCCCCATTCAAGGACATATTCCAGTCAAGCAAAAACATGCATGGGGGAAGCAAACTAGGGTTGAAGAAATGTGTGGCTGAGGAGGGAATGTGGCCTGGGGAGAGTATTCGGGGCAAGATGGAGAGGTTTGGTGGGTTGCATTTGACTTCTGGACCTGAGCTTCCCCACCCATGCTCTATCTGCAACAATGATGACTGGTATCTGAGAGCCCATTTAGACAGTTCTAGTTCCAGCTGCTGAGGGGCAATATGTGCTAATTTCCCCACAAAAATGAGTACGCCCGCTTCCTTCACCCTTACTACTATTGTTGCTGCCCTTTCTCGGCAATTCTTGCCACCTCAAGGTCAAACACAGACAGCCTCCCAAATGGAAAGGACAAGACAGCCTTACCCAGCCTGGTGCTTTCCAGATGTTCTAGAGAACATCTGGAACTCCCATCAACCCCACCCAACATGTGCTGCAAGAAGGTCACAGGCAGTAGGTAGGTGTGTGAGTAGCTTTTAGCTTTGAGAGATGGCTGGAATGGTGGTGGTAATGGGATTCTCTGCACATGGCTGGAGTACCAGTCAAAACCAGTTGCTCCTACAACCACCTGGAACCTTCTTACCACATGGAGCAAGGTTGGGGAACCTGTTGTGAGACTACAGCTCCCATTGACTCTTATGTCTGGGACTGATGGGACCTCCAGAAACCTTTAGATGTCTACAAATTCCCCAAATCTGAGGTAGAGGTTCCACTGCAGGTTCCTGTGTGAACCTGCCTAAATCTCTGATATCTCAGCTCCTCATCTGTGATGCACCACCATTACTTTATTTCATTTATATTTTGCATTTCTATCTCATCTTTCCTCCAAGGGGATCAAGGTAGAGTATACAGTATGTTTCTTCCTTCTCCATTTTATCCTCACAACAACCATGTATGGTAGGCCAGGCCAGGCTGAGAATGAGTGACTGGCCCAAGGTAAGTCAGTGAACTTCACCAGCTGAGTGGAGATTTGAACCCTGGTCTCCCAGGTTATAGTCCAATACCATGTTTTTTAATCTGTTCAGAGTAAGGGGAAATCTGACCCCGCACTGAAATGGCCACTTAGTCACAAAAAGGGATGTAACAGGGCATCATTTCCCATTCCACCCTGTTTTCATTGCACACAGCTTTGTTTCCCTTATGCTGCAGATCATCTTCTACCAAAAGTGGCATTATTTAGCTCAGTGTCCACTGTGGTAAAATTATGTACCTTAGGTAATTTAGATGGCCATTATGTAATTCCATCTCATTCATTTCAATGTAAAGTAAGACCACTCACCTTTCGCGGTGGGCAGCGTTGCGGCCGGGCATCCGGGCTCTCACGGTGATCCGGCTGGAGGGTGGGGGATTGACGCCCCCCTCGCACCAACCCCTGGCCATGTCACACCTGCCCGACCAATCAATGCCCGCATGGTGTGTGGTCATGGGTGTTTTAAAATGTGGCGTGGCCGGGGAGCTTCCCTCTCTTGCCTCCTCGCTAGATTTCCCAACTCACCTGCCCTCTTTTTAAGCCTTGGCATGATATGACTTTGCTATGGACAAACGTTGGTCGCCTTATTGTTGGAGCCAGGTAGGAATTTTTCCACTTGGCGAATTTGGTTTTCGCCTACTTTGTAGTAATCGTCATAACTTTGTAAGGTTAGGCATTGGGTAAGCCTTTGTTGAAGGGACGTGGGTGGCGCTGTGGGTTAAAGCCTCAGCGCCTAGGACTTGCCGATCGAAAGGTTGGCGGTTCGAATCCCCGCGGCGGGGTGCGCTCCCGTTGCTCGGTCCCAGCGCCTGCCAACCTAGCAGTTCGAAAGCACCCCCGGGTGCAAGTAGATAAATAGGGACCGCTTACTAGCGGGAAGGTAAACGGCGTTCCATGTGCTGCGCTGGCTCGCCAGATGCAGCTTGTCACGCTGGCCACGTGACCCGGAAGTGTCTGCGGACAGCGCTGGGCCCCCCGGCCTATAGAGTGAGATGAGCGCACAACCCTAGAGTCTGGCAAGACTGGCCTGTATGGGCAGGGGTACCTTTACCTTTTTAAGCCTTTGTTGAAGGGAGGGGAGGTTGTATCCTCTGCCTCCCACTCCTTGATAAGGGTATCCTGTGGATCCTGTCCTATTTGATGTAAGTCACGGGTGTCAAACACAAGGTCCGCGGGCCAAATCCGGCCCGCCAGACCTCGTCATGTGGCCCATGTAGCCGCCGCCGGCCTTCACCTTTTATTCTCGCTTTTTTTTTGACACAAGAAAGCCGCCTCTTCAGCGCATGCGCGGCAGCCTACAAGCCAGAGAATGTCTGCCCTCTAGCGGCGCCGGCCGTTCTACACAGGAAACCTCCACTTTACATGCATTCAGGAAACCTCCACTTGTTTTTATATTGAGCGCATGCCATCCTGTGATGTGACAGATCCAACGGCTGCCTGAACCCTTCTCTCCTGTACTGTAAGTCCTACAGATACAACTGGCCCTTTGAGGATGACCAAACTGCTGATGCGGCCCCTGATGAATTTGACACCCCTGATGTAAGTCATAGGACTCCTCCTTCTGGTGGTTTACCCTTAATTCAACTCCCTGAAGATGGGCGGAAGTCAAGATATAGCCCTGCTTCAACCAATGCCTAAGCCAAACTGCTCCCATCTGTAACCAATAAAGTTATGGCCTGCTTTAGCCCATTACCTTAAATACTTGCATCTGTGTATTTATTAATCAACAGGGAACTGTGGGGCTATGGGGCTATGGGGCCTTGGCACGCCAACAGTGCAAATTGGGTGGCGGGTGGCATTATCAATTACCTATTGTTTACAAACTGAAAGCAGCAGCAACAGCAAATACTGATACTATTCACTTGGTTTATTTCCTTACTGGATACAAGCTGAATAAGCAAACACTGGGAATCTCTACTCCCATTTACACCCCTAGTCACAGACTGATATCCCAATATGCACCTGTTAACTGACCCTGTCCAAAACGGAACATGACCGGACACACGTACCCTGAAATGTTTGTTATGTATTTCCAAGTTGGAAGATTTGACATTCATTCACCATTCACCATTTGCTACTTGTCTGGGAAGACGAATGAAATATTTCCACACACATAATCACCAGCTTGCCTAACTTAATTGGCTGCTCCAGTTGGCAAAACCAGATGCTTTCCTCTGGGCTGACAATCTCTTCTTCTTCAAAAAAAATCTTGAACTCACCACAAAACAAACAATTCTCCTATGGCTGCGGAAATGACTGCTTTCCCTCTTATTACCATATGGCTCGTACCAGAGTGGCCCATAGAACTTCCCGGTATTGTCTATATGCAAACTTTTTGATATTTTTGTTTACCATTGGTGCTTAACAGTTTGCACCACTGGGGGCCATTTCTAGCAGGAAATCTGACAGGGAAAAATGATCTTTCTATTATCTTGTTCCATGGCTCTAATGAGCAACCTCTCCTTGCATATAAACCATCCATTTATGTTCTTGTTGTCTTCTGTTCCTCTTTTTTTTCGGGTGTGGGGAGTTGCTCAGCAAAATAAAATGGGAGCAGAATCTGGGAATGTGAAAAACAGAAACAAAGAAACAAAACAGTTTTACTTAAGAGATGCTGCAAAATTTTGCAAGGCTCGTTAACTTTGAAACACAGGAGCATTGGAAGCTGCCTTACAAACGTAACACCCTGAATTCATTGGGTAGGGGTGAGCAGAGGTATATATCCATAATTTTCTCTGAGAGTTTTCCTCCATAGACATTGAATCATAAGAACATAAGAGGAATCTTGCTTGATCAGACCAAGCACCCATCTGTTCCATCTTCCTGTTCCCAGTGGCCAACCAGATGCCTGTTGGAATACAAGCAGGATCTGAGTGCAAACAGCATCCTCCCAGGTTGCAAATTGCAGCAACTGGCATTCAGAGGTATACTGCCCCTGATGCTGCAGGTAGGACATAGCCATCATGGCTAGCAGCTACTGATGGCCTCATCACGCATGAATTTGTCTAATCGCCTTTTAAAAGCTATATTTTAAAGCCAGGTTGTTGGCTGTTACTATATTTTGCAGCCGCAAATGCCATAGTTTAATTATGCTTTGTGTGAAGAAGTGCCTCCATAATTTCCATGCATAATCCAGATGACTTACTCTTTGTAGCAGATCTCTGAAAGCAAGTATCATAACCTGATGATTTATCTCAGCTCAGGATCAGTCTGAAGTAGGAAGTGGAAGGGGAGGAGGAGGAGGAGGAGGAGGAGGAGGAGGAGGAAAGTGTGCTTGCCAGAATCCTTTTATGCATTTTAACTACTTTTTTTTTTGCATTAGATTAGAAGTGAAACTGTTGGTTTCATTGTTCCAACATTTCATATCCCATCCTCAATGCCCCATAGCCCTTTTGGAGCTGCATAACCACGACTCAACTATGACGTGGCTGAAATTACAGCAAGCGTTTCCTTTTCACTGACCAGCTGAATGGAAACGGCTGACGTCTACTTAAAGAACCAAAGACAAAAGAAGAGCAAAGGAATTTTCCTTGGCATGAAACAGCATCAGCATTAGAATCTATAATGTTTTAATTTCTTCCTCTGTACATCTTTTGAGCCCTTGAAAGAATGTATTTGCATGTGAATGGGGGAAAAAAACCACTTGAAATTATATTCCTAAGGTTCCTTCGCAGAGGAGCTGCTTTTAAAAATGCTCTAAGGAACTCACTTCATTTTATTGCCTTGCCTTTCTTTCAAAACGAATCCTCAATTACTGACTAAACTGTCTTGCCAGCTAAAATTCTAAGTTAGTCTAAATATTTTATAAAGTTCTGTGAATAGAAAGGAGAAAAATGCTTTTCCAGTTGGGGTAAGCAGTTTCTCTCTCCCCCACCTCCCCATTTTTACTCTTTGCAGTCAGAATAGTTTATGTCATTGATGTTTTTATAGCTTCCTCTCCAGTTGTAAAAGACCACTCCTTCATCTTCTCCAGTCTGACATTATTTTTTTTGAGCTAAACCAAGTAACAGTAAATAGAATTTTACTTTGTACCTCTAAGTAAAAGGTAGCAAATTGCATTTAAATAGAATCAATTTTTTATTCCACCCCCACACACCCCAAGCTCATAATAATCCTCTGACACAATTCCAGATGTTCATTAAAAAAAGATGCACATGTTTTGTTTAGCTCAACAGGGAAGAATTGTATAATAATAAAAAAAGCAGGAATCGTATCATATTTCTGTCTATGGCAATGCTGAGGCATCTTATGAAACGACAGCTATCAGAGGAGCAATCAAAATGCAATCTTGGGCATACTGTATATGAAATCAAAGCAGTAGGAATTTGCAGCAAAAACAGCCGGCATTTTATTTATTGCAAAGACGTTTCAAATGGAAAGATAACCACGACTGGATAAACAAACAGCTTTTAGGCAGCAGATAATGCTGGAGGATGAAAATGTTCAGCTGATGAAACAGGCATCCTATAGGCATGCCAGTTGAGCTCTATTACTCATTTAACAAACATTGAAATAACAACCTGACCTTTTCACCCACTTCAATGGAACCTCCCAAATTTAGCCAAGGTGTCACTTGAGATTTATGGCAAAGGTGCAACAAGAAACAGCCAAGCATGGCTTAAGTGCTTTGCTGTAGAAAGGAAAAATTATTTGTTTTGGTAAATGGCATAGAAATTTTCTGACAATCAAGTGGTATGTACGTTTTTGTGAAATAATAATAATAAATTCCTGTAAGGCCTAATTCACATGTTGCTTGATTTCCTGACATTTGATTATTATTGTACAATCAAGGCTGATTCACACATGTGCAGTCATTTGGTGATGACTTGCATGTGTGAAATGGACCATTATAGAAATAAATGTGATAGACAGAATGTTCATAACATAGGTTGAAGGGAACTGGGTATGTTCAGCCTGTAGAAAAGACAATACAACTGAACTATTGAGGTGGTGGTGATACTTGATATCACTCTTCAAATACCTGAAGGACTGTCATGTAGAAGAGGACAAATATTTCTTCTCTGCTGCCCCACAGGGTAGAACTAGATAAAATAGGTTCAAGGGACAGGGAAGTAGATCTTGCTTGAAGAGCAAAAGGAACCTCTTGATGGGAAGATCTGCAAGGCAATAAAAGCAATAGAAGAAATTACTCAGATCTGTGGTTCTCAACTGGTGGTCAGTGAACCAGGTGGTCCTTGTAACCCATGCAGGGGGTCTGTGGCACATACATGTCAACTGTCCAGGACATCCTGGAGGGGGGGTTTGCTGTCATGTGATTGCAGCTGGACACATGTCTCGCAGGAGACAGTGGCACAGAAAAACATGCATTTTGCGGCAGCGTGCTCTTTTGTGGGTCATGTGACTCACACAGGAGCATAGCCTGGAAGGTGCACATCCTGGTTTTGTGCTAGGACATATTGGAGCGTACGGTGGCACCATTTACATAACAAAAGCTACCACAGCAATACCCACATTTTCAAAATAATGGGGTTCACGGTGATTTCAAGGCAGGATTACTGCAATGCATTCTATGCAGTTTGGGCTTCCCATGTGGAAACTGCAGCTAGTGTAGAAAGCTGTAGCATGGTTGCTGACAGGAGTGACACCCTGTCAGTATATAACACCTCTGGCTCAGAAACCTGTGGTTGCCATTTTGGAAAGTGTGGTTTGTTTTGAAAGTTAGAAGGCCTCTATTCCCCTCATAGAGCTACTCTTTAAAGAGTTCCTTGGGAAGAGGGATTGACTGTTAAGCAACTTTGGAAATTGAAGCTGTGGGAGGGGAATTGGATATATCCTAACACCTTTCATCCCCTCTAGCATACTACAGTTCCCAAGATTCCTTGGGGGAAGTAATGGCAGTTTAATGAGTATAATACTGCTTTAAGTAGTGCTAATAAGGCTTTCATTTTGTTGTACTTATATTTTCATATTTTGTTTTTATGTGTTGTACTGGTGCCCTGGTTTTATTTGTTTTTTTGGGGGGCAGTGAAGGGTGAAGGATAACCTTTTCTTAAAAACTAACAAACAAATAGACTTTTGCTGAATATATGACATTGTCTTACCTTGAATCAGACAATTGTTCCATTAAGCCCAGTCTTCTGTGATTAGCAGCAGCTCTTCTCTTTCAAGAGAAACTTGTTCTCACCCTACTAACAGAGGTCCATTTAACTTGAGATTTCAAATGGAGCATGTCTATGCATTAGGAAGTCAGGCATAATATTTTTTTTTTAGTTCCACTGTGATATTTAATCCATACAAAGCCCTGGTTTACTGCCCTATCTTTGCTTAGCTCTCTCCCTGTGCAAAACTTACAACCTTTCAAGCAGACCCCTGTTGGAATGCAATATATCTTTAGCAGCTGAAGCAAATTTGCGGTTGTGTATGCTATTGATTTTGGTTAATGAAAAGCTTGTTACTATATTTCTTCCCCTTAATGGGTTATGGAAGTTGTTGCTGTTGGTTTTTATAATTACGGCTACAGATTTGTCTCCACAGTTTCATAGCAGGCAAAGGATGAAGCAACATGGTGAGACATGGAAAATAAATCAAGCATTTTATTGGCATTTCCTCTGTGTATGTTTCTGTGAGTGTGCCTATATCTACAAGTTACTTAGATTAATATAATGTGTTGTACATTGGGCTGCCTTTGTAAATGTTCACTTTGTACTTTGCAATGCAAACTGCAAGGCCTGGTGTTTGATGCAAATATATGCATGCATGCATCAAGAAAGCTGCCTCATAATTATTCAGGCCATTGGTCCATCTAGCTCAGTATTGTCTAGAGCACGGGTGTCAGACACAAGGCCCGCGGGCCAAATCCGGCCCGCCAGACCTCGTCATGTGGCCCGTGTAGCCACCGCTGGCCGCCAGCCTTCACCTTTTATTCTCGCTTGTTTTTGGTTTTTTTTGACACAAGAAAGTTTACATGGTGCGGCTCCCTACTCGCCTCCCCCCGTCACTCTTAAGGACGTGGCTGCTGCTTCAAATGTCCCCGTGTCTCTCAACTTGCGCCTTTGTCGTCGGGGGCCGAAGCGAGGCGGGCAGCTGGCTTCTCTCTCCCGCTCACTGCTCAAAAAGAGCAAGCGGAAGGTCAGGTCTCTCCGCGCCGCGGAGGGGGAGTCTTTCTCCTCGGAGAAACTTTTTTATTCCAGCCTTGGATCTTCTCCAGGGATGCTGGATCCCGGCATGCAAACTTGCCCTGCGGGAGGCGTCCTCTTCTCCTCCGCGCTGGATTTCACCAGCCCGGGGCTTCCGTTCCTCTTCATTTCGCCTCCCTCTCCATCTTTGCACAGCCAGCCTTTCCAGGACCTACGATGCCCGTGATCAAGTTGTTCTTTGGAAATATGGGGTGGCTGGTGGGGGGGTGAGTGGGAGAGAGAGAGAGGCGCGCGCGCACACTCCAAACACCCTTAAAATAAATGTAAAGTGGGGGCGGCAATGATGGTGGCCGTGATGGGAGGGGGTTGTGTTCCCTGGCACCCCCTCTGCTCCCCGCCCCCCACTGCCGCCTTCCTCCTCCTCCTCCTCTTGCAATTTCGCGGCAAGCCAAGCGAGGAAGGCGATCTGGCACCCGGTTCTCTATCTCAGCTCCACAAGTTGGACTCCGCGCCCGCGCAGCGGCGCTGGGTGGTTCTCCCCGCCTTCCGGCACATGTCAGTCCCGCTGGCACATTCCTGGGAGGAGATCGGACGCGGCTCCTTGCAGCCCTTCCATCACTCGGTCACACAATTGGGCGGCTCGCTCTCCACCCTGCCAGCAGCTCTGCCTTGATCTCTCCCTCCCGCCTCGGGGAAGGAAAGGAAGAAGCCGGAGATCCAGTTGCAGGCAGCACGCTCGCGCTCTTTCGCCTTTTGCGCTATGCAATGGCACCCCGAGATGGGGGGGGGCAGGAGAATTAGCCAAGGAAAATGAGAGTGCACAAGGCATGTTGATGCTTTCCTGTCAGAGCTCTCTCTCTCTCTCCCCCCCCCCCACATTTTATTTACAGCCCCATGCCGTGTATGTTTACTCAGAAGCCAGCCTCACTTTCTTCGACAGGAGTTTCAAGTAAATGCACATAGGATTGCAGCAATTGTCTCATTAGGGCTCATTATTTGTAACAACTTTGTTTCCTAGTTCTGCTGGATCTCTTAGCGGCCTTTGATACAATCGACCCTAACATCCTTCTGGACCGTCTACATTATTACAAAAAACAGTAATAATTGAATGCAGTGACAATAATTTATGACAATAAAGAGTGGACACATAGTCCTACAGATACAACCGGCCCTTTGAGGGTGACCAAACTGCTGATGCGGCCCCCCGATGAATTTGAGTTTGACACCCCTGGTCTAGAGTGACTGACTGGCAGTGGCTCTCCAAAGTTTTCCAGCCCAGCATGAAGATGTTGGGGACTGAACTTGGCTGCTCCTTTACATTCTGGTTCTATGCTAGGCAACAATCTGATTCTTCTCCCAAGCTTTGTAATGGGTTTTGAGGTTTTGGCTCTTTAGATCTTTACAAACCTATTTGTGTTTCATTTTATTTTATTGTTCAGTCTCTGCTGTATATGTGCTTCATACTGAAATTATATTTTAACCATCTTTTATGTATACTGCCCAGCTAACTTTGGTTATAGACCAGCATAGAATTACTGGGAGTGAATGAATGAATGAATGAATTGCAGAGATGAGTCTACACTTCAGCTTTTCTTAAAGACCTCATGAAAATTCATCAGCATTTGGATGTGAATTTCTTAAGCACACCATTTTCCACAAAGCATTTTATCCTATTATAATGCATCTTTGCATGTTATTTTCACTAATGTATGCATATTTATGAACACTTTTCTGCAGCATATGCATTTTTTTGTACATGTTAGAGTACTGCATTGCAAAATTTGGAGAAGTACAAATTTCAGTTCAGTTCATAAGTTGATTGTTCTAGCCAAAGGCCATGACAAACTTGTATTAAGCAAAAGTATTAATTAAATACAAATAGGCCTTACAAATAGCGGCCTTACAAATAGCGGGGGAGAGAAGGCAAGCAAAATGCGAGGGAGATTGTGAAAGATACAGGAAATTGAATGCAGATTTCCAAAAAATAGCAAGGAGAGACAAGAAGGCCTTCTTAAATGAGCAATGCAAAGAAATAGAGGGAAACAACAGAATGGGAAGAACCAGAGATCTATTCAAGAAAATTGGAGATATGAAAGGAACATTTTGTACAAAGATTACCATAATAAAGGACAAAAGTGGTAAGGACCTAACAGAAGCAGAAGACATCAAGAAGAGGTGGCAAGAAAACACAGAGGAATTATACGAGAAAGATATGGATGGCTCGTACACCCCAGGTAGTGGGGTTGCTGACCTTGAGCCAGACATCCTGGAGAGTGAAGTCAAATGGGCCTTAGAAAGCACTGCAAATAACAAGGCCAGTGGAAGTGATGGTATTCCAACTGAACTATTTAAAATTTTAAAAGATGATGCTGTTAAGGTGCTACACTCAATATGCCAGCAAGTTTGGAAAACTCAGCAGTGGCCAGAGGATTGGAGAAGATCAGTCTACATCCCAATCCCAAAGAAGGGCAGTGCCAAAGAATGCTCCAAGTACTGCACAATTGCACTCATTTCACATGCTAGCAAGTTTATGCTTAAAATTCTATAAGGCAGGCTTAAGTAGTATGTGGATCGAGAACTCCCAGAAGTGCCAGCTGGATTTAGAAGAGGCAGAGGAACCAGAGACCAAATTGCAAACATGCGCTGGATTATGGAGAAAGCTAGAGAGTTCCAGAAAGACATCTACTTCTGCTTCATTGACTATGCAAAAGCCTTTGACTGTGTCGACCACAGCAAACTATGGCAACTTCTTAAAGAAATGGGAGTGCCTGATCACCTCATCTGTCTCCTGAGAAATCTCTATGTGGGACAAGAAGCTACAGTTAGAACTGGATATGGAACAACTGATTGGTTCAAAATTGGGAAAGGAGTACGACAAGGCTGTATATTGTCTCCCTGCTTATTTAACTTATATGCAGAATTCATCATACGAAAGGCTGGGCTGGATGAATCCCTAGCCGGAATTAAGATTGCCGGAAGAAATATCAACAACCTCAGATATGCAGCTGACACAACATTGATCGCAGAAAGTGAGGAGGAATTAAAGAACCTTTTAATGAGGGTGAAAGAGGAGAGCGCAAAATATGGTCTGAAGCTCAACGTCAAAAAAACGAAGATCATGGCCACTGGTCCCATCACCTCCTGGCAAATAGAAGGGGAAGAAATGGAGGCAGTGAGAGATTTTACTTTCTTGGGCTCCATGATCACTGCAGATGGTGACAGCAGTCATGAAATTAAAAGACGCCTGCTTCTTGGGAGAAAAGCAATTACAAACCTAGACAGCATCTTAAAAAGCATCTTAAAAATCACCTTGCCAACAAAGGTCTGTATAGTTAAAGCCATGGTTTTCCCAGTATTGATGTATGGAAGTGAGAGCTGGACCATAAAGAAGGCTGATCGTCGAAGAATTGATGCTTTTGAATTATGGTGCTGGAGGAGACTCTTGAGAGTCCCATGGACTGCAAGAAGATCAAACCTATCCATTCTTAAGGAAATCAGCCCTGAGTGCTCACTGGAAGAACAGATCATGAAGCTGAGGCTCCAATACTTTGGCCACCACATGAGAAAAGAAGACTCCCTGGAAAAGACCCTGATGTTGGGAAAGATTGAGGGCACAAGGAGAAGGGGATGACAGAGGATGAGATGGTTGGACAGTGTTCTCAAAGCTACCAGCATGAATTTGACCAAACTGTGGGAGGCAGTGGAAGACAGGGGTGCCTGGCGTGCTCTGGTCCATGGGGTCATGAAGAGTCGGACATGACTAAACGACAAAACAACAACAACAACAACTTAATTAAATAATACAAAACATACACCCATAATATAAAAATCTGCAAAGACCAAGTTCCTACGCATTAAAACAGTTTCCCTTATGTATCTCTGATAGCATCAATTCTAATGTTATTTTGCCCTTTTAAAATGCAATTTTCCAACATCTATGATGTAAGAGAGAGAAGTTATCAGAGACACCAATGAAGTCAAATCCAGCTTGATTTCAGATTAAACCTCCAAATCACCACAACCATTTATAGCAATTTTATTCAACTCATTTTTCTTGATTTTTATTTTATTTTTTGCAGCCTAGAGGGCTCTGTGTGTAACAAATTTCTTATTGCCATTCAAAAGAAAACAAACCATTTATGGCATGGTGTGCCTGTTTGCTTGTATGAACAAAGGTTTCAGAAAGCAGTATCTTGGGTCTCTATATAAGGGGCAGGCCAACAGATAATGAGTAATGTCTTGCACCCAAGGTTGACCACAAATACAATGTCTGCATATGAGACCTTGTGGTAGTAGCCATCCAAGACTGTTGGGCATCCTTTAGAAATGTTGCTCAAAAAAGGCATTTCTTAAGGGAAATGGTGAGGGTTTGGTCTGATAACCAGCTCTGAAATACTCTGTTCTCAAGGGTGGATACCAAGGGGAAAATCTTGTGTTTCTAATTAGTTGCAGGTCCCTTCTGCATACTATCCAGAAGAGCCAGTCCCTGACACTTGCTCAAGGTCAAAGCAGAGCTAAGTTCTGGAAAATAATAATAGTGTAAAACATTTTGACAGGCTGCTTTCAAGAGCTGGTTATCACCCAATTCCATATAGCAAAGCAGGGGAACACACTCAGTAGGCATAGTAGCAAATTGTAAAACATACTTTAATTGAGCGCAGTCTGCTCTTGCCTTAATTGTCGGCCACCTCTGTGTGAAGAAGCATTGATGAAATTCTAATGAAGTGCAAATTTTGAAGAATGGCTGTGTTTATATTCCAGTGTTGCTCCAGAAAGTGCAGATTAGATGGGTTTGGCTTTTAAATCATTTAGTTATTTATTAAATTTATATACCACCCTTCATTCAAGGATCACAATATAAAAACACAAAAATACATACCGTAATTACAAACAAAACAATAACTATACCCCCCCGACTGTGTTCAGTTGGGCTTAATCCCAGGTAAGTGTGTTTAGAATTGCAGCCCTAATTTAATTGTCAACAGTAAGAAGAAAGGGTCAGTCTACTGGTAGGTTCTCAGAAAGCATTCACTATGTGTTAGTTAGTTTGTGGTTACAATGAATTTTGGAGTCAAAATAGACATACTTCTTTTTCTTAGAAAAACTTAAATTGCATAAGAAACGGATGCTCAAGACGAAATCCATATCTAATTTAGGCCCAAGGAAAATTTGCAGAAACTGAAGTTTGGCAGATCAAGGAGCACTGAGAATAATTAAGCTACATTTTTAAGGGGCACAGTCAGCAACCTATTTGTGCAGGGTCAGGTTTTGGAGGGAAATGCTTTGCACTGACAAATTACTAATTTTTCAGCCTACTTGCAGGCTTTAAAAAAAAATAGACAAACACACACAAAGAAATCTATCTTTCCTCTTGTTCTTTCATGGGCTTCCTGTTTGAATAATCTGATCTTTTGCTTATTCATGGTTTATGGCACCCTTTCTGCAACCTGGTACTTCCAGATGTTTTGGACTGCAACTCCTGTTAGACTGGTGCCTCAGTCAAACATTTCAGGTGAACGCTTGGCAGCAGAGCTGGGTGTACATGCTGGGTCCATACCCAAGGTTTACTTGGCAAGAAGGGAGGTACTTCCTTTCCATCCTTTAGTTGGGGAGTTGCAGCAGACAGCTTGCCCACCTGCTCTGGTGGCTTGAGCGATGCATCTCTACTAGAGATAGTTAAATCCTCACTTGCCTGAATTTTTTGGAATCTGGTCGATTGGTTAAATGTTGGTTTGCAGTTCTTTCAACTTGTTACATTTTAAGAAACATAACCTTTTTTTCCAGTTCTGTCTCATGAGTCTCTTCTTTGGGTGGGTGGGTGGTAATATAAACACAAAGACTGGCATTTTCACCCAATGTTGTGGAATGCTCTCCCTGCTGAAATACAAAGGGTCCCGTTCGTATTGGCATTCTGACAGCTCTTGAAGACACACCTGTGTAGGCAAGCATCCTCCTAAACTTGACCTTCTGATCTCATTGATTTTACTGCTCTTATGGTTATGCTTTCTAACTGGCTTTTTCAGTGCATATTTTAATTAAGGATGTTTTAATGCTTTGATAGAACTGTTTTGCAGTGAGTTTTAATTATTTATGGTTTTTTATAATTGATTTTATTGTTGTAAACTGCTTAGTAGCCATTTTTGCATGGAGGCCATACATAAATGACAAAATTTTAAAAAACCAACTCTCCCAGCCCCTGGTGTTCTGCCTTGGGAGCCATCAAAAGGTCCCAGATTCTGACATCTCTGGGTACGGCGGGGAAAGAATAATGTCTGAAGTGCTAGAGACCTGCTGCTAGTGAGTATGGATGCTATTGTGCTAGATGGTTCAACAGTCTAACTTTGTATAAGGCAGCTTCATGAGTCTGGTGCACCTGCTGCATGTGCAAAAGCCTTCCCATGAAAAGCTTCTGCCTTTTGAGAAGATGAAAACTGACAGGAAATTCTCTGTGCAGTGTCGGAAGGGTGCATTGACACATGCAGGACATCACTTGGTAATGCAGGCATCAAATGGTAAACATGAATGTGAGAACAGGCTTTAAGGGAGGTGCATATGATGCTCTACTTATTAACAGTGGCTAGTTACCGTCTATTAGACTTATTTTTGAGTTTAAGCCATTCTCTAAGATGAAGCAGAACATTAACAATTCTATATAGCAGAAAATTCCATGAATAAACAGTAAAGCTTTATGTACATTATTTAAAAATGCATTTTGAATTTCCTTTGTCTGAATTGCACAGGTTCCCCTCTATCTAAAGGAAAGGTTAAATGTTATTATGTCCCAGCCAACCTTCTTTTCTACGTGGAGCTACCTGTGAAGGTGACTCGGAAATTACAGCTAATCCAAAATGTGGCAGCTAGACTGGTGATTGGGAGTGGCCGTCAGCGTCATATAACACCGGGCCTAAAGGTTCTTCACTGGCTCCCAGTATGTTTCTGAACACAATTCAAAATGCTGGCACTGACCTTTAAAGCCCTAAAGGGCCTAGTATACCTGAAGGAGCATCTCCATCCGCATCATTCAATCCAGACACTGAGGTCCACTTCCAAGGTCTTCTGGCGGTTCCCTCACTGTGAGAAGTAAAGTTACAGGGAACCAGGCAGAGGGCCTTCTCAGTAATGGTGCCCTCCCTGTGGAATGCCCTCCCATCAGATGTCAAGGAGATAAAGAACTACACAACTTTTAGAAGACATCTGAAGGCAGCCCTGTATCAGGAAATTTTTAAATGTTTGACATTTTATTATTTTTATAAACAATTCAGAGAAACATTTTTTTGCCATATATGCTCTGCCTACTTAATGACCTAATGAGAGGAGCACCTCTCCCCAAAACATGCCCCCACTCTAACATTGTAACTATACCAAAACAATTTAAGGACCACCAGAAGGCAGAATCTTTTCAGCCAATCTCTCTGATTAATCAGGATTATAAATACTTTATGACAGTCCTAGGCAACAGGATTAAGGTAATTTTACACAAACTAATAGTGTTCTGATGTGAGCAGAGGCAAGGAGAGGCAAGTCAGGTCAAGGATACATTGGACAGCTCCAGCATGAAATCAGAGCTCAGATGTTGCTTCAGAAACAGTTACTCTCAGATTCAGTCTTATACAGGAGCTGCAGCTCTGACTCATAGAGCCTTCATTGAGAGTGCATTTAAAGAGGGTGCATTCATCTCCAGCAGATGAAGCAGTGGATACTGGCTTTAGTGGCACTTCTCAGATGGAGTCCTGGGTCTCAGGAGGACAATGCAGTGCCTTCTGGCTGCATGGGCTCTGATTCCAGGAGGTTAGGTGTTTCTGGAGCTGGCCCTCAGGTCAATTCCCATACCTGCTCATCCCTTGAAGAAGAGGAGTCTGACCCCAGGGTCATGACACCCACCACTACTTGAAAGAATAAAGGATGATGTTAACAGCAGACAAGCTGAATGTGCTAAAGCGGAGAAGAAGGTCTCGGCAGTACTCTCAAGAGCAAAAGAGAGTTCATTAATATGTGCAAGGAGATTAATGGAACGTCGGCTCTGAAATGGCTGAGTTGTTCAGCTGACTTTAAAATGTGGCACCCAGCAAGAAAAATGGGGGAATTTGTTGACAATTAGGAAGTTTACCAATGGAACCACCGATAGAAGGTGAAGGATGACGCTAGGGGAAATGAATGCTCACGCATCAGCAGGCCTGGCTTTTTCTGCTGCAGAAAGCTTAATGAGTTTGCTGAGCTACCAATAATTGCCTTTGAAAAATCAGGAGTCAGAGAAGTAGCAGTCAGGATCAGAATGATGAGATATGTCTGGTCCAGTGAATGCAGCAGGGACTCCAACTCAGCTGCTGGTAGTGATGGTGCATGACTCTCCTTTGTGCCACACACTTCGAGGTCTGGCCAACAGCAATGAAAAATCACATGATTAAATTATTCTTGGGCTGCACCACTTCAGATTCTATCTCCCATAAACAAAGTTCTTGTGCAATTTTGAAAGCAGGTCACTTTCTCTAGACATTTGAAATATTGAAGGCACAATTGCAGACAATTCCATCAAGAAAGAAAAGTGGGAGGCATCTAAGGATACCAGTGTGGCTGCATAAAGAGCTGACAGATGAACTGAGATTTAAGATGGGCATGTATAAGAAATGGGAAATCACAAAGGAGGAGTATACACAAGTAGCCAACAGTTGCAGGGGGAAAGTCAGGCTGGCTAAAGCTCTGAATTTGCTCAGGCTTGCAAGAGAGGTTAATAGTAGTAGTAGTAGTAGTAATAATAATAAATATATACCTCACTATCTGGCTGGGTTGCCAGATTTCTTTGGCTATGTTCAAAGCAAGAGGAAGATGCAAGCAGGTAGTAGGTCCTCTGTGTAAAGAGGTTGGAAAAATGCTATTGGGTAACAAAAAGAAGGAGGAACTGCTCAACACCTACGTTGCCTCTGTCTTCACCCAAAAGGAAAACAGTGCCCAAACTAGTGATAACAAAGTAAACAATGCAAGAAGGGAGCTGCAGTCTAAAATAGGGAAAGAGGTGGTTAGGAACACCTAGATACTTTAAATGAATTCAGGACTAATGAGCTGCACCCAAGGAGCTGGTAGATGTAATTTCAGATCCTGTGTCTATAATCTTTGTGAATTCTTGGAGAACACTGCCGGCTGAAGGCTGACAAATGTTGTCCCCATCTTCAAAAAAGAAAAAGGGGGGAAAGGGTGGCGGTGGTGGGCAGAAAACCCAGGTAACCACCAATTGATCAGCCTGACATTTATACCATTGAAAGGTAATGAACAGTCAATCTATGAGCATTTAGAAAAAGGATGCTCTGATTACTAAGACGCAGTATGGGTTTCTCAAAAACAAGTTCTGCCAGATGAATCTCATTTTTTAAAAACGAGTTACAAGCTTGGTGGATAAGGGGAACGCTGTGAACATAGTTTATCATGATTTCAGTAAGGCTTTTGACAAACTCAACTATGGTATTCGTGCGAAGAAGCTGGTAAAAGTGGGATTGGTAACTGTTAGGTGGTCTTGTAGCTGATTGACTGACTAAATCCAAAGAGTGCTCACTAATGGCTCATCATCATCCTGGGGGAAAAGTGCAAATAGGGTGCCACAGGGAGAAATGTCAGGTTCTGCACTTGGACAGGGAGAACCAGCTGCACAAATATAAGATGAGGGACACCTGGCTTACTAGCAGTACTTGTTCATTTCCTCATTTCCCCCTTCCACCCCCCTCTGTAATTTCAGAATAATAGGATGAGTCATTAAATTACCTGATTTTTTAAAAAGGTGTTTAATTTTTTCTCCTTCTTGTATGGCTTGGATAAATTCCCTCCTAATAACAACTTGGTAAGTTTCTGTCATCTGTGTTTGCATACAGTGTGCTAAACTCAGAAAGGAATTCCTTTCTCTTGCTTCCTAGAATAGTATTGGTCTGTTGTCCTTAAAAACAGGCAAACCTGTGTATACTCATGAGAGTAAGCCCAGCTAACCTAGTTGGGCTTACTTCTGCATAGGACTGATAATTCTAATATTAAATACCCATGGTGAAAATTGAGGCAGCGTAGAATTTATTCCAGACAAGTTAATGCAAATACTTCTGTCTGTTGCTCTAGCCACCATTGCTATGGCTCTGCCGAATGACAGCATGTGGCCCTTAAAATCTACCCATGCCCCTCACATACATGGTGTTAAATGTAACATCAAAGCATGAATTTGCATTATGTACACAGGCCTGGAGTGAGTTTGAAGCCAAAAGTAACCTGCACTGGATTGATTATTGACTGGTTGAGTGGTTAATTCACTGTTCCTGGATTAATAATGATTTGCAAAGGAAGGACCATCTCTCCATGCAACACTGGTACTTGTTCGCCAACTTTACTAATTTCGACTGGCACAAAAAATGGCTGACTGGCTCAAGAATGCATCTTGGAAGCGTGAACTCACAATGTTCAGCTTGATAATACTGGTTGGGTTTTGGGTTTCCTTTGCCAAAAGTATTTCCACTTTTCTTTACCTTAATTTTTTATTTAAAATGTATAACCTGGAGGCTTTCTAGATGCTGTCAGACAACATCATCTCCAACCATTAGCCATTTAGGCTGGGGGTGATGGAAACTGGAAGTCCAACAACAGCAGAAGGGCTGGAGCTTCCTCACACCTCATCTTAGTAATTCATTGGAGGTAGCCTGCATCTACCAGGAAACTGCTTGACAGGAAGGTGCTGTTGTGCTCAGGTGCTGACCACAGGCTTCCCACTGTCAGTGACAGGCAGAAGTCCAAGGGTTGAGCAGAAGAGGCGGGGGGGGGGAGGATGATCCAGAGAGAGGGACTAGCAGTGTGTGGGGTCCTGTGTCACCTGTGAGGCAGGAGCTGGGGGTAGAGGAAGAGTCCTGGCAGGCAGAAATGGGAGGAGAGGTGACAGGTGAGGGAAGAGCTGCAGGAAGGCTCAGAAGTGGAAGAGAAAGTTCCAGATATCTCTATCCTCTCCCCTGCTATCTCCAAGGACAAAGAAGGGCTTAAAGCAGCAAGAGCAGTTGGAGAACTCACCTGTTGTGGTGGGGAAGTGAAACTCCACATTAGGAATGGGCAGGTGGGTGAGAATAAATATCTACATCGGAATCTGCTGCCCCTGTGGATCCTGCCACCTGAGGCAGTCACCTCGTCATGCCTCATGGGTGGTGTGGCCCCGGAGGTGGGTCTGCTTGGGACACCCCCAGGCATCTGGTTGGCCACTGTGAGAACAGGACGCTAGACTAGATGGGTCATTGGTCTGATCCAATAGGCTCTTCTTATGTTCTTATGCTTGATCATAGGCCATGGTGGCTGGGGCTGGTGGACATCTGGAGCCCATAAATTGGCCAACTGTATGTTCTTACTAAAAGAGGATTAGGCAGATCAATGAAGGGGAAGGCTGCTAGCCATAATGGCTATGTTCTACTCCAACTGTTAAGAGACAGTGTGCCTCTGAATGCCCGTTGCTGGAAACTGTGAGGAGAGTGGTGTTGCACTCGCAGTCTGCTTTTGGGCTTCCCATAAGCACCTGGTTGACCACTGTGAGAACAGAGTGCTAGGCTAGATGGACCTTTGGTCTGTTCCAGCATGTTCTTCTTATGTTTTTATTTAGCAGCACTGAATAAAAAATGGGTGCCCCAGGCTGCTTTTTTCATGGTTTAAAACTGGTTGCGTGTCAAGACCCCGAAGCCACCCGCTCGTTGAGAAATAACACAAACAAGGACACAGATATTAGGCTAATGATATTGGGCAAATTTTGGCCACAAATTTATTGATTACAGAATGTGAGTGGTATTGGCTTAGGCATTGAATGGACCCGACTATATCTGACTCCTGCCCGATGCGCAGGAAGTTCGGTAAGGGTAAACCACTGGAAGGGGGATCCCTGTCGTGTCATGGCCCTAGCCCCACCCCGGGCTTCAGACAAGATCAACACCCCTGGATTCCTTTAACGGAATACGCTTAAGCTTGGAGGGGCAGGTGATGGCCACACCTCTCCTCCCCCATCACAAGGTCAAACAATGCCTAACCACAACCCTAACAAAGTTGTGACGATTGCTACGAGGAAGGCGAAAACCAAGTGGCTGGTGCCAATTTGCCAAGTGGAAAAATTCCTACCAGGCCCCTCAATGGCGACCAACCAAAGTCCATAGCAAGGCCAGCACCTAAAACCTGCAAATTAGGGAGGGAGGGCGGGTGATTGAGGAAGTGAGCTAAAGAGGAAGCTCTCCGGCTTGCGCCTCTGTTTAAAGGGTCCTGGCTACGCCCCCCAGCCAGCGGATTGGCTGGCCGAGCTCTGACATGGCCGGGATCCCCCGGGCAACGGGGACTAAACCCCCCCCGGAGGGGAGTGGGTGGCCATGTGGTCCACCGCAACTTCTCCCCATGGTGAAGTGGAGCGGATTTCCCAATTTCTGCTCCATACACTCCTCTCACCTGACGAAGTTTCTGAAATCCTCGAGCAAAGTGTGAGAAGAGAGGGGAAACAGAGGAAAGGAATGCTAAGGGAAAGCAGGCATGGAAAAGGAGTTGTAGCACCAGGGACTGAGGGAGCATAGCACACCACCCACTTTCAATGCACATTGAACTCATCATTGCATCCCTGCCTGGATGAAGCAACAACAACAAATTAACAAGCAGCAGGGAAACTAAAAGAAAAAGAAAATAAAGGGAGAAGAAGCCAGGCTTCCCAGTGCACCCAGAGACACACAACTGCACCCTATATATTAGTTTGCCTGTCACGTAGGCCACCTCTCTCTTGTAACAGTTTTGATACGCTCATGTTTAACTCAACAGTTGTGATCAATATTGGCTACAAGCATAGATCCATAGCAATCAGTCCACCCCGTACAGCACGTAGCTGCAATGCACAATCCTCTTGGCTCTTTAATTTAAGCCACAGCCAATAGCTCACACCTATTGTTTAAAGTTTATTAAGTGGCAGGGAAATCATAGATATATTTGTGCAGAGCTCCTTAATTTATAAGATGGTATGGTATTGTTCTAAGCCCCTGTGGGCTTAGAACATTCCACAATTCTATTTTTTTAAAGCATTGTGCGAAAGGTGGCAGAATATAGTAGGAACCCTTGGTGTTTATAGGGGGGAAAGCAGCATGGCTTGACCAGCAAAGGTCAGGATGGAAGGCAAGGAGGAACAAAGTGCTTGTGATAGTGTAGATATTCTAATATAAGAGTAGCCAATATGGAACCCTCCAGATGTTGCTGAACTACAACTCCCAGCAGCCCCAGCTAGAATGGTGAGTGGTCAGGAATGAAGAACAGGAATTGGCTACTCCTGTTTTAAGACTGTTACAAGTTTGGTGGGGGTAGGCTGTGTTCCTGAGCCACCTTCTAAGTCCTAGATTCTAATTCCAGCCCAGACTCAATTTCTGGAATACCTAGGTTAAATTCCTGGTGAGGGAATGGGTCTCTAAGTATAGGCCATTAAGTGGCTCCATTCCAGAAAAAAAGGTACTTAGAAAGACAAAGGCCAGAGTAGAGAGTTAAGTGAGCTAGAAGCTAGAAGCTGGCAGGCAGAGCAGTTGGTGAAAGAGCTCTTTCTATTGGAATCCAAGGATGTGGCTATCGGAGAAGGAAGACCCTCCATTGGGTGTTGTATATGTGTGTAAATAAACAATATATCATAAAATCACTGCTGTACCTCATTCTGAACCCTGGGCCAGTGCCTGGAACCCCTGGAATCTTGCACCACTCAGAGACTGGGGTGGTGTGCAACAATACACTATCTCTATGTTTGAAGATTATCCCTTTCTCCAGGTCTGGTCTTGACTGGAAGGATACTGGAATGTCTAAATTGCTGCTATGCTGCTCCCATAAATGATGAGCAGTGCGTGGCAAACATTCACATGGGCCAAGGTTGTGCAGAATATTAGAGAGTATATAATACAAATAAAAAAGAATTCATTTGAGAATCCTTTCTAGCCTTGCCAATCTTTTAAAAAATGCACATTGTTATGGTTGCTGGCTAGCCATTTCTACTGTTAGGCAGATTGCTGGTTCACAGCCCAGAATATTAACTTGCTGTTTCATCAGTGGGAGCTAATACCGTATTTTTTGCCCTATAGGACGCACTTTTCCCCCTCCAAAAATGAAGGTGAAATCTGGGTGCGTCCTATGGGGCAAATGCAGGCTTTCGCTGAAGCTTGGAGAGCGAGAGGGGTCGGTGCGCACCGACTCCTCTCACTCTCCAGGCTTCATGAAGACATCCACAGCCTAGGCAGCCCTGCGGGAGTTCCCGCAGGGATGTCTAGGCTGCGGATAGCAGCCTGCTTCCCAGAGCTTCGGGCGCTCTGCTTTCAGGGCGCCCGGCGCTTCGGGAACACATCCGCAGCCTAGGCAGCCCTGTGGGAGGTCCCGCAGGGATGTCTAGGCTGCAGATAGCAGCCTGCTTCCCGGAGCATCGGGCGCTCTGCTTTCAGGGTGCCCGGCGCTTCGGGAACACATCCGCAGCATGGGGAGCCCTGCAGGAGTTCCCCGCAGGGCTCCCCACGCTGCAGATAGCAGCCTGCCACCCGGCGGGCGGGGCGCCCTGAAACAGAGCACCCTGCGCGCCGGACAGACATCCGCAGTGTGGGGAGCCCTGCAGGAGTTCCCCGCAGGGCTCCCCACGCTGCGGATAGCAGCCTGCCGCCCTGCGCGCGGAACACCCTGAAGCAGAGCGCCCCGCGCACCGGACATACATCCGCAGCGTGGGGAGCCCTGCGGATAGCAGCCTGCCACCCGGCGGGGCGCCCTGATTCAGAGCGCCCCTCGCACTGGGCAGACATCGGCCAGCCCCACAAGCTCGGGGGACAGCAGGGAGGCGCAGCGCCGCCATCCCGCTGTTCCTCGACCTGGTTTGGTTTCTCCGACCTGCTTTTTTGGGGGGAAATAAAGGGGGGAAAATTCCCCTTTATTTCCCCCCCAAAAAACTAGGTGCGTCCTATGGGACGGAGCGTCCTATGGGACGAAAAATACGGTACATGGGCTCTCCTGACATAATACTTTCTGCTGAAGGAGCGGGTAAGCTGTGAATCAGCTGAAAACACTTTACAAGTTCTGATGTGGGGTATGAGATCCACCTATATTGTGGGAGTGCCTCCTATTTGCCTCCACATATGCTCTAAAAGGTAAAGGACCCCTGGATGGTTACATCCAGTCAAAGGTGACTATGGGCTGTGGTGTACTTCTCGCTTTCAGGCCAAGGGAGCTGCCGTTTGTCCCCAGACAGCTTTCAGGGTCATGTGGACAGCATGACTAAACCGCTTCTGGCGCAACGGGACACCATGATGGAAACCAGAGCGCATGGAAATGCCATTTACCTTCCCATCATAGTGGTACCTATTTATCTACTTGCACTGGTATGCTTTCAAACTGCTAGGTTGGCAGGAGCTGGGGCAGAGAAACGGGAGCTCACCCTGTCATGGGGATTTAAACCACCGGCCTTCTGATCGGGAGGCCCAAGAGGCTCAATGGTTTAGACCACAGCGCCATCTGCGTCCCATACTTATGCTCTACCCCGAAGTCCAGTTCCAAGGGCCTTATGGCAGTTCCCTTATTGCAAGAAGTGAGGTTACAAGGAATCGGGCAGAGGGCCTTCTCCATAGCTGCACCCACCCTGTGGAATGTCCTCCCATCAGATGTCAAGGAAATAGAGAACTATCTGACTTTTAGAAGACATTGGAAAGCAGCCCTGTATAGGGAAGCTTTTAATGTTTGATGTTTTGCTGTGTTTGATGTTTTAATTTTTTGGAAGCCACCCAGAGTGGCTGGGGAAACCCAGCTAAGTGAATAGCATATAGAGGAAAAAAAATATTCTTATCGTTATTACTTGCAAATAAAACATATATTATTTAAACACCATGCACTTCCAGGGATCTCTTCTCAAAGAGGAATCCAAACCAGAGGTGCTACCACTGGATCAGGATTTCTGTTCACTCAGAGGCCAACTAGATGCCTATGGAAAGCCCACAAGCAGGACATAAGTGCAACAGTGCTCTCATGAGGAGTTGGCAACAACATTCCTACCATATGCAATTCAGTGCTATCTTCTTGCTGCTTTCCCCTCCTGGCTCTATGTTGTTGAATCTCTATCTAACCTCCCGTTTATGAGTAATTGCAGATTGCAACACTGCTTCCTTTTACCACCACCATGTGCATTAGAATTCACTGCATGTGGAATGTTGCTTCCCAAGGAGTCAAGAGGGGCAACAGAAAAACACACATTTGCGAGTTTTCAAACAGCAGTTTGGCCCATGATGTTTTGAAGAGAGAGGCTTTCCCACCAGCAGTCATTTGAGGATTTGTTTTTGACTGCTCTGCGGGCAGCTTGTAAACACCACCAGCAGCACCACACAGCATATGGAATGGCACTGATTAGTTTTCTGCTGGGAAGTGCTCACTCCAGTCTTTCTTCAGTAGAAGGCTGCCATTTTATGTGTGCTTCCACCAGCTACCTTCAATAGTCCTGTGAAATGTACAGCTACTCTGATCCCTCAATGGGTTGCCTTTACTCTAGAATCCAGCTGTTTCGGCTGCCAAGTTTCCTAGTGCTATGCTTTTATGTCATCATGGTTCATTTGTACTGGATGTTTAGTAGGCTTGCTGCATTGACTTATATACGTGCCACAAATGGACCCAGAATTGCTTCTGTGTCAAGCTTCCCTTAAAATCTGCCAGTGCAGAAAGAGAGCAATTTATGGCTGCGCAAAGATGAATATGCTAATGAACTCGACATATGTCAAATCCTCTCCCATTTTGCAGTCTGTTTTATCTGCGTGGCTTTTGAGTTCTCCGAATTACTCAAAACCCGCACATGAGTGCTCGGGCAGATTAAATTCTGGTATCTCGTCTGTGTGAGATCCTTTATCACTGCAATTTCCAAATGCACAGATGCCTTGGAGATGCTGAGTTTAATTTAATGATTGAAAGGATACGTGGGAATTGGCTCGGAGCAAGGAGAAGGGAAGGAAGCGGTCTGGGGGCGGGAGCAGGATGGAGTCAAACTACATGCTGCCAAACTGAGAAGCTGCCTTTGCTGTAAGGTTGCCAGATCAGCAACCTGGAAAATCATTTGGGCCTTTAATTCAGGAGATACAGGCAGTAGTGGGGATGAAGGGGAAATTTGGTTCAGTTCACCTGCTTAAGTTGCTCTTCCTGATATTATATGTGAAGTGAAACACAAGTATCCTTTGAAATATGTACTTCTCGGAATTTTGCAATGTCGAGTAATGTGTACAAAAATGCACTTACGGGGGCAAAATGTTCATTAAATTCATATGTTGATGAAAACATCGTTCAAAACTGCATTGTATTCAGGAAAAATTCCTTTGAAACTGTGTATATTAGGCTAAATCGCTTTCAAAATGTGTGTATTAGGAGGAATTTACACTTAAATGCTGTTGATTTTTTAAAAAGATATATTTTGGATTACAACACCCATTTGCCCCAGCCTGCCTCTTATAAACACCCTATAGCAGCCTTCCCCAAACTTGTTTCATCCAGATGTTTTTCGATTATAACCTTTTCATATTGTTGTAAATTGCCCAGGGAACCTTATGGTGAAGGGCGGGTAAGAAATCCTATGTATAAATATATATGACCGGAATTCTGTTGGTTTGGCTGATTCTGGTGGTTGTGTTGGCTGCTAACACTTTCTTGTTGAACACAAGGAAGAATCTGCCCTTGTCCCATGAGGGTACCCTAGTGGCTGAAGCCAGAAAAAGCATAGGATGAAACCTACATTTCCCCTGCCATTCTAGTTCTTAAATTTTCTTTCCAGTGGCCAATGCTTAGATGAGTTCTTTGCTTTAAGGAAAGCCTATTTGCATTCCTCATCACTGTGGTCAGCCTTCCATGTGGGATATCTGATATTGAAAGAAGTCTAGAGTACCATAAAGCAGTCCTTGGAGCCAGATAAAGCTTGCAGGTGCTGCTGTTTCCACTTTCCAGAAATCTGCTGCAAGATCCATAGGCACGCAAACAACGATGCTCTGAAAGAAGCCAGTGCTATTTACTGTTCATATTTTAATTGTAGCAGAGTGGGCTAATTGCCCTATTTTGCTATTTAGCACTGTAAATATGCCATCCAATTTGGCTTTTGAATGCCATTGACAGAGCCCTGCCAGCAACAGTTTTCGTTTCAGGAAGAAAACAAAAACAAAAACAATAAAAATAAAAATAATAAAATTAACCAAGAGCCAGCTGCCTCTGAGCAAGCTTGTATTATTCCCTTAATGTGGTTTTCAGCCATTGATACATTCACCTCCAGTGCATTTCCTCGCTGCATCTCTTTCTTTCACATCAAAGGACACTTGAGAAAATTATCCCCAAATGTGTACATGGCGAGTTGTAAACGGACTCCTTGGTGGAGAATAATGAAGTTGAAAAGATGTTCTTTTCACTGATTCTACTGATGATTGATCTAGGCTTCTCTTCTTCTGATGCTGCTGCATGATTTTCCTTTAATCTTGTATAAAGCAGCTGCTCTTCTCTGGTGCATTTTTCATTCCATTGAGCTTAGATCCAACCTCTTCTCCCCCTTGAAGGTCACCAGGAGAGAGAAGAAGGAAAAGTTAGCCGATGTAAATATTTCTTGAATTGAGACCCATTGCATCCTTGACCTGGGCTTCAATGCTTATCTAATGTTTCAAAGCATCTTCCAAAAGTCTAAGGTCATTCTCTTTCCTTTCTTTCTCCAAACTGCTCCCTAAGAATCCATTTTACTTTGATATGGGTTCAGAATCATGATCACTAAATAACATCTCAGGCATAAGAAAGATAGAAAGAGAGTATGCTACCATTGCTGATTCCCCCTAAGTCTGTACAGTATCATCCATTCTGTTCCCAATATACAGGTGTGAATGCCATTCTTTATATAGCCAAAATGGTACCACCCGTACTTGCAAGTTAGGATTTTTGAAGCTGCATGTTGTTGTTGTTGTTTAGTTGTGTCCGACTCTTCGTGACCCCATGGACCAGAGCACGCCAGGCACTCCTGTCTTCCACTGCCTCCCGCAGTTTGGTCAAACTCATGCTGGTAGCTTCAAGAACACTGTCCAACCATCTCGTCCTCTGTCGTCCCCTTCTTCTTGTGCCCTCCATCTTTCCCAACATCAGGGTCTTTTCCAGGGAGTCTTCTCTTCTCATGAGGTGGCCAAAGCATTGGAGCCTCAGCTTCAGGATCTGTCCTTCCAGTGAGCACTCAGGGCTGATTTCCTTCAGAATGGATAGGTTTGATCTTCTTGCAGTCCATGGGACTCTCAAGAGTCTCCTCTAGCACCATAACACAAAAGCATTAATTCTTTGATGATCAGCCTTCTTGATGGTCCATCTCTCACTTCCATACATCACTACTGGGAAAACCATAGTTTTAACTATACGGACCTTTGTTGGCAAGGTGATGTCTCTGCTTTTTAAGATGCTGTCTAGGTTTGTCATTGCTTTTCTCCCAAGAAGCAGGCGTCTTTTAATTTCATGACTGCTGTCACCATCTGCAGTGATCATGGAGCCCAAGAAAGTAAAATCTCTCACTGCCTCCATTTCTTCCCCTTCTGTTTGCCAGGAGGTGATGGGCCCAGTGGCCATGATCTTCATTTTTTTGATGTTGAGCTTCAGACCATATTTTGCGCTCTCCTCTTTCACCCTCATTAAAAGGTTCTTTAATTCCTCCTCACTTTCTGCCATCAAGGTTGTGTCATCTGCATATCTGAGGTTGTTGATATTTCTTCCGGCAATCTTAATTCCGGTTTGGGATTCATCTAGCCCAGCCTTTTGCATGATGAATTCTGCATATAAGTTAAATAAGCAGGGAGACAATATACAGCCTTGTCATACTCCTTTCCCAATTTTGAACCAATCAGTTGTTCCATATCCAGTTCTAACTGTAGCTTCTTGTCCCACATAGAGATTTCTCAGGAGACAGATGAGGTGCTGCATGTAGATACCGGAAATGAACTCGAGAAAAAGAACTCAGGTTTCACCCCATTGCAATCCATCAGATGATGGGTTAAATGCACCACACTTTCTTTAGGTTGTGCCCATTATGCCTTTTAAACAGTACCTGTATGCATCTACTTTTGAGAATGTGAGAGAGTCATAGGAATGTTATCACAAAAGCAGTAAAAGAAGAAGCAAATTCACTTGTAACTTGGTTAACCTGAAGTCGACATCTTTCGCTCACATGGCACTTGACAACCAAATGTGTTGTCTGTCAAATCTTGATTCAGGCGCCAGAGGTAACTGATGAGTAGTGAAGGTACCATTCAATTAAAGGGCTTCTAATAGAGGCCTGCAGATCTTTTGATCCAGGCACTAGTTGCAGTCAGATAGTGTAAAAGAAACTTCAGTTGCTTTGGTTTATTTTAAAATGGCATTTTTCTTAGGATTCTGGGTATGTTTCTTCTTTATATTCTGGCAGCAATGAGAAGAAATAGTAAACTCCAGCTTCTTTACATGGTGGCTGTGTGGAGCAATAGACTTTTCATGCTAACATCCTGCGATGTAACAGATGACACAACCTTTACAACAGGATTTTGGGGCTGAGGAAGGGATCTCGTAGGACGTGGGTGAGGAACCTTTTTGGCACAGATCTTTATGCCCTCCCACCCCCATGGGCTAACTGTGAGAGGTGAGTGGGACCACCACCTGTCAATAATCTGCATAATAATGACATTTGCTGATTGACAGATGGGAGGGAAGAGGGAAATATCTAAATTTATCTGGCAAGGACGAAGACCAAGAATAAAACACACACTGCTTATTGATATCAAAGAGAGGGGTGGATTCAGATTGTCTGACTTAAAACTTTACTATGATGAAGCCTGCCTCTCCTGGATTAAGGATTGGTGCTTACTTAAGAACACAGACGTATTCGATTTGGAGGGGCATGACAACTGCTTCAGTTGGCATGCATATTTAAATTATGATAAGACCAAAATACATAAAGGTTTTCTAAACCACATAGTAAGAAATGCGTTGTATAAGGTACGGGCAAAATATAAGGGTTTGTTGGAACCCAAAACCCCACCATGGATATCACCTTTGGAGGTGAAGGCAGTTAAGACGAAGAACATGAAAGGCTGGATGAAGTATAACTCTTTATAAATAGAGGAAGGGGATCAATTAAAACTTAAGAAATATGATGAAATTAAAGATAAGCTCTCTGCATGGTTACAATACCACCAACTTTTTGAGATATTCAGACAAGACAAAAAAAAAAGGTTTCGCTACTGAACCCTCTAAATTGGAAAGAGAATTGTTAAATAATAAAACCAAGATAATCTCAAAGATGTACCGACTCCTGCTTGACTGGGAAGTCAAGGAGAAGGTGAAGACAGTAATGATTAAATGGGCCCAGGATATTGGCCATATCATTCTGATGAGCGAATGGGAAACTCTTTGGAAAGCAAATATGAAGTTTACAGCATGTTATGTGGCGCTGTGGGTTAAACCACAGTGCCTAGGACTTGCTGATCAGAAGGTCGGCGGTTCGAGTCCCCGCAACGGGGTGAGCTCCTGTTGCTCGGTCCCAGCTCCTGCCCACCTAGCAGTTCGAAAGCACGTCAAAGTGCAAGTAGATAAATAGGTACGACTCTGGAAGGAAGGTAAACAGCGTTTCCGTGCGCTGCTCTGGTTCGCTAGAAGCGGCTTAGTCATGCTGGCCACATGACCTGGAAGCTGTACGCCGGCTCCCTAGGCCAATAAAGCTAGATGAGCGCCGCAATCCCAGAGTCGGCCACGACTGGACCTAATGGTCAGGGGTCCCTTTACCTTTTTTATACCATCAAGGAAAACCTAATGAAGATGCAGTTCAGATGGTATCTCACTCCATCAAAGCTTTCAAAGATGTATAAAAATGTCTCAAACAAATGCTGGTGATGTGGGGAAAGTGCATGTCCACATGTGGTGGACATGCAGGAAAATCAAAGAGTTTTGGAATCTTATTTATGATTAAATGAAAAAGATTTTTAAATTAGCATTCATAAAAAAACCAGAAGCTTTCCTGCTTGGAATCGTTACCAGAGACATACCAAAAAATGCAAAAGAAATTTTTTTATACACAACAGTGGCCACTCAAACGTTAATCGTGATGAACTGGAAAAGGGAAAGGGTTCCAACAAGATTGGAATGGCAGAATAAATTACTAGAATATGCACAAATAGCACAATTGACTAATCGGTTGAGATGTAACACAAAACAATCATTTATTAAAAAATGGGACATGTTTAAGAGATATTTACAAAAATATAACAGTGGTGTGACATCTACGGCTGCATTTGAATGACCTCTGTATAAATTAATAAAGAAATATGGAAAATTGGTACGATACGTTGTAAGAATGTATTAGAAAATATGAAAAGATGAGGGTAATAATCATATATACATTTGATATTAGAAACTTTAAATGCACCGGGAGTTGAATGGGAAGTCTATCACACATTAGTAAGAATTTTGAACAAAAGAGACCGTATAAGATTGAATCAATTTTCATTTGTATATTTACATAAGATTACTTACACAATATTGTTTTTGGTTTATATAAGTTTGTTTTTGTTATGTATGAAACTTAATAAAGCATGGAAAACTTTTTTTTTTTTTAAAAAAAGACCTGTGGGTGGGACAGCTAGTGGGGATGATGAGAGATATTGGCCAATCAGGATTGAAATCCCGCCCATCAGCTCATGTGCATTTCTGTGCCACATTGATTGTGCTCAACTA
The DNA here is from genome assembly GCF_027172205.1 of Podarcis raffonei. NCBI lineage: Eukaryota > Metazoa > Chordata > Lepidosauria > Squamata > Lacertidae > Podarcis > Podarcis raffonei. Next base: position 40,097,025 of record NC_070621.1, on the reverse strand, counting down.
TCCATTGTAACAAGGTATCACGAGGTTATAGAACTGAAATGTTAGTATATTTTACTGCCTTCCTTTTTACATTTATTTCATTGGTTTTGCTTATCGCCCAACCCTCAATGGCTTTATATTCATTTAAGCGGCACTGAATGCCATATGATAAAGTGGATATCTATCTATATACCTACCTTCTAATCCCCATTCCTAATTGTAACCATTGTATGTGAAATGTACATTTATCCACATTCATCACTCACTCTCTACCAGGACCTTTAAGGTCTAAACCCAGGAACACCATTGGGTGCAGCTGCCCTGTGTGGTATAATCTCAGAACTGCAGGCTGGAACATCTTATTAGTGAAGCCCTCTCAGGCTGTATCTCCTAGAAGGGAAGGGTTATAAAAGCCTTCCCATTTTGGCTGGGCTCCCATCTGAGCAACCATAGCTTTCTGACTATGGTGTTCTTCCTTCTGCTTCTTGGCTCTTGACTCCATAACTGAATTTTTGGCTCCTGGCTTTAGTTCCTGGTTCCTGTTTTTGTCCATGCTTTGGGAGCTTCCCATCCTGTCTGCTGTAATGTGATCTATGTGGGCTTGCCCCCTTGGCTATGGTCTAGAGACTGCAGCCATTGAGTAAGTTGGTCAGCCCAATGCACCCATATGTCAACAGTCCCGAAAGCATTGTGCTGGCTGATAGTGTTTGCAGCCCTGGGCTCCTTTGGGATGACCAGCAGGATATAAATTGTAATAATAATAATAATAATAATAATAATAATAATAATAGGAAGTTTGAAGTCTCTTTGGGTATATAACTCTGTTGCGTATGTAACTCTGTAGAATGTACATGGCTCATGTACACTGATTGCATGACACACATGCCCTGCTTTAACTAAGGCTGCAACACTAGCCCCTTACCTAGGAGTAAACTCCATAGAATTCTGAGACTTCTGAGTAGGCATACAAAGGATTTCACTGTAAATGTGCAAAACAGCTGACTTTTTGCACTTAAGAAATGGATTATGCTAAATAAATGGGAACTTTGATAGCAATTGTGATGGTCATTTTTACTTAATAATACAGTGCTTGATTTGCTTGTATCCTCAGAGTTAAAATAGTGTTAGCAATTCTAGCAAATATGCAGAACTCAGTCATTTTTTACAGTTTTATATAACAACTTTCAAGGTGCAGAGAAAGTGATTTAATAGCTTAACAGCATCTCTACTTTTCTTTTTATCAGTATTGATTTTCCTGTAATGGATGTGTTTAAGATTAATCTCTTTTGCATGGCATCAGATTATAATTTTGTTAATGTTTCTAAATAATTCATAATGACTTGTTTGAGGAATTTGGATAAACAGCCATTTAAGATTAATAAAATTATAATCCGACACAGTGCAAAAGGAAATTAATCTTAAATGGATATTTATCCAATTTCCTAACACAAATCATTATGAGTTATTGAGAGACATTAATAACATTATAATATGATGCAGGACGGGGAAAAGAAATGTTTTTCAATAATCCATAATGACTTGCATTAAGAATTTCAATAAATACCTTTCACCCATGTTGGATAGTTTGGTTAATTTTATATTGAAATATATGTCATATTTACATTTTTGGTTCCTATTAAAAAGATTATTTTTCTTTGTATTAGGAGATCATTTCAAATTTTACAATACACTTATGAAGCTATTAATTTTCCTGTCAAGTATAGGCCTCGGATACAGTTTAAAAGAGGTGGTCTAATGGGGATGTCTCTAATGCAATTTCACATATAACTTAATGAAGCATGTAAACCGTGTCTCCTCTATTAAATACACATAGCATATGGTCACATCTTGCTTACGGGGTGTGAAAAAAACTATTTCCTAATCGGCTTAAAGATGGAGAGGATCTTCAAGGTTATGCAGATTAACTACGAAACCTCAGAGCTCAAAAAAAAAACTAAAAAGAAAATGCCACTCAGCTGCACTTTGATTTCCAGCTTTTACTTCTTTTTCTTCTTCTTTCAGGTGAAGTTCAAAAGTATTGAGTAGCATTAGGAAGCTAAACAGGGAGGTTAAAGAATAAACAGAATTCTGAGTATGTAGACTTTATACTTGAGGGTTAAGGAACCAGGGTTGAACTAATCATAGCAACAGAGGACTGGCCATGGTTTGGAACTATAGGTAACCATAAGCAAGGTCCCTCCAGAGATTGTTGGATTCCAACTCCTATCATCCCTGCCCACTGGACTTGCTAGCTGGGGCTGATGGAGTTGGAGGCCAGCAACCTCTGGACGGTACCACTTTGGCTACCCTGACTTTACATCTCTGGGGTTGCTGCATTTGCAATAGGAGCTGACTGAAAACTAGCAATTTATTCTGCCATCCTATGATCCCTGAGAAGGTATTCCAGGGGCTGGAGGATTTATCAGGTGTCTTGCTGAAGGTGGAGAGCAGGGCTTTTTCCCCCTAGAAAAGAGGTGCTGGAACTTGTTGACCTTTTGAAGATGGCAACTTCCGCCTCTGCTGTGCTGCCCCAATTGCCATGCTTCCTGCAGTTTCCGCCATGCAGCCCTCCGACTCTGTCATGCAGCCCCGAATGGCACCGCAACACTACAGAGGTGCTGGAACTCAGTTCCGGTGAGTTCTGGCTGAAAAAAAAGCCCTGGTGCAGAGAGAAGTCTACCCTCCAAAAGGGAAATATGACCTCATGGGGTTCTGCCTGTGGGGAGAGTTATGCAGAAATGAGACATAACAGACTTATAAGTGAATATACTGTGGATGGCTAGGCTGATTCCAGCAGTCTGGCCAATGGGACAATGGCAGAGGCAACATAACTGAGCTTCAAATAATAATAATAATAATAATAATAATAATAATAATAATAATAATAATTATTATTTTTATTTATACCCCGCCCTCCCCAGCCAAGGCTGGGCTCAGGGCGGCCTACAAGAAATAATAAAAACAAGTTGAATGATTACAACTTAAAAACAAAATTAAAATACAACATTAAAATATTGAAACATTAAAATATTAAAATGTAGCCTCATCACAGGAGGAGAAAGGAAAAAGGAAAAAGAAAGAGGGGAGGGAATCAAATTGGCTCCAAGCCAAAGGCCAGGCGGAACAACTCTGTCTTACAGGCCCTGCGGAAAGAAATCAGATCCCACAGGGCCCTGGTCTCATGAGGCAGAGCGTTCCACCAGGCCGGAGCCAGTGTTGAAAAGGCCCTGGCCCTGGTTGAGGCTAATCTAACTTCCTTAGGGCCCGGGACCTCTAGGGTGTTGCTATTTATGGACCTTGAGGCTCTCCATGGGGCATACCGGAAGAGGCAGTCCCGTAGGTACGAGGGTCCTAGGCCGTGAAGGGCTTTAAAGGTCAAAAGCAGCACCTTAAACCTGACCCTGTACTCCACTGGGAGCCAATGCAGCAGGAAAACTACTGGGTGAATATGCTCCCATGGCAGAGACCCCGTGAGGAGCCTCGCTGTAGCATTCTGCACCCGCTGGAGTTTCTGGGACAGCTTCAAAGGCAGCCCTATGTAAAGCGAATAAACAGGGACTAGGGTGGCTGTGTTTCATCTTGCATGCAGTGCAGTTGCAACACAAACGTATTTGACTTGCATTAATTCAACTATATGTGCTTGGCTCCAGCTGATTACAGTAACAGTCAAGGGGGGGAATGAACAGACTTGCCTCCCATGTTCCACAGGTATTAAGACTACCTTTATCTCTTCCTCAAATCACTCAGGGGGAGGCAGTTTTAAGACATTACAGTGTAGTGATTATTTGTAATTTTCAGTGTAGCGAGATTGCTTCCCCACCTCTCTGGGGTGTTGCAGCAAAGAGGAGAGTATGCAAAGCGGCAGTCCCTCTTCCTCAGCTGTGACGACCAGCAGGGAAGCAGCAGGAGAGGGAATAGAAGAAGGTGGAAGGGAGGAAGCATGAGGCAGACAAAGAGAGACATAGGCAGAAGAAAAAGGCTGGAATGTGAGCTACAGCTTCTGCCTGCATCTCTCTCTCTCTCTCTCTCTCTCTCTCTCTCTCTCTCTCTCTCCCCCTTCCTTACACCTTTGTATCCTGCCCCCCCCCCACTGTTTCCACACAGCTGAGGGATCCAAGTTGCCAGTCTGCACTCTCTTCTTCTTGCCACAGCACTCTGGAGAGGAGGAACGCAGTCTGCTACCACCCTCTCAATGCTGTCATTACATGTGGAGGAGTGAGGGGAGGCAGTACGGACAGGAGGAGGGCCTCCACATAGAGCTTCCCCCACCTTGCCAGCCAGCAACCAGGTAAGCTTTGGCTATACATGATTTTGCATTTGGATGCTGCCTCTGGAATATGACACCTCCATGTGTGATGCAACTACAATATATTGCTTTGGGAAGTGCAAATAGTTCACCTTTAAATGAGAACTGCAGTGAATCTCTCCCCCATCCCAAGTTCTATGTTCTATTGAAATCAGTAGAACATTTTATTATTTTTCATAATCGTGCTTTAATCACTGACCTTTCTTTGTACGAGTATTTAATACGGCACTTCTCAGTCTGAACTGCTGAAGGACTTGTGTGCCCACCCTGTAAAAGTGTTTTCCCCCCCTGAAGCTATGCAATTGTTATCCATTATCTGTTACCATACTTGCTTGTATCTGTTACCATACTTGCTTGAAACACCTGCCTCTAAGCACATTTGCATACTATTTCTTTGTGTTTAGGAAACAGCACAACAAAACAGCAAATAAATTGTTATCTAACTGAAGGTTTCTCAAGAGGAAAAGGAGATAGAGAAGGAGGGTCAAGGAGTGATTGTGCAGCAAACTTTGTTTCTTAAGGAATAGAAAAGAATGCGGAAATATCTGTTACCACTCTCAGGACTCATGTTTCTAAACACACATATGGACTACCTATCTGCATTCATGGAGTAAGCCCTTTTGGAAGACAAATGACTGTTGAAAGTTTATCTCAAATGTGGTGTCAGAGGAACCATCTTTCTTCTTGACCATGGCTCTATTCCATGTCCAATAAAGCTAGCCAAGACTAGCATGTTTTAACACAAGCATCCACGTGTGTAACTTTGTGCATCATTAGGTCAAGGCAGCAGAGCACCTGTGAAAGGTCCTCCAGAATGCAATGGAAGCTAAATCAGAACTTATCCAGAAAATGTTTCCCCCCCCCACCAAATTGAGGAACTATAACAAAGGAGCAATTAAAGGCTATTTCGCAGTGTGTTATTTCACAGTGGTGCTTCCGTCCTAATAAAAAAGGAGAGGCTGAAGCTTGCAGCAAGGATGACAAAGGCAAAGAAAGAGAATAGGAGCCATATATGCGAATCATAGGCAGGGGGAGGGAGGGAGCATAAGGAAGGAGACCCCTCCTGCAGTCGTTCTGTCTTGTAGAATGAACTTTGAAAAAACTGCTCACAAACACACATTCATCTCTCTCATCTCTATGAAGAAAGCCTCTTAAAGCTATCCTTTCCCACAGGGACATCACATTAAGTGGGGAAAGACCACGTACATCTATAAATGTGAAAACTAGTAAAAGAGAAGGATGGCAGAGGTTTCTTTCATTAAATGACAATAAACTGAGCTGAAGGTTTCACCAATCTTGTTGATTTGTTTTATTACAGTTTCCTTAAGTCAGCCAAACTAACACAAGGAATTGTGAGTAACTAGCATATATCACAGTGAAAACTTCGAGCCGTACGAACTTTGCTGGAATAAGGTCAATACCCAACTGTTTCTGGGTCTACAATGGCAGAGCAATGGAAACACTGTGGAAATTCAGCTTTCTTTTCTTGTAGGTAGGGTGGGTGGGGGTAAATGATCAGGGCGGTGTGCATTTAGTGAAGCAATAAGGACTGAATTTAGGATCTGCAGCATAATTAGACTACCTGGAAAGCGGAGGATTTTTATATATAAAGAAATCAAACTTAGCATGGTGATTATAGAAGAGTCAGAATGTTTGAAGGTTAAAATTATTAAACTAACGTTGATTCCCAGGCCACACATCTTAAAACGGAGAAAATAATACAGATTTTTAAAACCTACACAGAGACCTTTCCCCCCTGCAGCATAAATGTGCTCTAAAATAAAAATAAAAATGACTCATGTATATGGGGGCGGAACAAACCTCTCTGCTAAAAGCGACAGCTTAAAAAAAGAAAAAGAACTGGATAGGAGCTACTTCTTCCTTAAGCATTGATCAAGTTGTATATATGTATTTCAGGCATTTTCAGAGGCTGGAGCCAGGAGTCTTTAGTTCTGTACACAGCTGCCCTTTGTGCCGGCAGATCTATACAGTACTTCATTGCATGTCTCTGAACAACACTGTGTTCTCAAGATCTGGATTGCCCTCTCCACCCTAACCCCATCCAGGCTGGACCTGACTTGACAGGAAAGACAATAAAAAGTTTATTGTTTGTGCTGAGATTTTGCCTGACTAGGAATCATCTTCCTGGCCCTGGTGTATTTTGTGAAGATCTGTGCTTACTTCCTGGCACAAATTTGTTTTCCTTTGACTACAACCTACAGCTCAATCCTAGCATTACAGTGGTACCTCGGGTTTCAGATGCTTCAGGTTACAGACTCCGCTAACCCAGAAATAGTACCTTGGGTTAAGAACTTTGCTTCAGGATGAGAACAGAAATCGTGCTCTGGCGGTGCGGCGGCAGCGGGAGGCTCCATTAGCTAAAGTGGTGCTTCAGGTTAAGAACAGTTTCAGGTTAAGAACGGACCTTCGGAATGAATTAAGTTCTTAACCCGAGGTACCACTGTCTGCTCCTTAATATCTTCAAGAAGAGGAGAGGGCTTCCTGTTTTGAGAAGAGACAGGAGGGAGTGTTAGAGTTGCAAACGGCAACCAAGTGGCATAGCAATACCCATTCTGCAAAATGGGTGAATGGGAATGGTGCCATGCTCCTTGGAGGCAGCCATTCTTTTTCAAACAAAAATGCACCCAGAAATGCATTTAAGATGTAGCTTTGCTCTCCATGAGCTCTTTTGCAGATGCTGAATACCAAGGTGCTGTGCTTTTATGTGTTTTATTTTAGTTAGCAAAACCAATAAATGGGAATAATCCTCCACTTGTGCTCAACATGGTAACATCCCTCCTCTCAATTTTATTTTTCATGTTTTCACCACCCACCCCAAAATAATGCCATAATTCAGCATGTCTTTTCGAAAATGGAAAATAACAACTAGAAAATCAACAAACATAGAATTATGTTAGAGGGGTGCTTAAAATGGAAGAAATGCCAATCAAGTTGTCTGCTGCAAAGAATGAACAGGAAATCTGTTTCTTTCTACCAAATAATTGTTGCGCAGCCGTAAATTAATCAACACAGAGATTTCTTCATACACAGAATAAAACGTTTACTTGAGAAAATAAAGTTGTTCAGAAACAGCATAGTTAAAGAGCATACACAGAGTGCTCATAGCAGCTATCTGCCTCTTCACAGAGGCACAGACTTAGTTATTGATTTACTAGAGTCCTGGACCCACTGTGTCTGCAGCAACACAACACACACACTGGCTGAGACACACACACACAGACACTGAGGCCCACAGAGAGGCTGGCTACTTTTATAGGGAGAGCGAGTCATCACCCAAGATGAGGCACGAGTCACAGTGACTTAGCAGTTTGCTGTTAGCAGTTAGCAGGCTTAGGCTTGAATGATTGTGTAGGCCTTGTAGGCCTTTACAGCTTCTTCTGCTCTCAAGAACCTTTGTCTCATGACAATAATACTTTGGACAATCAATTTGAAAAATGTGATACATATTAAACCACTCCAAAGGAAAACTGGGGTTGATGTCAATGCTCTCTTTGTGTGTTATGGACTATTATGCACTAGAAGGAGGTGCTCTGCTCAGAGGCCCCATCTGTAAAACATAGCCATGCTACATTAAGCAGTCATGGTGTTTGTTAGGGGTGCTGAGAGTTCTTAGGCAGCCCCTAGCCCCCTTACAGACCAGCAATTCCTAGAGTGTCCTAGGAAGAGGGATTGATTATTAGTCATGGTTTGTTTTCACTACTTTTAACTAAGACATTCTTAGGGCAACCCAGGAAGAAAATGCTTGCCAAATACATGTTACCAAGCAGATCCCAAGAACTTAATACTAGTATTTTAAGTACGGATGCTAAGAGGAAACAAATGCATTGCTGAAAGTTGTCAGGAGGCCTGACAACAGAGAGCTACAATTTTCGGAGTACTTTGGGAAGTACTTGGTTAAGCACTCCGAGAACCGTAGCTCTGGGAGGGGAACAGAGGTCATGGCTATTTAAAGTGGTGCCATAATGCTTTAAATATATACAGTGGTACCTCGGGTTACATACGCTTCAGGTTACATACGCTTCAGGTTACATACTCCGCTAACCCAGGAATAGTACTTCAGGTTAAGAACTTTGCTTCAGGATAAGAACAGAAATTGGGCTCTGGCGGCACGGCAGCAGCAGGAGGCCCCATTAGCTAAAGTGGTGCTTCAGGTTAAGAACAGTTTCAGATTTTCAGATTTTTTTGCCATTCCACAAAGAGACACTTTATTTAAATGGATTAGAGATTCTTTTTAAAAAGCTAAAGTACAGAGTTGATATAAAGCACAGCATGGTAAAAATCAGGGCTGTATGGTAATGGAAACTGCATTGAAGAGGCCCCTCGGATGATTTTATTCCACAACTATGCATATTTTGTTAGTGAATTGTTGAAAGGTATTTGTGCAAATTGGAGATCAGCAGCAGGGTAGGTTTGAAGGGTGCATTTGCATTTAGACATACACCTCTATCTGAACAGAGCACGTCTTTGCTTTTAGGACTGGTCATACAAAGAATAAGTGATGCTTGAAGACACTCTTCAGTGTGCAAAGCTGAGAGAGATGGCCTACATCATTTTTGTTGTGTAACAGCTCTATAATCCCCGGGCATTCTACGTCCCATCGCACCAACTGTTCTTCTCAGTTGCTGCTATGTTCCAAATAAAATCAAGCACAATTTGTCCAGTTTCACAAGTGCTTTTCAGATATGTATTTTAGGGACTAGAAGGAAGATTGGAACTTGCAAACGGTTGAAGCACTCTGCGCAATGGAACACACTGTAGTGGTGAGGGTAGCACACAACAATTTAGGAATATGTCAAGAGGCAGAGTGGAGGCAGTCTGCTGAAGAAGCCAGGGAGTCTCCCCCTCTTGCTGCGAGCAGGTCTCCCCCTGGTCTCCCAGAACACACATGGAAATGAAGAGGGTGGAACAAAGAGAGACAAGATGACAGAGCCTTAGGCTTTTGGGAAGGGATTAGGGGAGGAGCCTTAGAAAGCGGTGGGAAGGCTTTCAGTCCTTGCAACTACCTCTTTGGGGAAAGACCTACTGGGAAGAGTTGCTGTTAACACCAGGCCTGTGCTGTTTCAGTTTCTTTGAATAAAGAGTTAACTTCACTGACACCTGGTGTTTTAATGCTGACCCTACTCCTGACTCTGGCTCCTGACAATACCCAACAGGATATTAGCATAGTTAAATTGGATGTGGGGGACTATGTGGACAGCCTTGAGCTCCTTAGAGGAAGAGTGGGATGTAAATGAAGAAAACAAATAACTTAAAAATTGCTCAAGAGGCATTCTTGCTTATTTTCTCTGGCCAGATCACTTTGCCTTAAAGAGTGCATTTCTCTATCTTGACGACACGGGAGGTTTGCCTCTCCAACATATCGTTTGCAAGTTCCCATAATAGCCTCAAGTGACTGATGTTCTAGTACTGCTTCTCCTCTTCCATTTCTCTCACAACATCAATTGTCTTTTAGATTACAGACGCTGCAGCAGAAGCTTTTAAGTGCATCCGCTCTGCAATTGCTTCCACCCTCTGCAGCTTCAACAAATTTTAACACTGCAATTACTTGGACGCTCACTTTGGAAGTTTCGCCATTAAGCTCTATTATTATCGTTACTGCAATTGCTGTTTTTATTGCTATTATTTTCCTGTTTGTGTAAGAAACTAGCTGGTCAAACTAAGCTAGAGAGTTGCATGGACACTAACTGAACCAGATCACTCCTATTACTATGCTTTGGGTCACAAATCACGTATTGAGTTTCCTGCATTTGGGGAAATCGCAGGTGTCAGCTTTACTATGCTTTTTTCTGAAAAGAACAACTAATAAATGGAAATAATAATGATGATGACGATGTTGAAAATAGTTTTAAAACCATTTTTATTGGTAATTTTAATATTTATTGTAAACCACTTAGAGATTTTATGCAATCAAGCAGTATGTAAATGTTGTTAAATAAATAAATCATATTATTATAAATTTTCTGTTCATGTGTAGACATCTGTCTAGACAAATTTAGTGTGAACTAGATGGCCTGAGCTAAGTACAGCAAAATCCACTCATAATTATACCGAGGAGGAAAGATGCTGCTCTGAAAGGCCATAGCTCAGTAGTGGAGCATGTGCTTTGCATGCAGACATTCCGAGGTTCAATCCAAGGATCTCCAGGTAGGGGTGGGAGAGAACCTTGTCTGAAACCCTGGAGAATCACTCCCAGTCAGTATGTACAATGCTAAGCTTGATGCACCATTGTTCTGACTCAGGGTATGGCAGATTCCTGTTTTCCTATGACCATGCTCACCATATTTACATGATGCTGCATGTGCCTGATGATCAAGCTGAGCTGTGGACATAGAGCAAACACTGTGTGAACCAGCCCATAGTCCTAGATTTCACACACCACAGAAGATAAGGGGGTGGAACTACTTGTAACTTTTGCAACACAATTAATGGAAATGAAGTTAAAGAGAGTAGGTGCCCTGGGGGAACAGTTTCCAAGTGTACAGGTTTGCTTTGCATGTGACTCTTACTGTAGTTCAGTGAACCAATACACTTATGTTGCTACCCTAACTTCTGCTAAATCTTTACAACTGAAAGAACTGACGTTACCCAGCTGTGCCCACCTGCTTTTCAGTGCTGTACCAGGGTAGACTTAAGGGTCAAGGCAGGGGTGCGGCAATTGTCTATAGGGACACAATCTCTTTGACCAGGAAGTCTCTTGACCTTGGGATGGGCTTAGAGGGTCTGTTAACTGATGTTGGGTTAGAAAACTAGCTTACGGCCTAGGACCCTCGTACCTACAGGACTGCCTCTCCCGGTATGCCCCATGGAGAGCCTCAAGGTCCATAAATAGCAACACCCTAGAGGTCCCGGGCCCTAAGGGAGTTAGATTGGCCTCAACCAGAGCCAGAGCCTTTTCAACTCTGGCTCCGGCCTGGTGGAACGCTCTGTCTCATGAGACCAGGGCCCTGCAGGATCTGATTTCTTTCCGCAGGTCCTGTAAGACAGAGTTGTTCTGCCTGGCCTTTGGCTTGGAGCCAATTTGATTCCCTCCCTCTCTTTCTTTTTTCTTTTTCTTTCTCCTCCTGCTGGTGGGGTCACCTGTCCTCACCTCCTTCACTGCGATGAGGCTACATTTTAATATTTTAATGTTTCGATATTTTAATTGTTGTATTTTAATCTTGTTTTTAAGTTGTATTCATTCAACTTGTTTTTATTATTGCTTGTTAGCTGCCCTGAGCCCGGCCTTGGCTGGGGAGGGCGGGGTATAAATAAAAATTATTATTATTATTATTATTATTATTATTATTATTATTATTATTATTATTTTTATTTATTACCAGTTACCCTGTTGCCCAGCAGCAACAGGTTGGCCAAAGTAGTCTCTGGGATATTGTTAGAGGACCCTAAAATGATAATCCTGGGTAACTTCAATACCTGCATGGAGGCTGCTGCCAGGTCTGCTCAAGACTTCATGGCCTTCATAACAATCATGGGTCTCAGATGGTCATCAGCAGTGGTGGAGGAAGGGGGGTGCGGTGGATGCGGGGCGCCCCTGGTGTCATAACTGAGGGGGTGACAAAAATATGAGGTTTTGTTTAAAAAAAAACCCTGGGCTTATGAAACTTTTTAGTTCAGTCAAGAAATGTAATGAAATGCGGCTGGCACTGGGCACCACACTGTGGGGGCTGGCACTTACCACGGGCCTGCAGTGTGACCAAGCCACGCAACTCTCCTGGCTTGGGTGCCTGCAGGCTCCGTGCTGCCTGAAATGGCAGCGTGGGGCTTGCATCTGCCCACCGCCTCTCCCTCAGCCACCCTACAGCTGAGGGGGAGGTGGTGGAGAGGCTCCACGCAGCTCACCCCACCCCCATGGGCAGCTTGCCCCCGGCTGCAGGGTGCATGCGCCACACTAGGCACCCGAGTGGCTAGCTACGCTGCTGGTCATCAGTCCAATTCACCAGGCAGGATACATCCTTGTTCTTGCCCCAAGTAATATGAGGGATGAACTAAAAATAGGGGGGATCTAATGCACTCCCTTGTCATGGTCAGATCATTATCTGGTTAAGTTTGGACTGATTATTGCGGTTCCCCACTGTAAGGATGGTGGGTACATTGTGATAGTGATCCTGTCGAAGCCCTCATCTCCCTATGGAACCGTGAGATGAAACAGGTGGCTGGCATGATTGCTCTTGAGTTTGTGGGATATTCTCTCTCTCTCTCTCTCTCTCTCTCTCTCTCTCTCTCTCTGTGTGTGTGTGTGTGTGTGTGTGAGAGAGAGAGAGAGAGAGAGAATCATTTGTTCCAGAAACACAGAACAAAGAAGAAGTTTCAAGAAGCAGCGGAAGGCTGAGATTGTTTTGTCTATGCAAGGAGCTGTGTTGAGATGTAGCTCTGCTGAGTATGGATACCAGCACACACATGCAGCGAAAGTGATGCTGGACCCAATCCTTCTGAATCATCCATCAGAGGTTGATGGATGGATCCAATTGAGTTTTCTCTCCAGTGTTTTGGAGTCCAAGCAGCAACTTGCTACTCTGAGGAGCTCTGGACTATGAAACAAGCTGGATGAAGACTGGAGTGCAAGTGGCACAAGTTACACTATGAAGCCGACCAAACACATAAGGCAGGGACACATAATCATGCCTACCATGTGGCAGAGCAGGCTGCCAAAATGGCTAATTTTGCAGCTCACATTGTATCCTCTAGTAGCTGCTAGGCAGAATTATCTCAGACAGTCTGGAAGTTACTGGCTTTCAATGTAGGAAGGGACCTCTGGAGACCTCGAAGACCCACTGTGACTGACTGGCTATGCACTTTGAGGATAAAGTCACTCAACCTCTGCTAGTGTTTGTAAAAAAGAAAGGTTCTGACCTCCCTTTGTTGCCTCAGCCTGGTCCTCGGACCCTTGTTGGCATAAAAGAGTCCACGAGAAAAGTATCCTTGCAGAGTACTTTCTGCTTTTATTTTTAAAAGTCTTTCTGCAAAAGCGACTGACCAACTGTACACACATCAACACTACCAGCTTTCACTGACCAACCAACCAACCCAATACCAAACTAACATTTCTCACTCTATATATACAACTCGGTGCAGGCCGCTGAATCATGTTGACCCAGGTTTTTAAAGCATTAAAGAAACAGCGGCCATTTTAGCCATGACAACCTCAGAGTAATCTTGACCCTGCACCTGTTGCAGCTCTGGTTGAAGTACCTAGTGCTTAAGGATGTTTTGTGGGATCAGTTTCACCTTATGCAATCAGCTGATGTGGACAAGAGGCTGGCTGTAATATGTCCAATCACATGCTCCCTTGACCCCTGTCCCTCCTGGCTTATCAAATCTAGCAGAGTGGGCTGACTGGTTGAGACCAGAGTATGGCTATTGCTTCACTGCATGAGGGGGTGATCCCTGCTGCATTGAACGAGGCCACGTTGTGACCACTCCTAAAGAAAATGTCTCTGGACCCTTTCGATTGGAACAGCTATTGGGAAGTTGCAGATACCCCCCCTTTTTTCTAAACTGATGTGGACATGAAGAATTGAATTGAAGGCTGGAAAAATTAGAAACTGAGAGAATCCAAAATTTTCCATCCCTGGCTTCTATGTGTAGGCCCCGAGAGAGGTGGGAATATGGAAGCTTAAGAGATGCACACAACTCAACTCAGTAGGAAAGTTCCAGCAAGAGGCTAATTTTTTTGCAATCAGCTACGCAGCAGTCATTCTGTCCCATAGCTTCCCTAATGATTCCTTGAACTTTTAAATCAACCGTTAAGAGGGATCAAGAGAGCAGGAGCAAGGGGAAGAGAAAGTGCTACAGGGAAGCAACCTGTAGAAAAAGGACTTTGTGTAGTTCAATGCACGGAATCAGCACCCTGCTGAATGAACAAGGGGCCTAGTTTTCAGGAAGTGCTAAAAATAGCTTGGTTGTTTATTTGCTCCTCACACCCCATATAACCTCTGATATGGTTGGCTTCTGGTGTTTCTGAGCTTTGTCAGACAAAATAGTTTGCTCTTCATACTTACTCTGCTCCTTATAACAATGGAACCACATTTTGTAGAATAATAAAATAAAAATCATGGGCATCCACAGCCTCACTTCCTCTTCCTCCTCACCCACTTTCCAGCAGCTGCTACGAGCTGCCCCAGGGAGGAGGCCAGCAGACACAGCCATGGAGAAGCAATAGGATGCTCCCTCACGGCCACCACCGTCATCATCTTCCTCACTTGGGACAAGCAGCACCTTATCCCCAAGCTCAGAAGCACTGGCACTAGTGAGGGAAATAGGGGCATTCTGGGATCAAATCAAAAGCCAGGATGGATTTCATAATTCTGAGACTCTCCCTGGAAAATTGGGTCACATGGAGGGTATTGGGAGGGTGGGTGAGGAGCACAGGGCCTCTCCCTGGGGCTTTGATGCAAGCAGTTCAGTTGTTTTGCTCGAGCATCAGCTTTGCAACCTGCTTCCACTTCCAACAAGCATTTTAAGTTAAGATTTCCCCACAGGAAATTGTTTTTAAAATTGCTTTATTACTTGTTGTTCGCTGCCCTGGGCTCCTTTGGGAGGAAGGATGGGTTATAAATTTAATAAATAAATAAATAAATAAATGTATAAATAAACCAAAAATTACAAAAGTACCATAATTACACAGGTTTTTTGTCTCCAGCAAATAAAGGTAAAATGAGGTTGTAATGCAACAGGGTGAGGCTCAGCCCGGTGGGTCAACTGGACCCACTATCTGGCTTGCAAGCACTGTTCTCCCAGACCACATCCCTCATCCTCCTTGAGTGCTTTTGCCTGGTTGGAATAGGCTTTTAGGCTGTGATAATGCACCTTGTTTGCCTGGATGGAGGACGGAAATATATGCGTGTGTAGGGTGATGTAGAAACCCCTTGCTTTTGAACATTTGGGATGTAGCCTACTACAGAAGGTTAAGTGTCCCATTGGCCACTCTGTCCTCTGTTGCTTCTGGCTATGTTCATCATGGCACATGGTCCCTGGAAAGTTTGCCTGTGGTGGAATATGACCCTCAATCTTAAAAAAAATGGTTCCCACCCTGGATTTAGAAGTTCTGACCTCTTGGAGAAGCAGGGAACATACAACAATATGAATAAGAAAACCTCCTATGCTTCTCCCTTTCCTCCTTGATTTATAGTGCACATTTCATGTGCTCAAAGATCCTAACATACAATGTTTCAATAATCTGTACAACAGCCCTGTAAGATAGATGATTCTTGGGTGAAGCTGAAAAAACATTTGCAGAAGGCCAATGAGAGCTAAGTTCATCATTGAAGTGAAATTTGAATTATGGATTTCCCCTTTATCTGTTTGTTAAACCTCCTGAATGCATTGGGACAAAAGACCAAGAACAAGAGGCTGATGATCACTGAAAATAACTGAACTGCCACATTACAATTATGAATTTGGCACAGTCAACTCGTTCTTAAAGAACTCAGTTCTTCATCAGGTGCTTGGCTCCTCTGCTCTTCATGTTGCACTGACATTTCCATGGGCTTAGAACAGCTGTGTATGTTCTCATCTTGTTGGAATGAGTCATATCTCACTCATATCATTGCTTGTAGAGCTGACAAGTAGGACTTTCAACAGAATATGTGTACCTTCCATCTTAAAAGGAGCACTCCAGTTCAGTGTTCCAGCCAGCCATTCTCTCTCTAAGCAGTCCAAATGTCACTCTGCATTCTGTGGCTAAGCCTCTACTGAACTGCTTTTAGATTGGGGGGGGTGTTGAGGTATTTTAAAAAGGTTTCTTTTTGGTAGTCCTGCAAACCTCGGGGTTCAGCAGAGCATGCTGGCACCTCCTTGTTTCTCATTGGCCTTGCTTTGGTACCAATCACTGCCTGAGTTTGCTGTTAAAAGGAGTGGTGATTTGTTATGGGAACCATCTTTAGAATGAATTTAGGAGGATTATTTGTCCCATTACCTTCATTCAAGGGCCACCATGCTGCTGCTTCTGGATTGCCTGCATCTGGGGAATTCAAGACAGAGTCATGGCTAAAACAAGGAGACGTTATTAGGGGGGGGGCAGCTTCTTGATTTAAATAAAAGACTCCCAACCTTTCCTTCCATCATCTGATCACTGTATATAATGTACATAAAAAATATCCATTCATATACTAAACCATGGATCAGGATAGAAAGCTGTAGCCTTTTCTCCCCCCTCCTCCTATTTTACATTGCTTTCATATTTGGCAAGTTCTCCATCTGAAGTTTGAAGTCCCATGTGACAACTGTCTCTGTTCTAAACCTAAGGCTGAAATTCAATGAGAATAAACTCTATTAAATACAGTGGAACTTTCTTCTGAGTAAATATGAGTCGAAAGAACCTAATAGTTCAGGTGGATACAGAGTGAAGGTGATAAGGCTAAAGGTGATAAGGCTGAGATTTCAGAGTCCCCTATACATATATAAAAGTCAAGCTTCTTTACCTTTGTGCATGAATGGGAGAACAATAATCTGCTTTAAGCTGTTTGGTGTCATAATATTTGAAGTTTAGATTTGGCTTGTCCAACTCAGACTGCAAATATTCAAGCTGTTCGCTGCGTTTCTGTGTAGGCTGTTAAAGGACTTGTCTCATCACAGTGTATAGAAAATGACCTTTCTGTCAGAAACACATCATTCATAATGGAAGATTGTATGCCACACATTTGTGTTTACAGAAAATTACACTGCAATGATAAAGACATGTATTTGATACAGCATGCCAGTGTTTGGGGTGGAGAGGCCGAGTTGAAAAGGAATATGTGGGTAGTTGAAATAGGGGGAATATATTTGTGAAGAATGTTTTTTTTTAAAAAAAAAGAGAGGGGGGGAGTTTTTCCTCTAAATAATTATGGCTCTCAGTTGAAGCAGGCTGACTTGCAGAGTTTATCAAAAGAAATGTTCCCCCAATTCAGCACTTGAGTTAGCTCTTATTGATGTGCCCAGGCCCATTTTGGCAGTGCCACGTCCTCAACATTATGACATATGCTTATTTGCTTTGCCGTAATCTACAGAGGTGCCCTGCAATTTAAAGTCCTAAAAAAATAAAAAAGAAAGCATTTTTCAGTGAACAGACTGCATTTACCCTCTCCGGTGCTAGAGCTAACATCCGTTTAAGATATTTTAATGGCATGTAAACAAGCTTTTCTCTGTGTAAGCTTTTAAGATCGCCAAAGTTTCCACTACCTCCTCTGAAGCCAGACACAGTTTCACCACCTTTGTCTGGCTATCCAGCTTTCAATGCAGGGATTTTGAGTTGCAGCTGGAGTTGAAATGGAGGCCAGCTCAAGGTTTTGGTGTGATGGGCTTCCTCCTTTAGGAATTTGGGAAGCCTCTGAGGACAAATGATGACCCCAGCTGGGGGGTGGGAGTGGGGCGGGCGGGCTGAGATTCCTGTGAGTTCAACAACCTAGGAACATAGGAAGCTACCTTATACTGAATTTGCCCATTCGCCCATCTTGCTCAGTATTGATAGTGGCTCTTCAGGATTTCTGACAATGGCCTTTCTCAGCCCTACTTCTAAACTCTGCAGATTGAAAGTGGGACCTGCCAGATGTTGCCCTTGTAGATGCCCTGCTAGGGTTGCCGGGTCAGGAGCATCCCAGACCCTGATATTCCAGGGCCCAATCCTGAGACCCACCTCGTGATGTCAAAAGGGGAGGCATCCACTTATGTCTTGAGATGGGCCCTAGAAATTGAGCTTAATTTGGAGAGGGGAGTTGTAGAGGGCAGACCCAACCCCTGAGCACCTATGCTATAATTTGCTGCCAGCTCCTGCAGGGCTGAAGCTTGCAAGCTGCATGCACAGTCCTCTTAATATTTCCTTCCTGCATTATTAAATGCAGTCTCACCCACCTGGAAATTCTTTTTTTTTTGTCATGTTAACTGTTTTTGCTCAGTTTTATTTTATTTTAAATATTTTTTATTAGGAATTTCAACATAACAATTTATCAAAAACATGTCATCCTCATCCCCCCTATACCTGCCACTAGGCCCTCTACCTGCCCTCTACCTGCCACTAGGAAGGAGCCACACAAACCTGGATACATTGGGTCATATCTGGAGGACTGGCAACCTTGTGCCCTGCTGCTGAGCTACAGCCCTTCCCCACCGGAAATGTTCCCACCACTAAAATAGGTCTGTTGGGAGGAAAGTGGGACAGGATATTTTCTGTAAGAACATCCCAGCTATGGAACTTACTCCCTAGGGAGATAAGATTGGCCTTCTCCCTAATTGCTTTTAGACAGACAGCAGAAACATCCCCACCTGACTTTGCTTTCAGTGGTTTTTAATGTGAGATTGAAGATGTAGGCTCGGTATAGGGTGTGTGAATAGGGAAATATTATGGCCTGCATAGAATCTGAAGGGTTAAGTAGAGAGGTCAGGTTGAGGTCACATTAGGCCCTCATACTTAGGTTTCTCACCCCTGTCTTACACAAATGGTTGTCTTTCGTGTTTTTTGCTATAGCACTTTTAATTCATGTTTATTGTTGTAATATTCTTATGTAAACCACTTGGTGAGGTCCACCTGAAGCAGTATCAATACCTTAAAGAAATAAACTGATATCTTTCTGTTTGTAGCCTACTTGAAAACATCTGGCTTCTAGCTTGTCTGTCCTTACAGAAATGCCTTGCAGTGTTTTCTTCAGGAGTCAGAAACTAACAACAGAGAACCCCCAGGTCTCAAATAATTCTGATAAGTGCTTCCCATTTCAAATGTAAAATTAAGAATGCAAATAAAAGATTTATGGGTTTGCTGGCTGTGATTCACCCTCTAGAGCTTCCTGGGCTGTTTGGCACTGCTGGCTGTGGGCATTATAAATAGCCCCTTTTGATTTATGACTTAATTATAGGAGAAATCAACGGCTGCTGTCTAGCGATTCCAGGCCTATCTTAACAATTTCACCAAGAAATCATCTCCTTTGATGAGCGCTGATATTTATGAGTTTACTTAAATAGTAAAGAGAGATTGCATTAAAAGAAAGTAAGCATGGTAGAATCTTAACAAATGCCGGGATTTCTCATTATCTTGTTCAAGCCCCCTCTACTGAAATAAGTGAGAAAACAAAGAATAAGGTTCAGGGTGAATAATACTGAGTAATGGGAATTGCCAAGAAGCCATAGCATGAATTTATATCCCAATGTTTTCAGGGTTTAAGTGTTTTACTGTGGCCCTCTCCACAATTGGGAGTTAACTTTTATCTCTCAGAAAGTTAGGATTCTTGGATGTGAGCCTAGAATTTGAACAATTCAGGCTGCTTTAGATACTAACTGGTGCAGTATTCTGTGCTGTTTTAGAGGAGATTAGTCAATAGGATGTAGCATAGCAATGGGGAAACTGGGACACTCTGGATGCTGTTGAACCACAGCACCCATCATCCATGACTATTGGACGTGCCCTATCCCAGTGGGTACTAGCCATTTCTCAGGAGGGAGTACAGCCATAGGGAGCAATGACTGATTGCAGCTCTGCTGTTGCATGTATGTTCAATGGCAAACTCAAACTTACTGTTGCATAATTTGTGAGATGGCTATTTCTGTGCATATCAGAACTGAATTTGACAGAACCACCCTCTTCTCTAGTAATGGTTGTGTAAACAACCTCTAACATCTGAAGATGTTAGTTGTCCTTGTTCACTGGGTAGACCCTACTTTAACTTCCAGCACAATGAATCTAGGCTTTCTATCACCAGGGTACCAAAAGATGAAATGATGCCACACTAAGCTCATGGTCTGAAGGCACATGAGGCCACCAAACTTGCTGAAGCTCAGCAAATCTGGTCTGGTCTGTGCATGGATGGGTGACTGCCTGGGGAACCACATATAAGCTGCCTTGAGTTCCATGATGGAAGAAAGGTAGGGTGCAAATGCAAGAAAATTAAGTACATAGAGGGCCATGGCCACATTTTCAGTTTCTGCCAGAGATCCAGTACAATCTTAGACATGTCTGCTCAGAATTATAGAATTTAAACAAAAACAGAAACAAGTACAGAAATGGTGATGTTCCATGTTTGGAACAAAAATAAATCCAGCAAATATGATTGGGACTTTGCTATGGTTGCTGCTTTCAATTCTCAAATGATACATAATGGATTATGCCCCCCCCAAATTTGCATTGCAATTTCTTTGCATGGCAGTGAACGATATGGAGTAAGGTAATGACAAGATAATTTATGTACTTTATACAATTTATTATGTAAGCCGTACAATTTCTGTAATTTCGCCACAGCAAATATTCAGACAAGTAATGTAGTTTTTGGTGAAAGACAAACTGGGGTGGAAGAGAAACAGTGCCACATTGGGAAATGAAGGCAGAACAAGAAACAATGCCCTTTATAGCCCTAGTCAGAAGTAAGCCCCAGTGAGCTTAATGACACTCCCAGGTAAAAACTGCAGTCGTTCAGGCTTTTCTCCCTTGTCTCTCTCTACCTAGCAAGTCTATATAGAGATGGTACATAACTGTTGACTTCACTTTAATACTGAAGTTAGAGCTGATTTTTGTTCTTCCTGTTTTTAATTCCTCCCCACCCCCGGCTACATGAATGTATTCCTACACACACACACACACACACACACACACACAAAACCATGGCTGAAGATGTAATCACTCTTGTATTTGTTCTCACAGGTGCTTCTTATATATAAAAAAGAGAGGCCTAAAACCAGTCAAAAGAAAACAAAAGCAGCCTCCTCTCTGCCATTTGAAACACATTTGCAAATGATTGCAGAATGTTTAATGCTCCATTCAGACTTTTGTGACTTTTCCACACATTTGCTCCTGCCAGGAACGGCTTTCCTAAGCGTATGCTCTTTTCATAACACAATTGCAGTGCGCACGCACAAAAGGAAAACTCAATTCAAGAGATGACATTTATTGCAGTTAAATGTTACTTTACAGATTCTGAAAGGTCTCCACTTGGGAACAACTTCATTATAAAACTGGAACTTATCCTAATGCAAGTGAAATTAGTAGCAGAAACTCCACTAGAGTTGGGACCTGTTCACATATTCCCAGGTAGTGGAGTCATACATATTAACGTAGAAAGGTGCCTTATATTAAGTCAGTTCAGTATAGTCCATACTGGTTGGCAAGCAGGTTCTCTCTGAGTCCTACCTGGAGAAGTGAGGGATTTCACCTGGGATCTTCTGCACGTAAAGCAGATGAAACACCAGTGAGCTATAGCCCTTCACAAAACTTACCTGGGATGGATCTACACACAGGGGGGAAATGCTATAGATAAGTCAGAAATTCAATTGTTATAACAAGAGGGGGGGAAAAACTTATGGAAAATTGTGTAGAATTTTTTTAATACTCTCCATCACCATCTGGTGTTGCATGTTTACAATGCATTCAAAACACTGTTGTTGTTTTTACTAATGTAGCTGAGTCCCTGGTGAGAATTACATTATATTCAGAAATCTGCTGCCTAGGAAATTGAAAGTTGAATAATTTTTGCCAGCACCATAAGTCCTACATCCAAGTGGGTGAGTACAGACAAGCCTGCTAAGCTCCACCTCCATAGTCATTGATGTCCCTCACACAATTTAGAAGCCCAGTAAGACAGGGTTCTAAACTGTGTTAAGGCTCCACATGTAGAGAAGGGCCCTTATTTCACACCATTTCACACTGAAAGTTGGAGGGCAAGAATGGGGATGACATATGAGATGGACATATGAATTAGACCATGTTAAGTATAGTGATTTAATTCACACAAATTAGGAGTGCTTAAACACATTACTGTGTGTTTAGTTCTGAAATGTTCCCCAGTAGCTCTCATGTGATTGGTTAATTTTGGTCACATAGGAGCTATTCTTATTACATACTCTGTTTCGTTGTGTGTGAGTCACTTGGCTGTAATGGCTGCATCTTCATAAACACTGAAGAAGAGACAGTGTTAGATAACTCTCTCAATGCAACAGAGCAGAGGAATGCTAAGGTTTCTGTGTGAATGTATGTGACAAAGAAAAGTACAGAAGTTGATGCTAGGGTTAGGGTTAGGGTCTTCTCCCCCACCCCCACCCCTTTTTGAAAATGGTGATGACAATTGCCCATCTCCAGTGGGCAAGGACCTCACCTGTTCTCCAAGAACTCACAAAGATTATAGACAGGGCCTCTGAGATTACATCCACTAGCTTCTTTAGTACCCTTGGGTGCAGCTCATCAGGCCCTGGAGATTAAATCTCTTTTGCTGTATTGGACAGCAGCTTCCTCCTTGCATCATTTATTCTATTATCACCAGGATGGGCACCAATTTCCTTTTGGGTAAAGACAGAGACAAAGTACATGTTGAGCTGTGCTGCCTTTTCTCTGTCGCCCAACGGCATTTCTCCAATCTGTTCACACAGAGGGTCTACTACTTGCTTGTTCTTCGTCTTGCTTTGAACATAGCCAAAGAAACTTTTAAAATTTATTTTTAACCTCTCTTGCAAGCCTCAGCTAATTCTGAGCTGTGGCCTGCCTGACTTTCTCTCTGCAACTGTTGGCTGCTCGTGTATACTCTTCCTTTGTGATTTCTCCTTTCTTCTATTTCTTATGCATTCCTTTTATACATCTCAGCTCATCTGTAAGCTTCTTATGCAGCCACACTGGTTTCTTTAGGTGTCTCCTTTTCTTGTTGGAACTGTCTGCCTTTGTGCCTGTAATATTTCATCTTTTAAAAACTCCCATCCATCTTGGACTCCCTTCTCTTAGACTTTTAAGTATTTCTGACCATGGGACGTGACCCAGTAGTTCCTTAAGCTTTGTAAAATCAGCCTTCTTAAATGGGTGTTTAGTGAAAAGCATTGTAAGCTGTACAGCATGATAAATATTGGCTTTCCATGGAAATATTCTCAACCCAGTAACGTGACATTGTACCATGGATCTCTTTCCCTGACAATGGAAATGGGGTAGGGAGAATCATTTTCGAAACACAATGCAGAACCACACAGCTTCAAGGACCTATTATACATTTTAAGCTCAAATCAATGTCAGGACAGACCAAGAAGACACAGTTAATGTTTTCCTGATTCTTTTATTTTTGCAGGAAAGACTGCTTAGCCTAATGACATTAAGGCATGGCAGCTCCTCAGTGCTGCTTTCTGCATTTCTGTCGATATCCTCGGAGGCGTGTCAAATATCCAAGAGCATCAAGGCAAGCCAGCATGTTCTGTACACCAATTTTTAAAACAGTGATGGGTTTTAACCCCCCGTAAGTGTTTCCCTAGTGGGCTTTGTCGCAGCAGTCATCCTGGGTCTAATTTCTTCGTTTTCAGTCTTCTTCACGACCCCTTTTAAAGTAGATAATTGACTCCTATGATCATGGAAGAAGCATTTAGTTTACTTGTCCCTTAACAATAATGAACTGAGATGAAATACGATAAAAAGGGCTGCAGAAAGTCATTCTGTTTCTCCCTGACTGTTCCCTTCCCTGATCTCTGCGCTGGGATGAGCTTCTGCCCATTGATGCGGCTAATCTTTTCCTCTCCCTTTACTGTTCACTATCCAACCTAGTAGCTGAGTTTAAGATGCTTTTCTTCAATAGATAAACAACAACAAGACATTTCTCTTTTTTATAGTTTCAAAGAAAAGGTTATTGCATGGAAAATTTTGTGAATATTATTTAGACAGCTGAAAAAGAAGCAACCAAGAAAGATGAGGTGTGGTGAACTTGAGGGCAGAGATCCAGGGGTCCCACAGCAGACGGAGTGGCAAGGCCCCCAAACCCAGCAGTGTGTGGGTTGCCACATTTAGAAATATGATAAATAGCAGACACCACCGTTTAAACTAGGGACAGCATACTATTAAGTCTAGAGTCTAAAATTACCTATTATAAATATATGCCTTAAGTGTCATAGGAGCATCTTCAGCATATGACAGAAACTGCACAGTGAAGGTGCCAGCTGCACCTCTGTGTGGAGGAAGTTCCAAATTCTTCTATTAATGAGCTTCTTATTTCCTGCCTGCCCTGCAGCCACTGGGAGCCAAATTAGATGTGACAAGGGAAAGAGGAGGCAGACATGCCAAACTGCCATAGTGCTAGGTTAAAATGCTAGTAAGTACAATATTGAAGTGCACCTCAGCCACTTTCCCCTAAACTGGGATTAGAGAACTAGTGGCCCTCCAGATGTCGACAACTCCCATTACTCCTGACCTTTAGCCATGCTGGGTGGAGTTAATGGGAGATGCATTCAATGGAGGCTGGCCCACAAGGGTGACTGGCCATAGAGCTGGGGCCCACACAGTTACTTCTTTCCTACCTAACTCCACCCAGAATGGCTAAAGGTCAGGGGTGATGGGTTAGAGCTATAGGGACGCGGGTGGCGCTGTGGGTTAAATCACAGAGCCTAGGACTTGCTGATCAGAAGGTCGGCGGTTCGAATCCCCGCGACGGGGTGAGCTCCCGTTGCTCGGTCCCTGCTCCTGCCAACCTAGCAGTTCGAAAGCATGTCAAAGTACAAGTAGATAAATAGGTACCGCTCTGGCGGGAAGGTAAACGGCGTTTCCGTGTGCTGCTTAGAAGCAGCTTAGTCATGCTGGCCACATGACCCGGAAGTTGTACGCCGGCTCCCTCTGCCAATAAAGTGAGATGAGCACTGCAACCCCAGAGTCAGTCACGACTGGACCTAATGGTCAGGAATCCCTTTACCTTTACCTAATACATTGAGTTTGCTACTACAAGATATGACGATGGTCATATCTTAGATGCTTAAAGGGGGATTAGACAAATTTATGGAGGAAGTCCATCAATAAGTATTAATTGTGAGAAGTGGGACTCGAGACAAACTGTTCCTGTATACAGTGATCCTTTTTTAGGCTTGGCCAGCCAGCCATGTCATCCTCCATGAAACTCATTTCCTTCATAATCCCTTCCAGTTTTCTATCCCCCCCTCCCAATAGTCAGCCAGCATTTTGTGGCTATTGAGAACACTCCGTCTTCATTGGGTTGTTTGGGGGAACACTTGGGTTTTGTTTCTCATGATTTGTTCCAGTATTTCTGAAATTTGGGGGCACTATGAGCCTTCAGATACCTTAGTCTTGTGTGTGGAGCATTGGCACTCAGGCCTGAACATCAGCAATAGAAGGCATGGTGGCTGCATGGAATTTCCAGGTTCAGAGGCAGTATGTCTCTAAATACCAGTTGCTGGGGAGTAACAATGGCAAAATACTATTGGCTTTCTGTCCTGCCTGCAAACGTCTTGGAGGTATCTGGTTGGCCACTGTTGAAAGCAGGATACTGAACTCGATAGACCTCTGCTCTGATCTACCAGTGCTTTTCTGATCTTCTTAGCTGCTGCCTGATCAGATATATAAAGGTTCCAGGAGTGTCTAAATTTTGTTCTTTTCTACATTCCAAAAGCCTCTGAAAACAACTTCTTATCCCCACTCCACCAAGCTCATGCAAGGAAGGTCAAAGGTATGCCAAGTTATGGAACAGCAGGTGCTTTTCATGCAGAAGGCCTCAGGTTCAATCCCTGGCACCATGTACAGCTGGGAAGTTCACCCTTCTTAAACCCAGAAGAGCTGCTGTCGATCAGTGTAGAATTCACACTGTAGACTGTGGATGGCCAAAATAAGGCTCTCCAGATGTTTGTGGACTGCAACTCCCATCAACTTCAGTGATGATGAGAGCTGTAACCCAACAACATCTGGAGGACATCACACTGGCTACCTCTGGGCTAGATGGCCCAAATCTGTAAAAGGCAACTGCCTTTGTTCCTATCTTGCCCCCTTTCCTTTCTTCCTTCTCTTTAAATTTAATGAAATTGCCTGTGTGTAACCCATTTGTAATTAGAGAATGTAAAACTAATCCCTCAAGATGTAGACTGTCACTTATATGAAGTACCGGATTCATTTCCTTCTTCACTCTTTCAAGACATCTTTCCTCTTTGTGATGAATCCAGCCAGGCCCTATTAGCTAGACACTTTGCATGCTAAAGATGAACTTTCGCCACCCTAAGAGTAGGCCATTGTTGGAATAATGGCTTGTTAATTAAAGTGGGTAGCCGGGCAAAATCTATTAACGTTAAACATGATGAGATGGAAGGAAGTTCTCTCCTTTCATATAGAAATGAGGACAATTTTGCATTCTTTTCATTTTACACAGGAATTTACGCAGGACTATTAATTCCAACCCACTCAGACATTACTGCTTGTATTGGTTGCGAAGGCAATCACTGATTCACCTGATTATCAGATGAATATTAAATGATAATTAGCAATCTGCTGAAATGATTACGCTGAATGTTTATGCTGAAATTTATTTAGCCCTTTTTTGTTTTTCTGTGCTTATTATTGTATTTTCAGTGTTTTATTGTTTGTAAGTTTCCCAGAGATACACTGTTACTGGATAGCATAGAAATGCTGTTAATAAAATTATATAATAAAATTGATCTATCCTGGAGCTCTCATTGCCATTAAGGAAAGATGGCATGTCTGCCTTACAAATTTATTTCTACTTTATATCAGTTTAATTATGCCTTCCCCTAAAGCAGGGGTGAGCAACCATTTGCTGGCTGATAGCCACATTCCCTCATGGGGAAAATTCTTGCAATGGGTAAGGAAGGAGCCAGTGCCAGGACAGACCATGGTGAAAAGTGTGTTGGGTCATTGTGTGTGTGTGCGCGCGCACACACACACACACCCCATTCCTCTTTCTCTCCTTCTCTCTCCACTTCTTTTCCACCCTGCAGGAGCAGTAGTAGCTGGTCTCATTGAGACAGGTGGGGCAGAAGGCAGTGACAGGGGTGGAGGAAGGGGGGTGCGGTGGGTGCAGGCCACCCCGGGTCTCATCACTGAGGGGGGTGACAAAATGCCATGTGGCACTCACGCACTGCAGGGCTTGCAGCACACCCGAGCCACGTGTCTCTCCTGGGTGCGCGCAGGCTCCACGCTGCCCAAATGGTCTGCCCACTGTCTACCCCCCAGCTGTAGGGCGGCTGAGTGGGAGGAGGCAGGCAGACTCTGGAGGCCCCGCAGTGCACCCCACCCCTATGGGTGGCTCATCCCACCCCTAGGCACGCCGCCCCAGGCGCCCAAGTGGCTTTCTCCACTGCTGGACAGTGACAGGCAGAGTGAACTGTCTTGCCAAAGGGCAAGGAGTTCTTTCTTGCATTCAATAAAGAAAACACTGTTAATTGCTTTAGCGGGTTTATCAGGAAATAATACAAAGCTCAAATAAAGCATAAATAAAGCAGACATCTCATGGCCCTTTGAGTTCCTGGGAAATTTACTCCCGAGCAGCAAGATATCATCCTATTCTTTCAGTCTGAGGCCTGTATTGGGATCTTTTAAACCAGTGGCCCTACTGGACCCTGACCGTCCACAGCTTTGCCTGCCTGGATGTTCAGTGTAGCACCAGTCAAAGTTGGAGGGACATTGAGTGGGACATGGCAGTGATAGTTGAAAACTCCACCATTCCCACCAGGAGACCAATCCATTTGGGAGCTGAATGTTGGTGTTGGGAGGCAGAGACAGAACAGGGATCTTTGTGTACTCCCCATCTTGCAGCTCAACCACCTCCCTGACTGAGCTGGCAGAGGTGGACTCTGATGGTGTTGGAGTATCCTAGGACACTTGGGAGTAAGCTCCATCAAACACAGTTGGCTGCTTACTTTAGAGTAACCAAACACAGAGTTAGGTTGCACACTTGTAGGGTAGGTCAGGTATCAGGAACCTGTGTTCCTCCAGCAGATTCCCCAGCCCTCCTTTAGATAAAACTCTGTCATCATTTCTTTCCAGAATTCTTGTGGATTCAAAACCTTATTTTATTCTTCATATTTGAGCTCATTAATGTTAACTTTTGAGAAAATGGTTGTTATGTGTGGTTGCCTGGATAAAGTACAAGTAGGGTGCTTTGCTTTTGTGTATCTCTCACTGTTTATAGCCAAGAACATTTATTCTGCTACCAAGGTACCATCAATTAATATTGACCCTTTTTGGCAGTAACAAAAATGAGGCTGGGAATCTTCAGGAGTAGATTGTATTGGAAAGTTTCCCCTGCTCATTGTTCATTTGTGCTCCTATTGATTTTGGTTGGGGAGGGGTGTAACAATGCAAGCATAAAGGGGAGCAAATGGCCGTTAATATTTGCGCTATCAAGCCAAGAATCTTGTGAGATAATAAATATTGTCTTGGCGATTCATAAATGCCCCTGGCCAAAAAGAGGAATAAAAGGAATCTATTGATGTCATCAGTCTTGCCTTCATTAAAGACGTTTCAATTCACCAGAAGTGAACAGCATTTGTAGCAAGTTGGTGAATATAAAGAAAACAATCACTTAGTGGGTGGCTGCAATTAGAATGACATCATGCAACATTCAAAAGTTAACAATAGTTGCAGTCGAACTATAAAGAAATACATGTTAATAGGGTCCTGCACCAAATATACACAGTTCTCTTGTACCAAGCAAAGGGGTAGCCAGTGGACAGAATTGGCTATATTGGCTTTGAGGAGGTCAGGATGACACCTTTATTGATTGCATTTATATCCCTCTTTTCTTCCATCTTGATAGTGGTGAGAGGTGCCCATTGGGGCTGGTAGGGCAAAAGACAGGGAACCCAATATAGCCACCATTTTGCACCTGGGTTTGATGCCTAATTGATACCTAATTGATACCTAAGCTTCTGAGATGTTTTTAATCCCCCCCCCGCCGGTTTGAATGCCTCTGTGGGTAGTTTCTTTTTTGGTCTGTCTGTCTGTTTGTTTGTAAGTCTGGGAAAGATAAAGTGACCAAATAATAATAACAGTAATAAACAACCAAGTACAAAGTCTGTCCACTGCAGTCATCCTGTTTGCCCTTCTCTTGTCCCTGGCCAAACAGGGATTTCATGTTTGAGAAATACTACTAAAACCTATGAATAAAGATAATACTGGGATGACTGTTCACTCCAGAGGTGACCCCAACCCCCCACTGTCATCCCTCTAGCCTCTAATGTCAACAGTGCTTGATGATTTCCAATGCTTGGTCCAGATATGTTTTTGCAGATAATAACAATAATCAGAAAATGGGAAAGAACAGCAGCGAAGAGCTGACATTGATACATATTAGGAGAAAAGGGGTAATGGAAGAACTCTGTGAAAGATAGTCATTTTTTATCATTGAACTAACTATAGTGCTGTTAACTGTGTCATATTACATTTCTGCTATAAGCTTATTCAAGAGCATCATTCTTACTAATAAAAATAGAAAAGACAATCAGATCCATGCAATTCTACCCATGTACCTTGGCTTGGGATATATTTGCTGATAGGTTTCTTGCCCAAACATTGACCTGAAATGGGATCTTTAGAAATAACAAAAAGAAAAGAAAAAAGGGAACATAAACAAGCAGCAGTTTTTCACCTGCCAGACCCTGAGAAGATATAGGAAATAATTTTAATGTCTTTGTTTTAGATTCTCCAGTGCAATTCATCCACATGGGATTGATGTACTCTGATTCAAACTGGGGCTTTCGCCCTATTGTTTCTGTACAGAGGACAACAAAACACCACAGGAAAGCAGAGTATCATGGATCCTGATATCTCTTCCTTCTTCTGCTTCCACCTTTCTGATGCTACAACACGATAACCAATGGTGGAAGTACAGCTCCTGATCTAGTTTTATGCAGGTGGCAAGGAAGGAAATAAATGTGGAAAAGGAAGTGGCAGAGAGGAAGAGATATAGGGAGTAGCAGAGAGAGAGAAAAGGGGGTGACACAGAGAGAGTGGAAGTGGGTAGCAGAAAGAGGGAGAGAATGGCTGGTGGAGGGAGGAAGAAAGAAAGAAAGAAAGAAAGAAAGAAAGAAAGAAAGAAAGAAAGAAAGAAAGAGTGCCAGAAAGTACAAATGGAGAAGAAATTCAATTTTGCTTGCATTTTAATGAGAAATTGCCTACAGTGGTACCTCGGGTTACATACGCTTCAGGTTACATACACTTCAGGTTACAGACTCCGCTAACCCAGAAATAGTACCTCGGGTTAAGAACTTTGCTTCAGGATGAGAAAAGAAATTGTGCTCCGGCGGTGCGGCAGCAGCAGGAGGCCCCATTAGCTAAAGTGGTACCTCTGGTTAAGAACAGTTTCAGGTTAAGAACGGACCTCCGGAATGAATTAAGTACTTAACCCGAAGTACCACTGTAATTCACATGTCTTGAACCAATATGCAACCTTAAGCACAGCCATCCTTTGAAATTTGCACCATTCTAATTTTGTCATGCAATTCTCCAGCGGATCCATTAGGGGAAATTTGCCTTAAAATGGTGGCAAATTTAATTGCAAATTGCTGCAGAAATGTGGAGAACTAAACTTAAGACTGAAACATTAGAAACCAAGAGAACCAAGATTGGCAGATATGTTCATCCCTACCAGAGAATGAAAAAGAATACAGTAGTACCTTGGGTTACAGATGCTTCAGGTTACATACGCTTCAGGTAACAGACTCTGCTAACGCAGAAATATTACCTCGGATTAAGAACTTTGCTTCAGGATGAAAGCAGAAATTGGGCTCCGGCGGAACAGCAGCAGCAGGAGGCCCCATTAGC
The DNA here is from genome assembly GCF_027172205.1 of Podarcis raffonei. Lineage (NCBI taxonomy): Eukaryota > Metazoa > Chordata > Lepidosauria > Squamata > Lacertidae > Podarcis > Podarcis raffonei. Next base: position 40,066,249 of record NC_070621.1, on the reverse strand, counting down.
TAAAGTGGTGCTTCAGGTTAAGAACAGTTTCAGGTTAAGAACGGACCTCCAGACCGAATTAAGTACTTAACCCGAGGTACCACTGTAGTAGTGAAATAAAAAGGGGATTGCAGAAAGAGAGTAAAAGGGCGAGGGGAGACTGATTATTTTGGCTTGGCTCCTGCCACTTTTGACTTTGGTTTTGTTCACTGTTGGGTATGGACCTTGCCCATTGCTGGCAGGTTACCCCCAAGGAAATGTATCCAGGGGGGGGGGGCGCGGAATGCTAATCTCCCCTACTATATTCACATATTTGAGAATCAGTCCCTCTGAATTCCAGATTACACATGAATAGGCCTGCACTGTGAAGCATTTAAGGCTTATTCCAGCAATAACTATTTGATCACTTGCCATTTAGTAAAGTAGGACAAAGAACGGCAATTCAAAACAGATTTTTCTTATTCATGCATGACGCCATTTGCTCAGACCAAGAAAGGTTTAAATCTTACTATATTTTAATATCCACTTTTTTTAAAAAAAAGGTGACTGGTATATAACTGAAAACTTTCCATTTTGTCTGTGATCCAGCTCACACATAGTTCACCAAGCTCCATTTAAACAGGTGATTTTCAAAGAGTTCTTTTGCAGTCAAGTTATGTTTTCACTTGGAATTGGAAAAGGGATAGAAAATGCATGTTTGAGTACTCCCCATATCCGTCTAACACTTCTTAGCATGTAGGCAGAGTTAGCATGTCAGGGAAAAGGTTTGAACTCTTCTTCCTAATATCTTAGATAAAATATGAAAAACAACAGTGGAGGAGTTTGCAGTCCGCCAGCTATACTCACTTGTGGTTAGAGCGTTGGACCAGGCCTGGGAACAGAGGCGGTTTGAGGGTGGCACGACTGGTGCAGTCGCCCTGGGCACCATCCTGCAGGGGGCGCCAATACAATACTGTGGAATGAAGTGTGAGAGGAGGATGCGTGTGCTGAATTTTAGTGTTGCACAGGGCTTTTGGCTGTAAAAGCTTTGCTACCCCAGGGATATAATAATCTGTATATAACGATCCTCTATCATTTCCCCAATCTTAAATTCAGTTCACATTTCTGTAGAAATGTGCAAATATCCGTTTTAAAAACCCTCATGAAAATTCTCCATTAACTCTCCTAATATGCACATTTTGTCGGCACTTTTGACCAATATACTTATTATTGCAAGCAATTTCTTTTGCATATTGTTTTCATTAATATATTTGTTTTTATGCAACCTTTAGGGACGCGAGTGGCGCTGTGGGTTAAACCACAGAGCCTAGGACTTGTCGATCATAAGGTCGGCGGTTCTAATCCCCGCGACGGGATGAGCTCCCATTGCTCGGTCCCTGCCAACCTAGCAGTTCGAAAGCATGTCAAAGTGCAAGTAGATAAATAGGTACCACTCTGGCGGGAAGGTAAACGGCATTTCCGTGCGCTGCTCTGGTTCGCCAGAAGCAGCTTAGTCGTGCTGGCCACATGACCCAGAAGCTGTACGCCGGCTCCCTCAGCCAGTAAAGCGAGATGAGCGCCGCAACCCCAGAGTCATCCGCGACGACCTAATAGTCAGGGGTCACCTTTACCTTTTTATGCAACCTTTACCTGACATTTGCATTTTGTAAATATTCATTGCCGGAGGGCTGCATTACAAAATTTGGAAAAGTGGCTATGTTTCATCGAATCCTAGAATTGTAGAGTTAGAAGGGACCATGAGGGTCATCTAGTCCAACTCCTTCAAAGCAGGGACCTTTTTGCCCAGTCCCCATATAGTTTTAGAAAGTGTAAATTTAAAATACAAAGTGCAAGTTTAAAATACAAATTGGGTTAAATTTTCCCTCCTGATCTAGACATATTGCCTATTTTGATTGATAGGAGCTGCTAAAGATTCAGACAAGGACTTTGCTTACACTATAAGCTTCTTTTCAGAGGACACGTGAGGAACTAAATCCAGCACCTTCTGCACAGAAAGCACATGGACATGCTATTGAACCAAACTGCGGGAGACAGTGGAAGACAGGAGTGCCTGGCGTGCTCTGGTCCAGGGGGTCACGAAGAGTTGGACACAACTAAACGACTATCAAAAACTGCAGCCCCACTGACCCCCTAGCATGTTCACTGTAGCCATCTGGGACAAATGTCTAGAAGCCAAGGGTACAATAGAAGGCAAGTTGTCTTGGTCCTGTGTGTATGACCTTAGCATTTTTTTAACTTGACAGAGCAACACTGGTGGCCTTCTTCTTCGGTGGTGTGGTGGAGAACACATACTGACATAATCTGACATCAAAGGTCCCTCCTTGCTTGACCAAGTGAATGAGGTGACAATGAGACTTTCAAGTTTACTTGTGGCAGATGTGCATAAAGGAAGTCAAAGGAGGAGGAAAGGAGTCAAGCAGAGGATAATTACTTCAGAACTTTTCTTTGATGGGGCTCCGACTCCTTGGCATGATTGTTTGCATTTTTAATTAAAAAGCCAAAGACTGAATTGTGGGTAGAACTTATGCAATTAGAAGTAAGTACCACTGAGTACAATGGAACTCACTCCAAGGAAGCCATTCACAGGATCGCAGTCCTGCTGATTATCACAAACTGGGTATTATCCTATGGACTGCTGCTCTTCAGAGTGTGTGTGTGTGCATGTGTGTTGTGTGTGCATGTGTTTAATGCATGCGCATGTGCATGCATTCATGGATCAGCACAGCTTATTTACTGAGCTACATTCTTTGGTCCATTGCTACAGATACTCCTTGGGATGTGTGGTTTTTGGGGGCTGTCCTGGTGAGCTTCTGTGCACCAACGGTTACCACTACATCACGGCACTTCCGTACTCCTTTCTTGAAAACTTGTTTAAAGGTTACCCATTCCCCAAAAGCAACACATTGCAAACACAACTCTCTGGAAGAGGAATATGGAGCTGATTAAACAGCAACAACAACCAGAGCCATCCTTTCAGTACCAGCAAGTTATCTCTCTCCCCCTCCCTTCTAAAAGTCATATTTCTTTCTCACTTTCCCTTTTACCATTCTGCTCCTTGCTGGGATGATGGAAAGGCTTTTGGTCTACTTCATCCAGGGTATAAAGTTTCTACCCCCACTCCATCCATAATGACCGATTCATGCACGATTTGTGGCAGATCTTATCGCTCCCGCCGAGTGCTCTAACCTTCAAACATTTTAAACCTTTTTTACAACAGCACTTAAATCTTGCTCAGAAATTGATTATTGTCTCATTTTAAACCCTCAGCTGATTGATTGTCGGCTAGGTCCAGAGCTTATCCCCAGGTGTACTTAAAAGCTCAAAATGACATTGTATCCCCCTACTGCGTAATGATGGTCTCCTAACGGAGGCCATGGATAAATCCCCCCGTTTTCTCCCTGCTTTCATTAGAACCTAGATAAAGGTTATTGGGGGGAATCGATCAGAGCCATGTCTCATTACCCTTTACTGCATAGGATGCCTTTCAAGGCCTGCATTAAGGCGAGATGTTCTCTTGATCATTGCTGCTGTTCAGCAAATAACTGCTCTGATTGGGGATGTTCTAAAATACGCATTCAGTGGCTGAGGTCTGCCCCTTGCTCCTGTTGTCATAGGATGATGCCACAAGTGATATATCAGGCCAAGTTCAAGGTACTGGTACTAACACATAAAGCCCACAGGTGGGCAGAGGGCTGTTGTGCTCATATCCAGCTTGCAGGCTTCCCACAGGGATCTGGCTAACTACTATGTGAGAACAAGATGCTGGACTAGATGGGGCTTTGGCTTGTCTTACATTTTACACCAAATACAGCTCAGGACCAGGTTTATTGCATTATACCTAGTAGGTCACTTCTGTATGCTGAAGAGCTTCTCTTGCAAGTTCCAAAGATATCATAAACCGTAAACCTGCTCAGTTTTATGCTCAGAGCATGAGATTCTTAATCTCAGGGTCATTGGTACAAGCTGCATGTTGGGCAAAATATAGCAGCGGGTTAGACTAGAATCAGGCATGTCCAAAGTCCGTTTCGGAGGCCTAATACAGCCGGATGGTCGGTTTAATCCAGCCCCCATGGCAGTTTATTTCCTGGGGTAAAATCCTAAAAAACCTCAACAACTTCAATCCTAAAGAAAAGTTAACAACTTTGTACGGCCCTTTGGTCGGCCCTCACGGCTCTTCATTCATCAAATCTGGCTCTCTTTGAAAAAAGTTTGGACACTACTGAAGGGTTAAAGTCAAAGAGTTCAAGAGAAGCAGAGAAGGGGGTGCTGGATGTCCAGAGTTTCATTCTCTCCCGTGCTGCAGAGTGTGTGAGACTACTGGATCATATGCTTTGTGTGTTGACATTCCATTCTTTGGAAGCGAGGAAACTGAAGGAACTGTGCGCCACTTCCGTCTTCTTTGTCTGTGTTCTGTTCTGTTGTTCTCTCTTGGCTACCCTCCATGGCGCTTCCGTTGGAAAAGGAGTGTGGTTTAAATAGCCCAGTCACCCCTTCCCTTCCCATTGTGCCCTGCCCTGTTCCCTGCAAGGGTTAAGGTGAGTGCCAAATGCCTTGGGGCGCAGCACGCTTTTTGGAGGGGGGACTGGGGTGAGGATGCAATGCCAGTGGGATGATGGAGGGGGAGATAGCAGGCAGGGAAGCTGCTGGGCAGGTGGGGGAGGGAGTGAGACCACCCCAAATGAAGGGAGGTGGGTGTGCAGCCGAGTTCCCCCTCATTTCGAGTATTCCAGGCTGAAAAATGTCCCCCACATGCCCTCCTGTGTTTGAAATTCTAGAATAAGAAACTGCCTCTTTCCCCTCAGCTTCTATGTCTGTTTGTGACATCACAGGAGACCATCCATAGACAAGGCTGGGGAAACTAGGCCTCAAGGGGGGGGGAGCATTTATAAATAAACAAAAGGTAACTGAGGAGCCCCCCCCCTTGTGACACGTGTGGCATGTGGACTCCATGGCACCCTAAGATACCCTCCTTAGCACCCACCAAGGCCCCCTGACCCTCCCATTTTTAAAAAGTTTCCCCAAAATCTTTAATTTTTACAGTGCTGCAAGACAGTTTGTTTTGGCAGTTGGAGGATTGGTATTATTTATTTATTTATTTATTTTGCCCTTTGTGAGAGATAAATAAACTGGTTCCATTGATTTAAGGTCTCTGGATCATTTTTAAATAAAGTGATCTGGACAAAATGGGTCAAATTAGGAAAGCTTTTTATTATACACACTTCCAAGTGGGGTAACCCAAGATCAGGCACATCTTCTTCAGGAAAAACACATCTTATGAAGTTGCTTCACTCCTTCCACACCCACAAGGAGGGGCATACCAGTTTACAGAAGTATTACGTATACCTCATTAACATTTTACCATTCCACTTCCCATGTTAATCAGAATACAATACAATACAATACAAATACCTTTATTGGCATTTCAAGTTAAGACATTTCAAAATGGCTTGAGCTACAAAGTCTGTCTTCTTCCTGTTTCCTGTTTCTGAGAGATTTGAATGGGGAAATCCTTTCGATTCTTCATGAATAAGAGGCAGTGGGGTGAGGGAGGCCAGGGCCACATCCACACCATTTAAAGCGCTATGAAGCCGCTTTAAACACTCATGGCTTAAACACCCCCAAAGACTCTGGGAGCTATAGTTGGAAAAGGGTGCTGAGAGTTGTTAGGAGACCCCCTGTTCCCTGCCAAGAAGGGAACCCGAACCCTAGAATCATAGAATCATAGAATCATAGAATCATAGAGTTGGAAGAGACCACAAGGGCCATCGAGTCCAACCCCCTGCCAAGCAGGAAACACCATCAGAGCACTCCTGACATATGGTTGTCAAGCCTCTGCTTAAAGACCTCCAAAGAAGGAGACTCCACCACACTCCTTGGCAGCAAATTCCACTGTCGAACAGCTCTTACTGTCTTACCCCTACCCCTACCCCTACCCCTACCCCTGACACTAACCCTAACCCTAACCCTAACTCTAACCCTAATGCTAACCCTTAACCGTTAACTAGAGCTACAATTCCCAGAGTTCCCTGCCAAGAAGGAAACCCTACCCCTACCCCTACCCCTGCCCCTGACGCTAACCCTAACCCTAACACTTAACCCTTAACTAGAGCTACAATTCCCAGAGTTCCCTGGCAAGAAGGGAACCCTACCCCTATCCCACCCGTAACCCTACCCCACCCTTACCCCTACCCCTACCCTAGCCTAACCCTAACACAACCGTAACCCTAACCCTAAATCTAATCCTAACTCTAATCCTAATCCTAAACCACTATAACAACCCTCCATCCCCTTAACCACCTACAGTTCCCAGAATCCTTGGTGGGAAGCCATTCCTGTTTAAAGCGTCTTCATAGCACTTCCAATGGTGTATGTTTTAATGTGGTTCTTTTTGGATTATTAAAATGGAAAATTTAATAAATATTATATACAAAAATAAATAAATAAAATAAATAAATACTCAATGACCTGCCTTTCAGATAAGTGGAAATGAAGCAGCTGGTTGCCATGGTGAAATTATGATGACACTGTAGTCTCAGTGCTGAAGTCCTAAGTCAGATTCAAGGGGGGATTTCCTCCCAAGGCCAAGCCTACCAGCTAACAGTGACCTTAAGTTTTCCAGTAAGACATGAAATGGTGCACACGCTACATCTTGTTTGTGCGCTTATCAGGCATGTCCAAAGTCCATTTTGGGGGCCTAATCCAGCCCACCGGTCAGTTTAATCCGGCCCCTGTGGCAGTTTATTTCCTGGGGTAAAATCCTAAAAAAACAAACCCTCAACAAATTCAACCCTAAAAAAAGGTTAACCACTTGGGTTGGCTGTTTCGGCGGCCCTCACGGCCCTTCACTTCATCAAATCTGGCCCTCTTTGAAAAAAGATTGGACAGGGTTACAGTCAAAGAGTTCAAGAGAAGCAGAGAAGCGGGTGCTGGGTGTCCGGAGTTTCATTCTCTCCCATGCTGCAGAGTGTGTGTGACTACTCTGTGTGTTGACATTCCATTCTTTGGAAGCGAGGGAACAGAAGGAACTGTGCGCCACTTCCATCTTCTTTGTTCTGTGTTCTGTTCTGCTGTTCTCTCTCGGAGGGCCCACCCCCCATGGTGCTTCCGTTGGAAAAGGGGTGTGGTTTAAGCAGCCCGGTTGCCCCACCCTTTCCCATTGTGCCCTGTCCCTTTCCCTGTAAGGGTTTGGGTGAGTGCAAAATGCCTACTATAAACGCATGCAGAAAGACAAACGTATTTTACCACCCTACTTCCCATGTTAATCACAACACTATACAACACAATACAATAAAAATACCTTTATTGGCATTTCAAGTTAAGACCTTCCAAAATGGCTTGAGATACAAAGTCTTTCTTCTTTCTGTTTCCTGTTTCCAAGAGATTTGAATTGGGAGATCCTTTCGATTCTTCATTAATAAGAGGCAGTGGGGTGAGGGAGGCCACGGCCACATCCACACCATTTAACGTGCTATGAAGCCGCTTTAAACACTCATGGCTTAAACACCCCCAAAGACTCTGGGAGCTATAGTTGGAAAAGGGTGCCAAGAGTTGTTAGGGGAGCCCCTGTTCCCTGCCAAGAAGGGAACCCTACCTCTACCCCTACCCCCACCCCTACCCCTCACGCTAACCCTTAAGCCTTAACTAGAGCTACAATTCCCAGAGTTCCCTGGCAAGAAGGGAACCCTAACCCTAACCCTGGCCCCTAACTAGAGCTACAATTCCCAGAGTTCCCTGGCAAAAAGGGAACCCTAACCCTAACCCTGGCCCCTAACTAGAGCTACAATTCCCAGAGTTCCCTGGCAAAAAGGGAACCCTAACCCTAACCCTGCCCCCTAACTAGAGCTACATTCCCAGAGTTCCCTGCCAAGGGAACCCCAACCCTACCCCTGCCCCTGACGCTAACCCTAACTCTAACCCTTAACCCTTAACTAGAGCTACAATTCCCAGAGTTCCCTGGCAAGAAGGGAACCCTAACCCTGCCCCCTAACTAGAGCTACATTCCCAGAGTTCCCTGGCAAAAAGGGAACCCTAACCCTAACCCTGCCCCCTAACTAGAGCTACATTCCCAGAGTTCCCTGCCAAGGGAACCCCAACCCTACCCCTGCCCCTGACGCTAACCCTAACTCTAACCCTTAACCCTTAACTAGAGCTACAATTCCCAGAGTTCCCTGGCAAGAAGGGAACCCTACCCCTACCCCTACCCTACCCCTAATCCTACCCCTAATGCTAATCCTAATACCATATTTTTCACCCCATAGGATGCTCCATCCCATAGGACGCACCTAGTTTTTTTGGGGGGAAATAAAGGAATTCCCCCTTTATTTCCCCCCCAAAACCAGGTCAGGGAAACCAAACCAGGGCGGGGAACAGCGGTATGGCGGCGCTGCGCCTCCCCACTGTCCCCCGAGCTTGTGGGGCTGGCCGATGTCTGCCCGAAGTGTGGGGAGCTCTGCTTCAGCGCGCCCTGCGCTCCGTGCAGCAGGCTGCTATCCGCAGCCTAGGGAGCCCTGCGGGAACTCCCGCGGGCTCCCCAGGCTTGCTGATAGCTTCCTGAAGCCTGGAGAGCGAGAGGGGTCAGTGCACACCGACCCCTCTCGCTCTCCAAGCTTCAGCGAAAGCCTGTATTCGCCCAATAGGACGCACACAGATTTCCCCTTCCTTTTTGGAGGGGAAAAAGTGTGTCCTATAGGGCGAAAAAGACGGTACTTAACCACCGTAACAAGTCTCCGTCCCCTTAACCACCTACAGTTCCCAGAATCCCTGAGGGGAAGCCATGCCTGTTTAAAGTGACTTCATAGCAGTTCCAGTGGTGCACCTAATGTGGCCTATTGTTCCCTCCCTCATTTTCTTCTCTCTCCCCACTGCCCCATCACTTGCAATGCAGCAGATGTCTGCCTGCAGTCTCCCTTCAAAGCTCCTTCTCTCAAGTATGGCCAAGGCCTTGTCCATTCCTCACTGCCAGTATTTCACGTTCACTTCTCCGATGTAAATAGGGATGTCCTGCGGTTCTCTTGATGACTTTTAAGACGGGACTTGGGGAAAACCTCACCGGCTCCAGACATCCCTGTAAGGCAAAGGCAAACAGGTGAGTGGGATGGCCAACACCCGACAGCGTCCCCCCAGATTCCTCCTCTGTTTGGCTGCCTGTTAACAAACAAGGCTTCCAAACCAGTTTGCACCCATCTCAGCCAGCGTAGCCTCGCAACATCCACTAGCCTGAATGCAAATTCTTCCGACAACCATCCACCAGCTGCAACCTCATCAAGTCCATTGCCAGACATCAAACAGCTTCAGAGCTGAGTGTCAGTCACCTTCAAGTAGCGATCCCACCAGCAAGTAATCTTTGTACTTGCCTTCTCCTTGCTCCACAGCATCCCAGCACCGGGTGATTGCCTCCTTCCGCTTGCCAGCTTGCCGCCACGGGGCAGGAGACCACTTGGGCTGAGTGCCACCGAGCTGCCCATTTCCGCTAGCCAGCTTGCCACCACGGGGCAGGAGACCACCAGGGCCATAGCATCCCAGCACCGGGCAATTGCCTCCTTCCACTTGCCAGCTTGCCGCCACGGGACAGGAGACCACCTGGGCTGAGTGCCACCGAGCTGCCCATTTCTCTCTGGGGAAAGTTAAGACCTTCCAAAATGGCTTGAGATACAAAGTCTTTCTTCTTTCTGTTTCCTGTTTCCAAGAGATTTGAATTGGGAAATCCTTTCGATTCTTCATTAATAAGAGGCAGTGGGGTGAGGGAGGCCACGGCCACATCCACACCATTTAACGTGCTATGAAGCCGCTTTAAACACTCATGGCTTAAACACCCCCAAAGACTCTGGGAGCTATAGTTGGAAAAGGGTGCCAAGAGTTGTTAGGGGAGTCCCTGTTCCCTGCCAAGAAGGGAACCCTACCTCTACCCCTACCCCCACCCCTACCCCTCACGCTAACCCTAACTCTAGCCCTAACGCTAACCCTTAAGCCTTAACTAGAGCTACAATTCCCAGAGTTCCCTGGCAAGAAGGGAACCCTAACCCTGCCCCCTAACTAGAGCTACAATTCCCAGAGTTCCCTGGCAAGAAGGGAACCCTAACCCTGCCCCCTAACTAGAGCTACATTCCCAGAGTTCCCTGGCAAGAAGGGAACCCTAACCCTGCCCCCTAACTAGAGCTACAATTCCCAGAGTTCCCTGGCAAAAAGGGAACCCTAACCCTAACCCTGCCCCCTAACTAGAGCTACATTCCCAGAGTTCCCTGCCAAGGGAACCCCAACCCTACCCCTGCCCCTGACGCTAACCCTAACTCTAACCCTTAACCCTTAACTAGAGCTACAATTCCCAGAGTTCCCTGGCAAGAAGGGAACCCTACCCCTACCCTACCCCTACCCCTACCCCTATCCTACCGCTAATCCTACCCCTACCCCTAATCCTAATCCTAATACCATATTTTTCGTCCCATAGGACGCTCCATCCCATAGGACGCACCTAGTTTTTTTGGGGGGAAATAAAGGAAAAAATTTTCCCCTTTATTTCCCCCCCAAAACCAGGTCAGGGAAACAAAACCAGGGTGGGGAACAGCGGTATGGCGGCGCTGCGCCTCCCCGCTGTCCCCCGAGCTTGTGGTGCTGGCCGATGTCTGCCCGAAGCGTGGGGCGCTCTGCTTCAGCGTGCCCCGCGCTCCGTGCAGCAGGCTACTATCCGCAGCCTAGGGAGCCCTGCGGGAACTCCCGCAGGGTTCCCCAGGCTGCGGATATCTGCCCGGCGCGAGGGGCGCTCTGCTTCAGGGCTCCCGCGTGCCGGACGGCAGGCTGCTATCCGCAGCCTAGGGAGCCCTGCGGAACTCCCGCGGGCTCCCCAGGCTTGCTGATAGCTTCCTGAAGCCTGGAGAGCGAGAGGGGTCAGTGCACACCGACCCCTCTCGCTCTCCAAGCTTCAGCGAAAGCCTGTATTCGCCCAATAGGACGCACACAGATTTCCCCTTCCTTTTTGGAGGGGAAAAAGTGTGTCCTATAGGGCGAAAAAGACGGTACTTAACCACCGTAACAAGTCTCCGTCCCCTTAACCACCTACAGTTCCCAGAATCCCTGAGGGGAAGCCATGCCTGTTTAAAGTGACTTCATAGCAGTTCCAGTGGTGCACCTAATGTGGCCTAATGTTCCCTCCCTCATGTTCTTCTCTCTCCCCACTGCCCCATCACTTGCAATGCAGCAGATGTCTGCCTGCAGTCTCCCTTCAAAGCTCCTTCTCTCAAGTATGGCCAAGGCCTTGTCCATTCCTCACTGCCAGTATTTCACGTTCACTTCTCCGATGTAAATAGGGATGTCCTGCGGTTCTCTTGATGACTTTTAAGACGGGACTTGGGGAAAACCTCACCGGCTCCAGACATCCCTGTAAGGCAAAGGCAAACAGGTGAGTGGGATGGCCAACACCCGACAGCGTCCCCCCAGATTCCTCCTCTGTTTGGCTGCCTGTTAACAAACAAGGCTTCCAAACCAGTTTGCACCCATCTCAGCCAGCGTAGCCTCGCAACATCCACTAGCCTGAATGCAAATTCTTCCGACAACCATCCACCAGCTGCAACCTCATCAGGTCCATTGCCAGACATCAACCAGCTTCAGAGCTGAGTGTCAGTCACCTTCAAGTAGCGATCCCACCAGCAAGTAATCTTTGTACTTGCCTTCTCCTTGCTCCACAGCATGCCAGCACCGGGTGATTGCCTCCTTCCGCTTGCCAGCTTGCCACCACGGGACAGGAGACCACCTGGGCTGAGTGCCACCGAGCTGCCCATTTCTCTCTGGGGAGGGCAACTGCTGAGGCTTGCACCTTGGCCCACATTTATACCCGCTCAGCAGCCAAATGTTTTTGTCACATCACAATCAACCCACGGACAATGGCAGCAGCTGGGGAGGCATCACCATCACTCCCTCAGCCCTCACAATGGTGAGCACAGCTCAGCAGCCAAAACACACACACACACACAAGTTGTGCCAATATCTGTGAAGGCCACACCGGAAACCCAAAGGGGCAGGAGGGGGACATTTTTCAGCCCAGTGGTTACATTTCCCTCCACACAACACTAGTCCAATACACAAATGAACAGAGCAATGAAAGCAAGCCTTATCTTTGCACAGGAAGCTGTTCAAGGAATGACATGCAGAGAGAAAGTTAGCATCTCAGGAAAAAAACACTTTTTCATCAGTCAATCAATCAATCAATCAATCATTTATTGTATTTGACTAAAACCCATTATAAATCCAGTTACAAAAGCACCAAACCCAATGACCCAAACTATGGCTCCCAGATTCTTGGGGGGGGGGGAGCCAGGTGGATGCCATGTGAACTCAGCGATGTGTCAAGTGATGGCTACATACTACCTCCAGGTTCAGAGGCGGCATATTTCTGTATATCAGTTCCTGAGAATCACGAGGGCTGTTGTGGTCAGATTCTGCTTTCAGTTTTTTGCAAAGGCATCTGTGAGAATGGGATGCTGAACCTGGGCCACTGGCCTGATCCAGGCAGCTTTCTTATGTTACAAAGGAAGACTTCCAAGAGAATACTTTTAATGTAGCACTCCAAGAAATGCTGCAAGTTTCAGAAAGTCAAATAATGCATTCCAAAATCAGAAATTTTGAAACCATTTCAGGCCTGTGTCATTTTACTTTCCCCCTGCATCTCTTATCTGAACTATGTACTTGCAGTTTCTTTGAGTATGTTTTTTTCCAATTTATTTTTATTTGGTAGCCATTTCTCCCTTTCTGAGGAAGGAACAAAAACATTTGTAGTTCTCAGTGTCCCTGACTTAAGAGTGTGACTCCTCTGCCCTGCCTATCAAGCGCTCACTGGCTGGTGTGCCTTTCACTGTAGGGAGATCAGAAGAGGACCGCTACATTGGCAGAAGCCTAAGCAGCCACGAGCTTGCTATTCAGACACAAGGATATTGTTTTATCCATGAAAAGCAGGGTCTGACCACCACGGCGAAGGCGGAGACCCATTGAAATCACAGGCGGGAGAAGCCTGTGAACTTGGGATTCGGCTGGCACCCTTTGCGCCTCCCCTACTCGCGGGGAAACCATATTTTGGGGATCCGGAGCAACGTGGGGTGAGCGGCGCGGTGCTTTGAATCGACCGCTTCTTTCACGGAGTGAAGCCGCATTGCTGCTGCCGGAGAGCACTGACTTTTTCCTGTGGACAATTGGATTTTAAACAACTACCCGTGAGTAGAATGGAAAATTGGATCTTGAAATACTTTAATTTGGCACCGAAGCGGTAAGGTTCTAAACAGGAAGTCCGCCTTCTGCTTTTGTAAATAGATTGAAGCAAAGACGCTACAAGCTAAAGTCTCTGAAAGTTTTTGACAAAGGATTAAATTTCCATCGGTCAAAAATACAAAACCCCCCTTGGAAGCAGGAGAAGAGGGGGAAAGTTTTGGACCTAGTGAGCCTGCAGGAGAGAGTGAAAATCAAATTACCACTGCTCTGAACCTGGAAAAGGGCTGCCAGATGACATTTGGGGAATGTTCATTGACAGAACGGATTTGACAGCTAGCTAAAATAAGAAAGATACTGTTTCCATTGTCCTCTTCTGCGTTCAAAAAAGGAGGAAAAAGTAACTGAAAATCGAAACTATTTTTATTTGCTCGAGTTGTGCTAGAAAGAATTGATACAAGTGGATACTGTTTCCCTCTAGAGGGAGCATGTGAAACTGTTACAGGAGTGTAACAGGGAGATCTCCAGCTGCAAGATAAGGATTCTGAGAACCAGAGATTGACCTTGGACCATTCAAAATGTTGATAGGAGAAACTATTGTGACTGTATTATATAAGATAAACTACTCGCTGGAACAGCTTCATAAAAAGACAGATGACACGATTTTTAAAATCGATAACTTGGATCAGAAAGTGACTAATTTGAGTCAAAAAGCGAGTACTAACACAGAAACAATTCAGGACTTGGCACAGGAATATACCTTGGCAGAACAAATGGTAGAGGAAAAGGAGAAAGCTGTTGTTGTGAAACCTAAAGTAGTACAAGCGGGATCCTTAGTTTTTCAGAAGCAAATTGAGGATTATAAATTGAGGTCTTTCATGATTGAATCTAGCAAAAGTCAGATTTTGAGGATTGGATCCCGGCTTGGACTGAAGAAGGAAAGTTGGAAAGATCCCTCTATCCAGGGATTGACTGACTTTTGGGACACGGGCTTGGGTTTGGAGGAGCCTGAAGTTTTGGGGGCCTCTAGATTTGGAGGAATCCTGAAATACGTCTTGAAAATCTTTAGGGACTTTAGTTTTAACCATGGAAATTTGGCTGAACTGTCCGGAAGGAATAAAAGTACTGCTAGGTTGGAGTTTTCCCGAGATTTGCTCCTGAGTATTAAAGAATATGAAGAAGATCTGCAGAAGGGACTTGGAAAAGATTTAAGAGCCTCGGACATAAGATCTCCAGGTTGATGGACTATATGGAACTGACGGAAAGGACTGGCAGAATCCGAAACCAGGGAGAGGAGATGGTGGAAGAAGACTGGAAAATTTAAAGTGTATATTTAGAAATATTGTAAAAGTAATGACTGCTAGAAAAATGGTGGAATGATATTTTATGGATTTAGCAGAAATGCTATAAGAAGTTAAGTACATATAAGTAACTTAGCCTTAATGGGGAATAAGGTTAAAAAATATGTTATTTATAATATGATAGAAAATAGAGAAAGATGGAAAGGATTTGCTGAAACAAGTACTAGAAGTGGGATACAAAAAGGGAGGTGTGAGGAAGTCGAGGAAGCAAGGGAATGAAGGATAGAGTATGGAAAAGGAGGGATGTTTTTAAATTGTTTTTGCTTTGCTTTATTTATGTGTTTAGTTTAATGGGTTCAGGTTGGGTTTTGTATTGTTTATATATTGTATTGTATTGTTTTTGCTTTTCTTCTCTTTTGTTTTTTTCTTCTTTTTTGTCTTTCTTTTTCTTTCTTCTCCTTTTTTGTAACTTTTAAAAGTAATAAATATTATTTAAAAAAAAGAAAAGAAAAAAAGAGAGAAGCAGGGAAGGGGGTGCTAGATAATGACCCCCCAATGCCACTTCCATTGGAAAAGGGACATGGTTTAAGGTGGGTGTGCAGCTGAGGTCCCTCCCCCCCCCCACACATTTTGAGTATTCCAAATAGCAATATGAATACTATAAACACATGCAGAAATACAAATGGTTCCTAAATTTCAGCTGAGTTCCCTGCATTTCAGGGGGTTCAACAAGCTATTTCTTAATAGGTTTAATTGGGTGTGGTGCTTCCTCTCTGCATGTCATTCCTTGAACAGATTCCTGTGCAAAGATAAGGCTTAATTCATTGCTCTGTTCATTTGTACATTGGACTAGTGTTGTGTGGAGGGAAATGCAGCCCCCGGGGTTAAAATTCCCCCCTTCTGTGTTTGAAATTCTAGAATAAGAAACTGCCTCTTTCCCCTCAGCTGCTATGTCTGTTTGTGACATCACAGGAGACCATCCATAGACAGGGCTGGGGAAACTAGGCCTCGGGGGGGGAGCATTTATTAATAAACAAATAATGACTGTGCCCCCCCCTTGTGACACGTGTGGCATGTGGACTCCATGGCACCATAAGATACCCTCCTTAGCACCCACCAAGGCCCCCTGACCCTCCCATTTTTAAAAAGTTTTCCCCAAATCTTTCATTTTTACAGAGCTGCAAGACAGTTTGTTTTGGCAGTTGGGGGATTGGTATTATTTATTTATTTATTTATTTTGCCCTTTCTGAGAGATACATAAACTGGTTCCTTTGAATTAAGGTCTCTGGATCCTTTTAAATAAAGTGATCTGGCCAAATTGGGTCAATTTGGGAAGCTTTTTATTATACACACTTGCAAGTGGAGTAACCCAAGATCAGGCACATCTTCATCAGGAAAAACACATCTTATGAAGTTGCTTCTCCGGCTGTAAGTCCCTCCTTCCACACCCACAAGAAAGAGCATACCAGTTTACAGAAGTATCGCGTCTGCCATATTAACATTTTACCAATCCACTTCCCATGTTAATCAGAATACAATACAAAACAAAACAAAAAAATACAATACAAATACCTTTATTGGCATTTCAAGTTAAGACATTTCAAAATGGCTTGAGATACAAAGTCGAGCTTGCTATTCAGACACAAGGATTGTGTTTTAGTCATTTATTCTTATTTTTAATTACTTGGCACACAGGCAGCTCTCTCCAAAAATGGCAAAGGCTACAACCCCACCTACATGGGAGGAAGTCCCACTGAATTCAGTAGGACTTACTTCCAAGTAGGCATGGGTGCAACAGTGCTGCAAGGCTCTCTCCTTCCTTCTCCTGCAACATAAAAGATGGGCATGTACCCCAATAAATTCTCTTTATGCTGAAGATCAGCAAAACTATGCAAATCCTGCTATTTTCCAACCCAAGCTACACCTGAAATATGGTTTCCCTGCTCTCTAGTAAATGCATTTCAGAAAAATAGAACATGAGCGTGCTTATTTTTAACTGAGGATTTCACATCAGGCAAAGCTGCATTGTGTCTTTGTATCTGTGCTTCATACATAGCTTTTTTATTTTTTAGGCAGTGGCATACGGCTACAAGCCACAAATATTTATGCTAAATTATTTCAAGTCTGCCTTCACATTGAGTTCATGCAGCTGCCCATGTCAGGAAATTCTTGTGCCACATAAAGAAAACAGTGTTGAGATTTCAAGCTTTAGGTTTTATTAGGTCCCAACAAGCTCTGTTGCAAAACATGATTTGGTGTATGCTTTTCTTACAAAGATGTACTCCTTGCTGTCTGCCTCTTGTCACGTTTCTCTGCCTGGCTGGGACAAAAAGAGCAACCCAGAGCCTTGGAACAAGCTGGGACCCAATGACCAATACAAGGTATGGTATGAAATACTTAACTAGGGTTATGATGCTGGTTATCCTAAAGGCCAGGGATGGGAAGCCTGGTGTCCAGCATAGATTGTTGGGACTCCAACTTCCACCAGCCCCATCCCTAACGTCTATGGATGAAGGGCAAATAATAATAATAATAATAATAATAATGGCCATTTGGTGGGAAGAATAATAAGCTTCAGCTTTGGAAGGCTTTTGATCACAGCATTTTGGGGTTGGGCTAGATGACCCTTGGGTCCCTTCTATAATTCTTCACTCTCCTCTTCAGTTCAATCTTCTAAACTCTGACTGAATAAGCATGATAGATCCCTGATTCTGCCATTGATTCTTTCTGAAAAATGTCTTTTAAGCCCATTAAAGCTGAATGATTAGAGATCCTTTCCTTCCATTGAAGCAAAGGGGTATAATTTCTGTGTATGTGAGGCAGAAGAATCGTAATGTTATCTGCCTGTTTAGGGCTCCTAGGCACTTAGTAAGTTTCTTGCAGTTCAGCTCTGAAAAAACTTCCTTGTGTCTTGCTCTCAGTCCCAGCAGCTAATTTTCGGGGGGGGGGGAGGTGTATGTGAGTAAGGATAAACAATGAAAAAGAGGTGTTTGGTCTTGCATAATGTCACCGTTTGGGTACAGCTTGAGCTATTAAAAGGTTTAAGGGCTTGTTCTGTGTGTTCAAAAGCTTTCAATGCAATCCAGAGAAGAATTAAGCCTTGCTTGAGTCCACTGAAATAAAAACCTAAAACAGAGCACTTCAGATGGGTGGGATATAAATATTATGATTATGATTATTCTAGGCTTTCACAAAATGTTCTTTCACCAAACGACTGAGACCTAAAGGAAAACAAAAACTTTGTTTGGGCTTCAATGTTTAAATAATGACCTTGCACTTTCTGTTTGTCTGCCATGACGATCGGCTGTGCCAATTAGACTGGAGCCCTTCCGTGCTGGTAATTGAGGATAATATGGGAGTAATTATCCTCTCAACCCTCCCAGGGTTGGGGGGGGCACTCCACCCACAGATCGTCCAATACCTTCTGCCCATCCAGAAGGAAGAGGGGGCAGGGGGTGCTGGGTGTAAGCCGCATGGTTGTGACAACTCTCCAAAGCCGGTGCCATGAACAAAGGACACCTGTTTTTTAAGATAAAAATTTGGAGTTAAATAACAGGCATGCTCTGAACCAGTGGAGATAAAATAACTTGCTAATTTAATCAGCCACTGAGAAGGATTTGATCTGGTGAAAGACTTTTGTCGGGACCAAAACACAATGGCTTGAAATGCTTAAGTGGATGCTATCTTAATTACGAAATGGACTGTGTGAAATTTTGACTATGATTCTGGCAGTGATTATTAAAGGAAAGATGAAAGGAATCCCTGATGGAGCTATCATTTCAGTGTGGAGGCATCATCTCATTAACAGCTGGAAGAAGGCCAAGACAGAGTTTTGGATATCTGCCCGAGATTAATAGTGGACTATGATGCAGGTGGCGCTGTGGTCTAAACCACAGAGCCTAGGGCTTGCCGATCAGAAGGTTGGCGGTTCAAATCCCCACGACAGGGTGAGCTCCCGTTGCTTGGTCCTAGCTCCTGCCAACCTAGCAGTTCGAAAGCATGCCAAAAAGTGCAAGTAGATAAATAGGTATCGCTTCAGCGGGAAGGTAAATGGTGTTTCTGTGCACTGCTCTAGTTTCAGTGTTCATTTGCACCAGAAGTGGCTTAATCATGCTGGCCACATGACCCAGAAAAACTGCCTGCAGATAAATGCCAGCTCCCTCAGCCTGTGAAGTGAGATGAGCACCGCAACCCCCGAGTCATCTGTGAATGGACTTAACTGTCAGGGGTCCTTTACCTTTTTTTTAATGATGCAGTTAAAATACCTCTGTGTGTAGAAAATGAAACTAAAGATCACCGAGGAGCAGAAACAACAGTACAAAGGACTGACCCACTCGCTGAATTAATTGATGGATTAATTGTATAGCCCCAGGGGGAGGTGAGCCTTTTTTATTCTCCTTTGATATATATGTATTTGCAGTTTTACCTGGTAAACCTCCCCCGAAAGGTAACAGTTTGAAATACGCAAGTGGGTTTGAAAGAACACTGCTGCTATCTCCTCAGTGGAAGGAAGGAAAAAATTATGGACTGGAGCTACTTTGTTTTTGCAGAGGTAACAGCATTTTGAATTCCTGCGACAGGGCGAGCTCCCGGTGCTCGGTCCTTGCTCCTGCCAACCTAGCAGTTCGAAAGCACGTCAAAGTGCAAGTAGATAAATAGGTACCGCTCCGGCGGGAAGGTAAACACCGTTTCCGTGCGCTGCTCTGGTTCGCCAGAAGCGGCTTAGTCATGCTGGCCACATGACCCGGAAGCTGTACGCCGGCTCCCTCGGCCAATAAAGCGAGATGAACACCGCAACCCCAGTCGGCCATGACTGGATCTAATGGTCAGGGGTCCCTTTACCTTTTTACCAGCATATTGGGAGATGGTGCGAGACTAGGGAGGGGAATTCTGGATGGCTGCCTGGAGCTAATGGTGTCTTTTTGTCTGGGACTGTGGGGTATTATGGCTCCTGTTGAAAATGGAATTGCTGGAATGTGAACAACAGGGAGGAAAATATTTCACACAGAACTATGAAGACGAAAGTTTGAACAGACCAGTGGTTGTAAAAATAAATGAAAATTAAGTGAAGGATTAAAATCGGAATGGTTTATTGACTAATTAAGAAATGCAATGTGATATTAGATTATTAGAACTCCATGAAATTCAGAGCTTGGGAAGCCACCCAAAGATATATAATTTGGCATTTATATTTGGTGTGTTTTTTTGTTGTATTGTAATCTGATATGTTTTAATGTGGTTCTTTTTGGATTATTAAAATGGAAAACTTAATAAATATTATATACAGAAATAAATAAATAAAATAAATAAATAAATACTCAATGACCTGCCTTTCAGATAAGTGGAAATGAAGCAGCTGGTTGCCATGGTGAAATTATGATGACACTGTAGTCTCAGTGCTAAAGTCCTAAGTCAGATTCAAGGGGGGATTTCCTCCCAAGGCCAAGCCTACCAGCTAACAGTGACCTTAAGTTTTCCAGTAAAACATGAAATGGTGCACACACTACATCTTTTTCGTGCACTTAGTTCATAGCTTTTCTCTTAGTTAAATAATAACAATATTTATTACTTATCCCCATCTACTATGGGTGGCTTCCAGCAAAATATATAAAATAATGTCAAACATAAAAAACTTCCTGAAACAGGCTGCCTTCATGTATCTTCTAAAAGTTCTGTACTTCTTTATCTCATTGACATCTGACCGGGGGGGTGGGGTTCCACAGGGAGGGTGCCACTACTAAGAAGGCCCTCTGCCTGGTTCCCTGTAACTTGGCTTCTTGCAGTGAGAGAACCGCCAGAAGGCCCTCGGCACTGGACTTCAGTGTCCAAGTTGAACAATAGGGGTGGAGACGCCCCTTCAGGTATACTGGGCTTAGGCCTTTTAGGGCTTTAAAGGTCAGCACCAACACTTTGAGTTGTGCTCGGAAACGTACTGGGAGCCTTTAGGACTGGTGCTATATGGTCCCGGTGGCCACTCCCAGTCACCAGTCCAGCTGCCGCATTCTGGATTAGTTGTGGTTTCCGAGTCACATTCAAAGGTAGCCCCACGTAGATCGCATGGCAGTAGTCCAAGAGGGAGATAACGCTTGTCATCCTAAGAGCTGTGCTTCCCTCTTCCAGTTCTATGTGGTGAACGCGAACTATGATAAGCTTGTAGTTTTTACACAGGTCAGTTTAATCCGGCCCCTGTGGCAGTTTATTTCCTGGGACTTCCAAGAGAGAGCCTTGAAGCACTGTTGCACTCATGTACATTGGCAGAAGCCTAAGCAGCCACGAGCTTGCTATTCAGACACAAGGATATTGTTTCAGTCATTTATTCTTATTTTTAATTACTTGGCACCACAGGCAGCTCTCTCCACCGGGACCATATAGCACCAATGTAGCGGTCCTCTTCTGGTCTCCCTACAGTAGAAAGACACACCAGCCAGTGAGCGCTTGGTAGGCAGGGCAGAGGAGTCAGACTCTTAAGTCAGGGACACTGAGAACTACGAATGTTTTTGTTCCTTCCTCAGAAAGGGAGAAATGGCTACCAAATAAAAATAAATTGGAAAAAAACATACTCAAAGAAACTGCAAGTACATAGTTCAGATAAGAGATACAGGGGGAAAGTAAAATGACACAGGCCTGAAATGGTTTCAAAATTTCTGATTTTGGAATGCATTATTTGACTTTCTGAAACTTGCAGCATTTCTTGGAGTGCTACATTAAAAGTATTCTCTTGGAAGTCTTCCTTTGTAACATAAGAAAGCTGCCTGGATCAGGCCAGTGGCCCAGGTTCAGCATCCCATTCTCACAGATGCCTTTGCAAAAAACTGAAAGCAGAATCTGACCACAACAGCCCTCGTGATTCTCAGGAACTGATATATAGAAATATGCCGCCTCTGAACCTGGAGGTAGTATGTAGCCATCACTTGACACATCGCTGAGTTCACATGGCATCCACCTGGCTCCCCCCCCCCCCCAAGAATCTGGGAGCCATAGTTTGGGTCATCGGGTTTGGTGCTTTTGTAACTGGATTTATAATGGGTTTTAGTCAAATACAATAAATGATTGATTGATTGATTGATTGACTGA
This sequence comes from Podarcis raffonei, assembly GCF_027172205.1. Taxonomy (NCBI): domain Eukaryota; kingdom Metazoa; phylum Chordata; class Lepidosauria; order Squamata; family Lacertidae; genus Podarcis; species Podarcis raffonei. The sequence continues at coordinate 40,044,707 of NC_070621.1, read as the reverse complement.
CTGATGAAAAAGTGGTTTTTTCCTGAGATGCTAACTTTCTCTCTGCATGTCATTCCTTGAACAGCTTCCTGTGCAAAGATAAGGCTTGCTTTCATTGCTCTGTTCATTTGTGTATTGGACTAGTGTTGTGTGGAGGGAAATGTAACCACTGGGCTGAAAAATGTCCCCCTCCTGCCCCTTTGGGTTTCCGGTGTGGCCTTCACAGATATTGGCACAACTTGTGTGTGTGTGTGTGTGTTTTGGCTGCTGAGCTGTGCTCACCATTGTGAGGGCTGAGGGAGTGATGGTGATGCCTCCCCAAGCTGCTGCCATTGTCCGTGGGTTGATTGTGATGTGACAAAAACATTTGGCTGCTGAGCGGGTATAAATGTGGGCCAAGGTGCAAGCCTCAGCAGTTGCCCTCCCCAGAGAGAAATGGGCAGCTCGGTGGCACTCAGCCCAGGTGGTCTCCTGTCCCGTGGCGGCAAGCTGGCAAGCGGAAGGAGGCAATTGCCCGGTGCTGGGATGCTGTGGCCCTGGTGGTCTCCTGCCCCGTGGTGGCAAGCTGGCAAGCGGAAGGAGGCAATCACCCGGTGCTGGGATGCTGTGGAGCAAGGAGAAGGCAAGTACAAAGATTACTTTCTGGTGGGATCACTACTTGAAGGTGACTGACACTCAGCTCTGAAGCTGGTTGATGTCTGGCAGTGGATGAGGTTGCAGCTGGTGGATGGTTGTCGGAAGAATTTGCATTCAGGCTAGTGGATGTTGCGAGGCTACGCTGGCTGAGATGGGTGCAAACTGGTTTGGAAGCCTTGTTTGTTAACAGGCAGCCAAACAGAGGAGGAATCTGGGGGGACGCTGTCGGGTGTTGGCCATCCCACTCACCTGTTTGCCTTTGCCTTACAGGGATGTCTGGAGCCGGTGAGGTTTTCCCCAAGTCCCGTCTTAAAAGTCATCAAGAGAACTGCAGGACATCCCTATTTACATCGGAGAAGTGAACGTGAAATACTGGCAGTGAGGAATGGACAAGGCCTTGGCCATACTTGAGAGAAGGAGCTTTGAAGGGAGACTGCAGGCAGACATCTGCTGCATTGCAAGTGATGGGGCAGTGGGGAGAGAGAAGAAAATGAGGGAGGGAACATTAGGCCACATTAGGTGCACCACTGGAACTGCTATGAAGTCACTTTAAACAGGCATGGCTTCCCCTCAGGGATTCTGGGAACTGTAGGTGGTTAAGGGGACGGAGACTTGTTACGGTGGTTAAGTACCGTCTTTTTCACCCTATAGGACACACTTTTTCCCCTCCAAAAATGAAGGGGAAATCTGTGTGCGTCCTATTGGGCGAATACAGGCTTTCGCTGAAGCTTGGAGAGCGAGAGGGGTCGGTGTGAACTGACCCCTCTCGCTCTCCAGGCTTCAGGAAGCTATCAGCAAGCCTGGGGAGCCCGCGGGAGTTCCCGCAGGCCTCCCTAAGCTGCGGATAGCAGCCTGCCGTCCGGCACGCGGGAGCCCTGAAGCAGAGCGCCCCTCGCGCCGGGCAGATATCCGCACCCTGGGGATCCCTGCGGGAGTTCCCGCAGGGCTCCCTAGGCTGCGGATAGCAGCCTGCTGCACGGAGCGCGGGGCACGCTGAAGCAGAGGGCCCCACGCTTCGGGCAGACATCGGCCAGCCCCACAAGCTCGGGGGACAGCGGGGAGGCACAGCGCCGCCATACCGCTGTTCCCCGCCCTGGTTTGGTTTCCCCGACCTGGTTTTGGGGGGAAATAAAGGGAAAAAAATTTCCTTTATTTTCCCCCCCCCAAAACAAGGTGCGTCCTATGGGATGGAGCGTCCTATGGGACAAAAAATACGGTATTAGGATTAGGGGTAGGATTAGGGGTGGGGTAGGGTAGGGGTAGGGGTAGGGGTAGGGTTCCCTTCTTGCCAGGGAACTCTGGGAATTGTAGCTCTAGTTAAGGGTTAAGGGTTAGAGTTAGGGTTAGCGTCAGGGGCAGGGTTAGGGTTAGGGTTCCCTTTTTGCCAGGGAACTCTGGGAATTGTAGCTCTAGTTAGGGGGCAGGGTTAGGGTTCCCTTCTTGCCAGGGAACTCTGGGAATGTAGCTCTAGTTAGGGGGCAGGGTTAGGGTTCCCTTCTTGCCAGGGAACTCTGGGAATTGTAGCTCTAGTTAGGGGGCAGGGTTAGGGTTCCCTTCTTGCCAGGGAACTCTGGGAATTGTAGCTCTAGTTAAGGCTTAAGGGTTAGCGTTAGGGCTAGAGTTAGGGTTAGCGTGAGGGGTAGGGGTGGGGGTAGGGGTAGAGGTAGGGTTCCCTTCTTGGCAGGGAACAGGGACTCCCCTAACAACTCTTGGCACCCTTTTCCAACTATAGCTCCCAGAGTCTTTGGGGGTGTTTAAGCCATGAGTGTTTAAAGTGGCTTCATAGCGCGTTAAATGATGTGGATGTGGCCGTGGCCTCCCTCACCCCACTGCCTCTTATTAATGAAGAATCGAAAGGATTTCCCAATTCAAATCTCTTGGAAACAGGAAACAGAAAGAAGAAAGACTTTGTATCTCAAGCCATTTTGGAAGGTCTTAACTTTCCCCAGAGAGAAATGGGCAGCTCGGTGGCACTCAGCCCAGGTGGTCTCCTGTCCCGTGGCGGCAAGCTGGCAAGCGGAAGGAGGCAATCACCCGGTGCTGCCATGCTGTGGAGCAAGGAGAAGGCAAGTACAAAGATTACTTGCTGGTGGGATCGCTACTTGAAGGTGACTGACACTCAGCTCTGAAGCTGGTTGATGTCTGGCAATGGACTTGATGAGGTTGCAGCTGGTGGATGGTTGTTGGAAGAATTTGCATTCAGGCTAGTGGATGTTGCGAGGCTACGCTGGCTGAGATGGGTGCAAACTGGTTTGGAAGCCTTGTTTGTTAACAGGCAGCCAAACAGAGGAGGAATCTGGGGGGACGCTGTCGGGTGTTGGCCATCCCACTCACCAGTTTGCCTTTGCCTTACAGGGATGTCTGGAGCCGGTGAGGTTTTCCCCAAGTCCCGTCTTAAAAGTCATCAAGAGAACCGCAGGACATCCCTATTTACATCGGAGAAGTGAACGTGAAATACTGGCAGTGAGGAATGGACAAGGCCTTGGCCATACTTGAGAGAAGGAGCTTTGAAGGGAGACTGCAGGCAGACATCTGCTGCATTGCAAGTGATGGGGCAGTGGGGAGAGAGAAGAACATGAGGGAGGGAACATTAGGCCACATTAGGTGCACCACTGGAACTGCTATGAAGTCACTTTAAACAGGCATGGCTTCCCCTCAGGGATTCTGGGAACTGTAGGTGGTTAAGGGGACGGAGACTTGTTACGGTGGTTAAGTAGCGTCTTTTTCACCCTATAGGACACACTTTTTCCCCTCCAAAAAGGAAGGGGAAATCTGTGTGCGTCCTATTGGGCGAATACAGGCCTTCGCTGAAGCTTGGAGAGCGAGAGGGGTCGGTGTGCACTGACCCCTCTCGCTCTCCAGGCTTCAGGAAGCTATCAGAAAGCCTGGGGAGCCCGCGGAAGTTCCCGCAGGGCTCCCTAGGCTGCGGATAGCAGCCTGCTGCACGGAGTGCAGGGCGCGCTGAAGCAGAGCACCCCACGCTTCGGGCAGACATCGGCCAGCCCCACAAGCTCGGGGGACAGCGGGGAGGCGCAGCGCCGCCATACCGCTGTTCCCCGCCCTGGTTTGGTTTCCCTGACCTGGTTTTGGGGGGGAAATAAAGGGGGGGGGAATCCCTTTATTTCCCCCCCAAAAAACTAGGTGCGTCCTATGGGATGGAGCATCCTATGGGGCGAAAAATATGGTATTAGGATTAGGATTAGCATTAGGGGTAGGATTAGGGGTAGGGTAGGGGTAGGGGTAGGGTTCCCTTCTTGCCAGGGAACTCTGGGAATTGTAGCTCTAGTTAAGGGTTAAGGGTTAGAGTTAGGGTTAGCGTCAGGGGCAGGGGTAGGGTTGGGGTTCCCTTGGCAGGGAACTCTGGGAATGTAGCTCTAGTTAGGGGGCAGGGTTAGGGTTAGGGTTCCCTTTTTGCCAGGGAACTCTGGGAATTGTAGCTCTAGTTAGGGGGCAGGGTTAGGGTTAGGGTTCCCTTTTTGCCAGGGAACTCTGGGAATTGTAGCTCTAGTTAGGGGGCAGGGTTAGGGTTCCCTTTTTGCCAGGGAACTCTGGGAATTGTAGCTCGAGTTAGGGGGCAGGGTTAGGGTTAGGGTTCCCTTCTTGGCAGGGAACTCTGGGAATTGTAGCTCTAGTTAGGGGGCAGGGTTAGGGTTCCCTTTTTGCCAGGGAACTCTGGGAATGTAGCTCTAGTTAGGGGACAGGGTTAGGGTTAGGGTTCCCTTCTTGGCAGGGAACTCTGGGAATTGTAGCTCTAGTTAGGGGGCAGGGTTAGGGTTCCCTTCTTGCCAGGGAACTCTGGGAATTGTAGCTCTAATTAAGGCTTAAGGGTTAGCATTAGGGCTAGCGTCAGGGGCAGGGGTGTATTAGGGGTGTGTGTATTAGGATTAGGATTAGGATTAGGGGTAGGGGTAGGGTTCCCTTCTTGCCAGGGAACTCTGGGAATTGTAGCTCTAGTTAAGGGTTAAGGGTTAGAGTTAGGGTTAGCGTCAGGGGCAGGGGTAGGGTTGGGGTTCCCTTGGCAGGGAACTCTGGGAATGTAGCTCTAGTTAGGGGGCAGGGTTAGGGTTAGGGTTCCCTTCTTGCCAGGGAACTCTGGGAATTGTAGCTCTAGTTAGGGGGCAGGGTTAGGGTTCCCTTCTTGCCAGGGAACTCTGGGAATTGTAGCTCTAGTTAAGGCTTAAGGGTTAGCGTTAGGGCTATAGTTAGGGTTAGCGTGAGGGGTAGGGGTGGGGGTAGGGGTAGAGGTAGGGTTCCCTTCTTGGCAGGGAACAGGGGCTCCCCTAACAACTCTTGGCACCCTTTTCCAACTATAGCTCCCAGAGTCTTTGGGGGTGTTTAAGCCATGAGTGTTTAAAGCGGCTTCATAGCACGTTAAATGGTGTGGATGTGGCCGTGGCCTCCCTCACCCCACTGCCTCTTATTAATGAAGAATCGAAAGGATCTCCCAATTCAAATCTCTTGGAAACAGGAAACAGAAAGAAGAAAGACTTTGTATCTCAAGCCATTTTGGAAGGTCTTAACTTGAAATGCCAATAAAGGTATTTTTATTGTATTGTGTTGTATAGTGTTGTGATTAACATGGGAAGTAGGGTGGTAAAATACGTTTGTCTTTCTGCATGCGTTTATAGTAGGCATTTTGCACTCACCCGAACCCTTGCAGGGAAAGGGACAGGGCACAATGGGAAAGGGTGGGGCAACCGGGCTGCTTAAACCACACCCCTTTTCCAACGGAAGCACCATGGGGGGTGGGCCCTCCGAGAGAGAACAGCAGAACAGAACACAGAACAAAGAAGACGGAAGTGGCGCACAGTTCCTTCTGTTCCCTCGCTTCCAAAGAATGGAATGTCAACACACAGAGTAGTCACACACACTCTGCAGCATGGGAGAGAATGAAACTCCAGACACCCAGCACCCGCTTCTCTGCTTCTCTTGAACTCTTTGACTGTAACCCTGTCCAATCTTTTTTCAAAGAGGGCCAGATTTGATGAAGTGAAGGGCCATGAGGGCTGCCGAAACAGCCAACCCAAGTGGTTAACCTTTTTTTAGGGTTGAATTTGTTGAGGGTTTGTTTTTTTAGGATTTTACCCCAGGAAATAAACTGCCACAGGGGCTGGATTAAACTGACCGGTGGGCTGGATTAGGCCCCCAAAATGGACTTTGGACATGCCTGATAAGCGCACAAACAAGATGTAGCGTGTGCACCATTTCATGTCTTACTGGAAAACTTAAGGTCACTGTTAGCTGGTAGGCTTGGCCTTGGGAGGAAATCCCCCCTTGAATCTGACTTAGGACTTCAGCACTGAGACTACAGTGTCATCATAATTTCACCATGGCAACCAGCTGCTTCATTTCCACTTATCTGAAAGGCAGGTCATTGAGTATTTATTTATTTATTTTATTTATTTATTTTTGTATATAATATTTATTAAGTTTTCCATTTTAATAATCCAAAAAGAACCACATTAAAACATATCAGATTACAATACAACCAAAAAAAAACCAAATATAAATGCCAAATTATATATCTTTGGGTGGCTTCCCAAGCTCTGAATTTCATGGAGTTCTAATAATCTAATATCACATTGCATTTCTTAATTAGTCAATAAACCATTCCGATTTTAATCCTTCACTTAATTTTCATTTATTTTTACAACCACTGGTCTGTTCAAACTTTCGTCTTCATAGTTCTGTGTGAAATATTTTCCTCCCTGTTGTTCACATTCCAGCAATTCCATTTTCAACAGGAGCCATAATACCCCACAGTCCCAGACAAAAAGACACCATTAGCTTGTATTGCAGCCATCCTTGTATTGGTCATTTGGTCCCAGCTTGTTCCAAGGCTCTGGGTTGCTCTTTTTGTCCCAGCCAGGCAGAGAAACGTGACAAGAGGCAGACAGCAAGGAGTACATCTTTGTAAGAAAAGCATACACCAAATCATGTTTTGCAACAGAGCTTGTTGGGACCTAATAAAACCTAAAGCTTGAAATCTCAACACTGTTTTCTTTATGTGGCACAAGAATTTCCTGACATGGGCAGCTGCATGAACTCAATGTGAAGGCAGACTTGAAATAATTTAGCATAAATATTTGTGGCTTGTAGCCGTATGCCACTGCCTAAAAAATAAAAAAGCTATGTATGAAGCACAGATACAAAGACACAATGCAGCTTTGCCTGATGTGAAATCCTCAGTTAAAAATAAGCACGCTCATGTTCTATTTTTCTGAAATCATTTACTAGAGAGCAGGGAAACCATATTTCAGGTGTAGCTTGGGTTGGAAAATAGCAGGATTTGCATAGTTTTGCTGATCTTCAGCATAAAGAGAATTTATTGGGGTACATGCCCATCTTTTATGTTGCAGGAGAAGGAAGGAGAGAGCCTTGCAGCACTGTTGCACCCATGCCTACTTGGAAGTAAGTCCTACTGAATTCAGTGGGACTTCCTCCCATGTAGGTGGGGTTGTAGCCTTTGCCATTTTTGGAGAGAGCTGCCTGTGGTACCAAGTAATTAAAAATAAGAATAAATGACTAAAACACAATCCTTGTGTCTGAATAGCAAGCTCGACTTTGTATCTCAAGCCATTTTGAAATGTCTTAACTTGAAATGCCAATAAAGGTATTTGTATTGTATTTTTTTGTTTTGTTTTGTACTGTATTCTGATTAACATGGGATGTCGAATGGTAAAATGTTAATATGGCAGACGCAATACTTCTGTAAACTGGTATGCCCTTTCTTGTGGGCGTGGAAGGAGGGACTTACAGCCGGAGAAGCAACTTCATAAGATGTGTTTTTCCTGATGAAGATGTGCCTGATCTTGGGTTACCCCACTTGCAAGTGTGTATAATAAAAAGCTTCCCAAATTGACCTAATTTGTCCAGATCACTTTATTTAAAAGGATCCAGAGACCTTAATTCAAAGGAACCAGTTTATGTATCTCTCAGAAAGGGCAAAATAAATAAATAAATAAATAAAACCAATCCCCCAACTGCCAAAACAAACTGTCTTGCAGCTCTGTAAAAATGAAAGATTTGGGGAAAACTTTTTAAAAATGGGAGGGTCAGGGGGCCTTGGTGGGTGCTAAGGAGGGTATCTTATGGTGCCATGGAGTCCACATGCCACACGTGTCACAAGGGGGGGGGGCTCCTCAGTTACCTTTTGTTTATTTATAAATGCTCCCCCCCCCTTGAGGCCTAGTTTCCCCAGCCTTGTCTATGGATGGTCTCCTGTGATGTCACAAACAGACATAGCAGCTGAGGGGAAAGAGGCAGTTTCTTATTCTAGAATTTCAAACACAGAAGGGGGGAATTTTAACCCCGGGGGCTGCATTTCCCTCCACACAACACTAGTCCAATGTACAAATGAACAGAGCAATGAATTAAGCCTTATCTTTGCACAGGAATCTGTTCAAGGAATGACATGCAGAGAGGAAGCACCACACCCAATTAAACCTATTAAGAAATAGCTTGTTGAACCCCCTGAAATGCAGGGAACTCAGCTGAAATTTAGGAACCATTTGTATTTCTGCATGTGTTTATTCATATTGCTATTCAGAATACTCAAAATGTGTGTGTGTGTGGGGGTGGGACCTCAGCTGCACACCCACCTTAAACCATGTCCCTTTTCCAATGGAAGTGGCATGGGGGCTCATTATCTAGCACCCCCTTCCCTGCTTCTCTCAAACTCTTTGACATTAACCCTTCAGTGCTGTTCAAACGTTTTTGAAAGGGCCAGATTTGATGAAGGGCCGTGAGGTCCACAGCAGGGCACAAGATCCGTTTCGGGGGCCTAATCCAGCCCGATGGTTGGTTCAATCTGACCCCTGGGGCAGTTTATTTCCTGGGGTAAAATCCTAAAAGAGCTCAACAACTTTGGTTGGCCGTTTGGTCGGCCCTCATGGCCCTTCACTTCATCAAATCTAGCCCTCCTTGAAATACAGTGGTACCTCTGGATGCGAATGGGATCTGTTCCGGAGCCTCGTTTGCATCCAGAAGTGAACGCAACACGTGTCCGTGGGTCTGCGCATGCGCAGGTCATGATTCGACGCTTCTGCGCATGATGTCATTTTGACCGTCTGCACATGCACGAGCGGAGAAATCCGGAAGTAATGGCTCCGTTATTTCCGGGTCACTGCAGCGCGCAACCTGAAAATACTTATTGCGAAGCTACTTCAACCTGAGGTATGACTGTAAGTTTGGACACCACTGGATGAACCGCCTTGGTATCCAGTGCTACAATTCTATGATACTTTGCTCCGCAGTAACATATAATAGGGCTTTTAGTATAGCCTCTCTTGTTCTGTGGAACAGCATTCCTGTCAAGAATGACAGATATCCCCTATCTGCACTTTCTGGAAACAACATTTCTGTTCTGATGGGGTTTCCCAACTTGATGAATTGGTCTCTGGCATGGGTGTCACCTTTGTATAGCTTTTAAAAATATATATCTCCTGTTTTCTGTGCTGCTTTTAACTGTTTTTTATTGTATCTCTTATACTGCATGTGTGGAATGTGATGAACGATTGAATGAACGAACGAACGATTCATCCACCCCATACATTTAAAGCACATAGCCTCTTCTAAATAATCTTGGGAACTGTAGTTTCCTCCTTACAAAGCTGCAATTCCCAGTACCCTTAACAAATTACAGTTCCCAGCATTGTTTGATGTAAGCAATGTGCTTTAAACGTTTGGGTTGGTTGTAATCAATATCTCTTTGGGAAATACATTCCCAATTAGCTAAAAAGTTAATATCACACCTAGATCAATTAAAGTATGTTTCATATGCCAGGTGGATCACCGCTGTTAATACCCCCCCCTTTTTAAAAAAGGATACCATGATTCTCACAGTTCTGGAGCTCCAAAAGTGTCCTTTAGCTATATGTTGCTAAATGAGAGAAATGTAAGTGAAAACCATGTAATTGAAAGCTAGACTAGTTCATTTTGTGCAATAGGATTGTGGGGTTTATCCGCCCCTCTCATTTGCAGCCACAAACAAATTGGTCAAGGTGGAGAGGCACAAAAAGTGAAAGAGAGAATTTTCAGGGCTTGCATTTGCCTTCTGTGGCAGCTCTTGGCATAAATTTTAATCTATAAGGATTCAGGCTTGCTCAGGCGCCGGGTCCTGCCCCACTTTCTGGGTGCCCGGTGTGGGCCTGTGCTGTCAAGCACAGGGTGCATGTGTACGTCCCACAGGAGAAGGAGGCCCATTACAGGCTCTGAAGGCCTGATAGGGCCCGTTGTGGCTGTGGGAAGGCCTGACGGCCTGTCAGGCCTTCCTGTAGCCTCAGTGTGGTGTAGTGGTTAAGAGCGGTAGACTCTTAATCTGGTGAACTGGGTTCGCTTCCCCGCTCCTCCACATGCAGCTGCTGGGTGACCTTGGGCTAGTCACACTTCTCTGAAGTCTCTCAGCCTCACTCACCTCACAGAGTGTTTGTTGTTGGGGAGGAGGGGAAAGGAGAATGTTAGCTGCTTTGAGACTCCTTAGGGTAGTGATAAAGCGGGATATCAAATCCAAACTTCTTCTTCTCATCAGGCCTTCCCACAGCCTCAGTGGGCCTTCAAGAGGCCACAACTGGCCTCCAGAAGTTAAGGAGGCATGTGGTGGCAGGGGGAATAGTGGTGGCACACAGAGCCACTCCAGGGCCCCCTGGAGTTGGCTGTCCCTCTCCTCAGCTGGGCAGCACGCCCAGCTAGGCTATGCACTGTGGGCTCCCTCATCGCCACGCTTGGTAGAAGCATATGTTCCGCTGCTGGGCATGCTGACATCGGGCACCCCCCCCACGGCATGTGCGGCCCGGGCATAAAAAAATGTGGGTGCTCTGCCCCTTCATGGGTTGTGGGGGTTAGAGCATCCACAGACCCGCACACTCAGTGCCTATGCAGTCTTGGAAATTATTTGATTAGTCATATCTTGAGTGATTTATTAGGGGATAATCTAATTGTAGCACCCTGCTTGTGGTTAACGCTTAGCTGGAATGAAATATTCAACGCAGCAATAGAGAAATTAAAATAATAATTTATTTGTCGGACAAATAAATAAGAGGCACAGTGGTATATGGTTACCAAGCTCTGGCCTGGCCTCCTGCCATTATGGCCAGCACTTATATTTCCTCAGCTCAGCCCCCTTGCTCCTCCTTTGGCTGCCTCTGTCCAATCAGCCTGGTTAAAATTCCTATTGGCTGTTTGCTAGAACCAATCATAAAAGATACACCCATTTCCTATTACCTTTTATGGGAGACAAAGAGCTATATTTTCTTCTATTTATAAATGGCAAATAAGTAGTCATATATCTTACATTTACCTGACCAGGCACCTTAATTACCAGATAACCTTTTGCCCTAGACTAGGCGCCTTAACTAACATTTCATCTTTTGCCCTATTGCCCTATTCACTCCAAAACAGATGGTGGCTAATTTTATCTTAAACAGATATTTTGGGTTCACCTCCTCACACATCATCAATGAAAGATCTCCTTCTTTGGAGGTCATTAAGCAGAGGCCCAACAACCATATGTCAGGAGTGCTCCGATGGCGTCTCTCTGTCTGGCAGGGGTCCGGACCCAATGGCCCTCATGGTCTATTCCAACTCTTCTATGATTCTATTTAACATTTCTTACTTTCTAATTCCTTTGCATAATTACATTTAAGCCAATATATTTCATAACATGTATAGTTTTTTTAGAAGAAAGGGAACTTAGTAAAAGCTAAGCTAAATTCTAAATTCTAAAGATTCAAAGCAGTTTCAGAGAGCTGCTTTGCCTGGTCTAGCTGCTGTTTATTTGCCCTTTTAACCTTAGGAAGATGTGGCTCAAGTTTAATGGGAGGCACAATAATGTTTTTGCAACCTTGATTGTATTCTATAATTTGTATGGTCAGTGTGACCTTTTGCTCCCCGCCTGTTTTATGACCGCAATAAACCAAAGGGGCCTCTGACAAAGACCTTGCCTGCGACAAAGACCTTGCCTGCTGGTTTCCTGTCTCGAAAAGAAACATTTGTGAATTTAAGCTCATTTTTAGAATACAGGAATCTGATCAAAATATAAGCCTTGATTAAAATGCAGGCTATGATCAGATGCCGCATTCCCCCCTTTCAAGCTCAAGGACCTTCCCAAGTGTCCTTGATAGCTTGACCTTCATCATATTCCTGAGGTAAAGCTCTGTATAGGGCCATGATATGAGGTAAAGTTTCATTTGAAATCATCTTGCTAATTGTACTTCTAAAACATGAAATGATACATGGCACCATACACAAAACCATTACTACTACCGTCAAGAAAAACAAGCAAGACAATAGTATCACCAATTGGTGAGCCATCCCATATCCCATCCTTCCCATGTTTGTACTGGGACATGTGCTATATTCTCCATCTTTGTAGCCAACACACGGATTGCCTCACCATTATCAGAAATGTTAAAGCAACAGGCATTCCCTGTCAAGTTCAAGACTCCACATAGGCCTCCCTGCCTGGCAAGTACATAATCCATTCCCATTTTCAGCTGCAAAATGGCGGCTCTACTTTCATCCAACTGTTGTGCAATAAGTCTCAAACTCTGGGCCGTTGCATTGGTTACAAGTTCCACTACTGCTTGCAATCAAATTATTCTGTTTAGATTATAAATAGGATCCCGAGCCCCTTGTATGAGCTCATCAGGATTCCAGGAGGCAGGTTCATAATAAGCTATAATGCGCTCTGGTGGCCAATCATCAGTATCGCTCCAACTTTGGGTACTTCCTCCTGCTATATGAGAAATATCAGCATTTCTTCGTGTACGCTTGGCTGAACTAGTGGGCATAATCCACATTGGTGGTAATACCCATCCCAGGAAACAAGTCCCACTCCATTTGGAAGGGAGTTTCTTGTATGCCCATTCTCCACATATCCACCACAACCATCGGGTCTGAGGTTTTTGGTATGTGGAGTGCATAAGGCGAAATATCAAAAGGGGTACAGAGTTCACAGTGCAGTATGTTAGATTGCCTTTTTCTGTCATAGTTATGTTCCACACCATTTTCCATGCATGAATAAAAGGAGGTGCACAGGGCAAGGTATTCCGAGTTCAATAGGTAGTACCGTTTGCCCAGGTTTGACTATTCTTAATATAATCCCAAGTATAGTGGCAATGAGAAGAGCCTATCATGGTAGAATCAGCTGCCTCTGATGATTTATGTACACAGAATTCCCCTTGTACAGGTATAACTCGTATTGGTTTAGTTGAGTTCCATCCGGGGAAATTCTGTACTTCTGTTTGGTGTGGCATTTCGCTTACCATACCAAATGGCATTTAATGGTATTGGTAATAAGGGCATACCTCTGAATCATCTGGCCCAAGAGAGCAAACAAGGCAATTGGTCCTATTTGTAACATTGTAACATCTCAGCTAAGCCTACCCACATATTGTGGTCATGGCGGAATCCATATTTAGCAAATTTGCTCAAATTCAAGGACCCTTCCCCTTCCCAAGGGATCAGGATTAATAATAAAATCATGTTGATGTCTAGTATATGCATTCCTTCCACAAAAGATTACCTTATTGTGATAACAAAAAAATATTAGCCCCAATATAATTCCTCCAGTGACAGAAATGGGGAACCACCAAGACCAAAACATATATCCCAAGGATCCCCAATGAGTAATATCTCTGATAATTGTTCCACAGGGGGGGGCAGTCAATCAATTGTATAAGAGAATCTTCCCGTTCACAATCGCTAGTTCAGACGCTCCTCAAGCTTCAGGCGTGCGCAGGTCAGCCAGCTTCCAGGTTGTGGCTGCAGCAGGCCAGTCGTCTAATGTTGCCCGTGACCTAGCCCGTTCCCCGTAGGGCTAGATACAGGGGTTTTTTGGAGAGAGTCAGTTTAAAAAAAGATTAGAGGGGTCACCTTTGCACGTCCAACTGCCTTCGGACTTCTTCAAACGGGAGTGATGAATCCAGGGGGTCACCTCAGCTACCTTCACCGCTATTGGAGTATAGAGCAAGATGGTGTAAGGTCCACGCCACTTAGGTGCAAGTGGATCATGTTTCCACTCTTTCACCCATAGGCTATGCCAGCCTGGAACTGATGAATCGGCTCGGCAATGCTGCACGGCGTGTGCTTGAGGGCCCACCTGTTAAGATAAACAACAACAAAAAACACGGGAGAGAGACAAAAACACGGGAGAGAGATTGCACTTGTCCCTGTGTCACATGGTCTCCTATTTGTTTGAGGTCAGCTGGAATATCCTGAACAAAGGAGGGTGGCCTCCCATACAGGAGCTCAAAAGGTGACAACTTAAGTCTTTTGTGGGTGCACACTGAACACGAAACAGTGTTATGGGTAACACATCACTGCTGTGGCCAGCATTACCATCTTTTCCTTCTGCCACTTCTTCTTCTCTTGTTTCTCAGCCTCATCCCTATTCCGATAAACTCGGCGTGCAATGGCCATAATTTGGCTCATCAGCATCCCTTCCCATCCTTCTGATTTCTGAATTTTCTTACGAATGTCAGAAGCACACTGGGCCACAAATGTAGCAGTAATCATTCTGCTGTTTTCAGGGGCTTCAGGGTCAAAAGGAGTCCATATACGATAGGCTTCCTGCAGCCTCTCTAAAAAGTCTCCCGGACTCTCATTTGGTTTCTGTTCTACTTCTGAGACTTTAGACATATTAGTGGGCTTCTGGCATGCCCTGCGGATACCTTGCACAAGCGTCTGGCGGTAGGTGGTAAGCCTGGCCAGGTGAATTGCATTGTTTGGATCCCAATTAGGATCTTCCAAAGGAAAGTTATCCTGGAGATGACGGTCAATATTAAAAATATTTCCCATTCTGGCCTGCTCACGCAAATATATCTGTGCCTTTTCAATTATGGAAGCCGCCCAGAGTGGCTGGGGAGGCCCAGCCAGATGGGCGGGGTATAAATAATAAATTATTATTATTATTATTATTATTATTATTATTATTATTATTATTATTATTATGTCTCTTCTTTCCTCAGTGGTGAACAGAGTATTCAGGAGTTGGCGGCAATCTGTCCAAGTAGGACTATGAGTATTTACTATTGAAGTCACCAAGTCCATCATAGCCTGAGGTTTTTCTGCGAAAGATGGGGTGTGTGTTTTCCAATTCATCAGATCCGTAGTTGTGAATGGAAAGTACTGGAGGGTCGAAGTTCGAGGTGGCCGTGGTCTGGGTTACCCGTTAACCAGCACAGGCTCCTCAAGTGCATCAAATACTCTTCTAAGAGGGGCTACTACGTGACCTTTCTCTTCGCTTTGCTCTAGGGGCCTCAAATCATAGGGGATGGTATCTGTCCCAAGGCGTTCTTTTAGCAGCTTTATACGCCTTGCTGTATTGCTTGCTGACCGATCAAGGTCTCCCTGTAACTCCTGTAATAATTCTCTAGGACTTGGATGTACAGGGGTTTTGGGGTGGGCAATTAGTTGGTCCACTAAAGGAGACTGTAGATGGAGTTCTACTGGGACTTACAGGTGGAATAACCACTTCTGCTTGGGCTTTATTATAGGACTCCAAGGCCTCCTGAAGATATTTATCATAATCTATCAAGGAATCAAGTTCTGTGACTCCACCCCCATTATTCATTCCACTTTCTTGCCTTGGGGTTACAACTGGTGGAGTATTTGGATTAGGCTCCCTTCGATGTGGAGCATAGGGTGGAGGTGGAAGCACCTCTTCCTCTGGTCCCTCAAAAATGGGTTTGAGTTTATTTGGCAAGATTCCTTTCCTAGCTTCGGCTTTTACAGCCAATAATTTGCATCGTTGGACTTTGCATTCCCTTATCCATGGAGGATTTTTATTTAATGTGCTCAGCCAAGAATCTATATATGAAAATTGTTCTGGGCACCCTCCCGTTTCTTTGGCGATATTAGTCCAAAGTTTGCTTACTAAATTTATATCAAAGGTTCCCTGAGATGGCCATTCAGTATTTTGTTTCGGCCACTCTAATTCACATAACGTTCTCAAGCGCTCTGGCGTCATTTTGACTCCATATGCCCCTGAGAAGGCTTTCTTAAAATTATTTAACATACATTCAAGAGGTGTATTTCCCCCCTTTGAACCTCCAACTCCCATTATATGGGCCTGTGAAGTATCCACTCAGTCACTCACACACTCGCCTTACTGGGAAACGAAGTAGTACCCACTCCACACTTACAGATTGTACTTTCTCACACATACAATGCGCTGGATACTTCACCACACTCTACCTCCCAACCTTTCCCTTTTCCCTACATCAGATCACCATCTGATGTACCCAGCCATGTAGCGTACTCAGTTTCCCCTTACTGAGACGCAGAAGTTTGATCAGGACTTCTCTTCCTCCTAATTAATTGGAGGGCCAAACCCTTTGTGCACTTACCCTTAGCTGGTTCCCAGTTTATTTCTCTGGTTCCCCCCGGTCCGTCGCCGTCGGTGGGCAGGGTATCAGACAGACGAGACTTCTGCGTTCCCCTGGAAAAATGTTCCAGTGCGCGCTGGGTAAGCAGTCAGTGGTCCTCCCTCTTGTACCCTGCCCAGTAAGGCGATGGGGCTGCGTTCCAGCAGACCACTTATCCGAGTCACAGAGGCACCATAAAATGTAGCACCCTGCTTGTGGTTAACGCTTAGCTGGAATGAAATATTCAACGCAGCAATAGAGAAATTAAAATAATAATTTATTTGTCGGACAAATAAATAAGAGGCACAGTGGTATATGGTTACCAAGCTCTGGCCTGGCCTCCTGCCATTATGGCCAGCACTTATATTTCCTCAGCTCAGCCCCCTTGCTCCTCCTTTGGCTGCCTCTGTCCAATCAGCCTGGTTAAAATTCCTATTGGCTGTTTGCTAGAACCAATCATAAAAGATACACCCATTTCCTATTACCTTTTATGGGAGACAAAGAGCTATATTTTCTTCTATTTATAAATGGCAAATAAGTAGTCATATATCTTACATTTACCTGACCAGGCACCTTAATTACCAGATAACCTTTTGCCCTAGACTAGGCGCCTTAACTAACATTTCATCTTTTGCCCTATTGCCCTATTCACTCCAAAACAGATGGTGGCTAATTTTATCTTAAACAGATATTTTGGGTTCACCTCCTCACACATCATCAATGAAAGATCTCCTTCTTTGGAGGTCATTAAGCAGAGGCCCAACAACCATATGTCAGGAGTGCTCCGATGGCGTCTCTCTGTCTGGCAGGGGTCCGGACCCAATGGCCCTCATGGTCTATTCCAACTCTTCTATGATTCTATTTAACATTTCTTACTTTCTAATTCCTTTGCATAATTACATTTAAGCCAATATATTTCATAACATGTATAGTTTTTTTAGAAGAAAGGGAACTTAGTAAAAGCTAAGCTAAATTCTAAATTCTAAAGATTCAAAGCAGTTTCAGAGAGCTGCTTTGCCTGGTCTAGCTGCTGTTTATTTGCCCTTTTAACCTTAGGAAGATGTGGCTCAAGTTTAATGGGAGGCACAATAATGTTTTTGCAACCTTGATTGTATTCTATAATTTGTATGGTCAGTGTGACCTTTTGCTCCCCGCCTGTTTTATGACCGCAATAAACCAAAGGGGCCTCTGACAAAGACCTTGCCTGCGACAAAGACCTTGCCTGCTGGTTTCCTGTCTCGAAAAGAAACATTTGTGAATTTAAGCTCATTTTTAGAATACAGGAATCTGATCAAAATATAAGCCTTGATTAAAATGCAGGCTATGATCAGATGCCGCATAATGAGAACAAATGGGTTCTCCCAAATAAAACAAGGCAGGTTTTAATGGTCCGGAGAAAGAGTTGGGGTGTTAACCTTTCCTCTCTATCCAGGGGGTTCTTCTTCCTTTCTTGTTACAGAAGCTAAATGAGGATTTGGCTCATAGATATCTGCATTTATCTTTCCCCTATTAGCTGGCCTGCAACTTTAGTTTGGATGGAAAATAGAAGATGGCTAGACTTCTTTTCCACAGTGGTTTCATTAGGAATGCAGAAAGAGTCTGTTTTAAATTGATTTATACACGGCATACAGCAGGTTTTGGCCTTTCTGAGCTTGGTCTGTATTGGACCACCTCCTTGCATCAAGTACTGGCTTGTGCCTGAACAACTCATGTTGTGTTGACTGTCTTTCTTTACTAGGGTTGCCATATATCCAGAAGTAAAATTCAGGAAACAAAAGTTGTTGAGTTTTATATCCTAGACATGTCTGGGAAATTCCAGACGTATGGCAACCTTATCTTTACGAGCCTGACTAATTATAAGCAAAAGTATACTAATAAAATGTGCATATTATATGAAGAACAGGGTGTATAATAATATGTTGGTAATGTATAATAATATGTATAATAGCACATATAATAATAATTGTTCCTGTGGGTGTCGGGAAGTCAGTAATACAACCATTGGAAATCTGGCGCCCTCCAGATGTTATGGACTACAGTAATGGCTGATGGGAGCTGTAGCCCACAACATCTGGAAGGTACCAGGTTGCCCAAGGTTGCCCTAATCCATCTCCAGTTTAATTATCCCACTATCCCTATAGGGGGAACATAGAGCAAGTGGAAATGTACTTTGCATGCTTAAGCTCTCAAATTCTAAGCCCAGAATTTTATTTTCACTTCAAAGATTTTGAGTTCATCTTGGAAAGACGTCAGCCTTGAAGCCAATCAAAGCACACAGTACTGCGCTTGACAGATCAGTGAGCTAGATTGACTCATTACATGGCTGTTTCATGTGTTCAAGAAGTACTCAATAGATCATGCTGATTGTGCCAGTCAGAGCTTCTGTTCAGTGCCACCTACTCTTATGTTTGAACACAATTGATTCGAACTCATTGCCCAGGGTATCCAAGCATCCTCTTCCACCTGACTCCATAATGCCCAAAGCTACTCCAAGTCTATATCCTAGCCAAAGTCTTCTTTGACATGCCAGAAACCAAAACCTTTTCTTAACCAGTCACCAGGTATAAGGGGTGCAAGGGTTTCACCCCCTTCAGCATTTTGAAGCAGGGGGCCCAGCCCCCCCAATATTAAGGGGGCCAACCCGCCACTGCACCAGGTGCCCTCCACATGCCCCACCTGGGAGTACCCGGGACCTGGGAGAGGGCTGGGACAAGTGAGGGCAAAGATTGCCCTCTGCATGTCCCACCCTTGCCCAATGCTGGGGAGAGAAAGAGGCCAAACCCAGAGCCCAGCTCTGTGCTCCCCATTCCACACCTGGCATGCGAGCGCCAGCATCATGGTGGCCTGGCCCAGCGTGTGAGCACTCACGCACTGGACAGGGGCGGGACACATCACATGACTTGTCACGTGATGCGCCCCCGATGTGGGGGGCAAGTCAGCACCCCTGTTCCTAACACACATTTTGGCAAAGCAATTTCCTATAATGTAGTGCATTTTGTTTGTGCCATCTTCACTAATATATGCATTCATATGCACATTTTACTATGTGCATTTTGGCACAAGTTACTTGCTTGGAGAGCTGCACTGCAAAATTCAGAGAAGTGTAGATTTTGAAGGGTGGCTTGTGTACTGGCTTGCATGCTGTTCAGAAAAGTGTGCATTTGGTAGCTTTGTGCCCATTCCTCTCCCAGAGCAGATGATGGTGTGCATGGGTGGGGAGAATTCAGGGGCCTTGTGGGCAAGGGAATGAGGGGAATGGGAACTTTCATTGGAGAACAGCTGTTTGTCTCAGGCGTGGAGTGCAGCTGGAATGGGACTGCCTCTCACCTACAGCGTACCACATGTTCATGGGGAACCAGATACTATATCTCATTAATAGAAGACCTGATTCTGGGTCAGAGGGGAAGTTGTTAACCCGCTGCAATGATTTCACTGAATATAACCCACTGCCCCCCCCCCCCCCGATTAAGGGAATGTGGGTGATGCTCTAAGTCTGGAAGCAACTTCAAATTCATGAAGCACTTCAGATCCTCCTGCTTTCACACCATTGGTAGTCTTTGCCCTGAAGCAGTGCTGGCTGATAAAGTAAAATGAGAGATAAAACAGACAAGAGGCAAAGAAAAACAGATTAAGCATTAATCTTATTTTAACTGTCAATAGTCTCAGTCTCTGTCTGTTGCCTAGACCAGTTTTTTTATTTTTATTCTCTCATTGGAACCGAGAAATGCCAAGAGCAGCTCCTTCAGAGGTGGCACTTGTCATGTTCTCCATGAGTCATGCCTCCCACAAGAAAAGCAAATGCTAGACGTGTGAGGGTGGAGAGAGGGAGCAAAAGGTGCAAGGCAGAAAAAAAGGCATGCACTACAGAATTCAAAAAAAGGGTAATAATCTCCACTTTGCCTTTCCTGACTCCTATTGTACTTGTATGAATCAGAGAGCAAAGCATAACTTGCTTAACGTTTCTCAAATAACGTGAGTGACTGTTTATTTAACATGGAGTGTGCTACACAACACAGCTAGGATTGCCACTTTTTAACTAGGCAAATGGTGGTGAGAAGGCTCAGACATTAAAAACAAACCATGATTTGCAAAGCTATGTCATGGTTTGGCATGAAGGCCAAATGAAGAGTACCTGGGAAACCATGGTTTTGTGAGTAGCTGTCAAACCAGGATCTGATATGATCTGCGTGCTCACCTAGGGCTTGTCACAAGAGAGACTGTGGACAAATATAAGTGGAGGCAGCCTGGACAATAGTCAGGGATCATGGGGATTCTGGTCCCACAACATCTGGAGACTAACATTGGGGAAGGCTGCTATAGTTGGGACCCTTTAGATTTTGTGGGACTCCAACTCCCATCCTCTCCAGCCAGCATGGCCAATGGTCAGGGATGATGGAGCTGTGGTCCAGCAACACCAGGAAGTTTCCTGCTCCTTCTATAAAGAGACTAGATATGGTAGGATAATAAGAATGAAATTGTCATGGAAACTATCATGATGGTGTGGTCCAGATCCAAATAACTGTGAAACTATTTCTGTGGATCCATTGACTTAAGTGTCTCAAACTGCAAACTCATGTGTGGTTACATGACATTAAAAAAAAAAACATTGTAGGATTATTATTATTTTTTAAACAGCTTGTTATATGGCTTTTTTTTTAAATCTTCACCAAAACAGAACCTTTGGCTCTAGGATCAATGGAGGCTGGACCATTTTGGCAGATAGGGCAGTAGCCTCAGTCTGCCGTCAGCCAGACTCTACCTGTCTCACCTTCTTTCTTACAAGTACAGTGGTACCTCGGGTTATGAACTTAATTCGTTCCGGAGGTCCGTTCTTAACCTGAAGCACCACTTTAACTAATGGGGCCTCCTGCTGCCGTCGCACCGCCGCTGCACGATTTCTGTTCTCATCCTGAAGCAAAGTTCTTAACTTGAGGTAATATTTCTGGGTTAGCGGAGTCTGTAACCTGAAGCGTATGTAGCCTGAAGCGTATGTAACCCAAGGTACCACTGTAGTCTAGAGGGTGACACTGCCTATCAGCTTCCTTCTCAGTATCAAATGCTGCTCTAGTGCAGGCTTCCTCAAACTTGGCCTTCCAGATGTTTTTGGCCTACAACTCCCATGATCCCTAGCTAGCACGACCAGTGGTCAGGGATGATGCGAATTGTAGTCTGAAAATATCTGGAGGGCGAAGTTTGAGGAAGCCTGCTCTAGTGTAACACATCATGTAAGAGGCAGGGGGCAAAAGTAGAAATGGTTGGTCCTGCCCGTCATGGGCTTTGCCTCCATCTATCCTGAGCTCTGACTCATTGGCCTTCCACTCTGCCAGGCCCAATAGACACCAGTCACTACGGCCTTGGTTCAGTAGAGTCATTGCAGCACACCTTGTATTCATGTTGGGTGGGATAGTGTTATACAGTTACACGCAACCCCAATCTCCACCGGGTGGCTGCATCAGATTCCAGGGGTTCCAGGCGTTTACCCAGGGCTGTGTTTCCTTTGGGAAAGTTGAGGCATGGCAGAGCTAGTGTATTTAATATGGTTTATTAGCACATATTTACAACTGGACATCTGCAGTGGAGAGGTGTGCAGGACATTATACCCTAAGAGTGTCTCTCATCGCCCCTCTCATAGCTTTAGAAAGCTTGGGTCCAAAGAAGCAGCCATGCATGGCTCCTGGTCTCGGTGCAGCCTCCTCCAGCCAGTGCCAATATGGTTCTGACCTTCAGTCCCTGCATGGTGTTCTGGCCAGCAACTCATGGAGGAATAGCCTTCCCCTCTCTTCTTCTTCCCAGCACACCTCTTACAAAAAACTCAAGCCTTTTGTAAAACAACACTTTCCCCAGTCACCTCACAGCCCTCACCTTGGCAACCCCTGTTTTGCAGAGACCTGACAGCCTGCTCTGATATGTAAATGCTTGGCCATTCTTTCATAACAATTGCATTCAACCAGCCCAGCCAAGCTAGTTAGCATAGGCTAAATCCAGGAATCTCCTTTGGCACAGATCAGGAGAACTGCTGCAGCCTGTATTGTTTCCCTTCAATATCCTAAATATCAGCTAGATTCTGCCATTTATTAAGTTATTGGGTTTAGTGGGGTCCTCCCCTCCGAACTTATAACAATATGTTCAAGGGTAACATGTTTGTGTTTCTCAGATAGGATTTACCTTGTGTAATATAGGACACTGAGAACCAGACCTCTTCTTGTACTGTGGGAGGGATGCATGAGAGAAGACTTGCGCTGAACCTCCATGGAGATGAAACAATGCAGTGTGTCTGTGTGTGTGTGTGTGTGAGAGAGAGAGAGAGAGAGAGAGATTGAGATTTTCTATCCTTGTTCTATAACCTTTTATTATTATTATAGTAATAATATTTACTGTTTGCTAAGTGCCTATAATTAGCTAAACATTGCTTGTCATAGTCTGCTGTTTGGATCTATTCCATTTGTACAAATGATTCCAAATATGCTCTTTCTTGTTTTTTTTTAATATCTTATTTTAGTTTAAAAATAGCTACAGTGCTGAATATCATCAGCAAAACTGCATGCAAAAGGCAGTGGTTACATTTATTAAAACTGTCAAATTGAAAGGGGATTCTGACATCGCAGAAGGAGGTGGGTTCCTATTAATTTATTAGAGGCTGCACTACTACTCACTCCACTCACCAATCCCTGCCACCACCCACTCCCCACATTAACACCCCAGAGCTTCTCCTTCCCACCCCATGCAGCTACCAAACTCAATTTCCCCCTTTCCCAGCCCATTTATGAAAATACTTATCTCTTCAGTTCGTCAGCCCCACTTTGTTCTTCTCACCTTGACCTCCATGCCCATGCCTCCACCTTCCATTTGTGCGACCCCACACTTGCACACAAACAACACCCATGGTGACTTCCTGCATCTTCTTCCTCTCACACATTGCAACTCCTAATCACCCTTTTTCATTTTCTGCCCTTTGTTCCCTTCCCCCTCCCCCTCCTTACTTTTCTCAGCTCGCTCACACAAACAACCTCCATTTTCACGCCTAATCTGCTATTCCAAAGCCCCTTTGCACACAGACACCATCATTACCAGTGGTGCGCAGTGAATTTTTTTGTAGGGGAACAGTTAGGGCAGAGGCGCCAGCTTGCAAGGGCGATGGGGGGGGGAGGCCATTGTAGCGCGTGTGACGTCCCTAAGCTAGACAGAAGTTTCTCAGGCTTTGGGAAGGAGGTGTCAGGGCCTCTGACATGATGCTGGAGCCCTGCTGCCTCCTTCCCAAAGCCAGGTGGAAGGGCTCTTGGACCTTTAAGGGACTAGCCTAGCCCCCTTAGTCCATTGGCTGTACACTACTGATTACTACCTTCACCCCCTCTACAGCCAGTGTGGTGTAGTGGTTAAGAGTGATAGACTCATAATCTGGTGAACCGGGTTCGCTTCCCCGCTCCTCCACATGCAGCTGCTGGGTGACCTTGGGCCAGTCACACTTCTTTGAAGTCTCTCAGCCCCACTCACCTCACAGAGTGTTTCTTGTGGGGGAGGAAGAGAAAGGAGAATGTTAGCCCCTTTGGGACTCCTTAAGGGGAGTGATAAAGCGGAATAACAAATCCAAACTCCTCTTCTTCTTCTCTTCCCTCCCTCCTTGTCCTTCTTTTTTTCAGTTCTCCCTTGCACTCAGACCGCCCCCATTTCCATGCTCTTCTTTTCTCATGTTCTGCAGCTTCTTTTGTGCACTCCCCTCATGTTGATATATATTTTATTGTGTCTCTCAGTGAGCTTCTTCCATTAGAGAAGATTAAGTTCATACATGGGTATTTGCTTATTCATAAAAATTAAGAACAACAACAACAAATATGTTCTTAATATTGTACACCACTCTAGGGTCTTGGATAAAAGGCAGTATATAAATCAAAATAATATTAAGAACATAATTTACAGCGTGTGGCTGCTGGCCAGTGATTTTGCACCTCATTCTTTCCATATTGGGGCAGCTACTACCGCTGTGCACTGGGGTCAGTCCATTGACAGGATTAAGGATCTGGGCCACTGGAAATCTGACGCATGCAAGGGTTATGTTCGGATGCAGCGCTGAGGTGCAGTTGTTAATGTTGTTTTGTTCATTCCTAGGTCCGCCTGCCTTGCACATCTGGATAGTCAGGTACAGCATTGTCCACTGGGCTGCCAGGAGGGCAGTGGAGTCTGGATTCGGACTCAGGCTCAGATTCGCTGACCATGTGTGTGTCTCCTGGGTATCCAGACGAGGAATGCACTGGGAGGGGCTTCTCCCAAGCGGTGTGGGCAAAGGTGTCTGCAGAGGCACACCTGTAGTGGTGGTGGTGGTGCAGCTGGGCATGAATAATTGCCTGAAGCCCCTGGTTGAGCTTGTGGACCCACATTCAGGAGGACTTGGAAGAGTTGAAGGCAGCTCATCCTGGACTCAAAATTCGTGGTCACTGATGGCAGTGACACGTGTGGCATGGTAGCCAATGCCCAGCTGCCACCAAGAGGGCCAGGAAGCGCGTCCAGAGCACTGTGGCCAAGAAGGTTCTGGCCTTGGGCAGGACAGTGAGCCGTCACCCGGGCATTACCTTCCACGATGTGTCCCTTTACAGGCTTGATGGGGTTCATCTGTCTGTGACTGGGAATGATTTGTGGCTGACCTCAGTGTCAGCGGGGTTAAGGGATTGGTTACAGGCATGAGTGGTTGGCGGCGAGCGTGGGGCTTGTGTGGCAGATAGGCACTGGTTCAGGTGATAGGGATGGGAGAATGGTCTCGCCATCCCTATGTGAAGGGTATTCCGTTAAAGGAATCCAGGGACTCAACTGGTTTGGTCAACCCCCGAGAGGGGTTTGTGCCCGTGCCTGAGTCCAGGGGGGCATCTGGGTGGTGAACATAGTTTGTTCCTAGCTTTTCGCCTACCCAGGTGTTCACCCTTGGCTGACCTATGCTGGTGCCCTGGGTCAGCACTACCTGCAAGGCAGGGAGCTAGTCAAACCAGAGCCTATGCAACCACTCACCTTCTGTAATCAATAAATTTGTGGCCTAAATTCTGCCAAAAACCAAAACTAAAATTTGAGTCAAATGTGTCTTTCTTTAGGGGGGAGGTCTCTGGGTCTGAGCACGCAAATGTATATTTTAATACACATTTGATTTTATATATTCCTAGCATTGGGATTTTGTTCTGCATTCTGCTTTGGGATCCTAGGGTGGAAAGAGGTCTATAAATGAATTCAGTAAAAATAAAACCATTAAGGAGTTTGGTGCCTGAGCTTGCTTATTTTATTCTTCCCTCCCCACCCTATTTCCCTTTATTGTAAAATATTTCTGCACTGCAAGCCTGATGGCATGGACTCACTGTTACTTTTATCGATTTGTAAAACTCTCTGGGAGCTTTTCCATAAGAGAGATAAGATACGGTCTTGGAGGGTTTTGAAGGTGCTGAGAAGGAGCTTTTGCAAGATTTGGAAGTGGACAGTTAGTGCAGGGGCTTAAGGTGTGGTGTTTGGTGATCATCAGAGCAGCAACAGAGATGAATAGTTCTGACAGAAGTGTGCTGAAGAGAGCAGACCAAGGCGATATCATGAGAGACCAGTAGTCAAGGTGTGATACAACCAAGGCAGCTGCACATTATAAACAAACTTTTGCTGAAAACTTTTGTCCGTACACTGTACCTTTTCTCTTGCTAAGAAGATTGTTGCTAAGAGGATAATACCCCCATTTTAACAATTTAGTAGGTATCTGGAAATACATCTTTAGCTGATGTCGTGTCGTTGCTATCATCTCCGAAATCCAGCCTAACTCATGGTGTGCTATTGGACTAATCAGCTAAACGCACTGAAGTGACTTACAGTTGAAAGGCCTGTTTCTGTCTCAAAGGCATTGTTTAAATCGGCAGGGGGAAAAAATCCTTCCCTTTTAGTCAAGTCTTTTATTATAACATGCTGCCAGAGAAATGGAATTGCTCCCCACTGGAACCAATGTAACTTTTGTAAAAGTGGGGCTGTAAGTTGAATCTGAGCAATTAAGGAAGCTTAATTTATCTTCGGCCCAGCTAACAGCGCATCTCTGCGTAAAGGAGAAGACTGGCTAATCTTGAGCGGTTTGCTGAGTATGAAGATTCAGGGGTGGAGAAGCTGTGGGACTCCAGATGCTGCTGGACTCCAACTCCCATGAGCCTCAGCCAGCATGACCAATGAGAGAAGGGAGTTAATTTGCTGTACAGCAATTTCTGGAGGCCCACACATTTCACATCCCTGTTTTAGATGCTTTGGAAAAACAGCAACTGGATATTTGAAGATTTCTGAAGAGCATAATTCTGGGTCGGCTGGAGTTAGGGTTAGCTAGACCACCTTTTGCATACCCTCTAATATTTTTTCCAGTGAAAATAGAGATGTCCTATTCAACAACAACAATGCATAAGACTCTCAATATTAGGGTCATGAGTTAGGAAGTCAGGAGTTTGAGCCCCACATTGGGCAAAAGATTATTGCATTGCAGAGGTTGGACTAGATGACTCTCATGGTCTCTTCCAACTCCACAGTTTTTTTATTCTAATAATAATTTTATTATTTATACCCCACCCATCTGACTGGGTTGCCCCAGCCACTCTGGGCAGCTTCCCCCATATATAAAACGACGATAAAACATTAAACGTTTAAAAACTTCCCTATACAGTGGTACCTCAGGTTAAGTACTTAATTCGTTCCGGAGGTTCGTTCTTAACCTGAAACTGTTCTTAACCTGCAGCACCACTTTAGCTAATGGGGCCTCCTGCTGCTGCCGTGCCGCCGGAGCCCAATTTCTGTTCTTATCCTGAAGCAAAGTTCTTAACCTGAAGCACTATTTCTGGGTTAGCAGAGTATGTAACCTGAAGCGTATGTAACCCGAGGTACCCTGTACAGGGCTGCCTTCAGATGTCTTCTAAAGGTTGTATAGTTCCTTATCTCCTTGGCTCAGGGGTCACATAACTCCATACCCTCCAACATTTCTCTGATGAAAAGAGGTGTCACATTCTTAGATCAAATCAGAAACTGTGACGGCTTCTGTAAATCCAGGACTGTCCCTGGAAAATAGAGACGCTTGGAGGGTCTGCTTTTGAGACCCAGACCTGTTTCCATTGGAATACTCTTGCATCCCTGGGTGGTAGCTGTACACTGCCCCTACAATGTACAGATTCTAAGGATGCCTGATGAGAGATTTAAACTGCAGGGCGGTACTTCAACATATCAGTTTCTCAGCCAGGATCTGTGTCTCACAATAAATAAATCCTCCATTCACTGTCTGCGAGAACAGTGCCATGCTCTTGATTCATTAAATGAAAAGATCCCCTGATGGTTGCAGAGCAAGTAGGACTACTTTTAATTATTTCTGCAGGCTTCATAAATTAAGCTGTCTCAAAGCGTTGCAGTGTTCTCGCTGCCCCTTAATAGGTTCCCATGTGCTACAGGTGCAAAGTATTATTCCCATTTAGCAGTTGCTTCTGACATTTCCACCTTATGAAAAGAAATTTAATTTATTGCAACGCTCCGTACTACTGATTTGACTTGAGATTCTCAGTTTTGTGGATGTTTTTTAAAGGCCACAGGAACCACGCATTTTTTGATAGAATGAATTATTTATATTGTTCTGTTCCATTTGGAACAGCTTTATGTGTTTTATACTTGCAGTGATTTTATCTGCTTTTATAATTGTATATTATGTTACTGTAACCCTCCCTGGGACCTTGTGATGAGGGGTGGGTAAGAAATCTTTTAAAATATAATTTTAACACAGAGACAGCAAAGCATCCTATGTGAATCTAATGCAGAATGTTTCTATTCACAGATTTAAAGACAGGTTGGGAAGGGGAGCAGGATTGTCTTCTCCCCCCATACCATCAGTGGTTTTCAGTTCCACAGAAGTAGAAACCGGTGCAGAATGCTGCAGCCAGATTGCTGATGGGAGCTTCTAGTTGAGAATACCATTGTTAAAACAGCTGCACTGGCTACCTGTTAGGGACTGGCTGGGTGCAGAGGAGTGGTGGGGGCACCAGCTGGGGAATCCCCAAGGGAACCCTCAAAGGAAGAAGGCTCAGAGCCCAGAGATTGGTGGTGAGATGGCAATGAGTGGCCAGAGGCAGAAGAGGGAGCAGACTGAGAGGAGGTGTTGGAAGCTGAAGAGGCAACAGGGTTTAGTGAGCCGGAAGAGGCTGGGGCAGAGAGCGGTACAGAATCAGAGGCAGAAACAGTAGGGTGTCAGAGTGGAGGCAGGCAGGGAATCTCTCCTTCCTGCTGCTACCAGCTCTTCTTCCCCTGGTCTCCCAGAACACACAGAGAAATGAAGACTGGGGAGGAAAATCAACAACCATTTGTTTGTTTGTTTGTTTATTGATTGATTATTTGTCACATTTCTATTCCACTTTTCCTTCAAGGAGCTCAGGGTTCTCTTCCTGCCCATTTTATCCTCACAACAACCCTGTGAGGAAGGTTATGCTGAAAAACTGTGACCGATCCAAGGTCATCTGGTGAGTTTCATGGCTGAGTAGGGGATTTGAATCCCAGTTCTAGCCTAATCGCAATGCCACACTGGCTTTCCCAATACCATACTATATAAACTATATTGAGGAAATGGCGATTCTCTGCAAAAAATCTGTGTGAGGCTGCAGAAGATGCTGCAGGAGAAATTAAGTATGAGCATTCCAGACACTGGTTTCCAGCACTGCTTTATATTGAACAGCATAGAGATGAGCCTTAATCCTGATTTTCTCAATTAAAATTAAGGCTGCAACCCTCAACTCACTGTAAAGAGGAAATTCTGTTGAAGTGGACTCAGATACGATACGATAATCTTTATCGTCACTGTCCCATACAGAACAACGAAATTGAAAAAATCTACATCAGACATTCAAAAACCAACAAGCCTGCTATCCCAGTTATCCCAGCCTGGTTAGCCCCCTAAAAACTCTGATACCCCATAATTAAATACAATATACTCCCATAGAGACTACTTTACACTGCGTTTAAAACCAAAATCGCTTTTGGATAGAAACTGTTTCTCAGGCGGCTAGACCTAGTCTTTATAACCCTGTACCTTCTTCCAGAAGGCAGAAGCTGAAAGAGATCATTTCCGGGGTGCACACAATCCTGCACTATCTCTGCAGCTTTCTTATGACACCTGGAAGCGTAGATTTGATCCAAGGCGGGAAGAGTGCACCCAATTATTCCTACATGCGTAGGAATGCACAGTGTATCTTTAAGAGTACTTCTACATTGGCACACAAGCTTTCAGTCCTCATCTTGGTTGTATGAAGACAACAGTGGCATTTCTTTTTCAGATGGACCTCTTTGGTTATGGCTACAAATGATGGATTACTGATGTTTTTTTGAAACCTATTGAAAACACATATATTCCATTTGGCATTCAATCATGGAACTGTAGAGTTCGAAGGGATCCAAAGAGTCATCTAGTCCAACTCCCTGCAGTGTGGCAATCACAGCTAAAAAATCCCTGAGAAATAGCCATTCAGCCTGTTTAAAAACAGAGCCCACCATCTTCATCTCCACTGTCAAACAGCTCTTAAAGTCAGAAAGTTCTTCCTAATGTTTAGTTGGAATCTTCTTTCTTGTATTGTGATATTATGGCATGGTTAAAAAGATGTTTGTGCTGTGTTGGAGGAATTATGGACAATTCTGCTGCTGATTCTTCTTCTTCTTAAAATATTGTGGCTTTATGATTTTATTGCTGATTTTATTTTGCATTTCATTGAGTTCCCTGCTCTGAGAACTTTTGTTGAAGGGCAGTCTGTAATAAGGATAGTGGTAGTAGCTAGGACCAGATGGTTTTTAAAGGACATCTTCTTGTGGCTAATTACCCAAATGACTTTGATTGCCAAATCAGGTTCTATCACACCTGTGAAAGAAAACAACACTTCCCCTCTTTCTTTTAAAGAGAATAAAGCCTTTTCCACACTACCCCTTTCAGCTTATGCTTAAAGCAACATGCAATTTGCTGACCATCAGATTTTTCCCTCCTGGCACTTTCCCATTGTTTCCAAGACAAATGTTCTCTGTCATTGGCTGCCAGCACTCTCTGCCCACTCCCCAGCCTTCCTGCCAGTTGCTCTGGTGAATCAGCCTGACCAGGTGAGCTATGGCCTGCTTCAGAGTGACAGAAATGTGCTTTCCCTCTTGCCTATGGTGCTGACTCAGCTGTGAGCCAAGGGCAGGATGGTGTGAGAGCAATGCAAGAACGGCTGCCACAGAAATGTGTGTTCATAAGCATTGTAAAATAGAAGAGGAGAGCAAAGAAAGGTTAAGCTGGTGCACAAGGTAGTAAAAGAAAAACTAGTTTTAAAATCCTGGTGTTACTGTTAAGAAACTGGGGGGGGGGGAATCTGTGGATCTTAAATGTTCTCACTTCCAGAGAAAGGCATCACTTTAAAATGGTTTGCTGCACCATTCATACACTAATTTCTGCCATCATCTTAGGGGCAATACAAGTCTTCAGGGGACCCTCTGCATAGTCTGGCTCAGGGATCACGTCTTTTAGGACTTTAGGCACCTGTGGATTTTTGAGTGAATGCTGTGGGCCCTCTGGTCACTCATTCACCCACATAGCAGCATACCTCCCCCCAAGAGACAGAAAGAGGGAAACTGCATGTGCACATACCTCATTTTTAACCTGGGTCTTGAAAACCACAGGGCTGAAAGAGGAAAAGGGAAAGAGGGACACTCTTCCAACTTCCTTCTTTAGCTCTATGGACTTTTCAAGGGGGAAAAGCAACCAGCCTCCCACCTCATGACCAAGGAGACAGTGAGTTGGGGAAGGGGCTAAGAGGTTTCACAGGCACCAGGAGAAGACCTCAAGGCCACCACTGTTCCCACAGGCACCACATCAGCAGCCTCAAATTTAGCCTGTGACTCTCACAGTCATTGCCACCAGAACTTGGCTGTGTCTCTATATTTCTCTTTGTGGAGGCAGCAGTGCCACCATTCCCCTTCCCCTTACTACTTTTTTAAACATCTTCCCTGCTGCAATAGTGCTTTTGGCTTTGCAGTTATATCCAGGCTCTCACAAAAGGGCCAAAGATTGATCCTTCTTTAGAGCCAGGCCTTCTGGGCATGGTGGTCATCACCGTTGTTTTGTCATAGCCGTCAGAAAGATTTCTTCAAAATTAGAATGTGCATGTTACCCATCCAAAATGTCTACCCTAACTTTTTTTTTCATTCTACCCATCCACAAAGGAGTTCAGGACATCCCACCTGTGGGGCTTTTGTTGCAACAGCAATGTGAGGTAGGAAGACTAGGCAGGAGACAGTGGTTGGTCCAATGGCACTTCCAAGCAAGTCTCTGAACCCAGATCTCTCCAGCAGAAGTTGGGCACTCTCGCCAAAACCACACTGAAATATAGAGTCACAATCAGGGCTGGCCAATATATCTTGCAGCTTGAGGCAAAGGACAAAATGGCACGTCCACCCAATCCCGCACACAGAAACTGACTGCAGTGGTGACTGAATCTTGTTTTGTGATAAGACAGCATCCTTAACCATACCTGAACACAGCAAGCTAACTTCTAGTGTGCAGGGTAGGTTGCATACTACACATCACTTTGTTTGCCAGCACTCTGCTGCTGGCACCAGCACCTGCCACCTGAGGTGGCTGCCTCATTCTGCCTAGTTTGAAAAGGCCAGCTCTGGTTCCAGAAGCATATTTTTGCCGTGTGTACTAAGCAAACTGTAAATGAGCAAATGAGGCATAATCTTTCCTTGCAAAGCAGCTGGTACTTGATTGCAAGAGATATGATTCCCCCGCCCCCTTTTGTTGTTGATCACAGAGCAGCAGTTCAGGCATTGCAGAGAGTTTTCTCTTTGTCTGAAATCATTTCCAGTGATATGCTGTAGCCTGATGGAAAATATTTTGATCATTTAGCCATGACCAAACTTTTTGTAACAACACTTTAAAAAATGAATACAGAGAACTGAGCCCCCCTTTTTTTGCTGAAAACAAGCCTTCAAACATCTTCCATTTCCTTCAGCTCAGGGTGCTTTCATCATCGGGTGTTTACTGTGGACTAGCCATGTGTTGTTCTCTCATTTTTACAGGGCATCTGCACGGCACCATACACAAAACATCACCCTCATGTTTTTCCCCATTAGTCCTCCCCCTGCCCCCAGTCCAGCAAATGTGACTCTTTTTTTTAAAAGTGGGATTACTGCAATTCTCCAAGTACAGAAAGACTATTTCACGACTATTCTGGCTGGCATTGCCTTAAATACATTGCTCTAGGCATTTTCTTCTCTATTGTCTGTCTTTCCTCTTTAGGAATCACATCTATCACTTTAAACTTTCCATTCCAAATAATAATGCTGCATTTGTAAGTGTTTTTCCTGCAATTTGTGGAGCATGAGACTCTTAGTCTCAGGGTCGTGTGTTTAAGCCCCACAATGGGCAAAAGATTCCTGCATTGCAGCGGGTTGGACCAGATGACCTACGTTAGGCATCCCCAAACTCAGCCCGCCAGATGTTTTGGGACTAAAATTCCCATCATCCCTGACCACTGGTCCTGTTGGCTAGGGATGATGGGAGTTGTAGGCCAAAAACATCTGGAGGGTCCAAGTTTGGGGATGCCTGACCTACGTGGTCCTTTCCAGCTCTATGATTCTGTACTTCTTACTTGCAATGTGTATGTGGGAATTAGTAGCAGCATGTTTGGCAAGGTGGAGCTGCCCTCTCAACACTGCTTACCTGCATGGAGTTGGTAAGCCTGTATGGTCACATGGGTAGGAGTGCCCCAGCCTGTGTCCAGTCCTCACTGCCATTCTGTCCCAATCCCATCCAGGTATGGAGCAGTGGCATCGGTGTCGGGAGGTATCAAGGGACCCTTGGCTCCATCAGGATCTGGCCTGGTCTGGCAGCCAACAGAGCTTTATGTTCACCCCAGCGGAAACAGGGAAAGTGGGGAAAGTAAAGGTAAAGTAGGGGAGCGGGTGGCACTGTGGTCTAAACCACTGAGCCTCTTCAGCTTGCTGATTGGAAGGTTGGCAGTTTGAATCCAAGTGACAGAGGGAGCTCCCGTTGCTCTGTCCCAGCTCCTGCCAACCTAGCAGTTCGAAAGCACACCAGTGCGCGTAGATAAATAGGTACCACTCCAGCGGGAAGGTAAACGGCTTTTCTGTGTGCTCTGGTTTCCGTCACGGTGTCCCATTGCACCAGAAGCGGTTTAGTCATGCTGGCCACATGACCTGGAAAGTTGTCTGTGGACAAACGCTGGCTCCCTCGGCCTGAAGCGAGATGAGCGCCGCAACTCCATAATCGCCTTTGACTGGACTTAACCATACAGGAGTCTTTTACCTTTTATTGGGAAGTAGGAGGTGATGCCAGGATGCTGGAAGATAGCACTGTGTGCCATAAGGATTGCCCAGCATCCCTTAAGCTAGTCTGCTGCCCGTGGATGTAGTGGAAGATGCTATCCTGTCCACTGACAGTACGCTAGTACATTGAAGGGTGAGGGCAAGATGTCTTGGTGGTGGTGAGGAAACACCCAGGGGATATTTTAGAAAGTTAACTTCTAAAATCCAAAATTTATCAGAGAAGGGAAACAGAAAACAGGAGCTGTTCATGATAAATAATAGGGGCATTTTTTAAAAAACATTTTTTTTAGCATTCACTGAATTTTTGCAAAAGCTACAATAAATTGGGAAGGGCTCAGTGGTAGAGCATCTGTTTTGCAAACAGAAGACCACCAGTTCACCCCATAACATTTCCAGTCTGGGCTGGGAGAGCCACCTATCTGAAAGCCTGGAGAGCTGCTGCCTGTCTGTGTAGACGATACTGGGCTACATGGAGCAATGGACCCGATTTTGTGTAAGACCAGTGTTTTGGTGTAAGATCAATGCTCCTATGTTTTTAAGGACCCTGCTTTTGAGATATCAGCATTGGTGTGTGTTTGTGTGTGGGAGTTATGGTAGGGCTGCAACCCAATGCATGCTTGCCTGAGATAAAGCTGCATTGAGCACAGCAAGTCTTTGGAGTAAAGGCATAAGATTGTCCTGGAAGCCTGAGAACAAACGCTCCAGAATGCTGCCTGTCTTAGCCCCTGTTGAAACGAGTTGGTTATGCAAGAGGAATGCTGTGCTGCTTCTTTGCAGCCTGATACAATAACCTGCTTTCCCAGAGTGGCTTTATTTACTTATTTATTTATTGGGGGGGGGGCTGAGAAGAAGAAAGGAGTGGGGGTTAGGGGAGTCATGTGCCTGAGTCGGCATCAGAGGCAGTAGCTCCACGCCAGATTCCATTTTTCCTACAGTGTGAGGCTGGCTAAGAATAAGTGGCTCTCATATTGGATAAAAGTAGCATAATGGCATGTGACTGCACTTTCAATGAGGACTGTCACTATGTGACTGCATTTCCAAAGAGGCTGGTGCCTCCCACTTTGCAGTCCTGAGGTGTTTTTTATGAAGTTAAAATGGGGGATGACTCACCAGCCCAGCTCAAATATTGCTACGGCGGATCTCCCTGTTCCACCAAACAGTATTTAAAGACTTCCTAATTGCATTGCAAATAAACCTTCATCATCCTGCATGGTAGCGGCTCTGAGAAGCAGGGCTTGGGGGATATGTGTGTGTGTGTGTGTGTGTGTGTGTGTGTGCGCAAGATTCCAGGTATGGCATTAGGCAAACAAATCAGTTACCTGATAATTTCAGCCCTAATTTTAAAGGCAAGTTTATAGCTCTTAAGACTGAAGAGTGATGTTTTTCCTGGTAAATAATCTGAGTTTCTTTGGTACAGAGAGTTTTGGGAGGACAGGAGGAGGTTGAAAGAACACATAAACCCTTTATTTTTATTGCACATCAGTGCCTTGGATCAGGGCTTCTTCCTTTTTCTTTTACACACAGTAATGGTATTCAGATGGAATGGCAAGCTAATGAGTTGCCATGAGCACAAACAGCCACAGGTTCATGGGTCCCATCCCTTCCCCTTTTGCCCAGGATGAAGGTGGCAGAAGCTTGCAGTTTGCTGTTTTGGGAAACTGTGATTGTGCAAACTAATGCTGGGCTGGGAGTTCTCAGAGGAGCATTTCAGCCAAACCTGGGGTGGGGTGGGAACTGACAAAACTCTGTATCCCCATTTTCTTTCTTCACTTTATTTGCCGCCACCCACATTTCTGACGATGGGTGGTGGTAGCAGGGCTCTTTCATGCCATTGCTCTCTAAAGTTTCCTCTGAAGGATGCCACAATCATGACATAGTACTGCAAGGAACAGTGTGGTGAGCCACTGAACTGTGTGTTGAGGCATGTCCTCAGACTTTGAACTGCCCCTGCCATCCAGGCTGGTCATTGGATCTCCCTGGACAGGAGGAACAGAAAGTTCTATAAGAGGGCTTCCTGTTCTAGTTAAAGCTTACCTGAGCAACAAGCTCTTCTGGAGTTCAGGCACATTCCTGTCTCCTTTGGTTTTCTTTCAGTCCTGGCTTCATCCTGTCCCCAGGCTTCTTCTTTGGTTCTTCTGACTATGAGCTTTATCCCATGGCACCTGGTACCTGGCTCATTACAACCTCCAGGTTCGTAGGGAGTATGCCACTGAAGACCAGCTGTTGGGGAGCCACAGTAGTAGAAGGTTATGACCATGCCCTGCTTTTGGGCTTTTCCAGATACATCTCTTTAAGCCAACGTAGAAGACACATTGCTGTACTTTCATTTGATCAAGCAGAGCCCTTCTTTTGTTCTTACCTGGAAGCAAGTCAGGCATTGCTCTCAGGAGCAGAGCTTGGTAAAGAAAGCCTCATGTTGCCAGGAAAATGCTGTCAGTGTCCTTTACAATGGCTAACCTGGAATATCCACCCTTTGTCAGTAATGGCCAGCGAGTGGATGTGGGTGGTCACAGGCATTTACTGAGGAGGAGAAGGCATGTGCAAGGAGCATGGCCTAGTGTGGAGCATGGTGCTTTGTCCTGCTTCCCGCTGAAAAATGTCAGCAGGTGCTCTTTCTAGTACAAAAGGAAGTGAAGGCCTATTAGAGCAGACTAGAGGTCCTCACTCAGTGTCACAGAAAGAGTTCATTCAGGTGGTCTTAGAAGTCAAAGTGGTAGCAACAATAAGTCCTGCCCAAGGCTCAGGTGTCCAAGATCAGTAGCAAGGGTCCCAGGATTGCATGAAGGTAATGAAGATATTCCAGTGAGTTACCCCACCAAACTGCCAAGCTTTAAAGCAGAGGCAGAGACTCCCTGGCACTCTAGAAGTTATTGATCTAGAAGGTGGGTAACCTCCTGCGGAAGAAGTTTCCTATTTTCACTTGATGTGGTGCGTTTCCCTGGGAGACATCTATGAGGGTTCCTCCTGCTCTGAACCCTCTGTCCCAACAGGTGTTTCCCCTGAGCCCTCTTCACTCTCTGGTGGGGAAATAACCTCCATGATCTCTAAAAGCCCCCACTGCTTTATGGGTGGAAAAGAGGCAGCCTTGAGAATTGCCATCTTGCCTGTAGACCTGGGTGCAGAGGAGCTCTGCTTCATTGTCTCATTCCCTTTTTACTCCCCTTCAGAATCCTCTTCCTCAAGTGCCTCCCACTTCTGGTCTGTATCAGAGTATGGAGAGGGGATTATGACACTCTTGCCCGCATCCCTAGTTCTAGGCTGCGGGAACTATCTTTCCTTTTTTTGTCAAGGAGTGGCAGGTCTCCAAGGAGTGTCTGGTGAAGGCAGTGGAGCCAGAGGGTGATCCAAGTGAAGGGAGTAGCGAGGCAGGAGCCAGGGCTGGAGGAAGGGCAGGATGTGCTAGGAGTGGAGGGGCAGTAGAATCCCCTCCATCCCCTTCCCCCTGTCCCTCAGGAGCAGGAGGGACTTGAAGAGGAAGTGACAGGTTTTGTGTACATGCCCCATCAGACAAGGGTACTTAACTTGGGTGGGTGGGGAGTGGTCACACCATTTCTCCAACAGTCCATCTTAGAACAGAAGCCTGGGGAGAGGATGCAAGATAACTTAATCTGTGTGTGTGTGTGTGTGTGTGTGTGTGTGTGTGTGTGTTCAGTGCACCTTAGGAACTACTGTTAGATCCATGTTTTGTCAATAAAGAATTAAACTACTGCCCATTTGTCCTCCTTGGGCTGGGTGTGCTCAGGACACTTCTGGGGGTGGGTGAGAACCATCCAATTCAGGCTTTCAGAGCTTTCTTGTCCAGACATATGCAATTACCAGAGTGCAATTTTTGACTGAAACTTACTATTGGGTATCCTCTTTCTGGTAGACAGAGTCTCTTGGTGGGTAATATGTGAAAACAACCCTTAGAATACCATTCCACTGACAATTCCACCGATTGTCAGAGGGATCATCAACGTATTTTCTATCAATTAGTGATTTCTATCAATTAGTACACAAAGCACTAATTGATAGAAAATACGTTGATGATCCCTCTGACAATGAGCCTATTTCCCCATTTGCTGATAAATTGGTAAAAGTTCTGTTGAAGGCAGATCCTGCTGGCAGTCTTCTCAGAGGCTTCATATTGGCCACTGTAGGAGCATGATGCTGGAC
The DNA here is from genome assembly GCF_027172205.1 of Podarcis raffonei. Classification (NCBI taxonomy): domain Eukaryota; kingdom Metazoa; phylum Chordata; class Lepidosauria; order Squamata; family Lacertidae; genus Podarcis; species Podarcis raffonei. Next base: position 40,007,247 of record NC_070621.1, on the reverse strand, counting down.
TAGATGGTTCTTTGGTCCAAGGACTCAACTTAGGCTCTGATACACTGAGTCCAACATTTATTTCACAGGGCACACCAATTCCTTGCTGGTTTTTTTTTTTTTTTTTTGAGTCATTGACCCTTTGAGTTCCCCTGAAACAGATTTCTGCAAGACTCAAAAGCATTTCACTGAAGGCACCCCAGGCAAGGAGTTTTGCCACTGCCCCAGCTGCATTTTCCAGGAAGAGAATAAAAAAAGACAGTTTAGTTGGCCTGCCCTTTGTTTTTTGAAATGGAAGATATCAAAGACCCTTAGAGTCAAAGGATGTAATAAACCCAAAGGCAGAGGCTTTGAGATGTGGAGTCCTAAAAGTGAAGAGGAACCCTGACTGTAGTTGTCACTGTGTAGGATGCCTGCCGCTTCAAAGCGATGATTTAATTAATCAAGAAATGTGAAAATTGGGAGTTGAAAGTTGAGCAGCAACAGCATGAGGCTGGATGCTATTAAGGCCTTCATTAAAAGTCAAGGGTATTTCTGATTGTCCTTAGCAGCTAACAGACGTTCATTGCCTAGCGATGCCAGATTTTTTAGACACCAGATCTGTTCACAGCACACCTATGCTATTAGGATAAGCATCTCATTTCCCCCCACAGTTTTCTAGTTAGAGGCTTTAGCAGATAAATCTGCTTAAAATTCTCTCAGCGTGAAATATCTTTGGTGAGAAAAATAAAGAAAATGGGCTCAGCCTTGCAGATTAAATAAACCCAAATGCCCTGGAAATGGAACATTTCATGAGGGACAATACTATCAGTGGCTACAAGCCACGATGGCTGTGTTCCGTCTTCACTGTTGGAGGCAGTGTGACTCTGAATACCAGTTACTGGGATTCTCAATGGGGTAAAATTTTGTTTGGCTGAGGTCCTGGTTATAGGCATCTCATGGCCATCTGGTAGGCCACAGTGAGAACAGAATGGTGGGCTAGAGAGGCATTTGGCATGATCTAGCAGGACTTTTTATGGCCTTAAATTTGTGTTTAGAGTTGGACCTCAGTGTTTGGGCTGAATGATGGGGGTGGAGAGTATGCAGGGCTGAGGCCATTTATGGCTTTAAAGGTCAGCACCAGCACTTTGAATTGTGCTCGGAAACATACTGGGAGCCAATTTAGAGCTTTTAAGACCAGTGTTATATGGTCCCGTCAGTCACTCCCAGTCACCAGTCTAGCTGCCACATTCTGGGTTAGTTGTAGTTTCTGAGTCACCTTCGGAGGTAGCCCCACGTAGAGCGCATTGCAGTAGTCCAAGCGGGAGATAACCAGAACATGTACCATTCTAGCAAGACTGTGCACAGGCAGTGTAAAGGGAATTGGGGTTGCTTGTGCCTAAAGGGTGCTGCAGCTCTAGGCAACGTTGCCTGGCTAAACCTTTCCCTGGCTGGACAGCCCTTTCTCCATGGCTGTGTCAGTCACTGGCAGAATCCGTCAGTGGGCGTTTTCTGAACTTCTTCCAGCATAAAAATTCTTTCACCCCAAGTCTCCGCCTAGCCTCTCTGCGCGGAAGCCTCCTGCGCAGACTGGGCGTGCCCAACGGAGGTCCTGGGCTCTCCCCGCTGCTCTCTGTGGAAGAGTCTCGGAGCCCTCCCTCCGCAGTCTCCCCTTGCTTCCTGGTGTCCCTTCTATTTCCTTCCTCAAAGGAAGCTGGCTCTCTCTCCCTGCTGGTCCCTTCTCCTGCATCGTTAGGGAGCCTTACCTCCACTCTAGGCTCCGATGGCAGTTCCCTGACAGGCAGGTAGGGTCTCAGCCGGCGTACCAAATAGAGATGATAGACAGCCACCCTGGACACACAATTAACCTGTGCCTCCATGGACAGCGTTGAGTCCAAAATGATTCCCAGGCTGCGCACCTAGTCCTTCAGGTGCCCGTTACTCTATTCGGGACCAGGGAGTCCTCCACCCTCTGTCCCCTGGAAGTAGTTATTTGGTCAGGATTCAGCCTCAATCTGTTAACCCCATCCATCCTCCAACTGCTTCCAGACATTCACATAGGACATTATATGTGGATTGTATGCACACTTTGCCCCAGTATATGAATTGTTGTATACACTGTGTAGCTGAAGAACTGCATTGCAAAATGTGAACCAGCGCCAAATGGTCTAAAGTGGTACAGTCCAAACGCCCATTTGCCACTGAGAACTAACCAATGACCATTTCCATTGTGTCTCTCTGCTTCAGTGTAAATTTAAAACTCATTTGATCCCTAAAGATCAGTGCAAGATTGTACTACTTTTCAAGTAAACTCTGTTCTCTCAACCTTCCATAATCCCTCCACTCGTCTCCATTTTGAGCTGCTAGATGAATAGAATAAATTGCAAAACAACACCAGGTTTTAATGCCCCCACAAATGATAAACAGATGAACTTCTGAGGTTTGTGTATCTCTTGATCGAGTGACTCTTTGGAACTGTTTTAAATGATTTCTATTTATTCTTTTTGCTTTTTGAGCCAGATTGCCTTTCCTTTGTCTTGGCTACTGCACTTCCTTTTGTCCCATTGCTGGCTTCTCCTTTTCTATACTCCTGTCTGTTTCCCTGATGCCAGCATCTACCAGCTTTCTTGGCCCACTTCCTTTTGCTTTAAGCTTCCCATTGCTTCTCATTCATTCTCTTGTGCATCTTGCATCTGCCTGCTTCATTACTGGCACACTCGCAACTCTTCCCATTATTGCTCCTGCTAGGGCAGGAGACCTCCCAGCTCCACCTTTTCTGTCCTGCTATTTCAGGATCTGTGAACTTTCCCTTTCAACCTATTCATGGGGCACATCTGCCGCAATTGCTCAAATGCAGAGCCTGCTGGTACCTTGCCGTGTGTGTGTGTGTACACCAAAGAGAAAAGAAGTGTGTTGGCCTGTCCCAGCTTGTTCGCTATTAATGGGTTAGATGGGGGTGCGGGTGGGAAACGGGCACTCTCTTATCTGAGCTTGTGCAGATCTTTATTTTATAAACAACATTTCCTCAAAGGAGTAATAAAAGAGGACAGGCACAGAAGAAGGATTACCATCCTTGGCATAGAAGGAACCTTTGCCAGGAAGAAGTTTATCAGGGCAATGCACACGCAAAGCCCATGGCATAGCGTTAATTTGCCTCCCCTACCAAATTAGCTGTGCTCAATTTTGTTTTCTTTCCAATTTTACATCCCTGATTACACATTCATAAAACTGTCCCATCTTCCATGCATAAATACAAATGCTTTGAAAATATAATTGTGTGTGTTTATCAAGCACCTAATTTGTTTTACTTGCCAGTGACTAATTATATAGGAAATATAAATGAATTGCTGGCCATATAGTCTGTTTTAAATACCAAAGGAAGGTGGGGGTGGGGGGACAGGAGGAGGAAAATGTTGGAGGCTCAAAAGGCAATGTTACATTCCAGGATGACATCGATTTCAGTCTGTGTGCATCTTATATAACAATGCGCCACACCTCTTGTTTGTCTCACCATCTGTTTGGCTGCCTGCCTTCTCCTCTCGGAGCATTTAGCTGGTGCAGGTGGGGGATGGTATCATCTGAAACCTAAAGAGGTGAGGTGGTAGACTGTATTTGGGGAGCCTACAAGCTTTCAACTGGGTTTAGACCTCCCTTGTCCTTTAGGATCTGCATTTGAGGAGTGGCATTGCTTTTCCCCACTTCAGGAGACCACATCAATTCGTACTCTCCTCTCATACCTATTTTCATGACTAGGAACCACTAGACTTTGCAGTAGAGAAAGGAGCAAACTCTGCCATTTCTTTATATTGGTTCTTGCAAGGTGATGAGAAATAACACACCAACCAAGGGTCCTTCCCTGTTGTAGCCCAGTATTTTAAAACCTATGTAATTATTGGCATTCTAAATGAAGCCATCCCTTCAGTCATTCTCTAAATTGCATGTAAAAAGATAAGTAAATAAAGAGAGGGAAAGGAAAGAGGCATCAGTGACCTAATCAGTTTGATATATATACCAGGGCTACAGGCTAAATATTGTAAAGTTTATCCTGACCCACCCCAGCTAAGGAAGGAACGTATATGATAGTTAAGACTTTATTGACAAAAGAAGCACTTACATTTATGTACCATAGACATGAGTAAATAAATGTGACTTCAACTGATGCCAGTGGGAGGGGCAGGCGAATTTCCCTGCAAAAGGGGTGCTACCACAGAGAATGACCTACCCCATGTCACTCATTCACTGGCCACAGAAACACCAAACAGTGCCTCCTTTGCCAATGTCAGGAGCATGGGGGAGGCAGTCCTTTAAATACCTGGGCCTCAAGCCGTCTAATAAGACATTCCCATGTCTAATGACAAGAGAAAAACAATAAACAGTTGTGTTGGTTGTTCATTTATATGTACCGTATCTGGGTGCTCCCGACTGATCTATATTCAAAGTTAAGCAAATGGCTTGGTAGCTTAAAGAGGTTCCTGTGTCCATTGCTTCTACCACAGTTTTACTTTGCTGTATTGTGCTTATGGTTGCAGCAAAGGAAATAAGTGCAGATAACCCAAACGTTCCTGCTATTTTGCTTTTATGCACTTTGCAGTTCATTTTGCAGACCATCTATTTTCTGAAAGAGATCTGTGTGTTCTCTGCTTTATCCGAGTTGGGTGACTGTCCTAGTGCAGTCCATTCAAAGTAATAGAATGTGTTTAATAGCCCCCATTAATTACCGTATTTTTTGCACCATAACACTCACTTTTTTCCTCCTAGAAAGTAAGGGGAAATGTCTGTGCGTGTTATGGAGCGAATGCCTGTGGGTGGCGGGGGGATCTGCTGCAGTCGTGAGCAGAGGATCCATGGTTCCCCTTCCTTCCCTCCTCTGTGGTTACAAAGCATGGATCCACATGGATCCTCAGGATTTTTGCATTGGGCTACTCCAAACTCACTGTCAGATCACATGTCTGTGGTCACAGCATGAACCACAAAAAACATATATCCACTATTTCGTTTAGAATATTTTTTTTTCTTGTTTTGCTCCTCTAAAAACTACGTGCGTGTTATGGTCTGGTGCGTGTTATACAGCGAAAAATTGTTTGGGAAACATAGCCTTTTTGGGCTTTTTGAAAAGCCGGGACTTAAAAACTGCTTCTTTTTATTAAAAAAAAAGTAATTAACATTTCTTGCAGAAATGTGTAATTTTGAAGCCCTCATGAGAGTTGTAGGGATCTTTTATTGGGCTAATTTGCATGTTCATAACCAGACCTTGATTTCTTCAAACTGCATTACTATTGGACGCTTGCAGAAGAGTGTGTAAACAGATTTCCCTGAGAAACACTAGCCTTTTTGAGGTATTAATGGGAGGGAGATATGATAGCTGTCTTCATATAAAATACCATACGAAGGCAGAAGATGGAGTTAACTTGCTCTCTGGAATCTGTGGGCGGAAATCACAGGGAAGCAAATTGCAGCTAAACGTCAGAGAACTTCCCAATGGTAGCATTTGTTCAATAGTGGAACAGACTGCCCTGGAGGAAGCTGATGGGACCCTCATTCACTGGAGGCATTTAAACAGAGGCCAGAGGATCACCTGCCAGGGATGCACTAGGTGCAAGTTTCCTGTGCTGAGTAGATGATTGGAAGCTGACCTCCAACATCAGTTCCAGTTCTATGATTCTGTAAACCTGTGATCCTTGGTAGATGTTGATGCATTTGAGGCTCTTCTCGGTATACCCCCCTCCATGAGTGTGCTCACTACCACCTCTTCCTTGCCAGTGCTGCTGATGCCCACTTGCTTGCTTTTCTCAATGGTCTCAAACTCTACTATCTCAGAAAATGAAAAACAAACTCATCAAGTGCTTGAAGCAATTCCCTTATGGGCAAAGGTTACAACATTTGGGGCTTTCTTTAGTTTAAAGAAAAGGCAAGCGGCATATACTATTATGCATGGTGTGAAGAAAGTGTACAGGGAAACATTTTCCTCTGCCATAGCATTAGAATTCTTATGTCTGTACTTTATTATGATGTCATATTACATGTTACCTAGCTCACCTGCCTTCTCTAAGAACAAGTGAAGAAACCAGAGTTGGTAATGAAGGAAGAAAAGAGGGAGCTGAAAACCATTACGGAAGTTTCTCTCAACTTTCTTCAAGCTATAACCAAAAGATATATGTGACCTTTTCCCTTGTCAGTCTTCCCATTTCAGATCCTTATATTATTATATTGTCTAGTAGTTATTTTTGCTTACACTTATCATCAGCCAAGCCATCTTTTCTTTGAAACACACACACACACAGAGAGAGAGAGACTTTGACTCAAGGGAGACAGTTGAGTTGTTATTATCTGTTTCAGTCAGAGTACATAGTACAGTACATCTGTTACAAAGGGTGAGAAAGGTGATGTAGAAAGAATAAGCTTGAAATGAATGGACTGATAATGGGGGATGTAAGATAACAAGATGCCACAATGCCAACACTGAAGAAATCAAATGTTCTCCCACATAATGGAAGTGCAGACTCCATTCATCAAGTGTGCGCCATCTAAAGAAGCCTGAAGTACAATTTCCTTGGATGCATAAAAAACCATTTTCTCAATGAATGTGTCAGCTGTTGATAGAAATATGAGTGATATTGATTTGAGAGGCACTGACTTAATTTGAATCAAAATTGCACAGTTCACTGCTGCAGGCTACATTAGTGCAGCAGGGCCTATTATTATAGATTCCCCTATGTATAAATAAAATATACTTCTCAATTTAGTCCCAAATGCTGAAGGTTTGTTGACATCTGGTAGTTTTCAGAGCTCAAATTTAAGTGGCAAATCTGTGCACATCCTTGAGCCCCTGTGTTTTTTGTACTTAAAAGTAGCTGGTGTGTGTGTGCATTAGCAGCTGTAAGCCCACTCTATAACAGGAATAGGGAACCTATAGTTCTCCAAATGCCAAACTGAAACACAGCTACACTTCAAAATTCACACTTCTCCAAATGTCATTCTTCCAAATAATGGGAACAAAATTTTGTATATTAGAAGTAAGCGTGCATAAAAACACATGCACTAATGAAATTAGCATGCCAAAAATTCATTATATTCTGGGGAAAACCCATGTGAGATAAGGGAAACAGCATAAAAAATGTCACGAGTATCAAAAATGTACACTAAAATGCTGGCAAATTCTCACGACGGCTTTTTTTAATTAAAAAAATGCAGACTGATGCAGAAATGTGGAGAACTGGAAACTGGAAAAATGAGAAGCTGAGCGAAAGTGAAATGGATAGATTAACCCATCCCTACCATAAGCCCCTCCTCCACAGTCTGCCTGGTTTAAATATGCTATTGCTGTCTCCTCCTTTTTTAGATAGTGCCCTTTCAATAAACTACGTCAAAGTTTGGATCCAAGCTAAAGATATATACACATTTGAATGATACTGCAGTACAAGTCAAAGTGCAAGCAGATAAAGAGGTACTGCTCCAGCAGGAAGGTAAACAGTGTTTCAATGCACTGCTCTGGTTTCGCCAGAAGCAGCTTAGTCATGCTGGCCACATGACCCGGAAAAACTGTCTGCGGACAAACGCCGGCTCCTTTGACCTATAGAGTGAGATGAGCGCACAACCCCAGAGTCATTTGCGACTGGACCTAACGGTCAGGGGTCCCTTTACCTTTACCTTTTACAGTGCAATTGTAATGACCATCCATTTAGAGAAGGAAAAGATAGATTGGGCTGCAAGGAAGTGTTTGGAGTTTCTTAGCTGTGCACAACCTTGACAATTGAGACTCTATAAGGGGGTGCTCCAGTCATGATGCCTTATTGAATAATGACACTCTATATTTGGTTTCTGACAGGTGTGTGTGTGTGTGTGTGCATGAAGGTGGGAGAGGAGTCTGCAACATAATGAAAACAATATTTTATGGGAGTCTTTGCTTTTCTCCTCCAGCCTGAAGCTTGTCTTTAGCAGAGTCTTTGGCAAAACAGATGGATGCCCAGAACTGGTGCCAAAGCATTTATTATGTAGCGAGAAACAAGCTCTCCTGCTGACTGCTCTCTTCTGCCGAGAAATGTTGACCGTACGTGCTGAACACCGGGTGACAGGAACAGACTATTTTATGGCTGGGAAGGAAATATCAATCTGGACTTGAGTGGAACAAAGTGGGAAGGCAGTGATTGGAAAAGCTCAGTGGCTGGAAAAGTTGAAAGGGACAGACAGGGGGAAATAATACTAATAATCAGAATACAAGAAGCCAGAAAGGCAAAAGAAGTGAGTGCCCATTCTACATTCTGCTAAATATCCAGGCTTCCACCCAACGCATGCAGGCAGGGGCTCTTACTTGGAAGAGATCCATATTCATTCAAGTAATTGGTAAAGGTTCAGCAACAGACTGATGACCCAGGAGTTGTGATTCAGGAGTAGGGCAAGAAGTTCAGAACTGGATGAACCCTCTTGTTCAGTGGATGCTGCCCCCTGCTTCCTGGAGGAAGGCCTTTGCCATCCTCTGCTGGGAAGGTCCAAAGGCAGGTCATTGGAGAGAACCGTTATCCATTCTTCCCCCTCCAAAACAATTAAAGCCTCTCTCTCTTCCAACTCAGGTTTCCACAGTTCAGCCACCACCTTCTTCCTCCTCCTCTGCTAGAACCTGCTAACTCAAACTTGATCCTGACAGTACTGCGGGGCTTATGGCAACCTGTAAGTGTGACATCCTACAAGGCTATTCAGACAATTATAGGAAGCAAGGAAGAGGAAATGACATGGGTAAGTATGGGGATGTTGTTAAATGCCTCCTCCATTTTTTTCAGTGCAGTTGCAGGATTTGTGCCTCTTGAAGTTGTAAGAGATCTTCCCCCCAAAACCAAACAAGCAGGAAACCACAAACAAAACTTTTTGGAATTTATTTCCAATCATGATGATGATGTTACTATTATTATTATTTATATGCCACCCATCTGTGTTGCCCCAGCTACTCTGGGCAGCTCTCAACAAAACATTAAAAACACAATTAAAAAAGCAACCATTAAAAACTTCCCTGTACAGGGCTGCCTTCAGATGTCTTCTAAAAGTCATATAGTCATTTATCTCCTTGACCTCTGCTGAGAGGGGGTTCCACAGAGTGGTTCCCTATAACTTCACTTCTTACCGTGGGAGAACCGCCAGAAGGCCCTTGGAGCTGGAAATGATGGGCGTGAAGATGCTACTGCAGGACGAAGATGCTAGGAATGAGCAAATTTTAGCTTCTTGCTTCTCCAGTCAGTTCTCCACATTTCTGCAGCAATTGCATCATATTATTATTATTATTATTATTATTATTATTATTATTATTATTTTAAAAGTCACAAAAATCCACCAGCATCTTAGTCCAAATATGTCCTAATATTTATTTAGTTAGTTTTGACTAGGATATTAGGAAATGAACTGCCAGATGCAGGAGAGGCTATGAGTGTTTGTTTTGAACATTCGGGTCACTGATGATGCCCATCTTCCAATTTCCTGAATGCTATTGGAACAAGCATAGCCTGGTGCAACAGGCTTATCCTTCCTTTTTGGAAAGTTCACCTGTAGCTGCATAGAGGAAATCCATTCATTTCAACCTTAAAGAAAATTAATGTTAGCTTAAAACCAATGTACCTTGGCCCTTTGGCTGAATCAAAAAAGGCCAGAATATGAGTCCTGGAGATATTGTCTGTTGAAAGTGAATGAGATGACTCCTAAAGACCCCATCCTATTACAGTTCAGATCCTGTAGATTCTACAGTTCAGTAATAGGCTTTGTGTGTGTGTAAATTCTCTGTCTTCAAATGGATAAACCAAATGTTGCTTGAATCATAAAAATAAACCAGCAGAATTTGTACTGGATATATTATTAGCATCCACCACATTGCTAGCAAACAACTTGTAAAGCATATGGTGAGAAATGTCTTGTGCGGAAAACATTTTCGAAAGGATCAACTCATCACATGCCAGGTTTTTTTCTTGCCTTTCTTTTTGCCACCAGACCACCTTTGGTTTTAAAATGGAAGATTAGGTTAGTTTACAACTAAGAAGACACAGAATGAATGCACAATTTACTAAGCAGATCTGATTTTATGCATTGTTGAATATAGGGCACAAAAAACTCATGGGTGAAAACTACCAGAGGGCAAAATCTGGCCCATATAGATAGTTGGGTCTAGGTGTATTCTAGGTGGGGGCCATTTTATCATTATTTTATTTATTAATTAGACTCATCAAAATGTAAAGGATCCTAGGGATCATCTATCCCTACCCCCTGTAATGCAGGAATCTTTTGCCATATGTGGGACTCAAATCCATGACCTTAAGATTAAGAGTCCAATACTCTACTGACTGAGCTATCCTGTCCTTCATCCAAAGATCACAGGGTAGATATCCTGTTGTCCACATGTGCCCCCTCTCCCAGGCCCATCTACCCTACCCTTGAGACTCTCCTTGGGGCACATAGACTTGCCTCAGGGCCACACCCTTCGCTGGTCTTCCTCAAGTGCTTTTACTTGCCTGGAAGTTGTCCTTGAATTGTGATAATACTTCTTCCTTGCTCAGATGGAGATGTGTGTGGTATGTATGTGTGTGTTTGTGTGTGGAAACCTCTGGGTTTTGTGTAGTTGGAACATAACCTACTATATGAAGGTGTCCCAGCCATTGTGCCATGCCCAGTTTCTTCTGGGCCCACCAACATTTTCCCTGGTCCTGCTAACTGGCCACTAGAAGGTTGTCAATAAGGAAATGCAGGCTTTAAGCTGGGAGTCAGTCTCACAAACCCAGTCATATTCCATGCACACTTTCAAAAACTGTACTTGCGTGGAATTTGCTGTCGGGCCCCCAACTGAAGATCCTGATAACATCTATTTTTGTTTAAGCTTGAAATTGTATGTTCAATGCCTTTAGAACTTTTGGAAGCTGGATGAGGGACGCAGTGGTGGCTGGTATCCATTGGACAGCGGGGAGACTAGCAGTAGGTGGAGCCAGAGCCAGTGATAGATGGAGCCACCTCATTCTAGGTTTGTCCCCATCCTTCTCCCTGCTGAGTTCTACAGGGGCAACACTGGCACTAACGGCATGAGAGGTGATGTTTTTGAGGGTTCCTCAGTTGTCGTGCTGCCTCTAGAGATCCGTCAATAACCATCTATCCTCTGGTTCCATCAGGTACTGAAGATGTACCTCTTCACTCAGGCCTTGGGGTCTTCTTGGAGTTGCTGATGATTTAGGTTCCGAGACAGCTGCATCAGTGTGACTCAACCCACATTGCAGGAGCAGGGGAGTTAATATTATTATTGTGGTCTTTTCTGCAGAATTAAAGTCTTTCAGGTCAAGGTTGGGGAGCTCAGCTCAGTCCTGCCCCTTTGATACACTTTTGGCAGGCAGAAGTGGTAATGCTACACCAGCAGAGGAACATCTCCCCTCAACTCCACCCCTCCATCTGATGCAACAAGGGATTGGATTGCTCTGTTTGTGTGACTGCAGCTAATTAAAGAGGTAGGTACAGAGTGCCCAAGGGAAAAAAGACCTTTCTAGAAACCTCTATCCTATCTATGCTAGCTATCCTGTTTCAGGTGGCCAGGTTTCCTCCCTTGTTCTCCAGCGAGAGACAGTGCCATGCCACCTACCCACTTGCACAGCTATTTCCATCCCCATCTTTCATCAAGATCATTAAAGTTTGAAAAAGTTGCCCAGGGATTAAAAAACAAAAACGTTTTCAGATCATCTCCTGCTCCTAAAAGTCTTGCAGTGGCCGTTACTCTAGAAAGATTCAACTCCCCCCTCCATCTCCTTCGTTTCCATAGCAGCTTGACTCTTATTTCTTCAGCGTTTGCTTCAGATTGCCCCCACTTCCCACTCTTCCAATCTGCCTCCAGCCCCCTAAAGTGAGATGATATTATATAGTCTTATTAACCTTTTCTTAGATTCGGCACTCTTTTTGCCCACCCACTCCAAATCCCATGTAGCTTCTTTGTGAGAAAATCCCACCTACGTCCTAACGAGATGCATCATCGCATGCTGGAATGTCAAGGCAACATGGGAGAAATAACTTAAATTGCACAAGGAAAATCCAGTTCTCTCTGGATCCTCCTTGACTGTAATAAAACATTCAACGTGGGGGGAAGAAGGAGGAGAAAAACAGAGAAATCTTGTGATCAGTGGGCACCTACCACTTCCCACTCATGATATGAGGGTGTAGGCAATACTTCATACAATGCATGGTTAAATTGTGGAATTTCCAACTGTAAATAAATAGCGGTTAGCTTTAATAGGTTTATCAATGGCTTCTTGGTGTGGCAGATTAATGGAACTTCCATGCAACAGAACAGGATGCTAGATGATTGTGACAGACAAAAGTAGCTGTCTGTCCCAACAGTGGTTTTCCCTCTTTGTTGAGCAATGGATACAAGGACAAGGAACATCAAGGGGAAGGGCTCAAAGGACTAGCCCCAGAAGCACAGCTATCACACAAACTAGGGTTGCCATATTCTGAAGAGCAAAAAGGAGGACACATTTGCCGACTTCTACTTTTAACTATGGGACGCGGGTGGCGCTGTGGGTTAAACCACAGAGCCTAGGACTTGCTGATCAGAAAGTTGGCGGTTCGAATCCCTGCGACGGGTTGAGCTCCCGTTGCTTGGTCCCTGCTCCTGCCAACCTAGCAGCTCGAAAGCACATCAAAGTGCAAGTAGATAAATAGGTACCACTCTGGCGGGAAGGTAAACGGCGTTTCTGTGCACTGCTCCGGTTCTCCAGAAGCGGCTTAGTCATGCTGGCCACATGACCCGGAAGCTGTACGCCGGCTCCCTCGGCCAATAAAGCGAGAGGAGCGCCGCAACCCCAGAGTCGGTCACGACTGGACCTAATGGTCAGGGGTCCCTTTACCTTTATCTTACCTTACATTTAACTATGGATTGCTCCCCTTTTGGGAACAGGCATACATAGCCACAATGTAGTGAGGAGCAGTTTGAAAGCCCTCTTTCAACAGCCCTGTGTTGCTCTTTGCAGAGTCTGCCTGCTTGCCTGCCTCTCCTCTCCCCTGTGTCCTGCCTCAAAAGCAGCCCTGCATTTTGGCCCTGCATTGCTTTGAGTGAGCAGGCCTGCCTTGGGGCAATCTGGAGTTGTCTCAGCCCAATTTGGCCAAAGCTCAAATCTGTCTGAATCTTCCCAATTTGATGAGGGATCTGGGCTTTGCTCAAATCTACTAGACACATATCTAAGCTGTCAAAAGCCAGTGTGAAAATGTATGTTTAGCATCTGAGGGAAAAAAAGAAAGTGCCAGATACACATCTATGGGGAGGGAATTCCATAATTTGCTGCATGTCACAGCGAATGCCCTCTCCCAGGCTGCCACCCCCAAAAGTCTAAAGTGTGGGGGAGCTACCAAGAGGGCCACCTCTGCCTATCTTAATACCCAAGGTGGATGGAGGCAGCAACATGAGTGCATTGAATTGCACCAACTGGGCCTGGATTGCAGCCCAACTGTAAGAATGGCATATGCTAAAAGCTGGAAAGAAGAGTGCATCACTGCACAAAAATGACTAGAAAAATTATGTGGCTCTGCCTGGAAGTCTAAAGTGACTGATCATAACAATTTTGGGAAGAAGTCACAACATGATCCAACTTTTTAAGGTTTGTGGGCTAGGGAAGACTTTTTTTAAAAAGCAATCGTGTCTTCCTTTTGGAAAAACTTTATGAAATATTTGTGTTTAAGGCAGTTTTTTTATCTCAGTATTTATGAGTCTTTTAAAACTCTCTTTGAACTGTTTCAGAAGATCAATAACAAATTAGAAAAACCCAGGGTTTCTTTTGTATGTAGTGTTTTGTTTTCTGTCCTTAATAAGATCCTCATATTTTTAAAACTTGTGGAGGTCATCTGTAAGGACAGGCTTCTGCTTTTCGTCAAGCAGCTGCTGTCCTTTTTTCTTTAGGGTTGTTCTGAAATGGCCTCTTTAAATTTCCCACAGTATTTTTGGGCATGGAAATGAGGTAGGGGCGGGAGAGAGAGGAGAAATTCTGCAACAGTTTCTCCAAGGCAGAGATGGGTGAATCTGTCTTTTTTTTTTTTTTAAAAAAGATAACTTCATATTGCTTTTATATTTCATACAGCAATAGGACAGGAAAAATAGCAGCAACAAAGGATACAGGGGAAAGCAATACTTCTGTAGTGTGTTCCAAGTTACAGTCAGTCAAATGGAAGAGTTTTTCCAGGATAATTATGTACCAATGGAGAATGGCATTCATGTACAAGAGGAGCAGCATATTGTACAAAAAAATTAGGGACAAAATTCGGATGTGTGCTGAGTCCTCCTGTCTCTTAATTGCCGAGCCAATTTATCCATGAGAGCAAGTTGCCAGGTTTGTTCATGCCAGTCCTTTGTCATATCTGCTTCTAAGGATCTCCAAAATTCAACTATAGTCAATTTTGCTGCTGTCAAAAGAAATAGGAGGTGCTCCTGGTCTCTGTGGAAAATTGCAGTCAAACATAACTATGTATGATTGCCAGTTAGTGCATGAAGGGGTTAAGACAATAGAGCTGGAGTCCTAGACTCAGCTAGGTCATGCCCTGTCTTTTCCAAAGAGAGGAAGTGAAGCCTTCTCTTCCTGTTCTCACTCCCTCTACACCATTTAACTGACCAAGGAATACATGCCTAAAGCAAGTTCCGAGCTTAGAACATGTGTTTGAAGCTGTCTTCCTGTATTTTCTGCCCAAGAGCATTCTGTCGGTGTTCTCCTTGCTACTGCTTGGATAAATGCATGAACCTGACCTTTGGAACATTTTGTAAGTAAAATATTTAAAAAGTGTGTGGTCTTTTCATTGCAAGAAGGGTAGAAAGAGGGGAGCACTTTGCAAAGAGACTAAATGGGACAAAAGGTTTAACAGCCTACATTCCTAAGGCTTCACTGTGCTGCTTGACTTTGTGAGGTTAAACTCTGCTACTGAGGACTCTCTCCTGTGGGAGAGTCTGCTTAGCCCTGCATTTTGAATCCAGGCACGCAGCCAATTATTTTGTTATTCACCCCACACACGTGGGTCACAGGGATTCATATTTTTCCTCCCACGGTCTACTCCTACTCTTGTTCCTGATCTTTATTCCCCCATTGTTCATAATGTAGATATTCACTCACCCCTTCTTTCCTGGCAGGGAAAGGCGATGCAATTTTGTTTCACCTCAGGTGCAAAAATGTCTTGGGCCAGCCCTGCTGCTACCTCAGTTCATGTCTGCACAGCCCACAAACCTGATATATACCATTCTTTGCTGTGTCATTTCATCCGCTTTTTGACTCAGAGGAACGGTGGCTGCATTCACAGTTGGCTCTGCCTGCCACTGGTTGCCAGCTATTAATATGTTTGTCATAAGTATTTGAAACCTGTGAAAATGCCAGGTTTCACAGTGACTCAGAGCAAAGATGCAACTGGACTTAGCAATGAGAGCGATCACCTTGAATATCCTCTGGCACCAAAGCACCTGTCTTCTTCAGCCCAAGTAAGTCGTGTCCATTTCCATTAGGTTCACCAGATTCACAGGAAGCTGTTTCATATTGAATCAGACCATTGGTCCATCTTGCTCAGTATTGTCTACCTTGAATGGCAATGGCTCTCCAGGCTTTTGGGTAGGACTCTCTCCTAGTTGCCTTATGCTGAGTCAGACAAGTGGTCTATTTAGCTTAGTATTGTCTACGCTGACTGGAGTGATTTCATTTCTAGCCTACCTGGAGGTGCTGGGGATTGAACCTGTGACCTTCTGCATGCAAGGCAGATGTTCTACCACTGAGCCACAGGGCTTCCCCTCACTCTTCCTTCAAAAGTGTCCTGTTGGTGTCTGCTCTGCCGGTAGTTTTCCATGAGAGACCTCTTTTGTTATGACCCCATTACCCTTTCACATGCTTCTATGGTACTTACCTACATTTTATACATAATGTAATTAGTTCATAGAACTTTTTTTTAACAGCTATTTCCCCATCTAGAACTGGTGAAAAACATCCCCGACCACCACTGCACTCTGAAGATCCTGGCGCAATAAGATTCTAAAGCCATGTGAACATTCGCCTGTTGGTGAGTAACGGTTGTGAAGCGCTACAGATTTTATCAATGCAAAGGGCATTTTCAAAGCTGAAGTGGTATTCAACGAGACCTTTCCTCCCACAGCATCTGATGTTGTTTGCCCTTAATTGCATCTCTTATGCACGCCAGCCTCTTATTTATGACAACAGGATGATAATCAACATAAAAAGCCATTGAGCTAATACTAAGTGTGCTGAATATAACCCAAGGCAGGGAAGGAGACAAGTGGATCAAGAAGCAGCTCCTGCTCCTATGACATCTGGCAAATGCAAGAGATTAATTCTCCATGTCTTTAGGCTCTTGAAGAGTGTGCTATAGATGAAGAAATGGCTGGTGCTTATTGATAAGACATCTGCTAACTTTTGTTTCCTGGGGAGTATGCTGGAATGAATGAAGCAAAGAAGCTGTCTCAGCTGCAATTACCTGGATGATTTTTGGTTTGGTTTGTTTAAGTGGAGAGGAGAACAGGAATGATTTCAGCCTAGCAAGGTGCTTCTGCAATCCTAACTCCACAATTCTTACAGAGCTGGTAAACCATTCATCTGATATACCAGTAGGAAACTCATTCATCCAAGTACCTATCCTTCTGTAGCATCTCAGGTTAGGTTCAATCTCCAGCATCTTCACGCATGTCTTGGGAGAGACTCCTGCCTAAAATCCTGCACAGCCACTGCCAATCAGTGTGTACATACTGAGCTAGATGGGTCAATAGTCTCAGTATAGGGCAGCTCCCTGTGTTTCTAAGTCATCACTTAAATCTTGGCTGTGAAAAATGCTCAGGTGAACAGCTAGGTTTTTTGCATGCACCAGAACATTGTCACAGATGGAGCCCATTGTACCTTAGCGAGAGGTGGCTCTGGAGGCTGGACAGAACAGGACTGCCCCCTGGTCATTAGAAGATGTACCTGCACAGGTGCTGGAACAACCTTATTTGCAGATCTCAGTGGATGGACTGGACTATAGGGGAGAAGACAGTTGATGAATTAAGAGGGCCCCAAGTTGTATAAGGCTTTAGATGTCAGTAGCAACACCCCAAATTAGGCTTGGTAGCAAATGGGCAGCTTAGAGACTTGGGAATCTGTGCCAAGACTCCATTGTTTTTTAATTTACCACAAAGCAGGCATATTTATTTATGTAAATTGAAGCTAATGGCAATAGATGGGCTTCTCTTAATGTTGACAAGGTACACCTGTGGGAAGACAGACCTAATTTCATTTCCACTGGACAGCAATATTTATGAATTTTAATGGTTTTGTGTCAAAAGTTTGATACACAAATTATGAGAGTGTTACTTAAACAAGGCCACATTTTTAATTAAGCAGGAACCTGAAACCAGCAAGTTAGCTGAGCAATTTGCAAAAGAAAAAAAAGAAAGAAAAAATGTGATAAGGGAAATATTTTACCATTGGGATTTAATAGCTACTTTTTCTGTTTTGTTTATTGCTTTGTCAAGTTAGTTTTACACCTAGCAGAAGGTTATATGCAATTTTATGGAAAATGTGTTTCTATATTTCATTTTTTTAAAAAAATTAGTTAGTTCCCTAATGCACAAGAAAATAAATTATAGGAGTGAGTGAACTGGAAATATCTGCAAATTAAAGAGAAAGTGGAAAATAGCTCCTTTTATTACTTGATTAGATTATATTGGAGTTTGTCCCTTTTTATATGCAGATTTGTGCTTTTTTATTTCTGGTGCACATTTAGATTCAAATTAATTGTGTTAAGTAGGATTCAATTCTAGTCTCTTAGTGTTAATTCCATGTTTATTGCCTGTTACATTCTCATATTAAGCTTGATCATTGTAGGTGCGAAAGTGGGACCTTTTTTCTTTTTCTTTTCTTTTTTCCTTTTGCTAATCTTGTAAGCCAACCTTGACTTGTCTGACTTTGTAAGGGAGTGGGTGGGATACTTTTTTATTATAAGGGCTCAGAGGCAGATCTACTAGGAAACTAATAAAGCTTCAGGACTCTTAATCCCAGAGGGGCCCAGAAGTGAATTTATTCATGCATGTATACAGTGGAACCTCGTGTTATGTACCGTCCTCCTTGTGAACTCTGCGGGTTACAAGCTCCGCTAACCCGGAAGTAGATGCCCCTTGTTGCGAACTTTGCTCTGGGATGCGAGCGGAAGTCGCGCCCCGGTGGTGCGGCAGCAGCGGAAGGCGCCATTAGCAAAAGCGTGCCTCGGGTTATGAACAGACCTCCAGAACGGATTAAGTTCGTAACCGGAGGTACCACTGTATAACATTACCTTAATTTTCACTCCCCTTCGTAACTTGGAAAATATAGGGCATAGGAAATATTTATTCACACCAGTGACTTTGACATGTGAGATAATCCAGTACAGCAATTTTGATCAAAATCAGAGGTATAAAGGTAAAGGTAAAGGGACCCCTGACCATTAGGTCCAGTCGTGACCGAATCTGGGGTTGCGGCGCTCATCTTGCTTTATTGGCTGAGGGAGCCGGCGTACAGCTTCCGAGTCATGTGGCCAGCATGACTAAACCGCTTCTGGCGAACCAGAGCAGCACACGGAAACGCCGTTTACCTTCCTGACAGAGTGGTACCTATTTATCTACTTGCACTTTGAAGTGCTTTTGAACTGCTAGGTAGGCAGGAGCTGGGACCGACCAATGGGAGCTCACCCCGTCGCAGGGATTTGAACCGCCGACCTTCTGATCGGCAAGTCCTAGGCTCTGTGGTATACCTCCAATTGGAGGTATAATAGGTATTAAAAAATAAAATGTGGTGATCTCTTGTGTAACAACCCCAGAAGAAGGCAACAGTGATTACCCAGATCAGGCCCCCAGAACAGTTCAAGCTTCAGGTCCCCCAAAATGCAAATCTGCATTCCTTCAGGGGGAATCTCTCAGGGATGCATAGGAGGGTGGGTTGGGGCTGTAGATGAGACCTGAGCTGACAGTGCACCACCCATTTTCTTTAAGCTATTCTCTTTTTCTCACAAACTTTGCTTACCAGTTTCTCTCCCCCCCCCCTTCTCTTCTTCTCCTTCATTGAATTTATATACCGCCCTATACCCGGAGGTCTCAGCGCACTTCACATAAAAGGATCACAGTATATAAAATAAAAATAAAAGTAATAACCCAATAATACCGCCCCACCAAAAGAACCACATTTTAAAAGGGTATGGGATGTTGATCAAGTCAACCAAAGGCCTGGTTAAAAAGGAACTTCCTTGGGGAGAGCATTCTTTATCCCCTTCTCTCCCACTTTCCTCTTGTATCATCCCCCTTACTCCCTCTCTTCCCTACTTTTCTCTTTCATGTTACTTCTCCCCTTATTTCTCTTTCCCCATTTCCCTGTTAGATAACCCCCGCCATGAGCACAGCAATGCAGCAATCATAGAACCATCATAGAATTGTAGAGTTGGATCTTTCTACCCAACATGGGGCTCGAACCCATGGCCCTGAGATTAAGAGCCTCATGCTCTTCCCGGATGTGAGCAGGGAAGCTTGCAAGATGGACCCATTGATGCCACTGGCCAGCAGTTCCCCTTCACTGCAGTGAGGGCCCTTGCAGTCAGACTCTGACATCTTGCACAATTAGTGCCCTGATTCACTCGCAAAGTTTTGTCCTTTGAGGGCAGCTCCCTGCACTGGAGTACTAGCCTACCTGTGTAATTGTCAGCCAGCTATTGAGGACCATTTTTTGCTGACTTCAGGCCCTATAAAGCCCAGCTTTTGGAGCTTGCTTCTCTGGGTAAGTTGATTCTGGTGCGAGTACATTGAACGGTCGCTTTAGAACCATCACATCTCAGCTTTTTCAGCCAAGATATGAATGAGCCTCCTGCATCTGCACCCAGCTACTTTGCTCCTCACCTGGTGTAAATGGGGAAACAAGCCAAGTAGCTCCAGCAAACTATGCCTCCCCATTACACCTGGAAACTATGGCAAAATAAGACAGAAAGGCAAAGATGTTAGGTCAACTTTATATCATAGCTGTCAACGTTTCCCTTTTTTAAAAGGGAAATTCCCTTATTCTGAATAGGATTCCTCGCAAGAAAAGGGAAAAGTTGACAGCTATGCTTTATATCCTAGCATATTCACAAGTCATCATTTCCTGGTTCAGATGTGACAAGAAGCTATCAGCTGTGGCTTCCTGGGTGGTTTGCAGCACACACAAAGGAAGAAGTGGCTGTATGCAGATGCATGAAGCTCATTCATATCTTGACTTACTAAGCAGAGATGTGATCATTCAAGTACAGCTGTTGCTTCTTGTCCCTCTGATTGCTTCCTTGGTATCAAGGATTGATGCCTAGACCTTGGGCTGCTTTACACAGGACACCTGCTTCTGACCCACTTGGATGGACAGCCTGTCTTTCCTGGGCCCTGACCTCTGCCAAGGCCTGATGAACCTTAACTTCTGGAAATTAAGCTAAGGTTGAAATCCAGCTTTGTGTCTTATGACTCTTATGGAAATGCAGGCTAGGCAATTGCAGTTTATGTATAGGAAAATTTTTAATTTTTAATACATTATTCTGTTTTTGTATATGCTAGAAGCTACCCAGAGTGTCTGGGGTAAAAGCAGGTCTCCCTGTTGCCCAAGGCAAGAAGCACACTTGATCAGAAGCTTCTATAAATGTCATGGAATGTTATGTGACCTTTTTGTTGGGGCTGAAGGGCTGCAGCTCAGTGACAGAGCGTCTTTCTTGCCTGCAGAAGGTCCCAGGTTCAATCCCTGGCATCTACAGTTGGTGCCTGCATCTGCAGAACTACAACCAGTCCCTGTAGACAATCCTGAACTCAATGGACCAGTATAAGGCAGCTTCCTGTGCTCCTATGATCTGGTTTATTGGTGGAACAAAACACCATAACTTACTTATTTTTAGCCCTCTTCTTGGGCCAGAGCTGGACAGTAGAGCACAGGATAGCATCTCTCTGGTCACAAGTTTCCTCAGTGTGCACTGGAAGCTGGATCCAGTGAATGCAGAAGGCCACTGGGTCTTGGCCTTCCCCCCTGCACCTAGTTTGCATCCAGATAGTCATGAGGAGAACCTCAATTTAGTGGTAGGACAGGTGGTTTGCCTGCAGAAGGTCCCAAGTTTGATCCACAGCATCTTGAAATAAGGCAGGGAAAGAACTCTGCCTGAAACGGGAAAACATGATGAGTTGCTACCAGCGAGTGTAGGCAGCTGGCAGTTTCCTAGGTTCCCAGTCCTGTGAAGAAACCCTTGTCAGAACTGACATGAGTTGGAAGTCAAAACAAGAAATATATGACTAGCATACTCTGAGCATACCAACCAAGAATGCCACTTTTAAATATGACCATGCAAGGCATGTCACCCTCAATCAAAATGTTCGGCTTGATGATTGTGAAGTTTAATAGCTAGATTAAGCCAATTAATTTCCCCCCCTCTGTTGAGTTAGTCAGTAGGGAATATTTTTTAATCAGTGTGACTGAGAATTAAGGGCATGTTTGTTTACTTAGTTTGGGTTCTGATATGTTATCTCAACTGGGATTTTTATTTTTATTTTTTAAAGAGAGAGCTTTCCATCATATGATGAGAGCTAGCTTTTGTTTATCAACTTTTATGCTCTTTCCCTTCTTTCATCATCTGGAAGAGGCACCTGTAGGGATCTTTCATTACTATACAGATGTATTTAAATGCAACTGACCAGCTAAATTCTTTGATTGATGGACAGTCTTACTGTATAGTCAAGGATTGCCTATTTGCAAACTAGTCAATTGGAAATAAATGTTTTTTTGTTTTTTAAAATATGTGTGGAGTCTTTGCACAGGGTGATTGCAACCAATATCACTTCTGGGACAGAGTGAATTTAACTCCCCATATGATCTTATTTGAAAACATTCAGCGTCCCTGTTGGGTCGAGTTGAGTCTCTTGCAGGCGCCATCCTAATTTTCCTGTCACTGAGCTGAAGCTTTGATTGAGGGTGACATCCCTTTCCAAGGACAACTTTAAAAGTGACATTCTTGGATGGCAATTGCCAGTCACCAGCTCAGAGTATGCTAGTCATATATTCAGCAGAGCTGTGGGGCTTTGACTCCCAACTCATTTCACTTCTGACAAATACTTTACAAGGGAATTATTTGCAGGGGTACGACGCGTGATGGACTTGAACTGGTGTCAAGGAGATTGCATTAAAGCTGGCTATACCCTTTTGCTGCAATCATGCTGACCTCACTGAGTATAATGATTCAACCCATATGCTTCAAATCCTTGCATAATGCTGTGTGTGTGTGTGTGTGTGTGTGTGTGTGTTGGAGTGTTTTCTCATGTAAAAGAAATAGGGAAAGGTCGATCACCAATAAACATCTGAGGTCACAGAAACTAATTTCAGTTTATGAAGACAAAAAACAAGCTCAGCCAGTTCCTTTCTGTTCCCAGCACACATGCACAACAGGGGAAGCTGCATGTGCCATGCCACCCTCCAGGGCTGATTTGCACTTTGATGTATTTATTATGCATGTGTATTATATGTGAAGAGATGCAAGTGCCATCTTCAAACACTTTGCATTTAGTTCAGAAGCTAATTAGCTCTGAGAATCTGTGTTTAAAAATAATTAGAGTTGCTTCAAATGTCTGATTGACCAATATGCGTCCCCCCTCAAATAACCCATGCTCACAATTCAACAGAGTTCAAGGGATTGCAGTTCAGCTCAGAGCTCAATCCTGTATTGCACTGGCAGGCAGCAGACTAATATTAGGGAGCCCATCTTTAAAGGTTCAGTGGGGAGCCTGAAGCTTAGTGCTTGGAACCTAGCCTGGTGATCAGCCCTGGACTGTGTGCACCAAGGCCCCAGAGATCTCTTCAGGCATAACAGGGGAAATGCTGGCCTCTGAGATTAACCCAACCCATCTCTTGGAGCACTGGGCTTTGGGAGGTACTAGATGCAGGGCAGTAGTTCCTGTTCTGGTAGTGGGTGGTACAGAGAAGGGGGCATGGCAGGAGTATTTTTGCATGCTGAAATATTTTTGCAGCAGGTTCAGATTATAAATTATGTTGTTCTTTGTGCTTTAGGAATGCTGGAAAGAGATTATGAACCTGCTTCATAGGCAAGGAAGTTCAGGTTTGTGATGTACCATGATTCAGCCTGAGATCCTTGAGGTTATTGTGCAGGCACCCCTAATAAGAAGCCGCTTAAGTCTGCATGAGGAGAGGAGGAGAAATAGACAGCATAGTTCATTCTGGCTGCAGCGTGGTTCCACCACTCCGCAAAGTCAGCCTCTTGCTTTCTCCTGAACTGGCTGGGTTATAAGGTCAGCCACAATTACTTGACTGGGCAGCAACCTATCTGCTCTTGTGTGCAGCACATCAGCATTCCTACCTGCTGCTGGCATACTGGCTAAAATTTATTAACAGTAAAGGCTGGTTCATTGGGGCAACTCAGTTCAGAGACTGGCACTGTCAGTTGGCCTTTTCACTTTAGTCTCTGTGTTGCCCTCTGCAGGGAGGAGGATGACTGTTGCCACCTTCTTTAGGGCTCCCTGTCTTCTGCCCGAACAGTCCCAATGGGCACCGACAACCACATTTAATTAAGATAAATTAACTGGAAAAGCATCCACTTACTTTGTGCACCGTGTCAACGTAGAACACAAGCTGCCTTGTAGGCAACCATGGCAGCCTCATTATTCTTAAACCTTAACTGGTTTTTTAGGTCTGACCTTTGCATTCTGGAAAAAAAATTTTGTTTGGTTTTATTTCTTTTAAAAAAATGGATTTGGCTCATCTCTATGTGTACCAACAGAGCCCAGAAGGAATGATAAGGCAGTCTGAAATAATCGTATAGTTTACATGCAATTGCACACGAAAGAGAGAAAGGTCACCGCTGCATCTTAATTCGATATTCGGAGAAAATAAGTGTGGGGTTTCCATAGCACTGATGAATGCACATCACACAGGGTTGACTTACAAATCCCCTCTGCCATGTGAACAGATACAAGATTGCACACTCCCCCTCCCTGACTTCCAAAAATGAGGAAAAGGCAATGCATACTGAGAATTCTGAAAACATAAAAAGGGAGTAGATCATCGCTTTCGGCAGAAAAACAACTACTAGAAAATGGAAAAGGCTGTGGCAGAGGAAACCTATTCATTTTCTCATAATTCTATGAAACGGGTTACCCAGAGAAATTAACTGGCAGTAGGTTCAGGCTAGACATGAGTAAGTGCTGCTCTACACAACGCAAAATTAAATCACAGGCTTCATTAGCAGGAGATGTGGTGATGGGCACAGATGGCTTTTTGCTGCTTTAAAGAAGGCTGAAATCAGGGGTAGGGAATTGCAGACCCACTTGCAGCACCCCCACCCCCCACCCCAGGGGGCAAAGTCCCAAGAGCCGCCCCAGATGTAAACAAACTTGATAATATAATGTTACAGGATTTAAAACTGGCCACAACTTTATTGATTACGATGTAGGTAGGCTTTTGCTCAGGCACTGGGTATATATCCATTTTCAGCCTCCTGATGGAGCGCTGATGTCATGCCTGGGATATGGACCACGCCAAGATGCTCTTCTGATGTTCCTTTGTGAACCTCCCTGAGATCTTCAGATGAAGGGTGGTATACAAATTTAACAATAATAAATAATGTTGAATAGTCATGCCTACTCTTTTCTCTCTTCCCTCCCTTCCTCTCTCCTTTCACCCCATCCCTCCTTTTCTCCTCCTGGACTGGAGTTGGGTCTTTTATGTAGAAGGGCATTTGTCTGCTTCTTGCTCTTCTATCCCCCCCATTCTCCCCCGTTTTCTTTTTTAAATAAAGCTCAGATGAACACTTTTGCATTGCCATGTACTTCGGACTTCTTAGTGCTGTCTCATCATAGCGCTCTCTCTCTCTCTCTCTCTCTCTCTCTCTCTCTCTCTCTCTCTCTCTCTTTTCTGGGAGGTGCCCAAACAGTAGAAGGTTGAGAAGGTTGAAAGCAAATGGGAAGAAAAACAACAACACATTTCATCAGATGTGTCCCCATACTCAGCCACCGTATCCCATCCATTAGAAACTACACTAGCATAATTAAATACAAAAGACACACACAGAGAGAAAGAGAAACCAGTAGAGAGAATTGCAATGAAACAAAACCAATAATAATAATAACAGTAATAACCAAGCTAGGGTGCATAAAACAGAGGACACCACAGAAAGAAAGAAAAATGAGAGGAAAAGAGAATGAAGGAAAGGAGAGAAGAGAGGGTGGAACACACATACTCTCTGTCTGTCTGTGTATAGTGCAGAGTCATATAGTTGAAAATAGGTTGTAGACGGGGATCTTATCTCCAGCCATTTCATTCTGGTAGCTTATTTTTTTTAAAGGTTCACTAAAGAAAATTGGCCAGTAACAGATAAATTGCATGAAAAGGACAATAGAGACTTTAAAAATGAATGGGAATCTTTTACAATTTATTTACAAAAACGACTTAAAGAATTGGACTCATTGGCAGGTTTTGAATAAACACCCACAATTTTATTTAATTAAAACATGGAGGAAGATAATGTAATGACATTTTATGTACATTAACATGCAGAAGATAACAATTTTTGTAACAAACCAGAAAGGAAGAAATGAGGGAGGTCACCAGGGGCGGGGGGGGGGGGGGGAGATTGAAAAATGTAAAATTGGACAATTGTTATTTGTAATTTGTTATAGAAGAGGAAATTTAATAAAATATTTAAAGAAAGAAAAAGAAAACTGGCCAGTGAGGTGACCCATTGCTCTCATAAGCACCCTTAACAAACTACAATTCACAGAAGGCCGCCAATTTCTGGTTCGCCTCAGGTGCCAAAATGTATGAGCCTTTGTAGCATTCAAATAATGCAGCCTTCCAAAGGGTGGCCCTCCTGCATTCTGGAATGGTAGATCCCAGTGGAATCACAGCTCTGGTTGTGTGGCCCTTGATTCCCCTGTTCTAAACTGCAGTGGACAAGGCTGTCTGCTGTCATCACGGCTCTGACGATCAGTACTGTACCTCCCACCTATTGTGCCAATTCATCAGGGTGGCTTTGAGGCATTGCAATCTGCCTTTATATTCCAGGCTTTCCTGAATACTGAATTTTAAATAACAGCAAAACTGGAGGCTGTTGCAAATCAGGTACAAATCACACACTGAATATTCAGAGCTTTCTGATTTGTTGCTTGGGGTGTCAGAATTAATTAGTTATTGAGGAAATGAGAGCTGCCACCATCAGAACAAGGTTCGGGTTTTTCATCAAGTTTTTAGATTTCGGCAAAAAACACATACTTTACTTCTACAATGGAAACAGAAAACAGCTTAATTATTCCCATTACATCCTCCAATCACCTCTGTCATGCTCCTTTTGATTCAGTGACTTGCCAGGATTTACCCATTGGCACAATAGATATTTTTAGGCACATTGTGAATTTTTTGACTAGCTCACTGGCGCATACAAATTATCCATTTAAGCATTGATTTGAAAATAATAATATAGAGCGCCTCAGCAGTGTGTCAGGAAGGCATCAAATGGAGTTGTTCTGTAATTGTAGGCAACAGTTTACAGTGTTGAAGTAGTGGAGGGGAGAGATCATTTTAAGTTTCAAATGATCCTGGGGTGGTTGAAGCTAGGAGAATTGATGAAGCAGCTTCATCATTCTGATGAAAGAACCTCATGACCTCCAGATCCCCTTCCCCTATGAATTATGGCAGGTGGGAATAGGGCTCTTTCTGCATTGGTGCTTGCCCCATAGAATGACTTCCCAGTTGAGCTTTGACAGGCACCAACACCAGTGCAAACTTGGTTTTTTGAAAGAAGTATTACTGGCCAATCTTTTAAGCAATGCATCTCCCATTGGGCTAGTACAGTTCCATCAGGGCTCTAATAACCTTAACATCACCTTTGACCTCAGCCTAGACCAATCCACACAAGAGGTTCCATTTCTGCATGCTGCTCTGCCACTCCCTAATGGATATGTAAGCCAGGGGTAGCCAATGGAGAGGTGCAGCAGTGCGTGCCTGGCCTCCTATAAGTGGCATTGCTGTGCTAATACTGGAAGGAGAGGAGAGGTTGGTACATGCTTACTTTCCCACCACTTACCCCTCTTGGCAAATGCGCTGATACTACTGACAAGAGTCCACAAGCCTTACCAACCTTCCTTTCCAGCCACCCTGATATAAGCACCACCTGATGCTGGAAACCCACTTTCATGCTTCACTCCACTTTCAGCTTTCACATAGGAGGACACAAAAAGCATTGTCTTCAAACAAGCCCTACAATACCATCACATCTGTTCAGGTTCATCATACAGAGACTCACAACTCAGGAATCTGCACCAGGCATTCCTCAGACTATGACACCTACCCAATGATGTGAGAGGTTGGGGAAGCAGATATAATCAAGGTCAGGCCAGTGTCAAAGAATAATCCACTACAGGACAACTCAATATGTGAAAATGACAGAACACCACTTCTCGTCACTTAACAGCTCCCAGCTGAAGCCACTCAAATTTGTCACCAGTTACTAACAGCCCTTAGTGGACAATTATACTTCTCTCTCACAAGCCTTGGGTACTGGCCTGTACTTGCTCACAGACAGCCCCTTCCCAACCTAAAACAGCCACTCACCCGAAACAATAGGCCACATAACTGAGACATAGACACAGGCCTCAGATGCCAACCCTATCTTCATGCACAGTTTTGAAACATCTAATAACGTCTTCTACAACAGTCAGGGCTGAGTCTGTTCAGGGTGCTTAAACTCCACGAGTTGTCCAGGAATGCCTGCCTCATGTTAGTGTCAGGTCTACCTATGAAGCTTCCCTCTCCACATGAGCCTCTGTGGCCTTGGGAGGGAATGGATTGGGTCCAGGGCCTCTGATTTTGTCACCAGAAACAAACTCTATGTAGGTCTAGCTGTGGGTTTGCAGAAAGCTGGGTTCATTCGAATCAAGCAACAATATCAGGATATAGCTTTTTTTTCTTGTTTCCATGGAAATTGGGGCAGGGGAGGTCTTTTCTCTTTTAATTTTGTCAGCTTTCTGAGTTCAATTACAAGCCAAAATAGCACCATGCAATTATGGCAGTAATGTATTCTTATACTTACATTCAATTTTAATTACAGAGCTATTTTGACAAATCCATCAAGTATGTGTAAAAAAAAACCACACACACACACCAGAAAAAACAACCATGTATCACAAAACCATTGCACAAAAATAAAACTCAAATCCCCAAACAACAGTTTGGCAACAGTTGTTAAGGTTGCTTGAGAAGACTGAGAAGGAAAATAATATGCTAGGAGCACGGAGTTACTTGTATTTTTAATAAAATGAACTTGTGTGTGAGTGTGCAATAAGAACTTCAGAGGGCTGATGTTGAGAGAGGACATGGCAAGCTACATAAAGGGGACCTGAACAGCCTCTATCAGCAGCCATACTACCAGGTTACATCAAAGGCTGAAGTGAGACAGGGAGGCTTCCTCCATTAGCCTGGCTGGGAGCAGGTTTTGTTTGGCACCTCCTAGGACTAGGTGAACACGTCAATTTCAGTGTCTCCCATTTCTCATTTTTCCAAAACAGATGACATGTGAAATGCATGATTGCATTCCATGTATCTGGTTCTGCTCCATTAAACAGCAGTTGTTGTGTGGGAAATACTGTTAAAGACTAGAAGTGCAGAGAGTAACGCCAGCATTGTAACCTGTTGAGGGAGCTTATAATGGAGGCCTGGTAAGAAATCTTTACAAATAATGTAAATGAATAAATTAGGATATGCAGATTTCATGCAAATCTGTGTCATCTTTGTTGTTGATGATGTGTTTCCTCTCTTTTGGTAATTTGTAAGAGGACAATGATTTGTACTCAGACAATGTTTCACCTTCCTCATTTATAACACATATCAGAGACCCATCCCCAAAATCTTGGAACTGGTCCCTGAACAGACTCCAAATACCTTTTGTTACTTGAAGGGCAACATCAGCAACAGCTTTCAAACATCTGTGCCAGCATAGAAGAGTGGGCTGGGCTGCCTGCCCCTTCTCCATAAAAATCTCAGCAGTCCCTGAAGGAATAAAATATGAAGCTTTTAAAAGAACCACTATAAACCCAAGAGCAAGGCTGACTGGAGTAATAGCTGTATATCTCCAGACTGCAGGGAAGGCTGGTACCCTGTGACTCAGGAGGACGTTTTGGGAGCTAACTACTAAATCATGGATGAGCCTAAAAGGAAATACACACACACATGAGAAAATGACAGTGAAGCCATACAGGCCAAACAAATGTCCCAAAGTAGCACTATAATGTAGGATGAGAGAGCAGGGCCACTTCCAAAATTCATAATTATTTTCAAATATTCTGCTTGAAACAAGAGGGCCCATACCTGCCCCCGGGGACACAGACACACAGGGGAAGCAAGGTGTGATTTGTCATGTCCATGGATATGACTGCTCGTTTCCCAATATGATTTGCATTATTACAGTGGCTGTAAAATGTGGCTATTTCCAATAGCAAAGCTGGCTGTACAATTTTCAGGATTCTGACTCCTACTGAAAGAACAGAAGAAAACACTGCAGTGTTACAACTTTTCCAGATTCTCCAAGTGACCCTATTTTCCAGGGACAACCCTGATTTAGAGACGCCATCTGGGTTTCTGCTTTGATCCCACAATATCCCACATTTCCTTAGGATGTCCACATTTTCATTGGAGAAATGTCGGAGGGTATGGAGTTATCCAACCCCCAAGCAATCCTGTATAGGGAAGGTTGTTTTTTTATAATCTTTCATGTTTTATTCTGTTTTTATATAAGTTGGAAGCTGCCCAGAGTGGCTGGGGCAACCCAGTCAGATGGTTGGGGTATAAATAGTGAAATTATCATTATGGAATGGGACGTCCCTATTTTCATCAGAGAACAGGGTATGCTGTTCTATGCCCTCAAAGGTGGAGAATGTGGTCTACAGTAGGAAAAGGGGAACTCTGCTTTAAAAACGTTGCGCTGTATCCAAGTGGCAGGCAATGCAAAAGACAGAATTAGAGAAATGTCACCCACACATTGTATAAACATAAAAGGAGACACACAGGGAGATAAGAGGTGGAGAGGCAGGTCCAACCTTGCCAGGCTGGAGGGGGGAAGTGCTGAGCCTGTGGGGTGAGCATGGTTTGCCATTCCCTTATCTACTACCTGAGACAATTGCCTCAGTGTGCAGAATGGCATCTGCCCTGGCCTGCACAGGTTGTAAAGTACAGAGTCCAACAAGGTGTGCAACCTTAGCCTTTTAATTCCACAAACCTCTGAAGTGCTTCTTGCAAAATGGCTATGTAGGAGGCAATCCTAGAGCAAGATTCACTGGGATGAGCAGCTTTGGACGCAGTGGCTCAGACAGCTGATTCCTGTCAAAGCTGGGCTCAGCTGGACTTGAGTCCCCAATCCTAGCTCAGCCAAAGATGCACCAGTGCAACGTGTTCATCCCAGCTCAGCTGGCTGAGCTGAGGCCAGTGTAAGTCCCCCAAAAGGGGTGTGGAGAAGGTGGGACCAATAGTGGGGAATATAGGGTGGATACTAAGCCTATCTGCTTGGTCATGTGATCTGCCAACCCAGTGTATAACACTCCTTTAAATGCTTATTTAAAAGCAAGGCTGAGGCAGATCAGCAGCAACTTTGCTGATGGAAGAGATTTGGCTCTGCTATAACTTTATGCCAGCTTAATTTACACCATTCCTGCCGTTTGTGCATAGAGCTGCTCCTGCAGTCAACTTGGACTGCACCTGTGAACAAGTTTGCACTGTTAGAATGCTGAACTAGGCTACTCTATAGGTTCACCAGGAACAGCGTTTTCTGATAGCTAAACTCTACGGCAACCTCAGGAGGTCATGTTACAAAAGGCCCATCACAATCTCCAGATTGCTCGTAATGGGAAGCATTAGCAATAAAACCTTCAGTTGATTTTGAAGGAGAATAAAAAATGCATTCCAGTCTCTCTGTTCCTGATTGCTATAAATATGTATTTGAATGACTTTCACAGTTGCAGATTGCCTTGTATGTCATATTTATGGAGGGAAATCTGTATCTATAATGCGACTCCAAGTGTTAGTGCTGTGATTTCAGAGTTAGTTAAATGCTTTTCTCCCCCCCACCCCCCACCATACATATCCATTTTCCATGCCATGAAATAATTAATAAATACAGGCAGGCAGATAGTGACATTTATTGTTGCTGGGTAGTTTCAGTTAAAGAGGTGGGTACAAATAAATTGTGATTAATAATAAATAAATATATATTCAGATATTGGGATCACAGTGACATATTTCTTCTTTTCCTTCTTCTAAAAGTCAGAAATATTGCCATGCTCACCTCGCTTTTTTGAGCAGTGAAATGAACTTTCAGGGGTGTGGAACTTATGCAGGTTTTGTTTCTCCTGGAAGGAGGTGACTGGAGATTCAAAGCATTTGTCATAGTTGCTCTCATTTACAAGCATGCAGGTTGAACATGGGTGAAGAACTGCTTCAAGCACCCCAGCCTGCCAGCCTGCCAGATTCATTGCACTGTGTCAGATTTCCATAGAGACCACTAACAGCTTTCCAAAATGTTTCAAATGTATTTTTGTTCCAATGTCTTGCTTCCTGTGTGTGTGAAGGCTACAGCTTTCTATCCTGATCCATGGTTTAGTATACAGTGGTACCTCAGGTTAAGTACTTAATTCGTTCTGGAGGTCCGTACTTAACCTAAAACTGTTCTTAACCTGAAGCATCACTTTAGCTAATGGGGCCTCCCGCTGCTGCCGCGCCTCCGGCGCACGATTTCTGTTCTCATCCTGAAGCAAAGTTCTTAACCTGAAGCACTATTTTTGGGTTAATGGAGTCTGTAACCTGAAGCGTATGTAACCCGAGGGACCACTGTATGCATGGATATTTTTTGTGTACATTATGTACAGTGCTCAGATGATGGAGGGAAAGGTTGGGGGTCTTTTTATTAAATCAAGAAGCACCCTCCAGGACTTTTAGCCATGACTTTCTCTTTAATCCCCCAGATCCAGGCAATTCCGGGGGGAGGGGGAGCATGGTGGCCCTTGAATGAAAGTAATGGGACAAATAATCCTCCCTAGTAATCTAAATTCATTCTGAAAATGGGATGGGAAAGGCCTGCCTTTATCCCATTCAGAAGATTTAAGGAAGATCCAGCAACATTCAGCTAGCAATACAGGGAACTGATTTTAAGATTGGAAAACTGAGAAACTGAGAGAAACTAAAAATTACAAGATTCATCCATTCCTACTAATCTGACCACATTGGTCTGATTCATACAATGGATTAATTGGTTATAGTGTGTATGAATTATTGTTCAAGATCAACCACCCGACCCTACCAACTAAACATTCCAGGACAGAGGACTTTGAAGAATAAGAGACACAGAAATCATATGGTAAATTAGGTCATTGGTCTCCAACTATAGTTAACTCCGATAGACTTAGCACATTCATTTTAATAAATTCCACCATTTATTTGTTTTTAAAAACAAAATGCCCAACCATCTCTGGTGGGATATTAATAAACCTCCTGACTGGTGATCAAATGTGAACTTTCCAAACCAATATATGAACAAAACACGGCTCTCCTTCAAAATCTGCACTTTCCAAATTTTGTAATGCATTTCTCCAACTGAATAATGCATTCATTAGTGAAAATGATGTATCAAATTGCATTTTTTGGGGAAAAATGCATGTAGCCAGGCGAAATTGAATACAAAAATGTATATACTTAGAGAAATATGCATCCTGTTGCCATCCTCTTCTCATAGTGGCCAACCAGATGTCTAATGGAAGCCTGCAAGTAAGACCTGACCTCTCCTCTCCTGTGGTTTCCAGAAAGTGGTATTAGAAGCATTACTGCCTCCAATACTAGAGGCAGAGCATAAACATAACAATGAGTAGTCATTTATAGCCTCCAAGAAAATACATTCAAATATTCATTTAGACTTTTCTTTAAAAGAAAGAGATGCAAATATATGAAGAAAAGTGGGGGCAGGGAGGGACCAAGCTTAAGACAGAAGAAATGAGAAACTGAGAGAATCTAAAATGGACAGATTTCTCCATCCCTATATAAATGAGGTTGTTTTGTATGTTGCAAAGGAATCAAAGACCATGAAAGTTGTTTCTATAGCTAGCCTCCTCCCCACCACTTCCCCATTCACCTGCTCATTCAACTGATCAAAATTAAACTGCAATTTTTCAACCCAGGATTCCTTTCCTCTTCTGATAGTTAAAATTTTCACCGGTTCCCAGAGAACTCTGTAGCCAGTGCAGTGCAATAAGCACATGATGGATGGTTTTAATTCTATATTCTCAGGCCTTCTTCGATGTTGCTTCAGCATCAGTGAGAACTCGGTGCTGAATTAAATCAATGCCACATCTGCTTATTGCTATGGCTCCAGTGTCCACAGGGTATATAAGCTTACATAGATTTCTGAAACTGAAACCAAAACTTCTCACTACAACCCGAAGACAAATGCAAAATTCTGTAATAAGAATCAATGTCTAAACATCTTCTTTTAATTCCATGCTAGCTGGGGGCTATATTTTTGACTGGGAGGTAAAAACAACCCCATGTCAGAAAAGAAAGGGTTGGGGATCTGCTCTGGGAATTAAACAGAAGAACCTAAGAAGAGTCTTGCTGAATCAGACCAGGATCTGTTTTCTAGGATCTTATCATAGGAAGTATACTCTCTCATGGGGATGCTTCAAAAATTACCACCTGTACTTTCTCTTTGGCTTTTGGAGTTTTGAATTAACAAGCCTTGTTTCTAAAGCAGAACTGATGCTGTGGGGATTCTCCATTATTCATTGCTGTTGTTTTCATTTCCAAATTTTGTACATATTGCACTACACGTTTGGTTTGTTGCCCTACTTGTCAGTTCCATTAGCTCACGTGTACCCTCTGTAATACCAGTATGCATGTGTGCATTTGATAAAATACTGTCACTAAAAGGAGACTCCAATCTTGCTGTTATTATAGGCACTGTTGCCTCAAGATTCTTTTGTGTGTGATGTTTTTACTGATCAGCCTGATTCCCTGTGTGCCTTGATAAAACACCTCCCCCCTCCAAAGGACACTGAAGATGATTGTATGGATGGATGCTTCAAGAGTGCTTTTATGTGGCTGACAGAATTTTCTCTATGTGAACCTTCAGAGCCTTCTCATACACCATAGTCGTTCTTGTGGGTCTAGGAATTGAGACCCTTCTCATCATAGGATCTATAACTGGCTCTTAAATTTCTCATCCTCCAGTGCCCTCCTTATCTCTAGCTCACCATTGGATTTTTGCAACTGTTATATCCACCCAGTCTTCCTTTTCAGATCCTTACTCCAATGACCCTATTGCCCCCTAAGGCTACTGCCTGACATGTAATCCTTCCTGGGATCTGTACTTGTATTCCTCTCCCACCCTCATTTCCCTGTAGCATTCTAAGCAGTGCATTGCACTGCAGTGCTCTAATCCACTCTGCTCCCCTGCTCCTGGTAGCTGCCTCTTTTGCAGCCTTGGTGTGTGCATGAACTGTCCCCTGATTAGCCAGTGCTGTGGCATCCCTCTCCCAGCCTGTGTTTGCATAGGGTCAGGCTGCAAGAGGAGCAGCCACCTCTCTCTCACACTGGTGTTTCACCAATGTGCAAGACCACATCTGCACATTTGTAAAACAACGCACAGAAAGAGCCTTGATGCAATCATATGAACATTCACATGAATGTTGAATATGGCCAGTGTATTATTTCTGCAATATCCGTTTTTTAAGAATGGGGTGGGGGAGTCACAAATAAACTGGAGGAATGAAAACTAAGACCAACTGTGCATGCTTTGATTCTGGAATTAATGTTAGCATTTATTTGCATTAAAGCAGAATTCAGGTCAACTGGGACAATGGCAGAATGATGCAGAGCGACTATAAAGGAACATAATGGGAGAAAGTCTATTGCCCCTGCTGCCTCTGGACATTAAGTCTCCATTTTCAGCTGTCATGGCTAAGAGCTATCACTAGACTTACCCTCCATGAATTTCTCTAATCCTTTTTTAAAGACATTGTGAGAATCACTACAGCTTGTTTAGCAACAAATTCAACATGTTGATAATTTCATGTTATATCCTTTTGTTTGTTCTAAACCTGTTGCCAATTAATTTTATTGGATGGATCCAAGTACAAAAATATTTTTGGTGTTTTAATGGTTCTAGCAGTGTTTAGTATTCTATAGACCTCTTTCATTCCTGCTTTAATCACCCTGTGAGCTTGGGGGCTTCCATTAGGCATCTAGTTGATCACTGTGAGAACAGAATGCTGGGCTAGAGAGGCTTTTGGTCGTATCCACCAAAATTGCTCCCAGGAATGCTGGGAGGGAAAGATCAAATCACTTCCTGGACCCACCCAGTCAATGCCCTATGGCTAGCTATAAAAAGCCAAAGTGGGCAAAGGTCAAGAGGGAGGTGGTTGGTGACACTTCTTCAGCAGCTTGTCCATATCTTCCAGTTGCAATCATCTAATCTGATTCAATATAAATAGAGAAAACAATTGCATTTGACTTGCTCGAACAGTGGCATCCAAGTCTGTCCAAATCTGAGTAATTTTAGCCCTATTTAATACCTTAGCTATGTAGTTCTGGGATGCGGGTGGCGCTGTGGGTTAAACCACAGAGCCTAGGACTTGCCAATCAGAAGGTTGGCAGTTTGAATCCCCACGACGGGGTGAGCTCCCATTGCTCAGTCCCTGCTCCTGCCAACCTAGCAGTTCGAAAGCACGTCAAAGTGCCGCTCTGGCGGGAAGGTAAATGGTGTTTCCGTGTGCTGCTCTGGTTCGCCAGAAGCAGCTTAGTCATGCTGGCCACATGACCCGGAAGCTGTCTGCGGACAAACGCCGGCTCCCTCGGCCTATAGAGCGAGATGAGTGCACAACCCCAGAGTCGTTCACGAGTGGACCTAATGGTCAGGGGTCCCTTTACCTTTACTTATGTAGTTCTAGAAGGCTAGGCTGCTATCCATACTTTTTATTGGTGGGGAGCAATTTCTAGTGAACTCAGTGGGTCCTACATCTGAGTGGGGATGAAGGAGAAATTTGATCAAGTTCACATTTAAAGCTGAATCAAAGTGTGGGAACCAAAACACAGCCATCCTATCCAATTTGCATTTCCCCCCTGCATTTTGCAATTCTGTGGTCCAGCCAAACAATCTTTACAAAAATGCATGAATTGTTAGCAGACCTTGCAGCTTGGGTGAATTAGATCAGTATAATCAGTTTCTGGAGTTCAAAGGCTTTATTCATGCATGATGAGTGGAGAGAGAAAAGAGAAAACATTTTGTCAGGAGAGAACACCCAACAAAAGTGGCTCAGCTTTTGGGGGTGGAGTTAACTTGGACAAAGAAAAAATTATAAGCAGATGCAGGCTTGATTCCTAGATGAGCAGTGCCCTTGTGTGATTTAAAGCAACACATGCTTTAATTAAAGTTCAGGAGAAGGAAATATATTTGCTTTTCTCCAGCATATATTAGATAAAAGTGTGCATGGAAATGAACAAATTAATGAATAATAACATACAAAAATGCATTCTATTACGAGAAATTGCTTGCAAAAAATTGTACAGTAGTCAAAACGGCATACAAAAATGAGTCTTATTTTAAAAAATATGTACTAAGTATTTGCATAATTGTTTATTTAAAAAATCACAAATTGCTGCAAAAATGTGGAGAACTGAAATTAAGAACGGAAGAATGAGAAATTGGGAGAACTAAAATTGGCCTCTGAATTGATATGTTTATAAAGCTGTAAATTAGAAAGTGTCATCCTCCC
Source organism: Podarcis raffonei (assembly GCF_027172205.1). Taxonomy (NCBI): domain Eukaryota; kingdom Metazoa; phylum Chordata; class Lepidosauria; order Squamata; family Lacertidae; genus Podarcis; species Podarcis raffonei. Next base: position 39,970,508 of record NC_070621.1, on the reverse strand, counting down.
CCCCCCGCCTTGTGATTTGGAATCACAAGGTCATGAAGTTATCAGCTCACCTTAGGCAATACATCTTCAACCTCTTTCCCTATCAGCAGTATGATAAACAATATCATAATAAAGATCTGCATTACAGTGCTATTGTAAGGATGGCTGAAGTAGCATCTTTTGTAAATTCCCAAGCTCCATATCAGTGTTGCATAGGAAGCTGCCTTATGCTGAATCAGTCCATTGTTCCATGTAGTCCTGTGTTGCTTACACTGATTGGCAGTGGTACTCCATGGTTTATTGCAGGGAGCTTTTCCATCCCTACCGGGAGATGCCAGCGATTGAACATGGAACCTTCAGCAGATGCTTTACCACGGAGTCCTAGCCCTTCCTCCAACATATTATTGCCATTGTCCTTGCAAATTATTTGATGCAGCTAAATTCCCCAACCATCTGAAGCCCACTCTCCTCATATTAATATGACTGCTGCTCTGTATCCTTTCTATATTTTTCCTTGCAAAAAGCAGCACATTTTCACAGACCTATCATTGCTCCTGTTAATTTTATTTGCTGTGTTAAATGGGTGGATTTTGGTTTCCTTCTGCTGCATTTGGCAGAGAAGAAAACCAAAATGAGTTAAGCTGCTGCAGTATTTACAAGACTTAGTACGATTTTCCACAGCTCAACCTTTCTTTTGATCCCTAAAGAGAGAGAGAGAGAGAGAGGGAGAGAGAGAGGCTGGGAGGGAGGGAGAGAGAGGGGGCTGAGAGATAATTCCATCTCTTGGGTATTTTTTGCTGCACTGCATTATCAGCCCAGTCTCATATCAGCCGGGCTCATAGCTCAAAGAGTAGAGGACCAAGATCCAACAGTATCTCCACTTAAAGGATATCAGGCAGCACAGCCAGAAAACATATGTTCCTTAAACAAGAGTGGGTAATCTTTCTTCAGCTTAGAATCATAGAACTGTAGAGTTGGAAGGCACCACAAGGGTCATCTAGTCCAACTGTCTGCAATGCAGGAATTTTTCACTCAGTGTGGCACTTGAACCCACAACCCTGAGATTAAGACCCTCATGCTCTACCAACAGAGCTACATTTCTCCATGTAGAACCTCCCAGGGGGCATGTGCCAGTTGTGGGTAGGCTCAGAGGGCAAAAGAGGTCAGAATAATGGATCTGAGGCTTGCATGGTAGGCTTCATTCCAGACACTAGCGGACAACATGGTGGGGTGGATTACTTGGCCTCCTGGCAGGTGTTTTACTGCTGCTTAGTGGGTGAAGGAGGAATAAGACAGCAAGGAGGGTGGCATGTTGCAAACACACTAGCCAACCTCCCTGCTTTCTTTTTACTTCCCTTCCTGGTAAGCAGCAGCAACTCAGCGGCTGGTAGGTCAGGTAAGTGCATGCTCCCCACCGTGCCATCTGCTACTGATCCCAGCCATGCAAAGCTCAAAGGTTTCTACAAGTATATTTTCCCATTTCCACTGAGGAAAGCATTATCACAGTTCATGTAATCTGTTTGGATTAACATAACATGCTGTACCTGGGGCTGCCTGTGGAAACCGCTGCAGCCAGATTGCTGACCGCGGCCAGTTACAAGGAGAACAGAAATTCCTTCTTGCAACAGCTCCACTGGGTACCGTTCTGTTTCCAGGCACAATTCAAAGGGCTGGTTATGAGCTATAAAGCTCTATACTGCTTGACGACCTGAAGGTCTGGATCTCCCTATATAAGCCTGCTCAGGTATTGAGATCTCCAGGGGAGCCCTGCCACCCTCACAGGAATGTTTGGGGCCTTTCCTGTGGCTGCACCCAGATTGTGGAACTTCAATTCATGTAAGGCTAGCCTGACCCCCTTTCTGCTTTCCTTTCGTTGGCAGGCAGAGACCTTTTTGTTCCAACAGGCCTTTGGCCGCTAGCTGGCTGTTGCATCAGGGTCTTCTGAGAATGGGTATTGCATATTTTCCTCTCCTCCTGCTGTGCTCTTAGGGAGCTTCAAGATGTTTTGATTCAGCATGGTTTTTTTAATATGGTAACTTGTTATTATTTTAAAATATTTATGACTGATTGCTGTTTTTTTTAAGCTATGTCCATTTTCAGTTTCATGTTGTGAACCACTTTGGGTCCTACACTGGGTGAAACATGGGATATTAAACAAACAAACAGACTCTAGCATGCCCCTTCTCCTTCTGGCTATTTGTGTTTAAAAAACAACAACTGGCACTTGGAGACTTATGATAGCTTAAGAGAAAAAGGATTTATTTCACCACAAGAATGGTGTACACACACACACACACACACACACACACACACACACACACCAGATGTCACAGGCATCTCAATCAGATGGTAAGTGTACAATTTTGATTTTCTTCAGTTACCAAAACTTATCACAGAGGTGTTACAGCTTGGGTTTTGATACCTTGTGGGTTATAAAACAGGCTGGTACTTTCTGTCTGGCTAGTATTAACCGGCCTATTGTCCTTCTTATTCCCAAGCTTTAGAAATCTCACACCTGAGGTTCCTCTATTGGACCCAGCATATCAGACCAGGGAATCAATGCACACTCCTCTTCTAACTGATTTGGGATTATTCTCCTCTCAGTAGAAGATCTATCCCCTTCCTACTGAACTGGGCTGTAAGCAAAGCTCCTCTCCCATAATTTAGCTTCCCAGTTCTCATGTCTGTATACCCTTAAAAGAAAATGCCGGTAACTGCTGTCTTTCACTCTAACCCCCAGCTCAGAGACTGCCTTCCCTAACTGTATATATTCTCTCAGGGTAGATTTTACACAGCTCAGAGGTATCACTGTTAACAAGCTCAATACCAGGACCAAAACTGCTTTCCTTTCTCCCTCTCAAAGTGCTCCCCCCCCCTGCAATTATGGCTAGTTGTACCTACAGCCAATCAGAGTGAAGTTCCAGCCCAGCACGCTGAGAGCTCCACCACCTGCACTGCACAAGCAAACTCCACTTTAGCCTAGACACATTCTAGAAGGACTGCAAAGGAAAGCCAGTGCGGCCAGTGATGGCTAGTGCCCATGAGACTGATGGAGTGGAAGGCAAGGAGCCCAACAGCAGGTAGAGTGGCAGCCAATGACAGACAAGAGCCAAACTGATTCTCATTTTGCCCTCATCTCCTCCCTGCTCCTTCCAAGTGGGCAAAAGCTAGCACCACTTCCTGGTTGGTTGCAAGGAAGACAGAAGGGAAGCAGGGACTGGATGAGGACAGACTGGGGTTGGAGAGGTAGTGCCCCATGTGCCCTAATGGACATGCCATCACTGAGTGAGCAACGTGGTAGTATGGAGAGGGCATGGCCAGGGAGAGTGCTGTACAGAGGCACCATCTTATAAGAACGAGGGGAGGCAATGCCGCATATGTGATGTCACACACGACATCAGGCTTCAGTGGCCAGTGGTTCCTCCTCCTGGTGCCACCACTGGTGGGACCCAGCTGCTTTGATCCTCCTTCCCCTCTGTGGCAGGAAATGGAGGAGAAAGAGTTGGCACTGGAACCACACTGCAGTCAGCTACGCACTTCGCCTCTGTACTTTGGGGTCATTGGGGACCCGAATTCTTGGTGCCGTAGGAAGTCCAATCAGACTGTCAAAAAAGAATAAAGGGGACTCAGTCATAAGGATAAATTATTGCTGCTGGCTTTTTGTTATTGCACAATTGCATTATGTATTGTATTGTTCTTTGTGACATGTTTAATTTTATTCCATTGCCTACTGTATACCATTCTGGTATCTGCATGACTGAAGGGTGGTTTACATGTATATTATAATGAAATAAATAAAATAAGATGGTTGTGTCCAATATTGGTCATGCTCAGAGTCAACCCGTTGAAATTAATGGAAAGGATAACTTAGTACAATAATTTCAATAGCTCAGTGCCAGGGGTGAGGAACCTCAGGCCTGAGGGCCAAATGAGATCCTCCAGCCCTTGGGACTCTGCTCAGATCACAACTCCTCCCAAGTTCCACTAGGTATTTTTGCTTGGCTGAAATATGCCATAGAACTCCCATGATGCCACTTGTTTTCCTGGATGGAGAGGGGTGAGTTAGCATGTGCAGAAACTAGCCTACCTCCACAAAGCTAAAATTTATATTCATTGCTCCGACCACTTTTGCCTCTGGCTACAACCACCCTATGTGGCCCCTGGAAGTTTGGCCTACGGTTAATAGAATATGAGAGTCCATAATATATAAAAGCAATTATTGTGTGATCAGATATGTGATCAGGAACATTTCAACCACAACTGTATGTTTGAAATTATAATATTGGCTTACCTAACAAGGATGCTGCCAGGAAGGATTACTATGAAAAGGCATGTGAAATGTTTTCAATACCGGAGGCAATCTAAACATTAAGCAGTGGTTCATTTCTGTAGGTTTGAATAGGTCTGAATCTAGCTTTTGAAATGAACAGGTATCATTCCTTGTTCTTGCCTCTTTATTATTATATTTTTCTTTGCTGTATTTTGCAGAGAAAACTCCAGAGAGTGGGATCTCCCCCTTTCTCCTGCAGTGATAATTTAGGTGAAATCACTGTTCTGTTCTCATGTATCCCAGGCAGTAACATGACACAAGGTCTTGTTTTTCAGACTTTTTTTTTAAGTATAGGCTCCTGTGATAGAGCTGTTTATTAATGCTTTGCTAGCATAGATGGTACAGTAGCTAGAATGCTATTTGTGTACCATCTGCAGGTACTTTTCAACTTAGTTTCCCTCTATTTCCTTTGATAAGAATCATATTGTGACTTCAGAGTAAAAATGTGGCTTGCTGGATCAAGATTTGTACAGCTCTACTATTCTGTACACATCTCGCAGATGGTACACTCACTGAATGTTATATGTGAATAACCATACAAGTGTACAGCTCAATATGTGCAACAGGTATACTCACTGAATGCAACATGTGAACTATAGGGTTGCTGACACATTAGAATGAACAGAATCATAAGCTGTCTCTGCACAAGTGTTTGAGTGAAATGCTTGCTGATTTGTGAAGCTTAGCTGTTCTGTACACTCATTGAATGTTAGATGTGAAAACTGTTAGAATTCCTGCTCCATGATTGCAGTCATGGGATTGTTATCTATCACATGATGGTATATGTTTTCATTCCACAGAGTAGGAAGTGACGGAGACAGGATGTTTGTGTTACTGTGTTCCGTGAAGTGGGATTATTATCCTTTGCTCTTTCTCTTTGCTGTCTGATGCTAGAGAGAGAGGGAGCCATGTTTGCAGTGCTCTGTGTGTGTTTATATGTAAATAAAGTAGATTCGCCAAACTGCTGAGTTGCTGAGGTCTGTTATGCAAGGTGCAAAGACTCTGTGGATCCCTAAGTGTGCCGATGTCTGTTGGCATTGGTCGCTGTGATGTTCAGGCAGGTTGTAAGCATGAAGCTCCCAAACGATCGACCAGGAGGGAGGGAACATGCCAGTCTGCCAGGGTCCTACTTGAGTGTAGGACGAGCTGTAGGATGATGAGTAAACCATTCCTTTGTTGTGGACACTTGTTGAACGTAACATACAAACATGCCATTGGTAAAAAAATGGGTAACCGAGTTGCTAGAAAGACCAGATCCAGGATGGTGGTAGGTAGGCAACAATAAGCAACACATCTAGCATCACTTTAGTTTGGTCATGATGGGAGCTCAAAAACTTGAGTTTGCTATTAAAGAGAACAATTACCACATGTGTTCCACTTGGATCAATATTTGTCTCTGCTTCCTGTTATGAAGGTTACAAATTCAAATTAAACATTTAATAGGGTGGCAATTTTATAATTTGTACTTCTGCTTCTATAGTTGAGTTTTCTGAAACTCGTATGAAACCTGCAACTATGTGAAAAATAATCTGGCTTTAGCTTTTATTACGAGTTGGCATTCAGCCCAGGTTTGTTAAAGATCCTTTGAAGTCTTTTTTTTTTATTAAAAAAAATATTTTCAGTGAACCAAACCCAACTGATTCTTTGGGGATTAGCAGTATAAAATTAATGGTTTCACCCAATATCAAATGAGCTGGTTTGCATTCAAGTCCCAATTAGACGTGTACAACAAATCCAGACCTTAGGATAAAATCTCATCTTTGTTCCATGTCAGTAGTTTTGGGTGGGGATCTACATCAGCGAGGAACAGTAGGTTTTAATAGGTTAGGCCCACACAACGTGTGTCTTGCTGAGTCAAAAACAGTTTACTAGCTATGAATGATGATCTATCAGGAAAAGAGGGTGCTATACATTTTTGCTGCCTTTTGCCCCCTACAAATGCCTACCCCTACTCAGGTCTGGAGCCAGTCCTAAATTTCTCTGTGCTACCTGTTCTGCTTTTCAGAGGATCTGAATTCTACACTGTGTAACTGTGCCCAATGGGGTTAAGGTGTAGGGCATGGGTAGGCAAAGTAAGGCCCGGGGGCCGGATCCGGCCCAGTTGCCTTCTAAATCTGCAGATGGTCTGGGAATCAGCATGTTTTTACATGAGGAGAATGTGTCCTTTTATTTAAAATGCATCTCTGGGTTATTTGTGGGGCATAGGAATTCGTTCACCCCCCCCCAATATAGTCCAGCCCCCCCACAAGGTCTGAGGGACAGTCAACCTGCTGAAAAAGTTTGCTGACCCCTGGTGTAGGGCTTTAATGTAGTTGACTTGGGTGCTTTCTTAAGAAATTAGTAAAGGGTAAAGGGACCCCTGACTGCTAGGTCCAGTCACGGACGACTCTGGGGTTGCGGCTCTCATCTCGCTTTACTGGCCGAGGGAGCCAGTATTTGTCCACAGACAGTTTTTCCAGGTAATAATAATAATTTATTATTTATACCCTGCCGATCTGGCTGGGTTTCCCCAGCCACTCTGGGCGGCTTCCAACAAAGTATTAAAATACAGTAGGTCATGAGGCCAGCATAACTAAGCCGCTTCTGGTGAACCAGAGCAGTGCATGGAAACGCCGTTTAGCTTCCCACCGGAAGCTACTTGCACTTTGACGTGCATTCGAACTGCTAGGTTGGCAGGAGCAAGCAGGGACCAAGCAACGGGAGCTCACATTGTCACGGGGATTCGAACCGCCAACCTTCTGAGGATTAGGAAATAAAAGAAACATTTCAAAATTTGAAATAGAAGAGTGGTTAAATCACATGAGCAACGTCAATATCATAAACATCGGAGCTCCAATGGATCTATCAAAATACCCACCTAGGCCAGCATTATGTCTCATGGTGGCCATCCAGATGTCTTTGGGAAGTTCACAAACAGTACATGAGCACATTATCCCTCTCCCCACTTGTGAGTCCCAGCACTACTTTCAGAATCAAGGATCCTATGATCACGGAAGCGGCATAGAGCCATCATAGCTGGCAGCCATTTCTAGTTTTATCTTCCATTACATTATTCAACTCCATTTTAAACCATTTCAGTTGAGAGTCATCAAGATGTTTTATGGACACAAATTCCAATTGTGCACTGTTTGAAGAAGTACTTCCTTTTGTCGGTCCTAAATCTTTCATCCTTCTTCTCCATTGGACAGCACCAGGATCTAGTATGATGAGAGAGGGATAAAAACCTCTCTATACCCACTTTCTCAACATCATGAACAATTCTGTCATACCTCCCTTTCTTGTCTAGCAGTTTTTGGACTCTTTGTAAAGATGGATCTGGCCATAGTTGGCATGATCACCACTCAGTAGCTGAGCACGTTTCATTTGCAAAAGGTGCAAGGTCCAATCTTTTGGTATCTGTTAAAACAGAGGTAGGGAACCTCGTTGTCATGCTCCAGTTGCTGTTGGACTCTGGCTGTCATCAGCCACAGCAGGGGGGGCAACTTGAAAAAAAATACAGAAGGTGGCAGGTAAGCCCCACCTTGACACACGACACAGTGCATGCACACCATTTGAATGGCAATGCCCATCAACTTTGGGGGTGGTGGCCCCCTGAAATATTTCATTCGGGGCCCCGAAGAACCACTCAGCCCCTAGAGGTTTGCTCCTATGAGCCACAGTTAGAATGGCCAATAGTCAGGGATGGTGGGAGTTGCAGTACAACATCTAGAAGGCCACAGGTGAGTTAGCCCTTTAGTAAAAGGATGGAGCAGTAGAGATGAGAAATATGTCTAACTTAAATCATGGGGAAATTAGGTAAAGGACCCACTGATCTGAGTTAGTGTCGGGCAGCCAGTTCATATAGACCAGTGTTCAGAGTGTTCTGGGTAAGTCTAATGTGGGCTGCTGAACAGTTCTGGGGCATAGAACATTTCACTGGAACTTGGTTGCACTCTCACTACAGACTACTTTGGTGACACTTTGCTGCAGACAAAAATGTAAAGATTTTCTAATCCTCTTAGAAAAGTTTTATCTGCCAGTCAGCATGCTTACTTATGGTATGGGGAGATAAGTGCCTTTTTAAAGACATATGTTTTGGAAGGTGTGCAGGGGAGGAGATTTGGAGCCTGCAGGATTTCACTTGGAGAGGCGATGGAACAAGACTGATTTGCATAAATGCTTCCTTTCTTCCTCTTTTCTTTTCTTTTCTTTTCTTTTTGGGCCGCCAGTGATTGTGGAAGTGAAGGAAGTGATAGGTTATGCCCTGGAGAAATGTGTGCATATTGGAAGCTGGCTAGAAATTAACACAAGGTTGGTAGGTGGAATGTCCTGATTGCAATGCATGCAGCATTGGAAAAGATTTACAGCCCTTATTAAAATAGAATAAAAATCCCAACAGGAGTCCAGCCCCATCTATTTGCATTTCTTTTTGGACTTCCGGGTTAGCGCCAGCGATAATGGCGGATTCCCTCTGATCTCTGAGGGACCAGCTCTGTGGGATCGGGTCTGACCGCTGCGGCAAAGCGGGGACCCACTTTAAAATCACAGGCGGGTGAAGCCTGTGAGCGTGGGACTCAGCGGGCACCCTTAGCCCCCCCCAAATTGCGAAGGGACCCTGTTTTTGGGCTCTGGAGCAAAGCGGGGAGAGTGGCGCGGTGCTGTGAGCGACGACTGCTTCTTCCGCAGAGCGGAAGTCTCATTGGCCTTTTGGTCGGCTTAAACATGAAATTGATTGCCACTTTGCGGCTCAAAGATTTGGAAGGCCCCTGGGCAACATGATCTCTTCAGGCATCTCTCCTTGAGTGGGTCTGTCACTAGGGATGATGGGGAAGAAATTTGATTCAGTTTGCATTTAAAGGCAAGTCTGTGCATTTTGCACTTCCTGAAACAGCCATGCTTAGAAATTGACTTTTTCAATACAGTTGTCCAGCTAAGTAATGTGTATAATAATGTGTCTACTAGGTAACTTGTATGTGAAAATGCATATGTTTGTGACAATTGCATATAAAAGAAGCATCTTGTTAGGGAAAGTTGCTTGCAAAAATACGTTATTGTATATAAATATGGGTATATTAGGATAAATTCACACTAAAATGCTGATGAATTTTTATGAGGACTTTAAAAAGAGTAATAATTTGCAAACTGATGTGGAAATGTGGAAAAATTGAACTTAAGATTAGAAAAATAAGAAAGAAACCCTAAATTGGCAGGTTCACTCATCCCTTTCTGTTATGTACTGAAGTTCTCCCCCTGGGGCCAGCAGGGGGATACTGTAGATAGTTATGCAAATAAGGGATCAAAAGTGACGTTCAGTGATTGGATAGTTTTAGAAAACTGTTACAGTTATGTTCTACTGGAGCTCTATATAAGCAGGCTGACTGAACCCTTCAGTTCAGTTCTGTTCTGGCCTGTGAATAAACAACAGCTGTTTGAAGAATCGCTGTGTTGTCTGATATGTTCACCCACAACTTAACACTTTCCACCCCTTAGTCTCCCACATTGCTATGGTTGTACATTCACTTCTCTCATCCCTTGAGAATAATTCCTCCAGCCCTGGCCAGAGAGAAGGGGAAAAGTGAGCCGTAGCTGCTGACTCTTCTCCTGCCTATAAATGCTTTGCTTGGAGAACTTAGGGGAACAGGCAGCACAAAGAGGGAGACAAGACTCTTGGGGCCACAAGACTCTTGGGGTCAGTGGCAAACACCCTGAACAATGCCAAGCCCTGCTGTTCAACACTTCCTGGAGCAGCCATAGGTTCTAGGGGAAATCCTGCAGAGTTTTGCTTCTTACTATTGGTTACTTATGGCATTGTATGATATTCTTTTATTCACAAATGTACTATTGCTATGTTAATATTTTCCAGTTGTAGCTTTTAAGTGGCATTTGGGAGAGAGGGGAAGATGGGGGAACAATTTTTTTACAGAAATGACTTTTAACCTTGCTGCCCCCATACTCTTTTATTTGAGCCATTGTTGGGGAAAAGATGCATTGGAGCATTTTGGATTGGGCAGGGTGACCACTTGAACTCTGGACCTTTGCACATCTTGGCAGGGAGGGGACAGCTGGCTGGGCCAGGGAGGTGATTAATGCTTTCTTGTAAAAGGGGGTGGTTCCTGCCTGCTTGAAGGAGGCAATGGTAAAACCATTCCTCAAGAAAACCTCGTTGGATTTGGAAAATCTAAGTACCAGACCGTTGCCAATCTCCCCTTCTTGGGCAAGTTTCTTGAGTGGGTGTTTGTGGACCAGATCCAGGCACTCTTGGAGGAAACTGATTTTCTAGACTCTGGTCTTAAACCAGCTAGGTTTTTGTGGTTTGTTTTGTTTGTTTTTGTTTTAAGAATCACTGAATGAATATGAAGGGTCAATACATATCATTTAACTGTACAATTGGTGGGAAAAACCTAGGATTTATTAGTGGTTCCAGAGTCAGCTTCCTGTGTGCATTTTGCTGACCACACAGAGATCTAACTGGAAGATGTTTCTGCAAACAAAAGAGCAATTGGGGTGATTAGCAATCTTCAATGACACCTCTCCCCAATCCTTAGAGCTCTCCAATCAGGCATTAAGCAACACACAAATGCACACATACAATGTGCAAGCAGATGGTGGCGCGATAATTGTTTCGTGAGGCAGATGGCAATATCTTGTCCCTGCTTCTTCATTTCTGTGTTCCTGAGCAGTTGCATGGTCCGGTATTTCTGAGACTATGAAATACAACACTCTTTAAATAACTCTTGGTATAGAGTGATTTGTTCAAAATGAAGCTGGGGCTGTTTAAAACAAGGCTTGCTAGGAGACTTATCAGTGTTCAGCAAGGCTGTAATCTAGTGGAACAGTGGTTGACATTGAGCCTATATACTTGCCAGTTGCACAACAGCTTCTTTTCAGTGTAGCATGGCAGCAGGTAGAATGGCAGAAGGAAACTCTCCCCCCCCCTAATGGACAAACTCAGTGCACCACAGGGATAAGGGTAGGGCTGGTGTGAGAGTCTGCAGTGACAGCATGTACAGACATGCCTGGAATTCCAAGTTAGTAGAAAGTGAGGCATAGCACATGTGATTATAATCTCTAGCATAAAGGATCTTTTCTCCACTTAGGCAGCTTAAGATGTGAAAACAAATACTTATTTGCTGTTGAATCTGAGCTTTACTAGAATTATCTTTTAATCTTCTGTTTATTTATTTTCCCTGCCTGCGATGAGACCCATAAACCGCATGAAAGAAACAGTATGTTTAGCAAGGAGCTTGTGATTAAGAGTCGTGCCAAATATCCTCCAGTTTCAATTTTCAGATGGAAAGTAGCAGGTTTGGTCAACTAGAATTTCTGTCTGAAAAACACACTCAGGTCACATTTGCATGGCACATGATTTCCCCCAAAGCCTGTAGTTTATGCCTTAACATAGCTACAATTTCTAGTATTCTTAACAACTTAACACCCGTAAGACAAAGAAAAGATTGGCAGATTGATAGGCCTTTCTCTGTTTGAATCTGCTTTAAATGTATGGAGTGCCTTTAAGATTATGCAATTATCCTCTGCTCCTCAATACTGTTGGGCACTGTTGTTTATTCTGGCTGCTGCTGCTTCCTCTTTGCTTAGTGAGTCATGTGGGTAATGCCACCCAATCAAATATCCTATAGTGCAGGGGTGGGGAAATTTCTTCAGCCCAAGGACCACATTAGATTGTGGGCAACCTTCTGAGGACCGCATACCAATGATGAGTGTGGCCACAAGCAAAAATGGACTTACGTCAATAATTGGAAAATTTCACAATGCTAAAAACAACAACACGGCCATGTGAAATGGGCACTGTAGGTTGATTCAAATAGGTAGAACATTGTGACTTACCTTGTACATTCAGCATCACTGTGCATTCATTTGAACCGGCTGAATGTAGGCTCTTAAAAAATGACAAAGTCCTTCAAATGTTAATCTTGTTCTTTATTTCTGTTGTCCTCTCTCTCTCTTTCTGCCTTAAAACCTCCAAAGCCCTCCTGTATAGCAGAGATTCGCAGCCCACATCAGCTGACATATTTTGAGTCATCTCTGTTGTAAACACCTAAGTATTCATTTAATGCTTGAATTATTTTACCATCTTTGGTGGCTGTATTTCTCATTCTGTTCTTAAATGGTCTTTCTTCATCCTTCACTGAACCTCCCTTTTCGCTGCTCAGAAAGCTTCTTGCTGTTAAGAATCTCCAGCTACATTCACTCTACATTTATTTCTATTTCCTCCATAGTTCTAACTTTTAAACACATAGCTCAGGTTTGTCCCAATTTTCAACCATTTTTAAAGGCACATGCACACACACTTGTACCACTCGTTCTCTCTTTATCCTTTTAAAGTAGCAGACCAGCTTTGTGAACAGCCACCCTTCACACTTATAGAGTCCCTGTGATCCACTTCAATTACTGAGATCCTCTAACGAGGCACTTGTAGTTTCCCAATCTTCTGTACATCAGTCAGCCTTTAGTAGGGACCAAGCCTTTATTGTGGCTTGTGAAACTCCTTGCTAGTAGAGGTTCACCATGGATTGAGGATTAAATCTGTAAATTATTTTTTAATTTAATTAATGTTAGAATTTACCTCCAAAGCATTAAGGAAATGACCTCATGCAGTCCCTTCTGTATTGATTCAGGAACTCTATGAATGTCAGCCTGTCTGGCAATCATGCATTTGTGGTTTTGACTGAAAATCTCAGGCATCGCTCCTGCCATATCTATCTATCATCTATCTATCTATCATCTATCTATCATCTATCTATCTATCTATCTATCTATCTATCTATCTATCTATCATCTATCTATCATCTATCTATCTATCATCTATCTATCTATCATCTATCTATCTATCTATCATCCATCTATCTATCTATCTATCTATCTATCTATCTATCTATCTATCATCTCCCAATAATGGTGTTAAAAACAGGCCATTGCAATGTGAATTTCTTTTTCCTAACCAGAATTACTTGATGTTTTAGCTATGTTCTTATTTAAGTTTTTAATTGCTGTTTTCATTGATCTTTTGTATTTTTGTGTGCTGTTGTATACCAACTTGCCATATTTTAAAATGTAGGTGCAGTGTATAAATATTTCAATACATAAATAAATAGAGAAGAGGGAGAAACTGGGGAGAGGATGTGGTAAACCACAACTTGAAAATTAGTGGCCCACTTCCTGCAGAACCTGCTCTGTGAAGACAAACAGAAATGGCCACTGATTGTTTTATATTGCTCACTTAATGCTAGCACCCACTGCCTGCAGGACCTTTGACTGGGTAGCTCTATCCTCCCTCTAAGCTCTGCAGGTATGCTTGGTATCAGGGATAAGGAACCTGTAGACCTCCAGATGTTGTTGTCATAACCATGGGGCCAGATTCATCTTCTTCAGAGTGTGAGGTTAAGAAGGGGATTTGCACACAGGGCTTACACCACAGGCCCATGGTTCTTCTGCCTTTCTGGGCTGAGGATGTTGCATTGCCATCCTCTGATTCTTGCAGAAGTCCTGGAACAACCAGGCACTTCCCCACTCCATCAGATGCCAATGGTTTGGACTGGCCATCTTTAACTGAAGCACCTTTTAATGAAGGTGGGATTTGCAATTGGCCAGTGGGGAAATATTTACGTTCCTTCATGCTCAGAAGCAGCTGGATATTTTAATTTATGGGGGGAGGGGGCTTTCTCTACTGGTGTTGCTGCTCTTGCTATTTAATCAAAAGAAGATCAAGAAGAGAGAAGGTATTATTCAAAATATATATATATGCAAATGGGTAATGGTTGGGTGGGGAACCTCAGGCCAGATATGGCCCCCACGCCTCTCCATCTGCCCCTCAAAACTCTCCATGGGCGACATCCTCAACTGGCCCTGCTTTTTGCCCTCTTCGCCCTTTGTCTGGCTGGAATGCGTCCTTGAACTTTTGTAATGCCTCTGGGTGGCGCTGTGGGTTAAACCACAGAGCCTAGGACTTGCCGATCAGAGGTTTGGTGGTTCAAATCCCCGTGATGGGGTGAGCTCCCGTTGCTCAGTCCCTGCTCCTGCCAACGTAGCAGTTCGAAAGCACGTCAAAGTGCAAGTAGATAAATAGGTACTGCTCTGGCGGGAAGGTAAACGGCGTTTCCGTGTGCTGCTCTGGTTCGCCAGAAGCGGCTTAGTCATGCTGGCCACATGACCCGGAAGCTGTATGCTGGCTCCTTTGGCCAATAAAGCGAGATGAGTGCCGCAACCCCAGAGTTGGCCACGACTGGACCTAATGGTCAGGGGTCCCTTTACCTTTTACAAAGGTATATTAACTGCTTTCCCCACTAATCTCTGGTCCCAGACACCACTGGCATGTGGTCCTCAGAAGGCTTTTCCAGAAGGGCAATGGACCTTAGGCTGAAAAAAAGGTTCTTTGTCCCCAGAGTGATGCCATTTACTCTACTTCCTCTCTTTTCTGAAGGAAATCAAACCAGAGAGCTGCAGCCCCAAAGGTTTCCCAACCAGCTTCACAGCTCTGGTAAGATGCATTCATGCGAACATCACATCACTTCCCATTGTGACTTTCCCCCTCCAAAATACCTTTGATTCCCACCCTGCTTCATGTACAGCCATCTGCTACAAAGCAATTGTTTTGTCGAACCCTTAGGACACGGACAGTGTCTCTGTCATTCACCTCACCTTTTCCAACAATGCAAATATCTTCCATATTTGCGACAGTGAATGTGGGTTGGAAAAATCCTGCCAGAACAAAAACCAGCCACTTTTTTCTTCTAACAAAGGGTTCCTGAGTGTTGTTTCTGTGAATGTGTGAACTGTGTTGTTCATATCCTGCCGGGAGGCGGAAGAGAATCTGCTGCTGTCCCATCACCAGCAATCTTCTTCTTCTCCTCCACTCCCTCTGGGGTGTGTGATCACAAGTTACTCTCTTGTTTCCTTCCTCTCTATGTGAACACATCCTAGGGGAGGGTGTGGGGTGGGTGAGAGTTCTTTCCCCACAGCAGACCTGAACAAGCCACTCCTCGTTTCATCTTACCAGGCTGTCTTTCTTTTCTTTTTGCATCCTTTGGTCTCTGTTAACTATTTCTCCCTCTCTTTCTCTCTTCACAGTTGCTATCACACCTGATGTCATCTCGTAGTTCATCTTCTGAAACTGATGAGCCATTTCCTCCTCCCTCCCCAGCTCCCATTCCCCTCCACAGGCTCACTTCAATTAATTGCTCTTCTCTTTGGCAAGATTTGCTGGCATAGCTTTGCCTCTCCTCCTGTTCCTTGGGATACCTCTTGTGTTAAAACTAATTTGCTGCCTCCTGCTAGGATGTAGGTTTCTTGTTTGGAATAATAACTTCTTTGTTCTTTATAAAAATGAACGAGCAGGCTGAAGTGACACCTCACACTTAGGCTACCTCTGAACTTTAAAAAGACCTGGAATTGGCCTGTACATGGATGGAAAGTTGCCCTTCTCTTGAGTGCACATGTGGATTCAGCTTAAGCATCCCCTCCCTTTCAAAAAGAGGGGAAATGTCACACACACACACACACACACACACACACGACAATATGCACATATTGCATGAAATTTGCACAAGGTGATACAAACCCAATTGTTAGGGAGCTATAGTAGGAGGGGCTGTTGCATTCATGCTCTGTTTATCGTTAGGTGTTATGGTTTAATTCACACAGAAATGAAAAAAAAGTATATGTATTAATCATCATCATCATCATCATCATCATCATCATCATCATAATTTATTATTTATACCCCGCCGATCTGGCTGAGTTTCCCCAGCCACTCTTTAAACGAAGATTTAAAATGGAAAATGGCTAAATGTGTATTGCTAACACTGGGTATCCAACCAGATGGGCGGGGTACAAATAATAAATTATTATTTTTATTTTCCACAAAGTTGTTTTCTAAAGGACTCTGAGCTCTTACAGAGTTAATGATTAACTCACTGATTGTTGTTCTCTGGTACAAGTGAGAGTTGTAACCTGGGATCACGTGAGAGGTATTGGGTTGCCAATCTCCATTTTGAAGGGAGTTGCCTTTGAGTCTTTGTCTCCCAAACTCAATGGAGTGGATGTGCAAATGGAGTCATCTCTCTGAACACTGCAGGGAGAACAAGCAGCGGTAGAGGCCCTTCTTCATGTGCCTCTTCCACAAGAGGTCTGGAGGACGGCAACATGCGAACAGGCTTCCCACTTGTGCAATGCTCTGCCTGAAGAAGCTTGCCTGGCACCTTCATTGCATACGTATCTTTAGGCACCAGATGAAAACCTTCCTCTTCTCCCAGGCAAATTAAACAATCTATGGCCTATGTGGAGGTGTTGCTGTTTTGGTTTGTTATTATGCTATGTATTCTTGTGTTGTTATATTGTAAACTGCCCTGTGATCCTTGGATGAAGGGCAGTATAGGAATTCAATAAATAAATAAAAATGAGGAGAAGGAGGACTCTGATGCAGAAGGGGAAGGCTGGGCAAGGTCAGTCTCAGAAGCTGCAGAGCCAGTGCTGGATCCCCCTCCAGGCCAAGGATTTGGCAATGCCATCCTCTAACTGAGAGGACTCCATTGCAGAAGACCTAGGGAGACTCAAGGCCTCTCTGTTCTGCCACAGTAGAAGATTGCTGGAGAAGGCTTGACCTCTTTCAGCAAAGCATCCTCTTGCTTGTTCCTTGCTAGAGCAACAGCATAGCTCTGCATTTCCACAGCCTGTACCACGTTTTGCCGCAGTGCATGAGAGATTGGGACCATGCCCTTTTTATTTTATGGTGGGGGGAACCTCCCCCCTCCCATACACAGAGAGGAGAGCCCACCACTTTGCTAGGCACCTTCTTACACAGGGGTGGACAAATTCCTTTATCCAACAATTTGTTCCCCTGAAATATTCTGTCCTATTAGGCCCTGGTCAATATTTTATATGTTCTGTAACACAATTCATGGATCTTTTCTACAAGGGAGTTTTATGGGCTGTTGTTCTTACATTACAAATGCAATCAATACAGGACGTACATGCATATCGCTGGGTGAAGGATTTAAACCCATGAAATCAGTACGAAGCTTGGGTACACTTCTACTTTGTTTCCCAGCGTTCCCTACTGTTATGCTTGTGTGTGTTCTAAATCATCAGCATCTAAGGTACTTGGATCTTAGACACTTAGGCCAAAAGGAAAAAGGGGAGAAGAAAAATGTTATATCAGCAGAAGTATTGTGAAGAGCTTACACTGCTTCACTTGTATATTTTCTACAGTTTGATGTGACTTCACCAACAGAAGAACTGGATAATTTAAATTCTGAGAAGATGGGCTGTCATGCAAGGGCCAGGGTAGTGTAGGGATTAGAGTGTGCAACTCTGACCCAAGAGCTCCGGATTCAATTCTCTACTCAGCAGTGAAGGTCACTGGGTGACCACAGGTCCCACACAGTACAAGATTTAAGCATTTAATTCTTAATTTAAGCATTAGTAACTTTAAACTTCTAGTATCCATTAAATCGTTACATGAGTGAAGTATCTCATTTTGTCACAGCCTAGCCTACCTCACAGGGTTGTTGTGAGGATAAAATGTGACTGAGTCACTGCCTTGAAGACACTGGAGGAAAGGCCCTGGGAGAGTATTGAGGGCCCACATTTGGCCCCTGGTGCTGAGATTCCCATCTTCATAATAAGATGTCACTGAGAATGTCATCCTAGCCATTATGCTATCTCATCACCAGCCTTCCTGCCATAGGTATTTATTTTTGTAGGCAAAGGCGCTCATTGTGCTTCCATCAATGCTGTTGGTGGGCCCAGTTAATGGAGTAGCATGACAGCACTTTGCTTAATGGTACAGTATTTAGGGTCACATTTGTCTCCTTTACTCCATCCATTTCCTTTCTTCTGTGGAGTTCAGTATAACATAATATAACAGCGTTGGCTGTTATATTATTTTAGCATCTGTCTTTGAATGAGGCTGTCAGTTACGAGAGCTGTCCAAACCACACTTCTGTTCAGAGCGACTGGAGTTTCTTTGATCCTTCAGAGTGGAGCAATTAGGGTGTTTTAGGCTCTGGACTTAATGTTTAGATGATAATGTGAGTTAGTCCAATTAACTCCCAAATGTAGTAAGCCAGCTTTGCTGCATCTGGGGGTCCTCCTGTGTAGGGCCTGGGACCTTTGCTCCCAAAGTCCTACCCAGATGATACCACTGCATTTACATCAGGTACACCTGCAGGGGGGGAAGCAAAACCCAGTACCCTGGAAGATCCCAACACTTTTTCTCTTCTAAATTATTTTCAGTTCTGATCCTCTCCTGCAAATACAGCTTTCTCTGTGCTGTTATTTCTATCCAAGTTTTGCATTCCCGCCGGGAGTGGATCTCTGCAGCATGCCATAAGAAATAATTTCATGCACTGCTGCAGTCTCTTGAAACTAATTTAACATTCTATTTTTCTGCTGCCCATTTCTCTCTCTCCCGCCCCCCCCGCCCCGGCTTCACTTTGTGTCAGTAACGGTTTACAATCTGCCTCACCCAGTGGCTGCATAGACCATTTTTTCCCAACCGTCAGCACTTTCACTGTTTATATTAGCAACGCCACTAATTAATGAGCTCTAATTTAAACTTGTAATCACTTCCTTTCCCCTATGTGTTTAACTGAGCCCCTCCTCTCTTTCCATTAGTATCCACCAAGGACAAGAGCAAAGTATACTTTTATTAACCCACATTAAGTCATGCTCCAGGGTGCCCTTATGACAAGGCGAAAGACCAAAATGTACCTGAAGCTCACAATACCAATGCCAAGTGGGCTGGGTGGTCCTTAGGTAATTTGCATCATTTAAAATTCCATTAACCTTGAATAAACACAGATACTGAGATAACACTAGTCTGGAAAGAGAAGCCTGAGCACATCCTTAAGGAGTGAACTCATTAAAAGGTGGCAGAAGCCTCATTATTATTACTGGTGCAACTGTGTGTACCAACATGGCAGGAAATGGATCAGTGTGCTGGATCTGTGTGCAGCTGCCCCATGTGGTGAATCTTGGAACTGCAAGTAGCAGCTTTCTTGGTGAAAAACGCCTTCCAGGTGACTTCTTCCACTCAGGCTGCCCATTACATCCTCCTGGACAGGAAGGAACATAGCAGGCTTCCTTTTCCATCTCAAAACTTGTTTGAAGGAGCAAAGTCTTCTTGAGCTTGAGAGTGTCTTGCATTTCTGCCCTTGCTCCTTGGTCTTGAATCTTTAACTCTGGTTTGCCCTTTGATCCTTACTGTTCTTTTGTCCAGACTCCAGACTCATTCTTTGCTTCTGCCTCCTGGCTTCTTCTTTGGTTCTGCTCTGCTAATCTATACTGATCCCTGGCTTGTGTCCTGGCTGTAGACTCATCTTAAACTGTGCAGCCTTGTGTAGAAATGAGGATACATTTAAGTCACTTTGTGTTTAAATTTACCCTTGCCTAATATGCGCGTTCCAAATCAGCCATAGTTCAAAATTCACTTTTTCAAATTTTGCAATGCCATTCTCCAGCCATTTAATGTGTACAAAAATACTAGTTCATGATCCCTCAGGAGCCCAGAATTAATTCTGGAGAGACTCAGTGCTGATATCAAGATCTGTTGCTTCTCCTGACCCACTTCTCCCAAATACATCTGTTATCTGTGGAATAATATGTGTTTTGTAGGGTTTGCTTTGACAAACTTTTCTTTGGTATAATGTTAGTTGATAGGTAGTTATTCATGTTGATACATGCACATGCTAGTGAAAACAAAGATAAATGCATCTTATTAGTTAAAAATGATAAATGTGAAGGACTGAATTTAAATTTGGAATAATAAGAAACCAAGAGAAACTGAAATTGACCGATTTGCCCATTGCTAGCCTTGACATTTGCTCTGTCCACTTATGCCAATGTAGTGATTAGTTAGTTACTAGCCAGGTTAGACAAAACCTCTCACCTGATCTGGCCCAATAGCATGGATGTTGCTGGGGGGGGGGGGGCTGGGGGACAAGTACCTCCCCAAAATGAGGAGCACTCCCCCCACTCTGCCCATTGCTGGTTTCCTGTCATTAACATATACTCTTACGTTTTTCTTTCATAGATTTAACTCTCCCACTTAGAAATATACTGTGCCCCCCTCCCTGCATTTTTTTCTGGCACCATCACAACACAAAAAAGGGACAGGAATGGAAAGAAATAAGTGTGATAATAGAGCAAACACATTCTTGACTATTCCAGAAAGCTTCAAGGATTCTGTGGAGCTACAAAAGCTTAACTGTTAATTCAGATTTTTTTAAATATAAAAAACACCTTAAATTTCACTGGATGCTTGCCTGTGTTCCCTGAAGCCAGAACAGACTATATTGCTGTCATTTCCTAGCATTCAAGTGATTAAACATAGTGACAGAGCATTTTCACATTCTAATTAGTGTAGCACAGAATCCAGGAGGCAGCTTACGGATAGTGTCCATCACAAGAAACGTTCAACTGTTCTATGGATGCTAATCCACAGAAGTGAGAAGGAAGAAATTGTATTGAATATGACTTCCCCATTCATAACTTTCTTGGCCTTGACTGGTTTTGAACTTGAGGTGTGTTACTCTGCTGCCTGCTGCTCCTTGATTGTGGAACCTGGGTTCCACAGAGCTGTTAGTAACTCAGCCTTACTGCAGCAAGTTTTGCACTAAGAACTCTCTGTGGTGCTGCAACAAGCAACCAACCTGCCTTGCTCCTTGGACTCCTTGATAGGACCAGAACAGGACATCATGGGTATTTGTACAATCCAATTGTCATCTCATGCAGCTGGCAGAAGCAGCTCACCAGGTGGCATGGAGCTGCTAGGCTACTTTCCTGGCAGCTGGGTCACTACACAGGTTGGTGCAGTAGAAATGCACTAGTGGAGACCATTTGACAGTCCTGCTTGTGCATTTGTACCACACCTGCTTGTGCATTTGTACCACAACCTTCCCTCCACCTTGACCTTCCTTTGATTGGCTCTTGGTAAGCAATAGCAACCTACCTGTCTGAAAGCTAGAGGAGTAGCTCCAACTCAGCCAATGAGCTGGAGGCAGGGGAGCGACTGATCATGGAATCAGCCCTAAAGCCACCTCATAAGTACTCTGAAAATATCATCATCATCACCATCATAAAAATGTTACTGGATTTGTGCAGTGAGGTCTGTTTCCTAAAGATCTGCACAGAGACAAGATAAGTAGAATGGATCCACCAGAGGACACATGCAAAAGTGATATGAGCAAGGTTTCATATGTGCTGTGCATTCCACACAGTTTTCATTTCATTTCCACTTAATTTCCGAATAAATTTCCTTTTTAAAAAATAAAATAAAAAATTGCACAATGCCTTTCTACATTGCAGCCCTCAAGGCAGCTTGCAACCCATAGAAATGACTAGTGTGCATCAAAAGTCCTGATGCCAGCCTATATAAGAATTCAAAGTATAACAAGAGAAACCAAGCTTGTCAAAATGCAAGACTCCATTTCACAAATAGCGCTGTGAGATAAATGTCAGTGAACAATGAAACAACATCTCCCCCATCAAATGCAACTAATTAAACAATTATGAATAACAAAGCCAATGGCGGCAAAAATACAACACAGAAATTGCCAGAGGCTAACTGTAAAGAACTGAGCAGCTATGTCCAATCTCTCATTTCCTGGGGAAGGGCCATAGCTCAGTGATACAGCATCTGATTTGCATGCAGAAGGTCCCAGGTTTAATCTTTAGTTAGGGCTGAGAGTGTCTCCTACCTGAAACCCTGGAACCATTGCTAGCCAGTGTAGATAAGACTGAGCCAAAATGACCAGTGTTCTGAGTCAGCATAAGGCAGCCTCCAATGTTACTGTCCTGTGAGCTTCATCAAACAAATGTGGGGTGACCATGATTGCACAAACCACTTCTGAGAATGCAGTAATGTCCTCTCCATAGATCCTGGCATTGGATTATTTCTGAAGTCTTTAAAGAGCAGCTGAACAAGGTAGTGGTTAAGTGTATTCATTAGGACTAGGAAGGACAAATGTGCTTCAGTTTAATTGGACTACATGTTGAATGAGACGAAAGAATTATATGAACGTAATGGGCTGTATAGTGACTAAGGATTTACTCATTTTATTGGTATATTATTCATTACCATGAGACACATCACATGGGAACAAAAGTACACACTCATTTTTACAATGTGTTTTATTTTCTCTTTTCACTGCTTTGTCTTATTTAATGCCACCTGATGGTACATTTGCAGGCCTATATTTCAAATTAAAAATGAAGTTGGCTGCCAGTTCCTAATAGGCTTTGGGGTCTTTTGAGGATTTTTTAAATGTAGAATTATCTGTGCCTCCTTATAGATTTATTGGGTGTATCACAATTGGGAAGAGCACCTGAAAAGCTATGTTTTTAAGTCTTAGCATTTGGTGGCTCACCTCTGTGTAGTTTACTGGTTAATAATAATAATAATAACCACAGTTTTAAAATTTGTATACCGTCCTATACCCATAGATCTCAGGGCAGTTCACAACATAAAATTACAATATAAAAACCATAAATAATAATACCTTATTTACTCGAATCTCATGCACCATAAAATCTAATGCGCACCTAAATTTTCAAAACCTTGAAACCCAAAAAGTATATGCTGGCAAATGTAAATGTGCCGTTGAATCTAATGTGCACCCTAATTCTCACAATGTACTGTACTTTTCCATGTATAAGACAAGGGTTTTTTTTACTTTAAAATGATGTTTTAAAATGGGGGTGTCTTATACATGGATAGTGCATTGAGGGGACGAGCAGGAGCTTGTCAGCAGTGATTTGGTGGTTGATTGTTGGCTACTGCAAGTGCTGCTGTGGATGGGCTGGTGCTGCGGCATATGGGCATGTGATTGCAGGCTGCTGTTGATGAGCAGGCACACACTTGTTGGATTTGGTGACGTGAACGACTGTAAGCGTTTTCATTTGGGATCTCCCCCCCCCAAAAAAAAGCTCAACAAATTTGGGCCATCTCCCTCCATTTTCTTAAATCTGAGTCCCCCAAAATAGGGGTCGTCTTATACGGGGGGGGGCATGTCATACATGGGAAAATACGGTAATTTGACAAAAAAAGTGTGCATTAGACTTGAGTAAAAATGGTAAATAAAATGAATAATAAAAACAAAGACAATCCAATAACCTCGCCTTCCACACCACAAAGGACTGATTGAAGAGGAACGTTTTCACCTGGTGCCTAAAGGTGTATAATGAAGGCGTTAGCCGAACCTCCCTGGGGAGAGCCTTGCACAAATGGGGGGCCACTGCATAAATGGCTTGCTCTCATGTTCTCACCCCCCAGACCTCTCATGGAGGAGGCACACAAAGAAGGGCCTCAGGGGATATTGCAATCCAGTTCTCCAATGTGTACAAAACTGGGTCTATTATGGGAAATATACATAAAAATGCATTCAAAAACGTTTTCTTCCTTCTCCTCCTTCTCCTCTTTAGCTTCTCACACCCATCTTTGTCTATACACCTCTTCATGTTTTCTCCATCAGTCTCTGTTGGTTGCTTCCTGCATCCATATAAGCCCTGCCATTCATTTCAGATTATCTATCCATCACATAGGTTGTTGTCCTCACGGTCTTTTCAAATTGTAGGGTCTCTAACACTACTTTATTCCATTGGCCTGAATTGCCTCATGCCACATGCTCTGCTTATGTCTATTTTAACTCTGCAGTCTTTCCTGCTACACCCATGACCTTCAATCTTTATTGTATCCAGTTATTAGTTTTTCTATCTTTTAATAATGTTCATAACATTGTATGTTCTGTGGCGAACTCTGAGCGGTGTGAGATTCCAGGGGTTCCAAGCATTTGTGCAGAATTCGTGTTTCATTTGAAATGAGGGACAGAGGAGGCTGTGGTGTCTTTCTGATATATGGTTTATTTTCACACATATACAACCTGAGGCTATGATGGAGGGGTTCCCAGCATTAACAACTCAAAGGGGTCTTGCTTCTCCCATATATGCAGCCTTGAATTCAAAACCAAGCCTAGCTAGCTTCTAGCTCACACATCTCCGCTCTGTTGTAGCAGCAAGATGAGGGGAGGGGGCTTTTTTGTCTGCAACAGATCCACTTCCTTTGTTAACTCAATGACCTTTCCAGAAGCTAGCCTGGCTATTCCAGGAATTTGAATCATTCCTTCGATTTTAATGTTTGCTGGATCCAGGAATTAGAAGCCTATCGCCCCCACTCCCACCCCATACAACTCAAAACAATAGCTTATATTATTCTCAAGGTTATTCCAAACAGTAAAATTACAGCAAACATTAAACAAACAAACACAAGATTTCGACTGCACTGAACAATGTTGAAGAGAGAATTTATTTTTTTAACTGTGGCTTTGAATTTTTAAGCCACTTTTATTTAAATCTTGTGCCTTGGTACAAAGCATTAATTCTATGTACAATCCTCCCAGTGCAGCCTTCTCAGTGGATTAAAGTTCTTTCCAATGCATCTTTGCTTGAAAGATTAGCAGGTGAATACATTATTTTATAAACCCATATTCAAGAACCAAGAAGCGAAAGGATCCAGTAGGGATTTGGGGCTATTGTAAGGTTGTTAATAACTTAGGCTGTTCTCTACCCCCACCCCGCCACAAACAACACTTATCATTAAAATATATATTTACTAGAAAATAGCCAAGAGCTTTGTAACTGGAGAGTTCCTTATTTCCTTTATCTTTCAAATCTTGCTTGCAAGGATTAATGAGCCAAAGATTGGAGCTTTATGTTGCAAGCACTGGAAGCATCTCATAGTCTTTGTAGCAAACTTTTATATTGATTTAGCAGAAATTGTGTTTCATTAGCAAGATCATTCATCAGCTACAAGAGCTATTGCCATTGTAGAGCTTTAGAACAACCGATTGTCGATCTTCTCTTGGATCAAGGCAAGAAGAGTCAAGTTGATTGTACCAAAATAAACCAGTTAAACCTGCATCCTGGGATGCCATTTAATAAATCATTGCAGGTACGGAGCAGGGAAATAGATTCAGGAAGCTGCAATGTAGAGGAAGTCATGTAGTGTTATAGGCTTACAACCTAAGATAAGGGAACTAGCACTATGGTTCATTGGACAGTGTATTAGGGGCCATACAGAGTGTTTCCTATGTAGAGAGTCACAGGTTCACTCCCCAGCATACCCAGGTAGGGCAGGTAGGGACCGCTGTATGAAATCCTGGAGCATCACTGACAGTGGAGGCAGTACTGAGCTTGATGGAACACTAGCCTGAGATGACTGTCTGTATTCTCCTTTAAACCAGCCCATTCTTCAGGATGGCGAGGGATGGAATCTTTCTTTCTTTTTAGAGCAAGGACCTGAGCTCAATGGCAGAGCACTTGCCTTGCACACAAAAGGCCCCAGGTTCAAATCTAGTCATCTCCTGGTGGGGTTGAGAGAGACTCCTGCCTGAAACCCTGAAATGCTGCTGCCCAGCAATGCAGACAATGCTGAGATGCATGGACCAGTGGACCTTCTCCTCTGTCAGATGCCTTCTCACTGTCACAGAACATCACTTACTAATGTTGGAGCTCTGACATTACTGAGGTGTAGCAGTCCCTCCACCCTCTCTAACAGAGAGAGGTGGGGAGAAAACAATACCAACCTGGAGCTTGAATAATTCATTTCCCACCCATTGTTGCCAATATGGGGGAAAAGAAGTAGTGCTGGTCGTGAAACCCACAGATAGGACAGAAGAAATGCAAGAGGTCTGGTCTTTCATTGTTCATGCCCTGCCAGTTCAAGGCCACTGTATGTAATGATTTGACTATCTCCTCTCCCCTACCCCAGGATTTCAGCCTTAAGCCAACCCATGAGGCAGATGGAGGTAGCTGCCATGGGTGCCCTGCCCATCAGCGATGATGACGAACGAGGAGAAGCGGTTGTGGCAGTGGCTTCCAGTGGGATCTTGCAAGAGCCCCATGAAATCTCATGAGAGCTCAGTGAGATCTCACCAGAAGCTGCCAACACTTCTTGCCTCTCCAGTACTGCCACAGGCACACTCCTGTCGTCCAGCTGACATCAGAGAAGGGAGGAGAAACAGCTTGGGCAGCAGCTTCTGGATTCCATCAAGATCTCATGGGGTTATCATGAGATCTTGATGGAAAATGCAAGCCGCAACTGTGGTAGTCATGGGCAACACCTCCCGCTTTGCCTCAGAGGGCAAAATAGGATGGGGCGCCCCTGCCTTAAGGTCATCCTCAGTTTTTTAAATTCAGGCATCACTTCCTACTCTCTATGGAATACTTTATGGTGGCAGCTTTTGAAGCATATGGATGGGCCTCCTCTTACAGTTAGTTGGACAACCTCGGTCCAGTATACCTGAAGGAGCGTCTCACCTCCATTGTTCTGCCCAGACACTGAGGTCCTGCGCCGAGGGCCTTCTGGTGGTTCCCTCGCTACGCAAAGCCAAGTTACAGGGAACCAGGCAGAGGGCCTTCTCGGTAGTGGCACCCGCCCTGTGGAGCGCCCTCCCACCAGATGTCAAAGAGAAAAATAACTTTTAAAAGATATCTGAAGGCAGCCCTGTTTAGGGAAGCTTTTAATGTTTAATAGGTTATTGTATTTTAGTGTTTTGTTGGAAGCCGCCCAGAGTGGCTAGGGAAACCCAGCCAGATGGGCGGGGTATAAATAATAAATTATTGTTATATTATTATTATAGTTGTGCAGAACAGGCAGCCCAATTATGATCCTGTTCCCAAGAAATGCTTTCATCTTTCTTTTTTTCAAAAAACCCCACATACTATCTAAAACTGGACCTGCAAAGTCCATGACCCCTGCTCAAAGATGAGCATGATCCCCACAACATGTATGGCTGTTTGGCAAACGCTTGATAAACCATCCATGTCTGCCTGCCTGGTGACTACAAATATGAGGCTGCCTGGCATTGGTAGGAAGCTGCTTTATATTGAATCAGACCATTGGTCCATCTAGTTTACTATTTTCTGCACTGACTGGCTGCAGCTCTTTTGGGTTTCAGATGGCAGACAACCCCGGCCCTACCTGGAGATGCTGGGAATTGAACCCAGGAACCATTTGTGTGCAAGGCAGATGTTCTACCACTGAGCTAGTTCTCAGTTGGCTTCTATACATTTGTCTTGAATTTTTGTCTTGAACATTAAAAAAACTACTCTGGATCAACAGAACATCTAAATTGCCATCCTGTTTCCTGCAATGACCATCCATCCTTTGGGGAGGCCACAGTCAGAGCAGATTGCCTGCTCTGACTTACAAATGTTCCATGTAACCATCATGGCTAACACACCTTGATAGATCTACCCTCCATTAATTTATCTCAGGGCTGGCCCAAGGTGAAGGATAAGATTGTGCCTTCTCTCCTTTCCATGCACAGAGAAGCCAATGGACCTGGTATAACAACAACAATTTATTATTTGTACCCTGCCCATCTGGCTGGGTTTCCCCAGCCACTCTGGGTGGCTTCCAACAAAGATTAAAAATACATTAAAATGTCACACATTAAAGGCTTCCCTAAACAGGGCTGCCTTCAGATGTCTTCTAAATGTCAGGTAGTTTTGTTTCTCTCTTTGACATCTAATGGGAGGGTGTTCCACAGGGCAGGCGCCACTACTGAGAAGGCCCTCTGCCTGGTTCCCTGTAGCTTTGATTCTCACAGTGAGGGAACTACCAGAAGGCCCTTGGCGCTGGACCTCAGTGTCTGGGCAAAACGATGGGGGTGGAGATGCTCCTTCAGGTATACTGGGCCGAGGCCGTTTAGGGCTTTAAAGGTCAGCACCAACACTTTAAAGATAGTTGAACTTTGCTTCAACATTGGTGGCAGGATAACATACTCCACTGCAACAAGGTGCAGGATGATTGTTTAGAGTGGCTGGACAGTCTGTGTTCCAGGCAGAGCTCTGTCCCCCAACAAAGGGAATGTCTTTGGAGGAATAGCCGGGGGACCACTGCTGTGCTGCTGTCCGCAGCATCTGCCACTTGAGGTGGACATGTCACTGTGCCTAATAATAGGGTCAGCCCTGCTTTATCTAATACCCCTTTAAGGTTATCTATAAGGCCATCACCACATTCTGAGGTGAATTCCAGTGATATAAGAAGCCCACTCTACAGAAACTGAGAGCAAGGCTTCCAGTGTGACTGCCCTGTTCTCTGGAACAGCATTCTTATCAAGATGCAGTAGATCATGGGTAGGCAAACTAAAGGGATGTGGGTGGCACTGTGGTCTAAACTACTGAGCCTCTTGGGCTTGCCGATCGGAAGGTCGGTGGTTCGAATCCCTGCAATGGGGTGAGCTCCTGTTTTTCGGTCCCAGCTCCTGCCAACCTAGCAGTTCGAAAGTACATCAGAGTGCAAGTAGGTAAATAGGTACCACTCTGGCAGGAAGGTAAATGGTGTTTCTGTGTGCTGTTCTGGTTTCACCAGAAGCGGCTTAGTCATGATGGCCACATGACCCGGGAAAACTGTCTGCGGACAAACGTCGGCTGCCTCAGCCAGTAAAGTGAGACGAGTGCCACAACCCCAGAGTCATTCGCGACTGGACTTAACTGTCAGGGGCCCTTTACCTTTTTAGGCAAACTAAGGCCCAGGGGCTGGATCCAGCCCAATCACCTTCTAAATCCGGCCCGCAGACAGTCCGGGAATCAGCGTGTTTTTACATGAGTAGAATGTGTGCTTTTATTTAAAATGCATCTCTGGGTTATTTGTGGGGCATAGGAATTTGTTTATCCCACCCCCCAAAAAAATATAGTTCGGCCCCCCACAATGTCTGAGGGACAGTGGACCAGCCCCCTGCTGAAAATTTTTGCTGACCCCTGCAATAGGTGCTCACCACCTGCACCTTCTGGAAACAACTGAAGGCACTTTTATTCTTCTCTAGCTAGATGAATAGATCTCTGCCATGGGTATCTACTTTGTATTGTTTTTAAAAATGCATTTGCTATTATTTTCTCTTTATTAGTTGCTTCTTAGCTGCTTTTTATTGTATTGTGCACATCACCTTGAGAAATGACATAATACTAATAATAAATCAACTCTTTCATCTATTTTAAATTTGTTGCTAAACAAATTTAAATGGGATGGCTTCCAATTCTCATATTCTGAAAGAGAAATGAAAGCTCCTCTCTCTCTCTCTCTCTCTCTCTCTCTCTCTCTCTCTCTCTCTCTCTCTCCTGCATAATTTTATAATTTTATAATCATGACCTAACCCAGCACTTGTTATGCATTTTGTTTTAGAAACAACAACTAAAATGCCTCACAAACACTTCGGCCTTTGCTTGTAGGGCAGACGCTCCAAGCTTTTGGTCATTTTCAGATAAATAGGGACCGCTTTCTAGCGGGAAGGTAAACGGCGTTTCCGTGTGTGGCTCTGGCTCGCCAGAGCAGCGATGTCACGCTGGCCACGTGACCCGGAAGTGTCTGCGGACAGCGCTGGCCCCTGGCCTCTTGAGTGAGATGGGCGCACAACCCCAGAGTCTGTCAAGACTGGCCCGTACGGGCAGGGGTACCTTTACCTTTACTTAATTTGGTAGCACACTTAATGCTGCCTTAACGTTCTATAGAGAGCAAAGCCCCTTTCTCATCACTTGTCATCCCCATCTGACAATAGCATATTATGTTTTCAACATATATGTCTGTAAGCAAACAATGAGTGACATAAATGATGGTGTCTTTCTGACATCAGCTGTTTGACTTATCAAACGGAGAAGAACAAGGAATATGTTTCCAACGTGGCCAAAATATTCAGCATTAAACGGTTCAAATCCTAATGAGAAATTTTCAACAAAGTCAAAGCTGTCAGATTTGACAGTTCTAAATTCCAGTTTCCTGTCTGGAAACCTAGGGCGTTTGACTTTTCATCTCCTTGCAGCTGGAGGCCAGTAGTAAATCCACTACCATCCTAAGCAGAGATCTCTGATTGTCCTGTTAAAATTTAAGGCTAGTGTGGTGCCTGAACCTCTCTCCAATTTCTTCCCTATGATTTATCCATTTTTCTATCTCTTTCCTGGTACAGAATTTCAGCAGGTGATGCCTAAGAATGGGGGAGACATTAGATCCAGATTGCATTTAAATACAAACTTACCTAATTTGTACTTCCTAAAACAATGCATAGATAGAAACAGGGTCATTCTTAGAAATGTGCATTTCTCTGAATTTTGCAGCACAGTTCCCCAGCTAAGTAATGTGCAAAATAAGTGTGTAAATGCATCTGCTTGTGAGAACAACATACAAGAATACATGAAAACTGTTTTGCAAAAATACGGTCATTAGGCAAAATGTGTGTATTAGCAGAAATGCACACTAAAATACCGATGAATTTCCTTGAGGATTTTTTTAAAATCACAATTTGTCGCAGAAGCATGACAACCCAGGAAGGCTGCAGAATACAGACCACTGGAATGATTATTTGTAGAATGAAAGAGATGCTGTTGGAAAATCAAAACACAAATATTAAAACAGAAAATTAAAAATCCAACTGCTTAAGCCCTTATATTCCAGCTCAATCACTGAGATCATTCAGGGGAGTTCTGTTAGTTTTTCCTCATATTATAGAGCCTGAGTGCCTCCACTAGGAGTTAGGCATTTATTTTCACTGGTCCCACACTATGGGCAACTCTTCCAAAAGAGATTCAGCAGGCATCCTTGTGTTTGCCTTTTTAAGACCCCTTTCTATGCCAACATGCCTTTGCAGCTCTTTTTTAAATTCTTCTTGTTTATTAGCCAGCCACTTTAATGATTAACTGCCTTGTTTGTAATGGTGCTTTATGTTTCATAACTG
Source organism: Podarcis raffonei (assembly GCF_027172205.1). Taxonomy (NCBI): domain Eukaryota; kingdom Metazoa; phylum Chordata; class Lepidosauria; order Squamata; family Lacertidae; genus Podarcis; species Podarcis raffonei. The sequence goes on along the minus strand of NC_070621.1, from coordinate 39,939,479 downwards.
TCCACCACCCTGATACAGAAAAAGACCCATAAATAAATAAATCATGTTCCCCATCCAAAAGTGCACCATTGCACTTCCAAGATGCCATGGGCTTAAGCATGTAGCATTTGCTTATTCAGTCACCATTCCCCTCCCTCCCTGAGATCCCGTTATAATATTCCCAAAACTACTGACTGACCAGGACACTCATCTGAATGAGCAAATATACCTTCTGTTCCCTACCAGACAACCAAGGATATTTGTAGCATTCCAAATCTTCCCCTACCCCACAACTCCATACAAAAGGAACATGGATAGCACATATGATTAGAAGATTTTCAGCAGGATGCTTCTCAAACAATAATTGCATTGGATCAGCAAATTGATCAAAAAGGCAAATGTTCTCTAGAGCAATCACATTAGATGCCACCAGCCCTTCCTTTTTTGCCTATATTATTTGACAGTTGTTGGACCCAGAATGTCCAGCGGGGATAACAGAACAAAAGCAACAAGGTCAGCAAAAAATGCAATTAAGCAAGAGACAATAATTGCTATTCTTTGCTATTATCAACTGACAATTATGTGAACAGTCCACTGGATGACAGTGTTTCTCAGAAGATATACAACTTCCAGGGCAATTTTCATGTTATACCTCAGACGCTTTTTAGAGTAACGGTTGGGAAGAGGAACTAGCGTAGGGTATTGCTGTTTATCTGCTGTCTGGATTATGCTCAGAATTGGAGATGGACTGTTCCCATTGGGACATGTTGTATAGGAAATCCAGCCCACAACCAGCAGGATTGCATGAATTATCTTGTAAGGTGTGCATATGAGATAAAGAAACATGCCATCAAATATTATATAGGTGGCTAGAGAGAGGAGGGTTTGCTAGAGCAAGGAAGAGAGGTAAGGCCAAACAATTCTGTTTTCGTAGTCCAAATGGATGTATATGAAAGGTCAGAAGCAAACAGAGGGAGTCTTCCATCAGCAATGAAGTGAGAGGAATGTCAGGAAAGGGAAGTAATGAAAAAATGAAAGAACCGACAGACTCGCTGGGTCAGCCCAATGATCCATCCCACCTGATATTCAGACTTTGTCAGTGGCTAGTCAAGTGTGTGAGAGAAAGATCTTTCCCCCTGCACTCTCTTTTTAAAGGCACTGCTTGCCTAGGGAAGAAAATTGTTAGGGGAAGTTGGTCATCAGAAAAAATAAAATAAAATGATAGCTTTGAAAATAAACAGTTCTCCCTTTTTTTGCTCTTTTTGATCATAGCAGCAGGAAGAAGTATAAAAGCTTTTGGAAACACTGAGAGGTTGGGCTATCACAAATAATTCAATCAACCTGATTCTTTCTTTCTTTCTTTCTTTCTTTCTTTCTTTCTTTCTTTCTTTCTTTTGCAACATGCAGCATGGAGGAGGATGGGGGAGAAATTTGATTATGTTTGCATATAAAGGGAAGCCTACCTAATTCACACTTCCTGGAACAATGCCTGATCCTGGAAACAGCCATCCTTGGAAATTTTCATGTCTCCAAATCCTGCACTGCAGTTCTCCAGTCAAGCAAAGTGTACAAAAATAAGTATGCTAAGCTAAAATGGATCCCTGACCCACCCAGTTCAAGTCCAATTGCTAGATAGCTTTCATCCAACCCATGGCCTCTTGCAGCACAGACAAGGAAAATCTGCCTGCATGTTTGCTCCTTCGGCATTGCAGCTTTGGATTGATGAGTTAGCAAGTCAAAGTGGAGATCCTGTCCCTATCAATTCTACCCCCAACAGCCTTGTTAGGACAGTTCTGAAGAAGCCTCCCTCTGCCATAAAATATACCTCAAGATGCTCTCCAAATGTTTGTTTTGTATTATAGTTTCCTGAAACCAGCACTTCTCTTGAACATTCTCTCAGCTTGAATGCAAGCCATGGCTTCAAAGGGGAAATGTTCCTTTGCATCCCAAGCTTGAGCTGCAACTGCAAGTGATGCAAAGATCCTTTGCGTCCCTGACTTGAATTTCAATAAACCTAGTGATGGTTGGTGACCATTGTGATTGGTAAGGAAGAAGGCAGGGAGCCCAACAGTGGGTGGAACCAGAACCAGTGACAGGCAGGACCAATTAATCCTAATTTTGTCTTCATCTTCCTGCCTGCAGAATTCTACAAGGCCAGGACTTGCACTAAGGAGGAGGAGGCTTGACAGCTAGGGCCACCCCCTAGAATTGGTTGTGTGTCAGAAAGCAGACAAGTGGAAGCTGGCTGAGGGTGTGCTGAAATTAGTGCGGCAGTGTGCTACTTGCCCTAATGGAGCAGCCTTCACTGGATAAACAGCAAAACTATGGTTAATTAGAGCTTTTGTGATTGAATCAGACCTCACCCAAACAGAAGAGTGAAAGAATTCCATGAATGAGTAAACACATGTACTTAATAAGCTGAGATAGAAACAACTGAATTGAGCCTGGGTCTCTGTGTGTGCCTGTGAAGTATATATCGGAGATTTGCTTTGACAAGTTTGAAATTAAACATTCTTGCCAATTTAAGTCATGGCAGTGTCTGAGAGGCGGCAAAAGATTAATTTTTCATCAGCGTAACAAAAACCAAAACATTTCAGCGGAGGCTTGCTTGCTTTTCAAAAGCAGAAATGACTAGAGATTAATTGTAAAAGATAAAAAAGGATTTATTCTACTGAAATACCTTTACAGGGGAAACTACTTTTTCTTTTTCTTTTGTGCAATGACTATGTAAGTACCTAAAATGTGACCTGGTCCAAATGCCTATTGTGCCCATCTGAACTCTGATGTGCTTATAGAATCCTGAGACATTCAAGACTTCATATTCAGTTCAGGGGGAGCCGAGAACCACCTTGCACACACCAATATTCTAGTGGGTGCAGAAAGTCTAGTCATACTATGGGTGAATGGATTCCAATGTCCAATGGGCCATTGAGTCCAGCATTGTGTTCTCAGTGTCCAACCAGATACCCACGGGAAGCTCAAAAGCAGGACTTGAGCACTGTACTCTGCCCTCCTGCAGTTCCCAGGCATACTACCTCTAATGGTGGAGCCAGAGCATAGCCATCATAGCTGCGTTGTGTAAGGGAGGGAAGGTGCGGCCATCACCTGCCCCTCCATGCTGAAGGCTATTCCATTAAAGGAATCCAGGAGTGTGGATCTCGTTCAAAGCCCGGGGAGGCGCTAGGGCCATGCCACAACCCCATCCGGAACCCAGGGGATGCTCAAGTCGATCTGCATCAGCGGAGCTCCCCCTATTGGTGGTTTACCCATACAGACTTCCTGCAAGGCAGGCAGGAGTCAGATATAGTCTGTTGGCAATGCCTAAGCCAATACCGCTCACATTCTGTAACCTATAAAGTTGTGGCCTAAATTTGCCCATTAACATTAACCTAAAATTCTGTGTCCTTGTTCTGCTGGGAGTGGCTTAGGGGCCTTGACACGCAAACTGATATTTCAAGGCATACTGCCTCTGATGGTGGAGCCAGGGTATAGCCATCATAGCTAGACATTGATAGCCTTCTCTTCCATGAATTTATCCAATCCTCTGCTAAAGTCATTCAAGTTGGTGGCCATCATTGCCTCCTTTGGGAACAAGTTCTGTAGTTGTGCTGCATGAAGACGCCCTTTCTTTTATCTCTGCTGTACCTTCCAACATTCAGAAATCCCTACAGTTTCTCTGTGTTATTGTTCTGGCATTGTGATATTTCTTGGGCTTAGACCTCTAGCAGGAACAGCAGATTTTGGGATGTTGACATAGGATACTTGTGCATCTGCAGGAAGAAATAAATGAGCAAACACAATTAAAATTAATCTCTAGATAAGCCTGCACCAACCTTGTTCCCTCCAGGTGTTTTGGACTACAACTCCCATCAGCTTCAGCCATATGCTTATACAAATCCAATCTGAACCTGATCACTATGTCAGCTCTAACTTTTGTTTTCCCCCTCCCACTTTCCACTCCAGATGGCATGAGGACTGAGACTGCAGGTGAAGCAGTGGCTGTACCACCCTTTAATGCCTTCTGCTGCCCAGTTGGGGTTTGGAATTCTCTGTAACTCCTTATATTTCCATTTAGATATTTGCTGTCAAAAATTGCCTGAGTTATTTATAAAAGCGGGGGGACGGGACCCATAATCCATTCCTAGTGGACACTATAATAAAATTACAGAATGTCGCAATTATCTATAAATGTGCCTCACACACCCATTTTTATATACATTTAGCTTCTGATGAGCTTGATAATTCCTGACATTTGTTCCCCCAGATCTGCTGCTTTTATTTAAATACTCTCTAATCAGCTAAATAAAGACGTATATGATAAAGCGAAGGAAAAAATAATAATAGCAAAAGCACAGACAATGCCTTGCAGCAGTTCTCTGGCATTTTGAAAGAGACGGAGGGGGGTTGAATTCTAAAGTATCTCCATATTCATGATGACTTGGAGCAAAAATCAGAATGCGGAGTTTTATCTTTAGACTTGCTATAGGTTTGCTGTTATCTTTGAATGTTGATTGTAAGGGGGGGAGGGGAAACAGTGGTGGCTTGTGCCCATTGGGGCTGGTAGGGTGGAAGGCAAGGGGTCTAACCACAGCCAATGACAAGCAGAGCCAATGAATACTAGTTTTCTTTTTGCCTACAAGGGCAATATAAAGACTATGGAGGTGGGAGCTGACTGCCAGGACCATCTGTTGGGCTGTCTATAAGAAGGAAGGAAGACAGGATGTGGCTGGCTGAAGGTAGAATGAGGTTGGTGGGCTAGTGCCCTGTTCACCCTTATAGACCAGCTTCCACTGCTGGAGGATGGAAGGGAAGGGCAACAAATTTGGCCCTAACAACCACCCACAGTATTATGTGAAGGACAATGGGTAGTAACATGGGACATGAGTTTGCAGGAAGTAGACATTGAGAAGCTGATATTAAAGAGGTTAAATGGAAGAATGGGCATGGGGGAATATGAATATGACATATCTTTCCGGAGGCTAATTCTTACCAGCATTGGGGTCCCAATCCTCAATGGCAGCAGATAATGATCACAGCATGGAGAGATGCTGTCTGTGAGATCCTCTGGTCTTGCCTCTGACCACCATTAGCCCACATGCTTATTTAGGGGGTTATAGACTTTCTGATTCCTCCATCCATCCTCAAATTTTCTATTTAACCCCAAGACTGAGAAGATCACTTATGTAAGTTCACTTTGGAGAACAAAACTCTGTTTTAAAATTGTGTTCCAATTGTACTTACCAGCAAATCAAAGCATGTTTGCTCTCTAGAATAAATTGGCATACAAATTGGTGTTCAGTGTGTACAGAAATGCATAAACTGGGGTAAAGTGTGCCTAACAATGCATTTGTTTGTGAAATTAACATACAACGTTGCATTATATTAGGGGCTTTGCAAAAGCGAGCATAGCAGAGAAATTAGCACTAAAATACTGGTGAAAAACTTTAAATATGTTTTTGCAAACTGCTGTGGAAATATGGAGAATGAAGTGTATTTCAGATTAGGAGGTGGGGAGATCAGATTTGTCCATTCCTAACTACAGCTCCTATAATCTCTGACCATTGATCATGCTTGATGCACATGATGGAGTTGGAGCCCAACAATATATGAAAGGCTACAGGTTCCCCACCCCTGCCTGACAGCATCTGTGCAGATGCTCTATGTTATGCTTAATAAAGCTGTGGTCCCACTGAATCCAACCCAACAGTATTTCACCTCTTATTTCTAGGTGTGTGCATAATTTCTAATCCTCCCTTCCTGCACCCCCACCCACCCTGCAAAACTATTGCATGCTGCAGAAGAGCTTGGATATATGGTGTCATGTGTTTTCTACAGTCTTCCGATGAAAGCTAATTCATTGCAGTTTGATGCTGCACTGCTCTGACCTTTGCAGTATTTTATATGTTGAGCAGCTGGCCGCTTTTCGCTTTCCCAGAGGCTAGCAAGGCTGTAAACAGGAAGGAAAGTGGAATAGCAGCCAATCTAATTACAGAATATTGAAAAGGTCAAAGGAGTGCAGTGTGTGCCACTCTGATTTACAGAATGCACGAGTGGTCCAAAGCCCCAGTGATAAAAAGGAATTGTTATCAGGAATAATAACATACTTACCTGGTGGGAACCATAGTAACTCCACGCATTCGGTGAGGTTTCTGAATAGACCTTTTTGGATTTTGAACAATAGATGTACAAAAACCTCACGCATCTAAAAGAGTGTCACCTGCATTATACAGCAAAGCAATATCACAGTGCCTAGCTGTATGGTTGCCAAACAATTTTGGCAGTGGTTGGGGAATTGGATTGGTTCTGCTTTGGGCCAGACTACCATGAGTGGAAGAAAATCTTCCTCATACTTTTTTTTAAGCCCTAGATTAGTTGCAGGGAACCTGTGGCCCTCTAGATGTTGTTGTACCATGGCTCCCATCAGCCCCAGGAATGAGGGATTATGGGATTTGCAGTCCATAAGATTGTGAAGAGTAACATATTTTCTATTCTCGCGTTAGATGAATAGTTTTGTATAAGGCTTGACCCACCAGGATTACTAAAAAAACCACATGACTCTGCTTATGGAACCACAGATTGGATCCATCACTGGTTCCATCTCCAGACCCAGTTTGGCTGTGCCCAAATGTCCTGACCAGATGCCAGCATTTATTCTGCAAGAGCTGGCTAGATGGACATAAATATAATAGTTCAGACAATCACCCTATATGGGGAATTAATGTTGATCAGGTTTTCAATCTGTTTACCACTTTTTCACAAATAATATTTAGTGTTTTGGCATTTGGCTTCTTTGATATTAAAGGTATTTCACTAGAATTTTATTTCTCTGGGATGTCTTTCTATGATTTTCCCCATGTGATAGACTGCATGGTTGTTAAGGATAGTTCTAAGAGTATTTCACGAGCCTCTGTAAGATCTGGTGCCCTCTGGGTTTTGAAAAAGAAAACCCAAACGTCTTTACTGTTTAATATTTCCACATGGAACTTGCTCGCACAGCTGATGCTTTGTTTAAAGACAAAGCCTGAGGCACTTTGAAGCACCATGCAGGGTTCTTTGCCAGTGCTGCACAGTGCTTTGAAGTCCCAGCTTCCAGACTTCAAAGCTCCCAGTCAGCTGATGTCATTGTGATCTCAGGTGACTGACATGTGCGTAGCTATACCCACCCGTCAAATGTGGCCCATAGATCTAGAATTTGATAAGAATGTGGCCAGTGGAGTCAGTCTTCCCTGCCCTATAACAAAATTATTGCAGAGGATGCAAAAGTTATTGGGCAATTCCTTCTCACCCCTGGATAAATTTGGAGAAATGGTATCCACAAGTTCTCTGCTGTTGAAAACAGGACAAGGAATCATGAGAGGCACTTTGTGCCCAAGTCTAGTTTAGCCAAAGTGCTGCATACTTCCAGGGGACCCTTTTCTCCTCTTGACCTCTAGGGGCAGCAGAGTTACATGCATCTCTTAACACGTTTGTTCCTTGCAGCTCTCAAGGTGCAGAGAGCAAAAACACACAACAAGATTGGGGTTAATGAAGGTTCAAGAAAACCCAAGATCCGAACTAGAGACTCCGTGTGTGCGGATGAGTACCAATTATTCACTGTGGCGATAATTGAATACAGACCTCCTTGCCCTGGAGGGCTCATTGCATTAAACAGAACATAAGGAATTTCCCAGGTATTACTTATAAGCTGTTCTTTGTCCAGAAAGAGGCATTTCTGTTCACATCCAATTCTCAGCTAAGTTCATCATTATATGGTTGTTTGCAGGTCATATCGGTGGCTCCTAGGGAGATCTCTTTTCCTTGATGACTCAAATAATCAAAGTCAGTTTGTGTGACAAGACTACCAAATACAAACAATGAAGCACCTGTGATAATAACATCAGAGGGAGAATTTCATCAGCGGCTCTTTTTCTTCTCCTTTTCATGGCAAGTCTGGTCTGTTGAATATCCATTTTCTGCAGAACTGTCCTCCCTAATCCCTCCCATATCTACCTCTCTCCCTCCCTCCTTTTATTACATTTCTATCTTACCTTCCCTCTAAGGAGTTGCATGGCACTCTTTTCCCCTTCAACCCCCAAAGCAGCCCTGTGAGGTAAAAGTCAGGCGGAAGGAGAGTGATTGCCATAAGGTCAACTGTTGAGCTTCATGGCTGGGTGAGGATATGAATCAGGGTCTCTCCCAGTCCGAATCTGGAAATCTCAACACTGTGCCATATTGGTCCCCAATATTTATCAAGGTTAAAAGCCTGCAGATATGGCTGTTTGCCCTTAGAGTGTTTAATTTTGTACAGAATTGGAGGTATAAGAGCTAATGTGTTGTTCCAGTCAAGTCCATTTGGGGGGGGGGATTTTTTATATGATTTTAACATATTGTTTTGAAATATTGCTTCTATGTGCACTTCTATGGGTTGCATCCAGTCCTCGTGCTCACCAGAGTAGACCCATTGAAACTAATGAGCATGACATATGTCCATTATTGTCAACGGGCCTCCTCTAAGCTGGATACAACCCCGTGAATTTTCAGATTGCCCCTGAAAGAGGAATTCCTTGCTTCTGAAATGAGCTGGGTACCAAGAAACATCTTGGGGACTTTCTCTCCCCATGATGTTTGTTATGACTACTAAACCTTATCCCTTTTTTAATCAGTTCATGGAACAATAGATTCACTGAACAAAGTGAATACTTATTTAGATAACACATAAATAAGTTATGAAATTTATGGCCGTAAGATGCAAGTATATTCAAAACATTTTCTCAGAAAATTATCTTGTAATAATTTTTTTGAATACTTGATATTGAAATATAGACCACCACCGAAAGAAAGCAATAGGCTACCACAGGAGAGCTGGAAAGAATAAAGGGGCCAAACTCATTACTTTTTCCAACAATATGAAGAGGACATTCAATCATAATTAACTCTGGATCATCAGCTGAGCCACTTTATTCAGTGGTAGAGATGTTGGGGGAACATTTCACTGAATATTCCTCAGCAGAGGTGTACACCAATCCAAGTTGAAGCCCATACCAGCTCCTTGGAGTGACCTCCATTTGACCCAGGATGATCTGGGGCTGACCTAACCCAGTTCTGGGCCCTGAACTGATTTGGGGGATCTTGCACTGTCATGGAGTTGAGGGGAAGGAGATATGCTTCTCCTCCTCCACCACCCGACCTGCATGTTTAATCAGGATCTAAAACACTAATTAACTCTGTGGTAGGGAGGAAGCAGAAGACACAGGTCTCTTCTCCCCTCAACTGCATGTTGAACAAGGGTTTTAGAACTGCTTTAGAACCAATGCTATTGTAGCAAGTGAAGGTTTTTAGAGGAGGTACTTCTTTCATTAAGGGCTGTAGGTTCATTTTTACTCAAAGGAAAATAATAATATAAAAAAGCTAAGCATGTGTTTTGAATAACTGAAATGCAATCCAAGAGGTCAGCAGATTCAGTAATTTGGACAAAGAAGACACTGTAGTGTTTGCAATGTGCTCAATATTCTAGAGCAGGCTTAATTGATCACGTGGATATGGCTTTATGTGTTGGTATTTGTCTGGCAATTTTTCATCCTCCTGAAGGGCAGCGCAGCAAAAATGGCATTATGTAATCTCTGTTCACAGGTGGTTACGCTGTGGTACACATAGCTAGAAATAGTTTTTCAGAGCATCATAACCAAATCTCACTCTGAGGTGACATTTATTATTGCTGGTTTATTTATATTGCAGAAAGCTCTGAGCACATCAGAAGATGACCAGAGAGAGAGGTCAAGGTACTAGGGAGTGGGTAGGGCACTGGTCCAATGGAAGGACTGCATGCCTTCCTCAGAATCTAACATTTCTACCCAGAGCCATTCTTATGAGCTGAGTTGCCAGGCAAAGCACATTGGTTAGGCTGGTGTCATTATAATGATAGTGCTATCAGTGTGCAAGGCACTTTACAAGCCATTGGAGGACAAGTTCTTGTGCTGAGCAGCTTACAACTTAAAAAGAGGAACTGTTCCTGATAAATAGGGACATATGGAATATATGGCTTGGGGTTACCTCTGTTCAATCTCTTTTTGCCACCATTTGAAGCTTTCTTGGAGTGAATACCCAGAGGAGGGCCACAAATGGTAACAGTAGGATTTGGATATGTTCATGTCAGGACGGTGTCCCATTAGATACTCAGGTTTTATGCCATATGTCTTCATAAATGCATGAATGTTACCAACACAAAAAGAAAGTCTTTGGATCACTGTCTACCACTTCAAAAAATTGCTGATTGGATATAAGGTGCTTTAGAGGTTGTCCAAATTGGCTCAGTGTCTAAATCTAAATCACATTTTAATGCTATATTTTAGATTGTGGTAACCTGCCCTGGAATCTTCTATTAAATAAAGCTTTTTGCCCCTACTTCCAATCCTTATTATAAGTGGGGTATATCTGCTTTTTGACAGAATTGGAAGAAATTTGCAGGTACAGTATCCCCTCCTAGGTGGATAAAACCTGATAATAACAGACAAATAGTTTAAGTATTGTTGTTGTTTTTAAAGGGGTGGATTTTAAAGCCCCCCCATGAAGTATCTATAACTCTCCCCTTAGTTTTTGGTACAAGCATGTGAAATTTGCAGACAATATGACCTCTTCTAAGGAAATGAATCCTACCAAATTTCAGAAAGATTAAAAACTTTATTGAAAGGGCAGATTTTGCAGTTTTTGGGTGGTTTCAAAAAAGATTCACTTAATCTCCTGTTTTATGGGTGATTTGTATGGAAGAAGCATATTTCAGAGGCACACCTAGACAAGAAGCCTGCCAAATTCCTGACTAATAAGCCCAGCAAGGGATTTTGTGCTAGGCACATTTACATTTTACTTTTTTCCAGTGATGTGGTGGTGGAGAACTAAAAGCATTTTGCTTTTCTCCACCAGACTTTGTGGACAATGATTACACTGGGCAACAATTTTTTACTTTTTGAATGTTGTCTAGATTTCTACAACTGATTTAGGGTATTTTTGCACTGCTGAATCAGGAAATGGCATCCGTTTCTCTCCATCAGGTCAGGTTTACTGTAAACTGAATGGTGGGCATTGATAAGGGTAAATACACGTAAATTGCATGTTGCTTCACCATTTTTCAAACTTCAGGGCTTGAAATTCCGTTTCTTGAAACTCCAGGAATGCTCAGCGGCAGGGAGGTCTCTCTTCAGAGTCCAACAGTAGTCAGCCATCATGACTGTGTCCCAGCGACCCTGATACCTGATCTCCATCTCTTTCATGTTCTGATGGAATCTCTCCCCCTGCTCGTTACTCATTGAACCCAGGTTCTCAGGAAACCGGTCCATATGTGAAAATAGGTAGTGCATCTTGACGCTCATGTTGCAGCCCAGGTTTCTGAAAGCAGTCAGCATGTTGTTGACAAGTTCTGCGTAGTTTCTGGCCTTATTGTTGCCAAGAAAGTTCTTCACTACCAGAACAAATGCCTTCCACGCTTCCAGTTCCACTTCGTTCATTGAGTTTCCGAACTCTGGATCTCTGATGAGCTGATGGATCTGAGGACCGTCAAAGATGCCAGCTTTCAACTTCTCCATGGTCAATCCTGGAAAAGCCTGGCACAAGTAAGTGAAGCAGTCACCATCCTTGTCCAGAGCCTTGGTGAACTGCTTGTTTAAGCCGAGCCTGATGTGCAGCGGTGGGAAGAGTATTCTGTCTCTGTCCACCAGAGGGTCGTTGATGACGTTCCTTTCTTTGCAAGGCACCAATTCCTCCTGCACAGGCCAGTCCTTCTTCGTGTAATGCTGAGCACGGTCCCTAATATCCCACATGCACAGAAAACATGGGTACTTGGTGAAGCCAGACTGTTGTCCCAACAAAAAGTTCACCATCTTCAGGTCAACACAATTAAACCACTTATGCTGATCATAACCAATTTTCTCCAGCACATACTTCACCACTTCATAGTTCTCCTTCAGTGTACTTGAGTGAGCCAGGGGTATAGAGGCAAACTGGTTGCCGTTGTGTAGCAGAACACATTTCAGTGATCGCTTGCTGCTGTCAATGAACAGTCTCCAATCTTTGGGTTCGTACTGTGGCACTCCAAGCTTGAGCAGAAGCTGCGCAATATCTGCACAGTACACCAAGTCCTTCTCTTTCAAGAAAAAACGGAGGTACTCTTGATGCCTATTGCGGAAGAAGCTGATGCGAGCACTGTCAGAGAGAAGGTTTTTTTCCTTCAATCTGGATGCCAACAGTTCGGCAGAGTCCTTTGACAAGCTGAGGTCGCGAACTAGATTATTCAACTCCTTTTAGGAAAATGGATGTGGAGCATCATCTTCAAGAACCACTTCTTCTTCTTCATGTCCTTCAACACTGGAGGCATCTTCGTCACTAAGTTCTCCGAACGTCAGGAAGTTCTCCGAAGATAGGCACTGGAATTTCATCACAATGAGCTACAGGACGACGTGCTGATTGAAGATCAGGATACTTCGTGGGGCGGCTGCTCCATTAACTTAGTTTTGATCCCCCAACTTTATGCTTTGCCGCACCAATTCATGGAAGATTTCAAGGTTTTATGACTTCAAACTGATCCCTTTTCGACATAATCACCCAGAACTATCGGACCTGAATACTTCTTGTCATTAAAATAATCATTTCCAATCAAAACCATTATTCGACATGGCATTTTACCCCACCAACTTCTTCTAAAATGCTCCAGACAAGCGTACATGTGAACAAAAAGGTAAAAAATGACATGTGGCCATAGCTCAAAAACTTGACCTGATTGAGCAAAACCAATGTGATTTTTGGATTCAGCGCATCAGATTCGTCCTAAATCAACTGAAAAAACGCAGACAACAAATTTGTTGTTGACCAGTGTTATTGGCATGTACCATAGATGGTGCCCCTCAGAAAGTAACCTGCAATATTTCAGAAAGATGGGTGCTGGGGACAAAGTTGCTGAATGAAGAAAAAGTTTCAGGCTTGTGTTTTCTTCAAATGGCATCAGACATCACAAAAACTAAGTGCAGAGCTGATTTGACAGGAGTGGGTGTGTGGGCATTTGCCAAAAAGCCAAAAGGACTTGTACGCCCAGCATTTTCCAAGCACTAGCGGGACTAGTAAATAACAGAGAAGAGTTAACAAGGTGATATATTACTTCAATACCCTTTCCCCAAAGCCATGTGGTTGGACAACCCTAGCAAAATTCTTCCCGCTGATTAAAAGCTATCAGTCACAAAACAGCTGTCCCTCTCCCTCCTGCTATCCTGGCATTTTCCTTATATGACAATTCCATCTTCAGATTTTGCAGACATGCTGGTGTTGAACAACAAAAGCAACAAAAACATCAGAGTCTCTGACACATGTAGGAGATCCTGTTTTTGATTTGGGGTGCTTTGGAGACGTGCTACATTGGCTCAGACAAACCCCAAATCTGTCTGAAGTGGCCTACTTCATTTTGGGATGTGGAATTCATACATATTAAATTCATTTTCAATCTACGAGTGGAATCCTGTTTTCTTCTCTACCACTGCAGCTTGATTTTTTTTAAAAAAAGATAATAATAATAATAATAATAATAATAATAATAATAATAATAATAGTAATAAAGCATTGCCTCGTGCATTAGCAGCAACACAGTCACCTTGCCTCAGGCACATGGGAATTCTCCCTTTGGTTTCCTTGGAAATGTGGCTTTCTCTTAAGTGCAAGCTGATGAGATCTGTCACATGAAATTACAAGCCATGTTAGAAGAGGTCAAGAGTTATCTGTCACAAACATCATTTTAAATAATGCTAAAAACATTCTGTTTGGATGACCGGGTTACCTCTTATCACAAGCTTGATATAATTTCTACTGTGATCCATCCAGGCAAGCAAGAGGCATTATTAGAGTCAAGGACACTTTCCACTCAGGCAAAAACACTCACCAAGCAAAAGCAGGGGAAAATTCTGTAGGAAAATAATCTTAAAGGGACAAAGAAACCTAAATCATATATACTAATAGCAAACGTCGGTGCTGAGTCATGATTAGGGATGGGGTGAAATCCAATTCAGTTCAGATTTAAAGGTGAACCTGCCTAGTTCGCACTTTCTAAAACTATTTGAGAACTGAAACACAGCTATTCTTGGAAATTCAAACTGCTCTGCCTTTTGCAGTGAAGTTCTCCGCTCATGTCATGTGTGCAAAAAAAATGTATATATAATGGGTGGGTGGGAAACAAACAAAAATGCATTATATTAGCCAAAAAAAAAAATGCTTTGCAAATATATACAGTACGATAGTATCTTAGGCATCTTAGTTCAGTTCCAGTGGTTCCATGTATACACAAAAATCACATATGCCCAAACCCTTGGAGTCGCCCCTGAAGCTAGTGGGTAAGAGAGGGAGGAGAGAGAATCCCACACACTCCTAGACCCCACACGCCAAGTGGGTCTTGGCCAGCAAACAAGATGGAAGCTTTGTGCTGGGTAACCCAAGCAGACACAGAGCATAAAGTGCTTTTAAGCTCTCTGCTTTGCTTTTGGTAGGGATGCAAGGATTGCTCAATGCACTGGCTCTGGGAAGCTGGCACGAGATCTTGTGGGACACTGGGATGCTCATGCAACATCCCATGTGAACTCAGATGGCCCTGTGAGATCTTATGCAAGCTTTTTAGAGTCAGCACACTGAGCAGGACTTGCCCCCCCCCCAAGCAAGGCAGAGAGTTTAAAATCTCTTTATGCACCAGGTAACCCAAGTGGATCTGGTGTGTAAATAGCTTTTAAACTTCTGCCTTTAAAAAAAATCGAGCTGGAAGGGTCCCTGAGGGTCATCTAGTCCAACCCTCTGTAATGCAGGAATCCTGCCCACAACCATCCCTGGGTGGGCTTGAACGACCAACCTTCTGGTTAACAGCCAGACACACCGACCTATCCTGCCTTGCTTGGATTTAACTAGTGCAGTTTCAGCTATACTGCTTTCAACTGTGCATGGTTGAAACTGCACAGATTAAATGTGCCCACTGGTGGAGGAACAGGGGGGCGGGGGGAGCGCACCAACCCCCGGCACCATCAGGGAGGGGGTACCATCACAGCCCCCCCGACATGCACCGCACCCCCCCACCATGCCGGGCACCACGCCCCCGCAGGCGGCATGCCACACCCCTGTGCGGCATGCCATGTCCGTGGGGTGCATGCCACGCCCCAGGATGCGCACCAGCCACACGACCTGCTCTCCACCCCCGAAATGTGCCTAAGATGTGACTGTACTGCATATTAGGGGGAAATGCATAGGAAAATGTGTGTATTAAGAGAACTTTGCACTAAAATGCAGATGAATCATCATGAGGATGTTAATAATATAATAACGTCATGAGGACATTAATAATATATATTGTGGAAATGTGAAGGACTGAACAAGAGTTGAAAAATAAGAAGCCAAAACTGACAGACTCTCCCATCCCTAGTTATGATTGCCATGCAGCCAATACCGCAACATTACTTAGAAACTAGAGTTAGGTATCAATGTGCTTGCTGGAATTCCAAGCTTTGTAGAAGTAGAAACAGTCTCTAGATAAATAACCCTTAAGTGTAGGGCCGTCTTAAGCATATCCGGCACAGTGGTGCAAAGCTCCCTCCGCTCCCTGTTTCCCAAAGTTGTCCACCTTTTTTTAGGGAGGACGGCGCTGCCGGTGGGGCTGGAGGAGGCGGGCAGCGGCTGGAGGGCGGCTCCTCTGGCAGAGAAGAGGTGGAGGCTGGACATGGTGCCTCCCAGCTCAGCTGGCTGCTTCATGCCACAGTGGCCACAGCAGATGGAGGCTCTGGGCGCAGTGTTGCTTCGGCGCGGCATGGCGGAGGTGGGCAAGGGCGGCTAGCCGATGCCGGGAGGCGCCACATCCAGCCTCTGCCTCTTACCTGGCACCCTCCAGAACTTGGCACCCTGGCTCCCCACATCATTAGCCTCTATGGGTAAGATGCCCCTGCTAAGAGGGCAAGTCTTCCAAGCAACCTAATAAGAACTGAACAAGCTCACTGGCCACATAGCACTTAGTGTCTCTTCTTAGGAAGGAGGGGGCACAGAAAATCCAGGTGTGGGTTATCTTTAAAAGGCGCAGCTCACTGGTTGGAACATCAAACAGCGGGTCTCCACATTGCAACATTTTGTTACAGGTCCTACTTGTAACCCAAACAATTACTTACATTTTTCTCATACATCTCCTGCTGCCCTTATGAAACATCCAGTTTCCTGAATATGCAACATATGAAAGCTCTGCATTTTCCAGTAATGCACAGCAGCTGAGACATGCTTATCCACTTAAATCTCTGATGTGCCATTGCCGTTTCACAGCCTATTTGATTAAGTTGTGAAGAAAACAGCCCCGAAATTCAACTGGCGTCCTTAGCAGCATCAAGTAAATGCTCGTATTTAGTTCAACAGCTGATGCCCTTTGGAAGGAAAAGTGTTCCTGAAAGAGAGAATCTTGGGCAACTGGGTTTCACTTGCAGTTGCTATAAGTTGCCACACTTGACTTGGCTTCTTTCTTAAATTGCTGCATGACAGAGTAATTTAGAGAATTAAATAAAGCCACTCAGAATTATTTGCCTGGCTGGACAATGTCCTTGAACTCTGATCATGGCTTTTACTTGCCTGGATGGAGGATAGAGAGGGATTGTGAGTGTGTGTGTGTGTGTGTGTAGGAACTAGCTTAGTGTACAAAAGTAAAGATTTATTACTCTGCCCACTTTTGCCTCTCACCCTGCCCAGTATTAGCATGTGCCTCTGGAAGGTTGCCCAGATGGGTCATTCTCTGTCCGAAAAAGACAGACCTCTGTTTTAGACAATATTGAGTTAGGTGGACCATTGGTCTAACTTGGTATAAGACAGCTCCCTGTTTTCTATGTGGAGAAGAGAGCCTCAGCAGGGCTTAAGTGATAGATTTTTCTCTACTTCAGTGCCATCATTAAAGAGAATGAAGCAGCAGATCTATGCTCCCAGGCTTTCTGTTTCCACTAGCTATGCTCTAGAGTGCTTGTGCTACTTGACAGCTGCTTTCATGCGAACGGACCCATTGAAAAGAGTGGGATTTACTCCTCAGACCACATGCACAAGATTGTGCTGAAGATCACCCAGAGTTCTGTAATGGCTCTGTGGGTACAGTGACACCACACAATAGAAAGAATGCTTGGTGAATTGACTGAATGCTTCCCTAGGTGACACACTCCTTGCAAGTCAAAATATAGTACAACAGAGAAAGATAGGCTAGAGCTTTTCTCCCTGAAAAGCTTTTTTTTTTACCTACAGGTTTTTGTTTTCCCACCTGTACATCATTCTGCACTACTATCTAATTTTCTTTAAAACATTGTTGAAGATTTATAAATAGAAGTCAGGAAAAGGTCATAAAATGAATGATAAAGAAAAGGGTAAATTTAAATGCGAAAGGAAAAAGAAGAGAATAACCCTTACAGTTATTTACACAGCAGAATTGATTGCTATGTTTTTAGTACTCAGACCTTACTCATGGGAAAAAGAAATGTCTCAAGAATGGGCTTGGAAGCATATAATGTGAATTAATTACACTAAAAATTATTAATGCATACTGTGTTACTAAAATTTATTTCAAGGTCAACAAGGCACACTGGTTTCTATGGTACTCTATATTTTCCCTAGCAAATCCTTCTTTTTGAAGGAACATCCAAAGTACAACCATACAGAAAAATGAAATAATTGAAAATAATTTGGAATGGTGGCAACTCCCCCCCCCTTTTAAAAAGGGAGGCAATAGCTTTGTGGTCATCCTCAAATCTGATGGCTGAATGTAGCCCTACAACCTTCTCTACCTAGCTCTTGGCAATCTCCATAGGCCATACTGTTGGAGATTTCCCATCAAACATACCATGCATTATTTGCTAGTTAGAATATGAAGGGGTTAAGGATCACAGAGTTCTAATTGCTAGAGTAGGCTCAGCCAGACCATGCCCATTCACCTCTGTGAGGGAGGAAGTGATGTGTTCCTTCCCTTCCTTTCCTCGCTGCTCTTCCTCATGATGCAAGCAATGGAGGAGGATGTGCCTCATGATATGTGTCTGAAGCAATCCTTCCAGGTTTTGTGTGATGCACACGTGTGCAGTCGCACACATATCACATGCACCTAAAATAGTCGCTGCCTGTACTTGACTTCTGATAATCTCTCTTGATTGTCTGGATGATGAATCAATAGAGTGTGGAAGTGCATGCAGGAAATAGCCAGCTGTGCAAAGGTAAAATTTACATTTGTTGCTTCATCCATCTTTGCCTCTGGCCCCCAGAAGGTTTCAGCAGATCAGCATGTGGCTTTCAGGCTGAAAATGTTTTTTTTTTTTAAAAAGTAATGTTTATTAAAGTTTCAAAGAAGTTACAAAAATGAAAAGAAGAGGAAAAAAAGAAAAGAAAAAAAGAAACAAAAAATACAAAATACAGAAAAATAAAAACAATTAAAAACAGATCAATCTTTCCATGTCTTGTCTTTCATTTGCTTGTTTCCCTGACCTCCTCACACCTCCCTTTTTTGTATTCTAGTTCAATAGTTGTTTCAGCAAGTCCTTACCATTTTTGCTTTTATCTTAATATTTTATCTTAATATATTGTAACTTTACATTTTTACCTGTTAACAATCCCTTTTTACATACCCCTTTGTAACATTATTGCTAAAACCACATAACTTCATTCCAGCATCCTTCTAACATTCCTTAATTTTACAGTGTTTCTGTAAATAGTCTTTAAATTTTTTCCAATCTTCTTCCACCAACTCTTCTCCCTGGTCTCGGATTCTGCCAGTCATTTCCGCCAGTTCCATGTAGTCTATCAACTTCATCTGCCATTCTTCCCGGGTGGGTAAATCTTGTGTCTTCCAATACTTTGCGATGAGTATTCTTGCTGCTGTTGTTGCATACATAAAGTTCTATCCTTCTTTGGCACCAATTGGCCGACCATGCCCAGGAGAAAGGCCTCTGGTTTCTTCAGGAAGGTATATTTAAATACCTTTTTCATTTCATTATAGATCATCTCCCAGAAAGCCTTAATCCTTGGGCACGTCCACCAAAGGTGAAAGAATGTACCTTCATTTTCTTTACATTTCCAGCACTTATTATCAGGCAAATGATAATTTTTTGCAAGCTTGACTGGTGTCATGTAACACCTGTATATCATTTTCATAATATTCTCTCTTAAGGCATTACATGCCGTAAATTTCATACCTGTGGTCCATAACTGTTCCCAGTCAGCCAACATAATGTTATGTCCGACATCTTGTGCCCATTTTATCATAGCAGATTTCACCGTTTCATCCTGAGTATTCCATTTCAACAGCAAGTTATACATTCTTGATAATATCTTAGTTTTGGGATCTAACAGTTCTGTTTCCAATTTTGATTTTTCCACCTGGAAGCCAATTTTCTTGTCCAAATTGTAAGCCTCCCTTATTTGATAATAATGAAGCCAATCTCGCACTTTGTCTTTTAGTTTCTCAAAGCTCTGCAATTTCAATTTATCTCCTTCTTGTTCCAAAATCTCCCAATATTTCGGCCATTTGGCCTCCATATTGAGCTTTTTCTGGGCCTTCGCTTCCATCGGTGACAACCACCTTGGGGTTTTATTTTCAAGTAAGTCTTTATATCTTATCCAGACATTGAACAATGCTTTGCTGACAATATGGTTTTTAAATGCTTTATGTGCTTTGACCTTATCATACCACAAATATGCATGCCACCCAAATACATTACTGAAACCTTCTAAATCCAAAATGTCTGTGTTCTCAAGAAGCAGCCATTCTTTCAGCCAGCAAAATGCAGCTGATTCATAGTAAAGTTTAAGGTCTGGCAGGGCAAATCCACCTCTTTCTTTTGCATCGGTTAGTATTTTAAATTTTATTCTGGGCTTCTTGCCCTGCCAGACAAATCTTGAAATATCTCTCTGCCACTTCTTGAAACAGTCCATTTTATCCAAAATTTGCAATGATTGAAACAAAAACAACATTCTTGGCAATATTCATTTTTATAGCAGCAATACGGCCTAGCTTCAAGTTTGACCATATTTCTAAATCCTTTTTCACTTCTGACCAGCATTTTTCATAGTTATCTTTAAATAAATTCACTGCTAAGAACGTGAATTTATTTAAAGATAACAGGCTAAGAATGTTTCCCATCCCTAGAAGAGGGGTTTTTTCCCCATTCATGGTTCTTTCTCGGCGGATCTCTCTAGAAGTGCAGCAGCTAGGGATGGACTGAGCAGTCTAATTCCATTCCATTTCAGGCCCCATCTGCACTATGTATTTAAAGCAGTACCATACTGCTTTAAAAAGGAGATCCTCCTCCCTGTCATAGAACTACAATTACCAGAGTTCTGTGGAAGAGGTTAAACCATCCTGGGAATTGTAGCTTTGTGAGGTTAATAGGGGTCTCCTAACAACTCCGAGGACCCTTAACAAAGTTTGAAAGATCCTACAAGGGAAGCCACGACAATTTTTTAAAAAAGCATGATACTGCTTTAAATGTGCAATGCAGATGGGGCCTCAGATCCACTGGCGCTCAATCATTTCCCTTTGTGCAGGTTCTTTGAAAGAATGCATGAAAAATTTGCATTTAGATAGTACACATCTTATATGCATTTTATACACTTTCCCTGCAAGGTACACATTTTTCAATGCATTTCCTATGAAATATTGTTATTATTATTATTTATAGCCAAGAGTGAACATACAACTTGATTGGAGTAAAACATCTAAGTGGTTTGTAAGAAATATTAATAGTATCGTCAAAGCTCTTAAAATCAATTAAGAACATTTAAACAGTTTTTAGATAATTAACATTAACATCACAGCAACAGCAACAACAACAACAACACACCTAGACTTATGTTTCTGGATAATGTTTTAAGTAGGCACTGGGAATTCCATTCTCAACCTCAAGCCAGTTTGGGAGCATCAGAGTGGATTCACCCACTGTGAGAAGCAGCAGTAATGAACCCCTTCTCTATTCCTCTATCAGCAGTCAGGATGATTTCCTTTGCAGTGCAGGGTTCCCTCCATCAACGTGGCATAATGCAACTTCATGGACTTTCTGTGACTGATAATTGTGGAGAATCCCACCCCATTTCCACTGATCTGTCAAGACGGCTTTCCTGCATGCCATCAAAGGCGCCAACAGCTTTGAAAGTGCATTCCAGCTGTCCGGCACTCCGCCTTTGTTAACACTAATGAGATTTCATCATCAAACCATGCCTGACTCAGCATTTGGTTGCTGACAGGCTAAGCCCTGCTCCGCATGCCAGTAGAAATCACTTTGTTCAAGCTAATTTAATAAGCTGCGGCTTTTGAACTTGCAGCCAAGCTGGGATCCAAAAGGAAGCATGTTCCTAAGAAGTATCCCAAACACGTTTTGTTGTTGTTGTTGTTGTTTTCCAACAAGCTTTTTTAGTCTCTCCAAAAAAGCCTTTCTATTCAGGATTGCTACTGATGGATAAGGATCAATCCATAAAGCCTTTGCTTAATTAATACATATTTCCTTTCCAGAGCCAGCCTACCCATGAGGCATGCTGAGGCAGCTGCCTTAGGTGTGGAAGCCAAGAGGCAGCACCTCAGTGGCCACCCCAGTGCTTCCACCACTGGTGAAGAAGTGGTGCCAGCAATGAGGTCTGCTGCCTTGGCCCTGCGACCGTGGGTACCCAGGTGGTGCTGACATCACTGCAGTGTGCACGAGTGACATCAGCACACCTGTGGCATGTGCGTGCCACATTCTGCAGCGTGTTGACATCAGTGGTGCACATCATGAGGGCATTCCAACCTGACATGCGCACACCCTGTGGCGTGCTGAGTGGAACCTTGGGGAGGGGGGCACCTTCGTTTAAAATTTGTGTGTGCCCGGGCACCCAAGGCCCTGCATAGTTGGTGCCTATGCCAGCAGTGGTGGTGCTTTCCAGCAATAGCTTGCCAAAACTTTGCAAGATCTCACCAAAATCTTGTGAGATCTCACCAGAAGCTGCCGGTGGCACTGCTACTTCACTACTGCACAGCCCAGTCATGGTAGGGTGGTGGCAGGGTTGGGTGGCATCTTCCTGTTTTGCTTCAGGAGGTGAAATAGGACACAGCACCACTGTTAAATTCCCATGGCTCTGGGAGGGGAAAGGAGTAGGGCTACATTTACACCACTGATTTAAAGCACTATGGCACCACTTTAAACAGTTGTGGCATCCCCAAAGGATTCTGGGAACTGTAGTTTGTTCAAGGGTGCTGAGAGTTGTTAGGAGACCTCTATTCCTCTCCCAGAGCTACAGTTCCCAGAGTTCCCTGTGGAGAGGGATTGACTGTTGGACCACTCTGAGAACTAGTTCTGTGAGGGGAAATGGGATCTGCTAAAAACTCTCAGCACATTTAACAAACTGTAGCTCCTAGAATTCTTGGTGGTATTGCAGTGCTTTAAATGTGTAGTGCCAATGTGGAACCGCAGGCCTGGGGACGAAATGTGACTCTCCAGTCCTCTCTTTCATCCCTTGGGATTTTCCTCAGGCCACACGCTTCCCCAAGACACACCCATCACTTGAGAGTTTTTGCCTCACTGGAATGTATCCTTGAATTTGACTGGGAGGGTGAAGGATAGACAGAGGGCTGCTGTGCTTTTTGAGGTAAATATAAGGTACTAGCGTATTGATAAAAGTGCCATGGGTGCCAACATAAAATGGCTGCCATGGCAGCAAACAGACACACACACACACACACACACACACACACACACGAGATGCCAGTGAACACTCACAAAAAGGCCTCCTAGGAGTGGTGTGTATCAGAAGCTTACTAACTCTTCA
This sequence comes from Podarcis raffonei, assembly GCF_027172205.1. NCBI lineage: Eukaryota > Metazoa > Chordata > Lepidosauria > Squamata > Lacertidae > Podarcis > Podarcis raffonei. Next base: position 39,916,724 of record NC_070621.1, on the reverse strand, counting down.
AAGGTAAAATTCGCATTTGTTTTCCTGCCTGTTTTTGCCTTTGGTACTTGCCCACAGACAATATTGCTTGCAGTTCAAGGGTTTCCAGAATGGTTACAATGTGCCTGATCTTTCCTCTAGAACTAAAAAAAATTGAGCTTCAGGATCATTTGAGGAGAATCCTGAGGATTATGAGTGGATGCCTAAAGATGTTGTGTTTTTCCCAGCGAAATGCAATGTCAATAGATTTGTGCAAGGTAGGATACCATACCTCTTTAGTCTTTACTAATTCATTGCAGTGAATTTAATTTAGGCTTTAATGAGAATTCTTGTGTCACATTCCTGCATCATGGGACAGGCACTAGTGAGAGACTGTAGTTAAAAGAAAAGAAATTTCAAATCTATTTGTTGCCCTTAGGCAAGTTTTGTCCCATTCATCTTCATTTCTTCCCACTTTGTCACTCTCAATGCTTCATTTAGTTGCTCTGATTAAATCCAACTTTACTGAACAATACTCAAATTCCACCCCTCAAATTCCACACCCTCCCCCCAAAAAAACCACAATGTTGACTTCTGGGGAGAATTTGTGGCTGGTTTCCTGGAATGTCTCATCACTGACAACAGAGGGGTTGGATTGGATAATACATTCCCCTGATTCAGCCCCCCTGCATGGTGGGGAGTCAGAGATCACTGTCTGTTCCTGTTCACCTCCAAAATTCTAGGCTATCCACGTGGATTTGTCACATTAGAATATAGCCTATGTGCATATCATCGAACATGTGTAAACTAAGATCACATCCATTGTTGTTGTTGGCTTTCATCTGTATCGGGAGACAATGGAAGAATGTGCCTTTGGGGCACTCAAACAACAGCTATGCCCAAGGAAATGGCTTTGACTGGATGGCTCCCCCAGGTGAGTGTAGCTGATCGGTCTTAAACCCTTGGTTAGTCAGGTGAGTTATGGGCTTGTCTATCCCCTACATGAGAAGATAGATTCCAGCAGATTAAGCGGACAAGATCAATAGTGGGTACAATGGTCAAGAAGGTGATTTCTGCATGAGTTGTTGAGGGAAAAGAGGGGCAGATGTGGCTCATCAATCTGGGAAGGTAGCCCATCTAGGAGAAGGAAACATAGGAGAAGGAAGCCTTGCATGTGCAAGGATTCAGGAGTAAACCCCAAGGAACAATGCATACTCACTGTCTTGTGGGACATCTTCAGAAAAGGCTCAGGAGGAAACCTTACACAAATCCAGGGTGAGGGTCCCTAAGGCATTTGGATGGCATCTTGTGTGCTTCCTTCTGGCAACCCCTGCAGCCAAGCTGGTGTCAAATGCATTGCTTTCCTTTCCTTTGATCCACATCAGTGAGTTTGAGGGCAACTGGGCAGCCCAGGATCTCCAGGATCGGTGGGAGAGATCACAACCACAGCCACCAGTCAATAAAGTGCTGACCAGCCACTGTCTGCCTTCTTCATTCAATAGGTGCTTGGAGCACAGAGCATCACTTGCCAATTGGACTAAACTTCTGCACCAGGCAAAAAATAAAAGAAACTGCCCTACACCTAGCAGGCTGGAATGTCAGGAGCGTGTGTCCTGGCTTGTCCACTGACCTGCTGCAGGTCAACAACTCACGGAAGATGGTCATCATTGACCATTAGCTGAAAACCTTCAACATTGATATGGCTGCTCTACAGGAGACTAAACTTGCTTTGAATGGCAGCCTCCAAAAGAAGAACTACATCTTTTTCTGGCAAGGAGGGCACCCAAAAGAATCCCATATTCATGATGTAGGTATCGCAGTGAGGAACTCTTTTCTGTTTTTGATACTTCCGAACAAGGGCTCAGAATGCTTGCTTTGCCTCCACCTCTCAGTTACCGCCAGTCAGGTTAAATTTTTGAGCATTTACACTCCCAGTATGTGCTCTGATATACAAACCAAGGACCAGATCTACAAGGAACTGGACCCGTCTGTCAAGAGAGTCCCAGGCAGTGAACACCTATTCCTGCTGGGAGATTCCAATGCCAGAGTTGGGGATGATAATCACACATGAGACAACTGTATAGACCACTTTCGTATTGGCAGCATGAACGAGAATGGGCAAAAGCTGTTCAAGTTGTGCCAGTTTCACACAGCCTCTACATCATGAACACTATACACATGGTGCATGTAATCATTTGTTTAAAACGATGCTTCTTTTAATGGAACTAGGGAAGCTGAGAACATGAGTCAAACCAAGGTCAAGGAGCAAGATGGGAATTAGAAACAAAAAACAAAAAACCCAACATTGATTAGAGTGATATCAATATTTTTTAGAATAGCCCACCCCTAAGGGAAAGCCATAAGGGACGCGGGTGGCGCTGTGGGTAAAACCTCAGTGCCTAGGACTTGCCGATCGTATGGTCGGCAGTTCGAATCCCCGCGGCGGGGTGAGCTCCCGTCGTTCGGTCCCAGCTCCTGCCCACCTAGCAGTTCGAAAGCACCCTTAAGTGCAAGTAGATAAATAGGTACTGCTTTATAGCGGGAAGGTAAACGGCGTTTCCGTGTGCTGCGCTGGTGCAGGCTCGCCAGAGCAGCTTCGTCATGCTGGCCACATGACCCGGAAGTGTCTTCAGACAGCGCTGGCCCCCGGCCTCTTAAGCGAGATGGGCGCGCAACCCCAGAGTCGGTCACGACTGGCCCATATGGGCAGGGGTACCTTTACCTTTAAGGGAAAGCCATAGCACCCTAACATCATGCCACATGTAAGAATGGGCGGATCTGTTTATTTCTCATCCATGCCACTTTTGCAAGTTGTAATGGTTATGGGGTTGCTCGTGCGTAAGTTGCCGCCACTCCTGGCTAGGTGGCCTGGTTAAACCTTTCCTGGCTGGACAGCCCCTCACTTCGTGGCTGTTCAGTCGCTGGCAGAATCCGACAGTGGGCGTTTCTTCAACCTTTTCCAACATAAAAGTTGTTTGACGCCCAGTCTCCTCCTAGCCTCCCTGCGCGGAAGCCTTCTGCGCAGGGTGGGCGTGGGTAGCGGAGGACCTGTGCTCTCTCCGCTGGTGTCCAGTGAAGAGTCTCGGAGCCTGCTCTCCGCTTCCCCCATTGGCCCCCCTCCATCCCTGGTGTCGCGCTGATTTTCTTCCCCAACAGGAGACCTGCCCCTCTCCCTACTTGGCCCCTCTCCAGCATCGTCGTGGAGCCCCTCCTCCTCCTCTCGTTCCCTGACACAAGTGTTCACTCATAAACCAGTTTCATTTTGTTTCCACATTAACCTGCAAATTTTAAAAATCTAGATTGCAATTGGATCATTGAAATATGCTTTATGAATGCATTTTCTTTCAAAATCACACATTTTAAAATACATTGTTATGTGTTTTTTAAGCTGAGAATTGTCTGTCACAACATCTGGAGAAAGACTAAATCAAATTAACAGCTATCTCCTGACTTTTGGCCATGCTGACTGGGGCTTATGGGATTTTGGATTCCAACACCGTATAGAGGGCCACATGTGTTCTATCTCCATGTTATTGAGAAGAGAGGAGGGATAGAAAGAGATATCTGCAGGACTCCTGGTTGGGATAGCAGCCATGCTGCTCCTAAGACAACTGATTCCATCCTCAGCCAGAAAGCTCACTGGGCCACCTTGGGCTAGTCACTCTTTACCCCCTGACCCCTATGTGTAGTAGTTCATGTGTAGTAACCACTACTCCTACTTCAGCTCTTTGCTTGTATCATCATTTATGCAGAGAACTCCAAAGCAGAAACCATGGATTGAATTTTCCTAAATTATATTCAGAGTAGACCCACTGAAATTAATGCACCTAAGTTAGTTAACATCAGTGGGTCTCTTCTGAGTATGATTAACACTGGATACAGCCCCATATGTGAAACTTGATTCACATTTATAAGAAGCATGCAAGATTGTCACAGACCATGTGTCATCCCTGCTATTTTCTATGACTAACAAACTGCTGGAGATTTCCCCCACATTAGAACATTTCTATTTTTGCACTTTCTACGTGGAAGCTTCAATTATTGTGCTTATGTAAGTAAAAGGACAAGCTGACACTTACATAGTTGCACTGTTGTCCTTTGGCTACATCTCAGATGGTTGCCTGTTTTGAAATATATGTTTTCCTCTTTCTCTCTTTTGAATATCTTGTTTGTACTTTTATTCAGAGAGACAAATCTAGAATTTCACTGTGTTCCAGGCAGGTAGCATGAGGAGAGACCTTCTTTTCAGCAAGAAGTTGTAACTTCATGAAGCCTCACTTCATGAATTGCATATGTATTGTTAGTGGTAGGGCAGATCCCACAAAGCTCATGGAAAGCCAAGTGGACAAGGAAACAAGGAGTGATCTTACAATTCTCAGAAGTGGGATCTGAACGATGTGGTTACTTAGGCTAGAAAAGAGCTTAGGATATTCCCTCCACGATTTTAAATGCCATAGGTATATAGCATCGTTCCATGAAGTCTCTGATGGTATATTTCCTGTGCATAAAACAGACTGATATGGGCCTAAGGATTTAAAAATAATCTTGCTGGATCCGGCCCAAGGGCCTTCTGGTCAAGCAACCTATATCTTGCAGTGGCCAACCAGATGTCTCCAGGCAATTCACATGTAGGACATGAAGGCAGCACTCTTCTCCTGCTGGCTATTAGATCAACCTGAGCAGGAAGGAGTATTAAAGACTTCCTGCCTGACATGTTTCATGAATTCTGGTATGTTCCTGCATTCATGGTGGTTCTCTGGTTCTAACTTCCAGTCTACCCTTCACCCTGCCTTCTGGCTTGTTCTCTGTTTTTGACCTGCTTTCCAGTTCTGATTCCCGGTTTACTGCTCAGTCTGACCCACTATTTTGGTCATTGGTCCTGGCTTATTCTTTAGCCCCAGCTACTAGCTTGTCCCATGGCTTTAGGTCCTCAGCTCCTGGCCAGGCCCTGATAGCTCTCAATCTGTTGTTAAACAGATATCAAGTTCCCATGCTTGATAGCCAATACTTAGTTATTTATCACACTGGCTTTAGATCAGGGCTGGCAGACTGGAAGCAATCTGGGAGGAGCATGAAGGCTGTCAAGCTGATAGACAATCTGAGAACACTTCAGACTAAAGAGCCAGGCCAGAGTCAGTAGCATTTTAGGATGAGCTGGAACTTTACTGGCCTCTTGTGTTAACACACACACACACACACACACACACACACACACACACACCTCTTCCAGATAACCTCCATTAATACCTCCCTTTTCAGTCATCAGGTCCTCAAAAAACTAATACAATTCTAAAGCAAAATATTATTCTTGATAAATAATACGTCGGACTCCACTATATAAAGCCTTTTTCTGTTGCTGCACGCCTCTTTTCCAAAACCTCCACCTCCACCACTGTCCAATGATCAGTCAAAAAATACCCACAACTTTGTTCTCTCTGCTCCAAAGCACCATTTCCAAATATAACTCTCAAGGGCCAATTCTCCTAGGAATCAGCCTTTGGCAGCTAATCATGGCTGCTGTCCACTAGATTTGAAGAGTTCTTTTAATGTCCCGGGGACCACAGCAGAAAGAAGCTGAGAGCATTCATCCTGATTTGCTTGCACAAGGCTTACACAGAGGTTAGACTGTGAAATTAAGTGGATTTGATATCACTTTCCTAACCACAAAAGCCAAGTCCCCCACCCACCCCTTTCTAAACAGAGTTTTTTTGCTTTTGGGTGACAAGAGTGCTTTAATCCCCTTCAGTTGTATTTATTTTAATGTCCAGTATGCACCTGGATTGTCATGCAGACTGTGGGTGACCACCCAAAGCAGCTACAGTTGTAGATGCAGTACCATCTGTTTGCCATTTGCAGTGGGGGTGCTGAAATGCAGCTAAGAGAAGAGCCAGAAGCATCTTCTGCCAGTAAGGAACTGCAGTGGTTGATAAGATGCTGGAGTCCCCAGTCTGAGACCCCTGTCATCTCATAGCATGATGCAGGAAAGGGAAGCTTAACCACACTTTCACTTTCAAGGTGGAAAGAGCAGTATATTTTTAGAAAGGGAGACACATTTTCAATCACTAAAGCAGGACATCTATTTAAAATTCTCATTCCCAAGGTCTTCAATTTACCCAAATGACTGTTCTCATTAAAAATTTTCAAGCCATTGAACTTTACTGTCTGATTTAACAAAATGGAGTATGCATGGATAGTTTCGACATTATATGCGAAGAGTTTATTTTTGAAAAATTGCCCTTTGGAAGGATGATCCCCTTACATAAGATCATTTATTTATTTATTAAGAACCTACCATTTTTTAGTTTTAGTTTCCAAGTCATTTTATAAAATGAAATAATCTCTTTGGGGTCCTAAGAGAGAGAGAGAGAGAGAGAGAGAGAGAGAGCGCACTTCATGAGAGTTTCTGGTAAGAAATGTTTCATGCTCAACAACTTATTTGCCAGCTTTTGGATTCATTAAAAAAATCTGACATTTTATTTTGAAGGTCAATCAACAATAAGCAGCTGAACATGAAATGATTAGAAATGTTGGCCCTACCTGGACATGTATGTGCCCATTTCCTCTGAAGACCATTTAAACTGCATCTAAAATAACCATTTAACCTTTTCCTCCTCTTAGCAATGGACTAAGAGTGCATTTAAATGCTGAGCTCCTGCTAGTCTAGATGGAAATAAAAGGATTTAGAAATTTCTGTGACAGTCTCCATCCTTTTCAAACATAAATGCCAATAGCCTTAAGGAAAGCTATTCCTGAACATGAAAGCACATTAATGCTTTCAGTCACCTTCCCTTCTATAATACTTAAGGGAAAATTGTGACCTGTTGGCCCAGCATACTGATGTGTTTGTATGTGATGTTTTTTAAAACCATCAAACAACACTTCAGACCAGTTTGTTCTGGGTATTGAAAGGATATTGTTAATCATTATCAGTGGAATTCTAACCATGGCCACTTCTATTGAATTCAAGTTGGGTTTTCTCCCAGGTAAATGGCATTAGGATTGAAGTCTTATATTTATTAGTGACTAACAAGGGGGGTATTAAAAACTTATATCTATGTTGTGTTAGTCATTGTGTGTGTGTGCATGCGTGCATATTGAGGGTGGGCGGTGACTGTCACCAATCAGCTTGATAGGACTTACATTTGAGTAGACGTTGTTAAAAAAGGTAAAAGATAAAGGACCCCTGGATGGTTAAGTCCAGTTGAATTTGACAATGGGGTGCAGTGCTCATCTCTGCTTTCAGGCCGACAGAGATGGCATTTATGCACAGACAGCTTTTCTGGGTCATGTGGCCAGCATGGTTAGGATTGTGCCATTAGTGCTTTCTTCTTTCCCTCTGTCAATTTTGACTTGACTTCTCTTTCCTCCTCTCCTGCCCCCTCCCACATTTCCCCTTTCACACAAAGCCATGGTGGTCCCAGCCAGAATTCACTATCGAAGCTTGTGATTTGGGGTATTTTGATAAAGTTTTTCAGAAACTTTCACAGAGTGTCATAGTGATAAGTTCTCAGGAGAGCATTTAGTTGCTTGTTGTCTGGTCAGAAAGTGATGGAGGTAATTCTCCAGGTAGTGCAACTCATGTCTTTTGCCATTTCAAGGTCATATTAAGGTTTTCATTAAAAAAATAAAAATAAATTCTGCATAAACCTTATCTCTAGTTGGAGCCTGGAGGTTATGCAGGAGAAAGCAGGATAAAGCAGCCTGTCTGCAGGATTGAACAGAAGGATACTAGAGTTTTGGAGCTTCTGAATGAACTGCTAAGGTGCTAGTTTTGAGTCATAAAGCACTAAATAGCACGGATAGTACCTGCTGAGACACTGCTGATTTCCATAAGCACTTTTGCTTATACTTGCAGTCAGCTACAGAGTCACTCGGGCCAAACTCTCCCAGGGCTGATGGATTGTCTTCTGGTGCAGTCAGTGGTTGTTTGGGGTTTGTTTTCTTTTTGGCCCTGCAGTTCGTGCTGTAAGATAGAACAGTCAATATTATGCAATGATAATATGCAAGTAACATAGGGAAGTGTTTCATGCTACATCAAATGTTTTCTCCATCTAGCCCAGTATTGTTTACTTTTACAGGTGGCAGCTCTACAGAATCTTTCCATCATCTGCTACCTAGTCTTCCTTGACTGGGAAAAATAGCCAGTGGTCGAAACTACTGTATGCAAAACATGTGGCCAGCCAGAAAGCCACTATAGTGTAGTGGCTAGAGTGTTGGACTAGGACCTGGGAGACTAGCGTTCAAATCAGCCACAAAGCTCACCCACTAGGATTAATGACTGTCTCTCGGCTTAACCAGTCTCACAGGGTTGTTGCCAGGATAGCATGGGGAAGAGGAGAAGCCTCTATGCCATCTTGAGCTCCTTGAGGCAAGGTGTGGTATAAATGGTACCACAAGGTAGTGCTTATCTCCAGCTTTTGTCCAGTTCTCCCCCCAATGATAATAATTTTTAATAGTTTTCAATTACAATCCAATAATAGCCTCAGCAGGTGGCGCTGTGGGTTAAACCACAGGGCCTAGGACTTGCCAATCAGAAGGTCGGTGGTTTGAATCCCTGCGATGGGCTGAGCTCCCGTTGTTCGGTCCCTGCTCCTGCCAACCTAGGAGTTTGAAAGCACGTCAAGTGCAAGTAGATAAATAGGTACCGTTCCGGCGGGAAGGTAAACGGCGTTTCCGTGTGCTGCTCTGGTTCGCCAGAAGCGGCTTAGTCATGCTGGCCACATGACCCAGAAGCTGTACACCGGCTCCCTCGGCCAATAAAGCGAGATGAGCACCGCAACCCCAGAATCGGTCACGACTGGACCTAATGGTCAGGGGCCCTTTATCTTTACCTTTAATAGCCTCATTACAACAATACATAATGCAATTACATTACAACAATTTATAATGCAATTATTAATACCAATAGTTCAAATACTGAATTATATAATTTAGATAATGTTGACCCCCCACATGCTAGAATTGATGGCTTGATTATTTGCTTTATTTCTGTGTTCCAGCATCTTATTAATTTGCATTACATTCCAGTCATAATAATAATCCCTTATACAACAACTGCTGTTAATAACTTCTATTCGTGTTGACATATTAAATGATTTATAAAACTACAAGTGAGGAACTCAAACTATATCCTTGTTCTTCCTGTGTGTGGCAATTATTCTGTCCATGGTATTTCTTCCTGTCCTTGTAAGATGATATGTCTTTCTTTCTCCCTGTTGTTGCTGTTATCCACCATGCCTTCGGTGAAGCTGATATCCCATTGTTGTTTCAGAAATTTCTCCATTGCACCTTCCCATGCTTCGTTGTTTTGTAACAGCTGCAAAAATCACTCTGTCCCAATAAATAACCTGTTTTCACCATTTTCCCTCTCAGCCTGGGAAGAAGAGTGGTCTGTCGAACTGCAGATGACTCAGTAATTAACCTTATCAGTTCCTTAGCAAGTTCACACAGTTCTGTTTAATGTTATATTCCATATCTACAATCCAATTTCTTCCATCCTCGTTTGTACAAATATAATTTGAACTAAACATTCAGAGGAGGGTTGCCAAATCATGAATGTAGAAACCATAGGCTCCCCTCCCCCACATTGTCTTTTGCAACAATTGAAGTTTTATCTCAATTTCAAATCTTTAAGTTTGAAAATTAAGTCCTTGCAGTTGTTTCTGTCCTGCAGTTTGTGATCTCATCTTTTCTAGCATGTGCCTGTATTTTAGTCCAATTAAACTGTAATTAATAGGAGAACCTCTGCTTCTTAATGGTGGCGTTGGAGGGTTTTTGGCAGGCAAAGTGCTTTTGCACTCAGTGCCTCCCTGCCTCCCTCAATCCATGCTGGAGCAAGAGCCAGGTACCAAAACAAACTGCGTGGGGGGGGGGATTTGCAAGGATAATTACCCTCAATCATCCTTGTTTTTCCTTCTCCAATGAACTCCTGCTCTTGTGGGAGCTGCCTCTGTTAAGGCAGACTGGAACCGAAAGCTGCTTTTGTCAAGCCAAGAAGCTATGATGCCACAGAACTTTTGAGCGTGCCTTTTAAGAACAAAAAAACCAACGGCACCCCCAACTGAAGTGTGGTAAAATGAAATAGAGTTATGATTCAGCACAAGTGAAGCCCTTCTAAGGGAACAGCATCATTATCTGCTTCTCCAGGATTCTGCTTGGAGCTGTCAGTGATCCTGTACTCCACCTGTTGTCCCTCATATAGAATTCCTGATTCTTGGGCAGGTTAGGGGCAGGGGGCGCATTTAAACTATTCCCACATGCTGTTTTCTAGATCAGAGCTATTCAGCCTGAGGCAGTTCCCATCAGCCCCAGACCACTTAGTCAATGGTCAGGGGTGAATGTAGTTTTAATCCAACAACATCTGGTTGAAAAAGGTTGAAAAAGACTACTCTCCAAGCTGCTGTTTGGCCCATGAGGGACGTATAAAAGCACCACACACACACACACACACACACACACCCCTATATGGCACACATCATGTCTTAAATACGCCTTCCTTTTTCATGGATGGATGGGTTGTTTTTTTATATATAAATGGTAGTCTGTGTGTATTTTCATTTACTGCCATGAATGTAAGTTTCAGCTGATGTTCAACATCAAGATCGGCATATTTTCCCATCAGGTAAATCAAAAGGAATATTTAAGTTCAAACATATTGATAAGAAGAAGCTCTGCAAACTCACACTTATGAGCCTGAGAGAAAAGTTACTATTGGCCACAATTTATTGTGCACGCACACCCACCCACCCCAATATATGCTTCTTCCATGGTTGTGTCTGGAGTTGTAATAAATTATTAATATTTGTTCAATGGGAGCATTAAAGCTTTCTCCTTTTCTAATATATGACATTTCTTCTGGCCCTGCATGTCCGAATTTAGCTTACTGCTAGGCTTAGATGACAAATTAATACGGACAGATAAACACATATCAAACCTTGAAGGGACTCAAAAGCACATTTACTAGCAATCTGCCTCCAGAATGGATTGTTTGTCAGTCACACGATCTTCATCACCTCCCACTAACAGAGCTACACTACTCAGCATGATCAGGCAGTGGCTGCAAGGGGAGCTGTATTTCAGTCAAGAACCACTGGGTTTCACTTCCAATTGGGAATGTATTCCCCCCAAAAATATTTGGTATCCTCTTCCAGATACAGTATGCAGGGAGCCCTGGAAGAGCAGAGCAAGAGTTCGGACAATGAAACAGAACTGCAGACAGCTTCAAGCTCACAGCTTGTGGGACAGTGGAATTTTTCGGCTGGAGAAAGACACGGTCCATCTAACTCAGTATTGTCTGCATTTACTGATTGGCATTTACTGATTGGCAGCAACTTCCCAATATTTCAGACAGGAGTTTTCCCCAGGTCTCTCTGAAGATGCAAAGGATTGAACTTGCAGCCTGCCTTTGTGCTCTGCCTCTGTGAAAGGGCACTTGTCCAGTTCAAGGCTCCCTGACAGCCTTTTTTTGAAGAAGAAAAGCTGCTCTGAAAAGGTTTGATTGGGAGTGGAGTGGGATAGAGATACTTAACCTCTCTCCCCTCACCTTTCTCCCACTCCAGATAGACCCCCCATCACAGTGGCTTTCTTCCCCGCAAGGTTTCAAATGTAAGAATACGATAAATGTGTGTTTGTGATGGTAAATATGCATCTGAAACTTTTCAGGGATCTATGCAATATGGAAAAGATTATTTGCAGTCGCATAGAAGGAAAGGATTAAGCATTGCCACCGGGGACAGGAGAGAAATTTGATTTGAAGGCAAAAACATCTAATTCACACTTTCTGGAACAATATGCCAACCATAACACAGCCATCCTTTGAAATTCACACTGCTCCAAATATTGCACTGCACTTCTCCAGCAAAGTAATGCGTGCAAAACACATATACTAGGGTAAAATGTGCATTAAGAATGGTTTTGCAAAAGTGTGTATATTAGGTAAAATTGAAAACAAACCTGTATATTGGAATAATATTGCACCTAAATGCTGAGGAAGTGTCATAAGGACTTTTTAAAAAAATCATACCATACTTTTTCGAGTATAAGACTAGGGTTTTTTTTACTTTAAAATATGGTTAAAAATCTGGGGGCATCTTATACACGGATAGTGCATATGCCCATATTCTAAATTTGGGGTCCCCCAAAGTAGGTGGCATCTAATACACAGAAAAATACGGTAATTGCAAAGTGACATGGAAATGTGAAGAACTTCACTTAAGATTGGGAAAAAATGTGTTTCCTCTGTCCCTAATTCCCATTCATCCTCTACTCCTTTGCTCCAGGTTATCCCCTTTGAAAGCAGTTTTCCCTCTTCAAAAAGGGCTATTGTGTTGCACTCATACACATTTGTGTGTGCACAGTGTAATTTGCAGAAAATTCACCGTGGATGTCTCAGACCATGTTCTTGACAAATTTGGAACAAGTACATGTTAAAGGCAAGGCAATGCAGACCCTTCATTGCTGCGCTGAGATTTATTAAAATATACTGAGGGATGTATCTGCTTATTTAGCATATGAAAGTAAAAAAAGAAATTCTTGACAGAAACCCTTTATGAATTTAAAATTCGTATCCCTATTTTTAAAAAACCCTTGTACCATTTAATTTCTTCAGAGTCCTGAGGGTAAAAAAGATAGTACAGATTCCTTTAATCGCATGCATTATCCAAACCCATGATGAATAGTATCTTAATCTCTATATGATACTTGTTTCACCATTCCACAAGCTCAGTGGCAAGGCAGAAAGTTCCATGCTCAATTCCTGGCATATCTTGGCATGTGTGTGTGTGTGAAAAACTCCATCTGAAACCCTAGAGCACTGGTATCAGCCAGTGTAGACAATAATTATATGGACCAAGAGTTGACTCAGCATAGCATTCAGTGTAAGGCAGATCATAAGAAGGACTCGGTTGGATCAGGCCAAAAGGTTTACCAAGTCCAGAAGCCTGTTTTCTACATTGCCAACCAGATGACCGAGAGACGTTGCAATCCCTTAGAACTGACTGAGTGATTTTTAAAGCTAGATTGGTGGCCATAATTTCATATTGTAGGGGCAAATTCTGTAGTTTAACTAAATACTGTGTGAATAAGTCCCCAAAAGGTTCTGTTCCAATTGTCCCCGTAATCAGCTTCATTGGATGACCCTAGGTTATAGACAATTTCTTTCTATTCAATTTCTCCAACATAGTGGTTAATAATGCAAATGTAACCAGACGTCCCTGGCTAAATTTGTCTCCCAGCCATGAATGAACTCACAATCTTTTTTTATCTGATGAGAGGCGAAACACTATCTCTCAATTGTTGCTTCCAGGGAACTTAAAACATATTGTACACATATTGTTGTTGGTGATTATGGGGAGTAAATGGTACAGTACAATCCTATGCAGGTTTACTCAGAAGTAAGTCCCACTGTGTACGTAGAGGCTGACTCCCAACTGAACATGTACAGGATTAAAGCAGCCTTGATGTATTTCTTAATATTTGACTCATAATTACACAGTGTTGAACCAGTTACTTAAATGAATGCCAACCCTTGTTTGAAATGTTGGCCAACTGCTGATTTGGAAGTATCAATTTACTACCAGTTCATGGCAGAAAACAACTGGGAGCATAAATGTTGTTGGCAAATATGCAGTGCCAGTGCTTTGTACATCAATGGTGACAAAGAATTGACTTAGATCCTTTTGATAACTCTGAAAATTAAGGGCCAAACTAGAAATTGCAGCTAACACAGGGCTGCCACTGAAAATGGCAGCCATGCGTTTGATGGCTGCTCTTCTTCTGTAACACAGTTCTTCTACCTTAAGTTCGCATGATGATGTCATGACATTGTGCCTGAGCTAATTTTACTAGATGCTATGGAAGGGAAATCTAGACATGAGGCCTCAATTTTTTGGTCACTTTAAACATTTACCATAGCATCTAGTTGACCTTGATTTTCTGCATCCCAGCAGTGGCATATTGAGGAACAGACCTGGGCTGGAGATTAGCTTAAAAAAACAAACAAACTTAGAAATATAGAAGGAGATCACCCAGTCCATTGCTCAGGGCAGGAATCTTTGCAACGGCAACAGCTTGGCCATCCACACTCTGCTTTAATACTTGCATCAAAGGAGTAGCCACTACTTCAGTGGGCAGCCTGTTCTTAACCTAACATTTATCCAAAATCTACTTCCTTGCAATTTTCATCTGTTGGTTCTAATCCTGCACTCTGGGATAACAGAGAACATGCCTGCTTCATCTCCTGCAAGACATCCCTTTACATATCTGAAAACAGCTACCAAATCTTCCATTAAGTATTTTTATTTTCCAAGCTAAATGCACCCAGCTCTTTCAACTATTCCTGGTGACCAGACCCCATACCATCTTAGCTATTCTCTTCTGTACATGATCCAGTTTGTCAAAGTGTTGTTGTTTTTAAAATGTGGCATCCAGAACTGGACAAGCCTTCTCCAACCTGGTGCCCTGCATATGTTTGGACTACAGCTCCCATAACTCCTGACCATTGGTTATGATGGCTGGAGTTGATAGGAGTCCAAAACATCTAGAGGGTACCAAGGAGGGGGAAGGCTAACCCATGACTTTGGCTTCATTAAGATGTGCATTAGATTTTCTCCATTCCATGGATGTAAATAGATTGAAATGGTATTCAGCTGAATGGTGCCATGGATTTTATTATTATTATAGTAAGAATAACACTGGATGCAACCCAGCACACCATGTGATGCCTATATTAAGGAATCAGATGCCATGGGAAAACTACATTTCCAGGGTCACCCACTCATCTGGTGTGACCAATGCTCCCTCATGTCCCGAAGCCAGCTTTTTATGAGGTTAAAGGAGCTAATTGTCAGAGGAGAAAATGCAGATTCCTAACACACCGCTGACTCTCTGATCTTCAGAGTAGCTTCTGGCCTGCTGGATGGGATTAATAACATGATCAAAGTGAAAGATGGTTCCCTCCCACTCTGCTCTGCAGATTCTGAGCCAGGGAATGTCATATATTTCTCCTTGTAGTTACGCTAGCTGCATGTTGTTAGTGATTTCCCACTTGGACCTGTAGTGAATTTAGCACAAAACGTGATATATTCCTTGTTTGATAAATAACATTTTAAGGCAATTCATCTTGTTGAATCATCCAGGTCTGCTGACTGCCACTCTTGGGATTTGAGCCTAAGTAAAGAGGGAACATTCAGGTGGGGGAATTTGTGTTCTGCAGCAGTATTGTCTTTGCAGTCATATCAGCAGGTTGATGCATCCGATTTGGAGTGCCATAAAGCCTTTGATTGCCTGGCGCATGCCACAGTCCTCTGGCTCAAAGTTATGCCTCCGATCAAGCCAAAAAAGTAATTTGGTTTATGGTTTGCTTTTAAGTATTCAGCATTTGTAATGGAATGCAGCAGTGTATTTCATTAGGACCTGGCCTCCAGAAAGCTTTGGTATAATTCTCTGAGTTGGGAATTGCTCATAAAAAAGTGTGAGGTTCCCCACTTCTTTCTTCTTCTTAAAAAAAAAGTCCTTAAGAAACACATACCTGCCCTTGTTTATAAACATCTAGACTCCAATACTATTCCTACTTACTTGAGAGTCAGCCCTATTCATTTCAGTGGGACTTCCTTCTGAGTCAGCCTGTAAAGGATCACCTAGTGCTTCAGGAGTTTCCATTTTGACTCATCTACCTCATACTTATCCTAGTTCACCTCTGACAACCCAAAAATCCTCCAGGGTACCCCACTTCACCTCTGGACTGGGGAGTTGTCCAATTCCAATGCCCAACTCTGTATATCTGTATATCTGAAGAAATGTTTATAATCACTTTTGGAAGAGGCAAGAAAAAGAAGGGGAGCTGCTTCTTCTAAGGTGGTTCCCAACCACACATTTTGAAAATTCTTCTAATAAAACAATTGACAATGTTTTCAGGTGATTAAAGAAAGCTATCTGGTTAATTTGGGCAGCATGTTAGACATCCAAAATGTTTTTAATTAATATATCTAGCCGGTTATATCATGTGGAATATCCAGACTCACTGACAGATGCCTTTCTGAGCAGCCTTAATTCCCCTCACTCTCCCTATCCTGATGCCTTAAATGATATTGCAATGGCTTCATCAAATGAGTGGGTGACCCTGGAAATGTAGTTTTCCCATGGCACCTGGTTCCTTAATATAGGCATCATATGGTATGCTGGGTTGCATCCAGTGTTATTCCTACTCAAAGTAGACCCATTGAAATTGGTGGGCTTGGCTAACATGTCCATTAGATATAGCCCACTGTCATTACAGCATTCAAGGTGCCATGATAGAAGGGGCAGAACCACAACAGACTGCAGACCATGACAAGAAACAAGGTCTGGAAGAATGAAGCTTGCTTCATAATGCAGAATATGAGCTGAAGAAACTCATATTCTGGACAAGATAATTAAGAACTCTGACAACACTGTTAAATATGCCATGTGATGGATTGTGAACATGTCAAAGACATCCACTGGTTTTAGAATGAGGTTGCAATAAACTGAATGGGTTTATGTGAATGGAAATGAGTAAGGAATAGGGGTGGTTACTTAGCTGCTGTCCTGCTCAAAACACAGTAGGATGGGAGCCAACAACGCTCCTGCCCCCTGCCCATCTCTTCATGATTTTTCATTGTAGGGCCTTGCTTGTACTGCATAATTCCAAACAGTGCATCACCAAAATGACTTCTCTCTGTGTCGGTAAATTGTGCGAGCAGCTTTTCTTTTTACTTAATCAGCTATTGATTTATAATGCAGTGTCATAAAAGCCATCTGCTCACCAACCTGAAATATCCCCTTTAGCATTTAAAGATGTATACATTGCTTTTTCCTGACAAAGTCCCCTGTGTTTTCTAACTCTTTTCAGTCAGCACTTTTGCTTTCCTGGGCTGCCCGGTAACAATAATGAGTCCAAACTGCAGGCTGGCATCCAAGATGGGTCTACTAAAACGAGGCAGGAGAGAGCTATAACAAGGGTAGGGGGAACACTGCTTCTTAAGA
Organism: Podarcis raffonei; assembly: GCF_027172205.1. Classification (NCBI taxonomy): domain Eukaryota; kingdom Metazoa; phylum Chordata; class Lepidosauria; order Squamata; family Lacertidae; genus Podarcis; species Podarcis raffonei. Next base: position 39,899,765 of record NC_070621.1, on the reverse strand, counting down.
ATGTAAGACTATAAAGAGAGCCCAACTGACTTGAACCAAAGGCCCATCTAGACCAGAATCCTATGCTCCAAGGATGCAACCAGATGTCCATGAGAAGCCTGGAAGCAGAACCTGATCACAAGAGCAGCCTCAACAACAACAGAGGCACAATGTCTCTGATAGTGGAGGTAGAGCATAGCTATTGTGCTTAGTAGCTGTTGATAGCTTTATCTTCCATGAATTTGTCTACAAGGGTACATTGGTTTACAAACTTAATCCATTCTGGATGTCCATTCTTAAACCGAAACCCTTCTTAAACCGAGGCACACTTTCCCTAATGAGGCCTCCCACTGCCAGTGGCCTCCCTTCCACCGTTCAAAATCCATTCTTAGACGAAGGTAAATTTTGCAAACCAGACATTACTTCTGGTTTTGCGGACTTCATAAACAGGGCTGTTCTTAAACCGAGGTACCACTGTAACCCTATTTTAAAGCCATCCAAGTCAGTGGTCATCACAACATCCTGCAGGATCACATTCCATAGTTGAGCTATGCTCCTTTCTCCTTTTGTCTATCCTGAACCTTCCAACATTCAGCTTCATTGAATGGCCCCAAGTTTTATTTTCTTGGGTGATGGGGGTTACCTGTCACTCCCCCCACACCAGTCAGTTTTCCAGGCATGAGTTGGTTGTGTCATGGTGAAAAGCAACTGCAGGAGGGAAGTTAAGCACCTTCCCATTGCTAAGGGATGGCGGAGAAATTTGATTCCGTTCACATTTCAGTGCGAACCTACAGTACCTAATCCACGTTCCTGAAACAATACCAAAATATACAACAATGCATTATAATAGGGGAGGTCTTTGCAAAAAACCAACAACTATAGATCAGAAATTTCATACTAAAATGCAGATGATTTTCATAAAGACTATTGGTTTTTAAAAAAAATTATAATAATCGCAAACTGATGTGAAAATGAATAGAACCTAAGACTGAAAATATGGGAAGCTGAGAGAAGACAAAAATGACAGCTTTCTTCATTTCTCCTTTTGCCTGGTACTCCGCTAAACCAAATCATTTCCCCATCCCACCATTAGTAAAGGTAAAGGGACCCCTGACCATTAGGTCCAGTCAACTGACTCTGGGCTTGCGGTGCTCATCTCGCTTTATTGGCCGAGGGAGCCAGCGTACAGCTTCTGGGTCGTGTGGCCAGCATGACTTAGCCGCTTCTGGCGAACCAGAGCAGTGCACAGAAATGTCGTTTACCTTCCTGCCGAAGCGGTACCTCTTTGTCTACTTGCACTTTGACGTGCTTTCGAACTGCTAGGTTGGCAGGAGCAGGGACCAAGCAATGGGAGCACACCCCGTCGCGGGGATTCGAACTGCCGGCCTTCTGATCGGCAAGTCCTAGGCTCTGTGGTTTAACCCACAGTGCCACCCGCGTCCCGCATCCCACCAGCTATCTAGCAGCAAACCAGGTTTCCAGTCTGTGATATATGTCCAGATTCAGTCTGAGATGCTAGCCTTTAACTTTTGGAATAAGCTTGGACCTAACCTTTAGTACATGGGGAAATAACGGCTCTTTCTGTTGACATATTTTGCAGTAGCACCTGGCATGGTGGTGCAGAGCCACTTTCCTGTTGCTGGCAAGCATGAACAGGGTGGAGTGGGGCAAGAGGGGTGGTGAAATTGGTGCTGATACACTGGTGGGAATGCAAGTTTGGCTACACCAGTTTATCCACACAGCCCCAAAACTGACACTGCCCTGCCCTGTCCCATCCAGATAGGATTCAGCAACCCCACGGGAACATTAGAAGGCCCAGTTGGATCATGCTGGTGGTCCATCTAGATCAGCATCCTGTTCTCACAGTAGCCAACTAGATGCTTATGGGAAGCCTGAAAGCAGGTTCTGAGAAAAAGAGCACTCTCCCCTTTTGCAGTTTTCAGCAGCTGTTCCCAACAGTAGATAGGATCCATTGATAGGCTTATTCTCCATGAATTTGCCTAATCCTTTTTAAAGCCTTCCAAACCCAATGTCAGGAGGGTGGCTTCACAGTGCTAAAGCTCATTTTGCATGACTCAGATTCAACAACCTTCATGCTGCCTTTGGGGGGGAAAGCAAGCTGAGCAGTTATCCCATTCCTTCATACCCAAGAACTCCCCCATGCAAACAAATGCAAAGCTCTCAAATCTTTTCTTGTTTTCTTATCCTGACTACACCTCTGTGGTCTGCATTTATCCATGTTTGTGCTTGTGAAGTAGAGGGCTTCTGGCCCATATGATATTATCTCTGCAAAAACTTCTAGCATAGGAAAGATCAGGAAATAACAAGCTGAATGCTGTCTTCTGATATCCCGAAAATGCCAGTCTCTGAAGTCCACCTGCAAGTAATGATTTCCTGGGCTCTGCTTGCATTTTCCTAGGTGATAAGATAAAAGGTTAGCAGTATACGCTTCCCAGAGGGCAGTGAGCATGACTTGGCAGAACAAGTAATAGCCAACTGAGCGGATTTGTATGATAATGCTATCTGGTTAGGTATAGAAATGTTTTGTGCCCACCCCGCTTTGGAAACTGCCTTGTGGCAGTTCTTGTGAGTTTAAGATTTCATCTTCTAATGAGATGAAATAAAGGTGCACATAAATTTGGTGTCACACATATATGCCAAGTGCCTCTTGTTCTTCCTTAGCTTCCGCCTCCTTTTTGACATTTTAATCAGGGTTTCTTTGGGGAGGGGTATAGTTGAACTGCATTTTTATTTGTCTTGCTCTTGCTATTTCTGAGCAAGTTGATATATTCAAAGCAAGAAAGGAGATCAACTCACATCCTTTGCTGATTTGAGATGAGGGGGGGAGCAGCTTGTAATGTCAGCGTTAAGTTCTAATAAGGAAGTGTCATTCATGATGAATTTTAAAACACAGAGACTTTCTCCATGCTTTTAAGTCCAAAGTCTTCATTTCTGACAAAAAGGAAAGAGAGAAGTGGGTGGACTCCTGAAGTCATGCGTTGATTTGGGCTACTTTAGTGGCAGCTGCCCATCAACATGACAAGCTCTTTCAAGGTGTTTAAAATGCTGAAAATTAATTCATGATGCACGTTCAGTAGAACATCTGTGGATTACTTCCTACCAGCATTATAATCCAGCCTTCCTCAACCTGTTATCCTCCAAATGTTATGAGCTACAACTCCCACCTTCTCTGACCATTGGCTATGTTGGCTGGGGCTGCTAGAAGTTCTAGTCCTAGATATTGCGTGCTCAGGCACAGTCCCCCCCACTCCTCTGGGAGCTAGACCTCAGGATCAAGGAATAGACATGACAACATATTTGGAATTAAAATGGCAACAACTTTATTAAATTTCAGATGCAGGAAACCTTGGTTTAGGCATTGGGGGTACAGTCTATTCCTCTCAGCCCCCTGCTGGGGGTCTGAGGCAAGACAGGGTCAATCAGGAATACGGGAACACTGCAAAACATGTGTTTACACAGCTGGCCCCTTTCTGTGTCACTGAGGGGAGATCTACGGCCCTACCTTGTGGACAGAGACTCACTTCAAGACCCCTCTAACAGGAAACCCTGATATCACCGCTGCAAAAGGAGTGAGTTACCACATCACCCCTTCTTTGATTGTTAGACTAAAGGATTCTGGCCAAGGCCTAAAACCACCAAAGTTGTAACAATTGCTACGGGGAAGGCAAAACCTGCAGAACAGGGAAAATTCCTTCCTGGTTCTGAGAAAAACAGCAACGACCATCCGACTGTAGCAACACCCAGGGATTTGGAAAGGAGAAAGGTTAGCCTGTAAGGAAGAATAAAATTAGAGGGAGGGCTAAGTGGGTGATGCTCTGGGGCCGACTGCACTGACAGCATCAGTTCCGACCTCTTTTCTACTTTTGGAGCAGATCGGAGTGAAGCCTGTTCAAATGCAGTCCACTCTTGCCCCACCCACCAGGCCGCCGCGGATAGGTTGAATTTGAATTTAGGTTTGCAGGAACCCAGCAAGCATTGTGGTGACCAAGGGGGCTGAGCAATGGTCAGCAAAGCAGCGTAGCTTCAAGAGGACAGTGGGGCCTTGTGTCAGGTCACAAACATCTCCCACTGCTGGGCCTGGTGCGCAAGTCATTTTGAGCACACCAAGTTGAGGAACGACAAATAAACTCCAGCTGCCTGCACATGGAGGTCTTAGTTTCAGTTCTTATGACTCTAAAGTGGGGCTAAGAATGACTCCTGTCTGAAACTCTGGAGAGCTGCCGCCAGTAGGTACACCGAATTCATTACCAGCATTTTGAACACATGGAAAGTGTTTGTTGGGGTGATGAGCAGATATCACTAAAGTAGCCAAAATCAATGCATCAAAGTAATGGAATAAGTCCCATATGAAGAAAAGACACAGCATTTCGAACTTTTTAGTATAGGGAAAAGGTGAGTAAGGGGTGACATGATAGGTGCATATCATGAGAAAGCGGACTGAGAAAAGTTTCTCTCTGTGTCCCAACACTAGAACTCATAAACACCCAATGGAACTGAATGCTGGAAGAGTCAGGACAAACAAATGAATTACTTTTTCACTCAGGGTGTACTTAAACTATGAAACTTGCTCCCACAGGAGGCAATGATGGCCACCAACTTGGATAGCTTTAAAATGGAATTAGACAAATTCATGGAAGATAAGGCTATCAGTAGCTACTGGCCACAATGGCTATGTTCTATTTCCACTGTCAGAGGCAGTATGCCTCTGAATACAAGTTGCATGAAACTGCAAGTGGAAAGAGTGGTGTTGCGCTCATGTCCTGCTTGCGGCCTTCCCACAGGCATCTGGTTGGCCACCGTGAGAACAGGATGCTGGACTAGATGGGCCATTAGACTGATTCAGCAAACTGTACTTACATTCTTCATTCAGAATGACTGCTTGCTTGCTGTAACCTCATTCTCTTCTTGTGGTGCTCTGTGACGCAAGGAGGTAAGGCCCAACTGGGGTGTAAGGCAAGGCAAGTTCTTAACACGGGACAAGGTTCAAGCAGAGGGCAGATCTCAAGCTGGATGCAAGGCAGGGCTCAAGGGAAGACAGAGCCCTGAAGTTGCTCCTGCAAGGAACAAACTGAAAGGAGACTTTGTATATTAGCAGTACCTCCCCTGCTGCAAGATGATGCTCTATTTAAACACCCTAGCCTTTTCCAGTAACCTTCTGCTACAATTGAGGTCTTTCTGGGTCTTCAGCAGTGGAGTCAGAGGATGGCAGTGTCACAACCTTGGGTTGGGGATGGGATACTAGGTCCACAAGTTAGGCTGGTTCTGCGCACCCTCCCCCCTTTTGTTTCAGAGTTCTTGCCCTCATCCACTGAATATGATGAATCTCCAGGGTCACACCTCTCAGCTCCACCATACTGCCCATGTCACAGCTACTAAAGTACATATTGAAACAACATTAACCAATGGAGTTTACACTACTCCAAATGTTGCAATGAAGTTCTGGATAGTTTAAACACATCAAAACAGACCTTTAAATGCTGGAGATGTGCACAGGCACCAAGATTCACCTTGTATCTGTTTGCTTGCTTGTTTGTTTTTAATCCAATGTGTTTTTGAGTCACTCTGGACTCTCTCTGCTTCAATATGTGGTTAGAGTTCTGAGCAACTCTGTATAAATGAAGCTGTGTGTTTCCTATAATGGGAAATCTATAATGGGGAATCTAAAAATGATTTTAACTTTCATCCACTTTGTTTTGGTCAAAGTGGATGAAATTTACAGACGTATGAGCCAGTCCAGATTGTGAGCCAAATTGTACAAAAATAGTCCCCAGAGCCATTTTTTGGAGGAAATAAAAGGCATTCACTTTCATCCATAATTCTTAATGAGAAGGGAAAGTGTGTGTGTGTGTGTGTGTGTGTGTGTGTGTGTGTGTGTGTGTCTTTTGCTCTTTCTTCCCTTAAAATGATTAAGAATTATTTGTGCTTGTACATTTTTTAAAAAAAATTGCTGCTTCACACAAACCTTTCCTTTCTGGTGCTTATGTTCTCCAATAGGCCCCATTGTCTTCTGATAGGCCGGACAGTGTGAGATTCTACGACTGCCTCTGGAGTTCTGTAAACAATTTTGTTAAAGTCTTCAGAATATACAGTAATATTTGAGGTAATTTGATTACTTTTGGGTGGTGCTAACAACTGCTTTGCTTTTAAATACAGTGTGCATTAAAACACTTGCATCTGCAGGTCACAAACAATGTTCCAAGCAATGGCCTCAGCAATATGGAGTTCCAACTCAGCCAGGGGGTTATAGGCAAAAATTTGGGTTCTGCAAAGGAGAAGAGAAGTACAGTGGTACCTCAGGTTACATACGCTTCAGGTTACATACGCTTCAGGTTACAGACTCCGCTAACCCAGAAATAGTATCTCAGGTTAAGAACTTTGCTTCAGGATGAGAACAAAAATTGTGCTCCAGTGGCACGGCGGCAGCGCAAGGCCCCATTAGCTAAAGTGGTGCTTCAGGTTAAGAACAGTTTCAGGTTAAGAACAGACCTCCGGAACGAATTAAGTACTTAACCCGAGGTACCAGGGAAGTACTTAACCAGAGCCAGGGAAAAGTTCAGGATTCAGATAGCACCCTGGACAGCTCCATATGGAACCCAGATTAATAAGAGCAAGGCTCGAACATTATTTCAGCCACAGTCAACCCCAAACTGAGCCTTAAATAGAGCACACTTCAATGAATCCTGTAAAGCTCTAATTGCTCAGTTTCTGCAGAGATACCCTATCAAGTTATCAGTGTTAATGCAGCAAAAAAGCAAGCTCCCCTGTGCCTCAACAAAAGCAATTTAAAATTTTTCCAGAATGCACTTTTTGGAATTATTTCCCCTCCTTCATGTTATGGCAGATAACTTTTTGATTTAAATAATATTGCCTGAGGTACATTATAGTTTGATCTCAAATTGCTTCATGACTCTATCAGCTAATTCCATGACATAGTAATAAATTATTATTTTGTGGTTCCTTCATTTGAAGTATGTAGGGCACCATCTAACTAAAGTTAATCACATTTAGTCCCTCTGAAGTCCCATTGATAACAATGGAAGAGATTTTATCTCATGTTTAATCGTTCGCTCTTTGAAATCAATATAATTTTAAATGCTTAAGTTTGGTTGGCTCATGCCCTAATAACCAACATGAAAATGTGCTACTGAAAAAAGAGGTTATGCAGTCACCTCTAAAATAGGAGCAGCTATCCATATTCAGGCCAGGGGTCACGTTGACCCACAGGCAATCCTTTGTGTCAAAGTGGATGTCACAGTCCTGTAAGCCAGTGCTGTCCAGAGTGAGGAATTAACTCTTTATTGTCAAAAGTACACTTACATGTTAGGGAAGGGCAGTTCCATCAGTCTTACATCTCTCAGCTTCTCCTAGGTGTGCACCCAATGAGGCCAAGGCAGAAAGGCCCTGCCCCAATCTCAGTTTATGTATCTCCCCTATCTGAGCTGCAAGTAAGTAGGTGAAGACTGCATCTGCCTGCAGCCTGCTTCTGCTCCTCCCACTTCAATTGTCTTCTGGTCCTGGGAAACAATGGAACAAGAGGAGAAGGAGGTGTGAGAGCCCTTGACTCCACAACAGCCTGACCCATCTCTCCTTCCTCATGTACCTGTTCTTCACTCTCTAATCCTGCATCTTCTCCTGCCTCTGACTGTTGTCTCCTGGATGTTACAGGCTCCTTCAGATCACCTAGTCCAGCCAGTCTCTGGCAGTGGATGTGGTAAAGTGCAAAAGTTTCATGGGCTGGCTGGACACAGCATGTTCTTTATATGCAAGGAGAGAGTTGTAGACCCCTCCTGGTGAGATACAGGGAAATTCCAATGTTTAGAAGGACAATAATTAAATATTATAGTCAACTAAATTCTTCTCAGAGTATACTAATTGAAATTAATGCACCTAGGTTAGTCGTGTTCATTCATTTCTGTGGATCTACTCTTGGGTATGACTAGCACTGGATAGAATACATATTATGCTTTTTTGTTGTTGTTGAAATGGGGGAGTTGGTAAGTTCAAAGCAAAAGATTCAAATTTTGTTATAGTCTGTAAGAACTGACAAAAAAAGAGGAAAGAAAATGATGATTTGACTCTTCTTTAGGCAGGAAAGAAGATTATAAGAGTTAGGTACGTGTTTGTTATATAGAAGGAACAACTGACCTGCTATAGTCAGATGAAAGCAGCTCTCTGCCGTGCAAAAAACTTCAGATAAATGCTAATCTCCTGGCCATGTCCTTGAAAGAATTCACTGTGACCCTCTCCTGCATGCCTCTACTGCTCTTTATACAGTTCCCTTGCTTTGAAATAGGATGCTAAATTCTTTGGCACTTGCAATTACAGAAATATGGGCACTGCTTTTCTTCACTGAAACACCGTATTTGCCATACAAAGATGTTCTTTAAATAGGCACTTTTATTAGAAAAGGTGGGGGGGGCAGAAGGCAAAAGTATTAAGCAGGCAGAAAAATCTTTTCATCTTTTAAAGCTTATGTGCACTTCTACAAGCCTGTAATTATAGAGGCTGACATTGGAGGGGGGGCATATACAAGGATGAAATTTCGCATCGTTTTGTCTCATTGTGCCCTTTGGAATTGCTGTCGCTTTGCAATGAAATGTGTGTGTGTGTGTTTTATGTGGCTCTCCAGTGGATTAAAACAATTGTTTCTACTTCTTTGGCTGTGATCTGGGTTATTTGCAAAATGGACATGTGGGGAACAAACTTTGCTAGTATAGGAATTTAATTTTAGGAGACTTTAATTAGGTACCAGAGTTTGATATGGAAGGTCCTGGAAAACTTCCCCATCACATTTTTACTGGTCCATGGAACTTGGTCACCTGCTGGACTTTAAGTGCTAGTAGAGCAAATAAGGCTATGGTCTAAACAAGTGTTTAATTTTGGCTCACCAGATAATGCCCAAGGACTGGGAGAAATTTGCCAGGAATATATTGTCACCTACAAACTTGGTGGAGATGGAGGTTTTTAATATTAAGACGGGGTGAATGGTCCCCTTCCTCTGTTTGTGTTGGGGCTAACATTCCAAAGAAGGTCAAGGAGGAATCTGGCAACATCCATGGGGTGGGGGAAGAAAGTCATTTGAATTTTAGCAAGTGATGGTTACTTAGTAAACCTATGAAGTAGTCCAGTGGCTTTTTATCCATTGATAAAATGTCCTTAAACCATCTACAAGCTGGTTGTACAAGCTGTCATGCTTTCAAATGGGTGGAATCTTCTTAGTCTCTAACATTTAACTATCTAATATTTGTCTAAGCAGAACCTTCAGATCAGCCCCAACTTCTTAGGAAGCAATCTTAACTGTAGTGGGGCTTTATGAAACAGAAAGGTCGCCACAGCCTGATGCTGTCATACAATAGGATTTGGCATGGCTTGGCACCCCAGATGGACCATGAGAAGGAAGAGGAGGAGAAATAAGCAGCAGATGGTGGGGGGTTGGGTTGGAAGGGGTGTAGAAAGGAGGTCCTACTTTTGTGGCTCTAGATGTTAGAGAGAAAGAAGCAGGTCTGCCGGCTCTCTCCCAACATCATTCCAAAGGAGCACAGAGCCAGCCAGCCAAAGGGGCTGATAAGCAGGAGATAGTGGCAGAGCTAGGGGCAGAGGGAGAGGACATAGCCACTTTTGTGGGTGGGATCAGACACATCTGCCCAGATGGACCATAAACAGCAGACTTGCCAGAGTGCCCCATGAAAGAGCTCACTCTGCCTCATGTTTAACAATTGTTGGGACATCTTCATAGCTTCCATTTGATTGCCTTGGTCATGTACCTTGAAATCTTGACTTCTGGACCTTGGGCTTACTACTGAGCCTATACAGCTATTAACTTGAATAAATATCTATTCCTGACTTTCAAGTAAGAGTCACTGTTTTATTTTGGGAAAGGAGCCTGATAACAGAGGCACTGCCACCCAGTGTAAATGATATTGAATTAGATAGACTGCCTGACTTTCAGGCATTGTGGGTTTGCCTCAGCTGGTGTGGGAACACCTCATATGGGTCTAGCAAGTAAACCAAGTCATGTGCATTAGCACTGGTAGCCTTAAAAATACACATATATATTACTAGGTACCATGCTCATTTTGAACACGCCTGAAGAATGAATATGGCAAGGTTTCTGGTTGTCCCTCTACCACTATCCACAAAAAAATTGATGCTGAAATAAGGAAAATTCAGTCTACAACTGAAATTATAGAACAGCAAGCTTCCAGCAGAAGCTCTTATGAAATGCTCATTCCACCAAGTGTCAAAGGGCCGTTCAGATAGCGGTGCTTCAATTAGCAGAAGTGATATTGATTGCCACACTCTTTGTATTATGCTTATAATGTAGGCTACATCATTGCAAACATAAAATCTGGCCAAGTTTCATTTATCACAGTCACACGGTGCTATCAAAGGACACCGCTGCTTTCAAAACAAATGAAACCAGAATGACGGATAATTAAGGAATAATATAGATCATTCAAATATCTCTTTAATTAAGAAGGAAGCACTTTCCCCAAGATAGCTCCAAGCGTTATTCAAGACAAAGCCCTTATCCAACCCCTCTGAGCTTTGGAAAGGTTTGATTTGGTTAGAATTTTGATTGTGGCTTCAGGGGTTGAGAAGTAGGATTGGAAAGGGAGGTTGCAAAATGTACAAATGGATCCATCCCTCATTGTTTAATGATGGGTAATATTTCAAAATTGTGCCAGCCTTTTGCAGAATATAGAGCAGGGGCAATGAACCTCAGGCCCATGGGCTGGAGAATCTGTGATATGTCGTGGAACAACCCCATTGAAGAAGATAATAATAGCTACCAGACCTCACTGCTGGTTGCAAAAGGACCCCTATAACAGTTCAAGCTTCAGGGGCCCCAAAATGTAAGCAGGCCACTGAGGTAGTTTGCCTACCTCATGGACCAGGAAACCACCAGTCCCCAGTGCCTCCATCTTATCAGGATTCGTTTTCAATTGATTAGCCCTCATCCATTCCATTACTGATGCAAAGCACCAGTCTAGCACCTAAACAGTCTCTCCTGATTCACTTGGAATGGAGAGAGAGATTTGGGTGTCATCAGTATAGTGATAGCACTTCATCCCCAAACTCCAGAGGACAGCTCCCAGCAATTTCATATTGGGGTTAAACAGAATGGGAACAGGATTGAATCACACAAAACCCCACAGCTTAAAACCAATACAGTGGTACCTTGGGTTAAGTACTTAATTCGTTCCAGAGGTCCGTTCTTAACCTGAAACTGTTCTTAACCTGAAGCACCACTTTAGCTAATGGGGCCTCCTGCTGCTGCCGCGCTGCCGGAGAACGATTTTTGTTCTCATCCTGAAGCAAAGTTTTTAACCCGAGGTACTATTTCTGGGTTAGCAGAGTCTGTAACCTGAAGCGTATGTAACCTGAAGCGTATGTAACCTGAGGTACCACTGTAGTCATTTTCTCTCATGTTTGATCTGCTATAAAACAGTTTCCAAACATACTTGAGGAATTTATATGCATATCCAAACTTCTACAGAAAACTTGAATAGAAAACTGTGCAGACCCCTCTTCCATTGTGCCCCACTGGCAAGCGCTCTTAATCACAATACTTGTTTTGTGAACCACTTTGAGGATCATTTTAAATATTTAGGAGAGGAATTTATTTATGCAGTGTCATGAACCTAGAAAAGCTAATGGTCACTTCACCGTATGAAATAAAAATAATCAATTCATACAGAGTGTGTACCCAGTGAGACCTCATTCAGGAATGACAAAATTGCCCAGTTCAACAGTAAGAAGCTATTTTCCCTCTTGAGAAAACAGACTCCAATTATAGATTTATACATGTCACACTCAATATGCAGAATATGATCAGATCAAATGCTGGCATACACATTGCACCCCACTACAAAATTACCTTGGAACAACAGTTTGCAATCTTTATGTAAATGAGAATGTCTTGCTATCTCTCTCTTTCAGTGTTTGACGTAGCATGAAAAAAAATGCACACATCATCTTTTTTTTCCTGGATGGATATGATTGATGCAATTTTAATAAAGGTTACTAGCTAAGTGTTGTACAGTGGACTGCAAGAAATCATAAAGTAAACTATATTGCAGAATGGCAAAAATCTATGAGATACCACCTCTGCCAAACGTCATGATTCGAAAGGAATTGGGGCGGGGAGGGAACCATAATAAAACACCCATGAGATGAATGCTTCAAAACTAGATTGAGGCTACTTTCATTAATTTTAAACACAGGCAGAGAAAATAATTGTGAATGTCGTCGGCCTGCTTTTATAGCTCCTGTTTAAAGCAGATAAAATCTATTTCCTTTTTATCTCATCCTCTTGGCCTGAACCCTTCATTAAGAGCTGCAATTGTGAGTTGACAGAATTGGCACCTCTGTCACATCAGTAATGCACAAAATGCCACTTCAGCCATGTACAAAATATACAATGAACATAGCTGGCACTGGACTATAACTTGATTATTGACTGCATAATTCAGCCCTTCAACAGGCATTTGGGTATCTGAATATAGTGTGCTTATGGGAAGAGAGGAAGTTGCCTAATGGTCTACCACAGTTTCATATAGCCTGCACCAGTTGGTAACATTTTGCCCTACATTTGAAAGATCACCATGCCCCTTATATACCCTTATATCACTGTCCTCTGCTAGTGAGGGACTCCTGCAGATATATTATCAGGACATCTGTTCTAGAAAATGTAGAAACTTGGCTTTTAGTGTTGTGGCACTGACCCTTAGGTCTGTACTGGCAGGCAGACCAGGATTTCAGATTCCAGCCCTACTTGATGACAGGGATTAAACTTTGGACCTTCTGTAAGCAAAGCACATGCTCTTCCACACAGCAATTGCCCCTTTCCCAAAGGGATTTGTGGTTCCAGGTGCAGTGAAGCCAGTAGCAGGGTGAGAGCACAGAGTCATACAACAAAAGAAAAAGGACAAAAATGTTGGAATGAAACAAGGCCACAACTTTTGTGATTACAGATGCCACATGGTTTGATGCAGGTATTGGGTGTGTATCCCAAGATCAACCAACCTGTCTGCTGGTTGATAGTTAAATGAGGTTGACCATGGTTAAGTGTCACCTTGTCATGTGCATTGCATGTTGGTGACCTGCCAAGAACACCACAAGGAGGGTGCTAAGGCATTCATTCTGATTCACATGCAGTGTGTTTCCATGTCTCTCCATTAATCTTTTGTATACCCCATCACTTTCCTAACCACAAAAAGTCAGTGGTTGCCATCATCATAATGTTGCACTGGAGCAACAGTGAACCTTAAAAGACTTCAACCTAGCAAACTTAAATACATAGTATGTGCTTGATTCCCTCCTGCAAAATGGCAACAGTCTGGGGGAACCCTCAGTGATGCAGCAAGACTTTTAAAATATTGGCATTAGCACGAAAGGAGGATCACCGTTGGAGTCCACTTCTGACATCAAAACATATTGGGAAGCACTAGGCACAGAGAGGTGTAAGGGTGATTCTACTGTCTTCATACCCTACAACATGCTGCAGAGGAAAATTGGTGCATGTGTCTTTTGGGGCCATGCCCCTATGCAAGTCAGGTAACGTGCGTGGCAGCATGCCCCACCCCCAAATCAGCATCTTTGGGGGCTGCACTCTCACGGAAGCCAAAATGAGATGTCCTGGAATCCAATCAGAAGCTGAAATGGTTTCTGTAATCCCAGTATGTCCTGGACAGTTGAAATGTCTTTCAAACTGTAAACTGTGAACAAGGGCAGGACCCAGAAACTTGCATTTAAGTATATGGTGCTATTATATACTTTCTCTTGTGGTGGTATTCAGCTGGTTTTACTTAGAGTAGATCCATTGAAAACAATGCCCCCAACTTATTCATGTTCATTCATTTCAAAGGATCTACTCAAACTGAAGGTGCATTCAGGTGTGGGGAATATTGCATTAGTGGTTATAGTGCTTCTGTCCTGTTTTCCTTCGTTCCATCCACAATACGGTGCCTGTTGCATTATAGAATTGTGGCTTGTTGTATACAAGCATGTCACACTAAATTTCATTCACATCAGTGGTGAATGTCATTTGAGAATGTTGCTATCCCCCTACCTTTCTACACATGTGTGCTTTGGTTTTCCATGATTCATGCATCAAGATGTCAGGAAATAACTTCAGGGCAGTATACTACCCTAAATTTCATTTCTTTACTCTCACAATTTTCTGGGTTAATGGGGTTGCAGATGGATTATTTCTGGAACCAATCATTCATTCATTCATTTATGTATTACATGCCCCTCACCCTAAAGTTCTAAGGAAGTCAACACTTAATTTCTGCTATATTCCACTAGATTTCCAGAACTGGCTTTTAATACCATGTGAAAGCTGAAATACAATAAGGAAATTAACAATTAGGGAAATGTGGAGGAAATGGAATAAACCACCGTCATTGAATGAAGGCTTCATTGAATACCAATCTATGTATCAATCACTCTTCTCCTTGTGTGAATTTCCAAACTGCTTGGATGTTACCCAGATACCATATTCACCATATACTATCCAATATGCAGGAGAATGGTTCACCAAAGTGGTAATATACTTTGCATGTGGAAGGTCCCAAATTCAAAGCCCATCTTCACTAGGTAGGGCTAGGAGGGAACCCTGGCTGAAACTGTGGAGAGCTGCTGCCAGTCAGTGTAGACAATATTGAGTTAAATGGATTAGTGGTGTGACTCAGTATAAAGCAGCTTTCAGGGCACCAACGTACTTATGTAGAGCAGAGACCTCATGAAGATTATTCCCCTCCTGCTAGGCTGTCAGTTTCCTTTTCTTTTTTAAGTCGAGAGAGAGGAAAATGCACAATGTGTCCACATCTCTAGCCCATCCCTATAATTACTTTGTCCAAGGACAAGATCGTTTACATTTTGGAGTACCTCCGGCACCAGTAGTTAGATATGTAATCCAACCTCATTATATTGCTTTCATTTCCAGTGGGCATCTTGTCTTTGTTTTTGCTAAGTGTAGTTATTTACCTTTGTTATCTGCTGGGGAAAGCGGGCAGAACCCCAACAACAACCAACTCAGACACAGAATCAAAGTCTTGCCTTTCAGGTGGTTGTTCTGAATCATCAACTTCTGGCTTTGTTTTCATCTGGTTGAAATTATCCCCACTTTGCCACAGGGCTTCAGTAGATGCTGCAGCTGGCAGAATAACCCTAATAACACTTGTTCTAATAGCAGGGAAGGATATCTGACCAATCCAGTGCTGATTCCATAAATGCTCATTGCTGCCATTCTGATGATGGCAGCAGTAGCCTTAGGAATTAACCATTATGCTAAGGAAGATAAAGAGTAAAGGCCCAATCAAACAGGCCTGATGCCCTGATGTGGTTTTAGTCTTCTGTCTAGAGAGACAGACATTGCCCATTCCATCTGTCCACTCCTTTTAGTGGTTCAGAATGTACTAACTGCTTCCCTTCCCTTTCAATAATGATCAATGCTTGTGTTATTAGCTATAGGAAAATATATGGTTCTCTGGGAAGAGGGACTGACTGCTAGACCACTCTGAGAACTGTCACTCTTTGAGAATATGGGTCTCCGAACAGCTCTCAGCTCCCTTAACAAACTACACTTTCATGATTATTTTGGGGGCTGCTATGATTCTGCTTTAAATGTGTATGTTAAAAAAAAATCTCAAATTCTTTCTCTGTAAAAAAAAGGCATCCATTTTTTCTGCCTCATTTTCAGGGCACTGTATAATTTATTTGGTTTTCTGGTGAATATAGGAACAAGTGTGATGTAGCGGCAAGTGTGCTGGTCTAAGACCTTGGAGACCTGGGTTTAAATCTTTACTCAGCCATGAGGTTCACTGGGTGACCATGGGCCAGTCATAATCTTTCAGCCTAACCTTACAGGGTTATTGTGAGGATAAAATAAGGAGAGGAAAATCATCTACATCACTTTGAGCTAATTGGGTGAATGGTGAGTTATAAATGTAATAATCATAATCATAACAAATATTCTGTGCCTACTTTATCATTGTGATGTGGCCAAGGTTGTTGTGTACTTTCTGCTGTCCCAGCAAACATGCCTCCAGCACTCTGCAGCCTCCCCGGCTGCCTGGGCTTCCTGACCTCACAAAAAACCATGGGAGGAGTTAGGTCACCATATCTTTTAAATGGAACGCAGGCACCTGGGGAGGCTGCAAACCCAGACCAATGGTGATATGATTTGTAAGATTAAAGACAGGATGAACACCTCAAAAAGTTTTTTGTTTTTAAAGAAAAACCATGCACCCCAACCCTTTAAAATTTTGCTAAAATTTTCTGTCCCCTTTGATGATTTTCAAATGCAGAGAGAGAGAGAGAGAGAGAAAGAGAGAGAGAGAGAGAGATTGATTTTCAGGACAGCACTAGTCATAACATACTATAGGACAATTATGTTTTCTACTATTTACGCAACCCAAAAATATATAATTCTTGGCTTTCAAAGCATTGGAGGACAGGCTACTTCACAGAAAATTAAGACAGCATAAAACCCAGCAGGAACAACCCTTCAACAATCCATTGGGAGGAAGGGATGGGCCTTGCAATGTTGCAATGTGATCTTTAGCAGAAGAATAGGCATGTCAGGGTCCCTATCTGTGCCTGTCTTAGAAGGGTACTTCTGAATGACATTTGGGGGCAGTTGTGGGCACGCCCATGCATGCACATGTTACAACTGATGAAATATTTTAAATAACCGGTTATTGACAGTTGTTGAAAACTTCTCAGCACAAAAGGCTGTGCTTCAATCAGAGGCACTGAAAGGAACCAGTAAATGAAGAATGTCCACAAAGGAAAGAAATAGGGCAGAGGGACATAGATGGTAATGAATGGCACAGTGGGATACTCGTAGGTTACAGACTGTGGGCAGAAAACAACTGAGGACAAAAACAGTCTGCTCACTTCAGCAGTGCTTTATGCAGGAGAATGTCATCATGGATTGTGCCCTAGGAGGATGCTTATCAAAATGAATGTGCTTTGCTTACTCATTCCAGCTTGTTCAAATATGCTGCACAAAAGGATACACCCACCCTTCCAGTACGCCATGGTTACCACAGAATATGATTCAATGAGGCTTAAAAACATACACAGAGAGATAAAAACCATTTCACATTACATGGGGGTCCAAATCAAGCAACAACCGTGCCTGAATAAATATTTAACCAAATGCAAATAGTCTGTAGCAGCTGCATCATCTATAGAAAGTGATGTGTTGTTGTTGAGAGATGCATCAGGTTTGAGCCATTGAAAGGAGGCGATGCTTCATGAGGAGATCAATGTCCATCCCACACATCTCCAACACAAAGGGAAGGAAAGAGACATCAGCCTACGTGAACAAGGTAGAGAGATGTATTGACAAAGACATCTCTCAATTCTCATCCTCCCAATCTCCTCCTTTTCAAGTTTGTTAAACCAACAGGAAGATGTTATTTTTAATGACAGTAAGAGATGATAATGATATCTAAAATAAACACAATTCCTATCAATTTTGCAAGTCTCCCTGAAGCTCTCTTTGCTTTCCTGAGCTTCTTAGATGTTTTTCTCAAGAAGAGACATTCAAATTTGCCTTGAGATTGTGCTTACAGAGGGCAGGTTCATTGCTTTGCAGGTGGAGCATCTGCTTTCCATGCTGAAGACGGGAAGTTCTGCTCCTGGTGTCTCGTCTTCAAAAAGAGCAGGTGATATGAGAGACACCTGGCTGGAGAGTCACTGGCAGTCAGAGTGAAATTTTATAGTGAAAGTCAGTGGCAAGTCTTAGATCATGTCAACTCATATGAATTATCTGCATGAACTGGGAATGTTTTCATCAGTATGTGACAGGGGAGTTATGGTTCAGGGCATGTTCAGGAGCACGGCAGGAAGTTCAGAACTGGACAGATGTGAGGAAGATGTCCAAACAAATTTCCATGCCCTGTTTGCCAAGCTCCATTGGGGTGGGTGGGTCTGCTCCCATCTGTGAAGGTGGTACCTGGTTTTAGGTATCAAGCAGGGGCAGCCCTTCCCATTTCACCACCTCACGGGATTCCATTGCCCAAGGTGTCTGCTTCAGTACACCTGGTGACAAGAGACTGCACCCTCTTACACCCACCTGCTCAGTTGACGTTGTCTCCTGACCCGCCCCCCCCCCGGATGCTCAAAGCCCGCCCCAGCTTCCACTGGGGCTTTCTGCTTTGCGAGAAAGCTAGGGGGATGACATCCTTGCTACTACTTCTGGAGCAGCTGAATTCAGGGCAGAAATGGGAGATACCCCTCCCAGCTTCCCCCTATCCCAGGCTCCCACACAGGTTCCCACCATTCAGCCCTGTCCCCCCCATTTCTTCCTCCTCTGCTGCCTGCACCAGAGCCTGCCAATACAAACCCAGTCCTAACAGTGCTGCAGGGCTAACTTTCACATTTATGATATGAATGAGCCACAGCATTGGAGAATTGGAAGGGATCCTGAGCGTCCATGGAAGGCAGGAATCCTTCCCACAATGGTCTCCTGTTGGGCTCGCACCACCAACCTTCTGGTTAATAGCCAGCTGCACTGACTCATTGTGCCGCTTTAAATTATGATATATCATTATATGACTTACTTGACTGAGAGTGCTTCTTGCTTTTCACCATGGCTATCACTATGCAGCAAAGATCACATTCCAAACCACTTCCTCTGCATTCTTTCTCTCGGTGCACAGCCTTTACTACTCCTCCCCACCAAATGAAATTTATCAGGTCAAATGGATATCAAACATCCTATTATGCTCCTAATAATATTTTGAACTTCCATGCAGAATTTTGAATAATGTTGCATCCCCAGATCATCAGATGGAAGTCTCCTTTTCTACCACATTCCCTGTAGCAATTTCCACTGATATTAAGATATGATTTATTTAACTTGACAGGCATGAGATCCCATCTACAAAAAATGATTTCAAAGTAGCTTTCCATTAACTGAGCTGAACATGTAAAAGTTTGACCTTTCGTCCACAAGATTTTCCAGAACTTTCTAGATACCTAAATATCTTGCAAGAGGGAGCTATCAGTAGCATCTATTCTCCAGAACCATTAACCAGCTGTCTGAACACCATGCTAAACAAATATTTTTAAGCCTAGTTATCTTTTAGGACTAAGCAAAAATGCATCTCCCTTGTGGCCCTAGAAAAAGGTTATATAAATGGAAGGGGGGAATTAATTGGCACCATCCCTCGGAGTTCACTGAGGGGAGGGATTGGTTGTTAAACCACTCTGTAGCTCTGTGAGGATCTCTTAACAATTCTCAGTATCCTTAATGAACTACAGTTCCCAGGATTCTTTGAGGAAAGTCATGCCTGTTTAAAATGGCATAAAACAGCTCTCTATGTTTATAGTGGAATGGGGCCCAAGTCTCACTGAGCTGGTTCGGAAAATCTCCAGTACACCAAGGTGGGCAGAAGATACATTGGGGTGAGACTGCTAGATCTCTGGGTGATTTGCAGTAGACCAACTAGGAGTTTAGGGACGCGGGTGGCGCTGTGGGTAAAAGCCTCAGCGCCTAGGGCTTGCCGATCGAAAGGTCGGCGGTTCGAATCCCCGCGGCGGGGTGCGCTCCCGTTGCTCGGTCCCAGCGCCTGCCAACCTAGCAGTTCAAAAGCACCCCCGGGTGCAAGTAGATAAATAGAGACCGCTTACTGGCGGGAAGGTAAACGGCGTTTCTGTGTGCTGCGCTGGCTCGCCAGATGCAGCTTTGTCACGCTGGCCACGTGACCCGGAAGTGTCTCCAGACAGCGCTGGCTCCCGGCCTCTTAAGTGAAATGGGCGCACAACCCCAGAGTCTGTCAAGACTGGCCCGTACGGGCAGGGGTACCTTTACCTTTAACTAGGAGTTTAGCAGGATTTGTTTTTAAATAGTCATAATTAAAGGACTAAATCATACTGATGAAATGAAGCTTTTGAAGGGGTTAGTGGGTTTTTGTGCAGAAACACTGTGAACTCAATTTACTTAAGGTACTAACCTCCATCCCCAATTCCTAGGCTCATGGTGTCTTAATTCTATGTATTTTGCACCTGTTATTGGTAGATCTTAAGATTCTGGAAACCAATATAAAGTAGGTCACGGAAGCTTGCTTTCCACACTGTACACCACAGTACACCACACTGGCGATGATTTCTTAGCATATCCACAATCTGGGTCACAGAATTTCAAAACTAGATTAGCCCTCTGGTTAGATCCAATAGTCCAAGAGGTAATCTTAGCAGCATTGCATCACAACCTTATATATGTCTGAATGCAAGTAAGTCTCATTGGGCAGTATCCAATGATTGTACAAGGGTTTTTGAAATTCTTCCAGAGAAGCAGGTGAAATGTGGGTTGGCCAACATTATTATTGGGTGGATTTGTAGCTGGTTGAGCAAACCCAAAGAGTGCTCACTAATGGTTCCTCATCATTCTGGAAAAAAATAACAAGTGAGGTCCCACAGGGTTTTGTCCTGGGCTCATTGCTGTTCAACATTTTTATAAGCAGCCTGGATGAAGAAATTGAGGAGATGCTTATCAAATTTGCAGATGTCACCAAACTGGGAGGGGTAGCTAATGCCACGGAAGACAGAATTCAGATTCAATATGACCTTAACAGATTGGGCAACTGGGCCCAAACTAAAAAAATGAATTTCAAAAGGGACAACTGTAAAGTTCAACACTTAGGCAAAAAGAACCAGCTGCTCAAATATAAAGTGGGGGACACCTTGCTTGCCAGTAATGCACGTAAAAAGGATCTAGGGGTCTTAGTAGAACACAAGTTTAACATGAAGCAACAATGTGATGCAGCAGGAAACAAAGCCAGTGCTATTCTAAGCTACAGAGAAATAAAGTGTCATGAACAAGAGAAGTAATAGAACCACTCTATTTTGCTTTGGTCAAACCACACCTGAGGTACTGTGTCCAGTTCTGGGTGCCACAATTTAATAAGGATATTGACAATCTGGAACATGTACAGAGGAGGGAGATCAAGATGGTCAACTGTCTGGAAACCAAGCCTTATGAGCAATGGTTGAGGGAGTTAGGTATGTTTAGCCTTGAAAAGTGGAGACTGAAAGGAGATGTGATAGCCATCTTCAAATATCTAATGGGCTGTCACATGGAAAATGGAGCAAGCTTGCTTTCTCTTGCTCCAGAGAATAGGATCCAAACCAATACCTTCAAGTTACTAAAAAGGAGATTCTGACCAGGAAGAACTTTCTGATGGTAAGAACTGTTGTTCAACTGTGGCATGGAGTCACTCAGAAAGTGGTGGACTCTCCTTCCTTGGAGGTTTTTAATAGCCATCTGTCATGGGTACTTTAGTTGAGACTCCTGCATTGCAGGGGGTTGGACTAGATGCCCCTTGGGGGCAAAATACTGTAGAGTAGACTTCTGATATTTTTGAGACTTCAAGGAGGGACTCATCTAAAGAATAGTGACCTGTAAGGCAATCTCTTGAGTAACCACCAGCAGCTGGGCATGTGGGGCAGAGCTGCTATATTATACTAGCTCCCAAGCACTGCACCACCCACCTTGCCCTTCTTCCTCCCAGTCAGCAGCAGTGACCTACCTGCCAGGAAGTTAGCCAAGCTTCTCTACCCAACCCACTGAACTGCTTCTTCAAGTAATCTGGCCCTACATTGGCAGAATAGCTCACACATCTAATGAATGCTCAGCCAGGGAGGGGGAAACATACACAATGAGAAAATACAAAATTAGAGGGGGAAAGAGACATCCCTGGAAAATCCACCAGTGCCCATCCATCACATCATGGTTACAACATGTCTTGAGCAGCAGGGTAGCTCTTATATAGGATTGAATAATAAAAATCTAAGCACAATCAACACTTGTGGTAGCCGAAGGACAATTATAACTCTAGTTACTGTTACTAGGGAACTGGTTTGAGTCAACTCAATAAAAGGAGAATTGCAGAAATGTATTGTTCTGATAAGTAGTGGTGCCAAAAATGGTTCATCGGTGAAGCTCAGTTTTCCCTCCTCCTCACTTCATCTCTAAGAGTACATGGAGGCAGGGAGAGGGAAAGCTTTATCTCTATGCTTTATCAGAGATATGTAACCTGTGGACCTCCAGTTCTAGCTGGACTGCTACTTCCATCATTCCTGACTATCGACCACACTGGAAATTGATGCTGTTGGAAATACCTGGAGGGTCACAGGTTAAGCACCACTGGACAAAAGTCCACAAAGAATCCAGTTCACACAGAACATGACTAAATAGGCCACCGTATGCTACAGTGAAGGCTCGATAAATGAAAAGAGGAGGGGTCTATCAGTACTTAACAGATATGGTAGCTAAATGAATGCTGAAAGCTGTGATAGTCCCTGGAATATAATGGGTTAGGCCAAAGAAGCTATAAAGCATTTCATAGCACATGGGAGAACAGGGCAGCCCCTTCACATGCAGAAATACATATGTGCATTTCAATCATTGGACTGTGCCTCTTCATTGCAGACTTTCCACCATGCAGCCAAAATTGCACCATCTATGCACAAAAGCAGAAGCTTTCAAGCTTTTTGAGTCCATGGCTCCCTTAACTAACTGCATTCTTTCTGCAGCACCCCTGTGGGGCTCAATAGCCCAGCTATGCCCCCCCTTGTCCGCAGAGCTGGCAACCTCTCACCCTTTTTCAAACACCCTCCCTTGTGGAAAGTTCCCTCAGCCTCTTTTGCTCTCCTCTTTCCTTGAGAGCAGCTGCTGCTGCTGTCGCTGCCGTCCCTGGTCTCTGAGCTTCCCCTCACCCACCCCAAAGAGAGGTGCCTGCCAAAGGCACCCTTTGCCTGCAGAGCTTATAACCAGGGCTGCTGCAATAAAAAGCCGTGCAAGTCTTTGGGAGGCAGAGATGCGAGAGGGCATCAGAGGAGGGAGGAATGGAAAGAGGGACAGAGGCCAGTGTTGCTACCGCACCCTTGACCATCATTCATGCACCCTAAGGTGCCATGGCACACTGTGTTGAAAACCACTGCACAAGAGGTTGAGGTTTGGAGAACCAGTCAAAAAATTATTTAGGGAAACAGCAAAATAGCTCAGGGCTAGGGCATCTGCTTTGTCTGCAGAAGGTTCCTTGTTCAATCCTTGACATATCTATGTAGGGCCAAACTAGATGGACCAATGTAAAGACTATGCATGTTCAGTGGGTTCAGAATGCTAGCTGTTTGGGGGGAGGAATGGAAAACAGAGGGGGGGAGGCTTAATTAAGGGACTGTAATGCCAAACAGAAGCATTTCACACTGCAGCATTTAGTTGCATTTCACATTTCTTCTGTGCCTTTCCAAAAGAATATTTCTTTTAGAAAACATTTTAATCGAAAATGATTTCCCCTTTAAACCTGCTGCCAGCTCTAGACAGAACACTAGAAGCAAACCCCCATGTCACTGACATTATTTATTCATCCTAGAATTTCCATGATACTAATAATAATAATATAAACCCACTTTTAGCTACAACCCAAACACAGGTGCTTAAACTTGCACGCTCACTTCAGAATTGTAGCAATCTAATTAGCAATCACTGTGGTATAAGGTTTCATCTCAGCTCACCTGAAAAGTCACACAGCATAACGATGCTTGGGAATGCATGGAAATTAAATGCCGCCAATAAACATTTCACTCCAGTCTAGTAATTGTTTCATATAGGAGCAGTAAGGAGGTTAAAATGTCTGCTGGAGGAAGGGAAGGGGGAGCTATTAACATAAGCACCAATGTTGTCCTCCATAGCAATAGAAAACAATTGTTTTCCATTTTCTTTATAGCAGCCTTTTACATTTTTAGAACTGTGATCATGTCTCCTTCATAATGCTCTTTATCCAGAAAGCTGAATTCACCCAGTTCTATCAATCTGCCTTTGCATACTGACCCCTTTATGAATTTGTTCGCTTCATAATTCACAGACTACAGTGTGCATCGTTGCAGGGTTGATCTTCTTTTCTGTTTAAGTGGCAATGACTTACATCCTGATCATATGGCAAATCTGGGTAAACTCATTACAATATATTTGTGCACAGGGAACATGGCAGGAAGCCTTTCCCCAAGCTGTATGTGCATTCAGCTGCAAGAGACCTTATGTGTACATTAACAGTATGTACTGTATGTAGGCTTGGCTGTGCAATTGGATACTCTGCAAGTTCGTACTTGCTATGTGTCTGTTCATGGGACTACTTGAAAGTACACACAAGGCACAAGGTCAAGGAAAGGACTTGCTGTTGAGTAGGACTTGCTGTTGAAAGTACACAGGGGTCACATGGCGGTGGTTGCAGCAGTGTCTGTCAGCAAGATCTCTGCCAACACCACACAACCCCAGTAAGTGAGGCTCCAGGGTGGGAGAGTGGGGGTGACAGGGAGCAGCACCTGGGCCACCCCTGCCTACAGTGAATCAATCAATCCCTACAATTCTCTGGGAACTGTAGCTCTGTAAGTGGTATAGGGATCTCCTAACCACACTCAGCACCCTTAACAAACTACAGTTCCAATGAGTATTTGATGGGAAGCCATGACTGTTTAACTTGATATAGTAAAGGTAAAGGGACCCCTGACCATTAGGTCCAGTCGTGGCCGACTCTGGGGTTGCGGTGCTCATCTCGCTTTATTGGCTGAGGGAGCTGGCGTACAGCTTCCGGGTCATGTGGCCAGCATGACTAAGCCGCTTTGGTGAACCAGAGCAGCGCATGGAAACACCGTTTACCTTCCCGCCAGAGTGCTACCTATTTATCTACTTGAACTTGACATGCTTTTGAACTGCTAGGTTGGGAGGAGTAGGGACCGAGCAACAGGAGCTCACCCCGTCATGGGGATTCAAACCGCCGACCTTCTGATCGGCAAGTCCTGGGCTCTGTGGTTTAACCCACAGTGCCACCCGCGTCCCTTGGTATAGTACTGCTTTAAATGTATAGAGCAGATGGGTCCTGAGTCAAGTATATGGGAGGGAAATTGCAAAGATAGGTCAATATAAACATCATTTAAGGGACTTGCTCTCTCAACATTTTAATGGTTACATTTCTCTGCCTAAGTAATTATAAAACACCAAACATAGGCTTAATTATGCAGCCTTGCAACAGAAGTCAGTGAATTTCCCGCAATTATACATCTGTATCCATCCTATGGCTCTTCTCTTGGAACTGAAAACGGACACTGAACAGTCCTTCAATTAAGCTATGTTCTACTGTCATGAATCTGCCAGAATAACATGATTGTGAATGTCAAATGCCACGGACAAGTCAATGTCTATTGTCCCCTAGAGCCATTTCCTTCTTGTACAGCTGGAGCTGTGTGGTTAAATTCTAGCAGCTCAGAGGCTACAGAAATGCAATGTACTGGAAGCAGCTTTAATTTCTAGGGGGAAAGGAAAGGGAGGGGGAGGGAGGCTGAGAAAGAGCTGATTTCTATTTATAAAATTCAGATTCCCAGTGCCAGGCTGGCAGACAGCACTCGTGGCCTAAGGCTTCAACTGTGGCCAATCTGTGCAATATATCACTAGACCTCAGTAACCTGAATATTGTAGTACAGCATGTTCTTATGTGTTTCTGTATGACAGTGCTTGTACACTTAAATATGTAGAAGCAGGCCCAATTTTGCTGTACTGGATGGGCCTCATGGGTAGTGAATCTTCCACAGCTCAGGTGTGCACCAGTCTGGAATGCCAGCACTTCAACTGCAGGACCTAGTGGTGCAATTTAAGAGTACTACCAGCTGCATCATGGAACTGCACAGGTAGGAGAAGGCGATTTTAAATACCCATCACCATGTCTACATTTATTTTTTATTTTTCATGTAATGTATATGCTCCCTTTGTACAAACCACAGGACAATTTACAAGCAGCTAATAGATTTTTAAAATACATAAAACAGCACAATCATTTAAATCACTGAAGAACACTTGCTAACCAAGCGTAACTTTTAAGGGTCTTAACTAGCCACCTAAAATTATGGCGAGATGATGCTAAACATACCTCAGTAGGGAGGGAATTTCATATATAAGGAGCCACCACTGAAAAGGCCCTTTCCTGAGCCCCCCCCCAAATGTACCTCATACTGACAAGACACTGCCAGGAGGAACACTTATCATCTCTCTCCTGATAGAGGTCATCATACAAGGTGACCAAAGCAGTTTTGGTACCAAAACTGGGCCTAAACCCTGATAAAATGTCTGGCAGACAGAATGTGAAAAGGTGAAGCTTTATCATAATTTGATTTCCATACTAGAAAAGGCTTGCCCTGTTTTATTTGTGCCAGCTATGCAGCTGTTAAGGGCACAAGACATCATTTACTTTGCTCCTGTATCTGCACTTCTCACTGCAAGCTGCTTCTGTTGGAAGAGCGTGAATCTCTTCAGCAGGGAAGATACAAAAATTGTCTCATATTCCTTCTTTCTGATTGCTTAGTGGCAGTGAATAAGTTAGAAAGTGACCTTAGCAATCGTGACACCTCTGTTTGCACTGAACAAACCTTAGAACTTTGCCTCCATTGCCTTCTAACTTTATGCATGTCTGATAGACTTTCTTTTTGTTAATTTAATGAAAGCTAAGAGTCTGAATCTCCTGCTGTGTGGCAGTACTGGAAGAGCAAATGAATACGAACTAGAAATAATTCACTTTTGGTTCACCTGGCAATTATGGGAACTACTTTCAGATGTAGCTGAAAGATATGACAGAGATAACCTATGACCCTCCAGATATTGAGAAACTACAACTCTTACCACCGCTGGCCATTGACCACACTGGCTGGGGCAAATTGTCGTTCTGCAATTTCTAGAGGGCCACAAATTAGCCAACTCCCATATATATGAAGTGAGGAAACTGAATGTATCGTGTACCCAGTCAACAGTTTAGTGGTAGGAAATTTGTGGCCTTCCAGATATTATTAGACTTCAATGGGCAGAGATGATGGGAGTTGTAGTTGAAGGAACCTAGGATGGGAAACATGTGAGCCCTGTTCCTCCCTGTGCATTGGATCATTTTCTCAAACCCTGGTGTAGACTTGGTACAGCCTTCAGGTGCCATAACCTGCGTGTCTTTTTGAGCATGGCCAGCCAAAAGGTATGTCATTTCAAATACATAAAACATCCAAGATCTAGTTGATTTATTTTAAGGACAGCCTGATTGAATTAAACCTGGAACATTTTTATTTCATCTCATGGATGGAGTTGCCAATAAGAAGAGAGCTGAGACCTTCATTGCCACTGTGAGTTCTTTGTCATTTAAATAGCCATAGCTGAGCTGATTATGCCTTTCTGATCACAATGGCACGGGATGGGAATTTTTTCCCCCAAGAGCCCCAAATATGTTAATTTTCCTGGAAAATCTGTATGGTTGTTTTAAAAGTTGCTTTCGCTCCCTTCTCCCCTCCCAGAGGAAACAAGCCAACAAAGGAGTTTAGCATTTTGTGCATTTATTCTGCAGTATGGTGGTCTCAGTAAACAAAGTATCAAGGTGTTTGTGTATCACTACTATACAGTAGACTTTAGCCCCATTGCTTGATGAAATGGCAGGGAGAAAGTCATCAATGGAATGTGTAACATCTAGCCAGTTTCCCTGTGTGGTACCTCTGCACAAGGAGATTTTCCACCAGCCTTCAAAGAATGCCATTTGCATATTTATTGCCTTCTTATTTGTGTCTCTCGTCTTTATTTACCACCCTGCCTATTTTATTTCCACCTTATCGTAATGCTCCTTAAGCACAGTCGCTTCATGCTTAGATAAAGGGGCTGGAAAAAATTTCACACTGTTGTTGCTCGTCAGCATTTGTGTCTATACTTTTGAAGCCAACCATACAGAGACTTATTTCCAGTGGTGTTGATTGATTCAGTTCCCAGGTTACCCCCCCCCCCACATCCCTATTTTTGTTTGCTTGCCTTCCAGAAGCTGCAGCTCAGGAATGACAAAAGGTCCAAGGAGAAAGGCAATGGAGGTGAGGAGAACTAGGTTGGGATGAGGGAGAAATTGATTTGGTTTGCATTTAGGAACATAGGAAGCTGCCTTATACTGAGTAAGATATTTGGTCCATGTAGCTTCATATTGTCTACGCTGACTTAGTAGCAGCTTTCCAGGGTTTCAGGAAGGAGTCCTTCCCAGCCCTGTCTGGAGATGCCAGGGACTGAACTTAGAAAGGTCTGCATGCAAGGCAAATGCTATATTACTCACCTATGGTCCTTCCCCAAAGTTAGAGACAAAGCTTTCTGAAACAATATGCAAACTGAAGCACATCCATCCTTGAAAGTCACACTTCTGCAAATTTTGCAATGCCTTTCTCCAACCAAGTAATATCCACAAAAATGCATAGATGGTTGCTAACCATGATG
This sequence comes from Podarcis raffonei, assembly GCF_027172205.1. NCBI lineage: Eukaryota > Metazoa > Chordata > Lepidosauria > Squamata > Lacertidae > Podarcis > Podarcis raffonei. Next base: position 39,871,474 of record NC_070621.1, on the reverse strand, counting down.
GATGGATGCAGCCACCAAAGTACGAGACTGGGCCATTTCATACCACTTTGCTGGGAAGCAAAGCAGGGGTGGGTGCTCTCTTCATATCCTGCTTGTGTACTTCCTGAAAGCACCTGGTTAGCCACTGCAGGATATGGGTTGCTGGACTAGAGTGACCTTTCACCTAATCCAGCAGGGTTCTCCTTATGTTATTAAGTCCATGTCAGTCTCACTATTTTATATAGAGTAAATGTATAATCAGGGATTTCATGGAAGGGAATAATGTACTGTGGCATTTAATTTGGAAGCAAGAGTATCCTAAACTCTTTTCTAGCATGAGGAACCACAGAGTTCAAAGCCTATTTGGGAACAATGGCTAAGCAGTTGCTTGCCAATGTGGATTTTGAACAGCTCTCTCCAGACTTGGGATTCCTACAACTGTCTTGATAGTGGAAGTAGGACATAGCCATCATCACTGATAGCCTTATGCTTCATACATTGGTCTTTTAAACTCATCCACATTGGTGGCCATCACTACATCATGTGGGATTGAATACCATAGTTTGACTATAAGCTGTATGAAAGCTACTTTTTAAAGAATCTGTCCTGAACCTTCTAAATTTCAACTTCATTGGATATCCTCTACTTGCAGCATTATGGGGAAGAAAACACTTCTGTATCCACTTCCTCAATACCATTCATGTTTTCATGTCTCTCTTACTTGCATTTCTCCCCACTAAACTAAAATGCCCCAATGTTGTAACCTTTTTCTGTTCCAACCCATCAATCATTTTAGTTGCCCTTTTCTGAACCTTCTGCAAGCAAAACAGATGCTCTCCTGCAGCCAGCCTTGGGACTACCACAAATGACCAGACTGCATTACAAAACCATCTCTGCACTCCATTCCTGATTTGATGTATATAAATCCCCTGTCAGCTGACAGCACTTGAACATTTCTAAAAACCCTTCCCTTTAAAAATTCTGTTTCACATAAGATAACTGGAATGCTATTTGTGCTTGGATATTTTATTTTATTTTAGTTCAGAAATATCTAAGCTGATTCTCCCACCTCCCACTTGAGAATAAATAGGCTCTTAAGGAAAGGGGGGGGAGAGGGAAGCAATCTTCCTATAAGTTATACTTTTGTGCTATAAACTTAAACACATTTATAAACAGCTTTACAGCCGCTTCCTGAAACGTGTAGATAAAAGAAGCACTAAAATGCAAAATCCTTTTTAAGCAGATCAGTGTTGGAGAACATGCAGCATATTCTCAAAAAGAAAAGAACGAGGGGCTTGTAAAATTTCATGCCCACAACTTACATGTTATCTTAGGCAATCCACTCTGAATGTGTTATGTAGTAGACAGAGAATAGGCAAGGCTTTTATTTTCCAGGGCAGGCTTGCATTTGTGGGAAACTTTGTTGGCATTGTAATCTGAGCCATCAAAGAGCAGTGGGTAAGTTCTGTTGAATGGCATGTTGCCAACCCTACTCAGAGCAGACCTATTGAAATTAAAAGGTAAAGGGTAAAGGGACCCCTGACCATTAGGTCCAGTCGTGACCGACTCTGGGGTTGCGGCGCTCATCTCGCTTTATTGGCCGAGGGAGCCGGCATACAGCTTCCGGGTCATGTGGCCAGCAGGACTAAGCCGCTTCTGGCGAACCAGAGCAGCGCACGGAAATGCCATTTACCTTCCCACCGAAGCGGTACCTACTTGCACTTTGACGTGCTTTCGAACTGCTAGGTTGGCAGGAGCTGCGACCGAGCAACGGGAGCTCACCCCATCGCGGGGATTCGAACCGCCGACCTTCTGATCGGCAAGTCCTAGGCTCTGTGGTTTAACCCAAAGCGCCACCCGCATCCCCTATTGAAATTAATGGACCTCAATTAGACAGGTATCCAGCCACACCTTTTACATCAGGCTGTGAGGGGGTAGGGTAGATTAAGTGAAGGCATCGCTTCATTTCCTTCCACCAGCTCAGCTGGCCTCCTGCCGCCAATGGAGTGACACTGGTGCAGAATTCCCCCTGTCCACTAATGGTACTCCCACTGGCAAAGCCAAGAAGAAGGCCCTTAAATGGGGCATTCCAAGGCTGGGGCTGAGCCAAACTGTGATCTGTTCGATCTCATAACCAATGCCAGCCACCAACTGAGCCCGACACACAAAGATCGGGCAAATCTGGCTGCCGCCCACCTTTTGCCACTGTCACTCTGTGTGACTGCACTGCAGATGCAGTTGTAGCTCCATTAATCTACAAGGTTGTTGTTGTTGGTGGTGGTGGTGGCAGCAACAAGCAGTTTGGATTACACTGTTGGGTAATGCCCATTGTTTTACTATGGGTCTTTAAGTAGGACTAACCCACTGGCTGCAACCCATATGGATTCATGGTCTACTCTTCACCATGCCGTCTCAAGGCAAGTTACATGAAACTTAAAAGAACAACGAAGCCACAAAGTGCATAATAATACTAAACCACCAACTGGACTACATCAAACAGCAAGCAAAACCAGTGTCAATAAGGCAGAAGAAGTGAAACTCTGGATGCATCCTCCATGCCAAAAAGACTATGCAAAGCAGTCCATCTTTGGAATCCAAACAGATTCCTCACTGGCCTTGCAGACAACTTCATTGTCCAGAAAGTGGGAGACGCAACAAGAGGAACAGCCATTTTAGATCTGGTCCTAACCAATGTTGATGACCTGGTTAGTGGGGTAGAAGTGGAAGGATCATTAGGCGCGAGTGATCATGCTCTTCTGAAGTTTACTATACAGCGGAAAGGAGCAGACAAGCATACTAGGACTCAATTTCTTGACTTTAAGAAAGCCGACTTCATAAAACTTAGGGAAGTGCTGGGTGAGATCCCTTGAACAGTAATACTAAAAGGAAAGGGAGTTCATGATGGCTGGGAGTTTGTTAAGAGGGAGATAGTAAAAGCACAACTTCAGGCAATACCAATGAGACGGAAACATGGAAGGTGCCTAAAGAAGCCATGGTGGCTATCTAAAGAACTTTTAACTGAGTTAAGATTAAAAAAGGATGTGTACAAAAAATGGAAAAGGGGGGAAACCACCAAAGAGGAATTCAAACAAATAGCCAGCATGTGTAGACACAAAGTCAGAAAAGCTAAAGCACAGAATGAACTCAGGCTTGCTAGAGAGGTTAAAAGCAACAAAAAAGGCTTTTATGGGTATGTTCGTAGCAAAAGGAAGAACAAAGAAACAGTGGGGTCACTCAGAGGAGAAGATGGTGAAATGCAAACAGGGGACACAGAAAGGGCTGAACTCCTCAATGCCTTCTTTGCCTCAGTCTTCTCCGATAAAGAAAACAATGCCCGACCTGAAGAATTTGGAGCAAATGATTCAGCAGAGGGAACACAGCCCAGAATAACTAAGGAGATAGTACAAGAATACTTGGCTAGTTTAGATGTATTCAAGTCTCCAGGGCCAGATGAACTGCATCCAAGAGTATTAAAAGAACTGGCAGATGTGATCTCAGAACTACTGGCAGTCATCTTTGAGAATTCCTGGAGAACAGGCGAAGTCCCGGCAGACTGGAGGAGGGCAAATGTCCCTATTTTCAAAAAGGGGGAAAGAGAGGACCCAAATAATTACTGCCCAGTCAGTCTGACATCAATACCAGGGAAGATTCTGGAGCAGATCATTAAGCAAACAGTCTGTGAGCACCTAGAAAGGAATGCTGTGATCACCAATAGTCAGCATGGATTTCTGAAAAATAAGTCATGTCAGACTAACCTGATCTCATTTTTTGACAGAATTACAAGCCTGGTAGATGAAGGGAACGCAGTGGATGTAGCCTACCTTGATTTCAGCAAGGCATTTGACAAGGTGCCCCATGATATTCTTGTAAAGAAGCTGGTAAAATGCGGTCTTGACTATGCTACCACTCAGTGGATTTGTAACTGGCTGACTGACCGAACCCAAAGGGTGCTCATCAATGGTTCCTCTTCATCCTGGAGAAGAGTGACTAGTGGGGTGCCACAGGGTTCTGTCTTGGGCCCGTTGATATCTTTATCAACGACTTGGATGATGGACTCAAGGGCATCCTGATCAAATTTGCAGATGATACCAAACTGGGAGGGGTGGCTAACACCCCAGAGGACAGGATCACACTTCAAAACGACCTTGACAGATTAGAGAACTGGGCCAAAACAAACAAGATGAATTTTAACAGGGAGAAATGTAAAGTATTGCACTTGGGCAAAAAAAAAAATGAGAGGCACAAATACAAGATGGGTGACACCTGGCTTGAGAGCAGTACATGTGAAAAGGATCTAGGAGTCTTGGTTGACCACAAACTTGACATGAACCAACAGTGTGACGCGGCAGCTAAAAAAGCCAATGCAATTCTGGGCTGCATCAATAGGAGTATAGCATCTAGATCAAGGGAAGTAATAGTGCCACTGTATTCTGCTCTGGTCAGACCTCACCTGGAGTACTGTGTCCAGTTCTGGGCACCACAGTTCAAGAAGGACACTGACAAACTGGAACGTGTCCAGAGGAGGGCAACCAAAATGGTCAAAGGCCTGGAAACGATGCCTTATGAGGAACGGCTAAGGGAGCTGGGCATGTTTAGCCTGGAGAAGAGGAGGTTAAGGGGTGATATGATAGCCATGTTCAAATATATAAAAGGATGTCACATAGAGGAGGGAGAAAGGTTGTTTTCTGCTGCTCCAGAGAAGCGGACATGGAGCAATGGTTCCAAACTACAAGAAAGAAGATTCCACCTAAACATTAGGAAGAACTTCCAGACAGTAAGAGCTGTTTGACAGTGGAATTTGCTGCCAAGGAGTGTGGTGGAGTCTCCTTCTTTGGAGGTCTTTAAGCAGAGGCTTGACAACCATATGTCAGGAGTGCTCTGATGGTGTTTCCTGCTTGGCAGGGGGTTGGACTCGATGGCCCTTGTGGTCTCTTCCAACTCTATGATTCTATGATTCTATCTTGGCCTGTTGATGAAATGGGTCTAGAGGCAGCTTGGAGGGCCGCTCCAGGAAGCCACCACCAGGAAGACCATGTTATGTCTATGTTTGGATAGTGATGCTCATCAAATATGAAATTCACAAATTCCAGTATAAACTGGACAGGAGTAGCCAAGATGCAACTCCAATCAGCCTCAGCCTGCTTGGCCAGTGGCCTAGAGTGATGGGAGCTGTCATCTAACCACATCTGGAGGGCACTGTCTGGAATGCAGTGGGTGCTAGCAGTACCAACACTGATAAAGTTTTTGTGCCAGGTAAAACCTCTGACTCTTCCACATCTGGACTGTAGCCAATTGAAGAGATATGAATCACATCTATTGCTTTGCTGACTTTTGCCTCTGGCCTACTCACCATTGTCATGTGGCCCCAGAAGGTTGCAAAACATTCCCCACCCTTTCCGTAAAGACAAATGGTTAGGAGTACATTTGCAATGTAGAGAAGAAAAAAGTTCATGAAGGAGCTTTTGTTGTTATGCATTCATGTTTCACTGTCAAAGCACATGGGTGCCTTCCAAAGTTTCAGATGCAAAATTAGATCCTTGCCCCCAAGATGCTCACTGTCTAAGAGCAACAGCAGAGGAAAAAGAGCAAGCATAAAGAGGGAAGAATTTGGTCAGACGCAGTTCTGCACTTCCCCATGATAACTGTAACTTAAAGTGAAGTGACTCGGCAAATGAATTTGCATTTGAAGTCATGGCATTTGTAGATCTAAGCATATTGGATCAGATACTGGATTTAGTACTATGATACATCCCTGGGGAATATGTCAGAAGCTTACCTTCACCCCCCCCCCATTTTTCTCTGGTACATAGAAAAAGAACTTTTAAAAAATCAATTACTAAGGTAGTTGAGGAGGGATAGATGGGAGTCCATTCTTCTCTTCTCCTTAAAATTGATTTACAAAAGCGCTTTTATAGCACCACTAAAAACCTGCCACCACAACTGGTTCACAAAACTTTAAGTGTATCAGGAGGCTTTGAATTATTCTTCAAGAAGATGGCTGTGTCTGGGTTTATGGGGAAATTCTCCACAGTGCACATCTCCTTGGCTGGCTTTGATGGTCCATGGCCTCACTTCAGAGAGAGAGGGTGGGGTGGGGGAGCTGCATTTCTTCTTCAATTGGAACAGTATACAATAGCATGAGAAATTTAATTATGTTCACATTATGCTCCCTTATGTTCACATAAAGTGGGTATCAAAAGCCCCAAGCAAGGAAGATGATTGAGTTTAGAAAGAAGAATTTCTGGGGGTAGGGGAAATCAACTGAGAAAAGACATGAGAGATAAAATTATGCATGGTGTGGTATAAAAGGTGGTTACAGTGACAGAATTTTCTCCCTCTTTCATAACAACAAAATTTACTACATAAAAACATGAAAGAGCCCTGCTGGATCAGGCCAAAGGTTCATCTCGTTCCCACAGTGGCTCCCCACATGTCTGTGTGAAGCCTGCAAGCACGACTTAAGTGCAACAGCCCTTCTTCCGCTTCTGATTCCCAGCAACGAGCATTCAGAAGCATGCTACCTCTAACAGTGGATGTAGGACAGAGCCATTGATTATGGGTTATCCAAAATGATTGGGGTACAGTTCAGAACAGACAAAAGCAAGTACTCTTCCACACAATGCATAATGAAGCCTACGCCAGCCGATAGCGATAGCAACCAGCTGTGTCTAAAATGAAAGGTTAGACAAATGCCAAGTGAGGAGGTTGTTAGCCATGGCAACTGATGACCAGAATGGAAATTTAACTTAATGACTTAAAAATATATTTTTAACTAAAGCCCCATCTTCACTATATATTTAAAAAGTCTCATACAGCAGTCATGGCCTCCCTCAAAGAATCATGGGGACTGTAGTATTTATTTTTTAAGGTGCTGAGTGTTAGGAGATCCCTAACAGAGTTGCAATCCCCAAAGTTGTCAGAGGAGAGGGATTGATTGTTAAACTAGTCTGGGAACATAAATTAAATTTAAACAGTTTAAAATGATATAAGAAAACATCACAGACATTTTAAAACCATATAAAGTAGACACTCATTGCAGAGGCCTACTCATCCAGTTGGGAAAGCTTATCACAAGCTTCCTCAAACTCGGCCCTCCAGATATTTTTTGACCTACAACTCCCATGACCCCTAGCCAGCAGGACCAGTGGTCAGGGATGATGGGAATTGTAGTCTCAAAAAACATCTGAAGGGCTGAATTTGAGGAAGCCTTCAATTGTTTCTGGAAAGTGCAGATAGTAGGGGCCTGTTTTACCTCAGCAGGAATGCTGTTCCGCAGTACAGGAACAGCCACAGTAAAAACCCTGCTTCCAGTTACTGTGGAGTAGGCTGATGGGATTTTGGAACTTCTTGGAGAAATGAAATGTTGTTGGCATTCATCTGTTTTGAATCTGTTTTGAGAGACAATGGAGTGAGCCTCCAGGGGTCAAACCGTTGTGTTAGCAGCACCAAAGTGACCTCCCTGAGGCGCAAGCCTGGGCAGTATGCATGGAGGTCCTGGGCTGCCCAGATGACACAACCACTCTCTTGTACTCACTGATGTGGTGCAAAGGAAAGCAGAGCAATATGTCTGGCACCAGCTTGGCTGCAGGAGTTGCTGGAAGGAGGAATACAAGGTGCCATCCAACCGTTTTAGGGACTCCACTCCAGACTGGATAGGGTTTACTCCTTAACCATTTCTTCTCCCAAAGATATCCTGCAATTCAGCAGAGGTGCAGAGTCAAAGTTTTTTCTTCTCCTGGAGGGGCTACCTTTCCAGGTTAACAAACCCCATCTGCCCCTCATGTCCCTCCACACCACATACAGAAATTACCTTCCTGACCATTGCACCCACTATTGGTCCTGTCCTTGCAATCTACTGGAGCCTTTCTTTGCATGCAGGTGAAGTCCCTTACTCACTGAGAGTTTGAGACCCATTGGCTACCCTCACCTGGTTTAGCTGGCCAGTTGAAGCCGTCCCTGGGGTGTGGCTGCTGTTGCATGCTGAGAGTGTCTAGATGCCATAGGTGAGAGCTGAGTGCAAGGTGGGAGCCAAAAATGAACAAACCAACCCAGAAGGAGCATGATGTGTCCCCCACCAGGGGTGCTACCCCTCCCCTAACACCCCATTCACCCTACTTTCTGGAGAAGCCTACTGGAAATAGTGTAGTCTCTCAAGTAATGTCTATAGGGCCTATAGTGCAAATCCTTTAAGCAATGTGTGATGTGCTGGTGATAGTTTGCTTGCACAAGCAACCTTGGGACCAAACCTGAGGGTTCCCCACATACAGTTCCCCACAGTTCATGACAGCCCGTTGTTTTTTTTAAAAGATATTTATTGAAATTTTCAACTTTAATACATTAAAAAAGAATCAAAAAAGGAAAAACAAAAAGGTTTAAAAACACATAAAGTTCACAATCCTTATTTTTCTATAACATATTTCCCTGACTTCCCCACACCTCCCCTTCTTATATTCCAATTCAAAATGTTAGTTCAGCAAGTTCTTATCGCTAATTTTAACCTTTTTCTATTTAGTTCATTTTAAAAAACCAATTTTGCCTTATCCAAACTTAAACACAATACTTATGCATCAATACTCGTTCTTAAAACATTTTTCTAACGTCGACCCAATTTCCCTTCCACGAATTCCCCAATTTTCATACAAATAACAAAATAAAATAAAAATAAAACAGATTGTAATTATACACCCTTTGGATTCCCAAACTCCACCCCCCCTTTCCCGGTTTCAATCCCCAACAAATGCCCATCAGTCTTAGTCTACTATCGGCCTGGAGATCTCACGTCCGAGGCTCTTAATTCTCTCTCAATTCCTCTCTGCCGGTTTTTTTTATAGTCCTTAATATTAAACACCAGATCTCGGAGAAGCTCTGGCCCAACGGGATCCATGTTTCTTCCAGCCAGACCTCCATACTTAAAAGTGGAGCCCGAATCATGTTTCTTATTCCTTTCAAGTCCAAATGTCCCCAAAGCTCCAACTTCCACCTTAAGCAAATTTGTAATCCTTGGGTCTTCAGATCTCCACATGAGGAGATCTCTCCATTCTTCAATCTCCAATTCAAGCCAGATTTTCGACATCAAGTTCTTATTTTCCTTTGTAGCCATCATGTCAGGCCTCTGGCTCTCCTTTATCATCTGCAAAGTTACAGCTCCTCCTTCCTTTTCCTCAGGAACAACATATATCTCCTTCTCCACACTCTCAAAGCTCTCAAATTTCTCTTTTTGTCCAGCTGCATGGGCTTCCTGAGTCAAATCCTTATCAAATTCAGTGATGTTATTTACTGTTAAGTTCAGAGTTGCAACATTTGTAGCCAAAACATCAATTTGGCCTTGTAACTTTCCCAAGAGAACAAAAACTTTGTCCAACCCAGCCTGAATTTTCCCTCCTCTAGCCATTCTTGTAATGTCCCAAGTCCCCCTCTAGAGGGATTTTGGTAACTTAATATTCCTTCCAATTCAAATCCAAAAATCAAGTTAGTTTGTAACAGTTCTTCCTTGTTTTCAACAAATTGTAACAAATATAGCCAGCAGAAACAACAGAAACAAAGTTCTCTTTTCCCGTCTTGACAGCTAAATTTGACAGCTGTCAAACTCTTCAATACCTCATCAGCAGGCTCTCTCGCGGAGCACTCCCGAGTCCGGGGGGGTGTGGCACTTCAGCTCCCAAGATTAGCTCTTTATCCTCCAGTAAGATTACTTACATTGCCAAATCGTGAAATTAATGTCTTTTACCAAGTAAAAAAGAAAGGGTTCTCTCGACCTTAGTTAGCAGGTCCTTGCTTTAAATTATTTACAAGACGGGGAGACGGACTTCCTGTTTGCGCCTTCCCCGATCGTGCCTAATTAAAAAAAAAAAAAATTCTTTCCAATTTCCGTACTACTCACGGGTTGTTGCTTTAAAGTCCAATTGTTCACAAAAAGAAGTCAGCGCTCTCCGACCATGGCAATGCGGCTTCACTCCGCAGGAGAAGCAGTCGACTCTCAGCACCACGCCGCTCACCCCGTCCCCTGCTCCAAAGCCTTTAAAAAGGCTCCTTCACAGGTCGGGGGGCGCAAATGGTGCCCGCCGAGTCACCAGGTTCACAGGCTTCACCACCTGTGATTTTTGAGGGTCCCCGCGTTGCCGCCACGGTCAAGACCCAATCCTGCGGAGCCGATTCCCTCCGGAGCTCGGAGGGAATCCGCCATTAGCCGATGGCACTAACCCGGAAGTCCCCATGACAGCCCGTTTTAACCATCTGCAGACTAGACCTATCCAGCTCTTCACCCATTCCTTGTAGAAGTTGGTTTTCAGATCCCTTACTATCCTGGTCACCCTCTGACTTCAGACTGGAGCCAGTGGGGATAACACTGCTGGATGATGTCTTATGTAAACCCCTTGCCAGTAAAAATCAAAGCCTAATGCATAGGCAGAGAGGTTCCATCCCAGTCTGCCTACTACTATTCTAGATTTTTTCTTTCTTTCTATTGTCAAGGGGCATTTTTATACAAGGATTTTTTTTTAATGATCCCTTCTTGCAATTTGAAATGGTACCATCCACTTTACCCTTCCCTGAACTCAGTTGCTTCATTCTTTTGCTTGTGGAGAGTTCAGGGCTTAGCAATAGACTCTCCAATGTGTTGTTAAATTAGCTCATTCTACAGCATTTCCTGCTGTCAGAGATGCAGATGTGCTTGATTTCATTAGGTGTAGCTGTAGGCACACTGCCATCCTGCCCTGCTGCTGAATTTATCCCATGACTGCTAAAGGCCAAATAATCATAATCATTTCAAGTTGATAGCACAGTGCATTTCCCTGGGGAGTGCTATTCAAATTCAATCAGTCATACTAACAATGGTCTCATAATTACAGAAAGGGAGTCTAGTACACTGGATTTTTTAAACACACATGCACAAATCATGTTTGCCTCCTATCAAATGGAATTACTTAGAAGGGAAGTTGTTGTTGTTGTTTTTTTAACAGTGGGTGCAATCTGCCAAGTGGGGCTCAATGAAGCTTGTGTCAGGCACAATGGAAGATGCACAGGAGCCTTGTTTGGTTGGCTGCACCCATTATGCCTCCCTTGCAAATTATGTTAGTCCATTGACTTGCAAAAAATATAATAATTGCTATGTTAATTAAACAGAGCTAAAGTTCTGTTTAATATTATACAAAGTTCGGTGAGCCAGAGAAGCCGTTTTGTACACAAACCTGAAGTCTGCATGCACAAAGAAGCCTTCCACTAATAAAAAGAGCTTGTAGGGAAACACAAGATAACATGAAGTGGTAATCACCATTGGCCAAGGCATGGCAATGTATGATGAGCCCCTCTGGAATAGTAGGGTTGCCATATTTCAAAAAGTACAAACCAGGACACCCCAAAAGTTGTTGACCAAAATTGTTGACTTGCTTAAGGACAAAGTGCCACCTTTCCCCCTAGGCATCAATTTCACCGGGAATATCCAGACATATGGCAGCCCTAGAATAGAACAGAAGTCCATCTAATCTGGCTTTGCATAGTAGTCAACCAGAAGCCTTCAGGAAACCCACAAATAGGATGTGAAGGCAAGAGGGCTTTTTCCACTAGTTTCATTGATATTGGTGTTTGTTGGCACATTGCTTCTGAACATAAGCATTTCTAGGGATGGTGGGGGAGGGGTTCAGCCCAGTTCACACTTCATGAAACAACAGACAAACAGAACTGCAGCTTTGAATCTTGCACTCCTCTTGAATTTAGTGAAGCAGTTTTGCAACCATAGGACACATATGAGAATGTGCATATTAAGAGAAAGTGTACACAAGCTTGCATGTATTTATGAAAATAACATACAGAAGTGCATTTTATTAGGCAAGATTGTTATCCAAAATATGTATGTTATGAGAAATATAAACTAAAATGATGACAAATTTTATAAGGTCTTTATTATTATTATTTTTAGAAAAGTTGTGGAAATGGGAAAAACTGAAGAGTGGAAAAATGAGAAACGGAGTGAAACAAAAAATGGCAGATTCATCCATCCCTAGTTCCATATAAGAACATAAGAAGAGTCTGCTGGATCATGTTAAATAGTCCAGCATCCTGTTCTCACAGTGGCCAGACAGATTCCAGTGGGAAGCTCAAAAGCAGGACATGAATGAAACAGCACTCTTCCCTGCAAGTAGTATTCAGTGGCAAACTGCCTCCAACAGTGGAGGCACAACATAGTCATCATGGCTATTAGTGACCCTTGGGGTGATAGGAGTTTTTGTTTTTTGTTTTTTTTTAAATCTGATGGATGGTACAAAAACACCTCAATACACACTTGCATGCATATATAATACTGCATTTTGCCACTTTCATCACCATCATCCCATGGTTGCCATTTAATTTTTGTAGAACCAGAGCTTGCTTTGCCCCTTTGTACAACCCCCATTTCCCTCTAGTTAACACTTGCAAATTGCAGCTGATATGGAGAAGAGGGCAGGGAGGGCCATTTCAAGGGGTGAAATAGCAAGAAAGAGTAGGTCACAATGGCTATCAAGGGGATTAGAATGAAAGGAAGTTTTCCTTTTCTGTGTGAGTGGCATGATTCATATCTCTTTTATGGGTATGGTATAAAGCATTCAATTCCTCTAGCAAGGAAATATGGCAGAAATACACATTAACTTAGACATGCTTGTGGTGAAATGTGAAGTGGATGTGGAAGCAGGCAACTAGATATGCCAATATTTATTGTCGTTATTATATATTACAAATTAAAACTATTTGTTCATCACATACGCATCCTTTCTCCTAGGAGTTTAGGGTGAGGTGTATGGTGCTCCTTCTTGCAGTAAGCTTGGTAGGCTGAAAGACAGAACCTGAGCCAAGGTCACCAGAGTTAACTAGAAGGTATTGGGACCTAGTTCTGTGATTGGGCTATCAAGTTTCCAGATTGGAGTGAAGGAGCTTTAGGGCAAATGGGGCACTGTCACTCCAACCTGAGTCCACCCTTAGTCAGCTCCTGCCTGCTTTCCTTCTCGCTTACAACCAATCCAGTGGAAGACACTGCTTGTCAGCTGTCTCATCAACCTCAGCAAGCCCCCACCTTAGTCTCAGTGGTGCCCTTGTAGAACTCAGCAGGAAGGAGGAAGGGAACAAGGCAAGAAATAGTTGCCCCTGCCTCTCATTGGCTGTGGCTCCACCTACTGTTGTTCCTCCCGCCTTCCACTATACCAGTCCCAAAGAGCACCAGCCACCACTGCACATATACCCCTTTGTCACTGACAGTAAATGTACAGCTGTTGGGGGCCATGGCCAGTTGCCATGGGAAGGGAGGAGTCAGTGGGTACAGTCCTATCACCCAAAGGGTGTGGAAGCATCTTCATCCTGAGAGATCATGTCCTCTTCCCAGAGAGCACGTGTGGTGGAGAGATCATCAGGACTGACCTCACTGCTTGTGTGGGTGGGAGTGATTGAATAGCCACAACAACCCGATTGGTGGTCCCTCTGTTGCTGGGGTAATTCTGGCCATTGGGATTGTTCATGCATTAACCGAGGGACCTATATATACCGCTGCACGTTGCATTGAGCTTCCTCTTTTTGCCTCATGCATCAGATCACCTGCCCACCCTCCCTGTATTTGGGGTCCATTATGACCTTGCTATGCCGTTGTGGGTCGTCTGTTTTTGGGACAGGGGCCCGGTAGGAATTTCCCCATTTGGCGGATTGTCTGGTGCCACATGGGTTTTGCCTGCTGCGTAGCAAATCGTCACAACTTTGTAAGGTTTGGTGGTTAGGCATTGGTTCAATGTGGAGTTGAGGGGAGGTTGCCACATCTGCCCCTCCAATGCGTGAAAGGGTATTCCATTAAAGGAATCCAGGGGTTTGCCTTGCTTTTGTCTGATCCCCTTCCTGGGGCTAGGGCCACGCCAGAGCCCCTGGAAGCATTTGGGGTGAGCTTGAGACAGCGCTCAGTCCAATGCTCCCCCACAATGTTTACCTGTACTGACCTCTGCTGGTGTCCAGTCATCAGTGCTGCCCTGCTAAGGTCAGGTGCAGCTAGCCAGGAACCAATGCCTAAGCAAACCACTCACAATCTGTAATCAATAAAGTTGTGGCCAAAATTATGCCAATAACCTTAAACTAAATTCTGTGTCAATTGTGTCTTTATTTATTGGGGGACGTCTTGGGATCTTAACACTCAACTGCGCCACCTTCCAGGTATGTCACATGACAGAGGCAAAACTGAGTGAAGCAATAGATGTAGATTTCACCTGTGTACTCAAGGCTGCAATCTACATATACAACCACTTTCTCTATCCTCCATCCACAGTAGCAGGAGGCATTATTAGAGTTAAAGGTTGCATTCCAGCCAAGGTGCTGTGGTTGAGTGTTTCTTGGGCAGAGTCCCAGAAAGAGATACAAAGGCCTGGATGACTGTTTTCACCCCCTCAGAGGTTTCCTACCCTTGTGCTACCCCTTCACACCTGCACTTAATAACAGAACAAAAGAAGAGCCCTACTGGATCTTGCCAATGGCTCATCTAGTCCAGTATACCCTCCAACATTTCTCCAATGAAAATAGGGATGTCCCATTCCATAATGATAATTTTACTCTTTACACCCCGTACATCTGGGGTTGCCCCAGCCACTCTAGGCAGCTTCCAACATATATAAAAACATAATTAAACATTTCTTAAAACTTCCCTATAGAGGATTGCCTTCAGACGGCTCGGGGGTCAGATAACTCCATACCCTCCAACATTTCTCCAATGAAAATAGGGAATCCTAAGGAAAAGTAGGACATTCTGGGATCAAATCAGAAACAGGGAAGGCTTCTCTAAATCAGGGATATGATATCCCTGGAAAAACAGGGAAACTTGGAGGGTTTGGTCCAGCATCATGTTCTTGTGGTGGCCAACCAGATGCCTTTCAGAAGCCTCAAAGCAGGACCTGAATGACCTGTGATTCCAAGAAACTTGCATTATTTAGAAACATCATGGCTCTGACAGTGGAAGTGGAACATGGGCATTGTGGCTAGTATGCACGTGCAGGTTCATATCAACCCCTATTGTGCCAATTCCAGGAAGTGTGACTGCACTCACGTGGATAATTAAAGTTGCATGTATGTGACCTCCCCTGCTTTTTAAGGCCATGTAGATTTTAAGCTGCTAGGAGTGAGGAAATGCAAACATTAGAACACTATGCTCAGGACGGCATGCTATCTGCAACCTTTTCTGGGTGGTTAGATCTTGCCTCAGTTACCCAAGCACTGTATGGCTAAATTCCAATCAGTTTCCCTATGGCACAATTTTATGGAGACTACAAGGGAGATTTTACATGTTATTAGGCTGCGACGGCAAATGTCTTCATTATCCAGCAAACATGTTAATTAGGCATTCTTCTAATTACTGTGATTACAATGTACTTAGTTCATTCCTAAGAAGAATTGTGCATCAATTTTATTGCCCCCCCACCATAAAAAGTGTTAAATATTTCCTTGTCATATTTAACAGACTGGCTTATCGAGAAAATCCAAAAAGCTGAAATGCAGATACAGTTTGTCTCTACTTTTAAAAAGACTTTAATAGGTCACATGGCTCTATGAAGTAAGTTTACCCAAAAGGAAACTTAAACCTGACCTAGCCAAATGTAGTCACGAAGCATGAGTTGTGAATATGAAAGTCTCTCTTTCTCATTTGCAGCACACACCTGCAGTTAGGGAATAATTATGACACCCTGCCTTACAGGAATATTTGTAAGGATTACCGAAATAATATATACAAAGAGTTTTGATCATTCAGAAGTTGTTGTTGTTGTTGTTGTTGTTATAGGACTGGTGTAATAGGCCCTGCTGCTATGATGCCAGGCCTTTAAGATTATTAAAGGTAAAGGGACCCCTGACCATTAGGTCCAGTTGTGGCCGACTCTGGGGTTGCGGCGCTCATCTTGCTTTCTTGGCTGAGGGAGCCGGCGTACAGCTTCCAGGTCATGTGGCCAGCATGACTAAGCCACTTCTGGCGAACCAGAGCAGTGCACAGAAACGCCGTTTACCTTCCTGCCAGAGCGGTACCTATTTATCTACTTGCACTTTGACGTGCTTTCAAACTCCTAGGTTGGCAGGAGCAGGGACCGAGCAACGGGAGCTCACCCCATCGTGGGGATTCGAACCGCCAACCTTCTGATCGGCAAGTCCTAGGCTCTGTGGTTTAACCCACAGCGCCACCTGCGTCCCTAAAGATTATTATGATGCCTTTAAAGGTCATAATGGTGCTGTGCTGTAAAACCACAGAAATGTGGCTCCCATTGTGCCATGGATGGAAAGATGTTGCCAGAGGTGTCTGGAAATGCTTATCTCTGTGTGTATCTTCATACCACAATTACCTTGCTTTTGTTTGTCCAGGCCAAGGCTGGATCTACACTGACCCATCTAAAGTTATTTCCCCCTATTAGAACGATATTAGACATGTCATTCGAAAATGTCACAGGGCATACTTGTAAATTAAAATGTTTTTTATATTGGGTTTTCCCCTGACAAATGAAAGTTAAACTTGGCTACACCATTTTCCAAACACTGAATCTCTACTTGCTGCTGGTTGGTGGTTGCTCTGCTCCTCCTTCTGGTGCCACATTTTAATTCTCCCTCCCTCCCTCCCTCCCTCCCTGTCTTTTGTTATTTGTACCTCAAATACCATTGGAGTGGGGGGTCAGAGTTGGAATACAGTTTTTTTTAAAAGGTAAAACATTACATACAAGCAATGTTTCACCAATGTAGCAGCATAAAATAATTAAAAATGAAACAATAAAAAGACAAGGTAATAGTGCATTATGAACATAAAAAGTAGGACATCATGTGTCCATCTACATTAATGTTAAAAACCATGACTGTAGATCCGTCCCAAGTATTTAGCCATCTTACTTGGAGCCAAGAAGATATAACAAACAGGTTTATGTATATTAGGTAATTTGATTTCTAACAT
The DNA here is from genome assembly GCF_027172205.1 of Podarcis raffonei. Classification (NCBI taxonomy): domain Eukaryota; kingdom Metazoa; phylum Chordata; class Lepidosauria; order Squamata; family Lacertidae; genus Podarcis; species Podarcis raffonei. The sequence goes on along the minus strand of NC_070621.1, from coordinate 39,854,580 downwards.
TTTTATGCCTCCTTTTTTTAGACATTTCGTTTGTTCCCCAGGCCACACCACACATTGATCTTGCTCTGCACCCTTCCTGAATGCTTGAAATGTGATAATACCACCTTCTTTGCCTACATGCAGGATGGAGAGAACGTGCGTGCAGCTTACAGGGCAAAGTAAGAGTCACATCCATTGTTCTGTCCAATTTTGACCCCTGGAAGACTGCTTCGAAGAGAATGCAGCCCTCAAGCAGAAAAAGATTATCCACCCCCACTAACATCGCCATAAGCATTATGTGTCAATGAGTTCAGATGTCAGCATTCTTAAACCTCAGATGCTGCCCATTAGCCTTGGCTTACCCACCTGCGTCTTGTGTTACAGTGATTGTTTTTGTTAAATTCTCTTTTTATTTTATCCTTCATTTGCTGCACTTCAGTGATGAGAATGAAAGCTTTTACCAAAGAGTGTGAAATTAGCATCCCTGTTGCTTGGGGGTAAATGTGAGAGCTGATTTATAATGTCGCAAACTGAAGACAGATGGAACTATTAAAAAAGACCAAAAAACCCTCACTTCTTTTCTCACAGATACATAATTAGTCTCATTAATACTTGTGTGCCAACATGGGTCTCCAACTTTAAACTCCAATGGGTCAAACTCAAACTGTTTGACATACAGAAAGAAGAAGGTGAGGTGTGCAGGTTTGATTCCCCCCCCCCCCCCCCGGATTCATGAGGTGTAACTGAAAAGGCCCCTGGTTACAAGAAAAGTTGCTGAAGGTGAAATTTGTAGGGGGAAATGGCAACGATGAGAAAGGTGGGGAACCTACATCCTGGGGGCTAGATGTAGCCCTCAAGCCCTCTTTGTCTGGCCCCTTCCTCAAGTCACACCAAGTGACTCTGTTCTGCATCCTCCTCAAGTGTTTTTGCCTGGCTGGAATGTGCCCTCAAATGATCAAAATGCCTTTGGGTGACCTTGATAGAGCATCAATAGACGAGTACACACTGACCTTTGCATGGCTGGGATGTAGCCTATGTGTAAAGGTAAGAGTCACATTCAGTGCTCTGCCCTCTTTCACATCTGATTCTGCCTGTCACTGGAATGTGACACCCAAAAGTTTGCCCAGAATAAAAAGCAGCCATCTGGCTGAAAATAAAGTTCACCACCCCTTGGTCTTTCACAACTCCCCACAGAAAATGGCAGCCTCCCTCCACTGCTTTGCAGCTATTTAGTGTAGCGGCTCAAAGTATTGGGAGTAAAAGATAGGAATTGTTGTTGTTTAGTCATTTAGTCGTGTCCGACTCTTCATGACCCCATGGACCAGAGCACGCCAGGCACTCCTGTCTTCCACTGCCTCCCACAGTTTGGTGAAACTCATGCTGGTAGCTTCGAGAACACTGTCCAACCATCTCGTCCTCTGTCGTCCCCTTCTCCTTGTGCCCTCCATCTTTCCCAACATCAGGGTCTTTTCCAAGGAGTCTTCTCTTCTCATGAGGTGGCCAAAGTATTGGAGCCTCAGCTTCAGGACCTGTCCTTCCAGTGAGCACTCAGGGCTGATTTCCTTTAGAATGGATAGGTTTGATCTTCTTGCAGTCCAAAAAGATAGGAAAGGATCCCTTAATTCAGAGATTAGAGAACCCTTTTCAGGTCACGCACCACATGTCCTCATGGGCAACTTTCTGGGGAGGACGGTGCTTACCAATCATGGGTGTTGCCAGAGGCAAAAGTGGGTGGAGCAACCAATGTGACATCTTTGTACAGTAGGGTATGTTCTTGCCATGGAAAAGTTACAGGTCAGCAAAAGTCATCCAGATAAGCAGGAAGCGCCTTCCATCCAGATGGAACCACTCCTTCATGGCACAGATGAGCATAGCCTAGAAATATTTCCAATAGCTGGGTAAAGGTAAAGGGACCCCTGACCATAAGGTCCAGTTGTGGACGACTCTGGGGTTGCGGTGCTCATCTCGCTTTATTGGCTGAGGGAGCCAGCATACAGCTTCCAGGTCATGTGGCCAGCATGACTAAGCCGCTTCTGATGAACCAGAGCAGTGCACGGAAACACCGTTTACCTTCCCGCCGGAGCGGTACCTATTTATCTACTTGCACTTTGACGTGCTTTCGAACTGCTAGGTGGGCAGGAGCAGGGACCGAGCAACAGGAGCTCACCCCGTCGTGGGGATTCGAACCGCCGATCTTCTGATCGGCAAGTCCTAGGCTCTCTGGTTTAACCCACAGTGCCCCCTGCATCCCAATAGTTGGGTAGAGGAGTTCAAATTTGGCTCTATGACCAGAGGTTTCCTACCATTGGCTTAATGAAATCTACAAGCCACATCTCTGGACACCTATCAGTTTTACCCAACTCAGACCCCCACCCCTTCTGTAACCATCTACCTCACAAAGTGGAAGTATGCCAGGGTCCTCTGCTACCCCCACCCCTTTAATGTAAACAGTGACTCAGCCAGGAACCGCCAATCTTAGAACTTGATCTCAGTCCACTGTTATTCTCCCTCTATTGTTGAATTCCCTTTCATTTTTTAAGACATGCCTATTTCTTCTTTGCCTTTCAGATTATATTAAGATGTTGACTCTCACGGTCATAGCACAGAGCACAAACAGCCCATCAGCACTATTACAGAGGCCTGCTGCCCCTAAGTCAATAAATGAGTTGGTTTGGGTTTTGTTTTGTTTTTTTAACCAACTGCATTATAAATGGCTCACAGTGAGAGAATGAGAAGATGCGTGGGGGGGGGAGAGTATTTTTGCAGAACCATGTGGTTAGCTTTTGGGTTGCAAATCAGTTCTAGTATACAGTATCTTATACTGTCACTGTCCATCAGCATCTAAAGCACAGCATTAAATAAACAGCACAGAGATGGAGGTAGAAATGGTTTTGAATAGATGTGTGAGTGTGGGCTCCTTCCTCCAGTGGTAAAAAGGTGTTAGGTCTGTTGTTTGAATTTATATTCCACCCTTTCTCACCAAAAAGCCCAGAGCAGCAAACAGATATACCATTTCAAAAGAAGAAGAAGAAGAAGAAGAAGAAGAAGAAGAAGAAGAAGAAGAAGGGAAAACAATTCTAAAAGACATTGTGAAAGCAATGATAATTAAAAATATACTTCCATTCAATGATCTCAAACATTATTCTTCTGTGACCAAATGCCTCGGTAATCAGCAATGTTTTCAAGTTCCTCCTGAAAGTTAATAATGATGGAGACAGGCACATCTCACTAGGGAGAGCATTCCACAACCAGGGAACCATCTCTGAAAAGGCCCTGCCATGAGTCAGTGCCAACCAGACAGCCCCCAGTGGCAGCACCAACAACAAAGCCTCATCTGCTGGTCTGAAATGGTTGGTATTTAGGCATCCCATACTCACTGCAAGAAGGAACTGGGTTGTTATGAGAAAATATGGGGATATTTAATAAGTGTTTACCATTCACGTGAAAAGGATAGGATCTCACAAATGTTTCCTGAAGGAAGGGAGGGAGGTTGTTTGATCAGCCCTCTTAAGCTCAGGCCCAGGCCTGCAATACCTGAGATCATCATCTGAGGCCCTTCTACATGTGCCTCCTCCATGAGAGGTCTGGAGGATGTCAGTAGAAGAATGGGTCTTTTCTGTGGTGGCTCCCTATTTATGAAATGCTATCCCCAAGCAGGTTTGCCTGGCACCTTCATTATACACATTTGGGCACAAGGTGAAAATGTTCCTGTTTAACCTGGCCTTTGGCTGATTGACATGTGCCTTTTAAATGTGTTGTGAGCAGGGCATTTTTTCAGCCAGAACTCACTGAGTTCCGGCACCTCTTTTGTGCATTCCGACATCTCTGAAGGTGGCTGTGGGTGTCACAGTGATATGACAGAGGCTGTGGGTGGCAGCCGTGGAGAGGGCAATGCAGAAACCCGCGGTGGGGTGCTCCCCCCCTAAAAAAAGGTCAACATGTCCCAGCACCTCTTTTTCTAGAAAAAAAGCCCTGGTTGTGAAAGAGGGGATTATTGGGTTGTCTTCATTCTTCTTATTTTTATTATGTATTTTGTGTTTTTTATATATTGTAGTTTTTTGTTGTGAATCACCCTGGGATCTACAGATGAAAGGTGGTATACAATTTTTTAATGATGATGATGATGATACAAACTGAGTCCATATTTAGTGGGTGTGATTAGCATTTCAAGAGACCCACAAGTCCTTGAACAGAGGTCCAGTCAGTCATCTCAAGGCCAACACCTATGACCATAGAGCACATGGGAGTTTATAACCTGCTGTCTGTGCTTAGGTGCCACCTGTTGCCAGAATGTAGAGCTGCAGCTCTCGACTGAGTTGTCAGGGGACAAAAAGGGACCATTCCGCCATCCTACAAAGCCTCAAACTTTATGAGCCATTCATTGCCTGAGCAATTCAGTGCCTTAGTAAAGACTGAGCTGCTCTTGTCCTTTTTTGTCTGTGTTGTCAATGCCAGTTGCTTGGTCAGTGCTTGCTTTGCATCCAGAGGAGCTTGCCAGGCTTGGCAGCACGTTTTGTTCATCTCCATTTATCTAACATGCTATATTCCATAAAATGCAGTTGGCTCAGAGCAAAGAATTTTTACTTCTTGGCCCACTAAGATGAACCGTTTGCTCCTTTTCAGTGCCGCAGCCTAGTAAGTCCCCTCTTGCGTGTTGCAACGAGATACCACATGTTATTTTCAAACCTGACTGTGCCGTGTGTGACAATAACTTGTTACATGTGGCAGACCGAACAGTTGGCTCTCAAGATTAGGTTGGGCAATAAAAGGTAATTTTATATGTCACTGAAAAGATAATTAATTTTTTTTCCCCGAAGGGAACTCATCATCTGAAGAAGTAATCTCTGCATCAGGAGCCGGAGGCTACCTCATCTGCTTCCAGTACACTCTTCATGTTCAAGCGACACAGCAAGGTCACCCCTCTATTACAGCTTCTCTTGTTAGGCATGATTCTAGTGATGACAGCATGTGCCTTGACTGTTTGCCTGCTTTTTTGTTTCTTATTTGGGCATACACAGGAAACGTTCCTCGAACAGCAATGATCAACGATGCTTTCGCTATGTGGAGTGCATTGCTGTGCAGGAAAATCTTCATATATTGTCACTTTGAAGGGGTGGCAATGCACAAGGGCTTGTTTTGCTATGAGTATACAATTTCCCAATATTTCAAAATACATGGGATCTGTTCCTTTCCTGGTTACTGCTCATTTTTCCCCCACCAGGAGGAGATGCTTAAAGAATTGTTGCATTGAAGCCACAGACACAGCAGTTATTTATTAAAAGTACCAGCTGGGAGTGCTCAGCACTGCCTGGGTGTTTTATTTTATTTTATTTTTGATGTGATTTTAAAATGGATAGTGCAATTTGTGAGTTTGGATCTGTCAGCATCCTGAATTGGATAAATCAATCCAAAGTCATGTTTGGGTCCACCATCTTGATTCAAAATGACAGCAGGCACTCAAACACTAATAAAGAGTGCCGCCCCCACCTTAGGAATGTCTGTGCCAAGTTTGGCAACAATATCTCAAGAGTCAGCAGAACCTATTCCCGAAAGCAGGTGAAGCCATGTGAAAATCATCTTGGTCTGCCGACTTAAAATAAAATGTTGCCCAGGCCTCAAATATAAATAGAGACTGTTGCCTCTACCTAAGGACCCGCCATGCTGGGTTTGGCAGTGATATTATGAGAAACACCTGAACCCATGCCAAAAATGGGCAAACTTATGCTAAAGGCATGTTTTGATTCAAAATGGCACTTGGCACACAGATGTCAAGGTAGGCCCTCACCCCTATCTTGGTGATGATAACTTGAGAGGCAATTCAGCTTGATTATTGCAACATGCTTTGCTAATATCAAGTCAACTAGCCTTGGGTGTTGAAAAGAAAAAGGGGAAAAAAGATTGCAGCTGTAAGTATGGACTCTTAGAAATCTGATCATTGGTGCTGCCATGAGGTCTATGAAACAGGTGAAATAGATGGCACCTAGAGGATGAAAGGCAGCTTTGTAAATATCAAGGTATCTCAGAGTGAAAGCAGGAGTGCAAGTTCACCTACATTTCAAACTTATTTTTGGGAAGTACTGTAGATTCATTTCGGCTCATTAGTAATGTTTAAAGCCAGTCAGGACAGAAAACGTTAGGAATCAGCTGCAATGTGCATCCAAGAGTGACTTGGGGAGTTCAAAATGAAACCTTAGATACTTGGCCTGCTATGGCCAGGCTAGCAGTCCAACTAGCAGTCTTTTCACAGCCCAACCAAGTGGAACACCTCACAAAACACTTTACCACACAAGGCACATGTTTCTGTGTTTTGCTGACAAGATGACTCAGAGGCAACCAAATGCACCAACATTAGCTCCATTTGAGGCCAAGACATTTTTTGGCACAATCTAGCATCACCAGGAGACGCCATACAATGGGTGCCTCTCTACATCTTGACAATGTCTGCATTGCTGAGACACTGCATTCCATGTACTCCGCTCTAATGTGAATGACTTGCAATGGAAAATCATAACAATTTGGATTGTGTCTCCTGTCTGCATGTGTATTCAGGGACTTTAATTTATCTACCCTCTCTTCTTTGTTCATTTTAGGGTGATTATAATGTTGGAAAACAGCTGCCTAAGATAATATTGTGTGTGGAGGGGGGGGGATGCTCTTGAACTTTCTGTACACTTTGAGAACATTTAAACAACTACTGCCATTCACTGGGATGTTTATTTACAGAGGCTAATACACATAAACAGCTTCTGTGGGAAGATGCCCTGTAGCCTCTAGTAGCTTTTAAAGAAATGTTAGCAAACTGTGCATGGCAAATCTACACTAATCTTGTATGCCAGAGTATATTATTACAATTTTGTTTTAAACATTTCTATACTGCCTCTCACATCAAGTCTCAGAGCAGTGTATAGCAATTGCATATTAAAACATTAACAGGAAGATGATGCAACTGAAGAAATTGGGCAGAGTTAGAACTATGATGTATCAAGCAGAGGCCTGGGAGCACAGATGTGTTTTTAAAAAGACATCTAAACTTTATTGCGGATTCTAGCTGCCATCAAGTCAGGGGCTGATGGAAGAATTGTGTTGCAGGGGCCACCCTGTCCTATTGGCCTGGCCATTGTCACAAACTCTGTTCCTTGATCTGAATTACAGCTCCCATCATTTCTGGCCACTGGTCAAGGTGATGGGAGTCAGAGTTCTGCAACATCTGAGGTTCAGGTTGCCCACACTTACAATAGCGTGAAAGGCACTCCTTCAGGTATCTCACCATATTCAAGTATTTTACTTACTGGCTTTTTTTTTTTTAAAGATACTTTATATACTAAAACGTTCCATGTTTTTATATGTTAAAAAGAAAATTCTCTTAACAGTTCACAGGTATTACTGTAAAACCAAAATGCAAATGAAATAAGATATTACAGATAAAAAATTAACAATTATAATTAATACATTGCAGAAATTCCATTAATTAAAATAATTAATTTGCATTAGATGATCTCCGTAGTCCCTTCCAACTCTACATTTCTATGATTCTATGATTCTGTGTATTGTTATTGGCCAACCCAATCCCTGCCAAGCCATTCATTATAATCTAGGGGGCATGACTCTCAACCAGGGTCTGTACTCCTTTGGAGAATTGAAGACACAGTGGCAGATTGTGTTCTCCCTAAAAGAGGGCACATGTTGTGGTGAGACCTGGAGACCGACCTCCTGTGTTGTGAGTGGGTGAAATTGGACAGCCACAACACCCAACTGGTAGGTCCTTCGATGCTGGGTTTAATCTGGCCAATGGGGTGCAGTCCAAATGGATTGAGGGACCTATAGATACCCATGCATGTGACCCAGAGCTTCCTCTTTCGGCTTGTGCATTCGGAACACCCGCCTACCTCTCCCTACTTTTAGGGCATTTTTTGCGATTGACCTTGCTATGCCGTCGTGTGTTGTCTGTCGTTGGACAGTGGCATGACAGGAATTTCCCCCACTTGGCTGATTGGCTGTTGCCATTTGGGTTTCGCCTGCCACGTAGCAAATTGTCACAACTTGTAAGGTTGTGGATAGGCACTGGTTCAGGTGATAGGGATGGGAGAACGCTCTCGCCATCCCTATGTGAAGGGTATTCCATTAAAGGAATTCAGGGACTCAACTGGTTTGGTCAACCCCCGAGAGGGAGTTGTGCCCATGCCTGAGTCCAGGGGGGCATCTGGGTGGTGAACATAGTTTGTTCCTGGCTTTTTGCCTACCCAGGTATTCACCCTTGGCTGACCTATGCTGGTGCCCTGGGTCAGCACTACCTGCAAGGCAGGGAGCTAGTCAAACCAGAGCCTATGCAACCACTCACTTTGTGGCCTAAATTCTGCCAAAAAAGCAAAACTAAAATTTGAGTCAAATGTGTCTTTATTTAGGCGGGAGATCTCTGGGTCTGAACATGCAACACCCCCATTTGTGCCATGCCAAGCGCTGCTGCTGCCGGGGAAGTGAAAAGTGATGGCTGCTTCCGGCAAAATCTCACGAGATCTCATGGAGCTGCTGCCTCGCACTAAGTGAGGTTTTAGCAAGGGACTGGGGAAACCTCCCTCTTTCACCTGAGGTGGTAAAACAGGATGGGCCTTCCCTGTGTGCTAATGATGGGTCCAAAAGACACACTCTGCAAACTTTGAGAGAAAGAGAGATAATGTGGATGCTGAATACAAGGAGAAATTGTAGGCCCTGCAGGTATAAAGAGTCACATTTATGAAAACAGTTCCCTGACACGATTCTATCTCTCCTCTTCAGATTTCGACTGCCATTATCTTGAAGTAGGGGAAATGCTATCTCTTTGTCTTCCGTGTGGAATACATTTGTTTCTCGGGATGCTCAGTACCGATATTGTAAGACTATGAGACAAGCGTCCTTTTGGCAGACGTTCCAGTTTGTGCAAGAGGGGCCATTCTGTTAATCAGAGCCCATTGTGCTGCTTCTTTTTAAGCAAATTAATCGTATTATAGAGATAATATGTGCATGGAGCTTGTTTGAAGCCCCAGTTTGTTCAACATGAGAGAGATTTGGTTGATTCCCCGTGTTAGTCCTTTGCAGCACAAACCCACTGAAATTGATAGAAATGATTAAGTTAGGTTTATTAATTTCAGTGGGTCTACTCTTGACTAAAACGTAGGTTAGATACAACCTGTTATAAATAAAGTCCAGAAACCAATGTTCTGAACGCATTGCTTTCAGGACTTTATAATAGGTTTCACAACAGTGTTCTATATTTGCATAATGCTATTCAGCTGCTCCTTCTCTCTAAATATATAACCTCTTGTACTCTTCTGTAAACCTCTCCTATGAACATAGGAAGCTGCCATATACTGAATCAGACCACTGGTCTATCTAATTCAGTAATGTCTACACTGACTGACAGCCCTATCTGGAGAGTAAGTATGGAAGTTTCTGCATGCAGCACATATATTCTACAGCACAACTGTGACCCCTTCAAATGTGTACTTAGGCAAGGTCCCTCTTAGGAACAGAAGTAGCTGCTTTATGACACATTGGATTATTTGTCCACCTGACGCAGTATTGTCTACTCTGACTAGCAGTGGCTCACAAAGGTTTCAGGCAGAGTTCATTCACAAAACATCCTACCTGGCATTTTAAACTGGAGATGCCGGGGAAGGAGGGTGGAACCCCTTTTGCATGCCAAGTATGTGCTGTTCAGCTGAGCTACAGCACTTTTCTTCTGAAGGTCTGACGCCCTCCAGAGCGGAATATGATGGGACACTAGGGGCTACAGATGGATGAAGGAATCAACAATCCTTCTGTGCAAGTAGAGAAGTTCCTAAATGGCTGGAAGGAGTTTTTCAGATCCTGGCCAGAGTTGGAAACAAACATGGCTATTCCATGTTTTATAATAGCTGGTGCATTGACCTTCACAAATGAAAGATGCAATTGCCACATAGGGCACGGGACTTTACATGCCTTAACTAGGCTTTGCAGTGCCACAGCTGGTTGAGAACATATATATTAGTGATGAATCCAGTAGACTTTTAGTGAAAAGAATAAAGCATGAGAACAGTTGCATTAAAAATGGAATGCACAGCATCCTATTAGCAAGAATGTTGCTGCAGAAGACATTGTTCAGATCCAGTAGGGCAGATTCAAAAATATATTTCATAAATTATTCCTCCCATGTGAATATATCCTATCAAATTTGCTGCTGTGTTAGGAACTCCTCACATATCCAGTCCCACTTGCACCCCAAGTATAAATCTCAATCCTCAGAATCATAACTATAGAATGCCAAATGAAGCCATACAGATCCAACTTCCCGCACCCTCTGCCAAATATACGACATTTAGCATGCATTATATTTTAAGTCTTGACACTTACATTTGTATGCAAGTAGGCCCAACACGTACTGTCTTTTCATGACATTTTGCAGTGGGCATGAGTGGGAACTATACACCCATAAGTAGAGAAGGAGAGCGTGCAAACTTGAGGATTCCTCCACAAGAAGGATCTATAACTCTTTAATAAAGCAGCTGTTTGACATGCAGAAGGTCACAGGTTCAATCTCTGCCATCTCCAGCTAAAAATGAAAGAAAAAAGAAACCAAATGATATGGTTTCTTGATATGGTGATATGGAAGACCTTTCTGCTGGAGAGTCACTGCCAGTCAATGTAGAAGATAATTGGTTTTCATCTAGAAGGTTGAAACTAGGGCTAGACCAATACATTTTGGCTCCTGGGTAAATAAGGTGTCCCTACTCCATCATAACAAGGCTGAGAGTAGACCAGCAACACCTCCTATTCATTAAGAGGCCACTGTAGAGGTGGTATCAAAGGGGAGAAGATCTGGCCTCCAAGGAATGTGCCATAGCTGTTGCTGCCACTGTGGCAGCAGCAGTGAGTGATGCATCCCTTGCCTCATGAGTAGGCCAGTCTGGCTGGGACCCAGTACCAGGTGGGTTGAAAAACAGCACTACCCACATATAAGTCCATGGGGTGGGGGTGGAGAGAGATATGGGTTCCCAAATGTATGTTTGAGTTAAAGGTGAGTACTGGGTCAAGAAAGGCTGGATACTACTGGTGTAGATAATCTGCACTAAATAGATGGTTTGACCTGGAATAAGGCAGCTTCCTGTGTTATCCTGTGAAACAAATGCACCCAGGAAAAAAAGAAAACCAACCTAAGGCTTTATTGCATTCCCAAAGCATCATATATTTGAATATTCAAAGGACACATTTGCATATCTGCAAATGTAATTATTAACTGCTTAATGAGAGATTCAAGATGGTTAGAACACAATTTGGTTTCAAATGTTTGCCTTGAAATTCCTCCTCTTGCCTTTCTTCCTTAAAGGAATATTGCTATGCATTTTGGTAAGACACTTGTCATTTTGAGTGGTTCTGATTTTTGTGTGATCTCAGATGAGGACCCAAAACGAGAAACCAAAGAAATTACAAAGTATAGGGCAAATGAGCAAGTCGTGTAAATGATCAGCGAAAAGTCCATTATGAATGATATTGCTGATGTCAGTTTAATGTTGAGCTGCTCTAGTTATTGGTGCCCCGAGGCAGACACAGAGCTTCTGTCAAATCCAATTCGCTCACACAGCCAGTGACCTTCATGCTTTTGTACTGTGGTCTGTGCTATACATAGGTGGCCTGATGCAACCAGCATCAAAGGGTAATAGTTAGAGGGGTCCCTACTCCTTTCTTCCTGAAGCTTAAACAACAGAAGCAGCCTTAATTTCCCAGGAATAAATTCAACATTGGGGGAAGGGCTCTGATTTGCCCAGTTTATCTGAAGTTAATATTTCCTGCTGCACTGGACATGGGAACAAGGAATCCAGATTCTCTTTCTTCCTTTTCTTTCATTACTACAACTGTGTTCAAATGCAATTTTCACACTTAGCAAATGGGAATACACAATTCATTTGACTTTCAAAACCACTACTAGGTGAAATTGGTCTGGAATAGGTATACGTCTCTCATTGCCCTGTCCCACCTCTGCCACATCCTCACTACACCCCTGGAATGCCCCTTTTTGGACTCACACTAGCATAAATTACATGGTCTTATGGGCTGCTGACTGAGCCAGGGTGACTTAGCCTGGTGCATCTCCAGCTCAGCTGAGGTAAAGGGCTTTAGATCCACGTAAGCCAAACTCTCTCATCCTTCTCATATCTTGTGTGTGGACTGTGCTGTTAGTGTAACTAACCCAAAGCAAAACAATCACTTCCCCTTTCCCTGCCTACTCATGCCTCTTATTTCCCCACTTCCTCCGTGTCTGTTTTGGATTATAAGCTTCCTGATGAAGGAATTCCATATATTAAAGATCCATGTACATAAATAACATTATTATTATTATTATTATTATTATTATTATTATTATTATTATCTCTCCTCTCTGCCCTGTCTCTCCTTTCCCCCTGCTTGTCCTACCACTGCAACCTAAAACAACTTCTTGAACTATTCAAGCTATTGCAAATCATAAGGACTGAGGCACAAAAGCTGAAGGTAATGCACAGCTACCGTGGCCTCTGACAGCCTTCATGAAGTTGTCTATACCATTTCTAAAGCTATCCAAGTTGTTGCTGGTCACTACTATATCTTGTAGTAGCTTCATTTGACTATGCATGGTATGATGAAGCATTCTCTTCTGCCTCTTCTCTTGAGTTTTCCGCCGTTCAACATCAATGGATGGCCCTAGGTTCTAGACTTATGTGAGAGGAAGGAAAAAACAACAACTCTCTATCCACTTTCTCCACGCAATGCATCATTTTGCACATTTCTATCATATTCCCAATTACACAGCTCTGTCTCCTGCCCTGCATCACTTCTGGCCTGACTATATTGACAATTGGTCAGGCTCATTATGCTGCAGCATTGGCAACAAGCCCCAAACTCTCTGGCTCCTGGCTAGGGTTGGCAGAATCTATTCATTTCAGTTTGTCTCAGTTTCTCATATTTGTTTTTTCCCCCAGTCTTGAATTTAGTTCTTCACATTTCCTTGTCAGATTGCAATTTATTTATTTTTCAAAAAAGTACCCATGAAAATTCACCAGCATTTAGATGCAAGTTTATCCCAATATACACATACTTTTCTTTTAATATGTACATTTTTGAAAAGCAATTTCCCTTGATGTAATGCATTTATATATGTTATTTTCTCTGATATATACATTTACATGCACACTGTACCCTCATGTATTGTGTTGGAAAGTGTGAAGTAGATGCGTTTGCCTTTAAATGTGAACTGAGTTGAATTTCTCACCCAGCTCTGCTCTTGGCACAACCTCAGAATGAGGCTGAAAGAAATAAAACAGCAAGAAATATACAGAAGAAGAAAAAGAAGACAGCGGTACACTGTTCACAAAAGGTACAGAATACACAAAAGAAGTGCAATAAATAATATAAAGAAGTTAACAATTCAATTATAAACACAAACAGAACTAGGCAGCAGTAAGAATGATAATTAAAATGTCCAATTTAACCAGATAACAGGAAAAAATACCAGGGTATTTGAAAACCACCAGATGTTGGAAATGTTACAAGAAGGGAATTATTGGACAAGGCCTGCTGCTGCTGCTTGCATCTTCTGGTGAAAGATTTGAGAGGCAGTGTTGGTGCTGCTGGTGAAAATTGTTTATAAGCCAGTCTTAAGATTGTCAAGTGAACATGAAGAGAGAATGAGTGGTGATAAACGTTGGTGCCTCAAATTTCAGCGGCATCCTGTGTGATGCCAAAATTTGGTGTCCTCCCCTTTCCTGCTGCTTATGCTCCACTCTAAATCATAGTTGTGGCACCCCCCCCCCAAGGTATGGTGCAACCAAACAGGTCACGCTGCCCTAAATCCACCTCTGATAGCACTGATATCATGGCTCAGTGCGTAGAACTTGAGACTCTTTATCTCATGGGTTTCAACCCACACTGGGCAAAAAATAAATAAATCCTGCATTGCAGAGGGTTGGACCAGATGGCCATTATGGTGCCTTAAAATCCTACAATTCTATGATGATCAACACACCATCATCAGTAACAGAATTCCTTGCAACCTTGGTTTTCTCCTGCAAAATTCTGTCATCTAAAGGCTAGGCCAGGAGTGGGACCCTCCAATTGTTTGTTGCTCTAGCTTCCATTATCCTTTGCAACTGCCCATGCTAGCTGGAGCTGACAGGAGGTTGACTGCTACAATGACCAATGAGCTAAACATTTCTCACCCCTGCTCTAGGCAGTGACAAACTTCCAGAAACTCTTGAAAAGCTTTCTGCTTTGCTCTGCCTCCGCCCCACTGCACTTTTATTTCTGGTACCATCAGGTAGCAAAGTGTTTCTTCTAAATTGTAGACCTCAGCAAAAGCACCCTTTTCTACTCTCATAATGGGTTTTTAAACGAAGACCCTCTTTCTCTCTCCTGAAGATGTTCCCTTTCTTTGATGCTGTCCCCTGCCATCCCATGAATTATTTAAATTCCCTCAGCAGATTTAATTTGTTTAGTGTTTAAAAGTTGTTTGTGTCCTAAGGCAAGGAAATGTCCCTGCCCTGAAAAACAAAAAACAAAAAAAGATTAGAAGTCTTGCATATCTCCCAGATGTACCAAGGGGGTATGCCTTGGGACAGGCTGCACTGTAATATATAGCAAGGTCTGATGACTCCAGTGTCTATGCAGCAACCTGAATGTGCATTTGGATCTCTAAGTGAATAGAGGTTGCTTTTTTATCTTCAGTGTTGGGGACTGGTCCATGTATAGAATTGCACTTAGGTAGAGCATCCCCTAGACACATACACCACAAGCCTGGGTAGAGTTCCATATGTGCAAAGGGGACCAAGAACTTCAGATCACAGTAATTCCATTTTAGAATGGAGAGACTCCATCAGGCAAGGACTTCTTCCACCTGCCTTGCCCCACCCTCAAGTCTCTGCTTCTCAATTTGTATTGTATTCCGTTCATCGAATCATAGAGTTGGAAGAGACCACAAGGGCCATCGAGTCCAACCCCCTGCCAAGCAGGAAACCCCATCAGAGCACTCCTGACATATGGTTGTCAAGCCTCTGCTTAAAGACCTCCAAAGAAGGAGACTCCACCACACTCCTTGGCAGCAAATTCCACTGTCGAACAGCTCTTACTGTCAGGAAGTTCTTCCTAATGTTTAGGTGGAATCTTCTTTCTTGTAGTTTGGATCCATTGCTCCGTGTCCGCTTCTCTGGAGCAGCAGAAAACAACCTTTCTCCCTCCTCTATGTGACATCCTTTTATATATTTGAACATGGCTATCATATCACCCCTTAACCTCCTCTTCTCCAGGCTAAACATGCCCAGCTCCCTTAGCCGTTCCTCATAAGGCATCGTTTCCAGGCCTTTGACCATTTTGGTTGCCCTCCTCTGGACACGTTCCAGTTTGTCAGTGTCCTTCTTGAACTGTGGTGCCCAGAACTGGACACAGTACTCCAGGTGAGGTCTGACCAGAGCAGAATACAGTGGCACTATTACTTCCCTTGATCTAGATGCTATACTCCTTTGTTGTGCACTGTGGCTTGTCGTTGTTTTATTGATTGTAGTTTTCGAAATTATTTATTGTAATTGTTAAGAGTGGGTTTCTGTTTAATTTTTATATGCTGATATTATTATTCTATACTATTCTAATGATTGTTGAATGTTACATTATTTGATGTAGGTTGCTTATTTTAAAGCTGTTTTATTATCACATTTTTGTATTGCATTAGATTGTTATAAGGTGTACATTCTTTGTTTCTTCAGCTTGTAAACTGCCTTGAGTATGTAAGATAGAAAGGCGGTATACAAAT
This sequence comes from Podarcis raffonei, assembly GCF_027172205.1. Taxonomy (NCBI): domain Eukaryota; kingdom Metazoa; phylum Chordata; class Lepidosauria; order Squamata; family Lacertidae; genus Podarcis; species Podarcis raffonei. The sequence continues at coordinate 39,838,817 of NC_070621.1, read as the reverse complement.
TAAAAGTGATGATGATGATGATGAGAATTCAGAGAGGGGTCGGGAGATGGGTTGGCCTTGGATCCACAAAGTGGATGCAAGTTGCATGAATGTGTGTCTCCTCAGCAAAAATAAAAATGCATAGTCATTTTCCGCTGAGAAGCTCAAGAATAGTTAACCTGTGGCCCTTGATATGTGCTTGGGCTACAATTCCCATCATCTCTGACTATTGGCCATATTTGCTCGCACTGATGGGACAGCAGTAGATGGAGTGCTACTGGTCTAGGACATCCAGTCTTAGTCTACAACTGGAAAAGAGAGATTCCATTACGGCCTGGGAACAGTCTCTGCCCCAAGTGTTTAAGACTTCTATTTTTGCTGAGCCTTGTAAAGCCTTATCTTTTTGCCCAGACGTTCCCCGACCCATAATTTTTGTCCCCCGTTTTATGTGTTTGAATCTCCTGAAATTCTGTTTTGTTTTTATGTGCTCTTAAGTTGCTGTTGTATTGATTTTAATGATATTGTTTGTTTTTATATTGTATACTGCTTTAGAGATTTTTAGAATGCTACACCACTGATGTGGGGAATTCCAGATTTTGTAGGAATTAAATCCTAGTTCCCATCTGCAGAGTATGCAGAAGTCAGCCCTCACTCATTTGACCCTTTAATTAGTTCTCTTTCCCCATCCTATAAAAACTGTGCAAAACACTTCTTTTAAAGTTTTTTTAAACAAACAAACAAACAAACAAACAACTTTTACTTATTGTGCTTGCAGTTGCAGATTAAATATACAATGCAGGTGGATGTTTCTTAAATTGCTAATTTGCGTGGCCACGTGTGCTGTTTTTTCAGGACACATCCTCTTTTTCAGGGTAAAATTTGAGACAAATTGCATTTATTTGCTTTGAATGGCCGCCATAACGTCCCCTCTCTTTTGTTCTTCAAAATATTGCAACCCTAACATATATGACTAACATTTACAAGCTGACTGATACTCAAGGCAGACAGCAGCACAACTTAACATGCTTGCTGCTCTAACCATTAAGACTATTCACTAATTGCCATAACTGTACCAACTGAAAATAACTGTCTTAGCCGTATGGCATCACAGAGTTCTACAACTCTTGCAATAAACACTTTACATATGCATTTGGGATGCTAACATCCCACAGATTTGACCCCCCCCCCCAGGCCTGAAATTCACCACCCCTGTTCTGGGGATGGTGGAGATGCTGTCATCTTCTCTACAAAAGGGCCAGCACTTGGAGAATGAGTTCACCATACTTTTACCACCCACCAATTGGGCACAGCATACTTCCTGTGTTTGCTGAGTGTGGGCATAGAGCTGTATCCTCTTCTCCCCTTCTTAAATCAGTTGTTAAATTGAGAGCCCCAGATATAAATGGTTACAGAATTCCGATCCAGGGAAATAACTTTAGAAGACCAATAGAAGATAAGTGTTTGCACTGAATAATAAAGCCCAAATCCGCATTTTTAAAATATGGGATTAATTTAATCACATCTTAATTACAAATTAGTTAAAGAAAGAAAAATACAAAGAGAAAATTTTTAAAAAAGGATGACTCAAACTAGATAATGAGATCACTGGTTTGTAAAGGAATGCTAATTAGGCATCACAAGTGGAGATCTTCTAAAATTCTGTGTGTGCGTTTTCACAACACCAAACACTGCCTGAAAATTCCTTGCAGAGAGAATGTACCATAGAATTAATCTTTCTGCAGGTGACACAAGGCACAGAGTGGAATGTTTTAACAAATGTTTTATTTAAAGACAGGCTTGGAGAGTCTGTGGGAGTAATTGCCAGTTTGTCAGCTGAATCATTTTAGCCTTTGAAAGAGCTTTTTATCATTATATTAGATGATTCCTGATGTCAGTCCAGAGTGTTTTACTGGATAAACGAACCCCAATGTCACTGTGCTCCATTAGTATACATTAAAATTGCAGATTGGGGCTTGCTGTACAATGTCGCTGCATCATTCCCATATGAATTCCCATGCTTTTTAAGGCTGGGCAACTGAAACCTCATATTGCTTTGGCTAAATAAATATCATTTGTCATCTGACGTACATTGGATGTTGCTTACACTAAAATGAATGAAACATTTGCACAAATGCATTTGTACACAGATAAGCTTGAGGATTTTCGTCTTGGCAAATTCCAGCCTGATCTGACCTTCTGGACCAATGCATGGATCAGGTTAGTCACCCATGAGCTTTCACCCTTCCTAAACTTTTCTATGCAATTTTCCTTGGAAAATGCAAAAAAAATGTATGTTTGTTTCTGTTTTAGAGAAAAATGTTTAGAACTGTTTAACATGTATTTAGAAATCTGTATTTTAAAAGGGAAAACATTCAAAAATTGGTATTTAAATATTTTTTAAAAGAGGAGGGTTCCTTGGCATCTACTTGTGCTGGTAAATCTTTGTTAACATTTCAAATGTCTGCTTTACATAAAAGAAAGAAAAACCCACTGAAACTCTCTGCTGCCTCCTATCATATGGAAAGTTCTCCACCTCCTGAAACTGTATAGAATTTGTATCCCCTTTCCCACTTTCCATAGAAGAGGATGAAAGCTGCCTCTCTTTATAGGACACAAAGGTTGCAAGTTTGATCCCCATATGGGACAGCTGTGTATTCCTGCACTGCAGGGTGTTGGACTAGATTACCCGCAGGGTCCCTTCCAACTCTACAATTCTATGGTATCTATGGCCTCGCTAGGGCCCCATCTGATCTATGCATTTAAAACACTGGTGCCACTTTAAAGAGTCACGACTTCCCCAAAAGGATCCTGAGAACTGTAGTTTGCTAAGGCTACAGAGAGAGCCCTATTCCTTCTCAGAGAGCTGCAATTTGCAGTTTGGTTGTGGCTTTGTGGGTTAAACCACAGAGCCTAGGACTTGCTGATCAGAAGGTTGGCAGTTTGAATCCCTGTGACAGGGTGAGCTCCCGTTGCTTGGTCCCTGCTCCTGCCCACCTAGCAGTTCAAAAGCACGTCAAAGTGCAAGTAGATAAATAGGTACTGCTCTGGCGGGAAGGTAAACGGCATTTCCGTGCACTGCTCTGGTTCTCCAGAAGCGGCTTAGTTATGCTGTCCACATGACCCGGAAGCTGTACGCCGGCTCCCTCAGCCAATAAAACGAGATGAGTGCCGCAACCCCAGAGTTGGCCATGACTGGACCTAATGGTCAGGGGCCCCTTTACTTTACCTAAACAGTCAATGCCCCCTCTGGGAATTGTAATTTCTTGAAGGAATAGGGGTCTCCTAACAAATCTCAGCATGCTTAACAAACTACAGCCCCCAGAATTTTTTTTTTGGGGGGGAGCCATGACTGTTAAATATGGTATGATGCTGCTTTAAATATATGCCACAGATAGGACCTAGAACTGGGGAGAAATGGAGATTAAACAAAAATTGTGGAATTGATTGAATAATTTGAGGAGAATTTTTTTTAAAAAAAACAAAAACAGTCCATCTCCCAACTTTGTTTCTCCAGGTAATTTCATTAATTCTTCAGCATATGAACTCCATTGAATTCAGTGGGCCTACTTCTGCTTATACATGCAAAAGCACCCAATCCCTCCCCCCAAAAGAAGCTTCTTTCTTGCAGGTATGTTGCAAGACATTCTTAGGGAAAAAAAGAGAAAGAAATCCAAACATAAAGAAGTTTGCCCTAGTAGTTCAGAGTTAAAAATAGGGTTGCACAGAATAGCACACTGTGACTTTGTATTTCTAACAAGCCTACTTCAATCACTACCCTTTCTTTATAGGGATATTCAACACTATACCTCTCAAATAAAATGAGTTGCTGGATGGATGGTCTGCCCACTCTGTAACAGTGTGTATTTTTCTGCAGACATTCAACTGCTGTCTACTAGAATGGTGAACTGGCATTTGTAGCAAAGGAGGCAGTTGTGTTTTGTAATCCTGGTAGCCATTTTGAATGCCCCAAAATTGAAAGAATGGCAGCTCCAATTCTCTTCACCCCAAAAAGGATTTCACCTCATTGCCCAAGTATAGCTGAAATGAAACAACTGATTTTGAAAGGGTGCTTTCCAATTCTGTACAGTCTTAGGCACCACAAATGTAGAGTGGGTCCAGAGATCTACATTGTTTGCTTGTTAGGCATTCATTTCTGTTAAGTATTTAGACAAGCAAAATGAGAGCTTCATTGCCAGTAAGAAGAGCTGCATAAACAAACTTAATCAATCTAGCGTTCCTTCTCTTCACAATATTCTTTTCTTAAATAAGCCACTTCACTTGCTTTATTTATTTATTTATTTATTTATTTATTGTATTTCAAATTTATTTTTCAATCTTTTGATTTTTCTTATCTTTGATTTTCGATTCTTTCAATTTCTTGATTTTTTATATATATATATTTTAAATTTCTTGATTTTTGATTTTTTGATTTTTGATTTCTTGATTTTTTGATTACAAAATCCAAAAATCAAGAAAGCAAAAACCGAGAAAGCAAAAAACAAAAAACATATAAAAAAGGAAACTAAATAAATAAATAAATAAATAAAACAAATAAAATCACCTGCTTTTTTTTTAAAAAAAAGTTAGGAATAAATTGCTTCCAAGTATATGTGTCATAACATGAGCTAGTCTTTCTTTTTTATCTAGTTGTTTACAAAATTGAAAGTAGGCATTTTGTTGGTCAATTTGTTCAGACGTGATTGTGTCTGAATGACCAGTCTCTGTAATAATATACACTATACAAATCAGTATAATTTCTCCATCCCTTTTATTTCAAGAGCCGTCAGTCTTAAGAGATGAATGAATGCATCATTCATTATTTCATCTCTTAGCACTTTGTACCACCCCCAGTGCAACTGAGATGTTTGTGGAGGAAACGTTAGAGTCCCCATCAAGAGCAGGTGATCTCCTAGCCATCTGGTCTAGGGAACCACCCACTAACTGTGCCTCAGTCTTATTGGGATTGAGTTTCAGTTGTTGGCTCTCATCCAGTCCATCACCGAGGCAAGACCCTGGTCCAGCACTTCCACTGTCTCACCTGCAGATGTAAAGGAGAAATAGAACTGAGTGACATCAGCATACTGCTGACAACGTACTCCAAGCCTCCGGATAACCCCACCCAGTGGTTTCATATAGATATTCAAGAACATAGGGGGTAGGATTGAGCCCTGCAGAACCCCACACTGAAGGCTCCACAGGGCTGACAAGCATTTCCCAAGTAACACCCTCTGGGAACAACCATCCAAGTAGTAGTAGTAGTAGTAGTAGTAGTAGTAGTAGTAGTAGTAATAATAATAATAATAATAATAATAATAATAATAATAATTTTATATAAATATAATTTTTTTAATTTATATCCCACCCTTCCCAGCCAAGGCCGGGCTCAGGGCAGCTAACAAGCAATAATAAAAACAAATTGAATGAATACAACTTAAAAACAAAATTAAAATACAACATTAAAATATTGAAACCTCATCGCAGGAGGATAAAGGAAAAGAAAAAAGAAAGAGAGGGAGGGAGGGAATGAAATTGACTCCAAGCCAAAGGCCAGGGGGAACAACTCTGTCTTACAGGTCCTGCAGAAAGAAATCAGATCCTGCAGGGCCCTGGTCTCATGAGGCAGAGCGTTCCACCAGGTCAGAGCCAGTGTTGAAAACGCCCTGGTTCTGGTTGAGGCTAATCTAACTTCCTTAGGGCCCGGGACCTCTATTTATTGCTATTTATGGACCTTAAGGTTCTCCATGGGGCATACCGGGAGGGGCGGTCCCTTAGGTATGAGGGTCCTAGGCCGTGAAGGGCTTTAAAGGTCAAAACCAGCACCTTAAATCTGACTCTGTACTCCACCGGGAGCCAGTGCAGCTGGAAAAGCACTGGGTGAATATGCTCCCATGGCAGAGACCCTGTGAGGAGCCTCGCTGCAGCATTCTGCACCCGCTGGAGTTTCTGGGACAGCTTCAAGGGCAGCCCCGAGTAGAGTGAATTACAGTAGTCAAGCCTGGAGGTGACTGTCGCATGGATCACTGTGGCCAGGTTGGGGCGGGAAAGGTAAGGGACCAAGTAGGACTGGAACCACCACAGAGCGGTGCTACCTACCCCCAGTTTAGAGTCACTCATGAAGGATACCATGGTTGATGGTATCGAAAGCTGCTGAGAGGTTGAGAGCAATTAACAGAGACATGTTTCTCTTGTCTCTCTCTCAACAAGGGTCATCATACAGGGCGACCAAAGCAGTTTTTGTGCCAAAACCAGGAAATCAGTTTCTTCCAAAAGTGCCTGGATCTGGTCTGTGACCACTCACTCCAGAACCTTGCTCAGGAAAGGGGGATAAGCAACTGGCTGGTAGTTAGGTTTTCTGAATCCAGGGAAGGTTTCTTAAGGAGTGGTTTTACCACTGCCTCCTTCAGACAGGCAGGGACCACCCTCTCTTGTAAAGATGTTAAAAATTGCAACCCTTATTCTGAATCAAGATCGGGGCCTCCACAAAACCCAGGGCTGGATTAATTAATTAATTAATTAATTAATTAAGCAAAGTAAGCACATGCTTAGGACATCAAGGGAAGGGGGGCACCACAGAAATTTTCTATTACCAGATTTTTAACTTTAGTGGTCACAAATTGATTAACTGAATGTTCATTTACACAGCTGAAGTATATTAAAATTCCAACAGAACAACTATGCAACAAGGGAGGCTGGATGCATCAACTCTACTAAGTATAGAAGCAGATATATTATGTAAGATTAGTTCTGATCAAATACCTTGCAATTAGAAAAAGTAGGAGAGTTTTTTCAGATATAAATGAAGTGAAAATATGCAAAGATAAACATTATTTGCAATCTTACTGTAGGTTTCGCTTCATTTTGAAAAGCACAAATTTATTTTACTGTTTATTATTATTGTTTGGGGCCATCAAAACCTTTTAAGTACTTAGGGCCTCTAAAGGTCTTAATCCAGCCCTAACAAAACCACATCTTTCTGCCACTCTGTTGATTCTGTGCTTTTGTGTACCGTATAATGTACCATTCAGGGAGGCAAAGCATGTGACTTCAGTTCAGGTGGCAGAATGGATGGAGACTGCAGAAATGGATGGCTGAGTAGTCCAGCAAGACTTTTTAAGCATGCCCAGCTTGCGTAGGAGGGAGATCTTGGTGCTCTCCTTCAGGCCAGCACTGCCTGGGATTTCCCTGCCACTGCATTCTACCACAGCCTGTAAGATATTGAAGCAAGGCCCTGCTTAGGAACCATTGCTCTAATTTTTGGCTTGCAGAGCTAGTTAGGGCTCAAGAGATCTCACTGAAATCTTGCAAGATCTCTCAGGCTCCATGCAATCTCACAAAATTTCAGCAAAATCCCGCGAGATGTTGGCATAAATCAGTGCTGATCCTGGTGCTGCTTCTCTGCCAGTGGCAGAGGTGGTGGTGTGGTGCCCACATTGTTGCCTCTTTGGGGGTCTCTACCCCTGAAGTGGCTGCTTCATCCCATCTCATGAGCAGGCTGACCCTAGACCCAATCAATATATACTGTACAGGGAACCATTGTCCATTTTAAGAACCAAATGAAATCTGATTCTTTTCCTTCACTGGTTGGATTTTTGAGGCTTGTCTACAAAATTCTGCAAGTAGGAGAAGTATGAAATATGCAAAGGTACAGGTAGCCTTGACATACTTTTTCCATTATCCATTCTTTTTGGCGACAGGTAAACTGAAAAGGGAAAAAGCTGAAGAATGCCAAAGTACCTCTGGCCAATAGGAAAATGGAAGCCATTGGAGGTTTTTTTTCCAGAGTTCTTTTCATTAAAAAATGAAGCCTGTTTTCATATGATGTCTTTTCATATGAGTAAAATGATATCTGTGAAAGAAAGTACTGTAGAAAATATTACAGTAGCATTTAGGGTACACCTTGTTGAATCAATCCCATTTCTCTTTTATTAAACTGCTGAGAATAATATTCCAGCAACCAATTCTGGTAGTAGTACAATATCATTGTAATATTACTGTCACACTCACCATTTTATTTGATTTTGTCCCTTCCTGTACTGGTACTTATCTTTGCATGGTTCCCACATGAAGAGGCTTTCCCTCCTGATATAACAGCTTAGCATTTTAATTTTCCTTCGCTAATAAATGCTGAATTTGCAGACTTGTTTCCTAATAAATTTGCTAAATAATGCTTAACAAAAAAAATGCAAAGCAGCCAGACTCTAGATTAAGGGATGACAAGTGGGACCTGCAGCAAAATCATGCAGTGTATCCTCGCTTCCTAACAGCAGTGCTACAGTTCAAGGTTTTCAGCTAAGTTTCCCTCAGAGAAGACTCAGTTAAATTACTCAACCTATCCTAGGCCCCATCTGCACTAGACATTTAAAGCAGTATCGTACTACTTTAAACAGTCACAGCTTACTCCAAAGAATTCTAGAAATTGTAGTCTGTTAAGAGTTGGTAGGAGATCTCTATTCCCTTCCCAGAGCTAAAATTCCCAGAGTTCCCTGATTAGAGGTACACTCTGCAAGTTGTAGCTGTTGTAGGTGAATAGGAGCAGCCTTCTACAACCTTAGAACATTAAGAAAAGCTCTGCTGAATCAGTCAAGAATCCACCTAGTCCAGCATCTTGTTCTCATTGTAGCCAACCAGATGCCTATTATATGTGTGCAACAGCAAACACCAGACTTGTAATTCCCAGCTCCTGGCCTTCAGAGGCACACTGTTTTCAATAGGGAAAGTAGACCATAACCATTATGGCTAGAAGCCATTATTATCCTCCATGAATTTGTCCGATCCTATTTAATTTCACTATATGAACCCCAGCCACCATGGCCAATAGTCAGGGTTAAGTACCTAAGAAGAGCCCGCTGGGTCAGGCTACTGGCCCATCTAACCTTGGATCCTGTTCTCACAGTTGGTAACCAGATGCCCATGGGGAGCGCAGAAGGAGGAGCTGAATGCAACAGCATTAGTCTTTCCTGCAGTTTTCAGCAATTGATCATCAGAAACATACTGCCTCAGGCAGCGGTGGTAGAACATAATGATCAAGATGAGTAGCTGTTAGATAATGGAAGTCCTAGTCTAAACATCAGGAGGACACCAGGTTAGAAAAGGCTGCAATAGAGTGTGTGTATTCTTCCAAACAGATGGCGGTGTTTATAGCTGCTTATCACTTAATATTTATTTATTTTCCCCGCCCGAGAAGCGAAGCATGAACCGTAGAGGAGTGTGCAAGAAGCCAACCAGATCTATGGAGCTGCACACAGCCAAGTGTCTCAAAATATATTATTGAGCTCAAGCAGCCAAACAATTTGGCAAGCTATTCAGCTAAAGCAGGGAGTTCCGGCTCACTGCCTCTCCCCCCACCCTCCGCTTGCTGCTCAAAGAGGCAGTATGGAAAGCATCACCTGTAAACTGCAAGTGGTGATGTCCGTGCGTAGAGATGCATTCAAAACAGGCAGAGGCATTATACTGAACTTGAACTGAGATTGGCAATTGACAGTCCTTCTGCGGTGCTCTGCTTCCTTCCTCTGGCTGTCGGGGCGTGATAATGAAGTAAGCTCTGCAACACTGCATAGCAAGACAGCAGCATGCAGTTTCATTTAAGAAGTACATCTATGGCAGCCCTGTAGGATATCACAGCTTTACAGCTCCACAGGTTATAAGAAAAACAAAGGAAGGAAGGGGGGGATGCAGTAAAGCCTTGGAGGCTGATCCATTAGGTCAAATGGGGACTGCCTAACCACCCCCAGTGTGCTCTCAGCCAGCAACCACTTGCCTGCCATCTTATTTGCAGTCAACTCAGAAGGTGGCTCCGCCTGTCATTTGCTTTTGATCCACCTACTATTGGCCTCCCTGCCTTGCACCCTACTAGTTCCAATAGGCAACAGTCAGCATTGCCGTTGTCAAGATATACCTCCTTTGTTGTGTCAGTCAAGAGCCACAACATCATCTCTATTCTTTCTACGCAAAAGGAAGAAATCTGATTTTACAGACTAGGCAGAGATATGAACCAAACTTTATGTGAAAAAGCCATTCCAGGTGGGGAGCAGGCTGGCACAGTGAGCAGCTCAGTTGCTAGACTAAACTCTAACCACATAAATTAACCCATTGGCCTGATGACTTGGGAATTCAGCAATGGATATATAGAATGTTTGCCCCAGCATGGGCAATACAGAGTATTTTTGGCCCCCAAGCTTTCCTCTTCACTCTGGCATGTGACAGTATGTGATGGTGTCTTGTCGCTGATCAGCGGTCTTTGTTTTTGGTCAACTGTAGATTCGTCTAGTCTTGATTCTGTTGCTTTTCTTTATGGGGTAAGTGCTTTTATTATATGGCTTCACTGTTTTTTTATTGGGTTGTATCCCACTAAGTTATACTGAGACCAGACCCATTTAAATTAATGTGCCCAAGTTAGTCATGCCTGTGATTTTCAATGGGTCTGCTCTGAGTAAGACTAGCTTTGTATGCAGCCCATTGTTTGGTTTTAAATTTTGTATTTCTATAAACTTCTGCATTTGTAGGAATTTGAACGAGTGTCACAGTGCCTGTACTTTGGAACTCCCTGCCTATTGAGGCACCTTCACTACCCTTTCTGGTGACTGCTAAAAACATTCTTTCTAAGCATCTGGGCAAGCAAGCTGTAAGAAGGTCATCTTAATCTGTTTTAGTATTTCAACACTGATATGTTGTAAAGTATAGTTGTGAATTCTTTCTCCATTTTATTGCTTTATCTTTTTGTGATCTACTTTGAGATTTGTTTGTGTGTGTTTTTACAATCAAGTGGTGAATAATATTTTACAGGCTCACAAGGCAGTTTACAATATAAAAATGCAAAAATACATAACATAGTAACAAACCAAAACACTAATTCCCATGGTGTTATTATTTTTTATTATTATTTTTATGAAGTAAATTGTGTGTGTGTGTGTGCCCACCCTTGGGTCATTTTTTAGAACGTTGACTAAGAAATGTATAATAATAATAATAATAATAATAATAATAATAATAATAATAATAGCAGTCGCCAGGAAAATATATCAAGAGCAACTGTTGGATTAATTTAATACAGACAGACTTCACAGTGAGGTTTCTGAATAGCACAGACCCATTTTGCTCTAGTGTAGAACTAGATAATAGGCTTGCATTTCTAAACACTTTCTGTTTGTCCAAAAATCAATGCCTCCCTGATTAATTGGGGTCTTAATGATATTTTTTCCCCTATCAGTGTGCTTCTTTGATTACAGGGAGAGATGAAATGAGTTGGAGTCAAGTATCAGTCAAATAATTGGGCAATTGCAGGGAGAAACAAAAGATGGAACACAGTTTTGCAATCCTTAACCATTTGCTATATTTGATACTTGATGGCTCTCTGCTTAGTAAGGATCATACGCTGATGGGAAACTGATGTCCTTTAACAGCTTTTCATTGAATTATAAAAAAACCCAAATACTTTTCTCACTGCTGACATCTATTTTTCCATTAATATTATTAAACATTGGATCTGATTAAGAACACAGGAAGCTGCCTTATATTGATTCAAGCCATGTAGCTCAGTATTGTCCACACTGACTTGCAGCAGCTCTCCGTAACTTCAGGACCAGGTCCTTCTCGAGTCTACCGGACATGCTAGGGATTGAAGTAGGGACTTTTTCTGCATGCAAAGCAGGTATTCTCCATCCCCACATGGATAACTCTGGAGCTTAAGCAGACCAAACCTCTGGCCTGAAGGTAAGCACTTCTCTTCCATTTCACAGACTCTTTCCTAGGCACTTCCTGCACCACTGGACTGGTAATGTACAGTGTGAGGCATATCACAGCCCAGGAGAAGGGTTGTGAGGGTTTGGGTTCTGGCACTGCATGTCTTGGTGGTCAAGTTCTTATGAGGTCTCCTGTTTGACAGTCTCATGTGCAGTAGTCTTTTGATCTCCAGCAGTCAGTTCAGAGCCCTGAGTTTGGTCTGTTTTCTTAGCTGCTGTGGATTCAGGAATCATGACAATGCTATTTACCTTGGCCATTTTACCCACTATTCTCCACTCTGAGTTGCAGTGGCATGCAGCAGTGTTGAACACAGGTCACCGAATCCTTTTGAACTGGAGAGCTATCCATGGTCCTGAAGCCTCTAACCTGTCCTGCCACTTTCTCTGTGGGTTCTGGCTTTGAACCAGAACTCAACTCCTATGTTCCTACCTGCACTTTACTACTGAACTAGGACTCGTTCCCAAATTTATCCAGAAGGTTTATTTAGTGCAAGGTTTTATACACCATAAAATTGGTGGCATGACCTAGCTAGATCCTGCGACCAGTTTTTTTGTGGTACAGATCTCTCACTGGTGAACTGACCTGGATAAATTAGGGGGAAAGATTAATTTGCTCATTTCAGTTAAACATGTTATCTAAATGGTATGTGCTTGTCTCTTCTTTTTTATTTTATTTTTCTAGGCTATTCAAAACAACTAAGGAAGTGTTGTGAAGGATAAAAGAGTGGAGGAAAAAACACACTTTGAAGGTTTTAAATTAAACATTTTTGTATTATTATTCTTTTTAAAAAACCACCTTAATGGTGGGATTAAGATGCAAATGAAAAGAAAAGAGAATGTCAGTCAGAAAACATGAAATCACTTCTTTCCTTTGACCCATTCATAAGCCATAAGCAGCCAAGTTAACAGATTAATTATTTCAATATACCTATTTAAATGTCACCATACTGTAATTAATTTTGAACATCACCACAGAAACACAGCAAATATTATTGGGAGGGGAGACTTTTTATCTTGCTTTGGGGGGGGGGATGTTGTAATGTTGTAATGCATTAATTAGTTCTTTGAATGAGTGACAGCCAGAGCAGTCTTGAACAAAGTTGTCGCCAAAAAGGTCTGTTCCTGTCAGTTCTCTTACAAGTAGATCTTTTTTCTTGCGAACTACATCTGCACCCCTCCCCCCACCTGTTCTTTTCAAACATAGCTAGGAAGATTTTGTGACATGGCTTTTAGGAAAAAATAGATTTTGTGGGAGTAAAACCTTTTAAGGATGTGGCCTTTCTCCCTCTTTATTCTTTTAAGAGAGACTGACAAAATTCATTTGATGTATTCCAAAGCAGGGGAAACCAATGTGGTGCTCTCCAACGTAGTTGGATTATTGTTTCATCATCCCCAGCCAGCATAGTCTATGATAAGAGTGGATGGGATTTAAGGTCCATCTCACCATGTTGGCTACTCCTGTTCTAAAGTTCTGCAGACTAAGGCATATGGAGCTTGCATCTCTGTTTTCTTCTCATGATCACATATAAGAGTGAAAGCATTCCTCCAAGTTGGGTGGGATTCCTTGGGGAATGCCTGCAGTTCAGTGGCAGAGCACAAACTGCTCGCCAAAGGTCCTAAGCTCAATCCCATCATCTTCAGGTATGCTAGGGAAGACACATGTCTGAAAACCTGGAGAGATGCTGCCAGGCAGGGGAGACAGTGCTGAGCTAAATGGACCAGTGATCTGACCAAGCAAGATTCTTTTGCTCCTTCTTACATTGTAGCTCCTCCTTGTCTGCCTTGACTCAGTAGTAGAGCCACCTCCAGAAAACTTACACATCTAGCACTGGTCTTATCACTTGGGAACACTAGGTGGCTGTCACAGGCAATGCTTCCTCCTGGGGGTGGGATACCTGTATACCTGAAGGAGCATCTCCACCCCCATCGTTCATCCCAAACACTGAGATCGAGCACCAAAGGCTTTCTGGTGATCCCCTTACTGTGGTAGAAACCATCATAGGGAGACAGTGTAGAGAAAAATGTGTATCTGTCTCTCATAACAGTAGAACCTGGGTGTCATCCAAACAAGTTTAATGGTGGGAGATTCAGGAGTGACAAAACAAAGGACTTCTTCACACATTGTCAAACAATAGGATTGGTTTCCACAAGATGTGGAACCAACCAGACAAATTCATGGAGGATAAGGCTACTAAGTGGCTGCAAGTCACAATGAAGCCCTTGCTCAGCATTTTCTACCGGAGCTCTTCCTTCAATAAAGATCACGTTTTTGCCCACTGATGCCATTCAACAAAGCAAACATGTTTGCATTATTGGCTCCTCTGCCATTATTTTGATGAAAATTTCATGACCTGCAGTGACCTTGCTCATAATACCTTTGTGGAAACCAGTCTTAAATCCTGTAAATCTGCCACTTTGGGAATCTTCAGAAATAAGACACTGACCACAGTGAGATATATATATATATATTTGTGTGTGTGCAGGTGTGCACGCACGTGTGCACACACGTGAGACAATATAATATCATAATTAGAGTTTGTACAAAAACGCATTTTGCTGAGATTTTGAGAAGGTGATTTGGGGTCAAATTCTTAAGTTTCTGTATTATTATTATTATTATTATTATTATTATTAATAATAATACCCCGTCCATCTGGCTGGGTTTCCCCGGCCACTCTGAGTGGCTCCCAACAGAATGTTAAAAACATGATAAAACATCAAACATGTTTGATGCCTTCAGGGCTGCCTTCAGATATCTTCTAAAAGTCAGATAGTTGTTTATTTCCTTGACATCTGAAGGGAGGGCGTTCCACAGGGCAGGTGCCACTACCAAGAAGGCCCTCTGCCTGGTTCCCTGTAACTTCGCTTCTCACGGTGAGGGAACCGCCAGAAGACCCTCAGCACTGGACCTCAGTGTCCAGGTTGGACGATGAGGGTGGAGATGCTCCTTCAGGTATATTGGGTTGAGGCCGTTTAGGGCTTTAAAGGTCAGCACCAACACTTTGAATTGTGCTCGGAAATGTACTGGAAGCCAGTGAAGGTCTTTCAGGATTGGTGTTTTATGGTCTTGGCAGCCACTCCCAGTCACCACATTCTGGATTAGTTGTAGTTTCCAGGTCACCTTCAAAGGTAGCCCCACATAGAGTGCATTGCAGTAGTCCAAGTGTGATATTACCTCATAATGCCAATTGATTTCATGGTCCCAATTCAAAATCTCTCTCCAGGTATGCAGTGGTGGCTGGTCACCAGTGGCCATTGAACCAATAGGGTGGAAGGCAAGGAGGTGAACTGTAAGTAAAGCCAGAGCTAATTACAGGCACAGCCAACTCATCCAAGATTTGTCCCCATTCTTCTCTCAGTTGAGTTCAACAAGGGCAGCGCTGATAATAAGGAGAAGGGAGCTGACTGCCAATGACACCACTATGACAAGTTGTGAGAAGGCAAGCATAGGTTCTGGCTGAGAGCAGACTGGGTTTGGTGGAGAAGTGCCCCAGTCTCCCTAAAAGAGGAGCCACCACCGTAAATACATGTGTACAGTTCTATCTGTAGTCACAACTTGTATTTTCTGTGGGTTTTTAGTTCCTAGACTACAAATTATATTGCAGAAAGATCAAGGGTGAAACAATGATGTTTCTAGGATCTTGTTTATTTATTTGGTAAAAAAGATATAGTGTGCCATGCTATCAATCTTGACATGTACCCAACATGAGAATGAAACTCAGGTTAGGGGTGGCTTTAAGTGTAAAAAGGGTGCCTTCATGTCATCCAGAGGCAACACCAATTAAAGTGACCTATGCCACCTCATCACACCCTGTCTGGCATTCATATACATTCCGCAGAGTTTGCTGTTCAAGGTATTCTAAGCAGCTGCTCTGATCAACATGAGGAGCAGCTCCATGCAATAATGAGCACATTACATTGACAGCTTCCCCATTAGGGGTCTACAAAAGGTTATTTCCACAGTTGGAAATTATTCACAGTTTTAAATAATTATTATAAATGGGGATACTTAATTACCTCCATGGACTGAAGGATCTTCACCACTGTTTTAGAGCACTGCCAGAATAATAATAATAATAATAATAATAATAATAATAATAATAATAATTTATTTATTTATACCCCGTCCATCTGGCTGGGCTTCCCCAGCCACTCTGGGTGGCTTCCAACAAAATATTAAAATACCGTAATACATCAAACATTAAAAGCTTCCCTAAACAGGGCTGCCTTCAGATGTCTTCTAAAAGTCTGGTAGTTGTTGTTCTCTTTGACATCTGGTGGGAAGGTGTTCCACAGGGCGGCTGCCACT
Source organism: Podarcis raffonei (assembly GCF_027172205.1). Classification (NCBI taxonomy): domain Eukaryota; kingdom Metazoa; phylum Chordata; class Lepidosauria; order Squamata; family Lacertidae; genus Podarcis; species Podarcis raffonei. The sequence continues at coordinate 39,822,791 of NC_070621.1, read as the reverse complement.
ACCAAGAAGGCCCTCTGCCTGGTTCCCTGTAGTTTTGCTTCTTGCAGTTAGGGAACCGCCAGAAGGCCCTCGGCGCTGGACCTCAGTGTCCCGGCTGAACGATGGGGGTGGAGATGCTCCTTCAGGTATACTGGATCGAGGCCGTTTAGGGCTTTAAAGGTCAGCATCAACACTTTGAATTGTGCTCAGAAATGTACTGGAATAAGACAAGTAGAGCTCTGCCATTTTTGGGTGTGCAGCTTTTGACCATTCTGCTCCAATTATTGAGTAAAAGAAAATGTACCCCAAAAATATCAAAATGGAAGGAAAATCTATCTGCAATTCTTACGGGTGGGGTACAGGTTCCTTTTACCACTTTTACCTTGTTTACCAGGTGGGAAGGGAGTGCTATTCATTCGACAATGGTCTGCATTCTGGAGCCTTTCCATGGATCCATGTTTCCTGAAAACCCAGCATTTTCTGTAAGTATGGGAGGGCAGGAAGGCTGCTTACTGTGCACACGACGTATTTTTTTTTAAAAAAAGAAGTGGATTCCTTAAAATGCACCCTAGGCCACCCCAACCTCTCTCACCACCAAGGAAACACAACGAGCGAATAGTAAAATAATCCACACAAGTGACGCTGACACAACCCCACCCCCCACTAAGTAGAAAAATAGAAACATAACCACCTGACCCCACCCCACTCATCATTCCCCCTTCTTTCCCCTCTTTTCTTCCTAACCTAACATTGTATGTAATACTAATGTTTCACAACAAATGAAACTGAATCGTAGAAAACACAACTTGAAAAAAGAGACAACGCATGTGTTTTTGTACACAAATATTTAATAAAAAAACTATTTTTAATTATTATTATTTTTTTAAAATCTTTCTGTACTGGTGTGTGTGTGTGTGTGTGTGTGTGTGTGTGTCTGTGTGTAAAGGTACAAAGAAGATTTTCCCCTAAAAACTAAATCAGCAAGGCACTAATCCCAGGCATTCAGCAGACAATAGACGGTCTCTCTAGCTTCCTTTACTAATTAATTAATTAAGCCAATAAGAATATTGGAAGTGCAACAGCTGAGATCATTCAGCATGTAACTTAAAAGGTTAACTTTGTTCTCAGTAAGTCAACTCACCAGGAGAGAGTAGGTGCAAGTCCCAGATAGCAACCATGATCTGGGTGTTCACTGTGAGAATGGGATGCTGGGTTAGATGGGTCATTGGCCTGATCCAGCCATGGGACTCTTCTTATTGTCTTTACTGAGGTAGAACATGGTCAGCCGTTGGTAAAGTAAAATGCACAACTGAACTGTAGTACCTTGGCCAGGCACCTAAGAACAAACAGGGAAAGAGCCTGGCAAGGCTTTAGGGTCAGTGAATTCCAGAGCGACATAAAAGTGAAATAAAAAGTGACTTGGAAAGTAGCAGAGGGAAACAACCTTACTGCATTTCAAGCTTCTAATGTACATGTACATAGTTTTAGTCATTCTCAAAGTAGCCTCATTAATGGTGGCACATTATTGGAAAGTCCTGACTTTCCAATTTGAATAATTGGATGCCAAATTATGGCAAACTGAATTGACAGAGAAGCTCACTCTGAGGTTTGGGATATTGAAAGGAATGAGTCTCACAGACGCTACCGATAGGCACGAATTTATGTTGCGCACCAATAAACTGACAAGCAACAGGAGCATAGCAGCTGCATACAATAAATATACACAGATGTGAGCTCTTCACTTCTTCATCTAATGGACATGAAACCTCAATCTTTGGACTATTTCTCTGCAAGTAAAATTAAAGAAATATATGTGACAGTGGCCAAAAATACACTCTAGTTTTGAACAGGGTACTACTCTTTTTTTTTTTAAAGATATTTATTGACAGTTTTTAAAGTATAACAAAAAATGAAAAATAAAAACATACAAAAAAAAATAAAAATAAAAAAACAGTTAAAAACATCCATCAATTTTCAATAACATAACTTTCTTACACTTATTTCCCCGGACCTCCTCGTACCTCCCTTCTTTGTATTCCAGTTCAATTTGTTAGTTCAGCAAATCCTTACCATTAAACTTTTACCCATTTGTAAAACCTCTTTTTTTTCATATCTCTTGAAACATTATAGCTGGAAACCACTTAGTTTCTATCCAACATCCTTCTAACATTCATTAATTTTACAGTATTTCTGTAAATAGTCTTTAAATTTCTTCCAGTCTTCTTTCACCGAATCTTCTCCCTGGTCTCGGATTCTGCCAGTCATTTCTGCCAGTTCCATGGAACAGGGTACTACTCCATCGGTTATTGATTTGTGTGGTGTTATGTCAAAAATGTGAATAACACCACCACCACACCCACAAAATAGACTCATTGAAATTAAGGGTAGTGATTAATTGAGGTCCACTGGTTTTAATTGGTCTGAGTATAATTTCATTGCATACAATGAAAAAGTCATGAAATCCCTGGATCAGGAATTTGATGGTCTTTGTCAGAAGGGTAAAATTGACTACATCTTCTTTGACAGCCGTGAAGATACAACTAAAGTTAGGTTGAAAGCAGACAATTCAGATCAGCAGTTCCCCAGCATCATCAAAGAATGGCATTATTCTGTGTGCAGTGAGCCAGGTGGAAGATATCTTCACTCTGGATAAAGGCTTGAGAGAAAAACCAGCTAATAGTCTTGTAGATTTCATGAACAAGGACATTGATAAGAGCCTGCAGGCCATTGGAGATCATTCTACAAATGTTAGCACTGGCTGGGAGGGTGGTACCATGCATTGGGTAGTTTAGTCATAAGCATCTGGTTGGTTTGTGCCCTCCACACCAGTGAGTGATCCCTGTGACACTTGATCACAATGCTTAATAGGAAGATCTTTTCTAAATAGCAAGTGGGCAGGTAGCATTGGCAAGATGCTATAGATCTTGAAATTGATCCTTCATTTACCAAACTCTCAACTGGAGAACCTCTTACTTCACTGTCATAAAGGATCTGTCTGCAGATCAAGCATATGGGTATTGGATCACACAAGCCATAAGGACAGGCAAACTTTACACAGATCTGACATTTCTTAAAATTGGTCCAGTGAGCCATTCAGGGTGGTTAACAACAGTAAACAGGCTTTGTTGTATATGGGTTTCAAAAAAGGGTCTCAAAGGCAAAACCCTCAACAACTTAAGCCTGATAGTAGAAAGCATTGTTTGCATATACTACCCCTGCTTGTTCAACATCAAAGTAAAACAATCTTGGATGGAAGGCCCACATCACGCCTTGTTTCAGGCTGCAGAAGAAGGCTGTAGTGGATGCTGTTTTGCCAACCACACAGTGGTATGCATTCAGTGAAGTGATAATCTAGCAACTCTTGGGCTCAGATGACAGTGAGGAGAGGAGAGCTAATGTCCAAAAGATTGCTGACTTGAGGGGTAGAGATGATGACACATGGGGAGATTTTCTGTACCCCCAAGGAAGGCATATTCCATCAATCCTAGTGCTTTGTCCATGTTGGAGTTGATAGACTGGTCTGATGGGGTATATGAACCTCCTTAGACAAGTAAACTTACTACAGTGAAAATTCATTGATGAAACCATGTTAAGTTCTACAGTGGTCCTGTCCTGCTCAGTCTATAGTGAGCTGTGTGAAACAAGTTATAGAGGTAGCAGGCACATAGGGACTGCATCACTTAAACCTTTCTGCATCCTGGGGACAAAAGAGTAGGGAAGATTTCTGCTAGGTCATTGATTGTGGGCCCAGGGAGAAAACAAAGCAGTGTCATCCCACTGGCATCTCTTGCTTTTAGAAGAGATTTAGGAAACTGGTGATAACAGACGCAAGTTTGTACTTGGCCTGAAAACATGGCAAAGCTCTATTGCATCTTTCAGTGCAAGTCTTGTATGCACAGATAGGGATGCTTCAGTGCAGACTGAGGCGATTCATCACTAACCAAGAGGATGCTCTTCCACATCAGCAATTGTTCAATTTCCAAGCTCGTTCAAGCATCTATCCACCTATCATCTCTTCATGTCTGAAGAGTAGCAAATCCCAGTTGAAAAGCAGTATTTTATTTTTTTATAATTTGATGGATAGACTTGGGCCAAGCAATTTATTTCAAGGAGGGCACCATGTTTCCAATGCTCTTTACATAACACATGGCCCACAAACATAAGAAGTTAGGAAAGGGATGAAAGCAGCAAATGAATCACCCTGAGGGAGAAGTTAGGATGCTCCCTGACCATAGCATGCTTTGCTTGGGATTCTCTTCTAGGATCATTGCCCTGTGATATTCCTTGCCAAGCAATCTGTCCTTGTGAATCAAAGTGGCACAAGTATATTTATATATTGGCTTAGGATTCACAGCCCAACATCATCAAGTAGTTCTAGGATGAAGCACGGACAGAAAAGACATTGATTAACTTAATTCAGTCCTATGTTGTATTTTCCTTCATCAATTATAAAAATGTAATTGTTTTAAGCAGCAATTGTTTTAAGCAGCAAAGTCAAAGAGGCAAGCCATCTGCATTTATTCTGTCACTCAACTGCCTGATATGCAGCCTGACAGAATTACAAGAGTTGGAAGGAAATGCAGAGATCATCCCATGCCGATGCAGGAAATCTACTGTTTCACCATACACCATACATAGCCTCTGCTAGAAAACCTCTAATGAAGAAGAGCTTACCACCTTCCAAGGCATCCTCTTCTATGTCCAGCAGCACATACCATCAGACAGTTCTTCCCAATGCTCCTGCTTTGAAAATGGAAGAGGTCCTCCAGGCCCCTCTTCTTGCTGTTTCATGTCTGTTTCCAAAGTGAACAAGACACTACAGCTGCAGTGATATTGCCAGAGACTTTTTCTGCCTCCAGCAATAGGGCTTGAACTAGTCTACAAGCCTCATGTTCCCTGCCCTAATTGCCAATGCAATAACATGTAAGTGTGTTAAGCCTTAAAGTGGTTACCAGTCTGTCATTCATGGGCACCAGAAGGCCCACCAGCAGGCCCATTCAGAGCTTGCTTGAGGCACCGGGTGGGAATCTTGTTAGAATAAAGTTATAAACTCAAACAAAAAGGCAGCCAAGTCCCAGGTGGGGCTCCCTGACCAGCTTAGCCCTCTATGTCCCCGAGCTCCCCCTTCCTCTCTGCATGGGTCTAGGGTGCCTCCTAGGGTGTCTGTAGAATATCTCAGTAACTATCCCCTCAAAACTCAGCATTACGCAAGAGACTGTTTGCTTTTTCTCCTCAGGTCCTGCATTGAAGATGCTCTCCCTTGAACATACCCACTATTCATCAGATGCCAAGATTGGATGCCTACTCTCCTACCTGTTCTGAACAGGATGGGTGGGCAAAGAACTTCTATCTGTGAGTGTGCCAGTGGCCTTTCCCCCACTGATGGGGTGGCTGATGGGGAAAACATCCAGTTTTGTGGTCCTGTATTTTTTCTGTTCTTTTAGTAGTGGCTGTCATTATGCCATGGCCCCTCTTCAGCCATTTTGTTATATGGCACAGACATTTTGTGACTTACGACTGTTGGACTTTCTCAAAATTCTGAATGTGCTCATTGAATGTGCGCAAGAGGTTGGCAACCTTTGCATTTTGTAACATTTCAAATTCTGAGCAAGTCTGGTTCTCTTTCTCTAAACTCTTAAGGGTTTTCCATAACTGTATAACGATCAGTCCAAAATTCTGACTCATATAATTCTGCCTCAATCCCTAGTGAGGTTTTGAACAAATAGCACAAATTTGCAAACTAACAGGGTTCATAGACAATATTATGCATAATCTCTCTGTCTAGGGATAAAAGATCTCAAGATGTATTTGTTTGAATTACTGTGTACTATCAACGTAGGCTTCTTTATACAATTGTCACATTGTAGAAGGAGTTTGCATCACTCTTCACATTTCAGTGCTCCCTTTTTAAAAAACAGAATGCTAGGAGTCACGTTGCCATGACAATGCATTATGTTTGTAAAATGAAGTTGTGACACTTCCTTCGCTGCTTTTCATTTATGACGCAGACATTGTTCCTCCCCATCACTGCACCTCCAGCATTTAACATTTGCTAGGTTTGGCAACTAAAATTGAAGGCATCATTTAGGAAAGACCTGGGCCCCATCTGCACTATAAATCTAAAGCAGTATCACACCACTTTTAACAGTTGTGGCATCCCACAAAGAATCCTGGCAGCTATGTTTCGTAAAAGGTGTTGAGAGTTGTTAGAAGACCCCCTATTCTTCTCACATAACTTCAGTTCCCCGAGGAATTGATTGTTAAACCACTCTGGGAATGGTAGATCTGTGAGGGAAACTCTCAGCACCCTTAATTCAAAACAGTTCCCAGAATTCTTTGAGGGAAGCTATGGATGTTTATAGTGGTATAATACAGTTTTAAATGTATGATGAAGTAGGGGCTCTAATGTGTTTTCTTCTTAATGAAAATGATACTGTGGAGCGTCTTTGTACAACAAGAGGGTAGAGAAACTCAAACCTGGTGACAACATGTGACCCTCCAAACCTTTCTACCTGTCCCTCAAAATTCTCTCTGGGCTACTCCTAGGCTACTTCTTCTTATCATCTCTGCTCCGTGCCATCCTCAAATGCATTTGCCTGACAGGAATGTGTGTTCTTGAACTGTGATAATGCATTTTGCTTACCAAGATGGAGGAATGAAAGGAGTGTGGGTGGGTTTGGTGTTAGAAACCTTTGACTGGCTGGAATGTAGACTAAGGAAAGAGTCGCATCCAATTCTCTGCCCACTTTTGCATCTGGCTTCACATGCATATTTTCCCACAATCCCAGGCCTTCTGGGAAACGATATATAATGAAATTAAGAAGGTGCTTAAGTGTACCTTTCACAAAAAACCAGAGGCTTTTCTCCTGGGCATGGTAGGCCAATTGGTGTCAAAGAAAGATAGGACGTTTTTTATGTATGCTACAACAGCAGCAAGAATTCTACTAGCAAAGTATTGGAAGACACAAGAACTACCCACGCTGGAAGAGTGGCAGACGAAGGTGATTGAATATATGGGACTAGCAGAGATGACGAGCAGAATCCGTGACCAAGGGAAAGAGACGGTGGAGGAAGATTGGAAGAAATTTAAATTTTATCTTAAAAACTCTTGCAAAATTACTGAGTGCTAAAATGTCATGGGTAAAGCATAGCAGATTTGCAGCGATAAATGATTGGAAAAGAGGAAAGAAAAGGGTTAAAGAAAGGAATTTATAAGTAATTTAGACCAGGGGTTGCTGAAAAAAGTTTAAAACAGGGATGCAGAAAAGGGAGGCATGGGGAAGTCCGTGAAATTGGGTACACGAAAAAATATATAGGAAACTATACATGTTTATATGTTTGTTTGTTAGGGTTTGTCGTTTGTATTGTCTTATATTATATGTTGAAAAACCAATAAAAAATTTATATATAAAAAAAAATATTTTCCCACAATCCAGTGTGGTCTTTGGACTAAAAAAATACCCCCACTCCTGCTACACAGGAAAACTGGCACAACTGAAGTGGGGAGATTCGGCCTAAAGCATCACCTTAATGGCAACAGCTGTCTGCAGAAGAATCATAACAGAAGAATATGAATCGGGCATGCTATTGTCATGCTCAAGTCAAAAGTCTATGCAAGGCAAAATAGGCTGTCTAAGAGCCCAATTTAGGCAAAGGGCTGTCATTTCAGACCCTACAAGTGTCTCTATTTTCCAGGGACAGCCCCGAATTTACAGAAGTCATCCTGGTTTCTGATTTGATCCTGGAATGCTCCACTTTTTCTTATTTTCACGGAAGAAATTTGGGGGCATATGGAGTTATTCGACTCCAATACCGAGCGATCTGAAGACAGCCCTGTATAGGGATTTTTTTTTAATGCTTAATGTTTTATTATGTTTTATATATGTTGGAAGCCACCCAGAGTGACTGGGGCAGCCCAGTCAGATGGGCCAGATATAAATAGTAAAGGTGTTGTTGTTGTGGAATAGGACATCCCTATTTTCATTGGGAAAATGTTGGAGGGTATGTGACTTAGGCTGCACACTGTTTGCATATTTTATGTCTATAAAAGATGCCTTCTCACAGTCTAGTGATTTCGTTGTTCTGTACGGGACAATGACAATAAAGATTATCGTATCATATCGTATCGTATTGTATCGTATTGTAGTTCCATTTGGAAAACAAAAGCTCAATACAGATTGATGCTGCACTACCCCATGCTGCCGCAGGTGTGTCCATTGGAATATGGATGTAGTAAGTCCTGGCAATTGAAAGTGCATCCCCACACGCCCTATAATATTCTTCAGTCACCTGGGAATCTGCACAAGCTTCTGTTACAGAAGCTTTTTGTTGCTTTGTTTTGCTTTATTGTATTTCATTTCAACAACAAACCACCTTCCAACAAACCACCTCAGAACAATTTCACCATGCAATTAACAAATTATAAAACAAGTTGCATATATAAAAATAGTTTACATATCAGCAGTTTACATAGCAACAAGCCTTTCCACGTGTAGGATGAAGGCACTAGCCATTTGATCGGGAAAATGAAGCCACCATTATCCTTGTCAAATCAGAGGCTTCTTGCATCATATGGGGTCAGACATTGCACCAGGTTATTACGCACTTCAGATGTAGAGTCCTTCACAGGTAGGTTTTCATATCTCTTTCTATCTCTGTCTCTATAAACTGAAACTCTTCTTCTGGTTTTCAAAACACTCCAAATCCCATTTCCCGATATCTTGCCTTTTATTTCACAAGAGGGCCCTCCCCCCTTCCCTACAGAGTAAAGAGCTGCTGGTATTTTGTTTACTCAAAGAGGTGGGGGAAAAACTCAGGTATTTCTGTGTGCACATCAGCCTGTGTACATATGCGAGTGTGTTTAAAGTGCATGCAAGTTAACTGAGCTAATGAGCCTTGGCAAAGTTAATTTAAATCAATAGTGAGTTTAGTAACAGGTAAACAAATTAAGGCAGCAAAGAAAAATAGCAGCAGCAAAAATTTTTACTCGAGACACTTGAAAGGATGCATAAACATGACCCAAATCTGGTGAAATTGCCAAAGGAAGATGTGCAAGTGACTTGTGATGTGTTTCAAGGGAACAACTCTCAAAGCTTGTTGCAGTAGATCCTTCCTTTTGAGAGATCCGAAGTGAAAGTGATTAGTGTACATCTGATGTTCGTCCCCAGCTTTAAATATCATGTTTTTATAACTATAACGCTTTCTCTCATGCACATACATGAATACCTGTACACACACTTCTTGCCTTAGCAAATGCATTTCCCTGATCTAATGGTTTTGTGGAGTAGCCATTGGGAACATAAGGGAGACCACTGAAGAGGTAATCTGCATCACAGTGATGTGGTGAACTTTACCCCACATGCTAAATGTCTGAAAAATAAATGATTGTATATTTTATGCTCATACTAGTCTATTTTCTCCCAAGTAAATCCTATTGATTTTTTTTAATGGAATTTTAAAACATTTCAGAATCATCAGATAGGAGAGTTCAAACAGGTCAAGTGAGCATGCTTATTGAAACCTTATTTAAATTTCCAGTTTATGCCTGTTATAATTTCCACAAGATTTACACCAACAGGAGAAAAGGTTGCTATTTCTTAGGCAAACACTTGCCCCTTTCACTCCTCTGTGGTCTTGCCTATGTGAGCAGATGGCAGCTGACTACCAGGCCAAGAACCAATGGCCATACCATGGGAGCCAGTATGGAGGAAGCTAGGACCTGGGGTGTAGTTCACTAGTGAAGAGGGTCAGTGGCGGAGCTTCATGCTCTGGTGGGGGGTGGCGGAGAGCAGGTGGAGGCAGGGCTGGTGCGTGTCCTGGGGGTGTGGCTCGCCGCCTGCAGGGGTGTGGTATGTGTTCTGGGGGTGTGGTGCCCAGCATGGGCAGGGGGGCAGCCGCGATGGCACCCCACCAGGATCATGCTGCTGGGGATGGTGCACTCCCCCCACACTCCTCTTCCTCCACTAGTGAAGAGGGTAGAGCTTTGGGGCTGGGCAAGGAGCTGAGCCCTCTGGAGGGATGTAGTGAAGCTATCCTTACCTCTACCCACTACTGAAGTTATTTTCTCTTCCATGGTCTCATAGACTTTGGGTAATATTCTAGACTCATTTCTGAATGCAAGCACAGCTAGAGGCCTGCAGCCAGCTGGCTCATTATTTAGATCTTATATCTGAAATTCATCAAACCATCTCATTTTACTGCCTCTTGATTATCAGGATTGTTGCATTCCATGACATCCCAATATCTCAGGAATAGAAAGGAGAATTTTAATATGAATCTACATTATCTGTACTTCTCAGACCAAATGTGGACTGACACATAGCTATCCTTCTGCAGCCAATCAATATGTACGTAAATGCACATATTAAGGGGAGAATGTGGATAAAATTCATATTTTAGTGAAAAGCGCATACAGGAATTCATGTTGTTAGGGGAAATTGCTTGGGGAAATGTGTATATTACAGAAAACTGTGTATATAATGTGTTTATTAGGAGAAATTTGCACTAAAATACTGATTAATTAAATTAACTGGACCTGGGAAATTGCTGTGGAAATGTGGAGCTCTGAATTTAAAATTGGAAAAATGATAAACCTAAAGAAATGAAATTGACAGATGTATTGATCCCTACTTAGGGACAGCCACCTTGATGTCAGGAGCTAGAGTCAGGCATAGGTCAGCAATAAAGCAATAAAGCACCCAGTGTTAGTGAAATTAGGACCCAGTGAAATTAGCTCTTTATTCAAAGAAACCTGAACAGAACATGCCTAGTGATCATAGCAACTCTTCCCAGTAGGTCTTGCCCCAAGGATCCCCTCCTGGTTCCTTTCCCAGCAGTCTAAGGCTCTGTCGTCTTGTCTCTCATTGCTGCACCATCTTCATTTCTCTCTGTGTTCTGGGAAACCAGGGTGGAGGTGGGGGGGTGGAGCTTCCTGCTCACTAAACCCTGTTGCCTTTTCAGCTTCCAACACCTTCTCCTCCAGGTCTGCTCCCTCTGACCATGAACCACCAATCTCCTGGCTCTGAGCCTTCTTCCCCTGTGGGTTCCTGTGGGAATCCCCCAACTTGGGCCTCCCACCTGCATCCAGCCAATTCATGACACTAGGTTCCTTCCAGACAGAAATGCCAACCTGTGAGGCAGATGGGGGGGGAGGGTCAATGTCATATCAGGACATTGGGAGGAGCCAGGGGGCAGAGCAGAACATGGTGGCAGCATGGGTTCAATGGCTGCCAGGGGCTGCTTCCACAGCAGGAGAAGGAGAAGCTCACCACTGAAGCTGCACCATGCTCATCTCTGCATTTGGACCTGATCTTTTTGAACACAATATAAACAAATAAACAATTGGGGGGTGCAAAAGTGTTGGGACCCCAGTAAGTTGTGCCCCTGCTTCCAGATGTTGACTCCCATCATCTCTGTCCAGTGGCCATGCTGTCTGAGTCTGATGGGAGTTGGAGTCCACAACATCTAAAGGGCACTTTATTGGCTACCCCTGCAGCAGCTCAATAAGTTAATCTGAGAGGCTTCATTGCCACATGTGTGATGCAATATAGATGGCAGCCATAGTGAAAAATATACATTGATTTACTGCTTCTGAGCTTGCTTCCCCCCAGATGGCCAGGGTGTTTCATGGGAAATAAATCATTGTTCCCCAGCATATAGCAGTAAAGGAGGAAGTGGAGACTGAGTAGGGATTTTGCAGAATTCTGATTAAACCAAAAACGAGAGCATAAATTGGAGATGTATGCTTATTCATCCCACTATTTGGAATGGAAATTAATCAAGTGAATATATTCAGTATTAATTGCTGTTGTTTTCACTCTGCATATGATGCACCATCTACCATTGCCTTGTGTTTCCTTTGGATGGAGTAGAATAACATAATGACAATGTAATGAAACTTCACCACAGTGGATAATGTAGTCTTGGGTGGAAGATGATCTGTAGTAGAACAGAAACAGTGTTGCATGTGATGAATGCATGGTGGAGAAGAAAACAATGCCTTCTTACATTTTTCAGGAAGAACTCATATATTTCCAGCCTTCAATGTATGATGCAGCATCAAATTATCAATAAGCTCTGACTTGCTTTCTCTTCAGTTCCAATTGCTAGATATTTTGCAGTGGTCATTCCTTTCCAAGTGCATCTTTGGTGACAAATGTTTGAATGAAGGTGCTTATGCCAAGATTCAGTCTGTTTAAGAAGTCAGACCGCTAAAGGTGAATCTTCACTGTCTCTCCATTATCTCCCTTTGCAAATATTTTTTCTGCAGCAGGATGTCTGTCTCATCACATTTCTCTAAAACAGAGAAGGATGTAAGTGTGGGAATACTTTAGGCCCCTTAGAACTCTCCTATCTATGGATGACTTTGGAACATTTTATGACTCTCTATCTGTTCCACTTCAGAGGTTCCTTTTGACACTTCAAAATTAAATGCAAATTCCTTAGAACATTTAGTTGTAATAGCTTTGAAGAATTAGGCAGTTACATTTTGGGCTTTTTGCAGCAAAGTTACTGGAGGCTACTCCATTAGGAGAATGGGGCACTTCCCTACCTACCCATCCCCGTCTGCCATCAGCCAGCCCCAATCTTCCTGCTGTCTTATTTGCAGCTTGTCATTGATCTCCCTGCCTCCCACCCTACCAGCCTCAATGGACACTCTCTGAGTAAAGTTCTACTGACTCTGAAAAGTGAAGTGTGTGTGCACTTTCTCTCTTCTTGTCTTTCTGTGTGGGGAGGGGCATCCACTACAGCACTTTTTTAAAACTCCAAGTGTACCCATAGGCCTAAAGAGGTTGGTTACCCTTGAGCATCCCCAGGTTGGTCCTTCACTGACTTTGTTGAAGGAAGACTCCACTGACTTCATGCATGATGATATCTTTGTGAACTGTTCTCAGTAATTTGGTTTCATTCAGCTAGCACCTAGGTGGGGATCCTGTCACCCTCCAGATGTGGCTGAACTACAACACCCACCATCAATTTTGAAAATTGCCCATACTGACTGTAGCTGATGGGAATTAAAGTCTGATGACATCAGGGGAGTGTCTACAGTCTCCCTCTATCCAGCGATGGAGGAAGCTGCTCGGGCGCCTGGGGCAGTGCGCACAGGAGTAGGGTGTGCTGCCCATAGGGGCGGGGCAAGGGTGGGATGAGCCATGCATAGGGACAGGGCACACCATGGGGCCTCGGGAGTCTGCCTGCCTCCCCCCACTCAGCTGCCCTATAGCTGGGGGGGGGGAGGCAACGGGTGGACAGTTTGGGCAGCGCGGAGCCTGTGTGCGCCCAAGCCACCAAGTCTTTCCCAGGAGAGACACGTGGCTCAGGTGCGCTGCAGGCCCCGTGGTGAGTGACGTCTGGCATTTTGTCACCCCCCACAGTGGTGACACCTGGGACAGCCTGCACCCATAGCACCCCCCTTCCTCCACCCCTGCCTCTATCCTAGTAGTATGTAACTAAACTTGTGGGAGTTTTTAATAAGCCACTCTTTCACTCCCCTTATGGATTCAGGAATAATCATATAGTCAGTTGTTTCCTCATCAATTTATGACATATTTGCAAATAACAGCCAAAAACAATCATTGGTTAGATGATGTGACAAGATTTTACTTCCTCCCATCCCAACTTTTTATAAGCTTAATCATTATGTTTTTTTCTTCATACTGAACTTAAGCTTTTAAGTAAAGGCAAAATGTAAACAAAGCTTTTAGGTTTTCATCAGATTCTTCATTAATGGAACTCAAGTGGACATGCGGACATCCCTTAATTGCGTCACTCTAATTCAGTTATTCCTTCTTGTAATGCTTTTGAAGATCCTTTAATAATTGCTTTGCCTTTTTGTCTTCACTTGTGCCGATAATAAGAACAATGAGTCACTTCATGAATGAAGTGGCCAATTTTTTTTATAAAAACACAATACTTAAATGCACAATAAAATAAAAGTCATATGAGGAGAAAGTAAGTTTGCACTCTTTTCTAGTCATATTAATAGGCATGTTTTATAAAGCTGGATAATGTGCTTATTATCTCTTCCTACAGAGCAGAGATAGGGAACTTGTGCCCTCCATATATTGTTGGACTGCAACTCCCATAATCTCTGACCACGAGCCATGTTGGCTGTGGCTGTTGGCTGCTGGAGTCTAGCAACATCTGGAGAGGCATAGGTACCCCATCCCTGCTATAGAGCATTTGGACCCCCCCCCGAAGTATCATTTCTATTCGTATAGACATATCTGTTTTCCTATAGTAGAAGCAAAGGAGTGAGCACAGCTCAGTTTAGAATTGAATAATCTAGAATGAGCACAACTGGATTAGACTTTAAATCAGGTCTGAATTGGTTTGCTTTATCTTTGACATTCAGAACTTACTACACCCCGGTGATGAACATAAAAGGGAAAAGGGAAAGTCAATATGGTTAAAATGCTCTGGAATGCTTGGGGATTATTCAGTATACTGTACCTGAAGGAGCGTTTCCACCGCCATCATTCCGCCCAGACACTGAGGTCCAGCGGCAAGGGCCTTCTGGCGGTTCCTGCACTGTGAGAAGCCAAGTTACAGGGAACCAGGCAGAGGGCCTTCTCAGTGGTGGCACCCGCCCTGTAGAACGCCCTCCCATCAGATGTCAAAGAGAAAAACAACTACCAGACTTTTAGAAGACATCTGAAGGCAGCCCTGTTTAGGGAAGCTTTTAAAGTTTGACGGACTATTTTATTTTAATATTTTGTTGAAAGCTGCCCAGAGTGGCTAGGGAAACCCAGCCAGATGGGTGGGGTATAAATAATAAATTTATTATTATTATTATTATTATTATTATTATTATTATTATTATTATTATTATTATATCATCATCACCACAGTAATAGAGGTTTGGCTAGAATGTGTATTGCAGAACAGGAAAGGCACTACACAAGGCCAAGTGGGTGACAGCGTGGTTAACTATCAGAAGCAAGGAAGCTATTAAAGGCAATATGAGTATTAATGTTCAAATGCAGAGAACCAGAAGAAACACAAACTTTGAAAAAAGGAAATGCTAGCAAACAATAATGGATGTAACAATAAAACCTTGCCACCCAACCATGGCAAAGCGTGTTCTCACTAAAGGAGAGCACGTGTTGCGGATGGGGCCTAGCAAGACACCCCATAGTTGCCAGGCAGTATAAGATAGAGGGGCCTGGCAAGGATTGGCTGTTTGAGTTGCTGGGATAAAATGGATGTTGCCAATTTGGGGGTGGGAACAGGTTATTTAAACAAGGTTCACAGCAAGCTGCTTTCTCTTTCAATGTGGGAACCGGATCACGTGGAGCACTTGGACTGTCTGGAGGACAGTGATGCAATCTTCTCATTGTCTGGTTACATTTCTTTATTTCCCCCTTCTTTTAACCCTCTTTAGTCCCTTAAATAATTTAATTCCCCTTTCCTATTCGATTTCCCACCCCATCCCTTACCCTGCCCTGTGGGAAGATTCTCCCTGTATCTGTGGCTTGCCTTTCCCAATAGGGAGAGAGTCCCCGTTAGGGGCTTTCTTTCGCAAAAAAGGTTTCCCCCATTTCTCCTGTTGTAAATTGTGGGGCTAGTCAGGGCTGTTCCCAGCTTAGCTGGAATCGCTTTCGTTTATAGCACCCCCGAAGGTTGGCTTTATTTGAGTGTGTGCAGCGCTGTTGGCCAAATTTTAATCTAGCCTTGGGCGGGAGCACTATATTGAGTTCCTTTAATATTGCTATGAGACTAAGATTCTCAAGAGCAGAGGCAGGGAGGCCTATTTGGCCTGCACATAACTTCCAAGCCTAAGTCTGCTACAGGTAGCAGTTAATTTTTAAGTCTCTGACCTCTCTATAAGGATGTACCTGCTTGCAGGCTCAGTTGCTGCTAATGTATATCTGAGGCAGACAGGGCGGCAGAGGCTCTCTGTGCCTCCAATGACTATGAGCACTCTGTATATGCTCTTGAACTATGCTGTTTCTGAACAAGTTATTTTCACTAAGTTTGTTTTGCCCTGATAGTGGCGACTGCCATTTTAGAGACGAGCCATTGTGGGTTAGTGGCTAAAGAGTAGGACTAGGACCTGGAGACAGGGTTCATATCCCCCTCTTAGCCATTGTTATAACAAAACAAAACAAATTGCTCGTTTTGGGCTATTCTCTTGCTGGGTAGTTCGGCCCATTTGTGAAAAAAGAACTTTGGGTTTCTTGAAGGGGTGCTTCCCTCTAAAAGGGCAAGCAGGGGTACCTGGACAAGCTGTGGGCTACCTCAACTCTGCTATTTCACTGGAAACATTTATGCCTGGCCTAGCACGTGATCCTAGGGCTTTGCCCTAGAATTCGATGGCCTGGAAGCGTTTCCGGCCTGAATAGTGTCCCCATGTGGTCCATGAAGCATTGGTTTCACCGGTTCCTTACATTGTTTAGTTTTTGCGGACTATGACAGGGCTTTTGCCGGTAATGCCTAGGTTGCAGGATTGGTCCCTATATGAGACAGCTGCATGCTCCCCCATTGCTCTACCTGGACACTTAGGTCCAGTGTCGAGGGTCTTTTGGTGGTTCCCTCACTGCGAGGGATGTAACAGGCGCCACGTTTGCAATATGCAAGCGGGAGAAAGCACCTTTGCGTGCCCGCATTGCAGTTTGCTCTGTGCGTTGCAGGGCACAGCGCTGCACGGGCTGCATTTGCATTGCATTGCATGAGAGATTTGCATTTGCATTGCACGGAGGTTGTGTGCATTGTATGGAGGGTGTGTGTGCATTGCACAGAGTGTAGTTGCATTGCACGGAGTGTGTTGTTGCATTGCACGGAGTGTGGGTGTGGGCGCATTGCAAGGAGTGTGTAGTTGCATTGCACAGAGTGTGTGTGCATTGCACGGAGGGTGTAGTTGCATTGCACAGAGTGTGTTTTTTTTGCATTGCACAGAGTGTGTGTGCATTGCACGGAGTGTGTAGTTGCATTGCACAGAGTGTGTAGTTGCATTGAACGGAGTGTGTAGTTGCATTGCACGGAGCGTGTAGTTGCATTGCATGGAGTATAGTTGCATTGCATGGAGGGTAGTTGCATTGCACAGAGTGCGTTTTTGCATTGCACGGAGTGTGTAGTTGCATTGAACGGAGTGTGTAGTTGCATTGCATGGAGTGTGTAGTTGCATTGAATGGAGTGTGTAGTTGTGTTGCATGGAGTGTGTAGTTGCATTGCACAGAGTGTGTGTCTGAAAAGGAAGCTGGCTCGGCAGCAGCTTTGTCGGGACTTCTTTAGGGGTTCTGGCCAGCGTCAGCCCTGTAAATTTACGTATTATGATGGCAGCACAAGATGCCCCCTGCCCAAGCGGGGGCTGGAAGCTGGCAAGCAATAGCTCAATACCTTTTGCCCATATTCCCATTTTATTTAGGGATCCAGATGGATATCGTTTGCTAAAACATACCACTTGCCTATGGAGAAGCTGTCTGCCTTGAAGGAAGTTATTTTGTAATACTTCCTCTGTAGCAAGTGATGCTTCATCAGATCCGATCTTGCTGGGTCACTTAATTAATCTTGCATGCAGAGTGGTTGCCCCAGGCCGCCCCTTCCCTTTCCACTAGGCCAGGCTGCCTGCGGCCTGAGGTCCCCTTACCTTTCTCATACATGCAATGGGATCTCATGCAATGGTTGCAATTCCTAAATGTAGGCAATAGTAGTTGGCCATGGCAGGATACCTGGAACTTGCACAGGGATTTTCAGGTTCATGCTGATGCTGCTGGATCTTTGCCCTTTGGTTTTTTATTTCAGGGGCTGCTGGTGTGCAAAGCCATGGCCTCAAGCCCGGTATGGTGAGGCAATCATGTGACCTAACTTTTCTTGAGTTTTCCCCATTGTAGTAGCAGTTCACATGTGGCCCGAGGAGTTCAGTGAACATCAGATCTGCTTTTGGTCTGATAACCAGGTAGTGGTGAGCGTCTTGGCAAAACAGTCCTCACGCTCCAGCAGAGTCTCCGCCCCTCCGCTCACGCTTTTGAGCTGCGCCGCTTAAGGTTTAATATTGTGCCTTCTGCTCTCCTGATTACGGGATCCTCTAATGATGTCACTGACACTCTATCCCATTTTCAGATGGAGTGCTTCGGATCCTGGGCTCCAGACACTCAGCTACTGCCTTTTCCAGACCACCTGTGGCATTTTGACAACAATTAGTAATTACAGAGAGCAGCAGCTTCCATTTCCCTTTCTGCTTTTAGCTCTTATGGGAAGGCCTGGATGGATTCCTTAGCCCTAAGCTGGCAGTCCTTGGCCATTCAGATGAACTGGCCCCCATCCTCTGAGCAGATCCTGCAGTATTTGGTCCACCTGCTGCAGATTGGGCATGCTGTTATAACTATAAGAATTCAGTCCGCTGCAATGTCTGTTATACTGAAGCTTTAATTTTCAGAGACCCTTGTATAAAGTTTGTAGTGCGCAGGGCCTTGGAAGGTTGGAATAGGCTCCAACCTCATAGGACAGTGGGCAGGAAGTCGGTCAATTTTACCTATGCAGTATCTGCAACAAGCTAAAGCTTATCTGCTGGTAAAAGATCAAGGCGAGATTCCTTTCAGTATTCCATTGCATTTTGGTGCACTGAGGGTTGGGGAAATGGTTGTTGGAGCCAGCACGGGGCTGAGAGTCTGGAGGCTTATTGCTTCAGGACTTTTCCTTATCTGCTTTGGAGCTTGTCATTAGAGTTGGGAACTCTAAAACAGACTTAGTGGGCAGGAGTGCCACAATCAGGCTTCCCGTTACAGGTGAGGAGGGCCCTTGCCCAGTTATGGATACCAGAAATATTTGGCTTTTCATTCCCCTGGGGGCTGGCCCGCTCCTAGTGCATGAAAATGGGTTCCTGTTAGCCAGGCATCAATGTGCTTACGTCGTGCACCAGTTATTACGGCCTGCGGCTTGCCTACCGCTGAACACGCCTCATTCCTTCTGAATAGGGCTGCTGCAAAGGCTGCACACTGGGGGCCTGTCAGTAGACAGGATTGTGAATACGGGTCATTGGAAGTCTGACGCTGACAAGGGTTATATCAGGAAGTGTCACAATGATGTCTGTGCTGATGCTTGTCTGTTACTTCCTTTTTTCATAGGAGCAGCTGTGCGCATTTGGGCCATAGCATACACTCGGCTGGCAAGCGCGCTGACGAGTCTGGACTGGGGCGCCATCTCAGTCTTCCTGCCCATGTGAACATATACTGGATGTCCAGATGGGGAATGCTTTGGGAGGAGATCCTTCCTTTGGTGCGGTCAAGTGTGACCTGTGCAGGTCCTCCCGCAGTGCTGGTGGTACAGCTAGGCGAGAATGATTTGCCGTCTTCCTCCAGCATAAGTTTGCATTCCTGCATGCAAGAGGGCTTGGTTCGAGTTGATGGCAGCTCTCCCTGGACTCAAAATAATTTAAGGCATTGGTTCAAGGTGATCTGGAGGGGGGGGGGTTTGAGCACCTGTCCCCTCCAATGTGCAAAGATATTCCATTAAAGGAATCCAAGGATTTGCCATGCTTTTGTCAACCCCTTTCGAGGGGTAGGGCCACGCAAGAGTCCCTGGGAGCATTTGGGGTGAGCTTGAGTCTGATCCTGGTTCATTGCTCCCCAACGATGTTTGCTTGTACTGACGATATGGTGGGGCCCAGTCGTCAGTGCTGCCCTGCTGAGGTCAGGTGCAGCTAGTCGGGAACCAATGCCTAAACAAACTACCACCGAGCAGGCCAGAAAGCATGTTAATATGGCGGTGGAAAATAAAATAAAATAAATAAAGTAAATAAAATAAAATAACAAATAAAATAAAATAGGTCCTTGCTTTAGGTGGCTCTGTGATATTGCACCCTGCTGTTTTCTTCAAGGCTGTTGCCCTCTTTAGGGCAGATGGGGTGCATCTTTCCCCTATGGGGTACAACACCTGGCTGGATGCGGTTGCTTTGGGATTCATTGCTCCCCCACAATGTTTGCTTGTACTGACGATATGGTGGGGCCCAGTCGTCAGTGCTGCCCTGCTGAGGTCAGGTGCAGCTAGTCGGGAACCAATGCCTAGACAAACTACCACCGAAGAGGCCGGAAAGCATGTTAATAAGGCAGTGGAAAATAAAATAAAATAAAATAAAATAAATAATAAAGTAAAATAAAATAGGTCCTTGCTTCAGGTGGTTCCGTGATTTTGCACCCTGTGATTGCCTTCAAGGCTGCTGCCCCCTTTAGGGTACATCTTTCCCCTATGGGGAACGACACCTGGTTGGCTACGGTTGCTTTGGGATTGAAGGAAGGGTTGCATTTGTGAGTGGTTTGGCGGTGAGCTAAGGCTCTGTGGCGGTTAGGCATTGGTTTAAATTGGTTGGTGGAGGGGTATGGATTGGCTGTGCCTGCCCCTCCAATGCTGCTGCTGCATGGGAATTCTGTTAAAGGAATTCAGGGGCTTACCATCCTCTCGTCCAAACCCCTGGAATCGGGTGCGGGCCGCGTAAGCTCCTGGGAGCATGCGGGGAGAAGCTGAGGGTCTGTGTCGCAGCTCCAGTTATCCCTGATCTTGTTCCTCCACACTGGCTCTCGCTGGAATCCGGGAGTCAGTGCTGTCCCCCAAGGCGGGGGGGACAGCTAGTCATAACCAATGCCTAAGCAACCACTCACAATTTGTATGTTTAATAAAGTTGTGGCCAAAACTATGCCAAAAACCTTAAACAAAAATTTATGAGTGATGTGTGAGTTATTGGGCTAGGGGTGTTTTGGGGGACCTCAGCACGCAAAGCGTGTTCTCACTAAAGGAGAGCACGTGTTGCGGATGGGGCCTAGCAAGACACCCCATAGTTGCCAGGCAGTATAAGATAGAGGGGCCTGGCAAGGATTGGCTGTTTGAGTTGCTGGGATAAAATGGATGTTGCCAATTTGGGGGTGGGAACAGGTTATTTAAACAAGGTTCACAGCAAGCTGCTTTCTCTTTCAATGTGGGAACCGGATCACCCGCCCGCCCTCCCTTTTGGGCTTGTGCTTTGACCTTGCTATGCCTATCATGGGGTCGTCCGCCTTGGTGCGGGGGCCTGGTAGGAATTTTTCCATTTGGCTGATTAGTGTGTGCCATTTGGTTTTTGCCTACTGCGTAGCAAATCGTCACAACTTGTAAGGTTGGCTGTTAGGCATTGGTTTAAATTGGTTGGTGGAGGGGTATGGATTGGCTGTGCCTGCCCCTCCAATGCTGCTGCTGCATGGGAATTCTGTTAAAGGAATTCAGGGGCTTACCATCCTCTCGTCCAAACCCCTGGAATCGGGTGCGGGCCGCGTAAGCTCCTGGGAGCATGCGGGGAGAAGCTGAGGGTCTGTGTCGCAGCTCCAGTTATCCCTGATCTTGTTCCTCCACACTGGCTCTCGCTGGAATCCGGGAGTCAGTGCTGTCCCCCAAGGCGGGGGGGACAGATAGTCATAACCAATGCCTAAGCAAGGCGGTTAGGCATTGGTTTAAATTGGTTGGTGGAGGGGTATGGATTGGCTGTGCCTGCCCCTCCAATGCTGCTGCTGCATGGGAATTCTGTTAAAGGAATTCAGGGGCTTACCATCCTCTCGTCCAAACCCCTGGAATCGGGTGCGGGCCGCGTAAGCTCCTGGGAGCATGCGGGGAGAAGCTGAGGGTCTGTGTCGCAGCTCCAGTTATCCCTGATCTTGTTCCTCCACACTGGCTCTCGCTGGAATCCGGGAGTCAGTGCTGTCCCCCAAGGCGGGGGGGACAGCTAGTCATAACCAATGCCTAAGCAACCACTCACAATTTGTATGTTTAATAAAGTTGTGGCCAAAACTATGCCAAAAACCTTAAACAAAAATTTATGAGTGATGTGTGAGTTATTGGGCTAGGGGTGTTTTGGGGGACCTCAGCACGCAATTGAAGGCTGTCTCCACCCAATGCAGAAAAAGTCAGGATCTCACCAAATTGGCATGATTTGGTCCTGGTGCATAGCCCTATCCAAATACATCACTAAAGCTGAAAATATCAATTCAAAATATCATATCAGAATCCATATAAACAATTCACTTTGCTACTACTATCATTATAACATTTTAAATTCATTGTACAATAGGAAATATAAATCCAAAAATAAATTAGTTGATATTGTTTATGCTGGCATGTTAAACCAGAGTTTGTTATGAAAAGGGGGGGGGGGAATTCAGTTTAGACAGGTATTAACAAATAATATAACCAGCAGACAGTTCCTCAAAAGTATCAAATGCAGGAAACGGCAACCAGATTTCTCTGAAGCTGCAGCAGCTGATCTCTCACATGCCCCACCCCCAATAATATGGTGTAGCTCTGAAAAACTCCAACAGGAACATGGGGAAGAAGGAAGGTTAAGTCTCTTCTCACTAGCCTTTAAAGGCTCTTTCTCCATAAATTTGTCTAGTCCTCTTTTAAAGCCATCTTAGGCTTCAGCCAAACAGCACCCTATTCCATTTTCCTGATGATTGCTTACATGTTAATCTTTGTGTTTTGTGTGCTCTTTCACACGAGGCATGATCTTTCACTTCTGAAAACCTAGCAGAATCCAGTAGAATTTCAGCACTCATTTCCATGCTAATTGCTTCCAGAAAATGTCTATTTACAAGCCTGCTAGCCCAGGAAATCATGGGACAAAATTTGGGGAAGTAACATATAGTTATTTCCTGCAGTTTTTATGGGTGAATCATGGGGAAACATAAG
The DNA here is from genome assembly GCF_027172205.1 of Podarcis raffonei. Classification (NCBI taxonomy): domain Eukaryota; kingdom Metazoa; phylum Chordata; class Lepidosauria; order Squamata; family Lacertidae; genus Podarcis; species Podarcis raffonei. The sequence goes on along the minus strand of NC_070621.1, from coordinate 39,800,165 downwards.
CTCACATACACAAAGTGTTGTGTCAGATGATGTTGTGTCATGCCACACCCACTAGTTTTAATGAAATATATCACAACATGTTAGTATGTTGGTCAAGAAAAACACAGTTCCACAGCACAACAGGTAATGTATTGTAAAAGGGATGTTAGAAACTCTTTTCATATGAAAAGGTTAAATAATGTAATAATGCGATAGGATCATTAAGAGTGCATCTGTTGACCAGTGATAATTTTGTAAATGCAGTAATATCAAGCAGATAAGGTCACTTCAAGAACAGCGTGTGGAAAGTCACTTAAACAAAATTGTATTAATCTGGAAATAATTTGTAAAATTGGGTTAAAATCTGGTAATTCAACAATTTACCAGAAATTCATCCAGAACCACTAACATTATAACCACTAAAACTATTTCTATAATTTCTATAATCTCCACATCTGAATGCCCTCTTAAATGGTGGCCATCACTGCATTTTCTGATAGTGAATTCTATAGTTGCCCAGTATTTCCTCTACACACCTCTGCAAGTGATTATCAGTATTGTAGCCAATGTCAAGTTTGCCTCATACACAGAGACCAGGTTTCCCACAGAGATCTGGCTGGCCACTATGAGAACAGGATGTTGGACGAGATGAGCCATTGGCCGTTGACCTGGTCCAGCAGGCTTTTCTTATGTTCTTATGGACTGAGGGGGGAAATTGCATTTTGCCCAAGGTTATCCAGACACTCCTATAAAATCTTAATGGAATACTGGGCTTCCTGTTGTGTTGATGCATTTGTTTCGTACACATAAACAAGCGTGCCATCTGTCAGAAAGATGATAAAGTGAGGCTAGAACATTTTGTTCTAGCTGAAAATGCTGCTTTTGGCTCAAAGCAAACATTTGTTTGCTTTGTAATCACAGATGTCTCGGATCCAAAACACACAAAAAAGGTCATAAGACTCTCATTTAATCATAGGTGGTATTGCCTATGCTTATCACTGCCTTATGAACAACATTTTCTATGGTGGAGTGCTTCTGAAATACTCCTCAGCTGGGTTTTTGAGTTTCAGAATTCCTGGTTCATTGGACTAGTGTAATGAACGATGTTTAGGTTTTGAGGACGTTGCTTGGAGCAGACGAGGGGAACCTGTAGCCCTCCAGCCACTGCTGGAATACAAATCTTATCATCCCTGACAACTGGTCATGCTGGCTGGGCATAGTGGGAATTGAGTCTATGACACCTGGAGGACCAGGTTCCCCATCCCTGATTTGAAGTATGGAATGTTAAGATAAGGAGGAAGGGGCAGCTGAAAGGAAAGTGGAACAACACTTAGGATGGTGATGGAAATATAGGAAGATGACATTAGAAAGAGGGAAGAGGGTGGAAGACAGAGGGGAATGAGCTGGGTGGGATTGGCTTTGGATGATAACTAGTTCTGCTTGGATTCTTCCCAGACACAAGTGCACCACAAATTTGTTAATTGTTAACCCTGGGAAAATATGTTAAAGGATTTGAATATCTACCCCAACACTGAGTAGAGATGGAGGAGAAATATGACAGTGGTACCTTGGTTTCCGAACAGCTTAGTTCATGAACAACTTGGAACCCGAATGCTGCAAAACTCGAAGTAGGTGTTTCGGGTTTCAAACTATTTTTCGGAAACCGAACATGCTCTGTTTTAAGTCCCCATGCTTCCTGTTGGCTGCTCATTTGCTTCCCTCCATTGTAATTCAAGCCTTCCATTTCTGATTGCAGTGTTCTAAGGTGATATTTGGAGCTTATATTTGGTGCTATTTATTTTGCTTTTTGGTTTTGAGGCTTTTTCAGTTTGAGGCTGACTGTGTGGATCCCAGTTCAGCTACTGATTGATTGATTGATTGATTGATTGTGTGACTGCAGAAATGGATAAAAGCCCCCCCATCCAAACAATGACTATCATCAGTGCAGGTAAGAAAAAAAATTAATTTTTATCATCTACAATACTATTTTATTTTATTGTAGAGTACATTGCTTATTGCTTTCATTTTAAGGATGAATGGTCTCGTTAGATAGTAACATCCATGTTAAACTGGTGTTTTAGGGGTTGTTTTTAAAAGTCTGCAATGGATTAATCCTATTTCCATTACTTTCTAGGGAAAAGTGCACCTTGGTTTTGGAACACTTTAGTTTTGGAACAGACTTCCAGAACAGATTAAGTTTGAGAACCAATACCACTGTATTCAGTTCCCAATTAAAAGTAAATCTACTAAATTCATAATTTTTTATTCCTGGAATGTTTCATTTTTATTATTAATAATGTAATTTATTTTTAAAAAATACACTCTTGACCCTTAAGTTCCAAGGCAGGTTACAACACTAAAATGCCAACAAGAAAAACCAATTTAAATCGCAATAAAATATGTGAACAGAAGCATTTATTTACTCTGGCCTTTGACATCTAAGATGTGTTTCTGTTCAGGGTCATCCTATTCCTCTGGCTGCAATATGTTTCAACTGATTTTAATGTTAAATTGTTGAAGCCTGCCCTGGGACCTGCTGCTGAAGGCAGGTAATAAATCATCCGTCAAAATTCACCAAATCTGGTACCCATCCATATGTTTTTGGATGACAGTGAAGGACCCACCTATCTAGGTAGGTCCTTATCTGTTACTAGGAGCATCAAGGATGCTGCAAGAGTAAAACGACAGCAGGAAAAAGGATTTTTATTTTATTTTGTGAAGCAATTGCTTGGACACAAAGGCACAGACCAGCTCATGCTCGGAGTCTGGCCCCGAATTCTAAGCAAGCCGGCTTTTTATACATTTGCAGAATAAAATATCACCTGATTTATTGTAAACCACCTGATTTCTGGGAAATCGAAAGTTATAGTAAGTTCCTATTACCATGTAAGGTCTTGCCTCCCTCCTTCCTGCCATGGCCTCACTATACCATGGCCATGTGCATTCCTAAGTTTGCTTATCTCTTTACAACCTTGAATAATAAACATTTGAGCCTGTTCCATCAATGCCAGCCTTCAGGTCTCCTGAAGGACCTCTCCTCTCTAAGAAAGGCCTTTGGGGGGTTTGCTATGGCCCTACAACAGCTCTCATTATATCTGAATATTGGCCACACTGCTTGATACTGATGGGAGATGTCCGACTCCAAAACATCTAGAGTGTCTGAATTTGTACAGACTCCTACTAGATTGGGAGGTTAAGGTGGAAGAAGTTAAGGATGTGATGATTAAATGGTCAAAGTACTTTGGTTACTCCATCCAGATGGACGATTGGTAAAAATTATGGAAAAGAGATATAAAGTTTACTGCTTCTTACACACTAAAGGAAAATCTTATGAAAATGCTTTACAGATGGTACATGACCCCCAGCAAATTGGCCAAAATATATAAAACAAATTCAAGCCTATGCTGGAGATGCAACCAAGCAGAAGGAACAATGTACCACGTGGTGGGGCTGTGAAAAAATTAAAAAGTTTTGGGATATTGTTTATGACGAATTTTTTTAAAAAAATGTTTAAACAAACATTTGTGAAAAACCTGAATCCTTTCTTCTAGGCATTTTAACAACTGATGTCCCAAATGATAAGAGGAGGGTTTTCTTATATGCAACAGCAGCAGCGAGAATGCTGATTGCTAAAAATTAGAAGGGAGGGAAAACCCCTACGAAGGAAGAATAGCAAACTAAATTATGTGAATTCCTAGAACTAGCAAAAATGACAGAGGCAATCATAACCAATCAAACCCAAAATTCATAATGGAGTGGGATTGTTACAGAGCGTGTTTAGAAAAACACTGTTCCCAACAAAATCATTAATATGCTTTGTTTAACTTTCACAAAGTAGATAACAGATAGATAATGTACAGTATGTAAGATGAATGCAGAAAAAGAAGAAAAAGGACACAGTTAAAAAATAGGGAATGGGTATGGAGCCACTCCTGGAAGACAGGAGTGCCTGGCGTGCTCTGGTCCATGGGGTCACAAAGAGCACACGACTAAATGACTAAACAACAAGAAGGAGCCGCAATGAGGTGGAGGGAAGTCATTTCTAAAGACTTTAAGACTTAACGTAGCAGTATTATTTGATGTTGAACGATTTTGGTTTTCTTTTTTTGGGTGCGTAGCATATTATGTCTTGAATAATGAATGGAATAACTGTACAAATGATCAAACTTAATAAAGATTGAAAAAGCAAAAATATATAGAGAGTGTCTGAATTTGGGGGAGGCTATTGTGGGGTGAATTTCATTTGCTATAAAATACCTTGTCAAACCTTGATATGGCAGGCAAACTACAAATACATAAGGTATGCATAGTTGGTTTGTGTGGGGGTTGTTTTTTTTTTACTATTAAAAACTTTTTTTCTGCAAGGGGTACACTCTCAACAACTATAACATTTTTGGGAAGTGTGTGGGTAAGAGAGAGAAAGGTGGGGGGTGTCTTTGCTTTATCTGAAGCTAAGCACCAATGCCATCTGGTTTATCTTCGCCATTTCTGAAAATCTGGCTGCCTGGTGCTATTTGCAGATTTGAACTGATTGGCTAGTGAGGTATCTTGTTAGTAAGGAATGTGGTCCAACTGCTTTATGTTCTGCAGTTTCCAGTAGCAATTGAGCATCAGACTCAGAAGGGCACTTTCTGTGCCAGGATTCTTCATGTCAGTTTCTGTCATCTTCATGTAGGGCTGGGGAAAATACCACTCTGAAACCCTGGAAAGCTGTTGCCAGTCAACATAAAGCAGCTTTCACCAAGTTGGTGCCCTCCGAAAGTTTTAGAGTACTATCTCATAAGCTCCAGCCTATGACAATTGCTTGTGTAGACAATACAGAGCTAGATGGACCAATTATCTGACTTGATATTAGGCAGTTTCCTATGTTCTCCTGTCATAATACTGCTCCTTGCATTAACAATGCTTATGCATGTCAGGTTATAATAAACCCCTTACTGAAGATTATGGTTTCCATTGTCGGAGATTTGAATTCCATATTTAGCGGTGTAACTTTTTTAGAGTAGGCACCCAGCCCTTCATTATCTGTTCAAAATACACTGTGCAATATAATTCTCTAATACAATTGCATGCTCCATCAATGCTCAGAACAAACAAGAATATTATGAATTATAATGGTAGTTTTGCTGCGATCTAGGAATTCCCAGCCTACCACATGTCCTAGAGAATGCATATGCACAGAGCATTAGGGTTATTTCCACACACACACCCCTTTTCGTTTGCATATGCAGAACTGACAAACCCCGTTTTGAGCATATCTACTTGAAAGACTTTGGAATGGGAAGGTGTGTTGCTGGAGTAAAGATGAACACCTGCGTAAGCATACAGACCTCTTCCATGTGGATTTGCAGATAACAACCCTCCCTTTCACACTTTATGTGGAAAACACATACAGGGGCAGAGAGGTCATGTAGTTGCTGGCTGCATGTTCAGTGGTGGCAACCCCAGATTATCTTGAGTGGAGTTGGGCTGCCTGGAGCAATCTGGGGCTGTCACAGGGATGGATATTAGGCAAGAAGAAGAGGCAGGCAGCCAGCATGTTCCCCACATGGAGATTTGGGGTTGTCACCTCTGAACTTGACTGAAGCCCTGATCCCCCTTAATTGGCCCAATTTCAGTACAGGATTTGACTGAATCTGGTGCACAGCCCTAATATGTACACTCTGTCCACATGATTATGAACCTTTGTCCAGACAAGGTTTCAGGTCATGTGGACAATGCCTACATATATACCATGTGGGTGCATAATGTGTTAAAGGAGCTATACAGACATGTTAAGTGGGAGTCAAAGGTGGTTGGAAGTCATGGCTTAAGTTTCTGCCTATCCTTTTGGGCACTTGAGTTTCCTATTTCCTCCTAATTTCTCTCCCAAACCCACTCCAAAAAATTGGAGGCCTTTACTAATCTTCCAGTGTCCCAGCAAACTGTTTTGTGATGCTGTCTGTATCTAGTGAAGCAGATCCACAATGGGACATAAATCCCACCTGCATATCAAGACTTGTTATAAAATGATTTGTGCCATAAGCATTTCACTGGCGAGATGAGATGTAAAAAATAAAAATAAAAATGCTGTCATTGCATTCCATGAATGCATTAAAAGGGTTTTCTTAAACATCTTTGAGGACTTTAAAAACTCTCATTTATGTTCCATTCATAGCTAACAAACCTGGAATGCAATTCCTTGTGGAGTTTTAATGCTGCACAAAGCTATACACTGCACAATGCCATATGCTCTTAATGGGCCAATTTCAGAGAGGTACTGAGAGCTGTCAGCAATTTCCTATTAAACATCACTCCACTCTGCTATGTGCCACCACTGGAATTCTGTGCATCATGAAATTGCTTCTTCCCTCCTGCCCACACAAATGTTGGGCACAACCCAGACATTAGGACTGTGAAAGCCCTGAAGTTTCAATTGGAGTGAGTTAAACACATACTTTAAACACTACCGTTGAAATCCATATTTCAGAAGAAGCCATTGGCTTGGTTCCAGACTTAGGGCTCGTCCAGACTTCTACTTGTCCTGTGCATAGAAAGCACGGGACTGAGCAGTTTTCCCCTTGCTCTATTCCTTTCCCAGGGAAACCAACCCCCCCAGTCCTCAATCGGAGCAAACATCAATCCAGAGAAAACCTGGATTGTTGTTTGCGCCAGTTGAACACTAAAAAGCAGGTTTCCCTAGGGCAAAGCAGTGGAACAAGAGGAAGTGTGGATAAGACCTTAGATTAGGCCTGTTGATTAGGAAGATGCTCAGTGGTAGAGCATCTGCTTTGTATGCAGATGTTAGGTTCAATCATCAGCGTCTCCAGCTATGGCTAGGAATGCTCCCTGTCTGAAACCCAAGAGAGCCACTGCCCAGCCACTGAAAATTAGGGATAGCCAATGTGGTACCCTCCAGATGTTGTTGGACTCCCAACTCTCATCATCCCCAGCCAGCATGGCCAATAGTCAGGGATGATGGGGGTTGTAAACCAACAACAGCTGGAAGAAACCATGTTGGCAATACTGAGCTACATTAACCAATGGTCTCACTCAGTATAAGACAGCACCCTCTTTTCCAAGGGATGTAAAAAGAACTTGTTTTGTTCAGAAAAGCATTCTGTTTTCAAGAATGGTTGGCCAGATGTTCTGGGAAGTCATGGTGGTCATTGGTTCAAATGCCATTAAATGGAAAATGTCCTGCCCTTTGACCCCATCCAGCAGCTCAGTCTTTTTGGGAAGTGGCACCCAACAGTGCATGCTCCTACAGTCAGGGAAGACTAGAGCATTTGTGGGCTACTGCCTGATGGGGTCTCTCTGTTTCCTCGGAAAGCAGAGCCGAATAGCAGACACTCAGGATCCAGGAGGAGGGGATAATTTGAAATCCATTGCTTAAGAATTCTGTATTCAGTAATATATACTGGTGGCAAAAAGAGAGAGAAGTATCTCCCTTGACCATAGAGTCACGGCATAAGGTCAAAGGAATGTAAACACCAAGCTGCAATGAAATTGGGAGCAGAGCACTTCCTACCCGCAGAAAACCTTTCTGTGAAGTTATAGGTTTGCTTGTCTATTCTAACAGCCTTATCTTTCCTACCTCCTTATCTCCATCTGTAAGATACAATTTGGTATATTTTTAAACATTGTATGTGTGTGGGTGGGCATCTTTGGAGGCTTGCCAGTGCTAGAGTCTCTGAATTCTTGTCTCCAATCAATGATAAGCCAGGGAGTGTAAAAGATGTCAGCCTCTTCACCTGCTGTGTGCAGCAGCAGCAGCACAGCTCGAGAGGGAAAGGGAGACAAAGCACAATTCAAAGTAGAATGAAATGAAACAATTCTATACATATCTTTTTGTAGCCTTCTTTTGAGCTATTTAGACTACCCTGCATATCTTTGAGAGCAGCCCCTGTGCTGCGGAGAGATCATTTGAAGGAGGAAGCCACATGGGTGAGGGCTCATCACATGGGTCTTCCTTACAGAATCAGGGATGGGTACCAATTTTGTAGGTGCAGAGCCTAAGGCATGTTCAGATACATGGATGCAGCTGGGAGACCACAGCAGTCCAAAGTCCAAAGAGTCAGAGGCAAATCACATGGCTGAAGATAGGCTGGTCAGTTTCTACATCACAAGGACATGCCATACACTGAATCAGACCATTGTCTGTCTAGCTCAGTATTGTCCACACTGATTGGCTGGATTTCAGACCTGGATCTCTACCTGGGGATTGAACTTGGGACCTCCTACATGCCAAGAAGATCCTTGGCCATTCCACTGGACCAAGTAGACAATGAAGGGGGAAGCAATGTGCAGCTAGGCAAGTCCTGAGAGCCTGCATGCTTACTTAGTGAGACCAGTTGCTGAGATTGAGGAGCTGACTTATATATTAGGGTCTGGTTGGTATCAGAAGCCCTGCAGCACCATTGGGATCAAGCTTGGATTAGCAGGCTCTGATGGATGAGGAGAAATTAGGAGATGTAGAAACAGAAGAAGGCATGAATGGTGGGAAACTGTGTTGGAAGGGGGAGGGGGGTCTTCCTCTTTGGCTGCTATTTTAGCCACTTCAGAAGAGGGTGTAGGAATGCTGGGTCTCCCTGTCAGAGGAAGCTGGGAAGCGCATGGGTCAGCTGAGGGAGGAGGAAGAACAGGAGGCAGCAGCATCTGAACAGCAGGGTGTTGCCTTGTCATCTAGAACCGGTGCCTCATTTCCACATGGGAGCAAACCCACCCATCCTGACAGAACATGCATTTATAACCCTGACATTCCTCCTTCAAAGTGAGTGAGTCTCCCATATAAGCACACACACCCATTGGGAATGAAATAACTACATCAGCTCTAGAGCTTGTGCTGCCCCTACCCCAGACTCCCCTGTACAAAGGAGCTTTTAATCCACAGTCTCCTTGATTTGCCCCGAAGATGCCCCCTGGTGATGATTTCTGTGTCTGCTAAAATGAGGGTATCACCAGTTATAGATGGATAAAGGTAAAGGTAAAGGGACCCCTGACCATTAGGTCCAGTCGTGACCGACTCTGGGGTTGTGGCGCTCGCTTTATTGGCCGAGGGAGCCGGTGTACAGCTTCTGGGTTGTGTGGCCAGCATGACGAAGCTGCTTCTGGCGAACCAGAGCAGCACATGGAAATGCCATTTACCTTCCCGCCGGAGCGATACCTATTTATCTACTTGCACTTTGACGTGCTTTCGAACTGCTAGGTGGGCAGGAGCAGGGACCGAGCAACGGGAGCTCACCCCGTCGCGGGGATTCGAACCGCCGACCTTCTGATCAGCAAGTCCTACGCTCTGTGGTTTAACCCACAGCCCCACCCGCGTCCCTTTTAGGTCCACAATATCTTATGCCCCTGGGATTCTCCACAAGAGAACATAAAATTGCACCCTGCACTTCATTATTTTCTTCCAACCAGTGCCTTTTGCAACATAATTGCTGCATTTTTTTCTTTTTACAATGCTTTTATTTTTGTTTAACACCAAAACAAAACACAGATACAAATATCCTTTTGACCATGCTGCAAAGGAGACAGAGAGAAAATGTGTAAACTGACCTACCCAAGGTCAAATAGCTAGCATGCATCAGAATTTGGGTGTTTATTCCCCAGCTGCCCATGAACATGCTTTAGTGCTGTGACCAGCATTATTTTTCTTCAGGTGGAATAATAATTGCTTACACAGTTGGGATGATTAATCACATTGGTAAGGTGCTCTGAAATAGACGGATGCTATCAAGGTGCTAAGAAATATTTTGACTGCTTTGGAAAGGGAGAACGGATTGCATTTTTGTTTACTCATAATGCAGCCCTTCTGAAGCCAGATGCAACGAAAACACTTTCTAATGAATGAGCTCGGTAAAGCTTTTCTCATACTGAAGCCTCTCTCATCTTTAGAGCATTAGCAACATTTGCTGAGAAAGCCAACAAAACTATCTGCTAGAAACTGGAGCAAAGAATATTGAATTTGTGTGGTTTTTTGGGAAATGTAGTTCTATGATCTACAGTGTACATCCCTTTAGAAGCTGGCCTCAAAATAGTCCTCCCCCCCCTTTTCCTTTTTGCTGGTGGTGTTTGAAATCAGCTCTGTGGCAGCCAAGATAATTTATGGATCCCAAATCAAATTGAACTTAGAAAGTTGGAAACTGAGCAGCACCAGTCACAAATAATCTCTAAGTACATTGCACAAACTAACTTGGGAAGATACTGGCCAGCACTCTTCAGAAAGAAGATAATATACAGAAAATAGATTAATGTCAGTTGGGCTAATGCACTGTCTCCAGTTTCCTGTATGTTCAAAGCTTTATTGGATAAGAATATAAGAACAAACTTGCTGGCTCAAACTGTCTAGTCCAGCACCATGTTCTTGCAGTGGCATCAGACACAAAGAGACTTTCTGTACCCTGCACACTGTAACTTGGGAGATTGCAGGGATTTGGGGACATAGAACTTAGGTCCAGAATTGCTAGATGAGAATGCCATTAAGATAATGGATCTCTTCTGTTCAAAAACTGAATGTATGAAGTCGCCAGCTACTGGGTCAGTTCATGGACCAAACTAGCTCAGTAGTGTCTATTCAACCTTGTCTAGTCTGATTTAAGCAGTCTTTTATGGCCCTTCTGCATGATGTATTTTGAACTAAAGGTACCTGGCTGGGATATTCCTTGTGCAAGGCATGTGCTCTTGAGAACATTCACACCTCCTCCTCCTCCTCCTCCTCCGTACCATTATTTCCATTCCCCATTTGCTGAACTCCCCCTCTAGGCCCAATCCTAAGAAAGAGAGAGAACACAAAGAGGTTACGGCTTCTTCTCCTTCCTCTTTTCCCCACTCATGTACTCAAAGGTGTCAAGTGAACAGACAGCAACAGCAGTAAGAAGAAACGGCTGGGCCAGGATGCTCAAAGGGTTGGTAGTGGCTACCCCTAATAATACTGTGGTGAGGAGGCTTGACATTTCCTACATTTGTAAACTCCAGAGGTAGATGGGAGGTCAGCAGTCTTCACTCTGGAGCACTGTTCCCTGGGATCCTGCCAATGGAGCTGCAAAGGTTGTCCCCAGTAACTGAGATTTTCATATAAAAAACACAACTGGGACATGGAGTCTCTATCAAGAATCAGCCGTCTTATCAATAACTCAAACAACAAGCAGTAGTTTATCTTCTCATACCTCTGGAATGAATATGGTCCCACCTACCATCATTCACTCTTCATTCTACAGAGTTACTGCAAGCACTTTACCAGAATCATTCCAGAGGCTCATTTGACAGCACTTTCTCCAATGTTAGGCCAGGCATGATATGTAGATAAAACATATCTTAGTCATGGAGAAATGGGCTGGGTGAGGTCTGATTGAAAACATCAAGATGACTATTTAAGCAGAAGGTTATGATTTTTCCTTCACCTGCCACTTGCTGGAAGGCTCTCTGCCAAAGTAGCAGCTGAACCCACTTCTGGTACTGGAGCTCAGCTGAAAAGAAAAGTGCCTGCAATTACAGGCTACAGAGACATAAGCTACACAGCAGGACAGCAGGCCTAGAACCCATTTTCCCCCATACACTCTTTCTCCTGTAAAAATCAGACTTTGCACCCCAGTATGCAACTAGACAGATGTAGCTTTAAACTAGGAGCGGCGAATGGGATATGCATGTGAATACAGCCCTTCAGGTCCCTCTATCTGGTCCTCAAGAGTTTCTCCAGTCCACACTACACACTGGCCCTGCCCCATGTTATGCTCAAGTGCTTTTGCTTAGCTGAAATTTGTCCATGAAGTGTGATAATGCTGGAATGTAGATAACTGTGCAAAGGTAAGGGTCACATTTGTTATTCTGTGTGCATTTGCCTCTGGCCATGCCCATCCTTAGGAGGTTGCTGATGAGCAACACTGTTTCTGTTCCACTGCAGGTCACTGTCATTCATCTCACTGTCAGCTGTGGCAAAATTACATGCTTTTCATCATTTAGACAATTGGTTATATATTGATTGTGTGCTAATTATGTAGTTAATTAGGCAAGTTATGTATATATTTTTACATTTTCACCATGGTAGTCTACCCAATGGATTTCAAAGCAAAGGAAAGGTGGATTAGGAGGTAATAATAATAATAATAATTTATTATTTGTACCCCGCCCATCTGGCTGGGCTTCCCCAGCCACTCTGGGTGGCTTCCCAAAAAATATTAAAATCCTCTAATACATCAAACATTAAAAGCTTCCCTAAATAGGGCTGCCTTCAGATGTCTTCTAAAAGTCTGATAGTTGTTGTTCTCTTTGACATCTGGTGGGAGGGCGTTCCACAGGGAGGGCACCACTACCGAGAAGGCCCTCTGCCTGGTTCCCTGTAACTTGGCTTCTCGCAGTGAGGGAACCGCCAGAAGGCCCTCGGCGCTGGATCTCAGTGTCCGGGCAGAACGATGGGGGTGGAGCCGCTCCTTTAGGTAAACTGGGCCGAGGCCGTTTAGGGCTTTAAAGGTCAGCACCAACACTTTGAATTGTGCTCAGAAACGTACTGGGAGCCAATGTAGGTCTTTTGAGACTGGTGTTATGTGGTCTCGGCGGCCGCTCCCAGTCACCAGTCTAGCTGCTGCGTTCTGGATTAGTTGTAATTTCCGGGTGACCTTCAAAGGTAGCCCCACGTAGAGCGCATTGCAGTAGTCCAAGCGGGAGATAACCAGAGCATGCACCACTCTGGCAAGACAGTCCGCAGGCAGATAGGATCTCAGCCTGCGTACCAGATGGAGCTGGTAAACAGCTGCCCTGGACACAGATTTAACCTGTGCCTCCATGGACAGCTGTGAGTCCAAAATGACTCCCAGGCTGCGCACCTGGTCCTTCAGGGGCACAGTTACCCCATTCAGGACCAGGGAATCCTCCACACCTGCCCGCCTCCTGTCCCCCAAGAACAGTACTTCTGTCTTGTCAGGATTCAACCTCAATCTGTTAGCCGCCATCCAACCTCCAACCGCCTCCAGGCACTCACACAGGACCTTCACCGCCTTCACTGGTTCTGATTTGAAAGAGAGGTAGAGCTGGGTATCATCCGCATACTGATGAACACCCAGCCCAAACCCCCTGATGATCTCTCCCAGCGGCTGCATATAGATGTTGAAAAGCATGGGGGAGAGGACAGAACCCTGAGGCACCCCACAAGTGAGAGCCCAGGGGTCTGAACACTCATCCCCCACCACCACTTTCTGAACACGGCCCAGGAGAAAGGAGCGGAACCACTGTATGACAGTGCCCCCAGCTCCCAGCCCCTCAAGATGGTCCAGAAGGATGTTATGGTCGATGGTATCAAATGCTGCTGAGAGATCCAGCAGAACTAGGAAACAGCTCTCACCTTTGTCCCTAGCCCGCCGGAGGTCATCAACCAGTGCGACCAAGGCAGTTTCAGTCCCTGAATCCCGACTGAATCCCGACTGGAAGGGATCCAAATGGTCCGCTTCTTCCAGGTAGGGAACTTGTAATCAATTATGCATCATTTGTCGACTGAAAGCAGCAGCAACACAGAATACCAGTCATATTCACTGGACTGATTTCCATTCTAGAGATGGAACAGTAGGCAATAAAGTGAACCTGTTTTTGTCAGAATTCATTGACATCCCTACCCAGGTGGGAATACAGTCCTTAGCCTTTTAGCACAGAGATCCCAGTTGTAATCACATCCAGACTGGCACCTGTTGAGGAAACCCTCCATTCCCATCTCCCTGGAATGCAGTTCATAAACCTCTGCATTTGTATGCTTGGCATGGAGAGAATGAGCTTCTGTCTCTGCTTTATCCTTTTTTAATCAGCCACTTTCTTCCTCCCCCGTAACAGTGATTGTGTGCTGATGAGCTTGTTCTATGATCTGCATGTCCATTGCATGTCGCAGCCACGCAAATCACTCCTCGCGCAGCCCATAAAGAAGCAGGCTGTTGGGCTACACCAATTTGCATGCTCCAAGAAGCCTGTGTAGGAAACAATTAAGAGGTGTAATCATCTGAAGAAAGTTCTATGAAATCTCTAGCTTTTGAAAAGACAAAAAAGAAAGAAAATCATGACCCAGCTGTTGTGCAGTGAAATCATGCCAAACCTATCACTTTGAGAACAGCTTCAATTTATTTGGGCTCGACCTGTTCTTTAGTTAACAAGATCTAGGCAACAAAAATATGAAGCATGGCACCAAATTAAAACAAGCCCTGAAGGAGGAGGCATTGGAGGGAAGTATTCAGTTCTGCCCTTGGAGTATTACAGCTTATTTAGGTACCATCTGTTTTGAAATTGCCACGCACTTGTGGGGCCATGCCAATGCCTATACTGATGCCAGGTCTTGTCATTTATAAATTGTGTGTGCGTGCATGCATGTGCACACCCACCCACAAAAACACACTTCTTCTTTTTTAAGTCTCACTCCAAATTCTGGAGCAATAAGGTCAGATTATTTCATAGCTGTGTGTGTGTATGTTACTCTTGAGCCACCAGGGAATATTCCTGTGTTAGGAGCTGCATGACTAGGAATGGTCACCCTAGTGACAGTGGAGGCTGGTCCACTGGGGTAAGTGGAGCACTGCCCCACCAACCTCGGCCTGTCCACAGCCTGCCTTCCTTCTAGTCCAGGAGATGGCTTTGGCTGCTAGTTTACTTCTGCTACTTAGTCTTTGAGGGATTCAACATGGAGGAGAATGGGAATGAAGCTGGGATTAGTTAGCTCTGCCTGTCATTGTTTCTGGCTCCACTTACTGCATGGGCTCCCTGCTTCTACCCTACCAGTCCCAATGGGCACTTGCTGTAATGAGGAAGGCAATACACTGAGAGAGGAGAGCCTATGGAAGGAATCTTGCCCCAAACCTTGAGCCAACACTCACCAAGAGGAAGAAACCATGTAACGCACAGATGCTAACTCTGAGAACAGAAGAACATAATCTGCCCTTCTCTGCTTGAGCTACACAAAGTGCATTTTGCAAACTGGTTGGAAGAGAATAAAAGTTAGAACCATCTATATTTTATCAGCTCATGAAAATTGCCAAATCCGATTAGGCAAGCAATCCATTGTATCCTGTAGTCCTCTGACAGGGTTTTTCAAACCAACTGAAATGCTATTGCAAATATTGAATCATGATGAAGACATGCCCTTTGTAACTATTTTTCAAACGAATTAAGATGAAATTTATAGGACATAAATTATAAGTGAGCGTCCTCTGTGGGGTGTGGGTGAGTTGTTTTTTAAGCACAAATGAATTATTAGTGCTTTTTATCATAAAGGCAAAAAATAAAGTATGTGTTGAATGCAAGAGTAAATAATGAATTCATTTAAATTAAATAGTTGGGTATTTTTAGCAAGCTGTCAGTCCACAGCCCCTTTTACACTTCATCCTCTCCCAGTATTACCATGCAACCTCAACACAGGGTTTTCCACAGAGATATGTGGCCTTCAAACCAAAATTATAGTCAACCTAGCTATGAAGGAAACTGGTAAAAGCAACATGTCCAAGTAATATGCACTATTCCCAAAACAAGCATCCCAGGAAAGGGAGTGGAGGGAGAATAACTCTGAAGTAATGGTGTCACACCCTGTATCTTGTTTCTTGGAACATTAGTGATGAAAGATAGGTAAAGGGACCCCTGACCATTAGGTCCAGTCGTGACCGACTCTGGGGTTGCAGTGCTCATCTCGCTTTATTGGCCGAGGGAGCTGGCGTACAGCTTCCAGGTCATGTGGCCAGCATGACTAAGCCGCTTCTGGCGAACCAGAGCAGCGCACGGAAACACCATTTACCTTCCCGCCAGAGAGGTACCTATTTATCTACTTGCACTTTGACGTGCTTTCGAACTGCTAGGTTGGCAGGAGCAGGGACCGAGCAACGGGAGCTCACCCCGTCACAGGGATTCAAACCACCGACCTTCTGATCGGCAAGTCCTAGGCTCTGTGGTTTAACCCACAGTGCCACCCGCATCCCGGTGAAAGATAGGTATGAGCAAATTTCCCTTTGTGTTCAATTCCTTTCATTCTTCTGGGCTGAATCTGACAAATTCCTTATAAAAGTATAAGAAATTCTGCTTGTGCAATGGAACTTCCCCTCCCTCTTCTCCCTCTTTCGAAATCTGTTCCAGAGAGTTGAGGGGAGGGGACAATAGGGAGAGGTGGGAGTAGGGAAGTTCTATTGTGCAAACACATTCTGTTGCGCAATGACTTCAGTTGAACCAGTGCTCTGCGCCATGTTTTCTGCTCCTCCTAAATTCCAGTTAAACTAGGAGAGTTTCTAAAAATTAGTGCGAGAATTGCAGCATGCACAGTGGACTGTAGCCTTCACATAATCTACACAATTGCATCGATATACCTCATTTCTTTCTTTGCATTTTTTTTTTGAGGGGGGGTCAATGTAGCTGGATAAACTTAGCACATAAGAAGCCACATTTTCTATCCTCACCAGAGGAGAGAACTTTCTCTTGTAGCTTACCATGTAGGTGTATCACTCTAGTCCTACTAACATCTGGAATTGTCCCTCTCTGCTTCTAAAGCTCTTCCAAAGTGTTCACTCTACTGCTGCTGTTACTACCCAGGCAACGAAGTGTTTCACTCTGTTCTTGTTGATTGCTCTGTACAATAAAATAAAAAAATGGAACAATACAGTGGTATGGTTTCTAGTGCATCAGTCCTAAGGGAGACTTGATCATATGATTAGAAATGCTAAATCGGGAACATGGGACATCAAAACCAGGGGCCAAATGTGCCTCCCACAAGACTCTCCACCTGGCCTGTGGGACTCTCCCCAGCCATGTCCCCTTTCCCCAGATCAGGCTCTTCAGTGAACCTGATTCATACTCTCCTCAGGTGTCTTTACCTACCTAAAATGTGTCTTTAAATTTGCTTCTTGCTTGCATGAAAAAGAATAGAGGGGGATGTGTGAGCATGTGTAGAAGGCAGCCTACTATACAAAGGTTTACATCAATTGCCCCCCCCCATTTTTATTTCTGGCTCCTCCTACCACTGACACACAAATCCTGGAAGGTACCCCACCCCGCAAAATGTAGCCCTCGGGCTGAAAAAAAGTTTTCCCAACTTTGCGATAAATGTTAGAATCAACACAGAAATTCAGATTAGGAGTACCACTGAGCTCTGTAGCAATCATACAGCCAGCTTTTATATCTAGTTATGCCATTAGCATTAAGTTATTGTGTACCCTAGCATTGCTTAGTGTAGGACTTTGTTGAGTGTTGATGCCAGCCAGCATTAGGCACATGCTGATTTATCCCCTCCCTGCTCTTAGTCTGGAGGGAAAGTACTGTAGGTACTATACACTGTAAGACTATACAACACCAAGCAGGATCCACACCATACTAGGAATCATGTGTTCCCATAGAGCCAATTCAGGGTCACTACCTGCTGTACAGCTCCCAGATTGTGCTGCCTCCAGACATACAGCATGCTGTTGAGAGAGGCCACCAGGCTGTATCTCTGTACCTCATTTGCTGCCTGTTTATTTCCTTGATTCCCCTCTCAGTTGTCCATCAAAAGCACGAACAGTTGGTCTCCTACATGACCTTGGCAGCATGAATCTTACACTGGACGCTTGGTGCCGCTCACTCTGGAATACAGCTATAATGGAGAAAATCACACATAATTTGAGATTTTGACAAGGACTAGAACTGCTAGACACTTTTTATATGATTCGGCATTCCTTTATGATAGATACAGCAAAACCATCATTTTCAAGACAGCCCTTGTCACAAGCCTGGCAACTCTGGAACTATACAATCTGATAAAGTTGGTAGTCCTTACCTGGGCTTTGTTATTTTAACTCATGTGCAACTACTCATTCTATGTACCTGTTTTATAGTTTTGTTTTCCAACTTTTAATTGATCTCTCTGTTTTTATATACGTTACAAAATTTAAATGGTAATAATAAAAAAATCCTTTACCACCACCACCCCACTAGAAATCAAGCAATCAATTAACCTCTTGGCATTCATTGTCCTTTAGGTGACTGGCTGAGGCCCTCCCTGCCTTCCTACACTTTCTCTAGAATTATGAATGTGTGGGCAGTGGAGCATTATTTATGTCACCTTTTGTCAGTGAGAAACGTTTGCTGTGTCCGTGTCTCTGATCTGGCTCCTCTTCGTTCACATCCCCACCCCCCCTTTCCGAGCAAACACTCTTTGCTTGCTACCATTTGAACATTAGTGTTAATGGCTACTTGAGCATTAATGTTGAACATCTGCATTTGCTTTGACCTCTTTTTGAACCCAGTCTGCAATGAGCAGATATAATTGTGTTTTCAGGCCTCTTGTCATTTAGTTATTTGGTGCCAAATGCAGTGGTTAGGAGGAAGAATTCACTGAGGCCAGCAGGACAAGGTTGTACAAAGTATGCCAAACCAAACATGACTGGCAAAGCCACTAACAATGCATTATTTATTTGTTTTTGTTTAAGGGATTTTTCTCTTGGCATTTAGCATGTTCCTGGGTGGAAACTTTTAATAGAATGGGGTGGAGGAAGCAATGGATGAATCTGTCATTTTCATTTTCTCTCTGTTTCTCATTCTTTAAGTTCAGTTATCCATAGGTTTGCAGGGAAAAAATGTCACCAACATTCTGGTGCAAATTTCTCCAAATGTACACATGTACATGTGCAGCTTTGCCTAATTACATACATTCTTGTAAAGCAATTTCCCCTAATACAATGCATTTTTGATGTTATCTTCACAAATGCATGCATTTTTATGCAAGATTTAGCATAGTATATGCATTTTTGTCCATGCACCTTGGCTGGGGAACTGCATTGCAAAATTAAGAGAAATGAGAATTTTGGAAGATTGCTGCTTTGGTTTGCATATTGTTTCAGAAAGTGTGAATTAGGTAGGACTCATCTCTAAATGTAAACTTAATGCTATTTCTCCTCCATCCCTAGGCGGATGATGAAGCGCCACTCTCCTCTTTCCAAACAGATGATTAGTGCTACATATTCTTTCTTAACTGAAGCAATGTACATAAGACATTGTAATAATAATGACACTCAGCTCCAGAATCATGCCAGTACCCATCCATGAAGCCTACATGTTGTTTATTTTATTTATGAATCACTTAGAATCATGGAATTGCGGGGTTGGGGGGGACACAAAGGATCCTTTAATCTAACCCCTGTAATGCAGGAATATGCAGCTGGGATTGAACCCACGACTTTGGCATTATCAGGACCATGCTCTAACCAACTGAGCTATAACATAAAACATCCCCAAATTAATTAGCATTTTTTTAAAAAAATAGCACTATTTAACTTTTAAAAGAAAAAAGCCTTAAATAAACCTTCCAAATCCAATACAGGTACAGACTGTGATGAATATACTGCTTGAAAGGCCTATTGAAGTGGGAAGAGCTTCAGTGGGCACTGGAATAGAGAAGGTACTTGGCTGACAGGTTAGGGATATGCATAGGTGAATCCACAGTCCCCTTCCACACAAACATTTCTGCATACCTTTGTTCATCCTAGTTAGGGGTGATGCTGACATGTAAGGCTTTGGGGCAAAAGTCAAGGAAACTGATATTTAAAGGAAAAGAGAGACTGTTCTTCAAAGTGTTTGCCTCCATCTGGGAGAGCTGTTAGATCTGCTCCTGTTTCTAATAAAATTCCCACTACAGATCTCCCTTGAATTTATTTTCCAGAAGGAAAATCTAGTTGCCCACAACACTGGGATCCACACTTAGCAAATAAATAATAGTCAAGCTTTTACAGAAATACCGGTAAGTCCCCTTCCCCAACACGTGCATATTTTCACAGAACGATTACATGCAATCAGCTTGTAGCAGACCTTTGTTTGCTCAGAGCACATTATCCTTTTCCTAGGGCATCCAAAGGGCACTAGTGCATGTAAACAAATAAGGTTTGGTGCCTGAAAATCAGCTTGAGCCAATGCAAGTTCGGATCATTTCCATTTATGCTCAATCTTCTTAATCCTTCCATACCCATGTACAATTAATTACCATTTTCCGCTTCACTGATGTATGTATTTTCATAATGATTTATTGTCTGCCTGAATAAGGAATACAATTTTCCAATGGCAGAAAAGTTGAAATGTATGTATTAATTGGTAGGGTGTTTGAGAGACCTGCCTGGAGCATGTTTATAAGAAATTTATTTCCAATCAGTACTCCAGTGGAACTAATTGTAATACATTTCTTGGTTTGAGGAACCTATCTAGCTGATGAATTATGATGATTTTTTCCTGTTCAAAAATTGCCATCTCAGTCCACAAGTCCTGTTCACAAATCTACATGAACCCTGATGAAATCAGCAAGAGGCAGATCCATTCAACTTTATACAAGTTCCCAGTTTTTTCCGCAGAAGCCGGTCCTTGCATGGTCTGAGAGCACAGGATGCAATAACCTTGCTGAAACTATGTTAAGTCTGATCTGTGGGTGAAAGTCTATCTTGGAATCAGGGGTTACATACAGTGGTACCTTGGTTTAAGAACAGCTTAGTTTATGAACCACTTGGATTAAGAATGCTGCAAACCCAGAAGTAGGTGTTTTGGTTTGTGAACTTTGCCTTGGAAGCAGAACATGTTCTGCTTCCTGTTGAGTGTGTTCCATTTGTAAATTGGGTTCCCACGCTGCTATGGGAAAGCATGCCTTGGTTTAAGAATGTTTTGGTTTAAGAACGGACTTTGGGAATGGATTACGTTCATAAACCAAGGTACCATTGTACAACTAATTCTCGCTGAAAGTAATGGACCTTTGTTATTCATGTCCAATAATTCCAATGGGTCTACTGAGTAGGAGAAGTATTGGATACACCCATGGGTATACCACATTGAGTTCTACCATTGAATAAAGGCTGGTGTTGTACTCAGAGAGATAGCAATCATTGGTGTCCTTTTTTCTGGTGGATTCCCAAATTCCTTCCAAGCTGCCTGACAGAAGTGAGGATAGGAAGATTTCTATCATGCATGACTATGATTCCTCTACTGTCTTCCTTTGCTCTTGCTGTCCCTTGATGCCTGGGGTTTGCACTGGCATCCCCTTAGGGAGAAGCAACTTCTGGCTTCTGCCTATGGGAGGCAAGCAAGTGTCCTGCAGGCCACCACTGGTCACCAGCCCTAGCTATTTCAGTTGGTCTCCTCCTGCTTCAGCACCTTGCCTACTGCTTAATTGTAGAGGATGCCTTTAAATTTCTCCCTCATTTGTACTTGAGTCCTAGGTAAAATCCAGACAGAAATGTGGATATCAAGAGGAGACATGGGCACTTAATTTTCATATGAACCTTTTAAAAAACAAACATCTGTCCAATGTGGAAATATGACGAACTGAACTGAAGACTGGGAAACTGAAGACCCCAGTCAAGCTTGCAAAAATCTATCATTTGCCCAATAACAAATGCTGGAAATGTAAAGAAACTGAAGGTACTTTCTATCACCTTTGGTGGACGTGCCCAAGGATTAAGGCCTTCTGGGAAACGATATATAATGAAATTAAGAAGGTGCTTAAGTGTACCTTTCATAAAAAACCAGAGGCTTTTCTCCTGGGCATAGTAGGCCAATTGGTGTCAAAGAAAGATAGGACGTTCTTTATGTATGCTACAACAGCAGCAAGAGTTTTACTAGCAAAGTATTGGAAGACACAAGAACTACCCACGTTGGAAGAGTGGCAGACGAAGGTGATTGAATATATGGGACTAGCAGAGATGACGAGCAGAATCCGTGACCAAGGGAAAGAGACGGTGGAGGAAGATTGGAAGAAATTTAAACTTTATCTTAAAAATTTTTGTAAAATTATTGAGTGTTAAAATGTCATGGGTAAAGAATAGCAGATTTGCAGCGATATGATTGGAAAAGAGGAAAGAAAAGGGTTATAGAAAGGAACTTATAAGTAATTCAGACCAGGGGTTGCTGAAAAAAGTTTAAAACAGGGATGCAGAAAAGGGAGGCATGGGGAAGTCGCTGAAATTGGGTATATGAAAAAATTTATGAAATTATACATGTTTATATGTTTGTTTGTTAGTGTTTGTTGTTTGTACTGTCTTATATTATATGTTGAAAAACCAATAAAAAATTTTATAAAAAAAAAAAGAAGACTGGGAAAAATGAGAAACCGTGAGAAACCAAAATTGACAGATTTATCCATCTATAACCATGTGTTTCTCCTTTGGTACACTAAAGAGCTTTCCCTAGCCGGGGAATATTGCACGAAGCTTCAAACATGGTTGGACACATACTCTGGAAGGCCCTGAGCGACTTCAAAAATGCCAAAATAATTAAATCCCTATCTTCTCTCTGTTCGTTAGTGTTTTCCTTCTGTAGAGTAACAGTACTAATCAATTGTCAAAAAGTGTGACTGTAAGAGATAAGGAAAAGGCTGACACTGGAACACTAGAAAAATGAAAAGCTTCCTCCACGGTGTAATTAATTTTTGAGACAGCTTGGGGTTAATTTTAACAAGGCAATATCCCCCTCTAGCTTTGTTTTCCCCGCTTCAGAAAACATTCTTACCTTTGCATTAGTGGTGCTATGGCTTGATGTGAACTAATTTGAAACATGACTCAATTTTCCACCCCCATTTAGAAACCGTGGCCTCTGAATATCGGCTGTAAATCAAACAAGTGAGAGAAGCTGTATGTTTAGCAATGTGCAGAAGCACTAAAAATGGTTTCAGGTTTGTTATGAAGTGGGAATAACATCGTTGTTGTTTTACTACTTCTACCATTATTATAGTCACCATTTTAATTATATAAAAGTCATGGTTTTTTTACTATGAGTGAAGGAACTGGCCTTCACTAGAAAAAAAATGGGGGGGGGGGAGTGCTTGAGAAATGCACCCACCTCTGCCCTAGGATCTCCATTTAAAAGGATCACAGGTAGTAGGTTTGGGTAGCAGTCATGCTGGAGATCTTGGACAGCCACCACCAGGCAAAATATACAGAACTGTGCTAGATGAACAGATAGTCTGGCCAGGTATAAGGCTG
Source organism: Podarcis raffonei (assembly GCF_027172205.1). NCBI lineage: Eukaryota > Metazoa > Chordata > Lepidosauria > Squamata > Lacertidae > Podarcis > Podarcis raffonei. Next base: position 39,777,276 of record NC_070621.1, on the reverse strand, counting down.
CTTCCTATGTTGCGATAAAGGTGTGTGCCTTCTGTTTATCTTTGGTGTCCCCTATGCTATGCCCACACATCTGATGGAAGTAATACACATGTGCACACACATCTACAATTAACAAAACAGAAGGGTTTCATTCACTGAAACTCGGCAATGTTGGTGCTATCAATCAGGCGGAGGCCATGAGGTATCAATGTGTTCAGCATGTATGCATTCAGCAAAGTTCTCTCCCTTTGCTGATATTGTCAGATCTGTTGGCATTTCTATAACAATGAAAGCTTTCTGAGCACTCTGTCCTCAAAGATGTATAACCGCCACCTTGAAACAGCATCATTTCATTTTTATCAGAGCAGTCAATGAACGAGGAAGTTGAAACATTTCAGATTATTTTATTATTATTTTTTTAAAATCCTCTATTAAATTAATCACAGTAACATATAGCTTATTTTAGCAATTAACCAAATCCTTTAAAAAATCCAGAGCAAGCCTGTGAGAAGTCTGATGCTTTTATAATTGTCAATACATAGTAGACACAATTAAGAGAACACAATACCCAATATTAGGGTAGCAATAGAGGGTGGCGCTGTGGGTTAAACCACAGAGCGTAGGGCTTGCCGATCGGAAGATCGGCGGTTCGAATCCTCTTGAGAGGGTGAGCTCCCATTGCTCAGTCCCTGCTCCTGCCAACCTAGCAATTCGAAAGCATGGCAAAGTGCAAGTAGATAAATAGGTACCGCTCTGGCGAGAAGGTAAACAGCATTTCCGTGCGCTGCTCTGGTTTCACCAGAAACGGCTTAGTCATGCTAGCCACATGACCCAGAAAAACTGTCTGCGGACAAACGTTGGCTCCCTCGGCCAGTAAAGTGAGATGAGTGCCGCAACCCCAGTCGTTCGCTACTGGACTTAACTGTCAGGGGTCCTTTATATTTTTATGGAGATGATAATAATAGTGACCTACCTTACAAGCCTGTTGTAAGGTCTGTAACACATCAACATGATAACAAACATTAAGTTCTCAGTGTGGTCTGGAGCTGGATTTGGGGGTGGGGGAGAAATTCAATCCAGGTCTCATTTCAAACCTATTCGATTTATGCTTTCTGAAATGATATGTGAAATGAAACACAGCCATGTTTTGAAACTCACCTTCTCCACATTTTGCAATGCAATTCTTCAGCCAAGTAATGTATACCAATATGTATATACTACGTTAGTATGTGCATAGGAATGCTCTGCAAAAATGCATATACCAAACAAAAAATGCATGCAAATATGTGTGTGATTTCTTAATGCAAACCGATGTGGAAATGTGGAGAACTGAACTAAAAACCAGGGGGAAACAAGAAACTGAAAGAAACCAAAATTGACAGATATTCCCATCCCTGTCTGGCCTGCACAATTCTGGGGCAGGTGTTGTCGAGATGGAATGCTGTGCCATGCAATAAATTCCCTATGCGGTACAGGGTGTTGGCATCCGTCTACATAGCCTAGGACTCTTCTTCCCGACCCCCTAATTTTCTATTAGGAGGGATTTGGGAAGAGAGAATATAAAGTGACATGTAGCTCCTCAGACCTAGCTTTTCCACCTCAACAAGAACTCACCTAAAGCAATAACATTTGCTGGAACTTCTCCAGAGTTAGCAGCATGAGGATTGCAGCCTTATACTCTTCAGTCTGCAGGAGCCTAAGAAAGCTTACCTTGTTATTTTCTCCTCTGCCTAATGACACATCAACCTGTACCTGATGGTGTTCTACACCCCTCAAGCGACTAGTTCACAGGTTTAATGGCTCTCTTGGCCAAAAAAGAACCAGAGGATGATGGTTTCATCTGTCAAGCCCATCTGTTTTACTTCTTTGTCTTTCTCAGCATGTCTCAGAGAACTTGCATACAAATCAGAGAGAAGAAGCCCTCCCCCCAGGGAACATACAGCAAATGGATCGGCTATGCAGGCAGAGATGCCTCATTAATGGAAACTATGGATCTGACATTTCTTCCATTGCATGTGTCTACAAAGCAGGATTGACTTCTTCTCTTGCATTAGCTTTGCAACATCAGGGGTTTGACAAATGATGTTGTTGTTGGGGGGAGAGAAATTATGTCTCTCCTCTATATCCAGGATGAGTGAGAAACCCTTTTTCAGACTGAGGGTGACCTGTCTTGTGGGCTGCTGTCTGGAAGGGGCATATGGGTGGGGTCAGAGGCAAAAGTGGAAGGTGCAATAAAAGCAAATCTTACCTTTTAACGGCAGACTGGTTTCCACACAGTCACACACCTATCTCCATCCTCCATCCAGACAAGCAATAGGCAGGATCAGAGTTCAAGGACATATTCCAGCCAGGCAAGAACACTCAAGGAGGGTGTGAAGCAAGGCTACTAAGAGGTGTGCCTTGGGGAAAGATGGCATAGCTGTGCACTGGGTGTGTCCTTGACAGAGTCCCAAGGACCAGAGGGTCACATTTGGCCCTGCACCTGAAGTTCCAATTTCTGCACTAAGAATAAGAAAGAAAGAATTACCACTAGTTTTGTATTCCCCCACTACTTATTTCAGAAAAAGTATTTAGTTATTTAAGAAAATTCTAGCCTCGCATTTATTTAAAATAATCCCAGGGCATGTTGCAATATAACAACATGATGCACAGTGACCCAACTCCAACACAGTACAAGCAGAAATTGTCATACCTTCCAGGCACCCTTAACAGGATGTTTAGCATCAGAGAGGGGAAGAGGAAGAGAGACCAACATGCCTTCTTCCATTTTTCATACCACTGGAACAGCAAGAAGAAGTAAGTGGGAGGTAGTTTTAGTGGTGGGAGATGAGCAAGCAGACACTGTGGGCGTTCTTAAGTCCTTCTTCTGCTTGGATTTCAGTGTGAACCAGAGAAGAACTTTCAGACAGTAGTGCTTGGTGGAGCAGGAAGGGTAACATTACTTATTTTGCTTACCAGCCCTGAGCACTGCGTCTAGGTACCAGGGGTGAATGAGGGAAGAGGCAGTGGGGAGCTTGTTGTTCTGCAGGCATGGCAGGAGAGCTACCCTGATGCTTCCACCACAGTGCTGAACACCTCACAACCTAGGGTGGATCTACACACTGGGGGGGGGAGGGCGGAATGCTATAAACAAGTCATAAATTAAATCCTTATAACAAAACCACATTAAAAAGTTTTCTGCTCTACAACAGCACCTGGTGTTGCATGTTTATAATGCATACAAAATGTTGCTTTCTGACTAATGCGGCTGAGTCTCAAGTCTCTCCTATTTTCAGTAACAGGCAGTGATGTTTGGTGTTGGAAAGCCAGGTGACCAGCACCCCATCACTCGTGCCACCCCACCAACCACTCCTGTTACCAGATCCTTGGTGCTTGTCTCATACCAAGGAAAGCATTAAGTTTTAAAGGCCATCTCCCCCCCCCCCCCGCCCAGATTTTCTGCTAATTCCCTCCTTATTTTTCCTGGCTTTATAAAGTGTCTAATTTTTTTTGTCTTTTCTGTGAAGCTTCAGAACAACTGGAAAGCATCATATTTTATTTGATAAAAAGGGTTTTTTAAGAACAAAAGCAAACAAACCATCTCCCTTACCACCACCCCGGCAGTATTCCTTGAGGGAAAGAAGTTTTTACTCAACTGTCTGAGTACAAATTGGTATTCTTCTGCTCTCTCTGTGTGTGTTATGTGTGCACATGCATTTGTAGGCTTGTACGTTTGTGGCACACTAAAGTCAAAGAAGAATTAATTTCACTTGTCATAGTAAAAAAAGGGGGGGGGAATAATATAATCCTCTGTATGCTTATTCCATCAAACCCAGAGAGACTTACCTCTGCATAGAATTGCTTAGAATTCCAATTGGAGGTAGCCACAGTGAAAACTGAAGCAGGGCAGTCTCTTTTTCTGTTCTGTTCAGTAAATCCAAATTTATTTTGCCACTGGATCACCCACCAACATCTCTGGCCTCCCCCACTGCTACCATGGGTCCTTGGCAGATTGCCCTAGTGGAATGTGGCCTTGCTGAAGAAAAAGTTTCCCATCTCCACACTAAAGCCAGCCAAATTTGGTTGTTGTTGTTGTTGTTGTTGTTGTTGTTGTTGTTGTTGTTGTTGTTATTATTATTATTATTATTATTATATATATGCAGAGACATGGCTCACTTCAACCCAGTGACATAGCGTGGGATACCAGTGCCCCGGGCCACACGGAGGGCGTGGGTGGGAGGGCAACAGACAGAGTACACGTGAATTCAACTGCCTAATGGCATCCATATCACTCAGGAGATCGTAGCTGCAGAGATAAGAAAAAAAGAGTTCCATTGTGTGTAGAGGTCACTTCCTGGTTTGAATGGAGAAGCCATGTCCATCGGAGCCAAGTTACAGAAGAGCTGTATTGAGGCAGCACCGGGTGTGGAAATTTTGCACCCCCTAACAAATTTTCACCTGGGGCAACCACCTCTGTGCCCCTCCATGCTATGCTACTGCTTCAGCCAGGATGTTTATTTCTCAATATATCAGAATATCCTTGTGTAGCCGCCTTTTTAAAGCATTAACGGAGATGCTAAAATGCAGATGGATATAAACATATAAACATATGAACTTGCTTACAAACACCAGTAAACCTTCTTTTAAACTCTATCTTTGCACACAACAACCTCTAATTCTGGTGCTAATTGTGCCTGAAATCAGAATCATATGTAAGAGTGCAAATGGAAAAATTTCAACGTTGGAAGAGCATTTCAAAATTATAGCTTCTCATTACTCTCTAACTGTGGGTCCTTTATTGGGTTACAGCCTTTTAATATATTGTGGTGAGATCATATAACAATCCCTCTTTCTTTTTTATGAGGCTGGGAGCACAACCAGATTCAACTGTGCAACGTGCCACAGCTTTCCATACACAGCTACAAATAAATAGCTGTGCCTTTATGGTGAGCCCATTTTATAACACTTTGTTCTTTTGCTCTAGGAAAGAATGAGGAGTAATGAGTCAAACATAACCACATATATGTATCTGAATGTATTTGATTGGCCTGTGCAACTGGTATCATATTTGGCAAGACCCAGAATTTAAGTGGCATTGGTAGCTTGATCTACTTAGGTCTATATCAACATCAAGTGTAACATTCTGATATTGGTTTAGAACAGGGCTAAGGAAACTCTTTTAGCCTGAGGGCCACATTTCCTTCTAGGCAACCTACCAGGAGCCACATGTCAGGAGTAGATGGGGCCACAGGCAAAAGTAGGTGAGCCATTATTATAAATCTTAACTCGGTACAGTAGGCCAACTTCCTCTCTAGCCCCCACCCAGGCAAGCAAGAATCATAATCAGAGTTCAAGGACACATTCCATTCAGATGAAAACACTGGTGGAAAGTGTGGCCAAGGGCCTGATAAGAGGCTGGAGGGCCACATTTGGTCCCAAGGCATAAGGTTCCCCATGCTGGGGTTGTTTTTTTAATGGAGCAATGTTGTTTTAGAAAAAATATGGTTTAATTTTGGAGGAACAGAGACAGGTGGGATAATTGCTGTCAGATTAAACTTGTCCTGAAACAATATACAAGTCAAACAATGCATTCTGCATTCCCAGAACAACTGCCTTGCCAGATGCGATTGAAAGTCTACATAGTGCAAGGTTGGGGAACCTGTGGCCAAAACCAATGACAGGCAGTGCCAGCTAATTCTAGCTTTGTCCTCATTTTTCTCTCTGCTGAGTTCTACAAGGGTAGAACTGAGAATGAGGAGGGTAATTGCCAGGGCGAAAAGAATGAATGTGGTCAAGTGCTAGTGAAGAGCAGACTAAGATTAGTGGTGCAATGCACCTTTCACTTTAATGGACAGACCACCACTGTGTATCAGGGAGACATTCTCCCATAATAGTTCTTAAAAAACAAAAACAAAAAACTGTTATTAATTTTAAAGAAAATCATAAAATATAAAATGAACCATTTCAATCGATACAAACAATTTACAAAATATGAAGCAGGGTCAATGATTGTTACATATAGATAATATACTATCATAAAATCAATCAGAAGAATGAGCAGGAGAGTAAATATAATCTAGTTTGTGGACTAATACTCCTTTCCTAAAGTGATTACTCTAGCCACACAAAAATGATATTATATACCTGCAGCTTATTCATCCCATAAGGATCATGCAGCTAAGGAAGTGTGGCTTGAAAAGAGAATTAGACAAATTAATGGAGAAGGCTATCAGTCATGATACCCATGATGGCTATGCTTTGCTTCCAATGGCAGAGGCAGTACGCTTCTGAATACCACATGCTGGGATCCACAGGATAGTGCTCTTGTTCTCAGGTCCTACTTCCAGGCTTCCCACAGGCACCTGGTTGGCTTGGCAACTGCAAGAACAGGATGTTCAACTAGATGGAGCGCTGGCCTGATCCAGCTGACCAACCATACATCCAGGAGTGAAAATAACTCACTGCTTATAATTAAGTTGTGCAGCTCACTACCACAAAAAGAGTAAAGGCTTAGTGGTGTAGAAAAGAAAGAAAGAAGAGACAGATTCATAAAAGAACCCAACTATGATAGTGGGTGTCCATGTTCCATGGCAGGATATGTCCGAATATCAGATGTTAGAAACGAACAGAGGCATTTGACTGACAAGAGACAGCTGGGGATCACCAACCTTTCTGAGCTGTTGAGCACATTGAGAAAGTGCTGTGGGCACAAAATGGCTGCCACACCCACAAGAGCAGGAAAAGAGATGGGATCACAAAATGTTGCAGGAAACCCCACCACTACCATCACGTTCAGCTGCCTTGTCAAAGAAGGCAAAGACGTTGACACCAGCTAGGGCTGCCATTATTCACAGTGAGAAACACTTTGCACCTCTCATCTGCTCAGAATAAGTGTCCGATGCTGGCCTCCATTGAAAGTCAGTCATGTGGCGGGTGTGTGAGTGTTCTGTGTACAAAGGGTTGAACTGGTGCAAAGCAGAAAGAACAAAACTTTTGCAGGAACCATAAGAAGTAGTGGGGGGCGCACTGGTGCCCATGGGCATCATGTTGGCAAACCACGACAAACCTTTGGGGAGGCTGTTCTTAAATCCTTCTGGAAATCCTCTAACTTTCCAAAGACTGCAAAGTTAGAATAGATAGAATAGCAGCAGTGCAGGGAATGTGAAGGAGACTCTGTGCCTGATCAACACAACAGAGCCCACAGCAACAACTTGAGCTGGCAGCAGGTATTTTGGGCACCGAGGATGATTCTCCTGACAGAGCTACTTGCAACAACAAAAAAGCCATTTAGAAGAGTTATAGATAATTATTAATTGGGAGCAACGAGATGAATCACGGAGACAAGCTGAGAAATGCGAGCTGGTAAAAATAAAAATGCAGACTATGTCGCTAGGGGGGAAATACATTGGAAGGAAAGAGGCGTGTTGATGGAAGGATAATCTACTTACTGTACTGCAGTCTATCAAGCCCAACACAGCATCAGCACCAACCTTTTACTGATGATGCAAAAGAGCAGAAGTTGTTCTCCTCTGTTGACCCCCAACTTTGGTGCCTATCTTCGTAGGCTGGGGAAGGGAAACCTGGAGCCCAGCAGCCAACTTCATCCCTCCAGGTCTTTCTGTCTGGCCCTTGAGACTCTCCCCAGGCCACTCTCTCTCCCAAACCACATTCCTCACCAGCCCTGCTTTGCACCCTGTTTTTTGCCTGGCTTCAGTGTGTAATTTGAGTCTTTTAATGTTTCTTGCTTGCTGGAATGGAGGATAGAAACAGGTGCATGAGTGTGAGAAGCAAGAGAAACACTTTAATCTATATTTGCGTGTTGAGGTCCCCAAGCCACTCCAATAACTCACACATCACACGAAATTTTTTTAAAGGTTTTTGGCATAATTTTGGCCATAGCTTTATTTAAATACATAACTGTGTGTGGTTGCTTAGGCATTGGTTCCGACTATCTGTCCCCCCGTCCAGGGACAGAACTGACTTCCGGATATCAGCGGAAGCCAGTTAGGGAAAACAATATTGGGGAGAAATGAAGCTGGGCACCAGACCCTCACCTTTCCCCGCACGCTCCCAGAGGCTTGCGAGGCCCAAGCCTGATGCCAGGGACTTGGACAAAAGCATGGCAAGCCCATGGATTCCTTTAACGGAATTCCCTTGCAACACCAGCATTGGAGGGGTAGGCACTTATACCCCTCCACCAACCAATTTTTTAACCAATGCCAAAATGCAAACCTTACAAGTTGTGACGATTTGCTAAGCAGTAGGCAAAAACCAAATGGCTCCAGCCAATCAATCCCCAGTTCAGGGAGGGTGGGCGGGGGATCCAGTGCACGCAGCAAAAGAGGACGCCCAAACCTGCGTGCCCAATATTTAAAACCTTTGAGCCCAACCCACAAATTGGCAATATTGAAACCTCTCCAGAAATTCAAGTACTCAATCACATCCTGCAGCCATCCAAACAGATCTGCCCAGCAACAGTGGGGTGGTCTGCTAGACCCCACCGCAACACATGCTCTCTATTAAGGAGAACACGCTTTTTCTGCCTGCTTGTAGTCCCCTTGATGTGTCTGCACCTACAGATGTGGGGGGTTACTGGTTGCTTGAGCTGTGGACACTTTGCAGCTCTTGAATAATAACCCATCATTTTAAACCCTACCCTTAAAATAGCAAAGTAGAGACAAAAGACAAAGTCAAGCCTGTAAGCCTAATGTCTTCCCACTCCTGGTCTACACTGACTGGCAGCAGCTCTCCAGGTTTTTAGCCCTACCTAAAGATGGCAGATACTGAACCTGGGATCTCCAACATGCAAACACTGTACTCTATAATTTAGCTACACTCCAGTTGGTGAGTCAGTAAGAGCCAAGTGACTGTTGCATGTATTTGTTCAATTACATTTATTTACCCAATGTTCCTATCTATAAAAAAAGTTTCTCTCCTTAGGCTGCATTTAAACAGTACATATTTGCAAAAGAATCAGGAAATGAGCCATCTACTTCTCTGTTGTAGTCTACTACTTATTGTATTTTACTAGATAATAGGACCAAGATAGAACACTTAAGGTTAATGATCCAGTGGTTGTCATACAAGGCACTCATCTCAAAGCTGTTTACTGTCTCTTTGTTACTTTTATAATTTGATTCTGGGAAGAAAAAAAATAAAATAAAATGTAATGCTTTTTACTTATTTCTACCCATGAGTAAACTAAAAAAAAGTGGGGGATGCTTGTAACTTTATAGTTGTGTACAGTCAGAAGGAGCATCTTGGAGAAGATTCTAGCTCAGGGGTGGATCACCTGCACTGCCTGCAGAAGGACCCTGGAATGTTTAGATAAAAAGACCAGGTAGCAAGTGATGGGAGAGTCTAAGAGAGAACCTGCAGAGTCAGTGAAGACCAAGGGTGGGGAACTTCAGGCCTGGGAGCCAAATGTCACCATCAAAGACTCTCTATTTGGCCTTCAGAACTCTTCCTTCCCAGGTCACAACTCTCCCCATCCCAGCTCAACGTCATGAGTGCTTTGACCTGTCCGGATTGTGTCCTTAGGATAATGCCTCACTAAAGACCCTCCAAGTGTCCCTATTTTGCAGGGACAGTCCTGGATTTACAGAAACCATTCCTGTTTCTGATTCGATCCCAGAATGTCCTGCTTTTCCTTAGGACATCCTTATTTTCATTGGAGAAATGTTGGAGGATATGGAGTTATGCAACCCCAGAGCCAAGAGAATAAGTAACAATACAACCTTTGAAGCTTTGTTTTGATGCTTAATGTTTTTCTATGTTTTTATAAATGTTGGAACCTGCCCAGAGTGGTTAGTCAGATGGGGAGGGTGTAAATATTATACGCAGCCTAAACCACTGAGCCTCTTGGGCTTGCCAATTGGAAGGTTGGCGGTTCGAATCCTCACGTGAGGTGAGCTCCCGTTGCTCGGTCCCTGCTCCTGCCAACCTAGCAGTTCAAAAGCATGCCAGTGCATGTAGATAAATAGGTAGAAATCTGTTTACAAAGTCAAGTCATATACAGATCATTGTCTTTCTCTACATATTTCTGTTATTCAGTTGTCAAGGATTTTCACTTCTGGGGTCTTCAGTAATGAAAGTGAAGTGCTTTGGGTGCTCAGGAATACAGGAAATTCCCCATTTGCACAGCGGTTACATTCCAGGTCTTCCCATGCCCCCCCTGTTGCCCCCCCCCCATGCCCCGCTCCATTCCACCCCCTTCTAGGGTCAAAAATGGCACGTGTGTTGTCAGCCGTGTCATGTGCCAATCAAACACGTGCAAAACAGTTGCTGCCTGTACAGGCAACCCCCAGTTTCCATGGTGGTTGCAGTCCATTATGCCCCATTATGCTCCCCCCGCCTCACTCTGTCCTGCCCCATTATGCCCCTTTTCTTGCCACTTCCAGGTTGCTGTGATGCACACATGCACAGTTGTGTGTCAGTCAGACATGCAGAGATCAATCATTGCCTGTACTTAAAAGCTTGCATCATTTTTATTTCCCCACCTCCCCCAGCCCTGATATTATATCATCAACCAGAATCTTTGACTACATTATCTGCAGTTGCTTAACACTATGTTTCCCTCACCTCCCTGAGAAGAGAAACATTTTATTAACCTGATGACTATAGTACAAGCTAATTCATTCAAATAGGTTCAAGAACTATACAGACTATACAGAAAAATGTGCAAATGATGAGTGTTGTACACATGCTGAAAACAGAGATATGCAAGCCCCCCAAGTTATTTCATTAATCTTATTTTAGTTCTTTTGACTTCCTTTGACATTCCTGCAGGCACCTTACCTAAGAACAAGGCTGCACAAAATGAACTCAGATTTGAAGTTAGAAAGAAGCGGGTAGGGCATGAAGCAGAGTTGCACAATTGCATGTGCATGGACATACCATATTTTTCCGTGTATGAGACTCCCCCATGTATAAGACCCCCCCTATTTTTGGGTACTCCAAATTTAAAATATGGGGGAGATTGCCCAGAGTTGTTGGGCTTGTTTGGGGGGGGGTTACCAAAAATCGCTCACACGCCTGACCTATGCTTCCACTTGCCCGTGCTGCAAAAGCCATATATCATCTGTCCCCTCGATGGCAGGAGCCGCCAATCGCCCACACAATTACTGCAGCGACAGCCAATCAAGAACAGCCCTTGCCGCAGCCACCAATAACACGATCACTAGCTGCTGACAATCTCCGGCTTGCAGGAGCAACCAATCCCACGGCCCCCATATACACTATCCATGTATAAGATGACCCCAAGTTTTTAACATTATTTTTAAATGAAAAACATCATCTTATATACAGGAAAGTACAGTATATGTTTCTCGCACATGGCAGCATTCCCATGCAATTTCACACATGGAAATAGCTGTCATTCATCTTGTGTAAAGCAACCCTTGGGAAAGGGTCGTAGCCCACTGGTAGAGAATCTGCCTTGCATGCAGAAGATCCCATGTTCATTCTCCAGTATCTCTGGGTAAGACTAGGAGAAATCCCTCTCTGACGCTCTGGAAAGCTGCTGACAACCAGTGTAAACAATCTAACTAAGTTAGATGGATCAATGGTCTGACCCCATACACAGCAGCTTCCTTCCAATTTCCAATTTCCTTTCCGTTAAAAAAAAAGTGAGTAGGACATTAAAATACAGTGATACCTCAGTTTACAAACTTACCATATTTTTCGTTCTATAGGATGCACCCGACCATAGGACGCACCTTGTTTTAGAGGGGGAGAACAAGGGAAAAAAAATCTCCCCCTCTCTGTGCAGCACCCCTTCAGAGAAGCGGCAGGAGAAATGGAGCCCCTTCCATTTCTCCTCCTGCTTAGCTGAAGGGGCACTGCGCCTTAGCTGAAGGGGCACCTACCCTTCAGCGAAAGGAACCCAAAAGGAGCTCCTGCTGTGCTCCAGAGGCTTCAGGCGGCTATCTTTGAAGCCTGGAGAGCGAGAGGGGTTGGTGAGCACCGATCCCTCTCACTCTCCAGGCTTCAGCGAAAGCAACGCAAAGCCTCCGGAGTGCGGCGGGAGCGCTCCCACTGCGCTTCGGAGGCTTCGCATTGCTATCGCTGAAGCCAAGGAGCCTGCATTCGCTCCATAAGGCACACACACATTTCCCCTTAATTTTTGGAGGGAAAAATGTGTGTCTTATAGAGCGAAAAATATGGTAATCCATTCTGGATGTCTATTCTTAAACTGAAACCCTTCTTAAACCGAGGCGCGCTTTCCCTAATGAGGCCTCCCACTGCTGGTGCCCTTCCACCGTTTGGATTTCATTCTTAGACCAAGGTAAAGTTCGCAAACCAGGGCACTACTTCTGGTTTTGCAGAGTTCATAAGCCGAATAGTTTGTAAACAGGGCTGTTCTTAAATAGAGGTACCCCTGTATCAAAAATGTTCCCCCAATTTTTAGTCTTTACCAAGCTTAAGTGTTGGAATAAAACATTTCAAACAAAAACAGATTTAGGGGAAGCAGAAATATGTGCCCATATAGAATTCACCTTCAAAGTATCTGGGGCATAAAATATCCCAAAGGTTTTGCTATTGTTGTGCTTTTTTAAAAAGAAAAAAGAAAAAGCAAAACATCCTATGTGAAGTGTTGGAGCAACAATAACAAAATGACCCGTGAGATTTCTCAAACAACAACATAACTAGGGAAGCAGACAATGCACAGCTTTGTTTTGGAAGATTTTTGTGCTCTGAGATGCATTGGAATTTGGCCTAAAGCAGTGCAATGAAACCTGGGGTCTCCTGAGAGGAAGAGCAGGGGCAGCAGCACCCTGCCCTCCATACCTGTAAACTCCTGAATTGCCAGCACCCATGAAGATCTGTTGGATTCAAGCACCCCTTGTCCCAGGTAGGGTTAGACAGATTTATCCGTTTCAGTTACCTCAGTTTTTCATTTTTCCAATCTTTAATTCAGTTCTCTAGATTTCTGCAGCAATTTGTGTTGTTGATGTTTTTTTCTTTATTTCTCATCAAAAGTTGTCAGCATTTTCACGCAGATTTCACCTGATAAATAGTTTTGTATGCAATTTTGATTAATGTACAGATTTCTCTCTCTCTTTTTTGCTAATCTAGCACATGCGTTGTTGTGCACATCACATATTTGGAAAACTCCACTGAAAAAGAAGAACTCCCCCACCCCACCCCAGTGGCTATGTTTCAGTCCGCATATTGTTTCACAAATTGTGAATCAGGTAGCTTTGCTTTTAAATACAAACAAAAATGAATTTCTGCTCCATCCCTACCCAGGACCAGAGGTCACTTACCAGTTGCCTGAGTTCCTGACCAGTTTAGGACTACAGGAGAAGAGGAGATGTTTTGAGCAGGCAGGAGCCTCCACATCACTGTTGTAGCTGCATATGAATTTGTGTTGGGGGAAGGGTGCTAAGCACCTGCCTGGATCAGGACCCAGCAGCCAGTACAGAGTGAAGCCTCCAGCTCCTACATAAGCTCTCCATCTGAACTAATCACAGCTGAAACAACAATGCCCTAAGCTTCAGTGCAAAGCTTTCCCAAACCAGGGAAATGGACAAATGCCTCCAAAACCCATCCAAGTGAAATCTGCTTAACACAAGGGAAACAAAGAAAACTGCAAAACCTCAAAAGCACATCACTCTTTACACAACATGGCTCCGCTTTCTTCTGTCCCATTGCCAATTAGCATGATCAAATATTTATACCTCAGCTAACGATACGGAAAGAGTTTGGCTCTTCTATCTGTTTTCCCAAGCCGGGAGATTAAAATACAAATAATTCAAAAGCAACCATCCCAGAAAGCTGGGTGTATTTATTTATTTATTTATTTATTTACTTACTTACTTACGTATTTGAAAGTGCCTCAGGAACAAAATGTTGGAATCGCTTTAAACAGTGTTGGTGAAATGAAGGGTTAGCACAGCGAACGTTCAGCAAAATGTTTGGTGATATCCATATCACATTTGCAAAGATGGGCATGGGAATGGCTTAATCTCTTCCATTTTTCCCCCTGGTCTCATTTAATCCTTCCGCTAATGATTAGAACACTTAGCGCTTAGTGTATTTCTAATTTCATGTTCGCATCAAAGAGAGTAAGAAGAACGGAGACTGTGTGGATTTAAATTCAATTTCGCAACTATCTTAACACAGAGGCTCCTTGGGATATCATGTGCAACTATAATTTAGCATCTTGTGAATGAGCCTGCTCCAGCCTCGAGGTTGCTTCTTTTCCAGCCCTCTCCTCCTCTGATGTGATGAAAAAGAGGAAATCTGAAACATCTGCTTCTTGTTTTAAACTACCTGGCGTACCCTGTTCCTCGGTGTTTCAAACTGGGTGTTTCAAACCAAGGATGGAGAAACATTTTCAGCCTGAGAGTCACATTCCAGCCAACCTTTTTGTGGGTAGAGGCACACCACCCCCAAAGACAAAGGGGCCAGAGACAAAGTGAGTGGAGCAACAAATATAAATGTTGCCCTTGTACACTAAGGTAGTTTCTGTACACATTCACATGCCCCTCTCTCCTACATCCAGGAAAACAGGAGACATGATCAGGGCACATTCCAGCCAGGCAAAAACACTCAATGAGTGTGAAGAACAGGGCCACTGAGAGACATGGCTTGGGATGACTTGGAAGAGTGTGTGGCTTGGATTGAGTATTGATCGTTGGTTAGAGAGGCTTAGAAGCCTGGATTTTCCCACCAGTCTTGAAGTTTCTTACCTCTGATTTAAATCATGCTTTGTTAGCAAGTATGGTAAAAGACCATAGTTTGATCTTGGCTTGTTTCAGCCTCACAGTCCAGTTCAGACTTAACAACAGCATCATAAGAGCGGAAAACAGGAAACTGATGCTTGAGATCTCATCCTTAAAATCTCACCAGAGATTGGGGAGTGTATGAGCCTGAGCAGAATGCTAAACCGTAGCTTGATATTATGGCTGAACTAAGCCAAAATAATTTGCCCATTCAGTAGAAGAAGGCCACCCAAGACAGAATCAGCATTATACGACGATTATACAGGAGACCACATATTTCTGAACACATTTCTGCTGTCACAGAAACTGGCATAGCATATTTGGGGTACTTATCTGGGCTTGTGATTTCCCCAGTGGTATGGTGACTTGTTGTTGTTGTTTAGTCATTTAGTCGTGTCCAACTCTTCGTGACCCCCTGGACCAGAGCACGCCAGGCACTCCTGTCTTCCACTGCCTCCCGCACTTTGGTCAAACTCATGCTGGTAGCTCATGCTAGTCACTCATGGTATGGTGACTACAATCCTGCATTTTGTTAATACATTTTGTCTTTGCAAAAAACAACAAACAAACAAACAAACAAACAAACAAACAAACCATGAACTGCTAAGTTGACTGTGCACCAAAAGACCTGGAGGTATTGCACATCGTTCATTCCCCATAAGGGCATAGAACAGTTTGCTAGATCAGGCCAATGGCCCATCTAGTCCAGCATCCTGTCTTAAAGTAGGCATCCAGGTGCCTTTTAGAAGCCCACAAGCAGGACCTGAGCACAACAGCATTCCCAGCAACAGATACTTAGGGGCATTCAAAAACATAAACCACACGGTCCATTCAAAAGCAGCCTCCAGATTGGGAAACAGAAGATGTGAGTTCAAGCCCGTTTGTTGTTGTTGTTGTTGTTGTTGTTGTTGTTGTTGTTGTTGTTGTTGTTGTTGTTGTATTTATACTCCGCCCATTCACTCTGGGCAGCTTCCAACACATATAAAAACATAATAAAACACCACACATTAAAAACAGCCCAATACAAGGCTGCCTTCAGATTTCTTCTAAAAGTTTTATAGTTATTTATCTGCTGAACATCTGATGAGAGGGCTCCACTGCTGAGAATGCCCTCTGCCTGGTTCCTGGTAACTTCACTTCTCAAAGTGAGGGAACTGCCAGAAGTAGTTGTCTGGGCTGATCAACTGGGGTAGAGATGCTCCTGGAAGGAACAAGTTGTGGAGACTGCCTAGCTTCTGTGGAGCAATGGCCCATTGATCTGCCACCACCTCTTAATTCACCCTAACATCTGAGTAAGAGAAATTCCAAGAAATGCAGGATTAGTTTCAGTGAGGGAGGTGACCACGACCAACTAACACCCCAGTTACAACTTCCTTCTATTTGGTCAAATTGTAATTGTGCTGTCTGGCCCCCAGGGGACAAATGCTTGGTTAAGAAACCCAAAGCCCATTTGTTCCAGCCCAGGGTTTTTGGGCTGTCCCTCTGCCCAGCTCTGCAGTCTAAGCTGGCCTCCTGCCAGCTCCCCTTTCTGCTTGCTTGATCCCTGCCAGCAGCAACCAGCAGAAAACCCTGAAATGGGGTGTTCTGGAGGTGGGGAAGAGGAGGGATTGAGATGGCCCACATCCTGAATGGCCCCACTGCTGTTGCATGGTAGCATCAGGCTCTATATGGAACCAATCACTGCACCAGCAGCACTCATCCTGCCACTTAGCATAAGGCAGCTTCCTAGGGTATTTATAAGTAGTGACCTGCATTTATCAAACATCATTTATTCCTCATTCAAAACCACAACCACACCCTGCAGCAGCATCACTGATGTGATCCTGGCTTAATTGCATGACCTCTTGCCCATGAGTTCACTGCTTTTTCTTGTGAATTTCTTGAAAAGGAAGTGCTGGAAGTTACAATGAATGCCTCCCTCTTTCTCTTAGAATGGCAATGGCACCCACTTGAGAGGTACCGGAATCCACCTGAGAGGAACAGGAACTGAGTTCTGGTGAGTTCCCCCTGGAGAAAAAGCCCTGCTTGGGGCCCTTACTGGCATCAGGGAATCACAAATATTCCTATAACACTAAAACTATCCCATTGCATTTCTTCCTGTAAAATATTTAATAACTCTGCTTTCACAACTGAGGAACCGAGTTCTAGTGGGTTTGGTGGAATTGCTCCACTGTTGGTGCAGCTTGCAGGGGAAGATAGGGGTGTGGAAGTGGCAATATAGGCTCCATGAGTATCTTGGCATTGTGCCAATCTGGTGCTTCTCCTGGTATATTTGTACTGCATTGAAACCATTGCACTACTCCCTCTCTTTGTCACTGTGTGCTGCAGTGACTCATCCAGACAGAGGTTCTAGATGAGTGGTGCAGCCCCAACTTGCCTCTCAGCGCTGCTGGAAACTGGATGCCAAATGAGTGTGTACCATCTAGAGAAAGCTTGTGTCCCTGGCTCCACCTGTGTTGAATCGGCTTATGCAATTCAGAATGGAAGCAGACAGCAGGCACATCACAGACATTTGCCTGCAGGGGTGACTGTTCAAAACGACTCCAAGTAAGTGAGCCAAGCCACATGGTATGGTCTTGAATAACACATGAGTTCCTGTTCTGCTCAGTAGAATCTGCTTCATAGCTCATACAAAATTGCATTCCCTGTTGTGTGCAGTAGGCTTTTAAAGGCACAGTTAGCCTCTGGCAAAATACAGCCTACTTGCAGGGGTCTAACATGCCAGGGAAAGGGAATGTCCAATTATTCAAAACTTGGGGTTGGGGGAGGGAAAGGCAGGCAGGCAATGTGGACACATTCTTTGATTACTCATGAAAGGAGTTTGATCTCATCTCAGTAGTCAGAATTGTAACTCCTCAGTTGCAAACCTGTTGTTAGACATGCCAGACTGCTATTTTTTCTTCTTCAATAGGTGTAATGATGTGCTGCTTCCCACTCCTATGGCTGAAGGGACTTTGAAGGCACAAGCTATGCTTGTTGCTCTGATGACTACCTGCTGGAAAGTGGTAGTGGGGAGCATGGAGTACATGAGGATACAGTGACTTGAATGGACCCAGCTCTTCACTGGATTGAATTAAAATGTGGGTGAATTCAGAAAATGGGGCGCTCAGAAAACCTGCACGCCAATACAAGTTGAGTCAAAATGCTTCTAAAATTGGCCCTCTTGTGTATGCTATTTGTAAACAATGTATCTTTATACTACTATTCATAAAAATATCAGAAGTTTACAGCAGTAAACTCACAAAACAACCCTATAGAAATTTATGGTTATAAAACCTTACACTAAACATACAGTAATTTAAAATCAGAAATCAGCTAACTATTATGGAAAAATGGGTTCTTAATTGCCTGCACAAGCCTTCCATAATATAAAGGTTTTCAGCAGGCATTTAAAGGATGGCACAGAAGGCACCCAATGAATCCCCACTGGCAGAGTATTTCACAAGACTGGGCCAATGAAACTAAAGGTTCAGTTTTTTGTTGCTGTCAAATGAGCCTTGCCAACTTGGGGAACAATCAATGACATTTCTGCAGATTAGCTCAGTGATCAAGCTGGGATATAAGGGTTCAGGCAGTCCCTAAGGTACCCTGGATCTAAGTTGTTTAGGGCTTTGTAAGTTAATCAAAGGACCTTGAACCTGGCTCAGTAGCAGATAGGCAGCCAGGGTAAAAGTTTTAACAGTGGTGTCACATGTCAGTCAGATGCACCCATCAGCAGAGTAGCCACCATATTCAGCCCAAGAGAAGTCTCACATAATGTGCAATGCAGTAATTCAGCCTGAATGCTACCAATACATGGATTACAGTGGTCAAGATTGTGGGATAACCAACCTCATATAACCAAAATGCTTAAGTCAAAGTAATGAATGAAGAGGTTAAAACCATAGAGTAAGCTGTTACTGCCAGGCTTAGTGAGGTCACTTCTTCTTACCTTGGAAGGAAATGGGTAACTAAGCCTTGAGTCTACGTCAGAAGATCAGGTTGTTCCAGCTCATACCACATGGCTCTCACAAGCTACTCTTGAGTTCCAAAGTTTAGGAACTGTCACCACAGCCAAGTTTTATGATCTGTGCAACTTTTTCTGAATGCTGTATGGAAAAGCACATAAAACTGACATTTGGAGTGTTTGTAAGTAAACTTACCGCATGTGTGCTTTTTTTCTATACTAGGGAAAAGAGGAAATTTGGAACTCACTTAAAAAGACATATAACAGCCTTTTATTTCCACACTTTACTTTGCTACATGTTTTGTGAATTTAAATTTCTGCTGGGGTTCTCTCTTCCAATAATTGGATTTTGGCACCTAAGAATTCACTTTTCTATATTGTTTTCCTTGAACCAACCAAAGTATACCTGTGCAAGATGGCTGTATTAGGGATGGGTGAATCTGTTTGTTGCAGTTTCTCATATTTCTGTTATAAATTTGATTCCCCACATCAGCATGCTATTTTTAATATGAAAATTCATCGACCACCCCACCTCATAATCCACAAAATAAATGAGAAGGAAACCAAGGTTCTTGACACCTTGTCTAAATTGTTCCCTTTCTGATGATTGGCAAGCATCCCGTTCACAGTGGAAGTGAGAGAGAGGTGTTGGTGTTGCATGCACACTCCTTTTAAGAATCCTTGCCCTTGGCTTGTGTCCTTGCAAATACTATTGGGGTGGGGGGATACCATGAAGCTGAATTGTGCACTCTGATCTCCAAAGAATCAGAAGCGTTTTCATTTTGATTTTCCAGTTCTTGCCCCACCTCCCTTCAGGGTTTGTTTTGCATTGCCCTCTCCAAAATCCTGGGGTCCTTGCCTAGAGCTCTCTGGGAATCCAAGAAATTTACACCAGGAATAAATTTAGTCTTTTCAATCCCTTTCTCTCCATGCTAGCTGTTTCTATTCAGCTCTCCTCAAAGATGCTCATCCAGGTATTACTGGAGGTAGAGGGGGCTGTATTTTCATTTCAAACTGTAACAGTTTATCAGCCACCTAGAGAATAGGTTGATGACCCTCCTTTCCCTAAGCAATACAAGATCCCTCTGCAAATCCTTCCCTGCTTTAGAAGATGCTCAGGCATTGTTATGCCTTCCTTCCTCCCCAGTCCCTGTTCCATGGAGCTGAGCTGGATTTGCAATAATACACAGAGAGCATCAAAGGAAAAATCAAACTCATTTGTCAATTGGTAGTTACTCCAGAGAGAAAGAAGCTGGCCACCTTATCTGTGTGGGTGTTCTTGGTTTTTCCGTAATGCCTTCAAAAAAGGAAAAGGGAAAGGAAAGAAAAAGATTTCCCACACAATAGGACTCAAGCATCAGCCTGCCAAAATCAGCACCCTGAGTTGTCTTGGCAGAGAGATACAGTGGAAAATTTCAACCTGACATTTAGAAGACAGCAGAAACAATTTAGATTACATTTACAAATTAGTGAAGCCTCCCCTCCCTCTCTTCATAGATCTTTCCCTCATTCTAACAGAATCTGCTGAGATTCTATGAGGCATGTGCTATGCCTCTCTGTGGAGTGGCACAGCACCTAAGCAAATCAGTAATGTATATATGCTATACAGATATACTCAGATCATTCAGTTTGTTGAGGTAAGATATTTGCTAAGGAGGAGGTAGAGGAACATCCATTTAACCTTTGCAAATTGTTAAGGTCTAGTCAGAAATGGCATAATCTGCAGCCCAAGGCTAGAACTATAAGCAGCCAACAGCTATCTTCTTCTTTTGTTTGCAAAACAGAACTATGAGGAGGCAATTTGCAAGCCAGAAGCGACTGAGCAGGTGTTTAACCCTTCTCTGCATGTAATTATTCTGTTGTGTCTACTCCCTAAACTACTCCCCATTCTGTTTTCCTGGAGCATTTCAGTTGCTGACACAAGGGTAAAACCTCAGAAGATGAAAGAGTGGCAGGAGAAAGAGACACAGTTGCTGTAGTATAGCAGCAAGCAAGGAAGAATTAAAACTCATTCCTCCAACCTGCTGCTTCTCTGCTGCAGACCTCCTATGCCTAATGCAGCATTGCAGCATCAGAGTCCAAGCCTATCAAGACTCCAGGAGGATCTTCTGAGACCTTCAGTGCATCCAGGGATCCTGAAGATCTCGCTGTCATAGTCAATCAGCCTGGGTTAACCAGCCCCAAGGACACCTTGCCTGGGTTCCCAAGTACCCCACAAACCATACCTGGATTCCCAGCCTCGACTCCAGCACCTGCCCTTGAAGCAGATGCAAGGGATTGAGAAGAAATTCAGTTTCCACTCAATTCTACATTTCCTTAAGCAATACATAGGCAAAAACACAGCATTCTGCCAAAATTCACAGTTCTTCAAATTTTGTAATGCAATCCTTCAACCAATAATATGTAGAAAAATGCACCTATTCGTGGACAGAGAGTGTGTCAAGTCAAGAGCTGGTGGAGGAGGAGGAGGGCTTGTCTGGTGACTAGAGGGCTTCATTACAAGGGAACTGCTTGGGAAGATGGAAAAGCCAGAGAAGGACGGTTAATTTAAAGCATTTTTTTACTCTGCTCCAATTTTTTTTAAGGGCCTTACATATGATTAAGAAAAACAAGAAAAACAAGACTGTCACTGCTCACAGGCTTACACAAAACAGACATGGCACACGAAAAAGAGCAAGGAGAAGGGAAGAGGAAAAACAAGTATGCTCAGACATTTTAGTGGCATGAACCATAAAATAAACTTGCATACCCTGAATAATCTCAATAGGCTGGTTTCTGTGATGAGTTCAGCACCTCCCAATTCTTACAGTAGTTTTGCAGCATTTTTTTTTTAAAAAGTTTTGATTTTTCTCTCTCTTTAAAACGAGATATGGAACAATTAAAAAAATACAGGATGGATAGCTGAAGCAAAGCAATAGTGAGAAAGGGAAAACTGACTGCTGAACCAGTATGTGCTTTGCTTGCATGTGCGTACACCAATGTTTCATGAAATAAAGAGGGGAGGGAGGCAGTACATAAAACCGAAAGACTTGCTGTGGTTAATCAAGGGTGTTTGTGGGGTGTGGGGGAGAGAAATAATGTTTCTTGATAGAGTGAGTAGTTTGATGACAAAAGATTATAAATATGGAGGTGATGACTGAAGGAGAGGACTAGACTGAGAGAGAAGGGAAACACCTGAGAGACTTCAGCCTGTATCCCCTCAGGTATTTATGGGAGCCACTGCCCAGAAGCGTGAGCTGAAGGGCAAGAGGCTATCAGCTATGGCTCTCAGTCATCATTAAGCTATCAGTCGGGCAAACCCCATTGGCTCTAAACTGTGATGTGTTCTGGATCTGGTTGTCTGTTTTAGCATACTTGGTAAAATAGATTGTGAACTGTACATTTTAATGTATTGGTTTTTACTGTATTGTTTATATTTGTTGTTCCCCACCTCTTATACAGGTGGAATAAAATTTTCTGATAACCTGCTGGCGGAACACACTCCTTAAAACCCACATCCCTCATATATGATATATTACTTGAGTGGTATACAAAAGACGAGGAGGTGAAGGAGGCAATGACCAAATGGGCGATAGATATCGGCTATAATATTGATTTTGAAAGATGGCTGGAACTATGGAATAAAAACATAAAGTTTACAGCGTGTACGGCACTGAGGGAAAACATATGGAAAATGATATATAGGTGGTACCATACACCGGTGAAATTGGCCAAAATGTATAGATTAAAGAACAAAAGTTGCTGGAAATGTGGTGAGGCGGAGGGCGATCTTTATCATCTGTGGTGGTCATGCAATAAAGTGAAAGGCTTTTGGGAACTAATTTATAATGAGCTTAAATTTTTTTTCAAATATACCTTTCCCAAAAGACCTGAAGCCTTTTTGCTAGGAATTTTGGGTAAAGAAATTTAAAAAGAAGATAAGATAATATTTCTCTATGCCACTACAGCCGCAAGAATTATGTTGGCTCAAAACTGGAAAACGGAAGTTATACCTAACATAAGTGAATGGCAGGTTAAAATGGTAAATTATGCCGAGCTTGCCAGGATAACAGGAAGAATACGAGATCAAGATGAACAGGAATTTCATAAAAACTGGAATAAATATTGGAAATACATTGGAAATAACTTGTAGACGATATTAGCAGGGATGGAGTAACGCTAACAGCAGTTAATATATAAGATTAAAAACAAAATACGTGATTACAGAATTTTTATTTGATACTTAGCAAAAGGGTAGAGGGGAGTCCAAAGGTGTGTTTTGTTTGTTTGTTTGTTTGTTTGTTTGTTTGTTCGTTTAGGGAAGGGATATAATAAACTATGTAAATGAAATATATGTATATCTATATATATATTGTAATATTCATTGGCATGTTTATTTGTGTGCCTTACATTTATAAGAAATTGTTTATTTACAAAAATTTGAATAAAAATGTATTGAGGGAAAAAAACCCACATCCCTCATTTAGAAGTGCCCCTCTTTCAATGGGGGAAGGCAGCTGCTAAAGTGGGAAGCATGTGCCAGATCTGGATTTATGATGGACTTTTCTTCCTAACTTCAAGTATATGTGCTTTTATCTCTAATCAGATAAAATAAGATATTACAACAGCCTCATGCACAGCCTGCTGTGTGTCCTCTTTTAACAGTAGATCTGTCTTCACCCCAAGACTAATGTAACAGCGGCACATTCACCCACATTCTTGTCAGCTTGATCTGCTAAAGTGCTCACAGCCAGTTAGCCGAGCAAATTCTGCTGGAGTGTGTAAATAAGCAAACACTGTTAAGCACAATATAAAGCAAATTGTTTTGCTGAAAGATACAGTGCAGAGGCACACGAGGAGTAAATTACATGTGGTCCTAATCCTTCAGGGAAAGTGGCTTGCCCAAGCTCAGTCCACAACTGCCTTTCCCCTGCTTTCTTTTCTTCCTTCATCTTTGATTGATGCTGCCCAGAAATCATGCCATGAAACAAGATGTTTTCATTAGCTGATCTTTGGCTCAAAGAGGACAGGAATCTATTCTCAATTCTAATGTCTCTGGGCTCTTGTCTGGACTAGTGCTCATAAAAGCAAAAGGAAAAGAAAAACCCTGAATGAAGCATCCGGGGCAAAGTAAGAAACAATAAACAGATTTGTTGGCTGGTTGAACCTAACGCTGAAATAGACCTACAAGGGGGATTGCTGGGTAAATTAGATTTGAGGTTGTAATGGATAGGGCAGTGTGAAGACAAATGCAATTTGTGGCAGAGCATCACAGAAGACCTGTGACACAGTGAGAAGGTGCTGATCCTCTAGGTAGAGACCCTTTAATCCTAGGTGCTCTGTAACTCAAAGGCAGAGTGATTAATTTTCAGGGATGCAGACATCTAGTGTTTGGAAACTCTTAGGTAAGCTCTTAGGCTATGAATCAGCCACCATTTATTCCAGGACCTTTGAATGTCTATAAGCAGCAGCTTTTAGAAACAAGATTGCAGGCACCAACCAAGAGCCCAGTTCCAATTTTCTCCATCCCTCATCTTCCGTTCGAACAACACCCAGCTTCTCACAACACAGAGCAGGGAATGTGCCACCCCACCTGGGAAGCTGAAGAAGTGATGCCCCCACGAGTGCCCTGCCCACCCTGTCAGCATTGGAGAAGCAGCACTGGCAGCAGCACCAGTTTCTGACAATATCTCACTGGACACTGGCACCGCTGTTGGCACTGCTTCTCTGGTAGAGGAAAAGGTGGCAGGGTGCCTGCCTCTTTGGTTTCACCACCTGAGGCAGCTGCTTTGCCTCACCTTGTGGGGCAATTACAAGAAAGTAATTGCAACTTCCTTTCACTGGAACTACATTATTTTCATTTTGCAAATCGCACAGGGGTCAGAAGAGTACCAGCCCCACTCTACCTGTTGTGTCAGCTCCCATGGCAGAGCCTTCACTGAGCCTTGTTAGCTTGGGATGTTGGGAGGAGACTGAGAGGAGGTACGATAGCCATCTTCAAATATCTCAAGGGCTGTCACATGGAAGAGAGAACGAGCTTGTTTTCTCCTGCTTTGGAGGGTAGGATTTGAACCAATGACTTCAAGTTACAAGAAAGAAGATTCCGCCTAAACATCATGAAAAACTTTCTGACTTTAAGAGCTGTTTGACAGCGGAATGGTCTCCCTTGGAAGATTGTGGAGGTTTTTCATTGGAGGTTTTTAACCAGAGGTTGGATGGCCATCTGTCATGGATACTTTAGCTGAGATTCCTGCATTGCAAAGGGTTGGACAACATGACTTTTGGGGTCCCTTCCACCTCTACGATTCTATGAGTTGCATCCAACAAAGTCTGGAGACCACAATGTCATGGAACACTACTCTGATGTGAAGCAAACTTTGAAGAAAAGATATCTAGCTTCCTCTAGAGAAGAATCCATGGTTAGTCAATCAATCTTTATTTACAGTTTTCAGCAATTAAGTCTAATTGTCATGCTCCGGGGGATGCCCTCAGGGACTGGGGTGCCAGTTACAGAAGACATAAGTCTTCACCATCAATGAGGGAATGGTTTCAAATACAGCACAGAGCATCAGCCTACAGTTGCAATTGAAATTATTCAAACCCCACTGCAAATCAGGTTGCAATTTCAGCTGAATTTGGGGGAGCCACGTGAAGCATCTGTTGTGTTGAGTTATTTCAATTGCTTTTGTTTTATTTGCTCATTGCAAACAGCTGAAAGTTTGTAAATTTTGATATTAAACTTGATTTGCAATGGGGGTTGAATAATTGCAACTGTAGGTCAAAACATAACCCAGATGCAAAGTCAGGAAACAATCCAAGGTCATAATCACAGGAAGTTCAGGAACAGTATAGGGAGACAAGAACTAAAAGTCATAAAAATGTATTTACCCCCAGCAACTGAGCTTCCCCTATATATCACCAAGCATAGTAAAGTGTTAAGAAACAGAGTTCAGTCAGAGAACCTTTTTCTGTGGAGGGGGGTATTTGGAGCTTTTTCTGTATCTAACAGCCCCTTTTTTTAAAAGGCCAAATATTCTCCAACATTATTTTTTCATGGCTGAAATTTTCCCCACCCACCTATTCTCCAAAATGGGACATCGTGGAAGATGCAAAATGACAATAAATCTGTTTTCCTTGGGGAGGAGAAAATGCCACTGCCATTCATAATGGTGACCCCCATCCCTGAAAAACTCTAGGAGAATTTCTCCTCCCCTGGAGAAATTCATTGAAATGGCCCTGTTAAGAAGCAGGCAATGAAAAATGATTATAGAGCCAAAGTTTTACCTTATCCAAGAAATAATTCTCCGGATACTTCATAATTTAACATTCTGAAAATGAGAAAACAGAGTAGCCTTCTCACCCTAAATCACCTTTATGATAATGGAAGTTTTGGTTGTTGATTTTTTTTATTAAATTTCTTCACAAGATAAATTCTCAGCTCTACAGAGGTCAATGATTCCATTCTTTGCACCATTTCTATGATTTAGGCGCCCTGCACAGTTCTTCATCTATATATGTATATATTTTACAGTTAGAAAAAAAACTTGGTTCATCATCCCATCTGTAGAGATATCCGTCTCTTTTTTTTCTTTGCAAAATATTCCCATTTCCAACCAAGCTCTTGAGATACAATTGGAGGAGAATGTATTAATCTCTCAGTCCCTGTGGGAAAGGATTTGGAACACAGAAGAAAACTAGCAACCCATGAAAGGAATAATTTGGATTGTTTGTTTTTACTATGGTAAAGAGAGAGGGATGAACTGAGATGTAAAGAATAAATTATGTATTTGGAGAAGTACCCTTGCTTATTGATGAGCAACTTTAAGATTTATGCTTTCCAACTAGAGATTCATAAAATACCTGTTAAAACAGAAAAGCTGTAATCCGTGATAGCATTATCTTTCTGTCAGCGCTGTGTTAAGAATAAAGAAGCCCCCATCTATATATATGTGTGAGTGATTTAAGATCAGTGTCAGAAGAAGAGTTCTCAGTACTGTTCTCAGTAAGGTAGTGGTGGGCGGTGATTTTTTTCATAGGGGAACAGTTAGGGCCAGGGGCGCTAGCTTACAAGGGCAATTGGGTGGGGTGACACCACATGCATGATGTCTTGACATCATGCATGTGTGCATCACACGTCCCCTCCAAGCTGGGCAGAAGCTTCTCAGGCTTTGGGAAGGAGATGCCAGAGGAACATTTAGGGGACTAGCCTAGTCCCTCTAGTCCACTGACTGCACACCACTGCAGTAAGAGGTGTTTCAGTAATGGTGGTCTGGAGCCAAAAAGGCAGTCAGGTGAGGCTAAAAAGGTAAAGGTACCCCTGCCCGTACGGGCCAGTCTTGCCAGACTCTAGGGTTGTGCGCCCATCTCACTCTATAGGCCGGGGGCCAGCGCTGTCCGAAGACACTTCCGGGTCACGTGCCCAGCGTGACATCGCTGCTCTGGCAAGCCAGAGCCGCACACGGAAACGCTGTTTACCTTCCCGCTTGTAAGCGGTCCCTATTTATCTACTTGCACCCGGGGGTGCTTTCGAACTGCTAGGTTGGCAGGCGCTGGGACCAAACGATGGGAGCGCACCCTGCCGCAGGGATTCGAACCGCCGACCTTTCGATCGGCAAGCCCTAGGCGCTGAGGCTTTTACCCACAGCGCCACCTGCTAGGCTAACACTA
Source organism: Podarcis raffonei (assembly GCF_027172205.1). Lineage (NCBI taxonomy): Eukaryota > Metazoa > Chordata > Lepidosauria > Squamata > Lacertidae > Podarcis > Podarcis raffonei. Next base: position 39,749,997 of record NC_070621.1, on the reverse strand, counting down.
ACTCAGCAATGCCTTGGAGAAAAAGAATAGTGCTGTTGAGCTCATGTTCTGCTTACGTGCTTCCCACAGGCATCTGGTTGGCCACTGTGGGAGCAGGAAGTTCAGAACGACCACCAGCATGATCCAGTAGGCTCTTCTTAAGCCAGCAACTTTATAGGAAGAGGTAGATCCTTACTTGCCCCCTGTGTCATATGACCCTTGCATGTAGAAGGACATAAGAAGAGCCCTGCTGAATCAAGCCATTGGCAGGCGGATTTAGGGCAGCATGATTGGTTCTCCCCCCCCCCCCGGGTGCCGAGCTGAGGGGTTAACTTCCCGTCTCCTTCTCAAAGCCTAGTTAGCACTTGCCCAGCTTTGGAGAGGAGGTGGGAGGTCTCTAGGACCCTGCCACAGCCTAGTACCTCCTTCCCAAAGCCCAACACCTCACTTAACCAGCTTTGGGAAGACAGTGCAAGAGCTGGGCAGGGGCGTCAAATTTTTATCTCACACAGGGCACCATATTACCAAGGTCTGCCCCTGCCACTGGTCCCCCCAGTCCAGTACAACCAGTTCCAGATTTCTGGGGGCCCTTGGGCACAGGACATCAATGGGTCCTTGTCTGTTTGCTTTCCTTCTCAAACCACACTCCTCCTCCTCCCTCTTGGCCTCGTCAAACAAATCTTGATCAATATGGCAATCCTCTATCATCAAATAACAAAAATATTAAATGTTGAGCTTATTTCCTCATTGTTGAATGGATACACCACTTCTAAACATCAAGAATTGCCCCTTAAGTCTCTCTACTATAATCTCACCCTTTTCTGGAGATAAAATCATAACCTTTTCAAAGGCAAAGCAAGTAAATAAACAACATTTGGTATTAAAGCAACTCCCATATGAACATAAAAAGAACCTTGGTAGATAGATGAATGAATGGCCAAAGGCTGGCCACCTTCTGTTCTCATAGCGGTCAACCAGATAAGTGAGCCTTGAGGGGTCTCCCACCCCTAATTTAGGCCTCCGAAGTTTAAAACTAGTAATTTGAATTGGGCATGGAAATGGACTGGAAGCTCTGATGGACTGGCCCATGAGAAAAGCCGCTGTCCAACCATACATGGAGGGCTACAAATTCCTATCCCTGATTTAGGGCCTTAAAGGTCAACGCCAGCACTTTAAACGGGTCCCTGCAGCAATGTGGGTAATTCTCCTGCACATGGCACTGAGCCAAGGGAGCACAAAACAATGACACAGTAGCTTTGAGAGCATGCACAGAGTGGAAAGACACCAAAGTTTGTCCTTGCCCAGGGTGCCATATTACCAACGCCCACCCCTGGCTGCAGCCTCCCCTCTCTTTCACCATATGTTTTTCTCTCAATCAGACTCCCTCTCAGTATCGAAACCCAGCTGGCAGGAATGTGATATTAGAAAAGAAGCTGCAAGGAAGTAAGCCAAAATCGAAGGAAAAAGTTTAGCCACCTTCAGTTATGCTTCTACTTCCATATGCCTGTCTGGGGCAGACCTTGATTGAAAAATAATTTTTTTAAAGCCCTGCTAGTTCAACCCTAAATTCCACTGAGGCCGGTATCCTGTTTACCACAGTGCCCAGCGAGATACTTCCAGGAAGCTGACAAGCAGTGCCCTTGCTCGGCAGGAGCTAATATTCAGAAGCATTTTGTTTCTGGAGCTGTCTACATTGTCTTCATGACTCACATGGCTTCAGTCCTACCATCTGCCAGCTGAGGCTCTGAGTGAAACATCACAATCCTGCTACCACAGACTGGGACATAGCATAGGAAGCTTGTCTTATACCAAATCAGACCACTGGCCCATCTTGCTCAGTACTGTCTACACTGGCAGGCAGAAGCTTGAGTTGGAGATGTTGAGGATTGGACCTGGGCTCTTTCACATGCATGTACTACTTAGCAACTGACCCATCTGCACAAACCAGACTTTTGGATAAGGAAAAGCCACTTCAATCTCCTACAACAATCTCCTGTGGGTATATCAGTGCAATCAAAGCATAAAAAATTCTCTTTTCATATGTTAATCTCCCTTCCTGGCTCAGGGTCCTTTTTGTTTGTTTGTTTTTAAAATGTATTTTTATTAAAGATTTCTTGGTTTACAAAAGTATGTGCAATGTCTCTTTTTTCAAGTAACATTTTCTACAGATCAGTTTCATTTGTTGAGACATTAGTGTTATATTAAGAAGAAAAGGGGGGAAAGAAGAGGTGAAGAGGGGAATGGTGAGTGGGGGTGGGCTCGGGTGGCGATGTTTTGATTCTCCTTAATGTATGTGTGGGGTTTTGTGTCAGCATCGCTTGTGCGGGTTCTCTTTACTATTCACTTGTGTTCCTTTAGTGTTGAGAGAGGTTGGGGGTTGGCCTAGGGTGTGGTTGTTCGTTTGTGATTGGCTGTGGTGATTTTTGTTTTTGTGTGTGAGTGGAGTGGGTGGGTGTTTTGGATCAGGTTAGCCATATTGATTCGTATGCTGTTGGTGGATTCTTGTCGTTGTCCTGTTGGGCTGTGTATGTGATAAAGGGGAGCCATACCGGGGTGAAGGCGTCTTCTTATATTTGTCCCCATGTCAGTTTCAGTTTATTGGTTAATTTTTCTAATAAGGCTGTTTTGGAGGCTCTGACTTGTTGATAGGCTTAGGGTTTATGACTGGGGTCAGCAAGCTTTTTAAGTCCCCAGGCACATTTAGACTTTTGAGTGAGTGCCATGAATGCAACCCCCTCTAGGCACTTCTCTCCCTGTCTCCCAGATCACCCCCTCCAAAGAGGAGGGAGAGGGAATTTACACATGTTGTTTTTCCAAGAGATCTGGGTGGAAGTTGCACATAGAAGAATTGGTATGAGCTTCGAAAAGCACACAGAGCTGGAAGGCGTCGCGGGAAACAGCACTGCTGTTGAAACTTTCTCCTTGAGTTCTATGCACTTTTCAAGGAGAACAGGCTAACCACCTTCACGACCTCACAGCTATGGACGCAGTGAGTAAAGGGAAGCTCAGAGGTTTCATAGGTGCTAGGGGAAGACCTTGAGGGTGCCTTCGGGCCCCAGGCACCATGTTAGCAACCTCTGCTTTATGGAGAAGCCCGTATTACATAACAGTCATGAGAAGCTTTCACATTTGCATAATCAGACCACTGATGAAGCACAGTGCCAAGTGTGATATGCAGCTAACACCAGAGATGACTAGCAAACCAGGCACAGCAAAGATTAGGACTTCATGTTCAGAGACATCATCTGGTACAGCCTTTCCTGGAACAGACTACTTTAAACCACAAGTAGGCTTCGGCATGTTTGAATGCTCCTTCACTCCCTAGATGTAGAAAATCAGCCCCAAAGAATGTTACTGAAGTGCTCGCTTTCCACTGACATCTCTCTCTGAATATATATGAGCCCATATACAGAACTATGTAGCATAACTCAGTATATATCTCTCTGTGTGTATGTATCAATTAGTGTCTTTAAAATATGCATGTATCTTGCTTGAAGGGAGTTACTGAAAAGAAAGTGTACTTATATGAGTGCAGCTGGGAAGCTGATGAATTTGGTAGCTAGCCAACACAAAGGAAGTGGGGGATTTCAAGCATAATGGGTGATTTGGAAGAAGGGACTAAGATTTGAGTTGGAGGAGGATTTCAGATGGTGTTTTAAGAGGCGTTCATAAAAGAGAAACAGACAGGCAATCAGAAAGGAAGCAACAGGAAATGAGGATTTAAATGTTAAATATTTTAAGCATAATCTCTGTGGGCAGCACTGCCTAAGCTCCCTGCATAACAGACATAAAATGAAAGACGGCTAACAGGCCCCCAAGAAAGAAAACTTTTACTGAATAAAAATAAACTGGAGCGGTATACACTGTAGCTAATGTTTTTATCTGAGCTTCTGGCATTTGTAACTTGAATATTTTATTTTTAAAAAACTGTATTTCTTGAAAGAGTAGATACTTCAACCGATGATGAAAGCTGTGGCACGTTTTTAGAACAGATGCTGTTTGCACACAGAAAGTCCCAGGTTCAGTCCCTCAAATTTCTGAAGACTCACCCAGGAGACCTGCTGGTAATCAGTGTAGACCAGGTGCAGAGAACCTTTGACCTTCCAGATGCTGCTGAACTACAACTCCCATCACCCCTCGGTCATCAGCCATCCTTAGTGGGGCTGATGGGAGTTGTAGTTCAGCAACAACTGGAGGGCCACAGGTTTGCTATGCCTGAGGAACTGGGAAGAAACTGTGGTTCTCCAGATGTTATTGGGCTTTGGTTCCCATCTGCCTCAGCAGCAAGGCCAATGTTTAGAGAGGGTGGTAGTCTAATGAAATGTGGAAGGCTAGTTTCACCCATCCTAGTGGAGGCAGTATTGCAGCTGACTTGTAATGCAGTACAGTGGTACCTCTGGTTACATATGCTTCAGGTTACATATGCTTCAGGTTACAGACTCTGCTAACCCAGAAATATTACCTCAGGTTAAGAACTTTGCTTCAGGATGAGAACAGAAATGCTCCAGTGGCGCGGCGGCAGCAGGAGGCCTCATTAGCTAAAGTGGTGCTTCAGGTTAAGAACAGTTTCAGGTTAAGAACGGACCTCCAGAACGAATTAAGTACTTAACCTGAGGTACCACTGTATAATATCCTGCCTACTCTTCAATCTGTGTCTTGATCAGCAAAAATGTGCTAGCCACCTAAGCTTTTCACTGCATGGCCAGAAGCATTTTCATCTAGTAATGTCTGCACATTGACTAGCTGTTAAAGAAATAGGATCAGAACCCAGTTTTAAAAGTTGATAACCATGGAAAGGATAGATAGTAGAGCACACTGGTTACATTATTTGAGTAGGCTGTAAGGAATGCCTACTGTTACTCTCAGACCCGTTACTCATTATTCTTTTTTAGAATGCTAACTAGCTAATATGAATATATTTACCATCAGTACATCATCATATAAAACATCCATTTCTGTAGTAATATACTAGTAATATGTTTGAAATAAATAAAATTAATAGTTCATGTATATGTGGCTGGGGGAGAGAGTACAGTAAATGATTATAGATAATATATATCTGACTGAATTCTCCCCCACACCAGCCACACACATATTCAGTTATTAAAAAAAAAATATTTTAAACATATTACTGGTATGTAGTGCACAGCTTGTGTAAAACACAAACAATATCCAATGTAACAATAACAATCAGAATAAATGTTCCATAAGTATCATAAGCCCGGCATGATGGCTGCTCAGAGTGTAGATGGCTGAATGCACACCTTACATCTAAGTACCATTTAAAGTACACTGCTACCACCAAAGAACCTTAGGAGCAGTAGTGTACACTTCATAGCACTACAATTCTCAGCACCCTAAACTACAGCTCCCCAGGATTCTTGGGGAGCGGCATGCATGCAGCAGGAAAAATAGAATTAGGAGAGCACAACCCTCAGAAGGCCTTGAAAGTACTTCGCGTTAAAAGTATGTTCCCTTCAAGGCTAGGTGCTGCCCTGGCAATCATAGCTGTTGAAACAGTCTTTCGTGCATTTTTATTTACTTATTTTTTGCTAAGGTAGGTTTCTGTCAAGGGGCCAGATAGCACATAGTTTATTCCCTTATGTTTCCTGCCTGATCCTCTGAGATTCTTCCTTGAGGGGGGTCTAATAAACACATTGCCGAACAGGTGGCAATATATATGAATGTTGTAATATCTCTTAGAACCATTTTGATTGTGTTAGCTCCTAGCTTGTTACCAATTGGGGACGGAAGTAGTAGTTTTCCATGCAGAAGATCCTAGGTCCAATCTGCACCATTTCCAGGTAGGGCTGGAAAAATCCCCCATCTGAAACCTTGGAGAGGTGCCACCAGTGAGTGTCAACATAAAAAAACCTGTCTTATAGTGAGCCAGACCACTGGTCCATCTGACTCAGGATTGTCTACACTGACCTGCAGCAGCATTCCAGGCAGGGTTCTCTCCCAGTCCTACCTGTAGATGCTGAGGATTGAACCTGGCATCTTCTGCATGTAAAGTGAATGCTCTATCTCTGAGCTACAGCCCTTCCAGCACTAGACAAGCTTGGATTAAGCAGCCCTTTGTGTTCCTATGGAAAGATGCTCCATGAACAATGTGTGGACCCTGGAGTCTTCCTCTCTGATCCTCTCTGCACATTGACTACCTCATTTCCCCTCCATCCACACAGCATTAGAATCTTGTAACAGAAGGGTCTTATCTTCATTGACAGACAAATTCCATATCACAGGGCCTCAAACCTGCTGTATGGGAGAATTCAAGGCTGGCAGACTCAGCACATTTCATGTGCAGCATTTGTCCCTTCCACTCTTTTTCACACTACGAGGCAGCTTCACCCCTCCCCCTACTCTCTAAACAGAATTCTAAAATATCTCCCTGGGCATTTTTTGTTTACAAAGAGGATATATTCTATTATATTGCTACACCCCCCCCCACCACCACTTTTTCTCCGAAGGGAGTGACCTCCGAACGTGACATCTTTTTGTACAGACAGAGCTGCAAGGAGGGTGGTTCCTCCCCTCTCCCTGTGTCTATTGCTGCTCGAAATAATGGAATGGCTTTAAATAGAGAGGTTAAAGGTCTTTTCTGCGAGGGCAGCTTCATACATATTTATTTGTATTTGATGGCAGGAAAGAGAAACCAAGACACACAACAGGATTGCTGAATGATAAAACAATGTGCTTACTTTATTTGTGTGCTAATCTAACAGAGATTGATCGACACACCCCACACACACCCCACCCCACCAAGGGCTGTATCTGATTGTCTTAAAAGCCCTACATCTTGTTCTGCAGTCCCTAGCCCTTTCTAGGGCAAAGGTATGGCAACATTCTCTACCCAAGGGCCACATTCGTTTCTGGGCAACCTTCTGGAGGCCGCATTCCAGTGGTGGGTGGGGCCAGATGCAAAAGTGGGAGGAACGGGGTGTGTGTGATGAATTTTATTTTGTACAGTAGGCTGATTTCTACTCACACCCAAACAACCCCCTCTAACTTCAATCCAGGCAACCAAGATACATTGATCACAGTTCCAAGACTGCAAAAACACTCAGGGTGATTCTCAAGGGGTGTGGCTTAGGGAGCGAGAGGGTGTCTCTGGGTAGAGTTCTGAGGACCATATAGAAATGCCTTGGGGGGGTCTCATTTAGGTACCCAGGCCTGAAGTTCCCAACTGCTGTTCCTTGGAGTGAATTCATGGCATTCCGGCATTGCAGGGGTTGAACTAAATGACCCTCAACTTGACAGTTGCTGACCTGGTTAGAGACTATAATTCAGAACGTTTCTGCTCACTGGAGAAATCCAATGTTCATTCCCCAGTATAGGTGGACAGCAGTACTTTTATTTTATTTTTTATTATTCATTAAATTTGTATAGCACCCTTCATCCAAGATCACAGGGTGGTTTACAATATAAAAACACAGAAATGCAAGCAAAAACAATAACCCCTCAACAGTTCAAAAGGTCATATATTGTTTAATTAGCCAAAGGCCTGGGAGAAGCAGAATGTTTTTGCCTGGTAGCTAAAAATATGGAACAAAGGTGCCAGGCGAGTCTCCCTGGGGAGAGCATTCCAAAAATGGGGAGCCACCACAGAAAAGGCCCATTTTCTCTGTTGCCACCCTCTAGACCTCTCATGCAGGAGACACATGAAGAAGGGCTTCAGAAGATGATTTCAGGATCTGATATTGAGAAAGGCAGTTACTGAGTTTTTAGAATGATGCAAAGTGGAGGATCATATTCGGAAAAGGCTGGGAATATGTCTTATCTGAAGTTGCTGTATAACTTTCATTGTTCTTGGTCCGTATACCTGCCAGGAAGCTCCTTGCATCAGAGGACCAGCCTATCACAATGTCCCTTACTTACACATGCATCCACGAATGAGACAAAATCAAAAAGGACTAAGACTATCAATGGCAACTAGCCATGATGGCTACAAGAACATAAGAGGAGCTTGCTGGATCAGACCAATGACCCTTCAAATCTCACAGTAGACAATCAGATGCCTGTAGGAAACCAGGGAGCAGAACATGAGCACAAGAGCACTCCATGAATTTGTCCAATCCTCCTTTAAAGCCATCCAAGTTGGTGACCATCACTGCCTCCTGGGGGAGTGAGTTTCATAGTTTGACTACATCCTGCTGTGTTCTGTCTCCAGTGTCAGAGGAAGTATGCCTCTGAATACTAGTTGCTGGGATCTGCAAGTGAAGAGATCACTGTTGTACTCAGGTTCTACTTGTGAGCTTCCCATGGGTATCTGGTTGGCCACTGAGAGAACAGAATGCTAGATGAAATGGGTCTTTGGCCTGATCCAACAGGGCTCTTCTTATGTTCTTAAACCCATTGAAAGAGTATATACAACACTCCATGCTGTATCCACCATACTTTTTTTTAAAAAAATATTCTAGCCAATTGGAGCAATCCTTCACGAGTACTCCCTTCATATATTTTTCCAGTTGCTCCCTAGCGCTGTCTTACATAGTTATGGATGTGTGTGCTGGATCCAACACATGGGTGGAGAGAACCCTATGAGCCTTTTGCATTAAATGGCCTCCTCACTATGAAGGAGAATGCTGATTTGGGTTGAATAATGTTCCACAATTGGAACTTGTGGAACACTAAGACCAGCCAGCCAGTAATTCCAGCAACATCTGCAGGGCCAATCCTTAATCTACATTAGGGATACCAAACCACATCCGGACAACTCTATCTAGCCCTCAGGACTCTTCTCAGGTCATATCCTCTTCCCAGCTGCAACTGCTCGGACTCACTCATGGACCCTTCATTTGACTGTTTTTGCTTGACCATAATATGTCACAACTCTGATAAGGACTCTTGTTTGCCTGGATGTTGTATAGATACTGGTGTGTGATAAGAACATAAGATGAACCCTCTGGATCAAGCCAATGGCTCATCTTATCCAAGATGCCATTCCCACAATGGCCAACCAGATGACTGTGAGAAGCCTGCCAAGCTGGACATGAGACAATGAATACAGAACATAGCCATCATGGCTAGTACCCACTGATAGCTTTGTCTCCATGAATTGTCTAACCCTTTTTTAAAAAAAGCCATCCATGTTGGTGGCTATCACTGCCTCCTGTGTGGGTGAGCTCCATATTCAACTATGCACTACATGAAGAATTACTTTATTTCATCTCTAAGACCCTAAACATGTTGGTGTGCTTAGAAACCAGCCTAATGTACAGAGGTAAAATTGACACTCATTGCTCCATCAACTTTTACTTATGGCCTTACTCAGCACTAGCATGTGGCTCCTGGAAAGTTGCTTGGAAGGGAATGTGGTCCTCAGACTGAAAAAGGCTCCCCACCCATGAACAGCCCTTCACATGCGGTTGCATTATTCATGCACATAAAACTACAGCCGTGTGAGAAGGTGCTATAGGGGAACAGCTGCCACATGAGCGAATGAATGCAAGAAAGAGGCCTCAAGAGAATGCTGAAGGAACTTAACTACAATAGGAGGAAATGAAAAGGCGCTGCAACGGAGGCCCTTGCTAAATTATCTTAAATCTCTTTTGTAATCTCATCAGCATTACAAGTCTGGTCAGGTGCAGTTCAATCATGTTGCCTCTGTATTTGAGCTAGATATATATACTGTACATGGTATTTTTTTAATTAGTTGCCTGCGATTTATGGATTAAACTAAGAGAGACAGAGAGCATCTTAAATCAATTCAGAGCTTTGTGTTAAATTACCTGGTGCCGAAGTATATTCTGGATGGCAGAATTCTTAATTGCACTGGTTAAAATGTATTTTAGTAGTACATGCTAAGGGGGGGGGTGGCTTTGTGCAGGACTTAACTCCTAGACATGTATAATGTATTCAAAAGACACCTAGCCAGCCCAGATCCTATGGTACAAGGATGTACCAGACTGATCCATCCTAGTCATATGTTTTCAAATATTCTGTCAGAAAGTTATAGCTGTCCAGCACTGACTCTACACCCGAGGAGAGTGGGTCTGGCAAAGGGACCTCTGCTGACCCCTCCAATATCGTTGCACCCCAAAAATAGTTTACCTGGTGGTGGTGGTAGCAGCAACACTTTAATCTGTGTCAAGTGATTGCAAACAGTGAATTGACAAACATCTAGTGGAAGGCCAGGAGAGACTCTGAAGCATTTTTTATTATTATTTAAGAATATAGAGGCCAACCCAAAGAATCCATCTGCATCTGTTCAAAGGGTTGGGCTTGTACTAGTTGCTGGCACAAGTCGGTTTTAACTAAGGTTCAGCAGCAGCTCTCCTTCTTCGCTGCAGGAGTCCTTTATTAAGAAATGACCACTTTGGGTGTACACAGTGCAATCCTATACTTGCCTACTACCCAGAAGTGAACCGCTTTGAGTTCAGTGGGTCTTAAATGTGCAAAGGGCTCCAGTCTTCCTAAGTGCCAAGGGTCAGAAAATCAGAATTGGTAGAATCTACATGCAGTCTACATGTGGGAGTGGATTTCAATGCAAGCTTTCAAATCATCAACAGAAAATCGTAGGATACCTTAGCTAAAATGTATAACATAAGTAATAAATGCTGGAAATGTAAAGAAAAAGAAGGATTTTTTATCACATGTGGTGGGAATGTAAGAAAGTGAAAAGCTTCTGGGAAATGATATATAATGAGATGAAAAAGATGTTGAAATATACATTTATTTAAAAATCCAGAAGCATTTTTACTTGGCATTGTAGTGGAGGATATTAACAGACAGGATAGCAAATTGTTTTTAAATGCAGCAATGGCAGCAAGAGTATTATTGGCACAGAAATGGAAACAAGAAGAACTACTGACAAAAGAAGAATGGCAGACAAAATTAATGGACTATGCAGAATTAGACAAGATGACAGGAAGGATTCGAAACCTGCGGGACCAGAGATTCTCAGAGGACTGGATTAAATATTTGAACTATTTGAAAAGCAATTGTAATAAACAGATTACGCTAGCAGGATTGCAAGAAGTTCTGTAAGGAGGACTATGCGAAATATTGCAGAGAAAATTATGAAGAGAATTATTAGTGAAGGATTATTAAAAGTAATAATGAAATTAATGAAATGTAGACTAAGTGATAAAGATTGAAAAATCTTCAGATGTGGCTGATGGAAGTCCAAAACAAGAAAATATGTTATATGATTTTTGGAAATTATATGTAAAAATCAATAAAAATATATAATAAAAAAAGAAAGAAAATCGTAAGATACCTACAAAATGTATGTTATTCAATGCCATATAGAAGGAATTGGGGAACCTGTTGCCCTCCAGCTCCTATAAGCCCAAACCAACAGTTTTTTTTGCAGCTTCTTCTGTCCATGCCTATTTGTGTTTGATTTAATCACTTTGAATCAGCTAACAGCTTTTGACATTTTAAACTGGGGCTTAAATATTTTTGACAAATAAATTGGGGAGTAGTTTCGATGAGAACAAATTTGGAAGCATTTCTGCAAAAAATAAAATAAAAAAGAATAGAATCCAAACATTTGATGAAGCTGCAACTGCCATGTTCATTATCTCAACCAACCTGTAACAGCCTTTGTAGATTTGCAGCTGCTGTCCAGAGCTCTGCCCATTTTAACCTCCATCAGACGGAATAGACTATCAAATAAAAATGAAATAAAATGCCCCCTTTTCATTTACTGAACTAGTAAACACAGAGTCAGCTCTACTCCAGTTTCTATTAGACTTGGTGAGATGCATTTTGTGTTGTGTTTGGCAGCCTGAGCTGTTTTTTGAAAAGTAATGAATTTTTTAGTGTTATTCAGTGTTTTATATTTTCAAAGACAGTAAAAACATGAGAAGAGCCTGCTGGATCAGGCCAAGGATTCCTCTAGTCCAGCATCCTGTTCTCACAGAGGCTGGCCAGATGTGTGCAGGAAACCTTCAAGCAGGACCCAAGCACAAGACCATCCTCCCCACTCCATGGTTTCCAGCATCGATTATCCAGAAGCATTACTGCCTCCGACTATGGAGCCAGAGCACAGCCATCATGGCTGTAGACATTTGATAGCCTTTGCCTCCATGATATATAAATGCTTTACCACTTAATAAGAAGAACTCTAGTAGATTTGAATAAAAATAGCAATAAAAAGACTTAGAAACATAGGCATGATATAAATATTCAAATATAGACAAAATCATCAGATTTTAGAAATATGCACATCCCTAATAAAACGGCACAGCTGGGTAGGTTTATCTAACCAAAACGATTTTTTAGCAGGCATCAAAAACAGCACAATTAAGCTGCCTGCCTAATATCAGTAGCACTGCATATTAGGCAGGACATTCCAGAAAATTGGTGCTTCCATATTAAAAGATTATTTTATTGCAAGTGAAGAATGAACATTTATGTGCCACTAGCTAACATGCCAGTTCCAAATACTGAAGTGGTCAAGTGGGCACATATGGGATAAGTCTAGTCTCAAGCTGCTGAGGACTTTACGTGCTAATAAGAGCACCTTGAATTTGGTCATTGGTAGCAATGTGGGACGCGGGTGGCACTGTGGGTTAAACCGCAGAGCCTAGGGCTTGCCGATCAGAAGGTTGGTGGTTCGAATCCCTGCGACGGGGTGAGCTCCCGTTGCTCAGTCCCTGCTCCTGTCAACCTAGCAGTTCAAAAGCAGCACATCAAAGTGCAAGTAGATAAATAGGTACCGCTCCCTGCAGGAAGGTAAACGGCGTTTCCGTGCGCTGCTCTGGTTCACCAGAAGCGGCTTAGTCATGCTGGCCACATGACCTGGAAGCTGTACACCGGCTCCCTCGGCCAATAAAGCGAGATGAGCGCTGCAATCCCAGAGTCTGCCACGACTAGACCTAATGGTCAGGGGTCCCTTTACCTTTACCTTTATGATTGTGGAAATTGTTCAGATTGGTTGTGTACTTTTTGATGTGTTTTGTTTATTGTTTATTATTATTTTTGTTATATTATATATATTTATATTGATATTATTTTTCATGCTGTAAGCCGCCTTGAGTATGGGTTTAACTATGGAAAGGCGGCATACAAATAAAATGATGAATGAATGACCCAGATCATGCTGGTGCCTACATGCAAGCAGGTGCTCATTATAATGATCCCCAAAAGCAGGTGTTTGAACCAATATTCAGAAGCCCAGGGTCAGCAATGCAGTCTTAGGAATGTAGGAATCTGCCTTGTATTGAATCACAGCATTTGTCCATCTAGCTCAGAGTTGTCTACACTGACTGGCAGAGGCTCTCTGGGGTTTCAGACCATGGGCATTCCCACTGGGACCTTCTGTGTGCAAAGCAGATGCTCTACCATGAAACTACAGCCATTCGACTTGTTTCCTGATAACTGCATGGAGCTTTGAAGGGGAAATATGTATCAGGCCCTTCCACTTCCCAGACTCATGGAGATCTATCAGATGTTTATTGCATAGAAGGATGAGATGAAACATTAAACTTCTTGCCTATCTCTCTCTCCCCCCCTTTTTCTTTTCCTTCTTCCAGTTGACTAAATCCTTCTACTCACAAAAATATCTAGGAAGGTTTCACTCAGCTGAAAACCTATGCATAAATATTATATGAGCTCTACTGACCAAAATAAATATATACAGCTTCTCTTCTAATGGGCATTTTGAAGAGTCAGGAAGAGTTTTGATGACATGGGACATTATCCCAGCACTTGGCTCTCTCTCAGCGCTGACACAAGGTACTGGAGGAGGAGAAAACAGCAAACCTGGATGCAGTCGTGTCCCCCCTGCATGCCAATTCTCTGAACTTTCCTTTAGGTTACAGCATTGTGGAGAGAACATTCATCCTATAGTTTCAGGGCATGGCACAGGAATTGTCCACATGGTCCTGTCTGGCACAGATCCTGTTCAGTTTTTCCACAGCTTCCAATATTGTTTGTCATGGTGGGCCCATTATCAAGATTCCTCTGGAGTCATTCTTGCACTTGTTCTTAGCAGTGAGTCAACTAAAGCTGCTGTAAGGCAAATATTTCTCATTGCTGTTTCACAAGAAAGCCCTGCAGGACAGGACCAAAGGTCAATGTAACACAGCATCCTCTTTCCCACAGTGGCCAATCAGATGCTAGCCAGAGCAGCTGTGCTCAGGTTCTGCTTACAGACTCCCCATTGGGGCATCTGGATAGCCACTGTGAGAAGAGAATGCTGCACTAGATAGACCTTTGGCCTGATCCAACAAGCCTCCCATCGGGTTCTTATGCCTCTCTTCCTCTTATGCCCCAAAGTATGGAACAAAGTAAGTGAAATCAACCTCCAAGAATGTGTGTAATCAATCTAAACCAATAGCCATCAGCACATTTCCTGGCAGTGAATTTCATCAATTCTGATGGTTACAAGAAAAGAAAAAAAGTTTATAGAAGAAAGAAAAATTCCCTGGATGCAAAGATGCAGGTTTGGGGCAATTACTCTTTGGTGAGAGAGCCCAGCAGAGATTTAAAATTACAAAATATGCAGCAGAGTAAAGCATGGAAATATATGTTGTTAGGGCTTTAAAACATGCCCTTGTGAGTTCCAAAACTTCCCCCAGCATAGGAAAAGACCACACATTTGGTAAGTTTAAAAAATGGTTTACATACAAACTGTTAGAAGTTCAGATTTATATGCTTTTCCATACATCAAAAAAGTTATACAGGCGGTTAAACTTGGCTTAGTTACAGTGGTGAAAGTTCCTAAATTATTGGTATAGGAACTCAAGAGTGTCTTTTGAGAGCCATGCAATCTGAGCTGCAGCAACCAGCTTACACCTCCTCACACATTGAGCTTCTCTGGTAGACTGAAAGGGAACAAAGGCTTGATTATCTAGTCCCTCCAAATGTGAGCTAAGCCTAGCAGGACAGCTTACTCTATGGTCTTAACCACTTCATGCATTAATTAGACTTATGCATGTTGGTTATATGAGGCTGGTTATTCCTACAAATTATTCATCCACTGCATGAAGAAGTCTTTCGTCACCCCTGTCTGCAATCTGCTGCCAACCCATTTTATTGGGTGACTCAAAGTTCTACTGTCAGAAAAAACTTTCTGAGAATAAGAGCTATTCACCAGTGGAACAGACTAGTTCAGGAGGTTGGGGACTCTCCTTCATTGGAGGTTTTTAAGCAGAGTTTGGATGACCAACTGTTATGGATGCTTTAGCTGAGATTTCTGCATTGCAGCAGGTTAGACTAGATGACCCTTGGTGTCCTTTCCAACTCTATGATTCTATGAGAGGGGGAAAGTGAAAGAGATCTAACCATGTCATATATAATTTTATGAACCTATGCCATGTACCTCACTAGTTCTCCCACCTCCTAGCTCACAAATGCCCTATGATCATTCTAGTTGCCCAGCTGGTATTATGCAGAGCTCTGGAGTTCAATGAACCTGTTAAAGATGTGATGACTGGATGAAATGTGGCCACACATTGTAATTCATGATTAAAACCTTCATAACATGGATGAGTTAGAAGGTGAAAGCTACATTAAACCGTCAGACAATTGGTTCATGTAGCTCAATATTGTCTATGCAGACTGGAAGCAGCTCTCTGTGGTTTCAGATTGGGAACATTCCTGGAGATCCACAGATTGAACCTGGAATGTGTTGCATCTTAAGAAAAATATAATTAGTGATTCTTTCTGGTGTATTACCTCAACTCATCACAAAACCTGTGAACCAGGCCTTACTTAGGGGAATAGCTGCCCACATGCTTGGCCAGTGTTGATGGAAGTTGGTTCAACAACATATGAAGGGTTACAGGTTCCCATTCCACAGCGTTTGTATGCCTTGGGTTTCTGAGATTCAGAAGATTTAGAAGCAGTGCCTTTTTAGTGGTTACCTCTTTACTGTGGAACTCCCTGCTCAGGGAAACTCCCTAAGTTCTTTCTCTCTCTTCCATACTCATGGCTTTTTGGAGACCAACTGGAACATTCATTTTGTGAAGTCTTGTGAAGGAGGAATGGTGTGAACCAGGAATCTAGCTACTAGTGCAGGCAACTTGCATTTTTACTGAAGTGTAGGAATCTAAATACTTCTAGGTGGGTTAAGAATTATTAGAGTTATACAGGAACTGAAAAGACTACAACACTAGACTAGATCATCCTTGATTTTGTTGTTGCTTTTCTTTTGTTTCTTATCTCTTTTTGACTGCAATCTATTCAATATGGAACTACTTTAGCTGGTGATACAGATTCATCACTGCAATACTGCCTATTGAGCTTGTGAGCTTAGAGGCAAGTTAAAAGCAAGTGCCATAAAAACACAATGTGAAACATTTGCCAGGTCTCAGAGTGGTTGATTAGACTGTTGTAATGCACCTGTAATTTTCCCACAGCCATGTTGCAGTGGGGAAATAGTCCCAAGGGGAGATATTATGGTTTCTAATTTTGTTCGTCTCTCACTCTGTCCATTTATAGAGTGCTGAATCCTTACCAATACAGCTCCTACACAGGAGCAGCCAGTGGGGAGCAGCAGTGCTGTGGGCCTGCCCTCCTAGAACTGGCATCACTGAACTTGCCTGTACAATATGGTGGAAAGGTTGGGGTGGTGCAGGTGCACTGGCAGGAGCACAGTAGGAGACTTCACTGCTATTAAAGCACTGCCCTGATCCCACCGCTACACTGTCCTAGCACATGGCAACACTGCTGTTACTGGATGCAAGGTCTGCAGTTCTATCCCTCCCCTCTCCCCTCTTGGTTCTGCACCATTAACAATCTAGAACCTCCAGTCAATGCACACTTAGTCCTGGTGAGGTTGTCAGATAGGTGTCCATAACAACATAAGAAGAGCCTTGGCTTACTAGTTCAGCATTCTGTTCCATACAGTTGTCAGCATTTAGGAAGCCCAGTAGGAGGAACTGGGAGTAGTAGCCTTTTCCACTTGCAATTCCCAGTGACTGGTATTCAGAGGCACCTGGAATATATTCATTCATTAAACCAGAAGAGCATTTCGTAACATGGGGCATGCTTTCAAAAGTATTGTTTAATGCAGAAGTAGCCAATGGGATATTCTTCGGGTATTTTGGACTACAGTCCCCATCAGCCTCAGCCAGCATGGCCAATGGTCAGGGAAGATGGGAGTTGTAGTCAACAACATCTAGAGGGCACTACATTGGCTACTCCTGGTTTAAAGAAGGGTATGCTACCCAAGTTCCTTTGCCTTAGCTTATGTGAAGGCCAGTGTAGACAAATCACAGCTGAACTGAAGGGTGCTCATAAACATAATAGAGCTTGCAAAAGGAGAACAGAGATGGATTGAGTCAATTTTTTCCTTAGGTAAACTCTAAAAAAAATCAACAAACTAGTGACAGATTCCGCCCCCCAAAGGGACAAAATACAGAAAAAAACAAAAATAGCTACAGTGTTTGTGAAAGATGGTAGTGTTCCCCACCACCACCACCAATGACATCCAGCAGTGGAGATGAGTATCTTTCTCTTCCATCAGTTTTCC
Organism: Podarcis raffonei; assembly: GCF_027172205.1. Classification (NCBI taxonomy): domain Eukaryota; kingdom Metazoa; phylum Chordata; class Lepidosauria; order Squamata; family Lacertidae; genus Podarcis; species Podarcis raffonei. The sequence goes on along the minus strand of NC_070621.1, from coordinate 39,732,590 downwards.
TCCAAATGTGGAGAATCTGGATTACTATTCTTTCTTCAAATGTACCTTAATTCTTTGTCCCTAAAAAACAACAACCCTCGACTGCCACCATAGAATTTATAATAAAACCTCTTACCCATGGGTAGGCAAAGTAAGGCCTGGGGGCGGATCCGGTCCAATTTTCTTCTAAATCCAGCCTGCAAACGGTTCGGGAATCGGCGTGTTTTTACATGAGTAGAATGTGTCCTTTTATTTAAAATGCATCTCTGGGTTATTTGTGGGGCCTGCCTGGTGTTTTTACATGAGTAGAATGTGTCCTTTTATTTAAAATGCATCTCTGGGTTATTTGTGGGGCATAGGAATGCGTTCATTTGTGGTGGGGGGGGGTTCACAATATAGTCCGCTCCCCAAAAAAAGGTCTGAGGTAAGGTTACCAAACATCCCCGTTTCCCGGGGACAGTCCCAGATTTACAAATCAGCCCCAACACAAAAATCCATTGAAGTTGAAAGTGTGCATGGATTCATTGAAAAAAATCTGGTAACCTTGGTCTGAGGGACAGTGGACTGGCCCCCTGCTGAAAAAGTTTGCTGACCCCATCTCTTACCCCTTAATATGTCAGCAACATCACAGCCACAGAATTTTTTTTTTTACCAGATTCATTGAAAAAAATCTGGTAACCTTGGTCTGAGGGACAGTGGACTGGCCCCCTGCTGAAAAAGTTTGCTGACCCCATCTCTTACCCCTTAATATGTCAGCAACATCACAGCCACAGAATATTTTAAAATAGCTTCACAGTGTGACTTCCGGAGGCGGCGCCTCCGACAATGGCGGATTCCCTCTGATCTAGAGGGAGAAAGCCCTGCAGAAATCGGGTCCTACCGCTGCAGCGAAGCGGGGACCCTTTCGAAAACCGCAGGCGGTGAAGCCTGCGACTGTGGGACTCGGCGGGCACCCTTTGCGCCCCCCCCATCGGCAAAGGAACCCTGTAAAGGGCTCCGGAGCGAGACGGGGTGCTGGCGCGGTGCTGTGAGTCAATCGCTACTTCTGCGGAGCGAAGCTGCACAGCTGATGTCGGAGAGCGCTGTCCTCTTTCCTGTGACAATTCGGCTTTTAAACAACAACCCGTGAGTAGGACAATTGAAAGATCGGGAGATCAAAGGAATTCCCCCTTTGATCAAAGGAACAACTTTGAATTTGGCACCGAAGCGGGAAGGTGTAAAAAGGAAGTCCGCCTCCTGTTTTTTGTAAATAGACCGAAGCAAAGATCTTATAAGCTAAAAAGCCGGAAAAATTGATTTTAAGATTGAAATTTCCTGCATCTATAACTATAAAAAAACCCCTGGACAGCAGGAGGAAAGGGGGAAAGAAATTTTGACCTTTTAATCCTGCAAAGAGAGTGAAAGAATACAAGCTTCCATCGTCCCAAACCTGGGGACGGAATGTCAGGACAGAAACTGTCGGTGATGATTACTAATTGAAAACGGGAAAACTACTGACAGACAGAACTAAAAGAGAAATAAAATAATTCTAATGCCGCTTTCTGCTTGTCTGCATTATATTGAAAGGAAACAAAGAATCTGAAAATCAAAAGTAAATTTCCCTTTGTTGGATACACTTTAAAGGACGTTAAATAGTAATTGTATCCCCTAGAGGGAGCTAGCCAGTGTGTTTGTTGCAATTTACAGGGAACACATAACATCTGTGAAAATCAGACCCTGGGACCAGCTATTTGACCTTGACAGAAAATGAATAGGGAGGAAGCCTTACTTGCTGCCCTTGGCAAAATAAATGCTATGCTGCAGCAGTTGGATGAGAAAGTGATCTTGATGAACCAAAAGTTGGATCTTATATCTGCTCCAGCTAGTAAAGATGAACTAACAGGAAACGAAGTCAAAGAAACCTCACAACAGCCATTACAGGAAACTGGTTCAACAAGGCAAGTCCAAGGGCAGAGGAAGATGGAAGAGGTTGTGATTGCACCTCAAAAGATACAGAGACTTAAAATCCTGCATGACCAAAAGCTGCAACACTGGAAGATTGAACTTGGAGAACATCTGTTAAACTTTGGAGTTAAGGAAGTCATCAGCTCTGGTGGGACTGTGAAACAAGTTGATGATCATTTTTGGAACAACTACTTCTTGGATTACAAATCAAATATTGGGGAGTGGAGTATCGGGGAATGGAGCAATCTGATAAAAGAAAATGGAGAATATTTCTGTATGGAGTTCCCCGGAGATTCACTCCCCAAGGAGAAAGGGAAGAAAACATGCAAGAATCCAACAAGGGACAGGGATGCGAGCAAGTTTAAACAGGAACAAGAAAACCTGCAGAGGGGGCACAGAAGGGACTTGAGAGCCTCTGATATTAGAACACCTGATTGATGGATAGAACTTAATGGTGTAAGGACTGACATTATCTGAAACCAGGAAAAAGGGACGTTGGATAAATCCAGAATGAGAATCTTTTCTTTATAAACTATTTTACTTTTGGAATTAGTGTAACACTAATGAAATACTAAAATGTGCTGGAAAGGAATTAATTGGCTTTAGCAGAAAGGTTTGAAGGAGTTAAGTTTAAATATGGTTTAAATTCTGAAATTTTGAAACTTTAAGGTTTAGAAGGTAAGATAAGGTTAAAGAAATTAATGGTAAATTCAACTGTAAAATTTTTAAATGGTAACGATGTCGAAACGTAACGAAGCAGTTCTAGTAATAAGGTAAAATAAGAACCTGTAAGAATGGATTGATATTAGATAGAAATCTGAAGTGACAACATATGAGGATAAATAATTAAGGGTAAAATAAGAAGGTATGAATTTGCTGAACCAACTTCTAAATGGAATACAAAAAAGGGAGGTGAGAGGAAGACAGGAAAATAAGTAAATGAATGGTAAGAAACTGAAAAGAGGGATTTTTATTTTTTATTTTTTTTACTTTTTTATGTTAAATTTTGGTTTTTGTATCTTTTGTGTGCTTTTTGACTTTTCTGTCTATTGTTTTGTAACCTTTTTTCTGTTAAAATTTAATAAAATATCATTTTTTAAAAAATAGCTTCACAGTGTGAAACAGGAAATGACCTATCCAGACAATGTGACCATTTTATTGCATCTTTTACTCTCTATGTGTCTTTTCCTTCCTTTCTTTTCCACTTCATTCCATTTCCTCCTCACACAGGTTTGTTGTTGTGTCATCAACATTCCATGCCACTGCATTTTTCTAAACCCTGTTTGTTCTTTTGCGAACCCCAAGAATTCTCCTGAGTCTGCTGAATCCTCCCTCTTAAGGATAGATGCTGCTGTTTGGGCAACATAATGGCAGACACTTTCCCCCAGAAACAGAATATAAGAAGACATTGCTACTTGATTAATGACTGAGGAGCATAGCTATCCTGGCTGGACTTTTGGGTGCTCAAGCCAGTTCCTGCCCAAATAAGTAACTGGCTAAGCAATCCAATAGTCCCACTAACCCCCCCTCCTAAGACTGGTTACCGGAGAACTATAGGGTTGTGTTATAAACTGCAAAACATAACCAAAATATGTCAGAGTGTTTTCACTGGTTTTATTGGCACTCTTAGAACAGGTGTGGGGTATCTGGCTCTCCAGATGTTGCTGAAATTCAACTTCTATCATCTCCAGCAAACTAGAAATGATGAACATTGTAGTTTGGCAACATCTGGAAGGCCAAAGGCTCTCCATTCCTGCCTTAGGAACTTGCTCTACTCGTAGCCTAACAGCCCTTTCCATGTTTACTCAGAAGTAAATCCCATTATGTCTAATGGGGCTTATTCCCAGATGAGGGTGCATAGGATTGCATTGTTAGTCTACCTGAAAGTATTCCAGTAAAATGAAAAACACCTATCAGTGGAACGACTGCTAATGGAAATCTAACCTAGCCAGAACGTAATTAATTTCATCTGAATCTCAACTACTCAAAATATAAGCATTTAATTGGCCTGGTTTGTACTTTAATAGAATGTGTTCACTTTATGTCCTTTAACAAGCTATGCCAAGTTATATAAAAATTGGGCATCCAATTGAAACCTCTTTCATTTACAGATACCTCCCAAATGAAAAGTTAATACACCAGTTGTAAAGAGAAATTACTACAAAATTATTTGAAAGCATGGAGAATTACTTATACCTAAAGGGCACAAACTCACAAAGGAAAGAGGAACAAAGTATACATTACTTATTAAAAAAAAAATAGTGCTGTGACCTGGCCTCAACATTGCTCTTGAATGGAGAATTCTCTGGTAGAGATCTCATATTATAATAACTCGCCAAGCACATGGATAGGGGAATCCAACATGATGATATGTTTTCATACTTAGTCATACTTGACTGGGGATGTGGTCCAACAACATCTGAAGAACCACAGGTTTCCCATCCTGGCTTTAAGGACCCTTTGTCCATCTACCCTCTGGAAGTCTCCACTCCCTGGCATCTGTGTCCTTCACCATATAGGACAAGAATGAGGAAAGTGTGGCCTTACAGATGATGTTGGTCTACAACTCCCATCATCCATTACCATCCACCAGGCTGGCTGGAGACAATGGGTGCTAAAGTTCAATACCTCGAAGGCTAAAATCTCCATCCCTGACCAAACAAGTCTTTCACTGATCCTGAATTTGCCCAAAATAAATGTGACACTCTAAAAAAGTGTGGAAAATATAGGAATATAAGAAAAAACCCACTGGAGCTTCCTGTGAGAATATCTAGTCCAACGTTCTATTCCCTGAATAGTCAACCAGATGTCTATGGGAAGCCCACAGGCAGGACACGAGCACAGTAGCTCATGTTCCCTTGCCATTGGTATTCAGAGACACAGTACTTCTGATACTAGAGGTAATATGTAGCAGTTATGACTAGTAGAAAGCCTAAATTTGGAAGGTTCTTTATCGGCATAAGGGTTCTCAAAGCATGGGGCCCAGATTGTTGCACTGATCCTCCCACTCTCAAAGGGCTGCCGGTGTGGTTGGGTGAGGCTAGTGAGGGGCTCAGCCAGGGCCTTACCTGGCCCACCATGGGAGCTGGCCCTGCTTACCTTCCTACAGAAGGCTGAAAAAGTGTCTCTACCCTGCAAAAAGAATCTAGAAAAAACCTTGATAATACATTACTGGATAAATTGAACAAAAACAGAACATAATACAAAGAGAAATAAATACAGAGATCTGTCTTTCTTAATTTGGGCCTCACAGCAGGAAGACTTACAACTGCACATACAGGGAGAACTCCCACAGAGCCACACAGCCAATCAGAGGAGGAGTTACCTTGGCAAAGATCATGCGGCTCTGACGGGTTGCTAGGCAATACCTCCACCGTCACCATTCTTGGTTGGCTAATTAACTGTAAACTGTAAATGGAATTAACCCCTAGGTTACTGAGTGAATGATTCCAACAGGTCAGTGGCTACTCTCCCTCACTGTTCTTCTTCAAGCAAAGTTTGGAAAGCCAACTGTTGGAGATGCTGTACCTCTGGATCTCCTGCATTGCACATACGATTGAACTCAATGCCCCTACAACATGGGTAGGCAAACTAAGGCCCGGGGGGCCGGATCCAGCCCAATCGCCTTCTAAATCCGGCCTGCGGATGGTCCGGGAATCAGCATGTTTTTACATGAGTAGAATGTGTCCTTTTATTTAAAATGCCTCTCTGGGTTATTTGTGGGGCTTGCCTAGTGTTTTTACATGAGTAGAATGTGTGCTTTTGTTTAAAATGCATCTCTGGGTTATTTGTGGGGCATAGGAATTTGTTCAATTTTTTTCCCCAAAATATAGTCTGGCCCCCCACAAGGTCTGAGGGACAGTGGACCGGCCCCCTGCTGAAAAAGTTTGCTGACCCCTGCCCTACAAGGACCCTTCCAACTCTATGATTCTTCTTCACCTTTTAAAAAAGCCACTGTGGCCAAATACTAGGGGCACAGTATTTCAAAGCAGAAAACAAGTTTGGGACAGGTGCTATATAACCTACAGTTAATATTGTGAACATCTTTAGAAGGAATGACCTATGAGACGTTTCCGACATTCTGCTCTCAATAGTGATTATGATCATCATCATATTTCACTAGTAAACCAAAGAAGCCACAGTGAGCTTGTTGGTGATGCAATTTTCAGTGGTATGAGCGGTGAGCACTGGGGATGACAGCAGTGGGGAAAATTAGAGAAGATCTGCCAAGCTGGTTCAAGCATTTTAGAGATTCCAGCTGTGCACATTGTACTGGCTCCATGAAAGATTCAGCAGTGCTGCAAGAGAAAAATGCCTGGAGAAAAGTATCTATAATGAAGTTGTTTAAATCTGAGTTTATGGAGATTTGACGCATGAAGGATTTCCCAAGTTATTAAGCAGCAAGATTAATAGCTTCTTAAGTTTCAGCAGTGGCAGACAAACAGAAAAGTCACACACTTCTTTTCTTCTTTCTCTTTCTTTCTGCAAACAACAAACTTTATCTCTCTAGCTGCAAACAAAGTAAGTTGGTAGAACATGGGTCTCCTTGATGGTCTTACCAAACGTTAGTGACTTGTAACCCATCAACATCAACCGGATGGTGGAGACAAGCTCAGCAGAAGTTGAAAATTGAATCTGATTAGTTTTGCTGTAGCCTAATGATTATCAGCTTGTGGTAGCATGGAGGTAGGCTTTTTCACTGGTGTGGAATGCCCTCTCTGCTGAAATACAAGAGGCCTCTTGGGTATTGCCATACCATCAACTCTTGAAGACAAGTATTTCCCTGAAGTTGAACTTCCTGATTTAATTGTTTTAATTGCTCTTTTAAACTTTTTTTAAATTGTTACACTTTTTAATAGGCTTGTTTTTTATTGTATATTTTAATTATGGATGTTTCTCATGTTTTCATGAAATTGTTCCATGACATTCTGACCATGGGGACTGTTTAAGTTTCACAGTCCTTCATGTTCAGCCCCTTCCTCTGGCTGGTCAAAGTCCTCCCCCTCCCTGATGATCCTTTGTGCTCTTTAATAATAATAATAATTTATTATTTGTACCCCGCCTATTTGGCTGGGTTTCCCCAACCACTCTGGGCAGCTTCCAACAAAGATTAAAAATACATTAAAATGTCACACATTAAAAACTTCCCTGAACTTCTCCTTCTTTGTCATCTAGAGTCACAAGGGCACCTCTTCTCCATCTGTGGGTGCCAGCCTTACAGCCCCTGGCCTCTCCTCATCCTCTTCCCTTCTCCTCATGATCTGTCTAGGGCTGCCAAACCATCCCAAACCTGAATGGAGCTGAAGAGACCAGGACAACCTCATTGTATTTCGGAATGCAGTATCCATTTGAAGAGGTTCCAAAAATGCAAACACTGGCTCACATTTCAAGATTCCTCCTATAATGCCAAGAGTATAGGACAGGGGTCAACAACCTTTTTCAGCCATGGGCCGGTCCACCGTCCCTCAGACCATGTGGTGGGCCATACTAGATTTTTTTTGGGGGGGGGGAGAATGAATGAATTCCTATGCCCCACAAATAACCCAGAGATGCATTTTAAATAAAAGCACACATTCTACTCATGTTAAAAACACCAGGCGGGCCCCACAAATAACCCAGAGATGCATTTTAAATAAAAGGACACATTCTACTCATGTAAAAACATGCTGATTCCCGGACTGTCCGCGGGCCGGATTTAGAAGGCGATTGGGCTGGATCCGGCCCCCCGGGCCTTAGGTTGCCTACCCCTGGTATAGGAGCTCAACTTATGAACTATAATGAAGTGCATGAAATGAAAGAATCACATTTCAAATGCCACACACCACCACCACAACTGTAGCTGCCATTAAGACAGCCAAGGTCTCTCAAAGATGCACCACTCCTTCACCTTACATGGCTTGCCAAAAGAAAGGGAAGGATTAGAAGACATAAGAAAAAAATCACATAGAGCAAAAAGCCCAACATTGCTGTGGAAACAAGTATAGGGCTAAAATAATAAATGGATTCCTGTTCAATATTTTTTTTTTTAAGTAAAGAAAGAATCAAGGCACATTCCAGCAAAAGGTTAGGTTTCCTTAAGCCTAATTGCTTTCAGTGGGATTTAAGTGTATGTAAGGGTTGTGGCCATTCACCATGACTGTCACGTTCCCAATTTGCCAATAAAATCAAGCTCAAACAAACATGCCATGCATCGCTTCATGGAAGATGGAAATGATTGTTTGCCTTCCTCCTGGGAAAAGGTATCTCATATCACAAGAATTCCAAACCATCCAACAAAATAAATTGGCAATATGTCTGGGACAGCGATAAGGAGTCTCATTACAGGAGACACATTTATGGAATTAACTGTAAAATGTGGAGATGAGCACTGGCTTTCAAGTAGGATTTGCTAAATCCATTGTGGAGGATAGGTATGTCAGTATCATGACCCCATAGTCCGGCAGTATTCACAATACAGAATTGGAGGCTAGAAAGTTCCCAGTTGAGGAGCTGGACCAGGTTTGGGTTCAGGGACTGCTGCTGGAGATCAAGAGACCTCTGGAAGACAGGAGTTTATAGAATAACCTCCCATAGCACCAGAATCTGTACAGCCAGAGCCAAGACCATCACACGAACCTTTCCCTCCCAGAGTACCACACCGATTCAGAGGCACATGGAGTATACAGAGCTCTGGAACAGGGAAAGAGTACCCATCTTCAGGCCATCGCATGGGCTCTTTCAAAATCTAATTTACTGAGAAGTGATGAAACTTTAGAGAGGTAGTCTGGGGGCAAAGGCTTTAAAACAGAGGCAAGGAAATTTTGGCCATTCATATGTTACTAGACTTCAACTCCCACCATTCTCAGTCAATGGGGCCAATTGTCTGAGATAATGGGAGTTCAGCAACATCCTGGAGGAGGGCTCTAAGGTTCTCCTGGAAAAATCTGAATTTTCCTTTTAACTTCTTTGGAGAAAGGTGCTCAGTCAGAGCTCTCCATGGTCCTGAAACGCCTAACCTGTCTAGCATCACCCCACCAGCTCTGGCACAATACCTGGCCAGGACAATAGCAATAAATTGCTATTAGGCTTCATAGCTTAATGGAACCTCCACCTTCAGTACATTATTGAATACCAGTTGCTTGGGTGACCAACAGCTTGTAGTTAACTAAGCTGCATAAACTCTACCTTCTTCATTGTACAGTAGAAAATACAACATATTGATTTTTAGCAATGTAAACATTGAGCAAGACATTGCATTATTTGATTATTGTATTATTTGGTTTTTTTAAAATAAATAAATAATATATAGATAATAAATAGATGGCTAGACAGACAGACAGACAGACAGACAGACAGACATTGTCTTCATGTCCTGTCCATGGACTTCCCACAATAATGTGGCTGGCAGCTATAGATAACAGCATGATGGACTATATTAGGGATATGGAACTTTTGGCCTTCCAGATATTGTTGGACTACAGTTCTGGTTGATCCCAATCAACATGGCCAATGGTCAAGGATGATGGGTGTTGTAGTTCAACAACATCTGGAGCTCTATATGGACCTCTGGTCTGACCCACTAGGGCTTTTGTTGTTCTATGAAGCATAAAATTCACCTGTTGACCATGGGTAAGTCTCTACCTCTAAACTAAATCTATTTCATTGGTTGTTGTGAGGATAAAACAGGGGTGTCAGTGTACACAGAGCATGGTTATTTTTTTTTAATTGGTGGTTAATAAATATTTTTATTAAATGAATAAAAAATAAACAGAGCTCTGTAGATGAAAACTTGGCAATAAAAGTGATAAGACCATGTCATTATATGTGGGCTGGTTTACACATCAATATCCATCACTTGATAGCTACAGCATCAAGCGATGTCCTGTGTGCATAATAAAGCCATCACAAATCCTACATCACAGACAGAACTTGTGTCAGATCACTGGAATCTCTAAGTCTGATGCCTTCTCAATAAGCATTTTGAAAGCATTTGCTGCCTGGAAGCATGTGTTGCATTTTGAAATACGAAAAAGAAAAAGCCTGTTTTCATGGGAAAGGTTTGATTCCATTAAACACTCTGCAGAATAACAATTGCTGAGAGCTGAAGAAATATTACATAATGGTTTCTAGAGCCATAGCTTATGCAAGATGTCATTATGTCGTCATTTAGATGGTTAATGGCTTTTATTGGGAGATGACATTGTAAAACACAATTGCCTAGAGAGAAATGGATGTAGTTTGGTCCAAAGCTATGTAATAACAATGGTTTAGCAAAGGTAATATTATTTTTCCCCTCCCATGACTGAGAACAATTTGCTGTATACTGCATCTCCTCAAGTGCTTTCAGTTGCGTTTATTCAGGAATCAGGAACCTGTAACCTTCCAAATGTTGCAGGACCAGAATTCACATGCCCCCAATGCTTGGCTATCCTGGGGAGAACTGATGAGAGGTGGAGTCCAGCAACATCTAGAGGGCCACAGGTTAACCACCCCTTAGTTCAAGCATTCAGTAGTTGGTCCTCAATTGTTTAGTGACAGGAAACTGCATGATCTACATGGATGTGTCAAGTGCCTGTCATCTTCAAAGGTAAGCAGTCATTGATAAGAAACAAAGAAGGAATTCAGCTGAAGGTCTATCTATGGGTCCCAGGATATGGTCTAAGATTATGAGGCTGCCACCTTGCTGGAGCATGGGTCTGGTCAGTGCCAAGATAGGTGACTTCCTGAGAACTACACATACACTGTTTTTATTTCTATGATGTAAGAAAATGGACTATAAGTATAAGATAAATAAATAAAGAAAGAAAGAACACTGTGTTTCTCCCAGAGCAACTAAATTTTAGAAGCATACCTTTTATAAATATATCTTTTCTACTTTACTCTCATGGTAGCCAAGAACTGTTGCCAGACCTATTCTTTTTCAATAATTTGTCTATTTTCCTTTTGGAAGCCACATTAGACCATCACTGCAACTTTTAGGTAGTAAATTCTATAAGGTAAAGGAATCCATACCCAACAGAAACATACACAAATCATTTATGGCAGGGGATGCTTCACTAGCTCATTTTCTGTCCGAAACCTTTTACCCCAAATCATTTTCATTGGCTGACACACATGTAAAATTCAATCAATTTTCTTCCATTTTATTTTGGGGTTTTTGGTCCAAGACACTTCTTAATGTACAGAAAGAAAACTGTATGAAGTAAGCAGATAATATGTAAGAACACTGTTACTTCTGTGCAGGTGCTAATGTCCTAGAAGGACTTCGATCTCATTCTGAAATGTAAAGTGGAGCAGGGGTATAACTGCAACCCTAAGTGTCTGAGCTAGGGGGCTCCTAATTTCAAAAATAGAAACAGCAGTATCAACATAACTTAAGATTTGCATAACTTCAAGAGAGCAAGGAAGAATGAGCACTCCTTTATTACCTAGCTGTGGACAAATATACACCAGAAAGTCCTTCCTACTGAGGCCAGTGTGATTTACAGTGTCAGCCTGAATAACAGACATTAGCAATCTAAACAATGACGTAATTACATATTTCATATGCTTTGGTGCTGGAAGTCACTATGCCCTATTTCATCAGAAAGGTAGAATTCTATTTCAACAGAGTATTCTTTAATGGATTCAAACCTTTCAGATGAAACGTGCATTTCTGTAAAATACAGCACATACTTTTGTGCAGCAAATGCTTTCAACATGCTGATTGAGAAGTCATTAACCTCAGGGACATCAGTGATCCGACACTAAGTGACTATTTCATGCAAAATCTCAATGTCTTTCAAGTTCATCCTTCTCCCAGATCAGATTGCCTTCTTATCATGCTACTTTGTCGTCGTCCCTCTACCACCAACACAGTGCTGCTTTGGACAGCTAACTGCTGCTATCTAAATCCGCCAAAATGTCCTTATTTAACCTGGGATTAAATTCTATTGAAATCCACAGAATTTACCTCCAATAAGTACACATAAGGGTAGGCTGCACCTCCTTTGTTTCCAACTATTATCTGCTATATATTTTGGAAAGTTGTTTTTCTGTTGATATCAAAATCAAATTTTCCATTATGATTCCTGAGATCAGTGAGCAGGTTTTCATCTATGGATATGACTGGGTGTTGGTCTGAAGCAAGATGGCAGACAGAACCTTTCAAAACTGCAGATGATGATGATGATTTGCTTTCTTCGAATTCCTGAGCAATGGCAAATTCAAGACAGGTAATATTAAAGATAATTAACCATATACATATTCTTTGTTTGTTGGTTGTGAATAATGAGTCCTCAAGGTGGCTTATAACAGACTGTTATAATACACTGTTTCAAACAAAATAAATTCTCCTGTATGTAAATTCACATCCAACCCCCTGACTCTTACGCCTCTGGCCAATGATGTAGCCAGAGCATGCTTCTCCCCTTTTGCAGCCTGAGAGCAATTGGCATTTAAAGCAGACTGTACTTTTAAGTACAGAAAAGGTCTAGGTTAGGTGTGGCTGATGCTTCTTCCACTGTGGGGTTCTTCCTGGGAGGCAGAGAGTCCAGCCTTAGTCCAGAGAGTAACCCTTAGTCCTGAGGAAGGAATATTTTTTCAGACTGAAAGCTACATTCTCATTTGGACAATCTTCCAGGGTCTACATTCCGGAATAGGGTGGGGTCAAGTCAAAAGTGAGCAGAACAATGAATGTAAACACACTTTCACACCTGTCCTCCATCCAGGGAGGCAAGAAGCACTGGCATAGTTCAAGGACACATTCCAACCACCTACGAACACTCAAGGGCCAGTGGGGTTATGTGGCCTGGGGAGAGTTATGAGGGACTGACAAAGAGGCTGGAGGACTACATACAGCCCAATGAGCCTAAGATTCCCCATTCTTGTTATAATCCTTTGTTTGATTAGATGCCAGGAGAGGATATGTTTATTAGGTATTATCCTTCCTCCCTCACATGTGTGAGTTCAACAGAGTGCCACCCCCTTGCTGCTTAAAGAGAAACTTAGATAGACTAGTTTTAGCCTTTCAGTATAAGAAATCCAAGATGCTTAAACTGAATTTTGCCTTAAACTGGATTTTTCTGGTATGACTTCCTGTTCCTCCACTTAAAATAAAACCCACCAACATCATCACACACACAAAAATATTATAAAAGGTTTTTAAAAAAACATTTACTTATTCAGAATAGGTTTTGAAGAGTAACAGGTGCAGTAGCATGATGCAGACAGGCTTAAATAGGTAATTAAGTCACTAAGGCATAGGAAGTCTAGTTTAAAAATGTAGCCAGAGATGCAAGTGCTGTCATGTTGCAGACATGGTGGGAAAGAATGGAAAGAGAGTATGTCCAGACAGGGAGCAGCATATATAGCTACACCTTCTTCCTGTCAGGACACAAAAGGGAAATGATGTGTGAATGTATCTCACAGGGTTCTCTCTAGCATGTGCACAGAAAAGCTCTGTGAGCCTCAGCCCCTTCATGAGCCTATCTGGCAAAACATGAATCATTGGTCTGACTGCATTAAATACCCCACAAATCCTACACACTGGAACTAAGATCCACCTTAATGAATGGGGTTGACTTCTGTGTAGAAAGGCACCGAACCACACTGTAAACCAATGTGCTTCTGCAACTGTTTTGCTGAGATAATAACTTATTTGTTCATCTCTTAACACAAACATGAGGAGTAGGAGGCGAAAATGTTTTTACTCACATAGAAAACAAAAAAATTATTAAGCGTGCTAATCCTTGCACGCAAGGCCTGATTAGGCTACAAACACCCTTGGAAGATTTTAGTTCTGCAGGTCTGTAACACCACATTATTTTGACTGAAGCCACATTTGCCAGGATAGCAAGAAAACATTTGTCCGTAACAACAAGAAGTGTGTCTTCTTCATGCTGTGGACAATCAATTTTCAAACCAAGGGTTGAAATATGTATATGTATCTTACCTATTTTGAGTATATATTTCATTAACTCATTTGGTTGAACAGAGGAAAAAAGCAAGATTTTTTTGTTGTGGGGGTAAGCATCGCTTTCCTCTAAATGACCTTTCCCTCAACAAATATACCATTTAATTGAAACAAGAAACAAACGTTTTCCTGCTGTATATTTACTCAGAAACTTTTATAAAGGTCAAGCAGAAACAATTGTAAATGTGGCATTTAGCCTTTAGTATTTTGGAAAGTATTAATTGAATCTCCACATACACAAAGGGTACATTGCCTTTGTTTAGTCAGGAAACTTTGGAATAAAGAACAGTTCCCCCACCCAATAGAAATAATAATTCTGTTTTCCTGCTCTTTTTAAAATGTTTATATTGCCTTCTGATCTAAACAAACTGCAGCAGATTTCTTTTAAAACAAGAAAATATATTTTAAAATCTGAACTTGGAGTGGTGTCTTCATGCTCACAATCACCTTACGTTACCCAGCAGGACGGAGTCAACTATTGCTTTGTGAAAGCATGATGCCACATTGCTTGCTTTTATCCTTATAGTGTTTGAATAATTAGTCTTTGAAAGCAAGGTGCAGGCATTATCAAGCTCAGGCCCACACTCCTACAATGGGGTTGCTTTTGCTCCCTGGAGTTTCCTCGTCCTGCTGCTTCTACCTCTTTACTGTCACTGTCTATTCACCTCCCTCTCTGGATAAAAAAGCTGTGCCCAAGCTTCAACAGCATCATTCATTTGCCTTGGCGTCTCACTCTAGGGAATGGGCACCCTGAACAGCAGTGAGGAGATGGTGGCAACTCTTAAGGAGGCAGAAACACAGAGGGCACCTTTGCCCACAGGCCCCCTTGAACTTGAAGCTGGCAAATATATTTGGGAGGCATATATATGCTAAACATTTCTATAGGAAATGGTTTCTGCATAATAGAATTGTGTTTTGCATCTGAGTGCCAGGCATCTTGCATAATATTTTGAAAATGCATCTTCTATAAATGGTTGCTTTTTCTTTCACAGTAATTATGAGTGATGACAGCTAGGTATAGACTGCCATATCCTGACCACATTTGGATTCTTCTTAGGGGCATCATGCCACTTCCTGGTTGTTTGATGTATGTTGATGTATGTTGGCTCCCAATGTGTGTCCAGGTGCAATTCAAAGGACTACTCATTACCTTTAGTTGGTGGCACCACAAGGGCTGCCCTTAAAGCTGCAATCAGAGGTCTTGCTTCATGATCCACTATTTGTAATAGTACACACCTGTCTGAGCAGTAGCAGTTTCTGAAGTGGCATAATGGCACATCCATGACTTCTTTTGGAAGAGGAGGCAAACATTAGCAGGGCATTGGGAAACTGTTTACAGTGGGAGTTGCATTCTTTTCTGGACAACTTTCCAAGATTCATATGTCAGTGGTGGGGTCAGGGCAAAATATAAATTTTACCTTGTACAGCTGCCTACTTTCTACAAATACATGCACCTCTCTATCCTTCAACCAAAATCACTTCAGGATGGTGTGAAGCAGGGCTGTGGATTGGCGAGACAGTGTGTGGATTGGAGAGAGTTCCAAGGACCAGGCAGAAATGCCTGGAGGACCACAGTTGGGAACCACATGTACACTGCTACCTTAGGTTTTATTTTGGGGGGGAAAGGCAGGGTTTAATGTAAGTTTCTTTTAAAAAAAAGTATTTGGCAAGTGTGCACAGGGCTCAAAATTACTGTTTATTATTTGTTCCTAAAAACTCATTTGCCAGTGCCGAAGAAACAATAATTCAGCAAATAGACCCCATTTCAAGAGCAGCCAGCAAAGAAAGGATTTACAAAAATCCAATAAAAAGCTTACGTTTTTGTCACCATGTGATAACATTTCAAAGTAGTATGAGGAAGGGGTGAGGGAGAGGGAGAGAGAGGGAGAATGTGCTTAATAGAATTAGCCAGGGAATTGGATGCTCGAATATTTCAGTCAGATTAATGTTAATCTTAGCATGATTTACAACATAAAGGGAGCTTAGAGAATAAACACAGCAGACTTAATTCATCCCTGGAGTAACTTCATTAACTCCAGTGATGCTACTCTAGGCATAAATCTGGCCTGAGCCTCTAGGAGCAAGTTGGTGAAGTTCCTATTCTAGCTAAACTCTTTTTGAAGGAACATGTTTTAGGAAGGACTATGTGCAAACACTGGTCAGAAGTCAAGAATTGCTAAAGAAAAAGGCAAAAGCATGCCCTCCAAAGGCATCAAAGGAATGACAAACTTTGAACATCTGCACCCAGAGGTTCCATTGCTATCATTACAATCAAGAGGAATTATGGGGAACAAACAAAGGTCTCCATCCTCTGGACTGTAGCTCAGTGGTAGGGCACCTGCTTTGCATGCAGAAGGCACTGCTGTCTGAAACCTGGAGAGCTACTGCCAGTCAGTGTACACTATACTGAGCTAGATGGACCAATGGTTTGACTCAGTATAAGGCAACTTCCTTTGCTCTCTGCATCAATCAACTGACGGGCACTGAAAGTGAGCCCCCTTGAACTCTGATTGTACATGTGATTTGTATCCACACTGTGCCTGCAACTGGACTTCAGAGGAGTTGCTCTCAGCAGTGATCAGCTGATTAGCACTGAGAGTAGTCAGTACCTAACATTATGATATCACAAGAGGCATTCCCTCCTCTAAGTATTAAAGAAGGGAGAATACTTCTTTCAAAATGGTTTTCCATAGCAGACATCATTCAGAAGATGCATTCCCTTCAACACAAGAGAAGGACCATAGCTCAGTTGTAGAGCATCTACTTTGCTTGGAGAACATTCCAGGTTCAGTCCCTGACATCTGCAGATAGGGCAGGGTACAGGTAGGGCTAAGAGTGTCCCCAGTCTGAGATCCTGGAGAGCTGTTGCCAGTCGGTTTAGACAGCACTGAGCTAGGTGGTCCAAGGGTCTGCCTTATACTAAGGCAGCATTCTTTGCATCTATCTTATTTTAGGAGCAGGATGATAGTTCAGTAGTAGAGCATCTGTTTCATAGAAGGTCCCAGGTTCAATTCTCAGCATGTCCAGGTAGGACTAGCAGTGATCCTTACCTGAAATCCTGGAGAGCTGCTGTCAGACAGTGCAGGCAATACTGAGCTAGAAGGACCAATGGGAAATTCTGATGTCCATTGAGACCAGTATTCGCTGACAATAAGGCTTTACAGTCTCAGACATGTTTTTCCCTGCCTTACTATGTAGTATTTTTAACTGCATTCTGCTCCTGGGCATGACATGTGTTGGAGATAAGCAAACATGTTTCCTTCTCTTGAATTTTTGGTTAATGCATGTGCTATTTTATTTATTGCTTATGACTACTTTTGTTATGTTTGTAAATTTGTGTTCTTTTCATGTTATATGCCACCTTGAGCATGGTTTTGGGTACTAAAAGACAGCATACAAATAAAACAATGTACCGGTATGTATGTGTATATGTTACTTTAAACCACCAAAGGGTAATGTTTTTCTAGGAATCTAGTCAACACTTGCTTGTAGTCTTTGCTGTGTCCACCCCTAAAAGCCGAGTCATTTTGTTTGTGGTTCTATCCAGACAAGATGTGCCCTATTTTTATATCCTCTCCACTTATATGGTAAATAGTTCCTGCATGAATAGAGTCTTTGAACTCCAGACTGCAAGTTATTGTTCCAATCTAATTCACTCAACGCGGGTGGCGCTGTGGGTAAAAGCCTCAGCGCCTAGAGCTTGCCGATCGAAAGGTCGGCGGTTCGAATCCCTGCGGCGGGGTGCGCTCCCGTTGTTCGGTCCCAGCGCCTGCCAACCTAGCAGTTTGAAAGCACCCCCGGGTGCAAGTAGATAAATAGGGACCGCTTACTAGCGGGAAGGTAAACGGCGTTTCCGTGTGCGGCTCTGGCTTGCCAGAGCAGCGATGTCACGCTGGCCACGTGACCCGGAAGTGTCTCCGGACAGCGCTGGCCCCCAGCCTCTTGAGTGAGATGGGCGCACAACCCTAGAGTCTGTCAAGACTGACCCGTACGGGCAGGGGTACCTTTACCTAATTCACTCAAGCTGCAGGGTCTGTTAACAGGGTTACCCTCCCATGATGTAGACAACAGTGAAGTAGATGAACCAATGGTCTGACTAAATATGAGGCCGCTTCCCCTGTTTCTGGGTTATCTTCAGATGTTGGTCATTACTTTAATTCATATTGAAAACTGAGTACCTCAATGATAACAACATCATATTTGTCTCTGTCCCTGTGGGGCAATTAATTACTGCAGAAATTTATCCATTAGAATATTGGGTATATGAATGTGAGTAATCTGAAAACAATAGCAAATGGCTTGGCAGTTTAGGAAAATGAAACCCATCAATTTATGGGGCTAGATAAATTGAATCGTGAATTGAACAGCCACACATTCCATTGCTTTAGAGGAGGGGAGGGGGAGACTTGCCAGAGATTAGTATGATCATGTCACTCAGAGTAGATACCTTTCTCAAGCCAATTATTCAGGATTAACCCTACTGCCTTCAGCATTTTGATGTACCTGTCTAGTTAACTCTTCACATAACAGTCTTGTTCCAGATTTAATTCCAAGGAACTGGTTGTGTGCTGCAATTAGTGGACTAGGATTGGGATGCACACAGCTCAATCTGTATCAAAAGATTAGTTGTTAGTTAGTTAGTTAGTTAGTTAGTTAGTTAGTTAGATTTCTACCCCATCGTTCATGTGGCAACAGACCACAGGTAGGTTTGGAATATCAATCCACCAATTGCAGCACCTCATAAAATGCAGTTTAAAATTAACAACAATCTGCAACAGGTATGATTATTACCTTTGCTCATCCAGCCACACAAAAGTCTAATGAATTGCTCAGCCTAAGGAAGTTCTCCTGGCCCCATCACTGCTAGCCTTTCAACAGACAACTGGGGGTTGTATCCAGTTTTAGAGCAGACCCCCTGAAATTATTGGACACAACTATTTAAGGTCTATTAATTTTAATGGTTCTGCTCTGAATATGAGTAAGTTTTTATACATGCAGTTGTTTTAAGTATATTTTTATTCTCTTGTGAAATTGCTTTGAGATCTTCATAGGAAGCAATTCATAAATGGAAACTACAATGTACTGTATTGCAATTCTATATCTAGTTTCCCTAAGCCCCACTGAGCAAGACTTGGTTTTAAGTGGACATGAATAGAATTGGGCATGAGTCCCATTGAACTGAGTGGGGCTTGTTTCTGAGTGTTGTTGTTTAGTCGTTTAGTCGTGTCCAACTCTTTGTGACCCCATGGACCAGAGAACACCAGGCACTCCTGTCTTCCACTTCCTCCCGCACTTTGGTCAAATCGGAGGAATTTAGTTACAGCTTCATGCCGGTATAGCTGATGTCAGCAAATTCTGCCAGAAACAGAAGCAAGAGCAGAATTTGCTGCAATTCACATGTTTATCCAAGGTTAGAAATGGAAGTCATGCAAGTGAACATGAGTGGCATTTGTTATTATTGGTTTTTTAGTTAGGAAATGTTATGTAAATAATTACATTATTTTCTGCAAGTTTTTGACAGTTCTCTTCCACTGAAATGAATTATGTAATTAATTAGGTTAGTTTCAGCCATAGCATATAGCAAGATAAACAACATAGGTTTTAGTAGAAGATGATCTATAGTAGAACAAAACAGCACTGATTGTGATGAACTTAGGATGGGATAGAAATCACTGCCTCTTTACATCCCTAACTGAGAGATCTTAATTAGGGCAATGGAGTAGTATGGAAAGCAGTAGATCCATAGCTTTTTCTGTCTCCATTCACATCTTGACCGTGCACTTACTACCACTGGCAAGAACACCACTAGTGGTGCCTTTCTGCCTGCTCAGCTCTCCACACATAAAGCAGAGAGCCCCCTTACACACACACACACCCCAATGGCAAAGGGACAAATGGAGGGCAAATGGAGACTGTTCTCCATTTATTGTCTGACTACAATTCCATTCCTGCTCATTGGCTATGCTGTCTGAGGATGGTGGGAGTTTGTGTCCAAGAACATCTGGAGGACCAAAGGTCTCCATCTGTGTACCAATCCCCTTTAGCAAGCAACATCAGAGGGTTAGAGCTGCTTGCTTAATTTTGTTTTGTGTGATCTATCATCTATCTATCTATCATCTTTCTATCTATCATCTATCTATCTATCATCTATCTATGAATATGAGAGAAAATAGATGAAGAAATAAAAAAGGAATGTATGTAGCTGCATACCCATGAGATATACCTTAGTATGCCATTTCTGGAAATATATAAAAGAAAATGAAATGTGAGCAATATGGATGCAAGAGGTAGCAATCTTACCTCTTTTCACAGGCAAGTGAAAGGTATTTGATCTTTCTCTCGCTTTGATTACCTGGCATAGTATTCCCTTAAGGTTATTTTTGCTAGTCAAGAACATGAGACCTCGTAGTTGCCACAATGTGAAATAGATATAAAGTTCCGTGTTGCAGGAAATCCAACCTTGCAAATGTAGATGATTGTAGGAGCACAACACAATTATTCTCTCTTTAGATATGTCATTGGATTCACATACTTCACTTTTGAGTCCTCAAACTCACCTTTGCAATTATTATTTTTACAGTGTTGCCACTGAAAATGCAGTCTTGGATGTGATGTGAAGGGTGGAAGGGTTCAAGGAAGGGAAAAGCCAGCAATACAAAGAGGCACTTTTTTAGTAATATGCTTTAAGCTGGGCTCTGTCTTATTAGGAGCTATTTGGGCAGAATTGCAGTGGTTAACATGAGGTGGTAAAGATCAGCCACCATGAGTCCACAGGGCAATTTGCCCAGCATAATTATACTTACCTGAATCCAATTAGCTGACTGCACCAGCACATCAGAGTTATTCTGACTGTAACAGCAAACTCCAATTATGTTTAGGAGGTTAGGACTGTTTGTCCATTTCCTCCATTCACAGTGCTTTAAGGGAGCTGTTGCTTCAGCAGTGAAGCCGCTCAGATCTGGAGCAGGAATGAGGAACCTTGTTTAGCTTGAGAGCTTAGTGGGCAACTTTTCAGGAATCACATGCTGGTGGTGGGTGAGGCAATGGACATGACTCTTGGCTTTGAAAAGGAATCTACAGTCCAACCATGCAAAATCCAGAGGTTTCTACATGCACATGTCTCCATCCAGGTCTAAGCAAGAGGCATCACTGTAGTTCAAGGACACATTCTGGAGGGTCATTGAAGGGTGTGGTCTGAAGAGTAAACGCCTTCCATCCAAAACATTCCCAGTTCAATGCTTGGCATCTTCAGGAAAATATGGGTAAAGAACACCTGTCTGAAATCTTGGAGAGCAACTACTAGTCAGTGTACACCTGGTGCCCTCCACATGTTTTGGACCAACTCACATCAGGCAGAGATGTTGGGGGTTGTAGTTCAAATGAGCTAGGTGGACTATTGATTTGACTTGCTGTAAGACAGCTTCCAGCACAAGGCAGCTGGTAAATATTGCCACATTTACAGCAATCCCCAAAATATACATCTCTGCTCCAGCAGCAAAATATACCTATATATATTCAAGGTGTGCAATCTGTGATCAGTTTTTACTGTAAACCCAAGGGATTTGAGGGTGAAATATAGCAATGCATGCAGATTCTGCAGAGGCTGATTTGCATATGAATAAATTGCCATGTACAAAAAAAGGCTAGGAGAGGCAAATCCATATACTAACCATACTAGAAAGTTCATGCCAATCCTGTATTATCATGGGTACTCAAAATGCATCCCTCACCCTTCAGAGGTGTACATTAATATTTGAACAAAAAGAATTCTGAAAGCACGTGTGTGTGTGTGTGTGTGTGTGTGTGTGTGCGTGCGTGTGCGTGTGTGCGTGCTTGTATGTGAAAAAGAGGAACTATCACCGCAATCCTATGAGTGTTCACTCAGAAGTTAGTGATACTGTGTGTGTGTGTGTGTGTGTGTGTGTGTGTGTGTGTGTGAGAGAGAGAGAGAGAGAGAGAGAGAGAGAGAGAGAGAGAGAGATGGGGAGGGAGGAAGTTGTTAAAAATAACACTTCAGGCTGCTGGATGCTGTTTTGTTGAATATTATAAGGTGGGGAGAAACAAGGACCAGTTGAACCAGTCCTATAGATCTATACTATCTGCCCCTTCCTCCTCTCTTGTGGTCTCCACCACTCTTGTTCATCTGCCCAGACCCTGTCACTGGCATTTCCAATTAGGGCTGGCAGAAACCCTGGAAAGGCACAGTTAGAATAAGCAATACTGACCCAGATGAATCCAATGACATATCTAAAGCAGTGTCCTATGCTCAAGGCCTGAGTAGAAATCATAATTTTAAAGGTTCTGAAATCCTGCCAGACTTAAGAAGGGACACCAAGGGCCTTGATTATCATCTTTATGCGCCCCCTCGCCCAGCTTGTTCGGAGTTTTGGGCTGGGTTGCCATCAGTATGCCGATGACACCCAACTCTATCTGTTGATGGATGGCCACCCTGACTCGGCCCCAGACACACTGACCAGATGCCTGGAGGCTGTGGCTGGATGGTTACGTGGGAGCCGGTTGAAGTTAAATCCTTCGAAGACAGAGGTCCTCTGGCTGGGACGGGACGATATGGGATTGAGGGGGCAACTCCCATCTCTTGCGGGGGTGCAGTTAGTGCCAGCACCGTCCGTTAAGAGTTTGGGTGTAATCTTCGATACCTCCCTCTCTATGGAGGCGCAGATTACAGCTATAACAAGGCGGCATTTTTTCATCTCCGCCAAGCTAAGCAGTTGGCCCCTTATCTCTCCCGCCCTGACCTAGCCACTGTGATCCATGCGACGGTCACCTCCAGACTGGATTATTGTAACTCGCTCTACGTGGGGCTGCCCTTGAGACTGACCCAGAAACTCCAGCGGGTGCAGAATGCCGCGGCGAGACTCCTTATGGGGTCTTCGCTGCAAGACCACATTCATCCGGTGCTATATCAGCTGCACTGGCTCCCGGTGGAGTACAGGATCAGGTTTAAGGTGCTGGTTTTAACCTTTAAAGCCCTATACGGCCTAGGACCCTCGTACCTACGGGACCGCCTCTCCTGGTATGCCCCACAAAGAAACCTACGGTCTGCAAATAAAAACATCCTGAAGGTCCCAGGCCTCAGAGAGGTTAGGCTGGCCTCAACTAGAGCCAGGGCCTTCTCGGCTGCGGCTCCAATCTGGTGGAACGCTCTGTCACAAGAGACTAGGGCCCTGCAGGACCTGACATCTTTCCGCAGGGCCTGCAAGACAGAGTTGTTCCATCAGGCCTTTGGTCAGGGCGCAGCCTGACTCCCTCCTCTGGCAACCTGCACAGAGTTTTGCTTAATGGTTGCCATTAACTTGATTTTAATTAATTTTTATAATGAAATATTTTTAGAATGTTGGTTTATTTGATTGTTTGATTATTTGATTGTTGTTAGCCGCCCTGAGCCCGGCTTCGGCTGGGGAGGGCGGGATATAAATAAAATTTATTATTATTATTATTATTATTATCATCAGTTTTATGTGAATTGTAGAACTCTCGAAAGACTGCCAGATGTACAGAGAAGTTTCGTCGGCCGAGGGGTTGGGGTAGATTTCTTACATGTGGAAGAACTGTGTGGTTTTGTGGTTGTAAGAAAATGACATCTTTCAAACATGGCAGAAGCTCATTACCATAAACTTTGTAGATGATTAATGTAGCACAGACTTCTGCTCATCCTCTGTCCAAATCCTGACAGCCAGACAGGCTTAAACAAATGTGTGAAAACACACCAATGGTGGGCAAGAGATCTAGGATCATTTGTATGACATTCATCTGCCTTACTTTAAATATTTATTATTCCCCAGTGCTTTTGTAAAAATGAAAATGAAAATGAATGCAATCCAAAAGAGAAGAAAGTTTACAAGGCCCGGAGACAATGAGAACAGAATGATTATTTTAGTCACGCTGCACGGAAGTCATGCAGTATTTATACTCACCTGTTGCTTGCTTCTTCAGCTGCTCCAGGCTCTCAACTTACTTTTGATTAAGGTGTTGGGTGACATCCTGATGATAGGCTGGCAGTGAATCCTCCAGGCAATTTCAACAAAAAACTGAAAGGGGTGTGTGAAATATAGGCATTGAACAGTAAGCAGAAGTATGTGATACAAAGCACACCTTTGGATGAGTGGCACATCAGTTCTGGGATCTAACCGTATAGCAGGAGTGAGGAATCTCAGGCCCAGAAGTTTGCTGCCATCCAGGCCTCTCCATCTGGACTCTTTCCAGTCCACACCCCAACCTCAGCCACTTCCCACACTGGCCCTGTTTTACCTAAGTGTTTTTGCAAGGCGGGGACCATTGAACTCTGTTAATGATTTTTACTAGCCTGGATGGAGAATAGAGAGGGGTGTGTGGGTTTAGAAAGTAGCGTACTGAAGAAAGATAAAATTTATATCCATAACTCCACCTATTTTGGCTCTGGCCCCACCCACCCTGACATGTGGCCCTGGCAGGTTTCCCAGAAGGAAAGGCAACCCTAGGGGTGCAAAGTGTTCCCTACTCATGCAATGTACCAAATGCATCTTTCTTTTCAAAATTCACACTTCTCTAAATTTTGTAGGGCAGTTCTCCAACCAAACTATGTGTACACAAATGTGTGTATTAGAGGGAATTGTGCATGGAAATGCATATATTAATAAAAATAACATTACATCAAAGGAAATTGCTTTGTAAACATGCAAGCAGAATTGCACACAAAACTCAGAACATCAAGAGAGTTGTATACCAAAAATGCTGATGAATTTGGGAAGGACTTTAAAAACAAAAGGTTGCTGATTTGAAAATGTGGTGAACTAAATGATTGGAAAGATGAGAAATGGAGAGAAACCAAACTGAGAGAAACCAAAATTACAAATCTGTCAATCCCTATTGCCCTACTCCAACTTTATTTTGTACCTGAAAGAGATGCTATGGCTTTAGTACATACCAATAGCCCCAAGTAGTTCATTAGTGTTTTCTGGTTCAGGCCCTGGAATCTTGTCTCTACAGTATCCTATCTCTTCACAGTGTACCTCACCAAAGACTACTATGAAGCATAGCAATCATGGAATAAGAGGAGAAGTCCTCTTGCAGATCAGGAATTGGTTAAGTAGCAGGAAGCACAATAGGAATAAATGGGAGTGCTCCACTTGGAGAGATAGCAGAAAGTGGAGTCCCCCAAGGGAATCTGTGCTTTTAAACTTGTTTGTAAACCATCTAGAGTTAGGGGTGTGCAGTGAAATGGCTGAATTTGCTGATGATACCAAATTGTTCAGGGTTCTTAAAACAGAAAGAGATTGCAAAAAGCTCTGAAAGGACCTCTCCAAACTGGGTGAATATGCAGGAAAATGGCAAATGCAATTCAGTGTAAACAAATATAAAGTGATGCATGTCAGTGCAATAAAAAATAAAACATCTTAAATTCACACATACACTCACGGGGTCTGAACTGGTGGTGACTAACCAGGAACAAGACCTTGGAGCATGATGAAGATGTTGACCCAGTTTGCAGCAACTGTGAAAAAGGCAAATCCCATACTAGGGATCATTTAGGAAGTGAATTGAAAGTAAAACTGCTGATATTATAATGCTGATAAACAAACCTTTGGTTCAACCACATTTGGAATACTGTGTACTGTTCTGGTCACCTCAGCTCAAAAAGGGTACTGTAAAGTTGGAAAAGGTTCAGAAAAGGGCAACCAAAATGATCAATAGGATAGAGTGACTACCCTAGGAGGAAAGGTTACAGCATCTGGAACTTTTTAGGCCACCTGTGTCCCTGAAGTACTCCTTAGGTTCTGCTTTAAGGCTTCCCACAGGGATCCTGTTGGCCACTGTGAGAATAGAAAATAGAAAAGCTATTGGCCTGATCCAGCAGGTTTAGTGCTGTTCCGGCAATCTTCTCTCTTCTCTCACCCCTCTGTGGGATATCCTGTCTTCAGGATCTTTCAATCCAGCACTACCTTAGGCATCATAGTTGTTGCATTGGGATCCAGATGGCTCTTCTTCTTTCTTCCAAAAGGAAGCCATGGGATCCTAATATTTCTTTTATCTTGTGCATTTCCAGGACAGAATCCTCTCTCCAAGATGTTGCTCTGAGCAGTATAGCTTCTAAGCAGGGGTAATGCTGAATACTTTACAGCAGAGCTACCAGAACCACATGTTAAAGTTTCTAGACAATGAGGATATAGCCTAAATACTGCTAATGTATCCTGTTATGCTGTAGGATAACATGGTTGGGATAGGAAGTAAGCATCTTTCAAGTTCTATTGACATCAGGAAATCTTCAAGGGGATATAGCTACTATGCTACATTGTCTGAGACTGATGCATCCCTTTTTGAACTTAAGGTCTATGATAAATTTAGTGCTGTCATCCTTCTTAAAAACTATGAAGATAATAGAATAGAGGGCCTGAAAGCACAGGAGGCTACCACCATGCTGACATGAAGCAGGTCTCAGTCTAGCCAGTGCCTGGATGGGAGACCATCTGGGAACCCTTGCATATGCTGTCTCAAGTTCCATAATGAAATATATGAGATATAAATATTAGATGAACTAGCCTTATCACTCTGAATTTATGAAGATATTGTTCATTCACCTGGACCATTAAGATGTGTTTCCATCAGCAGCAATGAGCAGCCAGTGTCACGCTGGATGATAGCATGTCTCCAACTCCCATCATCACTAATAAAAGACCATGGTGACTAGGGCTGATGGAAGTTGTATCCAACAACATCTGTAGATACACCCATAGGCCTAAAAGGATCCCACTGCCCATTTTTGGCAATGGAATATTGGTGGATCTTTGCCAGTCCAGCCAGTGTTCTTTAAATCACTAGTTCTCAGCAGGTGGGTTGTGAGCCACAATGGGTCACACCTTGAACTAAATTGGGGTCAGATGTGTCATCCTTTACACTGGAGTCATCTGCACTTCCTTTCTTTGAGTGGCTTAGCTTACTATTTTTTTAAGAGAGAGAGATGAGGAACCTGTGGCCCTCTAGATGCTGTTGGACTACAACTCTCATCATTATTGCCCATTGACCATGCTGGCTGAAGTCTAACAACATCTGTAGGGTCACAGGTTCTTCACCTCTGCTAAAGGCTACTTCAGCATCAGAGGGCTTAGAAACAATTTCCTTGGAGTGCTCGAATTCCAGAGAAGAGCGCATGCAAATGGCTTAGTGGACGCACTTGATCTGTTTCTGAAGCTCGCCAGACACTGCAGTAAACCTGCAGTCTCCCTCCCACTGCATCTGGCAATACAGAGAACTTTCTAATTCTGCATCTCTTTGGATTTTCAATACTTGGCAAGTACAAGAGCAGTATCAGAACAAGCATTATTTCTCCTTACTTTTACCTGAAACTGCATTCCAGGAATAGAGGAGTTAGGCCTGTTTAAGGACTGTAGAGTTTAATTCCAAACTGCCTTTATTCCTCCCATCTGCCAAAGAAGCAGTGGACTCCCCACCCCCACCTGCTCCAGAGAACAATGGAAATGTGCACTTGCTAATCGGGAGATTCTACAATAGTGCTTTTTTAATATTTTAAAACCTTACAACAGCACTCCTAAATTTACAGCACCAAAGAGTCCCATCTAGCGATGCCATTAGATTAATCTGCTCTCTCCTTCAGTCGCATGATTATGCTTGGAACAAAGATAGTGTTGGTGTATTCTTTGTTCAATTTAATAGGTCCAGGCACTTTCCTAAAGCACTGCAGTGGATCAATTGGAGTTAATTATTATACAAGATTAAACAGCAAATAACTACAGTACATCAAAGTAATGCAGGGAAGAATTGCCTGAACAACACAAAAGGAAAGAATTTCAAAGTTAAGCTGGGCAGTATCCTTAATTTACCCCATTGCACCTAAATGGCCAACACAGCATCAATGGCTGACTGTCCAATGCAGTTCTGGTGCAGGTGAGATGGTGTTTAGTATCCAGAAAGAGTTGGTCTCTGATTTCAAAGTTAGGAAGCAAGCCTGGTGCAGTAGCCTTTGTAAGTGTCAAGCTGTAACAGCTGAGCCTCTGTGGTCCTTTTGTGGTTCTGATGTGGCTGATTTCCGCCCCTTGCAATTCCCTACTTTGGCCAGAGCTAGGGGGGGCAGGGGGAGGAACCAGCTAAGGGGACAAGATCCACCAGGATGAGAAGCTTAGGATGCAGAAGATGCCCAGCTGACTGATTTCCATATCTGCCAGGCTCAGCTAGTGTTAAGTCCCTAACTCCTGCTCAGCTGGAAAAAAAATGCCCTGTATCACATTCCAGCTCAGCCAGGTGAGCTGAAGCCAGGTAAACCAAGGCTTGTGTGAATCCCCCAAAAGGGGCATTCTGGAGGCATGGTGTGCCTGAACCAGAGAGGAAGGGCTTAGGCTGAATCCTAACTCTGTTCAGCTTGGTCATGTGCAACCCAGCATAGAACAGTGTTTCAAAGCCTTGCTTTCTCTCTGCAGGCTTAGGCAGAGCAGCAGCCACCATGCTGCAGAATGAGCTTTGCATCTGATGTAACTTTATGGGGACTTAACATACACTGACTTGCTCCACACCAGCTTATTGTGTATAGGATTGCTTCCTAAATATCCCTCATGTCACCAGCTAGAATTCACTGTGAGTGCATATATCTGCGGCATGGGTTTTCTATAAATTTTTGAACTGGGAAAATTTCCAGTATTTTTATTGATTTTTTCCAGATTTGTTATTCCCACCCGCCCCAAAAAATTATCCAATGCCCTGATCTGATCAAAGCTTCTTTTTTCCCCAGTAGCTAAAATTTTGAATGAAAATAGGTGATTTAGAGAAACACACAATGTATGGTAGTTTAAATGTTGTATTCAGAGTCAAAGCTTTGCTTGGAATTTGTTTTTGTTGAAATACTTGCCAATATTTTAAGATACAACAGTTCAATAGCATGCATGTCCCTTAAAATTTAAGGGCTGTATATCATAAGCATGCATGCTTCATAGGGGTTGTCAGCTGAAAGAAGTTAATTATGACTTTGAAACCATCCAGCCTGATTTTGTATGCATTGTGCTATTCATTAATTCTAATTTTAAGAATTTATTGGAAATGAACATATGTGAAAAAGCCTATAGCTGGTCTGAAAAAATCTAGCATAAATGAAGCACAACTTATGGAGCTTCCATGGCACATCAAAAATATGATGCTTATGAAAAGTATCAGTTCATATAATAAACAGCAAGTCGTCAGCTAAAGCGTTCCTGGAGATAACCTGTTAAGTGATGTAGACGTTTGTTCAAAGTCCCTCACTGGAAATGAATTAAATAGCATTCCAGATTTTGCCTAAACAGATGTTTGGAATAAAGTAAAGATGTTTGAGGAATTCAATCTTTATAAATTTTGATATGATTTAATCCAATAAACACCTCCCCAGCTATTAGGCTGATCAGAACATAGTTATCCACTGACTTTACCAATTCCCAACATTTCCAAAAAAATTAAAAAGTCATTGGTCCACTGGATGGACCAATGGTCTGTTGAAAGGGACCCCAAAGGTCATCTAGTTCAACCCCCTGTAATGAAAGAACGTCAGCTAAAGCATCCATGACAGGTGGCCATCCAACCTCTGCTTAAAAACCTCCAGGGAAGGAGAGCCTGCAACCTCCCAAGGGAGACCGTTCAACTGCGGAACAGCTCTTACTGTCAGAAAGTTCTCCCGATGTTTAGTTGGAATCTCCTTTCTTGTAACTTAAAGCCATTGGTTCAAGTCCTACCCTCCAGAGCTCTTACTGGTGCTGCGTGGCTGCCCACTTCCGGGTCAGAGGAGCACCGATAATAGCTTGTGCACATGTGCAAGTGTCATTTGCGCATGTGCAAGCGTTATTTGTGCATGCGCAAGCATTATTTCTGGTGCACATCTGGGTTGGAGGAGGCTCGTGCACATGATCACAAGCTATTTCCGGTGCTCCTCCAACCTGGAAGTGCACCAGAAATAATGAGAAACTCGTGTGCACACGAGTATGGGCACACGCTCTCCTGCCCTCTGGCCCACCGTGCGATCAGTGCTGGAGACACCGGCCCAAGGAGCGGTAAGTTTGCTGACCCCTGGATTAGATGGTTGATCATCTTTGTTGCCCTCCTCCGCACATATTCCAGCTTGTCAACATCCTTTTTAAATTGTGGTGCCCAGAATTGATGCGGTCTGACCAAGAAAGAATAGAGTAATACTATTATTTCCCTTGATCTGGACACTATACCTCTGTTGATGCAGCCTAGAATAGTGTTAGCTATTCTGTTTACTCATCTTAAGCTTGTGGTCCACCAAGACCCCTAGATCTTTTTCACATGTACTGCTAATAAGCCAGGTTCAATCCTTGACATCTCCAGGTAGGTCTAGGAAAGCTCTATCTCTAAAACCTTGTAGAGCTACTGTCAATTACTGTAGACAATAGTGGGCTAAGGTGGACCATTGGTCTGACTCAGTATTAGACACCTTCTTATCCTCCAATGTTCATCTGAAGCACATTCCAAAAGTCAGGTCCTGGACATAAGATGGTAAAGTGTGAAATGTTCCTGGAGATAACCTGTTCTTACCTGCCCTTGTGCAAGAAGTTGAACATGAAGAACTACCTCTTGGGATTTAGTTTCACTTTCCTCATACAACACTCAGATGCAGAAGTTAAAACAGCCCTTGTGTTGAAGGGAAGAGCACCTCTAAATTCAGTCCACATCTTTGTTTCCACAAAGGAACTGATGTATTCATTCAAAAGATTGTGTTTTCCTATTGACTTGCATGTTAAAAGTGATAGAAAGGAACACCATCTTCTTTTAGAAAAATAAATATAACAAGTTTTCAAATTAGTCTCCATAAAATGCCAATTACATGAGAGACAGGTTAAAATTAATACCACAGTTAATTAGATAATATATTTGACTATAGCAGCTCTAATTAAAATCCTAATTGGCTTTTCACCACTTATCCTATTGTTGCCACTTTAAAACAATTTAACTCAAACATTTCTAGTTAATTTCACTGGTGCACTTTTCATGCTTGGACTACCCAAAACCCCAAATCCCAAAACTTCCAACCCACCCACCTGCATTCAACCTACTCTATAAATGATGAACTATGTGGTAGTTTCCCAGATACAATGTCACACAGCTGTTAAGCCTGCAGCCAAATATACATGTGTGAGTTTTCTGAGATCAAACAGATCCCAGGCTGCAATTCTAAGCATACTTACTAAGGAATAGGCTCCATTGAACACCATGGGAATTTCTTTTCAAGGAAACACATATAGGATTACATTGCACAATTTTACACAGTGTACTAGCAACGAGTCAGGAAATCCTCAGCTGAGCAACAAATGATTTTCTTGGGTTTGTGTGTTGATGCTTTCTTAAGGCCTTGATGGCTGGTGACTACTAGACCACATCACTTGGGGAGATTTAAAGGAAACAGTGTGTCAGTTGCCAGTAAGGAGGGGGGGAAGTCTAAGTAGTAGGTCCTAGCCAAGGAGAAAGCTTGGGGTGCTCCAAGGCTATGCTGAAGATTTCCCTTCTATGATTTTATTTGGCTATAGTCTCCGCCGACTACTGCTTAATTTCTCCTTCTCCCAGCCAATCAGGGACAGTATGTTGTGTTAGAAGCTGCCAGGGCTAAAATGAGGAACCTCCAAATTTATGTGCTTTGGACTCATTTAGTAAGCTACAAAGACTTAGGAATGGATGGATCAGTCCCTCATATTACACATCAGACAGGTACTGACTCTGTTCTCTTTGTGGCTCCCACTGAAGACTTTCCTCTTTCAACAATTGGAGATGTTCTTGTTCTATCTGTTGACATGTATACTGGATTTTAAAATTGTGTTTATATATGTAATTGTTTTAACTGTCTTTGTATATGTAATTGTTTTAACTGTCTTTGTATATGTAATAGTTTTTATGCCTGTAATCATTTTAACTGCTTTTATATTTTTCTTGTAGTATGAAATCACTTCAAGAGGCTTCACAAAAAGTGATTCATTCATTTTATTATTATTATTATTATTATTATTATTATTATTATTATTATTATTATTTCCTGATGTGTCAATTTGGCATATGTTCATACATAGGCTTCCTCTAATCCATTTCTGCATTAGTCTGCATTTCTAAAAGAAGTATGAGAGTTTTATTCAAATATGTATTTTATCACAAAATGTATTTTTAAATACATATTCTTTCACACTGTATGCATTTCTAAATGTGTGTACATTGAGCTAAAAGACACATTAATATACTTATTTTTACATGTCAAACTACGTTTTCCCATCTGGGAACAGCATCACAACATTCAGTGAATGAAACAATGTGTCTACTTGTCCATCTCCCACAAAAGAGGAAGAGCACCACCACAAACAGAGGATGCAGGTTAGCATAAAATTTGCATATGCTAATATATATGCATGCAAATTATCCCTAGAATTTAACAGAAACACAATGCAACTCACCATGGTGTGTCTGACTGTGACCAGGTGACATGTGCATCTGCTCAGTCTGCTGTCCATTTGCTAACTCTTGAGGGGGAAATTTGAAATCCCTGCTCTCCCTTTTTTATGTTATTTATCTTTCAGCTGCACTTGAACCACGCAGCCCTTCTAACAGAGGATTTATTCAAATAGAGGACTGTCTTCTGTAAGGCAGGACACATAGCATCCTAGCACCGAGTGCTACAATTGCACCCGTAGCCAGATTAACACTCTCTTCTTCTTTGGACAATTTGCTCCCTCTTTAATTCCCTTTCATCTCTGTTATTATCAGTGCTACTATCACACAATCTGCAAAAATAACCTGGTCTCCTTTGGAATTAATCAGGTTGTAGCTAATCAAACCACAGGCATTAGCATAAAGTTCAGTTAATTGTCTCTCCTCTGCTTTATGGGGAAATAACCATAGAGAAGCGACATATTTCTGATTAGATGAAAGGCTCTTTGGTTTAAAAAAGAAAAGAAAAAGAAAAAATAAGCTGGAAGATACAATAGAATCAGCCTTCCTTGCTAGCAATAGATAGTTTTAAGAGACTCAAAAGAAAAGGGATGGTCATTGTCTTACTCAGAAACCTCTCATACAATTAAAAAATAGAAATGGGAAAACTGTATGTGTCTGTATATATACCAGAATTTTCAGCCCCCTACTCCCCGCTTTCTATGAGCCTTTGCCCCTACTGCTCATTGTCTCACACACAAAGCTTCATGTGTGTTACTCCATTTCATTCTTGAGGATCACAAAAGAATGTTTTAGCAGACTTGAAGCCACTTTGCCTTTCAAGGGAGAATGCATTCAACACTTCTTCACCTCCCCATAATTTCTGCAGTTGAAGGTAGTTGTTAAGGCAGTTGTGAAGCTCCCTCCTTTCTCCATTCTCCTATATACACAGAGTATGGCACTGGACTGGTCCTATTCTGTTCTAATCCCAATGAGTAACCGCAACCCCAGAGTCATCCGCAACTGGACTTAACAGTCAGGGGTACCTTTACCTTTACCTTTTAATCGGGGACGCGGGTGGTGCTGTGGGTTAAACCACAGAGCCTAGGGCTTGCTGATCAGAAGGTCGGCGGTTCGAATCCCTGCGACGGGGTGAGCTCCCATTGTTCAGTCCCAGCTCCTCCCCACCTAGCAGTTTGAAAAGCACATCAAGTGCAAGCAGATAAATAGGTACCGCTCTGGCGGGAAGGTAAACAGCGTTTCCGTGTGCTGCTCTGCTTTGCCAGAAGTGGCTTAATCATGCTGGCCACATGACCCAGAAGCTGTCTGCGGACAAACGCTGGCTCTCTTGGCCTATAGAGCGAGATGAGCGCACAACCCCAGAGTCTTCCGTGACTGGACCTAACACACAGGGGTAACTTTACCTTTACCTTTTAACCCACCAGGCATGGTGGAGCAGGTAAAGTCAGTTTCTGCAGCACCAAGGGCAGCTCCCAGTGAGCAACTTGCAGGGGCTGAAAGTGAACTGGAACCTTTTGAGCCTGTAGCTCCACTCTACCTGTCATATGCCCTCCCAACACCCCCTTTGTTGGAAAACTGCAGCCTCTTAAAGGACCATCCCTCTGGCCCAAAAATATGCCTTTCTCCTTTGTACATGGCCTCTCACCTGATGCACTCCCTGCATTGTTGAAATGGCAAAGTAGTGTGGGAGGCACTCAGTTCATCAGGGCCAAAGGTGAACATCCCAGCTCTGGTTCTACAAGCCCTGGTGCTATGGGATCCTGCCTGCCTGTCTCAGGTTCAGTGTAGCCCTAATCACCAGCATTAGGCTAAGACTGCCAAAAACCTGGTCCAGCTCCTCTAACTCACTGATGGGTTCCAACTAAAGAAGATCTCTGGGGCTGAAGGTGCTCTCAGCATAGTGCTTTCCTCTGGACAGTTCTTGCTTTCTCAAAGACAATAGCAGTACAGGCAGGAACCAGCAACATGCAGTTGGGTACAGATGCCCTGTGCCCTAGATGCCATGCTAAATTCTTATGGTCCTTCATCTTTACACCAAACTTGGGCCAGATAGCACTTCAAATAATGGACACCTTCAAACAGAGGACGGCCACCCTGGCAGGCCTTCAAACAGGGGGACTGTCTGCTGCAAAGCAGGACACATGGATAACCTATTTCCATCTGTGAAATGCTGGATGGTATGGAAATATGGTCATCAAAGGCAGACTTTTCCTACAGGCAAGCAGTAGCTTTCAATTATAGTCAATGGCAACAGTAGCCATGTGTGGGAGGGAGACAAAACAAGGAAAGAGAGGGAGGCCATGTGCAAAAAATTCCTCCCTTTGAACATCTTCCCTGATACATAATTACATTTGCTGTGTGGTGAAGCTCTGGGAAAGGTTCCCTGTGGCAGTCCAGAAACATACCCCATTTAGCTGTAGAAGCTGCCATATCACCTACAGCAAAATACTTCAACTTGTACCCAAATTCCACCTAACATGAAATTCCTAGGTGAATATGGGGGTTACTGTTCAGACAAACCTCTTAGGAAATGTTGAGAAAAGCTCAGTATTTCTGAGTCAGGTGGTGAATGAGTTTACACATACTTAATCTGGAGATATATATATAGATATATATATATATATATATATATATATATATATATATATATTCCAAAGCTGTGGGCCTTTTGTTTCCTAAAACATTTCCTCAGGTTTAAGTGTTTGATTTGTCAGAAAACATGGGTTATGCTAGGAATGGGTAACTCATGGCCGTCCAGCCATTGTTGTACCACAAATATCATCCCTGACCTTGTTGGCTGGGGCTGATGGGTGTTTAAATCCAGCTACAGCAGGAGAGTTACAGGCGTACCATCCATGGCTTACATGACTCAAATTATTGTGTTGATTGGTTATCCTAAGGATCCCATGGTCCAGTTTAATATTTTTTCACTGCCTATTAGCTTTCTTGTTTGTTTATGGACTGTAAGGCATCTGATGCCCCAAAGAACCAGCACACAACAGGCAAAAAAGAATAACTGAGATATGGGAGCACTGGAAGAAAGGAATTAAAGCAGATATTGGGGAAATGCATTAAACTAGATTAGTCATATATATATATTTAGTGAGTTTGTTTTTAATGGTACTTACTAGTCCAGGAGACCATCACCTCTTTTTTTGCTACCCACAGTAGCTATCTTATGGCTCTTATGGCACAAGAGATGAGTACTAGCATCTCTCTCTCTCTTTTAAAACCCAAAAAATCCCCCTCTGTCTACATTTGCCTATCCTTCTCTCCTAATCTGGGGGCCAGGGACTTCTTGCATTACTTTCACCACCCTACAGGGTTCACTTTGAGAAGTTGTGATATTTAAATGGATATAAAACCATGCAATAGCATGATTCTTACTATGCCTGCCCTGAAGAAAATCCCATTGCATTCAGTGGAGCTTACTATCATACAAGCTTGTATAGGGTGGTGTACTAAATTTGCAATGTGCATCTGTCTACTAGTTAGAAGCAAACCATATTCTATAAGCTAGCTCTGCACTGAAGAGTTGAAATGTAGCTCACCTGCCATGGTGACATGTCCCACCTGTAAAATAAAGAGATTGAGAAAAAAGGATAGAGCAGATCGCATAAGCAGGCTGAAAGAAAGGCCTGACACATAGGTGTTGCTTCTGCCTCTTCTCAGAGACTATTAGGTGCTGAAGAAGGTAACATGGATCATATAATTGGTGAAAAAATACTGACATGCAACATAGATTAAAATATGTTGGGAAAGAAAATTGGGAGTTAAAAGATGGATGGTTTACTTTGGCAATATTCTGAGCAAGCAAAGCTCAAGGCCCTATTGCTTTAACACCTAGAGCCACACTTCTGTTGAATGAACTTGTAAACGTGATTCTTTCACTTCCCAACAGAGAGAGAAAGGGAAAAGGAAAGCACCTCAAAAGCTAGGCATGGTCTGCATATATAGCAGAATGGGTTGGTAAAGCATAGAATTGTAGAGTTGGAAGGGACAGCTAGGATCCTCTAGTCCAACCTCCTGAGTGTAGGAATCTTTTGCCCAATGTGGGGCTTGATCCCATCGCCCTAAGATTAAGAGTCTCATGCTCTACCAACTCAGCTATCCCATATCTGATTCATGTTAAAAACTCTTTCCCCCAGCACCACCAAGCTGTCCTTGGTTAGCCTCTCAGCCACATTTTATCTGGTCACTCTGATGTTTTAGTCTGTCTCAAACTTCAGTTTATGGATTGATTATATTCTTTGGGTTAATATTTTGTGGGACACCATTCTGAATCTTTATATGTTCAGCAGCCTAAAAGGACTATAAAATAAAAGGAATAGTATTATGGACTGAGTATGTAGCAGAGTATTTGAAAGTGGTATCCCCTACACAGAGAGAGGGAGAGGGAGGGAGGGCGGGAAAGAGAAAGTACAGGCATACATTAAAGAGCCAGTGTGGTATAGTTGTTAAGAGCGATAGACTCGTAATCTGGTGAACAGGGTTCGCTTCCCCACTCCTCCACATGCAGCTGCTGGGTGACCTTGGGCTAGTCACACTTCTCTGAAGTCTCTCAGCCCCACTCACCTCACAGAGTGTTTGTTGTGGGGGAGGAGGGGAAAGGAGAATGTTAGCCGCTTTGAGACTCCTTAGGGTAGTGATAAAGTGGGATATCAAATCCAAACTCTTCTTCTTCTTCTTCTTCTTCTTCTTCTTCTTCTTCTTCTTCTTCTTCGCACATCGTTGTCTCCCCCCCCCCCCCAATAAAAATAATCCTAGGTTCTGTAGTTCATTAAGCTGGCTGGGAATTGCAGCTCTGTGAAGGGTGAAGTAGAGTTCCCTGAATTATTTTGGGGAAGTTGTGTGCTTTATATATGCTTTAACCACATACAGTGTCCATAGCCAAAAACCTGGACTGGTATAATCTATTCTACTACATTTTTCACACTTCTTTTGGATGCATACATAGACCCAGCAGCAGAGAATGCTGGAAGGAATATTTGCTGCTAGTAATAGAACATACTTGCAGGGCACTAAAATGGGAACAGCTGCGTTTAGGAAAGAGCAGTGGCAGAACACACACTTTGCATGCAGAAGATTCCAGGTCCAGTCTTTGCATTTCCAAATAAAAAAATCAGGTAGCGGATGATGAGAAGGACAGACCTGCTTGAGGCTCCGGAGAGCCATTGCCAGTCATAGTAGGCAATATTGTGCAAGATAACTGAATGACTTAACAGGGTATGAAAGGCAGCTTCCTTCATTTCTATAAGAATTTATTTTTATTTTGCATTTGTTCAGGAACGAAAGAGATTACTTGAGATGTCTGTTCATCCCCCCCCTTTTTTTAAGGAATCTCATGCAGAGCTGAGAAGAGAGCAGCAAAATCTATAGACAGATAAACATGAAACAAATGCAGCATCTTTAACCCAGCAGGACTGTGCTTGGCCGTAGTTATGAAGAAATAAGAAGTGAGGGCTTTCAGGAAGGCCAGAATCCTGTATTATAATAGGGTTGCCTAGTCCTGCTTTTCTGCCTTGAGCTACAGTTCACTTTGCAGAAATCAGCAGGTGAAGCATTGCAACATGCATAAGGTAAGTCTGATTGCCTGCTAATACTTGATTTTATGGCTTTAACTCATTTTTAGTTTCATTGTATTAAGTCTTCTGCACAGTGTTTAGAGAGAACTTTGGTTAAGTGAGAAACAAATTGCCAAAATACATAAATAAATGTTGGTGGGTCAAAATGAATGCAAGCAAAACTCACTAAAAAAAAAAGTTGGCAACCCTACTTTTCATTGGGAAATGTACCTGCACAGCTCATTCTCACTGGAGTCCAGAATGCTGCAGCGAATAGTCTTAGACCAGGGTGATCTGAACCTGAAGTGCTGTTCTTCCACAAAGCCCATTGCATGGTGCTAGGTCAGTGTTCTCATTCCCTTTTCATTCCCAGATCCAGTTTGGCATCCCCCACATGCATTTGCGTACACACACAGGCTGGGAGCCTCAATGACATCCCTCTGGAGGCTGCACCCGGGGGGGGGACCCAGCTAGCTCCTCTCCCCCTCCCTCTCCCCCCCCCCGTAGCTACAGCTCTGCCAGATCCTTCTACTCCCTGATTGCCATTTTCAGCCCTAGCTCTTCTTATTTTCTGATGCGCCCACTCTCATGCACTCTTATCTTCAGTTATCCCATCCTGCATTTCCAGAGTTAGCCCAAGTACACATTCTTGGGATGACACGATATTATTCAGGGCAATAACAACATGGCATGAAGCATGGAAGACGGTACCCAGGAAGGAACTCTGTGGGTCCACTCTCAAACTGCACACAACTTAGATATGGAAGAGGTCATCAATTTGGATGGCTTTCATTATTTTTTTTAATAATAATATTTATTAAAATTTCAGAGGAAATACAAAAATATAAAAAAAGAAAAAAGAAGAAGAAAAAAAGAAGACAAAAAGATACAAAATACAGAAAAATAAAAATAAAAATAGTTAAAAACATTGCCAAAAATGTTATTTCTGTTTCAGTCATTGCAAATCTTGGACAAGATGGACTGTTTCAAGAAGTGGCAGAAAGATATATCTAGATTTGTCTGGCAGGGCAAAAAGCCCAGAATAAAATTTAAAATATTGACTGATGCAAAGGAAAGAGGTGGTTTTGCCCTGGCAGACTTAAAACTGTATTATGAATCAGCAGCATTCTGCTGGTTGAAAGATTGGCTGCTTCTTGAGAACACAGACATTTTGGATTTAGAAGGTTTTAATAATGTTTTTGGATGGCATGCATACTTGTGGTACGACAAGGTTAAAGCACATAAAGCATTTAAAAACCGTATCGTCAGGAAAGCATTGTTTAATGTCTGGATAAGATATAAAGACTTACTTGAAAATAAAACCCCAAGGTGGCTGGCACCAATGGAAGCGAATGCTCAGAAAAAGCTCAATATGGAGGCCAAATGGCCGAAATATTGGGAAATATTGGAACAAGAAGGAGATAAATTGAAATTGCAGAGTTTTGAGAAATTAAAAGATAAAGTGCGAGACTGGCTTCATTATTATCAAATAAGAGAGGCCTATAATTTGGACAAAAAAAATTGGCTTCCGGGTGGAAAAATCAAAATTGGAAACAGAACTGTTAGATCCCAAAACTAAGATACTTTCAAGAATGTATAATTTGCTGCTAAAATTGAATACGCAGGATGAAACGGTTAAATCTGCTATGATTAAATGGGCACAAGATATCGGTCACAACATTATGTTTGCTGACTGGGAACAGTTGTGGATCACCGGTATGAAATTTACGGCATGTAATGCCCTAAGAGAGAATATTATGAAAATGATATATAGGTGGTACATGACAGTCAAGCTTGCAAAAATATATCATTTGCCTGATAACAAATGTTGGAAATGTAAAGAAAATGAAGGTACATTCTTTCACCTTTGGTGGACGTGTCCAAAGATTAAGGCTTTCTGGGAGATGATCTACAATGAAATGAAAAAGGTGTTTAAATATACCTTCCCGAAGAAACCAGAGGCCTTTCTCCTGGGCATAGTCAGCCAATTGGTGCCAAAGAAGGACAGAACTTTCTTTTTGTACGCAACAACAGCAGCAAGAATACTTATTGCAAAGTATTGGAAGACACAAGATTTACCCACCCTGGAAGAGTGGCAGATGAAGGTGATGGACTATATGGAAATGGCGGAAATGACTGGCAGAATCCGAGACCTGGGAGAAGAGCTGGTGGAAGAAGATTGGAAGAAATTCAAAGACTATCTGCAGAAACACTGTAAAATTAATGAATGTTAAAATGATGTTGGATTGAAAATAAGTGGTATTAGCAACAAAGTTAATAAGAATATGCAAGAATGAAACTGATAAATGGATGAAAATATAGAATTATAAAATGTTATGATATAGTGTTAAGATAAATGAAAGAGGGTAAGGATTTGCTGACTTAATTATGCAAATGGGAATACAAAAAGGGGAGATGTGAGGTCAAAGAAACAAGCAAAGGAGTTTAAAGTTACGAAAAATGGATTTGTTTTTAATTTTTCCTTATTTTTTTTCCTTATGTATGTTGTATTTTTTTACTTATATTTTTTTTCTTTTTTATGTATTGTTGTATTCATGTTTTTGTAAAACTTTAATAAATATTTCTTTTTTTAAAAAAAACAAATCAGTCATTCCATATCCTATCTTTCATCTGCCTATTTCCCTGACTTCCTCACACCTCCCTTTTTTTGTATCCTGATTCAGTCATTGTTTCAGCAAATCCTTTCTATATTTTATCTTATAACCAATTAATTAACTCTATACATCCTATCCATCTTTCACCATATTCTGATGTTGAATTTACCTTACTTTATTTAACCTTATCTTACCATAAAATAACCTTATCTTAACATAAAATACTGTAAAATACCTTAAAACTTAAAAACTTAATACTTATTTATCCTTATATCATTTCTGCTAAAGCCAGACAATTTCATTCCAACATTCTCCCTAATATTCATTAATTTTACACTAATTCCCAAAATAAAAATTTTTCTTTATAGACTCTTCCAGTTTTCATCCAACGACCCTTCTTCCTGGTCTCGGGTTGTGTCAGTCCTTATTATCCAATTCCATCTAGTCCATCAACCTGGTAGTCTGATATCCGAGGCTCTTAAGTCTCTTCCATGCCCCTTCTGCAGATCTTTTTCTTCTTCTTTATGCTTGCACTTTTCCTTGTCTTTTGTTGGTCTCTTTCTTAGTTTCTTTCCTTTCTCCTTAGGGAGTAGGTCTCCGGGGAATTTCCATCCATACTCATGTCCATCTCCCCACGTCAAACCAGCCCATTCCCCACAGTCCCACTCCCCACAGTCATCAATATAATCCAAAAGATCTTTAACAGCATATTTTAAAATCTCTCCAAAGTTGAGATCCTCCTCAGCTCCAGATTCCTTCAGGCCTAATTCAAGTTCATTCTTCCAAAACAGCGGCTTATACTCCTGCAGGGCCTCGGGTCTCACCATTTGTGTTGCTTGAAGTAGCACCGTAGCTTCCTCCATTATTATCTGCCCTTGCATTTGCCCAGTCAAACCAGTTTCCTGGATTGGTCCCTGTATAATTTCTATGTCAATATTCCCTATTTGTCTACATTCACTAGTTGCAACAGTCATCAAATCCAACTTCTCATTCATCAAATCCACCTTCTCATGCAACTGCTCCAGCAAAGCACTTGTCTCGCAAAAAGCAAGCACCAGGACTTCTTCCAAACACATTTTTATTCAAGGTCACAGTCTGGTCCCACGATGTTAATCTCGCAGCTGTGAAATCCCCAAGTAAACTGCAGCAACAATTTGACAAGCTCCCTCTAGAGGATACAATTTCTATTTGTGTCCATCTTTTTAAATCATGTCCAACAAAAGAAAGTTACTTTCAGTTTTCAAATATTTTGTTTCTTTAGAATGCAACAGGCAGCAGTGGAATCAATTTGTTTCTCTTTTTTCTTGCTATCTGTCAAAATGTTCCATTCACAGTCAATGAACGTCTCCGATAATTTCTGTCTCTGGCACCCCGTTCCCAGGTTTGAGACGGTGGAAACTTATTTTCCTTTACTCCCTCTCCAGCAGGCTTAAACAGTTTAATTTCCCCCCCTTTTCTCCTGCTTCCAAGGGGGTTTTAATGGTTATAAATGAAGGAAATTTCAACCTTTGTAAAGCGACTTTCCAGGCTATTAGCTTACAAGATTTTTGCTTCAGTCTATTTACAGAAAGCGGAAGGCGGACTTCCTGTTTTGAACCTTCCTGCTTCGGTGCCAAATTAAAATATTTCTTGATCCAATTTTCCGTTTCTACTCACGGGTACTTGTTTAGAATCCAATTGTCAACAGGAAAAAGTCAGCACTCTCAATTTGGATGGCTTTCAAATGGGATTAGACAAATTCATGGAGGCTAAGGTTTTCAAGGGGACGCGGGTGGCACTGTGGGTTAAACCACAGAGCCTAGGACTTGCTGATCAGAAGGTCGGTGGTTCGAATCCCCGCAACAGGGTGAGCTGCCGTTGCTCGGTCCCTGCTCCTGCCAACCTAGCAGTTCGAAAGCACGTCAAAGTGCAAGTAGATAAATAGGTACCACTCCGGCGGGAAGGTAAACGGTGTTTCTGTGTGCTGCTCCGGTTCTCCAGAAGCAGCTTAGTCATGCTGGCCACATGACCCGGAAGCTGTAGGCCGGCTCCCTCAGTCAATAAAGCGAGATGAGCGCCACAACCCCAGAGTCGTCCATGACTGGATCTAATGGTCAGGGGTCCCTTTACTTTTACTAAGGTTTTCAATGCCTGCTAGTCATGATATATACCAGGGGTGGTTGGAAAGTATAGATAAGGATTTACTGATAGATCTTTTCAATGAGAAAGGTGGCAATTCCTGGCATCTCCAGGCAAGAAACTCTGGGGAGCTGCTGGCGGTCAGCAACATAGATAGCAATAGTAGGCAACTGGTCTGACTCAGTATTAGGCAGTTTCCTCTTGCAAACAAATTTTGCAAGAGTATTCTAGAGTATTCAACTAGGACCTGGGAGACCAAGCTTCACACCTCGATTCAGCCATGAAGCTCAGCTGGTGATCTTGGCCCAGTCAGCATCTTTCAGTCTAACCTACTGCACAGAGTTGTTTTGGGAATAAATAAAGGGAATAAGTATGTAAAGACACCTTGGAGAACAAGTGGGATAGAAAGGTAGTGAATAACTTAAAATAAAATAACTTACATCTTTCAGATAACATGATGCAGCACCACTGGTGGTTGCACAATGGTTTAAGCTGTAATGCTAAACAAACTTCACTGAGGAATAAACCCCATTAGAAGCAGTGCAGCTTACTTCTGAGTAAACATGCGTAGGAGAGCACTGTCAAGCCAGCTCTGAAAAGAGCTTTTATGCTTTATTTTCTTCAAAGCATTTACATTCCTTGCCCTAAAGTCTCCCTTTTTTATTATTCTGTTTCCAGAAGCTCCATTGGATATGTCTCTAGCTGTTCCTGTGCGTGTTGATGTCGTTTCACTATTTAGGCAGAGGGTGGGGGAGGGAGAAGAAGAAGAAGAAGAAGAAGAAGAAGAAGAAGAAGAAGAGGAAGAAGAAGAAGAAGAAGAGTTTGGATTTGATATCCCGCTTTATCACTACCCAAAGGAGTCTCAAAACGGCTAACATTCTCCTTTCCCTTCCTCCCCCACAACAAACACTCTGTGAGGTGAGTGGGGCTGAGAGACTTCAGAGAAGTGTGACTGGCCCAAGGTCACCCAGCAGCTGTATGTGGAGGAGTGGAGACGTGAACCCGGTTCACAAGATTACGAGTCTACTGCTCTTAACCACTACACCACACTGATCCAACTTTGTAGATCTTAACTCCTTCTTGTGCCTTTCTGAGATTGTGCAGAAGAAAGGTTAGCTGTCCAGCACAGACATCAGTTTGTTTTGCAGGGCTCAGAAAATACTAACATCCCTATTGAAATCCTCTCTTCGGCAGAGCACTCCCTGCCCAAGCCTACAAGTACATCTCACTACCTGCACTCACTCTCCCCATGGCGGACTACAGCCTGAGAGCCCAGTCCCTATGCATGTCTACCAGAAAGAAGCTCCACTGTATCTAAGAGGAGCTTATTTTGATATAAGCATACTTGCAGAGTGGTGACCTGATCCTATGCAGCAGATGGGGTTGGGCACCTTTGGCCCTCCAGATGCTGCTGAACTACAACTCCCATCATTCCCGGCCATTGTCTATGCTTGCTGAGACTAATGAGAGATGTAATACCTAGAAGCCAAAGGTTCCCCACCCTTGCTAAGGATAAGAAGGGAGGAGTCCCATTGTTGTTCAATAGGGATTACTCCCAAGGAAACATGTGTACAGAGATTGCAGCTCATCCTATGCAGCTTCCATCAGAAAGATAAAAACCTAAGAAGAGCCTGTCTAGATCAGGCCAATAGCCCATATAGTCCAGCATCCTATTATCACAGTGGCCAACCAGATACCTGTGGGAAGGTGACGGGGAAGACCCAAGCCTAAGAACACTCTTCCTCCCACTTGGTTGCAGGTACTAGACTCCATCTCCCATCTCCCTGGTCATTGGCTAGGCTGGCTGTAGGAGAGCTGGACTAGCTGGATGGCACCCTGTTGGCTGCCCTGGTGACTTTGGTGTTCCTTAGACTGTACTCCTTGGTCCAGGTGTATGAACAGCGGAACAGCCTTGAGGCATAGGTGCCTTGCTCCTGGGGAGAGCAGGAAGAGCCTTAGCTTGGTGATAGAGCACCTGCTTTGCATGCAGAAGGCCCAGAGGTTCAATCCCTGGCGTCTCCAGGGAGGGCAGGGGAAATGTCCTCTGCCAGAAACCTTGGAGAGCCGCTGCCACTCAGTGCAAACAATGCTGAGCTAGATAGACTAAATGAATATGTTTCCTAACACTCCTCACCCCCACTTTTCCGTGTGCTTGCCTTCCTCTCCCGCAATCCCTCTCTCCCCCCCCCCCACCTTTCTCATCTCCCCTTCGTGCCATCGCCCTGTCTCTTGGCTATACCTCCCTCTTTTCTTTCTCTCCCTCTCTTCCTTCCTTCCTTCCTTTCTCCCCTCCTCCTCCCAGAGATGGAATGCGAGAAAGAGTCAATGCAGCTTTA
This sequence comes from Podarcis raffonei, assembly GCF_027172205.1. Lineage (NCBI taxonomy): Eukaryota > Metazoa > Chordata > Lepidosauria > Squamata > Lacertidae > Podarcis > Podarcis raffonei. The sequence goes on along the minus strand of NC_070621.1, from coordinate 39,687,682 downwards.
AAGGGGCCAGCTTTAAAGGAAGGTCCACGTGAGCCTCGGTGTGTTGCCATTGATCGCATCTCCCGGCGTTGCAGCAGCAGCCCGCCTGCCTCTCTCTCTCACTCACTCACTTGCCGGTGAAACTGACACACATCGAGACGCCGCGTTTTGCGGGGCTCTTGCGGCAGTTCGTGCGGGGAGCCTGAAAAGGGGACGACCCGCGCTCAAGCGGCAGCAGATGAAGTTTGAGCTGTGAGCCCCCGCGTGGCCCGATCGGGGGCGGCTCGCTCTTTGGGTGGGGGAAAGGCAGGCAGGCTAGCGAGGTGGGGGCGATCGTTTGCTTGGCTCGCCCCACCATCTTTGCGTAGGGGAAGAGGGGGAGAGGCAAGCGTAGTCCCAGCTCGGCTGCGCTGCAAGCTCCTCCAAGCCAATGAGCCTTTTCAGGCTGGAGTGAAGAAGGGAGGAACGAGGGAGAAAAGGAGGGCGAAGAACGGGAGGGAGTGAGGGGAGGAAGAAAGGAAGAAAGGAAGGAAGGAAGGAAGGGGGTCTTACTTCTGAGGCTCCCCACATTTGCGCCGATGCCCATCTGGTCAGTTTCGTCGTAGGGACTGAACTGCAGGGGCCGAAGAAGAACCGAGCGAAACGAAAACTAGACGAACAGAAGTAGGAAAAAAAACCATATTAATATGGGTCAGCCGGTGCCTCCAACTATTTTCCTCATGCTGGTGGGGCTTCTGGGGGAGTCGCTCGGAGGTTTTCCAAACACCATCAGTATAGGTAAGAAGCTCCTATCACTTTCCAAAGCGCCTAATTTTTTATTATTATTATTATTATTATTATTATTATTATTATTATTATTATTATTATTATATTAGCGCTTCAAGGTTATACTGAAAGAAGATTGAAAGAAGTCGATGATAGTAGTGGCGATGGGGGGGTCGACCTTTTCATCTCAAACTCGTGTACCCCACTCCTTTCCTCTTTCCACTCCCCCACCCCACCGCCACTCCCGCAAGGATCCCCCAAGACAGGAGCTCGCTAAAAGAAATTGTCATTTGCTTTAAAATTAAAATGCAGCGCTGCATACCTTTGGACAGATTAATAATGGGTCGAGGGTGGGCAGCGCTGGGACGGAAGCCTGGATTGCGGTACCATTATTAACAGTACTATGAGACTTGCAGTCTCATTTGAAATCGTGATTTATTTATGTTAAAGACCCCACCTCTTGATTTGATCGTCGATCGGGGTGCTATTCTCGTTAAAGAATTATCTGTAAGCCCTCACCCAATGGAAAAGCAAAACTTTCACTCATCTCCCCCCTTCCCCCAAGAAGGGGGCTAGAGAGGCTCCGTGTCTTATCACTCTATTTACCCCCGTAATCCACCTGAATCCAAAACTTCCTCTCCCCCTCTCTTTCCCTCCCCACTCAACAAGATTCACCAGGCACGTAACTCTGCCGTTTAATGGAGTACGCTTTTGTAACTCGCAGCTCTTCTAAAACCTCTAAACATTGTCTTGTTTGCAGACGCGGGAGACGCGGGGGGGGGGGGGGACGGGACGGTGTGTGAGTCTAGCTGATGGACCCAAATGTGCCAAGACTAATAGGACAAAGCTATCGGAAATGGCACAACCATCCATCGGGTGTCTCGTGTGTGTGTTGGGCTGGCATGGAGCGAGGTGGGGGGGGGAGTGGGGGCGGTTGGAGCGGACAAACGGACAGGCAGATGGCTAAAATAATCAATTCCTTGTCTGCCTGCATATGTCATCAAACGAGCGTTGCATCCAATGTATTTAGGGGGGGGGCTGTTCCGCGAGTGGGAGTGCAAAGTTCCCTCCCACTGGGGTTCTGGGGCATTGAGAAATGCCAAGCCGTGTTTAAAAATAGCGTTGTATTCATTTAGCGTAAGGCGCCGTTTTACCTCGGTTAGGGTTCCTCCCCCGCCCCCCTTCCGTTTGCGGCTGTAGCCTTCCCTACACGGCTGCAGAAGGAACAGGCAAGGGTGGTAGCGATACATAGGAAGCTCCTTTGAAATGCATCCCATCGATGCGCTGGAAGTCAGGCCATTGGTCCATCTGACTCACTGCCGTCTACACTGGCTGGCAGTGGCTCTCGAGGGTCCTTATTCCAGCCCGACCCGGAGATGGTGCTGGGGATTAAACCTTGGACCATCTTGCGGCTGAAGCAGATGGTCTTTTTGTTTCTTCATCTCTGGGGGGAGGGGGATTGACTCCCTGCCCCCCGCACAATAAAAATAACAAGAATAAGTTCTGTTTGAAGGGTCCACCCCAATGCTTTCTCCTTCACTGCTTCCAAGGCGAGATCCGTGCCAGTCTTTGTTGGGAAGACCTCTGTGCGCATTGCTGTTCAAAACTTTGTCCGTGCATAACGTGTGTCTGCTATGTGTTGCTCCGGGACCAAAACAGAACGTTTTTGAACCCTTACCTGGAGCCAAGACATATCAAGCAGATTGACCCTAAAACCCCTGCAGAAGCCTGCTAGCCCCCAGGCTCCATAGAGCCTTATGTTATGCATATCTGATCTTTATCTGTGTTTACTCAGAAGTAAGTCCCACTTAATTCGGTGCGTGTGTGTTCTTGGGTATATCTACACCATAGTTTAAGCCCGTAATCACACTGCAATCCTGTGCCCTCTTATCTGGGAATTAGCTCCATTGAACTCTGGATGATTTACTTCTAAGTAGGCATGCACAGGATGGCAGGGTTAAAGGTCCTTTCCTATGCATGCCTGCTTGGAAGTAAGAACCAGTTGGGACTCCTTCCAGGTAAGGCTGCAGTCGGGTTTCTGCATCATTACCAGGGAACAAGCCCCATTGAATGTAGTGATATGTGCATTTAAGTAAGCAAACATAGGAATGGGCTGCGCATGTTTAGGGTTTTTTTTGGGGGGGAGCCATAGTGATATTGGTAGGATTTGTTTCAGCTTGCTTGTTTAAAGTATTTGTTTGCTCTGAACGTGAAGCCCTAAAATGATACCTTAAGGTTTTGTTGTGAGCCACCAACATATATGAGGCATATAGACTGCAGGCACCAACTGTATGCATACCTGTGGGTTAGGAATAAGCCCCACTACACTCAGTGAGATTTGCTCTGGAGTAAGCATAGATGGTATTGGGCTACAGAAGCCCAATCCTATCCCTGTTTTCTTGGAAGTCATTGGGGCTTACTTCTAGGTAAACATGCACAAGATTCCACCTTGCAAGTGAGATAGAGATTGTGTGTACATGTTTCACATAAACCCTAGTTGTAAGCTGCATTATATGTTTGAATACGTAGCTTTAGATGTGGAATATAGTATTTTTGCTGTGTGATGTTTGGTAATAAGCATCAATTGCATAGCATATTCCCAACACAGTTGAAAATATGCAGGTTCTTTTACCCAAGCAAATAAACAAATGCTGTTTCTTCTGCCTTACAGGGGGACTTTTCATGAGAAACACAGTCCAGGAGCACAGCGCATTCCGATTTGCTGTACAGTTATACAACACAAACCAGAATTTTACAGAAAAACCTTTTCACTTGAACTACCATGTTGACCACCTGGATTCCTCCAACAGTTTTTCAGTAACAAATGCATGTAAGTAGCTAGCTGGATTTTTCATATTATAGCCGCTGCCTGTTTATAGACCGATTCCCCAACTCCACCGTCCAAACACATTATCTCCCTCTTGCCCTGAAAAGCTATCTAGAACTGCATATCATGTTTGGTAAAACTAGATTGCAGCAAGACATCATTAATTGCTCTTGCAGCATTTTTAATGCATGTTACTGTTGGGATCATGAATATGGTTTGGCCTCCCCCCCCTTCACAAGCACACCCCCCCCAATAAATCTGATGGAAGCAATTCCAAGTAAGACACATTTTCATGTGCCTCTGTTGCTTTGATGCGGAGATTATAAGCAGCATTTAGCAACAGCATGGATAGGAGTGTGAGCAAGTAGGTGGGGATTATTTCACAAATAATGTCTCTCAGGAACAAAATGTGGAGGAAGCTTTTTGAAGTGACCTTGAGGGTGGCAGAGGCAAATAGGCTTACTGGCCTCCTTCTGCCTTAAAAATAGCATTTCTTCTTGCTGAGAATGCCTTGATAAAAACCAGTGTGACTGTGCAAACTGATGGATGCCCTAGGAACCGAAGGGTGGGAGGAGAATTGGTGGAGAAAGCTTGACAGTCTGGAGAAATTAGCACTGCAAATGCATGTGTGTTTTTCATAGCTCTTGATGTTTCACAAGAGAAAAAGAGTGACTAGAGAGGGAGAGACTGAGGCAATCAGACAAGGAATGAATGTAGTATGGTCAGGGAAAGCAAGTTAGTTCTGCATTCTGTTACACTGCAGCCTGTTAGAAGGCCTATCTTAATATTTGGGCATCTGTTTTTGTTTGGGAGAGGGATGACGTTTACAGCAACAAGAGCATCTCTGGCTGTATGCCAGCCTCTAATCTTAAATCCAAAGGAGCTGTTTAGGGAGCAGACAAAAGGAGGGCTTTTTAGTTCCAGTGACCTTCCACACTGAAAGCTTAGTTGGTGTCTGATTTCAGACTTGGATTATTTGAACACCAGACAATTGGGTATACTGGGGTCAAGGGTACATTTCGCAGACTGGATGGTGGACCACACAATTCCAATTGTGCAGTGCTGGTTTTAAAATGTAAGGGGTTCATATCCTGCCCCTTCCTCCCAGAGGTTCAGGGTGACACAAACCTGGGTCTCCCTGATTCTAGTCTATGGACCTTACAGCCCAGGGGTGAGCCAACGTGGTATCTTCCAGGTGTTTTTACACTGTCAGCTCCCAACAGCCCAAGACAGCATAGTCAATGGTTAGGGATGATAAGAGTTGGAGTTCAAGAACATCTGGAAGCCATCACTACACCATGACAGCTCTCATGCCCTGCTGCCAAAAACCACTCTGTATGATGGTGCTTTAAAAGAAAGAAAGAAAGAAAGAAAGAAAGAAAGAAAGAAAGAAAGAAAGAAAGAAAGAAATCCTTACTCTTAAGCAAATAATTCAATTTGTTATCATGGTAACATTTGTGTAAAATGTTTCCCCTGGACCTTCCAGTTGAACTGGTGATGGTGGTGTGTGGGAGAATAACATGATCCTATTGCAAGATGTCCCAGAGACATGAAAATTATTGGGCAAGGAGCTTCGAGAATATGTGAGCTTAAGTTTTAAGAAAGCCTTTTTCTGCTGCACAGACCCTTGTAGGGAGGCTCCTAGTTGTGCAATTCCATCCTATTGGTTTATGTTTTGTTTTGTGTAGGATTTACAGTTCAAGCTCTTTGGAAGTTTAAATAAAAATTCCAATAGTCCTGTTTATAATGAAGTTCCCAGTTTTTTAAACCAGCCATTGAAACTGTGACAATAACAGCAACATATGTGTGAACCTTAGCAGGATTTTTTTTAATGCTATGGAAAGCTACATCTGCTGGTTTCTGCAATGTTAAAGGCACAAGAGCAGGACACACTTGTTTCTCTGGTCAGTTGGCAAGTACCCCCGCCCCCCCAATAAAACCCTATGTCTAGATTTGGAGTTTTATTTTAATAATCCTGTCCTTCCCGAACAGCTCTCTTAACACATATCTGAGTAGTAATCCTTAATGAATGTAATCCCTTCAAGAGGCCCTATCTCAAACATAGTTTCCTTTAAAATATCAATTATATGGATTTAAACTAAAGGCACTGTACTTTTATGATAATTGGCTATTAACTACTTTCTTTTTTTAAAAAAAACATAAAACTGCTGCTTGGATCCTATGAAGGGTGCCTCAAGGTGTCCTTTTAATGGCACAGATTATTATTATTTGTGTTCATGATGCTATTGGAACAGTCCTGAGTGATCCCACATCCAATACTGTTTGTACCTACAAATGTTTTGGAGCAGTCTCACTGCTTCATTTACAACCAGCACATGTTCTGTAACTTCCTGCTGAAACCTGTAACATTCTATACACCACCCTTGTTGCTCTATAAGCCCTCAGGTCAGCAATAACGTGGCAGCATTTGGGAAGCATCACAGAAAAACTAACAGAGCAGAATAAATCCACCACTGGTGCATTTATATTGTGGCAAAAGCATGCCATCCCAGTGTATTTTGGCACCTGAAGCAAACCGCAAAATGGTGCCCACCCCTCTCAGGGAAGAAGGGGGTGAGTGAAGATCATCATCAGGAACAAGGGGAAAATAAAGATCTACAAGAGGAACATGGGGGGGGGGACCAGCAGCACTTCCTATGAGCCGAGACTGCTGTACAGGTGCCTTGGGGCAGCTAAGGAGGAACACACCACAGTCATTGCTGCTACCACAGCAGCGAGTGATGTATTCATTGGAGGCTGGATCTACTGCCCCTGTGAATCCTACCACCTGAAGCAGTCTCCTCAGCTTGCCTTATGGGTGAGCCAGCACTGAAAACATGTTGCAGAATAAACCTTCAATAAAACTCCAGAATCACTTGCAAGGCTGGTTTAAAACACTTGTCGATCTGAGATGGAAAATAAACACTATTCCTTCTTCTTTCGGTTAATGAGGATTGTGCACTGAGATAGATATATAAAACCTCCAGGTTCAGAGGCAGTATGCCAGTGAATAGCAGTGAGGGTGGGCTATTGCTTTTATGCTCAGGAGCACATGACTGGTACCCTCTTTTCTGAAGCTTCTAAAGGGGGATCTGCAATAAGATATTGCTAAGTTGAGAGCTCCTGCACTTGTGGTCTGCTCCGTTCCAACCAGCCATGCCGCCTCTCAAGATTGCCCATTCCATTTGCCATCTCTCTCCAGTTTTCTATTCCTCTACCAGCTGATGCTTAACATCCTGTGGCCATGGAGCATTCTCATCCCTTACTGAGCTGACGTGAGAGGGCATTGCACTCTCTTAAAGCCTTCCCTCCTAAACATGGCAGTACCATGCTCCTTGGATGGTGCCTTGTAGCCTCCTTCCAACAGCTCTTACAGCCCAGCTGGTGCCAAGCGCATTGCTCTGCTTTCCTTTGGACCACATCGGCAAGGTCGAGGGGGGTGTTGTGTTGTCTGGGCAGCGCAATACCTCTATATGCACTGCCCAGGCTTGCTCCCCAGGGACGTCACTTCAGTACTTCTACTGCAGTAGTTTGACTTCACTCCCAGAGCTACATTCTATTGTCTCTTGAGAAAGATGCCAATGTGGCAGTACCTCTTCCTTTTTTCAGTAACCTCATTTTGCCTACATACCCATTGTAACCAGATATCACTATTAGCTTATATAATGCTGCTGCGCTGGATGACTTTGGGGTTTGGCTGAAAGGGCTCTTATATTCTTAAAATGAGGGTAATTATAAGGCAGAATGATTACTTTGGATGCCACAGAAGAGCAGCAAGGGGTCAATTATTTCATCATTAGGTGTGTGTGTTTGTTTTGTCTAACCCCCTTTAAAGCTATTCTCGATATTTGCCATGGAACTCCATGCATTAATTGTGCCTGGAGAGAAGCAGTTCTTTATCTTCACTCTCCTGAATACTACCAATCAGACTGGAATTGAACAGTTTATTAAATGCTCAGGAGCATATATCATGCATTATATTACTTGTTGCAGCAGCGCTTGATCTTCCTGAATGCATCCCTAATCCAATTAGAAAATAACATGGTAATGCCAAGGTGTATTTCTCCTCCACAACTGCATATTTTAACATCACTGGAGCTGCAATTCTTTTCACTAGGACTAAGCCCCACTAGGTGCACTTAATTTTGAGTAAACATAGAGTTGCAGTGTTGGTTGCTTGTTACTGCCCTTATATGTCCATACATGTGGTTAGTGTGATCATAGGGTACATTTGATGCTTGCTTATGGCAATCTAGTCTGCTTTAGCAATTAAGCATTTGGAAAGGAAACCAAAGCATGCTTATTTTTCCTCAAGTTGCACCCTATATTGGACCATGAGTTCCATCCAGGCCAGAGATGAGAAGCTACAGACTTCCAAATACAGCTGAAATCCAATTCCCATTGCCCCAGCCAGCATAGCCAATGGTCAGGGCTGATGGGAGTTGTGGTCTAGCAAAAGCATGTAGTGCCATAAATTCCCCATCACTAATCCTAGTCCAGGGACGTGGTTGGCACTGTGGGTTAAACCACAGAGCCTAGGACGTGCCGATCAGAAGGTTGGTGGTTCGAATCCCCGCAACAGGGTGAGCTCCTGTTGCTCGGTCCCTGCTCCTGCCCACCTAGCAGTTCGAAAGCACATCAAAGTGCAAGTAGATAAATAGGTACCGCTCCAGCGGGAAGGTAAACGGCATTTCCGTGCACTGCTCTGGTTCGCCAGAAGTGGCTTAGTCATGCTGGCCACATGACCCGGAAGCTGTACACCGGCTCCCTCAGCCAATAAAGCGAGATGAGCGCTGCAACCCCAGAGTCGGCCACAACTAGACCTAATGGTCAGGGGTCCCTTTACCTTTACCTAATCCTAGTCCAATGTCCTGCTTTAAAGAGCGGGCAGCAGCATCCTTCTGGGAAGCTTAAGGGCAAAACACAAAATAACCTTCCCCTGTTTGTTTCAAGCATCTGATATTCAGTGGCAAACTCCCTCAGATCATGGGTGTCTCCACAGCTTAAAGTTGCTGTTGGATACTTTAACTTGTCTCTGGAATTCAGGAGGAATGACTGTGACTTGGTGGAAGAGCATGCACTTTGCATGCAGAAGATCCCAAGTATAATTCATAGCACCTTCAGATAGAGCTGGGGAAGATCACAAACATTGGGAAATCACTGCTAAGCAGTGTAGGCCGTGCTGAGTTAGATGGATCAATGGTTTGACATGGTATAAGGAAACTGTCTAAGCCATTGTCATATCTTCTGTCAATGGAATTCCATACATGCCTTTTGAAAAGAAGTTACGTTTCTTTATTTGGCAGTAGACTTGCAACAGACTATTCAATGCAAGTGGCCCGGTAAATTTGTATCTGATATGATATGTGAAGGTAAACATTTTCTCTCCCCCCCCCCCCCCGCATCCTATTCTCCTGGAGCATCTGTGGCTACGTCCACAGAAGAAAGGGTAGGGAAAAGTGACCTTGTCTGGAATAAAAAGCTCAGTTGACAATGTATTACAGTGGGTGGAAATACATTATTTGCAGTCCTGCCCACTGAACACTGAAGTCTTTGCAGCTACAAATAAATATCCAGAAAGGCCACTACTATTCTCAGATCTGAAAGTAATTTGTCTCTGTAAAGTCATAATGCTCATGCATACAAATATGCCCTAGTTCCCCAAAGTGTATACAAATTAGCCACTGCCAATCCCTTATCCTTATTAATGAGCTAATGCTTTTTTATGTTTTGGATACATTTTCCTACAATTGTGTGGCTTCTCTTGGACAATCACCTACCCTCAAGGGCTACCATGTGATATTTGCCTTTGATATTTGCAACTGAAAATGAAAAAGTTGCAGTGACTCTACCGTGATTTGGGGTTTATCTGCACTGCAGATTCAACAGACTGTTTAGTCCATCCTTTCCCAACCTTGCACCATTCAGGTGTTTCGGACAAATCAGCTTTAGCTAGTATAGCCATGTTCCCTTCAGCACCAGCTTCATGCAGCCCATGCCCATGGGGGTTGTATTCTCAAAGATCTGAAGACCACCAGGTTAGGGAAGGTTGGTAGTTACATTCCCTTCCTTAGGGGACTCTGGGAAATATAATTCTGCGAAGAGTGGCTGGGGGACAAACTCAGTGCTTTACCAAATTACCTTCCTTGGGTGCAATTAGAGTGATAGGTATAAAACCAATATAAGTTTATACTATAAATAGAGCCCCATCATAGTGAATACTGCAAGGGACAAGGTGGTCGGATTACTATTATTCTTTTATCACTGAATTCTATAATATGTTTTAAATTGGGATGGTGCTAAATGTTCAGGTCCTTGGTTCCTATTTTGTTTTAACCACCCCTTTCTCTTTCAGCTGGGGCACTTGTAAAGGTATCAAGTGGTATATTGTTCTTCCTAAAGACATTTGAAGATGTTTTCACCCTAATAGTTTCACTATTTGATCCTAGGTTAAAATCATCCCAGGTTATTGTTGTGTGTGTGTGTGTGTAAATTTGATTCCCACTGGGTTGTTAAAATGCCTATAAAAATATTTTGCATTCCAAAGAAAGCCAGATAATTATTGCTGTTTTTATTTGTTATTTTGCTTTTTAAAAATAATGCTACCTTGTTTTCAGTGTTTGCTTCTATCAGTATTTTTAAATGGATATTTAAATGACATGTATTTTTTCCTATGGAGTGAGCAATATATAAATTAAGTAAATAAATTTATTATTATTATTATTATTATTATTATTATTATTATTATTAGCCACCCAGCCACCCAGCATAGAAAACCAGATGGAGCCACTCCATCTGGCTCAGCATTGCTTACACCAACTGGCAGTGGCTTTTCAGGGTTTCAAAACAGGAGTCATTCCTAGCCGTATCTAGAGATGCCAGGGATTGAACTGGAGATCTTCATCATGCAAGGCAGATGCTCTGTCACTGAGCTATGGCCCTTCCTCCCTGAAGAATCCAGGTGCAGTGCTCTGCTCAGTGAAGGATCAGTCAGGGATGCAATGGTCATATGTTCCATCCACAGCAACCCTGGAAGATGGCTAGCCTCCTGCTTAAATACCTCCAGCAAATGATAGCGCCCCCACCCCACCCTGTCCCACAAGGCAGTCTGGTCTGCTATTGAGCAGTTATTAGTGTTAGAAAGTTTATTGTTTGACTGAAATTTCCTTCTGTACAACCTTCACTCTACCCTCTGGTGTAACCAAGGGCACTTTCAGGGTGCCCAGAGCTCTGGCACTTAACAGGGCGTGTCTTAAGGGCTGGTCAGCTTGCAGTGTCATATAACTATAAACGGAGATCTAATCTAGATTTGCGAGTGTGGAGGCAGAATGATAAGGAAACATTTATACCAGGAAGATTGTCCTAAGGTCTGAAATTATGATCTCTTGAAACCATTTTCTAATTTGATCAAGGAGGAAGAAAACTCGTTTCTTATGCCGTATCCAGTTTACTGCAACCTGGTGCACATCTGAGGTAGCATAGACTTACCTGGGGAAACAGGGAAGGGAAAATGGGCTATTCGCTAAAAGGTATCATCTATTTTCAGAGGCAGAACCACTCTGATCTCATGAGATCGTGTGTGTGTGTAAGCACTCCCCCCTTTTCCAGTTAACTTGCTACATAAACCTGTAGTATTTTGTCTTGGCATACCATGTTTCTTATCTTGGTGTTAACACCTATCTGGGGATACAGAGGAGAGATGCTGTACTGAGCTGTAGCTCAGTGGTGGAGCATCTGCTTTGCACAGATCCAGCCCCCAGAATCTCCAGGTAGGGCTGGGAAAGTCTCCTTATCTGAAACCTTGGAGAGCCACTGCCAGTCAGTGTAGGCAACACCAATCAGATAAGCAAATGCTCTGTTAGCAATAGTGTGACCATTCTACAGCTTTGGGTTCTCTCTCTTCCTTGGGGAGTGGGAAATGCCAAATGAAGCTGCTAACTTGCTTTGCAAGTCTGACGAGTGCATAAGTCAATGTAAGCAGGTGGATACAGAGGCATTGCAGGGTTCAGCTCACATTTGAAGTGAGACGTCTTTGTTGGAGTATATTGAGACAGAGCAGCTTAAATGCATAATTCCATCCCTAGCATGTCTACCTGTGTGTGTATATATATATATATAAATAAATTCCCTCTCTCTGAGTTTAATTCAAAACCTCCAACGGTGTCTTTTACTGTTAGGTTTTCAATTATGTTTAACGTTCTGTTGCTCCTATTCCCTCAAAATAAAGCACTGCTGGTGTCTTTTTCTGTTCTGCTCTTGTAGTGCACTACACTACATTGCTCCAGCCACTGCAGTGTCAGCTCATTAGCACTCAGATCGCATATTCTCTCTCTCTCTCTCTGCACTGTCATCGCAAAAAAAAAAGGGCTGTTGTACACCTTTATGGTCAACAAATGTGGTCTTGGATTACGCACCATGTGCAGGGGATATTTAGAAACCCAAGCCTTGGGTTACTTCACCCACCCCGCTCTGGAATTTTCCTAGGGAAAAGGGTTAGCTTTAATACTTAAAACCCTGCAAGAAAATTGGTTGATCTTAGTGAAGGTGGGGCCTATTTTTAAAAGCTTTAGTTGCACGATGCAGATGATCTCTCATCAACAGCTAGCCACCTTGACCAATCTTCAGGCCACCCTCTATTCTCATTCCTCTTATTAAATTTCCTTGTAGGTATCTGTTGAAAATCTTCAGCTAGCCCACAAAGAGAGATAACAAATGTTGATCTGTCTGCATCCTAGATGCAGATGCCATGGCATTTCCTCCTTTGCCAACCAAAGGGAAAAAGAGCATAATTACCTAATTATCCTTGTTTGCCGAGATCCATTTAGATGTTTGTTTGGGTGCTTCTCATCAAATGGGGGGTTTTGTAGCTTTTCTTCACTATTTCTACTCAGTGGTGTGGTGTGTTTTCCCCCCTCTTTGATTCGTTTTCAAGCATTCAGAGGGATGGGGTTTTACAAAACAAAAACTTGGCATGTTTTGATGTGGTGAATAGTATTACAGGACATGATATGACCCACAATTTGGAGAGATCATTTAAATAAGAAAAAAAATGCCTTTACTCCCTGCTATGTGCATCACTTTTCTTGTCTGTTGCTGTTCCTCATTTTCTGTTTCCACTGGACAAACAACTTGCTTTCCTTGCCTCTGGGTGTTCTCTCTCTCTCTCTCTCTCTCTCTCTCTCTCTCTCTCTCTCTCTCTCTTTTAAGCCAGCTGGTAAAGCAATGATGATGCAAACTGGTCATTTCACTGCTGCCCAAGATGCCTCTGTTTTAAGGGAATTAACAGAGGAAGGGGAGGAGAGAGAGAGGACAGGGCTAGCAGTTGAAAGTGCAAATCACTCTTAAGTACATCAAAGGATGGCCCTCCCCACTAAGACACTCTAATGTGGGTTATGTTTTGAGAAGCTCAGTTTATATAGGGCTCCTGTGTTGTCCCAGACATCCAGACACCGGCCAGATTGGGGGCTTCTGCTTAGCTTTAAATGATAATGGCATCAATTAACCCAGTCTTTACGTTAGTGCAGGTGTGGTGAACATGTGGTCCTCCAGCTGTTGCTGAGCTATGCCTCCCAGCATCCCTGGCCATTGGCTATGCTTGCTGGAGCTGATGGAAGTTGTCCATAAGCATCTGGAGGACCAAAGGTTCCCTGCACCTGTTTTAGTTAGTGCCCTTCTCCTCCCTTACCCTCCTGTACTGCTGCAGTTACAATTAGCATGATGCTCCATGATTACTTCTCCTCCTGCTATCTGGATCTCATTAAGTTTCTGACCAATCTCTGGCCTCGCTAAAGATGAATTCATAGCAACAAGAAGAAGTGGTGACAGGTGCAAAGGCTTTGATACAGATGAAGCTACCCTTAAAGTCAGTGGTTCATAAATCTGTCTGTCCATGGACACACTTGACTGTAGCTACCCACCTGTAAAATACAAACAAGGACTGCTGGTGTGTTGATGACCTGTGAATGACTAGAGACATATTTTCAGCATTTATATACCGTATATTGTCCCCAAGACTAAATTCTCCCAGGTTACACTCACATCATAAATTAAAGCAGTGCTATGCCACTTTAACAGGGACGCAGGTGGCACTGTGGGTTAAACCACAGAGCCTAGGACTTGCTGATCAGAAGGTCGCTGGTTCGAATCCCTGCGACGGGGTGAGCTCCCATTGCTCGGTCCCTGTTCCTGCCAACCTAACAGTTCAAAAGCACGTCAAAGTGAAAGTAGATAAATAGATACCACTCCGGTGGGAAGGTAAACGGCATTTCCATGCGCTGCTCTGGCTCGCCAGAAGCGGCTTAGTCATGCTGGCCACATGACCCAGAAGCTATACGCCGGCTCCCTCGGTCAATAAAGCGAGATGAGTGCTGCAACCCTAGAGTCGGCCACAACTTGTCCGAATGGTCAGGGGTCCCTTTACCTTTACCTTATGCCACTTTAACAGCCAGGCCGTTCCCCACTCTAAAAAATTCCTGGGAGCTGTAGTCTGTTAAGAGTGCTGCGAATTGTTAGGACTTGTACAGCTTACACAGCTAAAATTACCAGCACCCTTAACAAACTACAGTTTCCATGATTCTTTTGGGGAAGCCATGACAGTTAAAGTGGTGTAAAAGTACCTTAAATGAATTCTGAAGATGTTCCCCCAGTGTTTTGCAAAGGCCTGGGCATCTGCTTGTCTTATTATTGACCATCTGCATCTGAGAACCTTTTCAGTATGTTTGATGCAAAATGTGAACTGCATTTCTCTAAGATGAGTATGGCCAGTAGTGCTTGTATTTTTACTTCTTATGTTTTGAGTATTCTTCACTGGAGCAGAAAGAGCCTGAGTTCTTACTTAGACAAGAAGCCTGGGGACTTTCATCCTCTGAGGTCTTTGAGAGTTTTATTTCCCATTGACTTCAGGAGGAACAAGACCCAAGCCCACTGGGAATATTCACATGAGAGGGCTGCAACAGCAAGCCAAATCTTTGACAAATTTGATACAGAAGACAGCAGTTCAGATCCAAGGGAGCATAGAGAGGCATGGCAAGCAAGGGGAAAACAGAGTGCTCAACATAAATGGCTATTTTAAACTGAAGGTTTAGAGTAGGGAGAGAGAATCTCCCATTTGAATAAATAGCAGGAACCTGCATTGGGACTTTCGTTTTGCAATGGTAAGTAATGCAGGTCTGGAGAACATTTGGCTTTCTTGATATTGCTAAAATATCCCAGCAGGTATGGCATGATGGGAGTTACTGCTCAGTAATACATGGAGAGTCAACTGTTCCCCACACCTGTCGAAAAGTGTTTAATTTTTTTGTATTTTTTAATGCATGCACAATGACTGATCAAACTAAGCTTACAATTTGAAATTAGAGAGTTGTGAGGGACCTTGGAAGTCATCTAGTCTAACACATTTTGGCACATAATGGTATAAATAATATAAACAACAACCCCTACACAATGCAGGAACGAAAATGCGCAGTGCAGCCACAGCATCGCAGAAAGATGACTGCCCAGACTTTACTGATATATCTCCAGCAAAGGACAGCCCACCATGTCCTGAGACTAATGTTGAACAAATCTTACTGCTATAAATTTCTCCTAAAACTTATCTGAAATCTTTCCTTGCAAGCCTGCTCCATCTACCTTATGACAATACCTGTATGGCAGCCCTATATTTAAACACAGCTGTAATATTTCCTCTTAATCTTCCCTTCTCCTGCCTAAACTTACCCAGCTCCACCAAGCCAACTCCATAGGACTTAGTTTCCAGACGTCCTCACTATTCTAGTTGCCCTCTGCTGGACACGCTCCAATTAGGACAATGATAGGGAACTTGTTGTCTAACAATATCTGGGATGCTAATATCTCCCATCATCCCTGACCACTGGCAGTGCTGCCTGGTGCTGAAAGGAGTTGGCATGAAACATGTTTATCTACCCTGAGTTAAGGGAAGGGTCATGATTCAGTGGCAGAGCTTATGCTTTGCATGCAAAAGGCTGAAGGTTGAATCCCTAGCTTCTCCAGCTAGGGCTGGTAGAGATTCCTCTCTGAAACTCCGAAGAGCCTTTGCCAGTATGTGCAGAAAATATTGAACTGGATGAACCAGTTATATAATTCAGCATCCTGTGTTTGTCAACAACTAACCTTTTGACTGTTACAAATCCCCCGCTTCAGTTGGGACCACACAGGAAAATAAGATTGCCCTAGGTAGGATCCATTAGTTACGACAAGTAGATGTATTGGCTTGATTTGGATCCAGTGAATATAGTACCAAATAATTACTAAACTTTTTGAAGATGACACTACCACTCATTTTTATTCTTCTTAAAACACCAACACTAATGCACTTCACATGTTTTGCCTATTGGGTCACTGTGTAATATGACCTTCACCTGAATACTCCCAAATTGAGTGGCTGATTTGAAATAAACAAAAGGCCAGAAAATTGGAACAAAAGGGAATTGCAGTCACATGGGGAGAGGGACCAGGTAGGTGACCACAGCTTCTCCTCTGCTGCTTCTCAGTTTTGCTATATTGATTGCATTTGTTTTGAAGCTGCCAAACTTCTCGTTGTCTAATTAACTTTGCTTAATGTCAAAAGAGCAGCCCTGTCATCAACCTCTTTCACACATCTGAAATATCAGGCAATGCTAACTCTGGCTTCAAGGTTGACATTTTCATTGCAATTCAGATTAGGTCACCCTTGGAGAAACTTTAGATGAATATAATTAGCAGATTGAGGAAGTCTCCTGCATCGAGCCACCATGGGATATTTGCTTTTCTCA
Source organism: Podarcis raffonei (assembly GCF_027172205.1). Classification (NCBI taxonomy): domain Eukaryota; kingdom Metazoa; phylum Chordata; class Lepidosauria; order Squamata; family Lacertidae; genus Podarcis; species Podarcis raffonei. The sequence goes on along the minus strand of NC_070621.1, from coordinate 39,671,341 downwards.
GCATGCATATAATTTAATGCTTACCAAAAGGGGAGAGGGAAAACGCCAAAAATGTCACATCACAAGTCAGCATACTTCCATTCTTCCTGTTACTTGTTGGAATGTAGAGACATTAGCTCTCCTTCTACCTGCTAAAATTTAGGTCCTGAGCAGTAGGTTTCCTTTATAAACACTGTGCCAAATGCATGGGAAAATACAGTGGATGCCCTGTGCAGCTGGTCTCAGGGTTCACAGAGTAGCTGGACTGGAACACTGTTGCCATATATTGGCAGGGCAGCTTAGTCCCCATGCTGGGAACCTCATTTTGTTAAAGGTGCTGAGACTTATTGTTAGGAGACCCTGAGGGAGCTTATTGAAAAGAGGGATTGATTGTTCAACCACTCTGGAAACTGTAGCTCTCAGTGAGGGAAAGGGCAACTCTCAGTACCCTTAACAAACTACAGTCTTCATGATTTTTTGAGGGAAACCATGACTGTTTAAAGTGATATGATGGTGCTTTAAATGTGTAGTGCAGATATGGCTTTAGCGATTTGGTAAATCAGGGTCTGGCTTAGAAAAGGCATGTGCAGTCAGTACCTTGGACAGATCACTGTGTGAAAGCTGGCTGAAATGTTCTTACCCAAGGCGACGAGCTACTGATTCAGCAAAATGTATGTACAGGCCTTCAGAGGAACTGTGTGTGTCTTTCTGGGGCTACTACCTTATTCTACATTCATTGGAATGTTGGGGGCTGCCTTGGGAGTGAGTTTTCTAAAACAATATCCACTGGCTTGGAAGGATGAAGTATGTGATAGCAACCCGGCAAATGGCATGCTGTCCACAATTCATAGAATCATAGAATCATAGAGTTGGAAGAGACCACAAGGGCCATCGAGTCCAACCCCCTGCCAAGCAGGAAACACCATCAGAGCACTCCTGACATCCTCCTCTGTGCTGAGTACAGTTAGAGGGTGACAGTAATTCGTATTATGGATTTGTATATCTAGTACAAGATAAGGCAAGTTGAAGGGTCATTTTTGGAAGGTCATCATTAAACTATTTAAAGAAATCTGTCTCCTTTCCTCAAACATTAGTAGAAGCAGTGTCCATCTAGAATGGCATCCTGCAGGTGGTATGGAATGTGGCGTGACATTGCCTTGGACAGCCCTGGCACCAGTTTTGGGGGGAGACTGGCAAAGCAATATGCAGGCTTATCTACAGACAGCCACTAGCAGTAGTGCTGCATTCTACACTGGCATGTGTAATCCACCTACCATTGTAAATATACACAATGCCCCCAATTCAATCCAGCAGTGTGAATGAAATAGCCTACAGATGGCTCTCAGGATCAGCATTGCGTGGTAGCGGTCCCCACCACTTTTAATTTCATTGTTTGCAGATATAGCGAAAAGAAAGAAGGGATGTCAGCTGACATCAATACGAATCAACCCCGATATATATGTAGATGTTGTCTATATGTCCAAATAGATATACAAATGAGATAGATACCTCCAAATATTTTTGTAAAAAATGCAGTAAAATCTTCAGACCATTGAGTAAAGTATGGTGGGTGTTTCGCCTTCAAACCTTGAAGTAGAAGTCTATTTCTAACCACAAGGACTCGCTTTTGTTAGTGAGTCCCCAGACCCACTATTGTATGATGAGCAACTTTTTAGCTATTTAAATCCAAGAATGAGGCCTCTTGTTGAAATATGCTGGTGTCTATGGCATCAGTAACAACTAAAATGTAGTGTATCTGAAGAAGTGTGCATGCACACGAAAGCTCATACCAAGAACTAACTTAGTTGGTCTTTAAGGTGCTACTGGAAGGAAAAAAAATTTTTGTTTTAACTAAAATGAAGTCCAGACCACACATTCCAAAATTTACTAAAGGGCAAAGCCAATTGGTGCAGGACAAGTGCTCCTTATCAAATTAGTTTTTAAGATCTACCAGAAGTTAACAAAGAGAAAAAGAGTGGAAGGAGCTGCTTTTATATCTGCTGTACCGTGGTCTCCTGAGAGACAATGCAGACATTTGAAACTTACCTGGAATTTGATACCTTAACTCTTTGTGGGATAATTGCTTTTTGTCTTGCATCAGGATGGCTTTGACCCTTTTTTGTTGCTTTTCCATGGGAGAAGTTGGTCCTTTGAGATGACTGTATCCTATAGCTGGTGTCCTAAATCAGAGGAAGTGAGCCAAGACCCCACAAATTATTTACTTTTTTTATCAGGAACTCTTTATAATCTGCCCTTCACTCTCAAAGGTACTACTGTGGAACAATGAAATTAAACAAAATATATATGCAGTGCCACCTTGTTCCTCCCAAAGGTAGCTGAGGGTCAGCTGTGGACATCACTGGTGGACCAACATTAACTATGCTTCTTTCCAGGTGTCAAAAAGACTATGAACATCTGAATGCCATCCATCCAGATTCACTACAATGGCAGGATCCAACATGCCAACCCGCATTCAGAACCTACATTCTTAGATACTTTCTCCCAAATATTCCAGTTTTGTTTGGTTTTCTGATGTTTTCACAGGAGATTGGAACAGAGCTCAGTTTCCAGACCAAGGCTGCAGTCATAAAAAGCAGGTTTATACTGGCTGGTTGTATAGTTCCAGCTAATAGTGAAAGCTAGTTTGCATTCTTTTGTTGGTGAATTACTGGTGTTGATGGTGACAACAGATTTCCAGCTGCTGTGGCAGTTTCTACAGAGATGCCTCTGCATCTTCTTTTATGTTTCTTAATTCTTCAACACACTGAGGGACTTGCTTCTAGAACTTGTTGAGATTGACTACTGAGAAAAGATGCATATAGTCACAATACAAAATGTACTTTACTCTTTGCCATACTGGTGAGGGTCTTGAAAATCGTAATTATGATGATGATCTCAATGCAAATCAGCTAGGTATCGTTTGCCAGTGAGATTCTTCCTGGGCAGTGAGATTCTTCCTGGCCCACTGCTTGACACAATAAATAAACAACAAATAAATTCTATTATCCTTGGCCAGTGGGCATTTTGGCTAGGGCTGTTGGGAGTTGGAATCCAATGACATATGGAGTCCCTAATAATAATAATAATAATAATAATAATAATAATAATAATAATAATTTATTATTTATACCCCACCCATCTGGCTGGGCCTCCCCAGCCACTCTGGGCGGCTTTCAACAAAATTTTAAAATATAGTAATGCATCAAACATTAAAAGCTTCCCTAAACAGGGCTGCCTTCAGATGTCTTCTAAAAGTCTGGTAGTTATTTTTCTCTTTGACATCTTGTGGGAGGGCATTCCACAGGGCGGGTGCCACTACCGAGAAGGCCCTCTGCCTGGTTCCCTGTAACCTCACTTCTCACAAGGGAGGGAACCGCCAGAAGGCCCTTGGTGCTGGACCTCAGTGTCCGGGTAGAACGGAGGGGGGGAAACGCTCCTTCAGGTATACTGGACCGAGGCCATTTAGGTTTCCTATGATAGAAGTTTATAAAATTATGTATGGCATGGAGACAGTGGATAGAGAAATGGTTTTCTCCTCCTCTCATAATGCTAGAATTCATGGACATGCAATGAAGCTGAATGCTGGAAAATTCAGGACAGACAAAAGAAAGTACTTCTTCATGCAACACATAATTAAACTATGGAACTCACTCCCACAGGAGGCAATGATGGCCATCAACTAGCATGGTTTTAAAAGAGGATTAGACAAATTCAAGAAGGCTAACACTAACTAGCTGGGATTGCTATGTTCTGTCTCCACTGTTGAGGCATAATGCCTCTGAATGCCAATTGCTGGGAATCACAGTTGGGGAGTATGCCTTTGCACTCATGTCCAGTTTGCAGGCTTCCTGCAGGCATCTGGTCAGCCACTGTGAGACAAGAATGCTGGACTAGATGGGTCATTGGCCTGATTGAGCAGGCTCATCTTATGTTCTTAATTTGTGGTTTGTGACTGGTTAACTTTTAATCAACGTCACAGTGGTGGAACATCATGATAAGCAATGTGTGCTGTGTATACACTGACTGTTGTGTATGCAAAGGGAAGGCAAAAGTCTATGAGGGTTGGTACAGACTAGGAATGAAGCAAGCCAAATCAGACCCTGATATGCTTGTGCCAAGAATCAAAGTCTGACAGCTGGGGAGATTCCCAAAGATTTAATGGTTTCCTGCAAATGTAGCTGCTTTACATATATATCTTTAAAAAATAAAATAAAATAAAGCTTTCTTTTTAGAACAGATTCAGCCTTGTCGGCTGGTAAGAAAAGCTTTACAGTGCAAGCTGTGATCTATCTGTGTCCCTGGAGCCACAGGGGGCAGAACCACAAAGAAATGGGTGAGCCGCTAACATTCACACTGAAAAGAAGGGCCTATTTTATACTCCAAGGCCTAATTATGAACAGTTTAAGAGCTAACGTTCTTTTTATCCCTTTCACTATTGATTAGCATTGGCACAGAATGCAAGCTGGCACGATTGGAAGCTGTAATCAAGGGCAGCAGTGCTCATGTGATGATTCTGCAGTGTGAGGGCACCGGTTGCCTGGAAATCTCCTCGGGATTCTGGCTTGTGCTGATTTCGGACATCTGATTCTTATAGGGCATGCATAAGCCATGATGCCAGACAGGCAGAAATATATTGTGTAAGCTGTTTCAGTTATTCTACAGACCGCTCCTGAAGAAGGAACCTTGTGTTCCGAAGCACACTGAACTGTAATAAATCTTCTGAGAACAAATTTCTCCTTCCTGCACTCATTCTTTCCTTTTTGCTGGGTAGAAATGCTTCTCAAGTTGTCACCAGCCCTCCTTGCCTGAGGAACATATCATTTCCAAGGAAGCTGAATGCTGGAAAATTCAGGTGAATGAAAGAAACTACTTCTTCACACAGTGCATATTTAAACTATTCCCATAAGAGGTACTAACCTCAGATGAATTCATGAAAAAGGCTATCAGTGGGCACAAGTCATGAAGCAGTGTGTCTTTGCATACCAGTCGTTGGGAATCACAAATAGAGAGAGTGCTGTTGCATTCAGGTCTTGCTTGTGAGTTTCTCATGGCCATCTGGTTGGCCACTGTGAGAACAAGATGCTGGACTAGATGGTCCATTGGCCTGATCTAGCAGAGCTTTGCTTATGTTCTTATGGTATGCTTCTTAAGACTTCCAACCATGTTCTTGTTAACCCTGAGCCTATTTTCCATCCTAGCTGTTCCTTGCCTCCTTGCAACCTCAACCTCCCTTAGTCTCTTTGGTTGTGTCCTGCTCCTTACTACCCTTGCCCTAGGGCAGAAGATCTTCAGCCAACCCTTTCCGCTCTCCCTTGCCACCATTTCTTGCCAGCTTCAGGCAAATCCCAGTGACTGAATCTCCGTTCATCAGGGATTCAACACATATGGCATAGGCTCGTTTATTGAACTTTCCCCATACTAGCTATCTCACTATCTCGAGTTGGTGATTTATTAATTATCTGAAGTCTTGATCCTGTGGCCACATCTATCTAGGGCTATGGACCGGGTCTCCTATGACCCAGTGAGTGGTGGATGTGTGCACTATTATGAAGAAAAAACTGCTAAAAATGGGTGTTGAAAACTTAATGGTGCCTGAGTACCACCCATTAAATATTCTTGATGCACACTTGTACCTGTGCAGTGTTTCCAGCACTGTTTGGATGATCTTTAAGATTTGCCAGTTGTTGAGCCAGTGCTTGGTCTGTTTGGTTTCATCCAGTGGAAGCTCCAGTGATCAAGATACACCCCATGTACTCATTGTACATTCAAAATATGCTGATCTTTTAGTTCCGATCTCCAGCTCACATGAAGCTTAGTCAATTCACCTTTGCACATACATATTCCATCACCCGTGTTCCCCTGCTTTCTTCCTCACTCTCAACATTCTAGATCATAAAGCTCCTTGGGGCAGCAACCCCCCCCCCCAGCTTATTTTGACCTCCAAAGCAACATTGATGACAACAATGGATAATAATATAAATATACAAAAATGATGACTATGGTGCACTCATCTTGCAATTAAGCTCAGCCATTCGGGTTTTGAGTTTTGGACAGGCCAACAAAATGCAGCGAAACTGCTGATTGTTTTGACAACTTTGCCACTTCTTTGAAAGAACTTTGCACTGATTTATATTTACAGAGCTATTCATTTTGCCCTGGCAGTTACACAATGCAGCTATTATGAGGATATGAAATGATGCCCTGAGTTTTACCTTCCTTGCATGCCGAAAATAACAAGCTTTCTTCTTATGACTCTTTTTAGTGGCGGATGAATTTGAGAGCCATTCATCACTCGAGAGTACTTTAGGATGCTTAAAAGGAAAGGATAATAGGGTATTTCTGCTTTAAGAATCAAAAGATTACTATAATGCTTTCAAAAACAGGCAGAGTTAAGAAAAGGAGTAATTTTGCACTGATAAAGAACAAACTCAAAAAGCAGTGGCTTGCTGGCATGGACAAACGTCTGCTGCATAGACCAAAGGGCAAAAAAAATCCACTTTATTAAAAATTAAATACCCATAGTCTTTCTCCAGGGGTGGCTAAAAACTAACACAACTGGTGGGACCGTAGGCAGAGCAGCTAATGGGGGGCAGAGCCAGTCATCTGACTCTGATTACCCACCTCTCATCCTTTTCCCTTGCAAAAATGCAGTGGACAGCTAAGTTATTCTCAGACACAAGCATCAGATATTTAAGACACAGCTACTGAAGAGAAGGGACGCGGGTGGCACTGTGGGTAAAACAACAGAGCCTAGGACTTGCCGATCAGAAGGTTGGCAATTCGAATCCCCGCGACAGGGTGAGCTCCTGTTGCTTGGTCCCAGCTCCTGCCAACCTAGCAGTTCGAAAGCACGTCAAAGTGCAAGTAGATAAATAGGTACCACTCTGGCGGGAAGGTAAACGGTGTTTCTGTGCGCTGCTCTGGTTCGTCAGAAGCGGCTTAGTCATGCTGGCCAAATGACGTGGAAGCTGTATGCCGGCTCCCTCGGCCAATAAAGCGAGATGAGCGCCGCAACCCCAGAGTCGGTAGCAGCAGCAGCAGCAGCAGCAGCAGCAGCAACAACAACAGGACTCTAGAGCTCAGTTTCTGCTGTACTTTCCTTCTATGTCTTAGACATCGTTTATTAGGTTCCAGCAGTATTCAATGGTCTTCTGTTATAGCCTGCCAATCTTAGGGCCACCCTGAACCCTAAACAACAACACAGTGCTGCTGCTCCCCCCAAATCATATGTTACCATCTTGTTCATTGTTTGTTTTCTCTGTCTTTTTTATTATCAATATTTTATTGAAAGAATTTATGGTGATGAAAGAGAAGGAAAGGGGGGAAAGTGGAAAAAAACACTACATTAATAAAGAAAGATATAGTAAAGGATCCTTGGACGGTTAAGGCCAACTGAATTTGAGTATGGGGTACAGCACTCATCTCCGCTTTCAGGATGAGGGAGCCGGCGTTTGTCCACAGACAGTTTTCCAGCCAGCATGACTAAACCACTTCTGGTGCAATGGGACACCGTAATGATTTACCTTCCCACTGCAGCGGTACCTATTTATCTACTTACACTGCTGTGCTTCCCAAACTGCTAGGTTGGCAGGAGCTGGGACAGATGGCAGATGGCAGGTTTAGATTAGCAGCCATTGCAGAAGTTGAGACAGAAGATTGTGTAAGTAATGCATTATGGATTTTTCTTTTTTTTCATTTCCTCCAAACCTCTTCAGCTATATTAGGCGACTCTGGTTGTAGTACACTTGAGTTTTATGAAATCCCTCTAATAATCTTTGTAAGTCTCTGTTGTGTTTCCCCCCCACCTTTTTCATATATGAAAAAGCCAACAAATGCTTTGGCCTTTTCTAATGGATCAAGGGCCCCAACAGCAAAAGTAAAGAATATAGGGAGCTGCCTTACATGGAGTCAGGCCAACATTCCATCAAACTCAGTTTGGCCAATACATTGGCAGTGGCTCTCCAGAGAACACTCACAGTCCTGCCTGGGGTTGCCAGGGGATGTCCATTCTGCATGCAGAGCAAATGTCTTACCACTGAGTTACGGCCTTTGCCTAAGAAGTAGGGCTTCAAAAGTGCTCCAAACGTGGCATAATCCTGGTTTCCCTTTCTGGTTCTAAGATAAGAAGTGAAAAAGACAGTGATGCCTTTCCTTGAGAATCTGCTATACTTCAGCATCCTCAGTAACCATTATTGTTGCCTTTCTGAAATCTGATGGGGAGGAGAGAGAGGGGGGGGGGAAACAACTCTGGCAATCTTTTTATTTTTTATTTTGTTAAAGCTAACCCTAAAAAGTTGCTATTCCACATGCTGTCACTTAGCTAATGGTGTGTATATTCGCTTCCAATGCTCTTCAGTCACCTACTTCTCTTAGTGTTGAATTCTCCAGAGAGATGCTCAGCAGATGGCTGTTGGGCTGCTGTTTCTCTGTTCTTATCATCTGCAATCTGTTGATCTCAGTCAGAATCTTCAAGCAAAATATATGTGTCACTCCCCCTAATAGCAAACCAGGGCGGTGAGTGCCAATAGAAATTGAGGGGAAATGGGGCCACGGAGTAACATGAGGGAAGTAAAGGCATGCTTGAGGGAACCCTGAAATATGAAAAAAGTGCAAACTTTATTTTAAAAAAATGCCTAAGGAGTCACCCCAAAAACCCACAGCATAATTAGGAATGTGCATGATTAGCAATCATTGAATGCTGGGTGTCAGTTGGGGAAAATGAAAAACTGAATGAGGGGGAGGTATCTTCTGCTTCAGCTCCCTGTTGTATCTTGAAGCAGGTCACAGCTAGCTTACAGAACGTACTCATGATAGGCAGGGCCAGCCCAAGACATCTTAGCACCTGAAGCGAACCACAAAATGGCGCCCTTGCATCAGGGAGGAAGGGGTGAGTGAATATCTTCATCAGGAACAAGGGAGAAATAAAGATCAACAAGAAGAATGGGGTGGGGTGGAGGAAGGAAACCAGCAGCATTTCCTATTCACCAAGAGGCTGCTGTAGAGGTAGCTTGGGGTCAGGGCCGGATTTAGGTTTGATGAGGCCCTAAGCTACTGAAGGTAATGGGGCCCTTTATATGTCCAGCTGACCTTTGTTAACAACAAATTGTCGCTGTTTTTTGTGTATGGTGATTTATGGACTTAATAGGCCATTTTATTTGTTTTTTATCTTATATTTTGGAAATGTACATCCACTTTTTTGTCCTTTAAGAAGAAGAAGAGTTTGGATTTGATATCCCACTTTATCACAGAGAAGTGTGACTAGCCCAAGGTCACTCAGCAGCTGCATGTGGAGGAGCGGGGAAGCGAACCCGGTTCACCAGATTACGAGTCCACTCCTCTTAACCACTACACAACACTCTCTCTCTTTAATTTTTTGGGGGCCCCCAAGAGAGTGGGGCCCTAAGCTATAGCTTGTTTAGCTTATATGTAAATCTGGCACTGCTTGGGGTGCAGGCAGCAGATCCAACCTCCAAGGAGCACACCACAGCCATTGCTGTTATTGCAGCAGCAGTATCAGTGGATAATGCATTCTTTGGAGGCCAGATCTGCTGCCCCTATGGATTCTGCCACCCTAGACAATCACCTCACGAGTGGGCTAACCCTCCTGATAGCAGGTCAGGACATGGAAGCCAACTCCTAGGGGACGAGGGGTCTTCGCCCCCTAATAAAATATTTGAGGGGGTGCCACCCCCAAGTTGATGGGCATTGCCATTCAAATGGTATCCATGTGCCACGTTATGTGATTAATTATTCAGGGCTGGGCAGGGCTTACTTGGCCACCCCCAAGTTTGCACCCCAGGGTGAGGATAAGCTGCAGCATTTTCTCATTTGTTCCTTTCCTGCCATGTTAGGAGTAACTTGAGGAAGTGGCCGAAAATGGGTTCTCGTGTTCCAATTCTTAATTGCCCTGGCTAAAGCTGGATCCAGAATTATGAAAGGCAGGGACCAGACTTGGACCTCCACCCCACACAGAGAGGCTTTGAAAGAGATGGAATTGTTAGTCAAAAACACAATTGTAGGAATGATTGGATAATTATAGAACTGCTTGATCTAAACAGGATTCAAATATTCTCGCCTGCAGTCTTCTGCATTAGGATATGATTGCAGAGCAATCTATGGATGAAAGGTCCATTTGTATGCCTCTGCTCCTGGAGGCCAGGTCATCCTTTTTGTTTCTGATGAGAAATGGGGGAATTAATTTGAGCATTGGCCATGTCTGTGCATTCTTCTTCCTAATGTTCTATTAATATTTTTCTAAGCACTGCTTAATGCCAGGATTGGCTTCTAAATGGTTTACAAGTATCACAATGGATGACATACACATTAAAATAAGCATCTATAATTAAAATACACAATAAAATAATCCCATTAAAATATAAACATCCATAATTAAAATATGCAATGGTCTGATCCCATCAAAACAATGCTGTAATTAAAACTGCATACTTGGGTCAAGAGATCAAGGGAATGCCTGTGTACATAGATGCATTTTCTAAAACAAGTGGAATACCAATGCAAATAGGGAACTGTCTTAATTAAGCAGGGAATGAATTCCATAATTCTGGCACCACCAGTGAAAAAGCCTAATGGGTCCATGCACCTCTCTACTGTGGGTGGTGTTGCCTGCATCACAACTACTACTATTATATATGGTATTGGAGGATAACTCCAATGTTGTTCCTTCAGTCTTCACAAAGTTCTGTCAACTGGTTCAGAAATAGAGCTGGGGATGGGGAATTCAGTTCGGTTTGTCCGAAAGGCAAACTTACATTTTCTGCAACAATATGCTAATTCACACTTCTTCAGATTTTACATCTCAATTCTCCAGCCAAGTAATCTGTACAAAAATGCAATTATTAGTGAAGGCAGCAAACAAAATGTGCTATATCAGAGGAAACTGCTTTGCAAAAATATGTATATTAGGCAAAACTGCATGCAAAAAAGTGCATGCTAGGAAAAAAATCACACTAAAATGCTGATTGATTTCCATGAGAACTTTTTGTTAAAAAAAATTCCCAAACTAATGAGGGAATGTGGAGAACATTAAACCAGAAAAGTCAGAAACTAAAATCAACAGATTTGCCCATCCCTACCCAAAGGTTTACTTTAGTAAATACAACTGGGATTTATGTGTTTGTGTCCATTGGTAACTGTACCTTCCAAATACAATAATGAGAGGTAATGAGAAAACTGAAATAAAGAAAACCCATACATTGGTCAATTCCACACATTTTGCAGGAAAGAGCTGTTTTATGCCAGTGCTTTCTCCATGTACCTGATCAGGCTGTGATTTCTAAATGCATGCACATGAAACACTACCAGTATAAAACACCTGTATTTACTGCAGCAATCATAATTTTCAGAGCTACACTAATCTCTTATCATTTCTGCAGGAGACCAAGGCTTCCATTGCATTAACAACAACCACCCTTGCCTATGAATCCTGCAGGAAAGAAAATGTGTTCTTATACACAGCAGGATGGGAAAGATCGACTGGGCGCTATAATAATTGCCAAATGTCAGTGAATCTTGTGATTGTCTCTGCTTAATCATTGCCAGGGTTTCTCTGACCAGACTTATGCAGAATTGATACACAATTAGAATATCTACACACATTAATACACAAACATTAACATACACATTAATACACAAACAAAATACATACAGTATCTGTGAGAGATATGAACTCCTACTGTTCATGAAATGGATGGCTTTAGAACACAAAACAGTAGGTGTTCAGCCTCTCTTGAATTAAAACAACACGCAATTTTTCCTGTTCCACTATACTGTCATATTATTCCAGACACTAACCTACACTACAAAGCAACAGATATTATTTTGTCATAGTAAATACCAATGACTCATTTCATTATTATCATTTATGTTTACTGCAAAGGAAGCTAGAAAGGCAGATCACATCAAGGAACTACAGACTTTAAAAAGCGTGGCTACTGGAATTGTTTGTTTGTTTAATTAGAAAATGAATTTTTAGGAATTCCCTGGCAACCTAGGAAGTGAAATTACTCTTTCAGAGTTTGTGCCTTTATGGCAAATTTTCCACCCAGGAAATGAATGCTGAGCAGGGATATAAAGAGGCAGCAATTTCCAACCCATCCCATCTTTGCCGCTCTGTTTCCATTCTTCCATTCCAGTTCTATACGTTTCCATACAGTCTGACAAGCTAAAGTCTCTTTTTATTATCTGCTATGGCCAAAACTAACATAATTAATTGTGCAATCAATTTTAATGGGAGGGAAGCATTTAAAATTATGCAGATAATAATGTAATTATTTACATAACATTTGCAGACTAAAATAACGATAGCTAATACTGCTCCTATTCACTTGCAAGATTTCTGTTTCTGTATGATGAGCTTGCAAATTGAAGCAATTTCCACTCCTATTCCTGTTTCTGAAAGAATTCCCCGACACCCCTAATTTCTAATAAACATGTTTAGAGGCTGGATTACAGAAACCAAGAATGGCTTTCTACATGTTCACCACCACAGTCTATTTGATTTCTTATCCTGCCTTTTGATCCAGAAAGATCTTCAAGGTGGCTTACATAAAAAAACGATTTGATGCAATAACATGAGAGATCCTTGTATCCTCCGCAGCAAATGTCAGCTAGAAAGGTTATGTAAACTGACTCCACTCAAAATATTCTATGCAAGGTTATAGTGAAGTTCTATGCCTGGTGCTCGCATCCATAGAAGTCTATTTACACATGCCAAGGCATCACTTGTTGGTGCTGTCATCTTGTGCACCACTTGTGTGTCTGAACCAGGCCTTGCTGGGAGGAAGCTGAATCTGTTAACTGACTCTGTTGAAAAGCATTGTCTTTTATATGGCAAAATGAAAAGTCTGAGTTGTGGCATTAGGTCTGCAGGGTACCATTCACATCATGATAACTTGATTGATGCTGTCACCATAAATATGCATTGTTCCTTGGCTCTGGTTGAGTTGCTTCTCATGTTAACTATACTTAGAGTTTAATTATTGAAATTGAAAGACATGACTAATTTAAGCATATTAATTCCAATGAGTCTACTCTGAATAGGATTTAGTTGACTACAACCACACCTATTTTTCCTCCATGAATGGGATTAACTATGGTGGGGGTGAAGTAACAATTAAGTTCTCTGTAGCTTCTTGGAGTTATCTGGAACTGTATTTTCTCTATAAATTACCCCTTTGTTACTCCTTTATCTCTCTTTTTGAGCCTCACGAGACTTTCACAGCCCAAAGATAGCGACAGCTGCCAGCTATTGCTTAGCAGTCATATTTCTGTGACTTGATCACAGCAAAAAGACAGGGCAAAGATGGATAGTGAGATAGATTTGCCCTCTTATTTGAACTTACAAAAACATTAGGCACTGTTCTTATTTACCTTTTTCACAGGATTCCCTACTGTGCAAGAAAATGTCAGGCCCCCCCTTTTTCCCTCCTTAAATGCTTTTGATCCATCCTTAATGGTAACTTTTCCTGATGCAATTTCATTTCTGCTAGTCAAAACTACGCAGAGTGGCAGATTGATTTCATTCTCAATTTTCCTAAACCATAAACATAGAAAAAACTTCAGAAAAGATTTATAACTCCCTCCCCCATCAAACTCATTTTGCTGCAATAACAAGAAAAGAAGCTGAGAGATGAGTAACATGGCAATACAGTATAATAAAAAGCGAGGGAGAAGGTATAAGGAGAGCCCTGCAGGATCAGGCCTTGGGCCTATTTGGGTGCATTCAGATGTACAGACCAGTGCACTAGTTTTCCTGGTTATATTGCTAGCACTGCTGCCCTGGCTTATAACATACATTTCACTCTGCATTAGCTGCCATTTTATGGAACCATGGCTTCTTGATTAATATGCCAACATGTCAAGCTACATTTCGTTCAAACCAATGGGTGTGGTGTGATACAACAGCAGACATCACAAAACATATCACCCCCCCCCAACACATTACATATGCTCATATATGCTTCTCTCCCCCCCCCCCCCACACCTTGATAAAGGTGCTGGGAAATAATTATGTATGATTATCTGGGATAATGGGATTGCAAATGATTTTTTTTTCTGGGAGCAATTAACATGGAAATGAGTGCTAAATTCCACTAGATTCTCCTAGATTTTCAGAAGGTGTTTTGTTTTGTTTTGTCTTTTTACATCGTAGGAAAGATTACATGACTATTCAGGTAAGGAAATATCAGGATGATGGAATGCAACCCTATCAGCAGTCTGTGCTCACTGTAGCCAACCAGATACTAGTCACAGCAAGCCCCAAAGCAGGACAGAGTGCAAGAGCAGTCTCCCTATTTGTGATTTCCAGTGGAGGACCAGCATAGGGATTGTGGCTACTGGCCACTGATAGCCATCTGCTCCATGAGTTTGTCTAACTCTCTTTAAAATCTGCTCAAGTTGGTGGTGGCCATGCTCAAACATGAAGCTGGGATGCAGTCAAAGGCTGCTTCCAGGCCATCAAACTTTGGTGCAGATATTTTACACATTTGTGTTTAGGCCAGGGTAGGTTCTTTTGCACCAATTAGTTGCTTATTAGTGAATTTGCTCCAAAGAAGTGCCACCTTTAGGCTGAGGTAGGAGGACATTGGGCAGCATACTATATTTGAGTCCCATCACCTACTTGCTGAGCCCAATTTCTATTGCCACTTAGAGAAGACAAGGTAAGAGAATGGAACAGGCTGAAACTGCTGCTTCCCCTTTTCACAAGTGCTCTCCCTCTACCAATAGGTGAGGTAGCAGCAGGACCAAAGGTCCATTCTGGTCAGCTGTGGGCACCCTGCTGAAGTTTTGGCATTGGCAGCTGCCCAACAATAATGGGATCATGTGCTGTGCCTGGTCCAAAGGTTATTTTTGCAGATTGGTCCAAAGGCCAATTGCAGATTCTTTTTAAAAGGCTTCTATTCCTCTAGAAGCAACATGAAGCTGATCTGAAGCTAGCTAAAATTGCTACTCAGGAATTCCACCATGGTAGAAATATGAGTTTCATAGGCACCCTTTAGGAGACAGGTGTAGCAGTGATTGTGAATATTTCTATTGGTGAATCTATTCCTAGTGAACTCTCAATAGTTTTATATGGTTTGTAGTTGATGCTAGTCCTACTCAGAGTAGGGCATGGCAGGGGTGTACCAAGCGGGAGGCGGAGGGGGTGGTTCACCCCGGGTGCCACTCAAGGGGTGACAAGATGGCACCTGCCTCCCCCCCAGCTGTAGAGCAACTGAGGGTGCGTGCAGTCCGTATGGGTGCCACTCACATGGCGTCCATATGTGCTGCCTCTCGCATGGCAACCATACGGGCTGCAACGCGTGCGCACTTCATACAGGATGCCACACATGCGGGGTCCGTATGGGATGCCCCACCCCGGGTGCTGGAGAGGGTTCCTCTGCCACTGGGGTATGGCTAACTCTGATTCTTTAATCTCAGTGGGTCAGTTGTATACAGCCTTTGCATATCACTTTGTCAGGTGCCAATCTACCTTCAATGTCCATACCCGTGTAGGACATTGTGATGTTAGTGTTTCATTCTGTGTGTGTGCGCGCACACTCGCACACACACACACTGCATTACTGGCCCAATAGGCTTTTGAAATAGCTTGGAGTTTAGACCCAATGGAAGATGAGCACCACATATAAAAGATGTGAGCAGAACCTTCAGTAAAGCAGAATAATCTGAGCAAAGGGGGTGCTCAGGTATCTCTGGTTGGCCTAGAACCTCAAATATTGGCCTAGAACATCTCATTATTTTAGTCTGTAATATGTTGAAGGTGCAGTGGTGCCATCAGACCAACACTTTCGGACAGAGATCCAAGGTTCCGCCCTCCAGAATGGGTAGGAGGGCTGTCAAATACAGCCATGTTGGCTTCCGGCAATTTGAAACAAGTGAAGTAATATGCATTGCCATCTAAAGCATTTTAAGGAGAGAGTCATTGAAAGAATGCACCCACCCCAGGGATGAAGCACAACTTTGGGGCTGTTGACAGCAGTAGAGTTGAAAAAGTGAAAGTTCATGGGGCAGAGACAGTGACCTAATTTGTTTTTCCTAAAAATAATTTTTTAAAAAATCACATTTCCAGACACGTGCAAAGTGCTAGTGGGGGAAAAAATCTAGGATGAGGCAGATGTCGTGAAGGTGGGCGAGAGACAGAATTTGGCCTAAATAAATAATACGCTGCTGTGCATGTGAGCACATTCAGTACCTTTTAGCATTTCTAAGTAAAGAGACAGATGTCGCTAGGAATGCAAGGGAGGAAGAGCAGATGTTTGCCATGGACCCATAAAAATTCCCCTGCGAAAGCATTTTTCTCTTTGGTCTCTTTCTCTTTGAGTTTTGCGCAAATTTTGCTAATCTTATCATGTCTTATGGGTGGAAGTGTCCTCCATGCTATACTACCACACCCACAATAGATTATTTAAGATAACAGAAATCTAATATGTGGGAGAAATTCAAGTCATGGCACATTTTAAGGCAAATCTGTCTGACCTGCACTTTCTGAAACAGTACACAAGCCAACAGGCAGCCACCCTCTGAAATTTGCTGTCCTCTCAATTTTGCAATGCTATTCTTCAGGCAAGTAATATGTATAGGAATCAGCACACTACAGTAAAATGTGGATAAAAATGCATATGTTAGTGAGAAAAGCATGCAAAAGTCCATTATATTAGGGTACACTACTTTGCATAAATGTGTGTATCGAGCAAAATTACGTACAAAATGGGTACATTAGAAGAAATTTGTGTTGAAATACGGATGAATTGTCATGTGGACATACTGGTGTGGAAATGTTGAGAACGGGATTTAAGGCTGGAAAAACAGCAAACTCCAATGAACTTTCAAACATTTTAAATAATGTTAATGTGCCCTTCATTGTCAAGGAGACAATCCCAGGGCAGGGTACATTTAAAGTGAAACAACAGCTCCGGGCATCTGGCAAGGAAAGCTAAAATATACACCTTTGCCATCATCTTCCATCAAGCAATCAAATCAGGTCCAGGCACTAATAGCTAGAAAAAAAGCTGGACAAATAACTTCAGCCGGCACGGAAAGCTCATAGGAATTGGTGCAACCCATATCTCAGAAAGGTGGAGATTCGAGGGCTGGGGTGCCACCACTGAAAGTGCCCTGTATAAATATTTAGCGTAGTAGTGAGAACCTCCTCAGCCCTTTCCAGGCCTCAGGCCTCCCCAGCCTTGCTTCTCACCTCCTGCGAGTGTTTTTTGCTTTGCTGGAATGTATCCTCTAATAATGTCTCTTGACTGCCTAGATGGAGAATAAGGAGGCGGGGAGGAAACTAGCCTACTGTACAGGAGTAACAATAACATTTGTTCTGCCCACATTTGACTCTGGCCCCACCCACCAGTGGCGTAGCATGGGTTGTCAGCACCCGGGGCAAGGCAAGTAATTTGCGCCCCCTAACCCGTGGATTTTAGCACTCGAGTCTCTTCCGCAACCCCCCCCCCCAGATGTTGCGCCCGGTGCGGCCGGCACCCCCTGCACCCCCCACACTACGCCACTGCCACCCACCACTGGTATGTGGCCCCTGGAGGGTTGCCCAGATGGAAATGTGTCCCTTGGTCTGAAAAATATAATATTACCCTGGTTTAGAAGGTAGTATTAGCAGCAGCATGCTAACTGCACCAAACTTCTATTTGTGCTCTGTGCTCTGTACAAATTGTGATTCTCTTCACTTCAATTATGCCACCTTAAACATGTTGCTAACTAAACAGAAAGTTTAGAAGGGCAAAATGATCTTGCCACATCTAAGCAAAACAAGGCCTGGGCTAATGTCATAGCTTGGTGGCTGTGTATGCATGTGTGTGCGCACACACACACTGGATGAACTGCATTATAGAGCTACAAAGGCTTCTTCCAATATTGGCTTGATTACATTCTTGAGAGAACTGATTGCCTTCTGATTGCATTCTTCCTGATTGCTTTCCTTGCTGTTAATAATCAGGGACATCCTTTCGCCCCCTATTCAAAGGAAACAGTGGGAAACCTGTGACCGTGCAGATTTTCTTTACTCCTCCCAACTTCACTGACTACTGGAAATGCTGGGAGCTGAAATCCAGCAATATCTAGGGTGCCACAATGAGTGCCTACTTGGCCCTGCAATCCTGGGTGTCCGGGGCTGTGGATGCCATGCAGACCTATGCCAGAGTGCCAGTCTTGTTCTGGAGCCTTTTGTTCAATGATGTAGGCAGCACTATCTTTTAAAATAAAATAAAATGAATATTATAATATTTATCTTGCCCTCCTCCTCTGAATTCCAGTCCTGGGAATTCCAGTTCAGTCCTGAATTCCCAGTCCTGGAAAAAGGCTACTTCTGGAACAATCAGTATATAATTGGAGATTATATTTCACTTGTCCCTCATCAGTACTGTATAGATGTTATTCAGGCTGTGCTTAACTCATCTCCCCCAACTGAGACTGGTTACTTATTGTGGAGCAAGTGTGGAAGGAAATGGCTTGGGGATATTTGCAGAAGTGGTGTCTCTGTCTGTGAAGTATTCAGTCCTTCATCTATTCTCCACCCCCATCCCCACACCCAATACAGTGGTACCTCGGGTTACATACGCTTCAGGTTACATACGCTTCGGGTTACAGACTCCGCTAACCCCGAAATAGTACCTCGGGTTAAGAACTTTGCTTCAGGATGAGAACAGAGATTGTGCTCCGGAGGCGCAGCAGCAGCGGAGGCCCCATTAG
This sequence comes from Podarcis raffonei, assembly GCF_027172205.1. Lineage (NCBI taxonomy): Eukaryota > Metazoa > Chordata > Lepidosauria > Squamata > Lacertidae > Podarcis > Podarcis raffonei. The sequence continues at coordinate 39,652,642 of NC_070621.1, read as the reverse complement.
CTAAAGTGGTGCTTCAGGTTAAGAACAGTTTCAGGTTAAGAACGGACCTCCGGCACGAATTAAGTACTTAATCCAAGGTACCACTGTACTTCCCACCCCACTTGTTGTCTCAGCAAACATAACTTTGAGAGGGCTTTTATATTGTGGGAGCTGTAGTCTTAAATCCTGCTCAAGTTCTATCTGTCTGCTCCAGTTTTCCCAGGTCTGATCCTACCGACCAGTATTTACTGTGCAATACCAGTCCAGCAATGTCCAAATATAAGTTTTGCAATATCCAGTGTCTCTTCCTTGCTGTTGATGGGACCTAAGGAGGCTAGAATATAACTGAATCTATCATTCCTTACAATCATAATGAATTCAATTCAGTCTCTTTCACAATCACCTTTTAAAAATGAAGCTCAGTTGTGTTCGTTGTTTCCAATGCCATTGTTGTCCAAGGTAAGGTTTGTACTGATTGATAACAACACTGACTGTGGAAGCACGGATTTGTTCATGGAGATAAAAAGTTGACAATAGCTTTAATAAAACCCACTCTCTTTCTGTTCTTTGAACTGCTACTTCTTGGAAAATGAGGTCTCTTGTCACTCCTCATTTTTGAAGAGTCACTTTACTTAATCTGTTGAATCCGCCTGTGAAACTGTATTATCCTACTTTGCCAAGCATGGGTACTTGAAGGATGCCAAGGATGCATCAATAATAAAACTGTCCAACCAGCTTGTAATTCTGTTTGGGGCAAAATAACCTCTATATAATTTTCAAGTTCAAAGAGGTAAAGGTAAGCTAGAATTTGTCATTTGGGCCATCTGCATGGAATACCTTTTTGCATTAAAAGGAGGACTGGTTTTATTGCAGTATTATTTTTCATGTACTTATCAACACTTCTGCTCTGAAAAGTAAGTCATCCACCTATCCCAAATGCAAGGTCACCCCCTTTAGTAGCAAAGTCCGTTGTGAAGTGCCAGTAAAATTACATGCAAAGTGGAGCCACCCAAAAACAAAGAGGAAAATATTGGCATACTTTGAACAGCATAAAAATGTTTTTGTTTTTTGTTTTTTGTTTTGCAGGGGTGGGGAACAGATACAGAACTGACTCTATGCAGGGCAGAGCCTCTCACCTATCAATCACAAGACATCCTATGATGTCAGGTGTCAGAATTCAAAAGAAGAATTGGGAGTATACTCAACACACTCCTGATTCCTCCTTTGCTGCCCTGGACTGAATTCAGGCTACAGCTGACAATATTCCTGCTGAAAGGAGGTCTTGCTTTCAGCAAATTCAGCTCTGATTGCAAGCCTTGGCTCCACCCTTTGTGGGAGCTCTGATCAGGAACTCCCAAGCAGAGGTGATGCAAGTGGGTTTTGCAATCTGTGCTGAATTTAAATCAGTCCTAATCCTTGCACCACGTGTTCCCCTCCTGTGCCCTAGATCTTGAAGCCCACTTGGAAGCAGAAGGCCCAGAAAACTCTTTCCACTTGATCTTTCCAGAAGTTCCCCAAGGGTGTTGCCACACCATGCTAGCTCTATCTTTCCATCCTGTAACTCAAGTTGGTGTACTTAGATTTTTCCCAATGCCCTGTGAAGTACCATAGGGTGATAGAGAATGACTGAATGAACAGAGATATGAACTGTAGTCCAAGACCAACTATCTACTGACTACATTATAGTTGCTTGCATACCTCTCTGATTACAGTAGCAATTTGGGTTCAGTGAGGCAGAGAGAGAGAGAAAGAGAGAGAGACTTTCCTAAGGCCAACCACTGAACATCTTGTCTGAACTGGGATTTGAATCCTGCTCTGCGCATGTGTGCCCAAGCCATCAGATTTTGACCTCTGCCTCTTCTGAAAATGCAAAATGCATTTTGAAAGCAGCAATGACTCCTTCTCTGTGCAATCAAATACTTATTGTTCAGTTTCCCTCCCTGTTTCTGGTGTGCGCATTACTCAGCAGTGCACCAGACATCTCTTTTGTTATGTGTCAATTAACTGAGCTCGATAAATACTGATTATGCATAATTTACATTGAGAAATCTTTTTCTTTTCCTGTGAATGTGTTTGGTTTTTGGTTTTTTTAAGATGATGAATTGTCCTGTGTTATTATGTTGAGGAAGAAGAAGGGCCGTTTTGAGGGCTAAAATTGATGCAGCATCTGGATCATCCCCTCTGCACCTTTGGGAAGACTCATGGGTCAATTCCCACAAAAGACTGAACCTTTCTCCTCCACTAGGGATAGACATGGAATCACAAATATTGCTTCTTGTGTCTTTTTTTCCTTTTTCCTTTTTTCTTTTCTTTCTTTTCTTTTCTTTTCTTTTCTTTCCTTTTTTTTGCTTTCTGGTCTTTTCTGGACTAAATGTGTGAGGGTTAGGGTTAGGGTTGGTGCAGAGCTGGGGAACCCGTTGCCCTCTTGATGTTGCTGGACTACAGGTCCCTTCACCCCTGATTGTTAGTCATGCTGGCTGTGGGCGATGGGAGCTGAGAGTCCAAGGTTACATCAAACACCATACATTTAATGCACATTTATACAGTTATTGTTTTCCCTCATAGAATCCTGAGGACTGTAGTTTAGCCCTTCACAGAACTATAATTCTCAGCATCCATAACATCCCAGGATTCTTTGGGGACCCAACAGCACCAGAAAAGCCACAGGTTTTCTCCTCCCGCCCTGCTCTCATAGTGTGGAAGAACAATATTACAAAATTATTATTGCTGTTGGAAAACTAACCAGGGATTGTAAGAGCTCGTCAGCTGGCCAACAGAAATTAATTGCCCTAAGTTAACCATGCCAATTGATTTCAGTGGGTCTACTCTGGGTAGGACTAGCTTTGACTACAACTCCTAGATTAGTGGTCCTTCTCCTTGTTCAATGACTTCATGATGAAATAACACACTTTTTTTCTTTCATAAAGAGGTCTTAATTTCTGTTCATCAGCAAAGAAGCCATTAAGCAAGGTTGCATTTCATAAACTAGAGCCCAACAGCTGCTCTGGAGCTGTGAAGTTAAATGATAGCTCCCTCTGGAAATGGCCCCTTGCAATAGATATTCCAGAATTGATCCATGAATGCGACACACAGCATTCTTCTAAGTATTCTTTTAATGGATATAAGCCTACAGTTGTATATTAGTCTAGCAGGTGCCTTACACTGCCAATTGATTTTATTTTCTTTCTCATTTTTTCCTTCCCTTATGCTATAAAATTCTTGTTTAACTGTTTGCTTATTATTTAAAGTATTGATCCAGCATATGGTGTACAATGCAGTTGGGGCAAAACAACAAAAATAATAATACATCCAAGAGGGAGGGAAACAAGCAATAGGCAGCATTTGACCTGTCAGAAATTTTGTCTGGCCTAGTGGAACAAAACTAGGAGAATTTCAGCTCCCCCCCCCCTTTTCCATTTGAGGAAAACAAACAAACGAATGAATAGTATAAAACTCTCAGAACACTTTTTTCTCAGATAATTTCTGTGACTTGGCTGACACTCATCTTCAACATATTGAGCTAGCTTTGTGTGTTGGGGAAGACATTAATCTGCATACTGTTCTCTCTCCTTAAAAAACCATACAAAATTTTAAAAAAACACACCAATTGCCTGGTTGTCCTCCTTTTTAGGACCTTGGGAATTAATGAAACCTGCTTCCTGGCTTGACAGCAAGGAAGTTTTACTTGAACAGAATGGAAAATTAGGTGTAGCTGTGTAACCCCTGGCTCCAGCATTTTGCCACAATCTGGCCTAGCTGCAACAGAGCTATTAAAACCCTAATCAGCTTGCCTGCTTACCTAAAACTTGGCCGAGTTCCTAATTGCTAGCCCTTCTAATTACCCAGCAAAATAATAAGGATAATTCTGAGTGGTTAGCATTTAAGCATAAATTCCTGAGATAAAATCTTTAGTTCATGTTGCAACATCCCACAAAAAACTACTATTAATAGCATGGTGGGTTCTTGTATCTTCTGTTGCTTTTTAATCCACCCTGATCCTTAAACCTCCATTTTAGATTTTGGCAAAACTCCCACAGGCAGTGGAGGCCAGTTTATTAGGTTGTAGCTCAAGGTCCAGGTTCAAGCCCCATCATCTCCAGGTAGGGCAGGGAATGTCCCTCCTCTGAAATTCTGGAGAGACACTGCCAATCACTGTAGACAACACTGAGCTAGATGGAGCAATGGTCTGATTCAGGATAAGACAGCATCTTTTGTTCTAACACAACCTCACCTGCTCTGCTTTTTTACTTACAGACAGTCAAGAGGGTCACATTGCCTGTCAGCTTCCTCTTTCTCAGTCTCAGTGTCAGCCTTGTAAAACTCACCATGGAGAAGGATGGAGACAAATGTAGAATGAGTTGCCCCTACCTGTCATGGCTTCTGGCACCACCTACTGGTGGCGTCTTTGCCTTTCACCCAATGGGCACTAGCCGCTGCTAGACACAAATTGCCCTCATATCCAGTGAAGACAATTTGTTAAATATTCCTTTGACAAGGAATGTCCTGCTAAAAATGCTGAACTCTGCATGGTTGTTTTTTTAAAGAATAGAATAAGTAATGTGGGCTGTTGGTTTTGTTTTGTTTTTTGAAAAAACCAAAGAGAATAGGTTTGTGAGCTCAAGGCAAAAATGATGTTTCCCTTAGTTTTATATTAAATCTGACAGTAAGCTAGAGCAAAGGTGATATTCTGCATGTTTTCACATATTGAAAATAACACTCTGCAATTAGAAAACTTAGCATGTTAAGGAAAGGATTCTCTCTCCCGCCCCACCCCCCTCAGCATGTCCATTTTCCATTTACAGGTTAATATGGGGAAATAATCAGACATATGGTAGGTACCTCACCTTGGTCTGGGCTATAAACTTGACAATGCTGGGCATGTCTACTCAGAAGTAAGCCCCTTTGTGTTCAGTGGACTTGCTTTCACATAAATGTATTGGTGCTTCCATATCAGGTTCAGTTTAAGAACACAATAAAAAATCTCTAGTTCTCACCGTGGCTAACCTGATGCTTAGGAGAAGCAAACAAGTAGGATGTGAGTGCAAGAGCACTCTTCCCACTTGTGATTCTCGCAACTGGAGGTAAAACATGGCTATTGCAGCTAATAGCCTCCTTGAACAGGTAATTGCAAATAAGTCATTGAGGTATTGCAGGTACATTGTTGACCACAGAGGTTTGTTTGTTTGTGTACTTACATTCTCCAGAGGAAAGATAAATCCGGACTAAACAGAGAAAGGAATATGGGCAGGCATTCTGATTCCAATGAATAAAAAAACCAACAACTATCATCAAAAAAGCTTTCCCAATAAACACTTGCCTGGCAGTGTCCTTTAGAGGATGGCTGCTTTCATGCTCATTTTTCAGCTGCTATGAATGATCTAAGGCAGTGGTCCTATTCCCACATATATGGGAGCAAGCCCCATTGTTCTTATTTGTGAAACTTGATTGAGCACAGTGATACTTATCTCTGATTAAGCATGCAAGGAAATGCTCTGCATCGATGCATGTGTGATGTTCAAAGGTGTGGGCCAGAGTATTAAAAATCCAGGCGTGACTCTACAGACAATTAAAATATATTGAGGAGTTCTGCCTGTGACCTGTCTTGAACTGGCAGGGAATCGCTTGTTGTCATGTATGAGTTCAAGAAAATGCAGCTTCTCACTTTCAGAATGACCAACCAATTAGCAGAGAGTGACCAAAGAGTCCTTTTCTCTCCCAGCTGGTCATTAGGACAACTTGAAACTAACAGTTTGAACCTGAGTTTGCTTATTTCCTCCCTTACCTCCCTCCCTTTTGTGTCATGTATTTTTGAAATTGTGAGTGCTCTCTCACACACACCCTCTCACTCTCTCTCTTTAGTGATTTGGGATCTGCTCTGGGAACGTTTCCTGTCTGAAGTGTGGGATAATTTATTGTTTTAATGAATACCTTTTCTGTTTCCAACCTCTGTTTCATGAATGTCTAGCCATGTTGTTGTTGGTTCATCTACGCAGCTTTTAATTTCCAGAAGGAGAGATGCCGAAATGATCTGCCTGGAAACTTTATCAGAAAAAAAAACCCCACTCTCTTCCAATCCCTCATATCTGTGACTTTATATTTACTTGGGTCCATCTATGTTAGCGGTAGGCAACCTAAGGCCTGTGGGCTGGATGCGGCCCAATCACCTTCTCAATCCTGCCCACGGATGGTCTGGGAATCAGCGTGTTTTTACATGAGTAGAATGTGTGCTTTTATTTAAAATGCATCTCTGGGTTATTTGTGGGGCATAGGAATTCATTCATTTTTATTTTTCCCCCAAAATATAGTCTGGCCCACCACATGGTCTGAGAGATGATGGACCACGATTGAAAAAGGTTGCTGACCCCTGACCTAGGTCAATATTGTCTGCACTTTTTAGCAGCAGCTCTCCAGGGTCTTGGGGGATGTCTCTAGCCCTACTAGGAGATGCTTGGGTTTGAACCCAGGACCTGCAAGTCAGACTAGTGTTCTTGCCCTGAGCCAAAGTCCTTTGAAGCTGTTGAAGCTTCGTCTTGTCTGTTCTCTATGTGTTTCAGCATTAAGATCTGACAACGGGCTGAAGCTTCTGAGCCCTAGCCTAAATTAAGACCTGTAGTACTTTCTGCTCAAGCAGAAGGAGCTGTCCAAGGTGCTAGAGGTCTTTTTTTATTTTTTTTAAAAATGTTTTAGCTGGAGATGCCAAAGACTGAACAGGGAGCTTCTACATGCAAAGCATGCACTCTACCCCTGAGCAATGTCCCTTGACCATCCATTATCAGGCTGCATTCAAGCTAAAACAATGGGCAAGCTATCAGATCTTAAGGAATGTTATTAAATGGCTGTAGCGTTTATATAGAAACTCCAACACTGCCTGTTCTGAGGTTATTTTAAAATGCTGCAACCTTTCCATTTTGATGATGCCCAAAAAATCTATTAATACTACAGTTAATTATATAATTAATTATAGTTAAAGTATTTCCCTGATTTTAAGGGGGGGGTGCCCCAAGTACCTGGAATATCCCAAGTCAGTAGATCCCATCAAAAAATTCCCTATGAAATGCTTGAAAATTGCTGAGGGTGTTCACAAAACACTTAATGATTTTGCTCCCTGTTGTTTCAGAATTGCAGTGATCTTTTCTAACTCTCCCCCTCCCTCTTTCTTACTGCTTCTTCCATTCCCATGTATTGAATCTCCACTCCTTTCAAGTGCCTTGACAGCCTCTTTTAGCAGCTTGGGACTTTTGTCCTCTGAGGATGAGAAGGCAGAGCCTCTTCTCACCCTCCACTACCTCCACAGACCACCTGAAGCTCACTGGTGGTCTATAGACCCACACTTTGGGAACCCCTGACTTAAGTGAGCAAAATGAAGATACCGCTTTTAAAATGAGTGAGGTATCCCTGAGTTATTTAAGCCAGAGAGGATCTAGCAGAGGGAGGGAGTTTGGAGGGCTTTTGTTCAAATCTGGCAGGTTGCAAACGAAAGTGCCAATTTCATGCTTGAGTTTCTCTCCCCCCCCCACCCGCCCCAAAATAAAAAAAAACAACCCTTCTGCATAATGTTTAGCTTCCTAGGCAATCTGCTCAAATAAAGGCTGCATCATGGCTCAACGTCTACACAAATTTTGGCTTTGTGAACTGAGCTCAGAAATGAAGCAGCAAACAAATACTGGGTCACAAATGTAAGCACGTCTCTTTTTGTCCTGCGCTTTATTGAAAATAGCTCTTGCTATTCTGTCGCAATGCCCACCCCCCGAGGCAGCATAGAATGAGGATTTCAAAAGCATCTCCCCCTCCTAAGAACCCAGACAATCATATAGTACAAATGGAACAGCAATGTGTGGAGTCTTCTCAATTATGCAGCTATTAGTATTACAGGGAAGGGGCACCTGATGCCTTGTTGGACTTCAGCTCCCATCATCCTTGACCATTGGCCATGCTGGCTAGGGCTGGGAGTTGGAGTCCAGCAACATCTGGTGAGCTGTAGTTTTCCCACCCATGTCATTTTGCCTCCTTCTGTCTTACATAATGCCATTTCTAGGAATGGCGGCATTGCCAACATACTGAAAAAAGTCTTCCCTGAATCCACAATTGATGCTCCATTGCTCTGCCACCCTTTTCTTAACCTTTCAGTTTTGAATAAGAAGGATGCTCATAAAATGGCCCCCTCCTAGAGAAGAAAACAAGAACAAAAACAGAACTACTGCAGCAGCAGCAGCAGCAGCATACTCCTGCACCCAACAGAGGCTAGTCCATTAGGGTGAACGGGGCACTGACCAACCATACTCAACATGTTCTCAACCATCTCCCTGCTTTCTTTCTGACAAGTTCAAGGACTGTCAGCTTTCCACCTCCTTAGTCTCAGTGTCGTTGCTACAGAACTCATAAGGGAGGAGGATGGAGATGAAAAATTAGTCAGCTCAGCCTGCCAATGGCTCTGCATCCACCACTACATCCACCACTGTTTCCATCTGATGTCCAAAGAGCAAATGGTGGCAGCAAATGAATCTCTCTCTCTCTCTCTGGTATTCCACAGATAATATTCTATCTCTGGTCATCACATACCTAAGCTCTTCAGGCTCTTGTGCACTGGTAGAACTTGCCATGGGGCATGATTCAGTCATAATTGCTGATCACTTACAATAGGTCAGTGAGATTCATTCCTGCATAAAGGTATACAGGAGTGGAGTCTTGCTGTGTCTTCCATGTTAAGGTGTAGACTGTAAGTCCCTCAGGACAGGGAGCTGCTATCTTTTGTTGCTTTATTTTAATAGCACAATAAATGTATTGGTGGTGGTGGTTGAGTAAATGCACTGTCATACTTATTATAATTATTTATTATTAGCATGTTAACAACCGCTTTGGCCACAGCTTCATGACCTTTTTGCCCTGCTGCCACATAGCCACTACCCCTTTAGATCCAAAGATCACTGCTTTGCATTCAGAAGGTGCTATGTTCAATCCCTGGTTTCTGAGGTTAAAAGGAGCAGATAATGATAGGTTTAGTGCTCCTTGAGGGTTCTGCATTGCGGTGTAGAATTCAGTTCCATCTACTTTGCAAGTCCATTTCTGCAAATGGCTAACCACAGCATAGAAATGGGGGGCAGAAAAATATCCATGTTAGATAACCAGCATGCAGATCATTAGAGAGTCGCTCTGTGTTTTGCTTCATGCAAGTGGAACTAAAGCATGCAAAATCGATGGGATCTGTAGGTACACTAGGGTTAAAGAGTGGGATCAAATGCTGCCATGGTTATCCTACCCTAAAAATAGCCTTGTAAATGTGATGTCTTCAGTTTGTGCTGGGATGTTTTTAGAATTCCACCAGATTCATACAGAGAGACAAGCCCACAAAGCCCATTGTTATAGTGCAGTTCTCCAGCCAGGTAATTTGTACCCCAAAAATGCCTATGCTAGGGTAAAGCATGCATAAAAATGCATATATTTGCAAAAATAGCGTACAAAAATGAATTAGGGAAACCTGCTTTGCAAAAAAAAGAGTATATTAGGCAAAAGCGTTGCAAAAATGTATATATTAGGAGAAATTCATACTGACATGCTGATAAATTTTCATAAGGATTTCAGAAACTGATGCTAAAATATGAAAACCTAAATTTAAAATTTGAGAAGCTGAGTGAAGTCAAAATTGACAGATTCACACGTTCCTAGGCTCAGCCTATCTGGACCTATTCCTACTTCTTCCCATGTCATCCTTAGCAAATATTCCTCTCTGTTCCAGTACAAGCAATTGCAGCACAGAGGAGAGAGATCTTCTGTGCATTCTAAATAATGTACTGTCCTTCACTGCACTGTCAAAAGGACAATCCACTCTGCTGAGAAATTCCCTGTACTGGAAAGACTAAAATAAAATAAAAATGATTAGTGTCCTTAAAAAAAATAATCCTCTGAAATAAATATTACAGTGTTAAGTGAATAAAAATGGAAAGCATTTCTAAGGAGCAATAATTATTAAGGAGATGAGCCTGTTGAGGCCAGAATTTATTTAAAGAATATTTTATTGCTGTTTGCTCCATCACGACTTACCAAAACTGCTTATTTAATAACCTGTTTATGAGCTTCCCGTTCTGACCACATGTCAAATGGAGATGAAAAATGCATTGATGCTGTTGGGCAGCGGGGAGAGGGGAGAGGGGAGGGAGGGTTTTACCTGAATTACATGGAAGTAGTAGGGAAGGGCAGCAGACAGAGAGTTGCTCCGCATTTTTCTTCATGCAAACAGCACTAAAGCATATGTAGAATTGATGGGAATTTTGTGTACAGTGCAAGGGAGAGATCAAATACCACAATGGTTATTCTGCCTTAAGAATAGCCTTGGAAATATGCCGTCTTTAGTACCTGCTGGCTTTTTCCCATGTTCTTCACGTTCTAAACTTAAAAGTCCATTTGCTTTTTATTTGCATGCATGCATTCTGATCAGCATCTAAGTAAGCCAGATGTGTTCCCTGCAGCAATCACAGTCTTCTATTTATACAGTATATTATAAAACAACCATCTGAGAGAATCCTCTTCCTTACAGTTTGGTATGTATGCGTGGTAGATGAGGCCCAAATATTGTTGCCAGATCTAAAGAGGTTTGCAGTGTAATCCCATGCAGGTCTACTTAGAGGTAATTCCTGTTGAGTTAAAAGGGACGTATCCCTAGGTAGGTAAGGTTGTCTGGCTAGTTGAAGTTGGCAGTTCCAAACATTTGAAGGCCACCAGATTCAGGAAGGCTATTGTGTAAGACTGCACCTTAAGAAGAGAAACAGGGCCAGGAACAGGGTAGGCAACTCAAGCAGAAGAACCACTCACCCACAGTGCCTCCATGATTCAAGCTCAGCTTGCTTTTGCTCAGATCCATGGAGCTACCCAAGAGCTTCTTCCTACTTGGGTCCATTGTTAGCAGCAAGACTTTTACTCTGCTGTGCACATTCAGAAACACCCCTCGTTGTAGAATTATAAGACCATCAACCATTTCTACAAATAATTTTTGAGTGCTTCAACTGTAAATTCTCAGGACCAAGCCTGGACTCTTGGGCACACATAACATGCATTCTTACCATTGAGCTATTGCCATTGGGTGACAAAGAGCCATGGGTTGCAATAGTTGCAGATGATAGTGCTTACTCACCTCTGACACATGAACAACACTCAAACGTTTCCCCCCACTCTATCTGCCCATGTTTATTTGTTTACAGTGTTGAAAAATCCTCTTTCTTTCATATATACTTTTAACAAAAGATCTAACAGTTCTCTTAAATCTTGGGGAAGAAGCAAATGTAGTATTCTATGTGCTTTTATATCTTCATTTCTGCTACTGAGGCTGCTTTTAACATTTTGTCCTTCATTTAAAGTGTGTTCTTTATTTCTTCAATGTGTCTGGTGGTGATCGACTCTTTATCCAAATGCACCTGCCCTTTTCTTAATATCCACATGCCCTTTTTGCTTTGTACTCATTCACAGTGTGTAACCACTCCAGAATAAAACCTCTTCTTACCAGTTTTATATTTTTGCATCTGTGTTTCATGAGGATGAGAAAAGATGTGTTTTAGTTTCTCTTTCCTAAGGTATTCTTTTGATTCTATGTCAATGAGCTATTGTGGATAATCTTTTTTCCCTTCTAAAATTATTTTAGCAGACTTCAGAGATTCTAAATATTATGATTTGTGGAAATAATGAATGCTCTGGGATCTGGTACTTGGGAATGCAGCATCGTATATTTACTGCAAAGGTTGTAGTCTCTATCCATTGCAATTATTCCTCCATGAATCTTGGGCAGTTAAATATATCATTACTAGGAAATGGTTGGTTTCCAAATACAGTGAAGATTATAGCTGTAAAGGGTGTTTCAGATGGCACAAAACAGATTTTCAAAAACAGATGCATAGAATGAGGTCTTCATAGATATCAAATACTAAGGGCTCATAAGTTCCAGTTGTCTGTTTTGAAACATAAATTTGTTTTTTTTTATTGCTTTTTTAAATGTAAAATTAGTAATAGAAGAATTCTAGAGAACCAAGTTTATGAGTCACTCCATTCTAAATCTGGATTTTCTTCTTGGCCTGAAAGCAAAGCAAACAGCAATCATCTTTGCAACTTGCCTTGTTAGTAAAGATGATTGTGACTTGCTTGCTATATAAGCATCACTGAAACTTCTTCATGTTTCTCATGCACTGTCATCCATCCTTGCCCATCCCTGATTTGTAACAGCTTTGTTCTTTTGTCTCTTAGTCTGTTCGCAGTTTTCCAGGGGAGTGTATGCCATCTTTGGATTCTACGACCAGATGTCGATGAACACGCTGACGTCTTTCTGTGGGGCGCTGCACACATCTTTCATCACTCCCAGTTTCCCAACTGATGCTGATGTGCAATTTGTCATTCAAATGCGCCCAGCTCTGAAGGGAGCCATCTTGAGCCTCCTGACTTACTACAACTGGGAGAAGTTCGTGTACCTCTATGACACAGAAAGAGGTAAGACAATCCCTTTGAACTCCCTGCACTTTCCTCTTTCTGCTCCTACACACAAGGTATTTTATCTAACATAATTTGTATACTGCTTAATCATCATGATAGCTACGCAGTTTCTTTCCTGGATCATCATCTAAGAGCTAGCATGGTATTGTGCTGTACTAGGATTCATATCCAGGGTTTAAATCCCCACTTGGCCATTAAGCTCACTGGGCAACCTTGGGACAATCATTGGCTCTCAGTCTAACCTACATCACAGGTTTGTGTGGGGATTAAATGAGCCAAGGGAGAACACCATGTGCACCAAGCTGAGCTCCCTGTAGAGAAAAGTGGGGTATAAATGCAATAAAGAATGCAAAGAATAAATAAATAACAGTTAGATATGTGTTGGCAACAGGCAGCTCCCTAGCCAGATCTGGCCTAGGTTGCATCAGCATGCCAAAGGTTCTAAAGCTAACTCTCAGCTGTCAAAATAAGCCACCTTTGGGGCTGAGTATTCTTAGTCCTCTTCCTTAGTTCTCACTGTGGCTCTGTGATGTGGGGAGGTGAAACTTAGATGCTAGTACTTAAGATGCTAAATACAAGAAGCAGTGTAAATGAAGTAATATTTATTTTTACTAAGCAAATATTAGCAAGGTCCAATAATAATAGCATTTTTAAAAAGCAGTGTGATTGAGCCATGGTTGCAGCCCATCACAATGTTATGCTAAGCCTAGTTCCCACAAATAGCAAATGAGGTAGTGACACTGTGTCTGGATTATACCACTTCAGGCTGCATAGTGAGGGGGCAGCTCATTTAACTGAATAATCCCAAGTACCAAAAGAGAAAAAGAAATAATCACAGAGAAACCTGTGCAAAGAACCTAGGATGTCAAGAGGGAGAGATGCTAGCTTCCCCTTCTTAGAAATCCAGCTGGAGTTTATATCTCTATGCTCTTCCTTATCTCAAACTAATTACTTTCTGCACACAAAGGATGGGCAGAGCAGCACATTTTGGACCAGAGGTACCCATTCAAAAGCCCATTCCATCCCATTTCTGCATTATTCAAGGAGATGGAATTGCTCCCCTATGAGGAAAGGTTACAGTTAGGGTTTTTTAGTTTAGAGAAAGGACAGGTAAGAGGTGACTTGATGGAGGTGTATAGAAGTATGCATATCATGAAGAAGGTGGATAGAGACAGGAAATTATTCCTTTCTCGTAACGCTACAACTTCTGGGCAAGCAGTGAAGCTGAATGTTGGAAGATTTAGGAGAGGCAGAAGAAAGTACTTCTTCACACTGCTATCACACAAGAGTCAGTGGTGGTCACCAATGTGGATGACTTTAAAAGAGAATTCAATAAATTCATGGAGTGCAAGGTTACCAATGGTTCCTGGTCACAATATCTATTTTCCACTTCCACTGTTGGCAGCAGTGGGGAGAGTGCTGTGATGCTCAGGTTTTTCTGGCAGGCTTCCCATGGGCATCTGATTGGCCACTGTAAGAATCTGATGCTGGGCCAGATGAGGCTGTGGTCTGATCCAGCAGGGCTCTTCTCATGTTTTCTTTATGTAATGTATTTGTATGCATGTGGATACACACACACACACACACACACATATATATATACACACACATACATACATACAGTTTGTGTACTCTGTGTGTGTCTATTGTGCATGCATGTGTCTCCATGTGTAAATCCATACTTAAATACATGTTTGAATCCATATAAAATTTCATATTTAAATACATGTTTCCATATGCATTACACATTTCTAAGCATACCTTATCCTAAAATATTCATTTTATACTCAAGTTTATTTTTATATCTAAAAATGGGATTGTTGTATTGTGTGTCTTAAGTGTGGATGCTTATATCTCCACGTATGTGAAACTGGTTTTTATACCTGTAAGCTGCTTAGAAGTCTATTTGGGCTTTTAGTGGTATACACAGTGCTTTTTTTTTCCTTAAAAAATGTTTAGGGGGTACTCTCATTTTCCTACTCATATTGAAATACTTCCCCTCAATGAGGTCAAACTTAGATTCATAAAATGTTTAGGGGTATGTGTACCGCTGCATACCCCCAGAATAAAAGGCACTGGGTAAACATAAAATAATAATAAAAATTAAATAAATAATTCTAACACACTTTGGCACAATTTGATTAAGCGAAAATTGTTTCACAAAATTTGGAGAAAACCTGAGTGATTTTCTGATCTATTTGTTAGTCCAGGAGCTTCGTTTACTGAAAAGCATGGACCAAACAAAAACAAAAGCTACCCTCTATTCCAACTCTATACTGATTTAGAGTTCTGCTGCCTCTTTATATAAGGCCAAAGTGACAATTTGGGTACCACCATCAAGAAGCAAAAAGTTGAGTTTCAATAGAGTGAAGCTTTTCAGCTTTGGGGTTTCTGGGTTTCTTGTGGGCTGATAAAGTCTGTGCAAAGCTGATTTTAAAAGCCTTTGGGTGGGGGCTAAAATGACCAGTGCATCACTCTTTTATCTTGGGGGGGGGGTGCTGTATTCTATTCTGCACAGCAGTTTTATCACCCACAAGTCCGTGGTGGTAGGCGTGGCCAGAGGCAAAAGTTGTTGGAGCAATAACAGCAAATTTTACTTTTGCAGAGTAGGCTAGGCTAGTAGTCACATGCCCCTCTATATCCACCATCCAGGCAAACAAGAGGCAATATCAGAATTTAATGACATATTCCATCCAGGCAAAAACATTTGAGGAGAATGCAAAGCAGGGCTGGTGAGAAGTGTGTGGCCTGAGGAGAGTCACAAGACCACATTTTGCTCCAAGGCCTGAGATTTCCCATCCATGGTATATGGTGGGGAACAGGGAGGAATAATCCTATCTTTTACTTTGTATGCACCTATTAGTAAAGTTTATATTAAATTTTGGGATGCGGGTGGAGCTGTGGGTTAAACCACAGAGCCTAGGACTTGCCAATCAGAAGGTCGGCAGTTTGAATCCCCACGACAGGGTGAGCTCCCATTGCTCGGTCCCTGCTCCTGCCAACCTAGCAGTTCAAAAGCACATCAAAGTGCAAGTAGATAAATAGATACCACTCCAGCGGGAAGGTAAACGGCGTTTCCATGCGCTGCTCTGGTTCATCTGAAGCGGCTTAGCCATGCTGGCCACATGACCCAGAAGCTGTACACCAGCTCCCTCGGCCAATAAAGTGAGATGAGCGCCGCAACCCCAGAGTCGGTCACAACTGAACCTAATGGTCAGGGGTCCCTTTACCTTTACCTATGTTAAATTTAGCAGAGCTCTTGAGGAACTAAAAGACATCTCAAAGCCAGGTTCTCTAAAACAAATTGCTGAGATACACACTCATACAAATGTAAAGTTCACTGCAGTGCTTTCCCCCAACCTTTTGCTAAAAATGAGGTGCTAGTATTCATATCTTGATAACAATGATTGAGAGAAAGGCAAGGGTACAGTATACCACTGGGCACCATCACACACACAAAAATACTGCTCTTATCTAATCCAAGACAGTATGGCGAGCTCCAAAATTAGTTGCTGCTTGGAAACCGCAGGCTAGGTATTCAAATAGCTTTGACTACCCACAGATTTCAGATAGGGAGAAAACTGGCTTGGAGCTTCTCCGCTTTTTCTTTTAGCTGGGGAAGAGAACTTGGTCTGATTTTGTAAATATCTATAAAAATATAATTGCCTTACAGTTTCACCAAAAAAAGCAAAGACAGTTTGTGTTTTGGGCAGATACAACCACAGTCAGAACATCTGTTTCATCTTTTTTGTGCTGTTAATGCCCTGTGAGGATATCTTTCCCAGACTAAGAAATTAAAGAAGTGTTGTAATTACTGCCCGAGGTCTTTAAATCCATAAAATGTAATAGAGATGCTTAGGCCCCAATACACACACACACACATACATATGCACAGCTCAGTTGCTAGCAGTTGTTTGGGAAGCGTGCCCTGATTCACTTTGTAATATAGGCCTATTAGCACATCCTCATGCACAGGTGGATGTTGGTGTCATGGCTCACAGGTAATGCACATGCTTTCTATGCAAGTGGTTCCAGGTTCAATCTCCAGGAAAACATCTGTTAAAAGATTTAGGTGGTAGGTGATGGGAAAAGCCTCTGCCTTAGACTCAGAAGAATCACTGTTACAGTACACAAAACTGGGCTAGATCTGATATAAGACAACTTCCTATTTTCCTAGTGGTGTGTATTTTAATTGACCTGTAGCTGTAGACCTGTAGACTGGCTACACCAGAGGGTGTGCTGTCATCTAAAACTGTACTCTCTCAGTCAAGGAAGGCAGAAATATTGTTCCACCTAAACTTGACTTTGCTACTAGGGTATGCCAGTGGCAGAACAGAGGGAGCTACGTACATTCTTGCTCCATGGTTGATGAATGACCAAAGGATGCCGCAATGGACCCCCAACCCATGCAAACCTCTTTGTCTCTACCATGTCCCACCTTGAAAATGCCCTTGCACAGTGTAACTTTTGCAGAAGGTCAATAGCTCAGTGGCAGAGCACATGTTCTGCATGCAGAAAGTCCCAGTTGTGACAACTGGTATCTAAGGTTGCCACCTTTGGTCGGGCAAAAAGGGAAATGTCAGGCAAAATAAAGGACAGGTTAGGGATGGGAACTGGTGGGGGGGCACACACATTCTCATGACACCCAATTCCTGCCTCCCAGCTTCCTCACCACCCTGGTTCCGCTCTTCCCCTCAACTCATGTAGACGGACAGGGTCCAAGGGTAGATAGCCAGCTCCGATAGACAACTTGAGCTGCAGCTCCTAACTCTCTCCTTTGCTGGCATTGGAAGATACTCGAGTGGGAAGGAGGAGGAGGGATGAGGGAGGAGAAGTCAGGTCGGGGGGGGCAAGCAGTGGCAGACCCACACCATGCTAGACCAATGGGCAGCAGCTGGCTGAGGAGGAGAACCAGTGAGAGGAGGAGGAGCGAGGGGGAGGAGGTCACTCCTTACCCCTTCTCTCTTGTGCTGGACCAGGCTCCTCATCAGCTGCACCAGTAGTGATGCAACCACCATTTTGGGCCAGCTGAGCTCAAATATAGGGGGGAAAGACACCCCATTTTAAGTCCAAATTGGACAGGGGACACTTTTGTTAAAAAGCATGGTGATCCCATTTTTCTAGGGACAAGGTGGCAACCCTATTGGTATCCCCAGTTACAAGGTTCAGGTAATGGGCAATGTCTCTGCCAGAGACTTCAGCATGGTATGGTAAGTCAAGAATAGATAGTTAAATGGAGATATAGTTTGTACTGGTTTAAGGGTTCTGTGTTCCACACATTCAAATGTGCATTGCAGCATAGATGTATCTCTGGTTCTGGTAACCAGGTCCTTCTGCTAGTGACGCCTAGGATAATATCTCCATGAAATCTCAAAGCCTGTAGAATCCGCCAGGCATGGTATGAGAGGGGTGTCAGCCCAGGTCTTTCCGATGAGCAATCTAAACTGGCCCACCCAGAACTCTTGGCTCCCCGTGAGAGATTTGAGAACACAGAGGGCGCGATCTAAGGCTGCTCAAGTCCTGGAACTGAAGAGCACCAGCTTGGTGGATGTTTGTTCTAAGACCACGTGAAAGTCAGTAGAATTTCCAAGGGTTTTTTTGTTTTGGGTTGTTTTGGCTTGGTGTTTTTTTTTACTTTCCATCTACTTTTATTGTTTCTGGGGGAAACCAGAGCAAGCTGGAGTTGCAGGACAAGTGCATTACCTTTTGGAGCAGGAGACCCTAAATCCCATCTTCTTGAGAGTTGTAATTGTATTTGACAGTATCTGAAACATTTGGCAGTTTGGGTAGCCTGCCTAATCTATTGTGATGGGTCTTCAAATAAGGGAGCATCGCAAGAGCCTCCCCAGTAATTGTGGTGAGTGATTGCTTGTATCAGATGGTTCAGTAAAAGACCTCATATACGTCACTGCCAAAATCCCACTGAAAATTGGGGAGGGCAGGCAAGGAGAGGAATCTGGAACTGTCATACTTTTTAATAATTTGTTCTGTCAAATCTTTGCTTGCTCGGGGCACTACTGGGAGACGGTACTGAGCAATTTTCTGTCGGTTCTTGAAATACATTATCATTTAAATACAATCTCTCTCTCAGTGTGTAAACATTATTAGCTTACTAGGCTGTTGTTAGAATCGGGTGATCGGTGAGAAATCGCAGGCTGTTGAGCTGTTTCCTCCTTGGTTTGACTATTGAGTTGCTGGGAAAGACAGACAGAAAGCATTAAACTCTGGATTTACCAGTGGAATGGCAAGTAGCATATTACAGGTGTTTGCAAAATAGAATGTGTTTTTGTAGAGGGGTATATTATATTGTAAGCTCCTTGGAAGGCAGGGACTTATTTTGCTCATGTTCTGTAAAGAGCTCCAGCACAGTAATCTATGTCCTTAACCCTGTGTCACACTTTGGGGTGATCAAAATTCGAAACACAGGATGCAAACTTGATTTCAGCATGGCTAGGATCACTAAGGATGAAAAGCAAGCTTAAACCCTCTGCTGTAACTGAGTCCATAGGATATACCCAGGTTTAGTTGTACCTAGAGTGGATCCATTGGAGATACTGCTACTTAAAACTGAGTTATGGTTTCAGGGGGTCTACTCTAAGCATTATAAAGTCTCACTCCAACCCTTTATTTTCTCCCTTTAATGAATATCGACTATATATACCGGTATATATATATATATATATATATATATATATATATATATATATATAATGGGGGGGGGACATAGTGTTGCCTTAAGAAGACAAAAAGATATCTGCTTGGGTAATAGCCTTCCCCTGCATTTGCTCTGTATCTGCTGCCCTGCAGGACATCTTCAAAATAAGATAAGGTTAAGGAGTAAATCCTATACAAATCTGGAGTAGAATCCCAGAGATGGTTGGAGGCACCTTGTATGCCTCCTTCTACCAACTCCTGCAGCCCAGCTGACGTAAAACATTTTGCTCTGCTTTCCTTTGGACCACATCAGTGGGTCCAATGTGTCAGCAAGGGTCTTATTGTCTGGGCAACCCAGGGCCTCCATGCACACTGCCCAAGCTTGCACCCCAGGGAGGTCACGTCAGTGCTGTTAACACAGCATTTGCTCTCCAGCAACAGGTATTCAATGGAATATTTCAGGTATTGGGAATGTGACACTCCAGCCTCTATATCTGCTCCTGCTTGGAAAGGAATGCAATCCTCAGACTGAAAAGGGGTTACCTGCTTCAGGTATATCGGCATCGAAGATGGAGGTTCCACTTGATAATTATGACTAAATGCTGTTGTATGCAGAAGGCTCCAGGTTTCCACCTAAAGTAGCAGCAAGTGATGGGAAAGGCTTGTGCCTAAGACCCTAAGGAGTTCTTGCTACTGAGAGTGAGAGTCCTTCATTTGAAGGGTTGTTCAGTCCTACTCCAGTTTAAAGTTAAAGAGCCCTAAGAAGGGTGAATAAGTGCCTTGAACTTATGCGTCAGCAATTAACACCTGGGCAATAGCCTAAGCTGGCAGACAGGATGCTTGGCTATACAGTGGTACCTCGGGTTAAGTACTTAATTCGTTCTGGAGGTCCGTTCTTAACCTGAAACTGTTCTTAACCTGAAGCACCACTTTAGCTAATGGGGCCTCCTGCTGCTGCCACGCCGCCGGAGCACAATTTCTGTTCTTATCCTGAAGCAAAGTTCTTAACACGAGGTACTATTTCTGGGTTAGCGGAGTCTGTAACCTGAAGCGTATGTAACCTGAAGCGTATGTAACCCAAGGTACCACTGTAGTGGGAAAGACTGTCACATTCTGTTTAAGCCCTTTCTGTATTGGCACCAAGACATTCAACGTGGAATTCAATATAACACTAAGGAGATAGTTCCCACAGAGAAAGCATTTTCTCCCTCTGATCTGGGAAATCCCCAAACACTCCAGAACAAATCTGGGGGATGTGTGGGGAGAACCCCACTGTACCAATGAGAGTCCTTTCACTGGTTTCTGCTAGCGTAACAAGGTAGTTTAATCTGGTCCTTAAATTAGTATACACACACACACACACACACACACACACACACACACAAAAATGAAAATATGGCTCCTTTTTTCTGGCAATGATTTGGGACCACCTACATATCAGAGTAGATAATTCTGGTCTAGATGGGCAGATACTCTCTTCCAAGACAGCTTCTCATATATGAAGAGCAAGCTGTGAAGAACTACATGCAAAAACCCATGCTTCAGTATAGCATCTGATATTCATGCAGAAGGTCTTAGGTTCAATTCCCAGTGTCTCCAGGTAGGACTGGGAAAGTCCTCTGTCTGAAGTTCTGGAGAACCACCACCAGTCAGTGCCATAGCTGTCAACGTTTCCCTTTTATAAAGGGAAATTCCCTTATTCCAAATAGGATTCCTCACAAGAAAAGGGAAAAGTTGACAGATAGATGGGTCAAAACTCAGACTTAGTATAAGATAGCTACCTATGTTCCTATTCAAATGAGAGTAACAGTCAGCTAAGAAAAAATAAAGATGCAATAATATTATCCGTACTATCTTTACATATTCTCATCTAAACAGGTAGAGAATCAGACCTTAAAGGCCTAATCTTGACTCTACAAGCTAAGAGGGTGGGAGGAATTTAAGTCAGCAATTGTTGTTTTCTTACTTCATTGCTATGTAGACCACAGGGTAAAACACCATGGTGGGAAATCTATTAATTTGATGTACAGAGCAGCCATGTTGAGAGTCATGTTTAAATGCAATAACAAAATGAATGTTTTTTTTTCATGGTTCTTGGGGGGCTGCTAAGTTGGTATTTATCCTAAACAATGATGGGGAGTTTGTGCTGCTTTCATAATCATACCTCTTTCACAAATAAGAGGCAAAACTTCTTAGACTTATAGCCAAATAATTTATTACCATCCTGCAATGGAACACCATCCATGGAGGCAAGGAGATTTCATACATTGAAAAAATATTTCCTGAAGATCTAAATCAGGTATTTCACCACCACTTTTAACAAGTCTTGTGTTTAGTTTTGGTCAGTTTTAGTAATATGCATGCATTTATTTATTTTTCGTTATAAAATAAACATCAAAATAAACATCACAACAAATAAATAAAATAAAAATACAACAAATAAAAACAGATAAAACAGTTCTCAAAAGAACTCAACCTTCTAGGGGAACCTATAAGCCACTGAGCAGAAAGTATGGTCCTCCTTTGCTAGTCATGGATTCCCCCAAAGGATCCTGGGAACTGTAGTTTGTTTAGAGTGCTGAGAGTTCAGAAAAGACTCCTATTCCGCTCTCAGATGTGCAATTTCCATAGTGGTTTAACAATCAATCCCTCTACCCAAGGAATGCTGGGAATTTAGCTTTGTAAGGGAAATAGGGGCCTCCTAACATATAGCAGGTGGGACACGGGTGGCGCTGTGGGTTAAACCACAGCGCCTAGGACTTGCCGATCAGAAGGTTGACGGTTCGAATCCCCGTGACAGGGTGAGCTCCCGTTGCTTGGTCCCTGCTCCTGCCAACCTAGCAGTTCAAAAGCACATCAAAGTGCAAGTAGATAAATAGGTACCGCTCCGGCAGGAAGGTAAACGGCATTTCCGTGCACTGCTCTGGTTTGCCAGAAGCATGGCCACATGACCCGGAAGCTGTACGCCAGCTCCCTTGGCCAATAAAGCGAGATGAGCGCCGCAACCCCAGAGTCGTCCACAACTGGACCTAATGGTTAGGGGTCCCTTTAGCTTTACCTTTAACAAATAGCAGAACCCTTAACAAACTCAAGTTCCTAGGAATCTTTGGGAGGAATCATGACTCTTTAAAGTGGTATAATGTTACTGCCTTAACTGTGTAGTGCAGATAGGACCTTCATCTGGTGGTTCACATACTCTGGAGGCCTCACCTACTTCATCCTTCTAAGACCTCCCAGCACATTTTGAGCATGAGACAAGCATTGTGTGTTATGAGATAGGCGATAGGTGCAGAGCTCTTCAGCTTAGCACAGAAAAATGGGGATGGGCTATGAACAAAAGATAAAATTTAGAAACAATATCTAAAATTCTCCAAAGCTTCTCATGCACTGATCAATATCACCAAGATTAATAAGGAAAGCAAACAGAATTATTTAGGCCATAAAGAGAGGCAGCAAGATCTGCATGGAAGGCAATTCCAGTATATATATATATACCCCTACCACTTCAGAAGACTCCCTCCCCCGAATTTGAAAAATCCTGTCTGAGAACACCACTGAGCTCCACTCCACTTCTCATTCGCTGCTGAGGCCTCAGGGAAGACATATTTCAAGGCCTCTGTGCGACTGCCATTCATAACTGCTGTAAAATAGGCCGAGGTCCCCATGAAACTGTTCTCAAGTTCCTCCTATTCTTCCCCCATTAAAAAAATAACAGTGCGGAGATGAATTCTTAGGGCTGCTGTGTATAAACATTTCCGCAGCTTCTCCTTTTCATATATCAAGGTGAAGGAAGAGCAGATAAAACTGCAGGTGCTTCATTTAGTATTGCCAAGTATAAGACTTGCTGCAGTAAAGATGGAACAGACAGGGGCTGATTAATTCTGCCATTCTTTCTATTATTTAGATGCCTAGAGCAATATATTGCATCCGAAATGCACATCTGACATTAATCATGGCGGAAGCCCCAGTTGACTTCCGCAGAGCTACTCATCTGCTTAAATTTTAAGAGAAGGATTGATCCCCTTTACCACGCTCTTCAATGAAATATTTGGTGTTGCAGCATTAGACAAATTACTTGTGAGGTCTAATCCAACTTGCCAGTAGTGTGCTGGCTATTTCCTGACTCCTGCTCTCGAAACCCCAGGCACTCAAATTATAGAAGTGGGGTCCTGCAACAAAATGTTGCAGACCTTTAGTCCATCAAGCTCAGAACTGTCTACACTGGCTGGCAGTGTGTCTCTCGGGTTTCAGACAGGGGACATTCCTGACCCAACCTGGATACTCCAGGAATTGAACTTGGGACCTTCTGCATGCTAGGCAGATGCTGTACCACTGGGCTATATAGCCTTCTCTTACCAGCACCTAAACCTTCACTCAGCATTCTGTGCTCACTGTGGCTGTTCAGTCCTCATTTTGGTCCCCCCTCCCTGTCTCTGTGTGTGCACAAATGTAAATTCTTGGATTTCATTTATTTTTTTTGGCAACTCCCATTTATTTACTGAATTTCTATTCTACCCCTTCCTCCAAATTCTGCAAAGCAATGCAAACATTGTGGTCTTCTTCTTTTTTAAGCATTTTTAAGCATCAAATAAATGTGTTAATTGTACAGGCAGCATAGGACGCTGGCAAGGAGATTTATAAAACATGAAAGGAGACTGGTGTATTTGGTCTCCTCAGAAGACAGTAGTAGCTACTGTTACACATTTAGGGCTCACATTAGTGTTTACAGCCCTCAACAACTTAGGGCTATATCTGAGATTATCTCCATCCTTAACAACTGGCTTGGGTGTTAAGATGTATAGACTCGTGGTACTTCCTCCATCCTCAAAAGTGTGGGGTATGGTGGCCCAGGAGAGGGCATTCTCTGGGGCAGCCCCTACATTGTGGAACTCCCTCCCCACAGAGGTGTGTTTAGCATCTTCCACTATAAAAGTTTTTGCTCTATGCTGCAGATACACTTCTTTACCTTGGCCCTTGGCAATTAAGGTATTTTGCTTTGCAAGTCCAACCTTATTTGCTGAATTTATATTGTTTTGTCCCACATGGAATGGTTTTATGTGTTTTCTAATTGTTATGATTTTAGCTGTTTTTATAACTGCATTTTCTGTGAGAGGGGTGAGTGAGAAAACTTATAAATAAATAGTAAGCCCAACCAAATTACATACTAATTATAATTAGCTGTATATACACAATTTGTTAATTTTTTTTGCACATTGACTGTTAAAGCATTTTTTAAAAAAGAAGCAACAACGCCATATTTTTTTCCAGTGCAGAAAACACACATTCTTTCCCTAAGGACATTTAACCACAGCTTCTCAGTGTGAACCAGGAAATTGTTCATTTAGGCAATGAGAAGGGTTCTCCTCGTGTTTTCTACAACTGTTTGTCTTCCTTCATCTTCCTTTTCCAGTTACTGCATTCCTTTCCTCCCTCCCCAGTATTTTGCTTTTCAGTCAGTCTACAGATGGCAACTGAGCATTTATTGGGCTGTTTGGGGGGTTTTCCCTCTCCTTTCTGAAGACTTCTGCAAACCTTGGGGGTTATTCTGAGTCTGCTAATATCTCCCTCTTGCCCATGGGGGAAGCCATTTTTGCTTTGTTTGTACAAGCACAAAAAGACTTGATTCAGAAACAGTCAAGGATGACAGCTGATAGCCCGTTTGTATATAGAAGCAAACAGCTACAGGCCCCTTCCTATAGAATGACGAGGGATACAGTCCCTTCATGCAAACTCTACCTCTTTGGCACTAAAATGTGTGTCTTCACTCAACGAGGCTGATAATTCCTTGTACTGAGCCAAAGCATGTAGTATTTATTATATTATTATTATTATTATTATTATTATTATTATTATTATTATGTTTACTCCTCAAAATTCACACAATGGAATCAACTGTTTTCTCTTACCTGTTTAATTATCCATGTCATGTTTTCTGGGAAAGCATTAATTCCCTTAGTGGAGCATAATGATGACTCAGATGTTTTATAGAGTGGGGGGAGGAACACAAACATGACAAACTTTGTGCATCTGGAGGATGAAATGATCTCGTTTTGAATTAATTTTAAAGCAATTTGTAAAGTGTTTCCCTCTTACAAAGATGGATTTTGTTTGGCATTCCAATGAGATGTTTAAAATCGTAGTCATCCCTCCTCCCTCATATATCCTTGCTTCTAGTGAGTCACAGCTTAATTTCCTAGCAAATGTGGTAAACAGACGATATTGTATTCTTGGGGTAATTCTCCTTGTAAAGTGAATATGGATTGGTTCAATACCACCCAGAGAATCAGATAAATCTGTAAATAACAGTTGATGGGGTAGTGGGGTGGGAGGTGGGAGAGCTGAAGCCCTCATACCATGGAATGGACTCCAACTCTCCTTCATTGGAGGTTTTTTAAACATATGTTGGAAAGCCATCCCAATCAGAGATTCTTTCAATGCAATTCCTGCATTGTAGGGGTTGTACTAGATGACCCTTGAAGTCCATTCGATTATTTATTCATTTAGACATACATACATACCCCACCCATCTGGCTGGGTTTCCCGGGCCACTCTGGGCGGCTCCCAACAAAATATTAAAAGCATGATAAAACATCAAACATTAAAAACTTCCCTAAAGAGGGCTGCCTTCTAAATGTCAGATAGTTGTTTATTTCTTTGACATCTGGTGGGACGGTGTTCCACAGGGCAGGCGCCACTACCGAGAAGGCATTCTGCCTGGTTCCCTGTAACCTCACTTCTCGCAGTGAGGGAACTGCCAGAAGGCCCTCGGAGCTGGACCTCAATGTCCGGGTTGAACAATGGGGGTGGAGACGCTCCTTACAGGGCCGAGGCCATTTGGGGCTTTAAAGGTCAGCACCAACACTTTGAATTGTGCTCAGAAACTCAACAATTCCAACTCAACACGTCTATGATTCTGTGCCCTGCTTGTGAACTTCCTTGAGACATTTGGTTTGCCTGTGTGAGTAACAGAAAACTGGGCTAGATGGGCCATTGGCCTAAAACAGGAGGGCTCTTCTGGATTGTACTAGTAGGCAATCCATTATTTACATGAATGAAATGCACTACTCTGTTCCAGCTTGACCTGAACAGGAGCACTCCACTTTTTTTTTTTTGCTAGTACCACAAAATAGGATCTTAGCTTGAGGATTTTGTTACTAAAAGTCAGCATGTTCCCAGGAATCAGCTCCTAGTCAAGGCTTGATGACGTTAACAATGTCTACATGCTGTTGACGCTGACAGCAATACACAGTTAGACAGAGAAAGATTGTGGAAAGAGCTGGATTTGGATTGTATTATCAATTAATTAATTATATTATTAAATGCGGACAGATTTAATAATATAGTTAATTACATTATTGTTATATGATTGCGCATCATTAATTTAAATGGGGCGCACCATCAATAATATGTTGTTTGTGTAGTGGGGGGGAAATAATAGCGAATTGCAGGAAGAAAATGAGGGCAGCAAATATTGATTGCATTTGCCTGCCTGATTACCATTCCTACTTGCAGATGGACACACAAACTGACCCAGTTCCTAGCACCATTCTTCATTTCCATGGAATTCTCTGACACACCCAGGAAGATCTCAAGCTAGCCTTTCTCATGGACAGAAAAAAATGGAGGAGGGAACCATTTTGATGAACATTTTCTCAGGGAATTATTATTTTTTCTGAGCCACTTCCACTCAGCTCTAGTCTGAATTTTCCAAATGTGCTACAAGAAATCAGCCCTGGGTCCCCCAAAAGCACTGATTGGCTAATGGAAACTTGTAGCAAACATCTCTGTCTGCCTCAGAGCATAGTGCAGCCCTGGAGCCAGACTTGTAACTAATGAAAACATAAACCCCAGCTCTGTTTCCTTAGCCCCATAGGGAGCATATTTTATTAGAATCATAAATTTGAGTTTAGCTACTGGGGCTGCCGCTACGGCAAGGCATGGCACTTGGATAAAAGGGAGATCCTCCTGGGAAGGTTAAAGGAGTCCCAAGCACCAGTTGTTAAGGATTCTGCAGGAGTCTTGCAACTGTATGTCACAAAAGCTTTAACATGTCTTTTGCCTTTGAGATAGTTCTGTCAATGCCACACGCGGCACCTGATGGTATCGCTAGTCTAGTATACGTGCGCCTATCTACATGAATGTTACTGAGACTGGAGATGTGTTTGCTGAGAGTATTTAATTCAGTGGGTTTATAGAGATGGCTCTGCCTTTCAGTTGCCATGTTGGTCTTATTTACTTTCTTCCTCTCTCTGCTGCCAAGATGGCAATTGGCAACAGGCCTCTTTGAGTCTTTTTACTGTCTAATGAAGGGATTAGACCTGGGTCACCCCTGGATTGAGTCTGCCTCCCCCCCCCAAAAAAAAACCTTTTAGCCCAGGGCATTTCCTTCTGAGCAATCTTCTGGGGGCTACGTGACTGTGGTGGGTGGGGCCAAAGTGAGGTAGGTGGTACATGTCATCATCATCTGAGGCCCTTCTTTGTGTGGCTCCTCCATGAGAGGTCTGGAAGGTGGTATTGCAAGAACAAGCCCTCTCTGCAGAGGCAGGCAAAATCACTCTGCTTGTCCCAGGCCTTTGGCTAATCAAACAATCTATGAGCTTTTAAGTTATGAGGGGGCATGGTTTTGGTTGTTGGTATGTTATGTGTTTTTGTGTTTTTAATTGTAAACAGCCCTGTGACTCTTGGATTAAGGGCAGTAAAGTGGTACCTTGGGTTAAGTACTTAATTCGTTCCGGAGGTCCGTACTTAACCTGAAACTGTTCTTAACCTGAAGCACCACTTTAGCTAATGGGGCCTCCTGCTGCTGCCGCGCCACCAGAGCACGATTTCTGTTATCATCCTGAAGCAAAGTTCGTAACCTGAAGCACTATTTCTGGGTTAGCAGAGTCTGTAACCTGAAGCGTATGTAACCCGAAGCGTATGTAACCCGAGGTACCACTGTATAGAAATGCAATTAATAAAATAGTAGTAGTAGTAGTAGTAGTAGTAGTAAAAAACCTCCCATCCTTCTTCCTCTGTCCCAGCCTCCTCTCCTGCTTAAGTCCTCTATTCATCCTAATCAGCCCCAAGGGTGGCAGGTAGATGTGTCCATTAAACTAGGGGGCTGCTGCAGTCTGTTCAAGCCATCTGTCTGTGGCTTGCAGGAACTGCCTATCTAGCTCCTCTGGTCACACAGCAGTTAGCAGCGCCATCTGTTGGCAGCCATACAAACTATGGCTTGACAACAGCCTTACACAAATATAGATATAGAAATATCACACACTTGTGTCCAAAATGAAATTGCTCAAAATGACTACTGAGATATGAACAGACAGACACACATTAAACTTCATCATTAAAACAATTATCAGAAACAGCCACAATAAAAGTCAGATGGTGGTTTTTTAATTGTCCAATGTCTATAGGATACCTTCATTTTGAAAAGATGCAGTCACAAAATATCACCAAAGAGGATGGAGTAGGAGAGAAATCCATATAACAACCATAAAATGAAACTTGCACAAACACAACATAATAATAATAAGGGGGTAGACGATAATACGGTTTCATCTTTGATCTTCCAAAACTCTCACAAAATGAATTGCCACTTCTTCTTTCAATATCCACTCACTTGTTATACGTTCTGGGTAGTTATCTACATTCCAGCCATTTATGCTAAGCATGAATCCCTGAGATGCGGACACATCCACGCATTCCGCTAATGTAATGCGGGCAATTTCTTTTGTAATGCCATTATTTTTAAGTAGCAATGCATGAAACTCAGACTGTCACTGTGTACATTACAGCTGCCTTGAGGCAGCTATTGCTTATGTATCATTCGGCTTCTCCCCCTTCCTTTGCTTTTCTCCCTTGCCTCTCAAAATCTCTCCTTTTCTCAGAAATAATATCAAGCATCATTCCCTCTCCTACCCGCCCACCCCCACTCCCATTCCTACTCTGCATCCCTTCAGGGTAGCCATTTGAATGCCTGTGACACATGAGGAGGAAATAGGTTAAGAAACTGAAGAAAATGGTACATAGATCAGAAACTCTTTTTATGCGGGGGGTGAGGGGCTCTGTATAAAAACTGTTCTTCCTTCAAGACAGGCTGTCATTATTGTATGTTGAGTAGGGAAGCTGAGATGGGCATTAGGCTTTTAATTTCTTTAATAAGAGCTTCACCTAAATGTAGGTGGATGATTGTGAGTGCAGGCAAACGTGCAAGGCTGATCGATAATGTGTATTGCTTAGCTATTTTCTGTCAGGTGATATGAAGGTGAAGATGTTGCCTTATTGCAGGAAGGAGGAGGTGGTCAGAACACTGGTTGACAGGAGAGTCAGTACAACTAACTACTACACCACACAGGGTGCAAGATCTGGTGACAGCCACTCACCTAGACAAATTTAGAGGAAGGGCCACAGTAGAGCAACTGCTCTGCACAAAGGAAGTCCCAGGTTTGATCCACAACCTATCCAGGCAGGCCTTGAAGAGACCTTTGCCTCAAATCCTGTTGCAGGTCAGTGTAGATAATACTGAAACAGGGTTGGTCTTAGGCAATATGGTGCCCTGTGCAAGGACAAAATCCCCTCTCCCCTCCCCCGCCACATGATGGCAGAGCAAACCCAGCTACCCTACCAGATTGTGACTAAAAATCTGCTAGATCTTGCAAGGACTAGTTTCTTAAGACCGTTAGATATGTTGGGCTCATCTCTGATCGATGAATCCTATATTGAGCAGTTCTCCTGATTTGTCTGTGTGAAGGTTATGACACTGTAGTTGAGGGGCTGTTCCCCCCCCACACACACACACACTATAGTTTTCTATCGCTTTCCTTACAGAAAAAGGATTCCCCCCTCACCTTGACAGAGCAAATTCATTGTACAAGAGTGTTTACTTTGTGTGCCTTCGATGAAGGTGCTTTCACCCACCCACCACCCTACTTCCTGGCATGCAAGAGCCATTATCCTAGTTCAAGGACACTGTGCAAAAGGACCAGGCAGAAGTGCCCAAGGAAAGGATGGCCTGGAAGGGTTCCCCATCCCTGAGCTAGATAATCTGATTTGCTTTAAGGCAGCTTGCAACTTTCCTGACTGGCAAGGCCAATTCTGGCTGAATTTCACCGTGTTTAAATATTTACTTCCCCCAATAATTGTTAACATCCTTTAATTTCTTCGTGTTCTTAGCACATTTATTCCAAACTTTGGCTCAGCAGTTGGCACTTGCTGGAGAACAGTTCCCCAAAGGATACTTTGTGCCATCTCCCCCCCTCTCCAAAGAAAAGAAAATGAAATATTTTTCAGTTACTTACATAGAGCCGTCAGTGTGCATGGCTACAAGAGATCTTCAACTCCAAGGAGTTAACATTTGTTAGCAGAAACAACAAAGGAAGGGGGGATAAGGAGACAGGGAAGTATCTCCATGTAGAGAATATCCTCTCACAGAGGAAATCTGCAGATGGAATGCACAAAGGCTGAGTGGGGTGGCAGAACTTAGAACCTTGTAGATCACAAGGTTCTAGGGCTCCATTTGCACTATTGCATTTTAAACTGTATCATAACACCTTAAGCAGCCATGACTTCCCCCAAAGAATCCTGGGAACTGTAGTTTGTTAAGGGTGCTGAGCGTTGTTAGGAGAGCCATATTGCCCTTAGGGGGCTACAATTCCCAGGAATAATCAATGCTTCAACACTGGTGAGCTTTGCTTATTCCAGTGCACTGGCATTATGTCTTCCCAAGTGATGTGTAAATTTTATTGGAGACACCATTGATGGAATCTTTCAAGGAGTTAGAGATGGTATTTATAAGTGGTCCATGTTTCACAAGCATACAGTAAGGTTGGTAGTACAACAGCTTTGTAAACTCTCCTGCCTGGAAACCTATGTCCCCACTGTGGAAGGATGTGTGGATCCAGAATTGACCTCCACCATCACTTACGGACTCACTGTTAAGACCGTGTTCATGGAAGACAATCTTACTCAGCTATGAGTGATCGCCCAAGACTAAGAAGATAATTCCCAGATGGTTTAGCAAACAATTCCTCTTCCCTGAGAACTTTGGGAATTATAAATTTCTGAGGAGAATAGGGATCTCCTAAGGATTCTGAGCATTCTTAACAATATTTGGGGGGTGGGATCCATAACTGTTTAAAGTGGCATGATACTGCTTTAAATATATAGTGCATATGGGGCCCAGGGTGCAAAGGTGACATAACTACTGCACCTACTACTGTAACCTTCAGTTTTTGCAAAGGGCTGTCAGGTGTTTGTGGGGAGCCATGGTGCTCTGTGGTGCAAAGCAAGGATAGCTAACCTGGTTCCCTTCAGGCATTGTCCAGATAGTACTACAACTCCCATCACAAACACCCCACCAGCATGGCCAATGAGGAGAAAAGGTGGGATTTGTAGTTAGGGGTGAGTGAGAAATTTTATTCACTTCTTACTTACAAGGTTATCCTACCCAATTTGTTCTTTCTGAAACAATACACGAATGGAAAAATAGCCATCCTTCAAAATTCACACTTCT
The DNA here is from genome assembly GCF_027172205.1 of Podarcis raffonei. Taxonomy (NCBI): domain Eukaryota; kingdom Metazoa; phylum Chordata; class Lepidosauria; order Squamata; family Lacertidae; genus Podarcis; species Podarcis raffonei. The sequence goes on along the minus strand of NC_070621.1, from coordinate 39,621,039 downwards.
TCCCATTTTGTACTGGTATTCTCCAACAAATGTGCGTAGAAACACATATACTAGGGTATGACGTGCACAGAAGTATTCTTGAAAACGACACATGAAAATGCATTCCATTTGGGGAAATTGCTTTGCTAATATTAGGTAAAATATGCTGGAGGAGACTCTTGAGAGTCCCATGGACTGCAAGAAGATCAAACGTATCCATTCTTAAGGAAATCAGCCCTGAGTGCTCACTGGAAGGACAGATCCTGAAGCTGAGGCTCCAATACTTTGGCCACCTCATGAGAAGAGAAGACTCCCTGGAAAAGACCCTGATGTTGGGAAAGATTGAGAGCACAAGGAGAAGGGGACGACAGAGGACGAGATGGTTGGACAGTGTTCTCGAAGCTACAAACATGAGTCTGACCAAACTGCAGGAGGCAGTGGAAGACAGAAGTGCCTGGAGTGCTCTGGTCCATGGGGTCACGAAGAGTCGGACATGACTAAACAACAACAATGTGTTTATTAGGAGAAATTTGTACTAAAATGCCGATTTGCTTTCATGAGGGCTTTTTAAAAGACAGGCGTACCCGTGCATGCACACACACACACACAAATTTGGAGAACTGAACTTAAGACTGGGAAAAATAAGAAACTGGGAGAAATCAAAACTAACCGATTTTCCTATCCCTACTTGTCCAACAACATATTGAGGACACTACACTGGCTCCCACTGGTCTAAAGCTACTACCTTCAGTGAAGCCAAAGCACCCACATTTAAAGGGGGCGGTTTGATGTTCACTGAAGGTGACTTCAGTGGGGTTTCTTCACATCCTACAGACACATGGAGACTTTACTCTTCTTTGTATTTAAGTCATGCTTAAAATTGTCGCTCCAGCAGCAACAAAATTGTTCTTGAGTATCCATTGTTAAGAGCTGTATAGTTTTGCCTAGCAACCACATTCACTTAAAGAAGAATCGCTTGCATTTTCATGCATATAATTGCTTTGAGTGTCAGTGGCCTTACTCTATAAATAGTGCCGGCGTTTTCCCAAAGTGTTTTTCAATGAGTTTGCTGGGCTTTCTGATCTCTGCGAAAGACACATGCAAATCAAACTATACACCAGAATGGAACATGGGCCAGATTATGTTGTGAAAAATCCAGCAGTACCTGGGATAAACTACACTTAAAGCAACAACCTTGCTTGCTGCTTGGTAACAATGTAGTGTTTAGACAAGAGTGAATCTCTATCTCCCTTCTTAAAACTTAGTTGTAAGGTGGAAGTTGAATGAGTAGTGTTTCCTCTGGATCCAACTTGCCTTGTTAACCAGCGCAGTACTAGAGTTGGTGCAATTTGAGCTGATTGGACTCCTGTAGTTTTATTCTAGTTCTAACTGTGTGAATAGTGGCGTTCTAGCTTCCTGACTGACGTGTCCTCTATGCCTTCCATGACACATAAAACATGTTGAAAATAATGCAAAAAATGTTGAGCTTCCTTTCACATCGAGGGAGAAAGACTGCTTAGATCTCCAAGCTGTTTACATCAGCATAAATATATTTTTAAAATGCACATACAATATGATATTTTTTGGAGGGGGTTTAAAAAAATCAAAACAATATGTATTTTAATCAATATATTATCATTGTTATCAAACAGTTAATACTCACATCAATTCACTTGATTTCTGACATTCTGATACTGAATCTAAAGTAAATTTATTCCATTCTTCCAATGAGTCACCTTTTTCTTATATTTGATAGATAAACACTAGCATATGAAGAGGGAAAGTGATTGTTAGCAGGGAGGTCTGGTGAAAATGAAGTACAAAAATTAGAGATTATGATAATTATGTTAAAGTAGGTTTGACTCTGGGGACGCGGGTGGCACTGTGGATTAAACCACAGAGCCTAGGGCTTGCCGATCAGAAGGTCGGTGGTTCGAATCCCCGTGACGGGGTGAGCTCCTGTTGCTCGGTCCCTGCTCTTGCCAACCTAGCAGTTTGAAAGCACGTCAAAGTGCAAGTAGATAAATAGTTACCGCTCCAGTGGAAAGGTAAATGGCGTTTCCATGCACTTCTCTGGTTCGCCAGAAGTGGCTTAGTCATGCTGGCCACATGACCCGGAAGCTGTACGCCGGCTCCCTCGGCCAATAAAGCGAGATGAGCGCCACAACCCCAGAGTCGGCCACGACTGGACCTAATGGTCAAGGGTCCCTTTACCTTTAGGTTTGACTCTGCAAGTTGTTTGACTGCACCTCCCATCATCCCTGACAATCGGTCAAGAACAATTGAAAAGTCATGTGTTTCTCACCCTCAAACAACAACAAAGCTCTAAGATATTAGAACAAGTCTTGTGTGTCCCTAGACCGTATGTGCACCATACATTTTAAAGCAATACCATATCACTATAAGCAGCCATGACTTCTTTCTTGAAATGCTGAGAACTGTAGGCTGTTAAGGGTGCTGAAAATGGTCAGGCAATCTTTATTCCCCTCAGAGAGCTACAATTCCCAGAGTCCCCCACAAAAATGAATTGATTGTAAAAACCACTTTGCAAATTGTAGCTCTGTGAGGGAAATATGGGTCTACTCAGAACTCTTAGCACCTTTAACAAACTACATCTCCTAGGATTCTTTGGAGGGAAATTATGACTATTTATAGTGGCATGATACTCCTTTAAATGTATGCTGCAGATGGGTCCTAAGAAAATTATTTGGTTCTTGGACATAGGTAGAATGTCAAGGTGGTAAAATGACTCAACGAAGTATGCAAAATAATGTATTCATGTATATATTCATTTATTAAAATGTTATTTATTTATTTATTATTTATTTATTTATTTAGGAAGTATTTCTTATCTAAGTATTACTAGGTGATGACGCAAGTAAAACTTTCCTCTTGTATTAAAATTTTAATGCTTTTTTTTGTAAATTGCTTAGAGCTTCTACTTGCAATCAGTGCTACATAAATTTTGTTAGATAGATGAATAATTTATCTGAATTAAGCAGCCAGGTTTTTGCCTGCAGGCCACAAGCCAGACAATCAAAGTACAATTCCTGTAGCTGCCTAACATTGCAATCCTAAGCCACTGTCCTTGGAAGAACAGGCTGTCAAATCCAGTGGAAGCTTGTATCTGACTAAACCTGCTTAGGATCAGTCTATCAGAGAGTTAAATTAATGGGCATGGGGGGGGGGAACTAACCTCTCCTTTCCCAGATTGACTGCCAGGCATATTCTCAAAAGGAAATATTTGAATTTGATGCATCAGGGTTGTGTGTTTGTTTCCTTTTTAATGGTGCCTTGGAGCAACTAGAAACACATAATCCTTTTCCTTTCTTAATTGGATTTGGGCATTCCACTATTGTGAATTGCTTTGCAAAATGCATATCGGAGCCTCTTGCCGCAGGAGTTCAATTAGAGTATGTCCGTCTCTTCTTAGCATTCCTGCAGGACAATTTCTAAACCTTAGCTCAGGTTTTGTTGTTGATCAGACAGCAAATGAGAAGCTTACAGAAGCTGGACTTTTCAGTGACGTCCATCAGCACAGGATCCATTAATTTCTGTTCCAAGAGATGGCTTCAGCTGTGGAGATTCCGTCCTAAGCTTGGAGTGGGTTCAGATCAGTAACTCTGATTCCATCAAGCACAGCAAGGTGAGTCAACATATGGCAGATTTAGCTTCGGGAAAGGCCAAGGTTCAGGATTTGAATAGCGGCATATAAATAGCTCCATGTGGAAGTCAAGCTGGAGACTCATCCAGCCAGAACTCAGTTCTGCCACCTCTCACATGGACACCATTGCCATTATAAGATTAAGAGCTCATCCCCACCTCCATTTTCTCTGCTGCATTCCCCTGGGAAATCCCACTGCTTATCACTGAGTCAGAGCAAACTTCAAACGGGTTTTCCATGGCTTGATGTTTGTTCCAATTCAGTGGTAAATAATGTTGCTGTTTTTCCAGGGGAAACCGTGGGGCAAATGTAAAACCACTCAGACTTATGCCTAGAAAGCATGGGGCAAGCGGAAAACCTCTTGGACCCACACCCACAGAGAAGTATGGATGAGCCCTAAGCCTTAAACGGCAGCTGCAACTCCACCTGGGTAGGAGTCTTCACATTTAAAAGGGACTGGCTGGCTTTGACAGTCATCAGCTCCAATGAGTCAGTTGAGAGTGTGATTTCATTAGGGCTTCTGAACTGGAGTCTTGGAGTCAGAGCAAAGCAAAATCCCTGGGCCTAAGAAGTGAAGTTTTTAAAATTTGATGCTGTATTGTTTTTAACACTTGATTGGGAGCCGCCCAGAGTGGCTGGGGAGGCTCAGCCAGATGTGCAGGGTATTAATAATAATAATAATAATAATAATAATAATAATAAAAATAATAATAAAAAAATATTAATATTATAATATCTGGGGCTGGCTCTGAAACAATGCCCATTCTGCACCCCAGGCTCAACACCTGAAGTTGAGGAGTCCAAGCAGAGTATTAATGAAAGTCTGGCTCTTTAAATTAGGTTTGTTTGTTTGCTTCTGAGTTTCCTCTCGTCCATATACTGGTTGCTATGGAGATCAGGCCTAGCTGGGAATAACTGGATTTTCAACCCTCAATAGTAGCTTGGCTTTCTTATTCTTCTTCCACACCCAACACCCAACATATATAGAGAGGGGGGGGAGAGTGTATATGGGAGGAGATTGTGTTCTCCATTCTAGGATGCATGGATGAGTAGTCCTCAACACAGTGGAACATGCTTTATTATTGCTGTTCTTATTAAAAGAAGAGGAGTGGATTAAGTATTTGGATCTTAATTGAAATAATATTGTGTTACTCTATTATTTGTTTCAAGATTTCTACCCCACCCTAATCCAAAACAACTCCCAAAGTAGCTTACTTAAAATCAATAAAAATAGCACATTCCCTGTCCATTCCATAAGCTTATAATGTGAAGGGCATGGCAGAAAAAGAAAAGGGGATGAGGAGGGAAGAAGAAAACAAGCAAATTTAGGCACTAATTCTGAACATTCTACAGTAGTTCTTAGAATGACCAGCTGGAATGGAAACAGATTAGGGAGTGGGGAAATCCAACAGATGTGGTAACTCATCAGAGCCAAGTGAACCTGCTTCAGTAACTCTCAGTGCAGAGGCTCCACAGAATTATGGCATCCAGAGAAGGCTCCCCATTATGGAAGGGGGGCAATAGGTAGTGCACACTGTGCCTGCAGATGGTCCCAGTTTCAACTTCCTGTGTTTCCTGTCTGAAGTCCAAGAAAGCCACTGCAAGTGAATGCTGAGCTAAGTGGACCAATGGTTTCCTAGTTCAGTCAGAGGTAGGTTCCCATGTTCATTAGCAGCACCCATCTCTCAGTGGTGTAGCACATGTTTTCACTGCAAAATGTCCCAGTTTCCAAACCTGTCATTTCCAGTCTGCTGCCTAAATGAACCCATGCATTGTGAGCTAAATGGGGCAGTGATCTGTCTCAGTCTAAAGCAATTTCCTATGCCCACTGGAGTCCAGAGGCATTCATATATATCAATCACATGAAATTTATTTTATTAGAGTGCCAGGTCCTAAATAAAGGGTTTTTTAAAGGATTCTTAAAAAAAAAAAGCAAAGTGAGTCCAGTGTCAGCAGCAATGGACCCTTGAGGCATGGGACCAGGGGAGTACGAAGTGGGGGACATAGGGGGGGTGTTACCCCGGGTGCCACTCTGGGGGGTGGGTGACAAGATGGCCCCTGCATCCCACCAGCTGTAGAGTGGCCGAGGGTGCGCGCAGTCCGTATGGGTGCTGCTCGCACAGCATTCATACGGGCTGCCTCTCGCACGGTGACCGTACAGGCTGCCGCTCTTATGTGCCATTCATACGGGCATCCATATGGGCTGCCTCTCGCGCAGCAGCCCGTGTGGATGCCATGCAAGTGGCAGCCCGTTCAGAGTGTGAATGTGTGGCATCCTGTATGGACTGCTCATGTGCGACATCGCATACGGAGTGCGCATGAGCAGCATCCCATATGGTTGCCATGCGTGCGCACTCTGTATGGGATGCCGCACATGTGCAGTCCATACAGACATCACACATGCATCATCGAGCAGTTCACCCCGCCCCTCGGCATCCCACCCCGGGTGCCAGAGAGGGTTCTTCTGCCACTACATGGGGCCCCTGACATTTGTCCTACCACACCAGGTGCTGACCCCAGACCTGCTTGCTGTAAATCTTGCCGTCCACTAATGAAATCCCTTTCCCTCTACTGATATCTGAAAGGGCACTGCTGTGTTGAGATTATATTACACAACGTCCTCTGCAGTGAAGCACAGAGAGAATGCGCATGCTTTGCTTGGCTCTTCAAACCAATGAAGTCGAGAACAAGTTTCTGAGAGCAATGGAGGTGCAAATTGAAAATTGATGAAGATCAATAACCTAAATGAGGGTGGTTCTGATTATTTAAACTGAAGATTGAAGTCACTAAACGGTCTTGATTTGCACCCCACTCAAATCAATTCTTGCACTTGCACTCAATCTTGATTTCAATCCATCTATCCCAAAGGGTACAATTCAAGTCTTTATGCAAAAACCTCGAGCATTAAAGAATGAAAAATACCATCATGTTCCAGCGGTGGTGTTTGCTACTAGAGAACAACTGCTTTCAAAACATCTGCTACGCTACCACTTTCAGTTGCAGCTTGCCCTCCACCCCAGTGCTGGTGTTTTTTATAAGGAAAAGAACCTCCTCTGAGCCAATTTCCTAGTTAGCCCTGCTAATTAAAGAACACATGTTGCAAAGTTCCTTTCTGCCTGCAGTAGCCACTAGTAGTAGTAGTAGTAGTAGTAGTAATAATAATAATAATAATAATAAATTTTATTTATACCCCGCCCGCCCCAGCCAAGGCCGGGCTCTGGGCGGCTAACACCGAATATATAATGCATTAAAAACACAAAATCAAACAATTGATTAAAACATAGCTCAAAATCACAGTAAAATCAAAATAAAATGAAGTGGCCAACCCACGAATCACAGCCATGAAGGTAGGAATATTAAATATTCGCCAGGCCCAGTCACCTGTGCTGGTTCCATATGGACCAATAGAAACGGCCAAGGGGCCACTTACATACAGGGTTACATGGAAAGAAGGGGGGTCACACTTGGCCCAGACCAAAGGCCTGGCGGAACAGCTCTGTCTTGCAGGCCCTGCAGAAAGATGTCAAATCCCGCAGGGTCCTGGTCTCTTGTGACAGAGTGTTCCACCAGGCCAGGGCCATGACCGAAAAGGCCCTGGCCCTGGTCGAGGCCAGTCTAACCTCCTTGAGGCCTGGGACCTCCAAAGTATTATTATTTGCGGACCATAAGGTCCTCTGAGGGGCATACCAGGAGAGGCAGTCCCCTAGGTATGAGGGTCCTAGGCCATATAGGGCAGGCATAGGCAAACTCAGCCCTCCAGATGTTTTGGGACTACAATTCCCATCATCCCTGACCACTGGTCCTGTTAGCTAGGGATGGTGGGACTTGTAGTCTCAAAACTTCTGGAGGGCCGAGTTTGCCTATGCCTGCTATAGGGCTTTAAAGGAAGAACATTACTAGAACAAAGTAACGTGCTTTCTTCTTTGAAGAGCAACATATTTAACATTTTGTAGATGAAAACTGAAACACTTGCATTATTGAAGGGATGTGGAGCCTTTTTCAGCCCAAAGGCCACATTTCCTCATTGGCAACTTCCAGGGGTCATGTGTTCCAGTGATGGTTGGGGCCAGAGGCAAAGTAAGTGGAGCAATTAATGCAACTTTGGCCAGCAGGGTGCATTCCATCCATCCCAAACTCATAGGTTTCTACACATATGATTCCATCCAGCCAAGTAAGAGGTGCTGGAGTGATGGGGTGAAACCCAGAGGTCCACCTGCCTTTTTTTTCCCCTTTCCTGCTGCATCCTGTATTCATTTTCCCAACAATGGCCTATCATGCAATGGCTTTTGAAACTCAGAAAGTTTTAGCATAAGGAATGAGAACTTTTGGCTCTCCATATGTTGCTGAACTACACCCCTCATCAGTCTTGGCCATTGGCCATGCTTACTGGGGCTGATGAGAATTGTAGTTTTGCCCTCAGTCTATGGAGGTGTCTGGCTCACCCTTCAAGGACTCAAGTTCTGGGTTAGAGATAGGCATGGCACTCAGCCCTCTCTGTTGCATTACCTTTAGTCAGCTTCCAGCCCTCTGTGAGCTTGAGTGTGGCTTTGTGAAGTGGGGAATCTCCTCCATTCATGGAAACTTCCAACACATTTCAGGGTCTAAAGTAAGGTTACCAGATGTCCCTGTTTCCTGGGGACAGTCCCCAGATTTACAAATCAGTTCCCTGACAAAATCCATTCATTCCTACTGAAGCTGAAAGGTGTCCCCGGATTCATTGAAAAAAATCTGGTAACCTTAGTCTAAAGCACAACTGTATAAGTAAACACATCATCCTGTTTTCTGTTGTGGAAGGTGGGTGATTGCAGGGTGTACAACCAACAGAACAGAACCATCAGAAATACAGAACAGGCTATTAACAGTAATCCTTGCTGTGACTATAGGGACAGATCCATACCATGCATTTAAAGCACATGGCTTCTTCCACACACCCCAAAGAATTCTGGGAGCTGTAGTTTGTTAAGGGTACTGGAGATTGTAGGTTTGTGAGAGGTGCCCTTGATTCTTTGGGGATTGTCATGTGCTTTAAATGTGCATTGAATGTGTTTGAAATACATTTTTTCCTCTGGAATCCCCTAATTTTTTCCTCTGGAATCAGAGTATGGATATTGTACTTCAGCCCCCATCATCCTCAGCCAGCATGGCCAATGGACAGGGATGGTGGGAATTGTAGTCCAACAACATCTGGAGGATCACAGGTCCCCCAACCTTGCCTTAGAGGGAATACTGCTTCCATATGATTCTAGCCTTAATAAATCTCAACAGAAGGGTTACGATTAAATGGATGGCAAAAGGTAGCCAGAGAATTTGGTGTAGTCCCTGGAGTTGTTCCAAGCCTGTAATATCTGCAAGCGAATAATTGGCCATTTTACATGTCCCCCCCCTCCTCCTCCTTTGAGGCAACTGTACTGTGGCTCACGGGCAACACTGACCTGATTTTTATCTTTCCCTTCCTCTTTTTGCACAGATATAAATATCATAGTGAGGCAATATTAAATAAACATCTTTTCTGCTTTGTATGTGAAATAAACAAGGAAAGAGAAGCATCCGATTTGCAGGGTGAGGTGGGGAACTGAGAACACTAATTCACTTCCCACTCAATATGCATTGCACCCTATCTGCTTAACACCTTACCTTCTTGGTTTGAATGCTCCAGTTAAATATGTTGGGAATAATCTACTGCTGTAAGAATGTCCAGTGCAACACCCACAAAGTTTTAATGCTGGAGCCCACATAATGCTCTATTTCATATTCCTTGTTAATTCTAAAACTGTTTATGGGGGCTGAGCTATGGTCACAATCCCTCTCAAACTGCACATGGTGGGAAGGGTTCTAATGGACTCTTCACAGTATGTCACTATTGTCACCCCTCTCCCAACATGCTGCCCCTGTGCTGAAGCTATGCTAAGCTGCTTATTTCAAAGCTAAGACCAAAATGTTCTTTGAAGCATCCAGCAGTCTGCTTCCCACCCAAGGGAGATCTAGTCCTTGCAGGACCGCAATGATCACACAGCATTCCAGAAGAGGAATGCAGCTAAGGATCTACCTCCAAGCAAATGGGAGTGTTGTAGACTGTTCCATGGAGTTTGGGACCAGATATGTTCCTCTACTAAGGAACCATTTCTAGTGCTGTGCCAAAAATTCTCCAGTGGTTGTTGTTGTTGTTTTAGCCATTGCCCATCAATAAATGTGAAAATATATCGCATTTCAAAGTTATCCAAGGGGAGAGAACATTTCAATGAAATTCTTATGGGAGTGGTACAAAGTTTGTGTCATGTTTGCCTACCTTTTGATGGGGACACAGGGTGTTTATGAGCACCCTTTATTTCATTGGGGACGCGGGTGGCGCTGTGGGTAAAAGCCTCAGTGCCTAGGGCTTGCCGATCGAAAGGTCGGCGGTTCGAATCCCCGCGGCGGGGTGCGCTCCCGTTGCTCGGTCCCAGCGCCTGCCAACCTAGCAGTTCGAAAGCACTCCCGGGTGCAAGTAGATAAATAGGGACCGCTTACTAGCGGGAAGGTAAACAGCGTTTCCGTGTGCGGCTCTGGCTTGCCAGAGCAGCTTTGTCACGCTGGCCACGTGACCCGGAAGTGTCTCCGGACAGCGCTGGCCCCCGGCCTCTTGAGTGAGATGGGCGCACAACCCCAGAGTCTGTCAAGACTGGCCCGTACGAGCAGGGGTACCTTTACCTTTTACCTTATTTCATTATGCCAAGCATCTCACCTGGCAGCTTTCCTAGATGCCCATGTTCTGATAAAAGGGAAACCATGGGGAAACCCATGGGGTACCGTAATTCTTTCCATGGGGTAGTTTTGGGATTTATTTATTTATTTATTGAGACCAGGAAGCAGGGGTAGCCAGGGAGACTGCAGAGTGCTGAAAAAATTATTTACTGGGAATGAAAGGAAAAACACATGCCACTTTCAACTATGACGAACATAGTTATTGCACTGATTTGCATACAGTATGCCAAGTGATCCATGGATTATTATTAATGCCATTGTAAACAGCGTACGTAAATTTCAGAGTACCTTAATTATTTTTTGATGACCAGTTCTTTAAAACAAAATTCAACTTCACGTAAATGTGCAGGCACAGAATTCCTCTTACAAAGTTGATTGGTGAAGGATGACATGTTCCCTGACAGAATTGGTAGATTTTTCCTATGGGGTACTTGTTTTATTTCTGGTTTAAAATTATTAGCATATTCTAACGACAATATCAGGGTGGCTTCAGAAATATATATTAAAGTTTATCAAGAGGAGGTACATATTTATTCGCTCTTGATGACTGGAGGTTAGGCATCAAGAATCTTTTGACGAAATAGGAAGACAATTCAACCAGCCAAATATTTGACTTTTCTAGGACATTTATCTAAGACTTGCTAAGCTAACATACTCTTATAAATGTTGAATATGAATTTCCATTCGTGGCTTGATTAACATAATCTCCTGCGATTGTTTCTTCAAACGAATATTATTTATCATTATTTAAACTCAGCAGTTTCTGGACTTTTGTTCTCTCTTTTTAAGCGTTATTCAGCATTATTCAGGCTTGCGTAATGAAAACTTGATTTGCTTTATCAGTAAGATTACTGCTTGCATTTGAAATTAAATTTATTACATTTTTATCATGCCCTTCCACCAAGGAGCTCAGGGTAGCACTTACTCCTCACAAGAATCCTGTATGGCAAGAAAACGTGTCAAGTCAGGTGAGCCAGGTGACCCTAGTCCCTAGATCTGGTGGGTTCCAGATGGCAGATATGGGGCTGTATTCTTCAAGGTACCGGTAATAGGTCTGGAGCCATGTTGTGATGGCGAGCAAGGGGCAGAGAGAGAGAGAGCCAGAAGGGCAAGCAACTTGTCACCAACTGCCTCTCTCTCCCTGCTCAGCAGGCTGTGAGGAGAGGGCTAGATTGTTCCTGCCAGAGATCTTGAACCAATTGCTAGCACATTGCTCCCTCCCACATTAATTGCTCCATCCCTTTTGGCTTGTTTCCACGTTTTCCCACTCCTGACCTCCTTTTCTCTTGCAAAACGTCACCCCAAAGGCACACAAAATTAGGCTAAGGGGTGCATCAGCTGCTGCTCCTGTCAGCTGCCATTTGTTGTCTTTTCCCAGAATGCTTCACCCTGGCTACCATCACTCCCCACCCCAGGCAATGCTCCAGAATTATCCTGCATTGCTGAATTGGGGGGGGGGGAGAGACACCAAAAGGCAGCTTCTAGAAATGGCTACAGATGTCTCCTCTGTCGCTGCCACCAAAAGCAAAAAAAAATATGGGGTTGGGGCTGGGGTTTTGTTTTGTTTCTTTTTTAAAAAAAAATTCCTGAAAATAAAAGTGGGTGTCACAACAAAACAAATGCAGATGAATGAGGCATGAAATAAACTAGACCAGCAGAAATGACTGGAATCCCAGTGCAGTGTGTGTGTGTGTGTGTGTGTGTGTGTGTGTAATCTTGCATACCCCTTCAGAGGGGGAGCAGGCTTTTGTCAGCGGCAGAATGCCCTTCACAGCTGAGAGGGCCAATCTGGCTCGAGAGTCAAATAAATTAATTAATCTCTTTGCAATTTTCTTGGAAATTCTTCCATAAGCCAAACGTACCTTTTGAGGGTGTTGAATGTGCTTCTGGCAATTGTAAAGCCGCCAGCAGCAGCAGCAGCATCTCACCTCCAGCTGAGAGCCACCTGATTATAGGTTTGGGTATCCCTGCATCCAGGCACTCAACCCTCCTGGAACACAGATCAACCATCTCACCCAGTGCATGAGGTTATCCGCTAACCTGCTAATTACTAACTGCAGGATTCCTAATTAGATCCCCTTTCCTTAAATAAATACATAAACATAGGCAGACGTGTTTATCTGCATCTTCAGTTAGGCACCAGCAGCTACAGAGAGGGGGGATTTTTTTTTTACACATAGAGAGATAGAGAGATAGATAGATAGAGAGAGAGAGAGAGATACTTTTGATTTTGTGCAGTCCACATTGATGGGCATGTTTTAAAAACCTGGGGGATATATTCAGTTCAGTTCACATTTATAGATAAACCTACCTAACTCACACTTTCTGAAATGATGTACGAACCAAAACACAGGGACCCTTCGAAATTCACACTCCTTAAAGTTTTGCAATGCATTTCTCCAGGCAGGTAATGTTTACAAAAATGCATATACTAAGGGAAAGCATTGTATTTGTGAAAATAACATTTTAAGCCAATTATTATATCTCTTTGCAAAAATGTGTATATTAGGCATAATTTCCTGCACACCCAGTGAGGGGAGTGGGGTGGGCTGGAGAAGAAGGGCAACTAGCTACAGAAGACGGATTTAAATTACTGGTGCCTTCTTGCACTAATGTGCTTGATGGCTGTCCTAAAGATTTTCATGCTTCCAAAGATATGCGCTAATATGGTCCACTGGATGCAAGCCCTTATCGGATCTATCATTTCTTCAGTTGCATTCACAAGTGATGGTTACGGTGCTATCTGATCAAGCATAACTATATAAAAAATTCGGTCAGTCCTGCTAGACATGGAATTTTATCTAACTGAACGAGCTCTTCAGTGGAAAAAGTATTCTTTCCTCTTGCTGCTCAGCTTGCTTTTGAAAAGAGAGATTCTCACACGCTTTTAGTAAAGGTAAAGGTACCCCTGCCCGTACGGGCCAGTCGTGTCCGACTCTGGGGTTGCGTGCCCATCTCGCTTAAGAGGCCGGGGGCCAGCACTGTCCGAAGACACTTCCGGGTCACGTGGCCAGCGTGACAAGCTGCATCTGGCGAGCCAGCGCAGCACACGGAAATGCCGTTTACCTTCCCGCTGGTAAGCGGTCCCTATTTATCTACTTGCACCCGGGGGTGCTTTCGAACTGCTAGGTTGGCAGGCGCTGGGACCGAGCAACGGGAGCGCACCCCGCCGCAGGGATTCGAACCGCCAACCTGACGATCGGCAAGTCCTAGGCGCTGAGGTTTTACCCACAGTGCCACCCGCGTCCCTTGACCACACGCTTTTAGAGTGCTATTAAACTGGGCAAATAGGCCTCTTTTGTCTGTGTAGTGGTATTATCAGAGCAACAGTATCTGTCTAAAATTGTAGGCAAAATGTGTTTATTTTCCCCCCCTTTGACAGCTATATATCAGTTTTGTTTGCATTTGGTGTGTGGCTCAGGGATAGATAGAGGCATTGCACTTACAGTTCTATGATTCCATGAGCAGGAGGTTTAGACCACACTTACAACTGCATTAAGGTGGTAAGAAAATAGTTCCTGGAACAGAATCTATGACAGCCCTCCTGCATGACCAGAGCAGTCCTATACAGTGGTACCTCTAGTTATGAACTTAATTCGTTCCGGAGGTCCGTTCTTAACCTGAAACTCTTCTTAACTAGAGGCGTGCTTTCGCTAATGGGGCCTCTTGCTGCCCCTGTGCTGCCGGCACATGATTTCCGTTCTCATCCTGGGAGAGAGTTCTCAACTCGAGGTAGCTCTTCCAGGTTAGCAGAGTTTGTAACCTGAAGCGTTTGTAACCTGAGGCATTCCAACTGTAACTTGCTTATTCAGAAGTTAGTTCTACTGAGTCCCATTGATAATAAACCTGTAAGTCTTTAAAATTCCACAAGAAGACTCCTGTTTTTGCAGCAGCAGTGTAGCACAGCTGTCACAGAATCATACAGTTGGAAGGGTAGGGGGGTATCCCTGGTGTGCCACAGTGGTCAAAGTGTTAGACTAGGAGAAGAAGACCTGGGTACAAATCCCCACTCCCAACACAAAGGGTGTGGGGTGTGCTTGGGCCAATCACTGTCTCTCAATCTAATCTATCTCACAGGGTTGTTACATGGACAGGTTGGAGCAGACTAGAGCCCTGATCTCACTTGGGAAAAGTCAGTAATAGGAATGCAATATACTTTTTAAAAATCGTCATCCGGTCTCTCTCTCTATCTCTCTCCTTCACTAGAGATATTTAAGCAATCTCCTTGTGAGGCACTCTGTTCCATAGGCAAATAACTCTTGCTGTTAATGCATTTCACCCAATGATTAGCTGATATTGCTCGCATCCACACCACACATTGAAAGTACATTGAAAATACATGAAATACATGGCTTCACCCAAAGAATCCTGGGTTTGTCCCTGATAGAGTTACACCTCTAAGAAACTAGTTCTCGGGGGGGGGGGTGAGGGGAGTCATGGGCTTTCAATGTGTCTTCAATGTGTGGCATGGATGTTGCCATTGATTACTCCGGTTTGCATTGGTTCTCCTCCAGATTTGTCAGATCTTTGTACAGAAGCTGTCAGCAACTGAATCTGGACCCCATGGGTCACCAATATGGGCACACATCCTTGATGTCCTCAGGGTCCCATCTCCACAAAGAATTCTTTGGCCAAAATAAGGCTTTTTTTATCTCCTGGGAGGGGGAGATTTGTGGCTAAGGCTGGGGAGAAATGTGTATTTAAAGTCAAATCTATCAAATCTGCTCTTTTTTGAAACTGAGACATAGCTATATCCTTGTAAAAAAAATTGTGATGAAGCTCTCAAAAACACATCTATCAGGAGAATATGTACGCAAAAATGAAGATAATAGTGAAAATAACACCAAAATTAATTGTATTCAGGCAAATTGCTTTCAAAGATGTGTACAATAGTCAAAAGTGCATATAAATATATGTCTGGTTGGAGAAATTCACATGTGCATTTTTTTAAAAAAAAAATTCAAATTGCTGCAGTGTGTGAGGAACTGAATTTAAGACTGGTAAAATGAGAACACTGAGAGGATCTAAACAGACAGATCCTTCCATCCCTGCTTGTGACATGCATGTTTCTCCAGTTAGCAAACATGCCCTTTGGCCCCCAAAGGCTGGTGACCTAGCTTTAACCACTGACCTATGCCTCCCCAAGAATCTTGTCTCTGAAATTTTGGAAAGTATGAGTGCATACAACAGCTGTGTGGCAGTGAAGCAAGACTCCAGGTATATTGGCAGGTTCCCTTAGGGACATGATGTACAATATTAAACACTCCTTAAGCAAAAGCAATAAAAGGCCAATTTTTCCCCCACTTAGCTTAAAAAACCGGCATAAATCTCCCTTTAATTGCACTTGGAGTTTTCAATTATCAAAATGTCTCATTTGTAAGCTGTCTGCTAACCCAAGCCTTGTACCTGCTCGTTCTATAGCATGTAGCAGAATCGTAATGCTGCCTCAGACATCACAGCCATCTTTGTAAAATATGATGTTAAGGAAGGCTGAGTTCATTGTACCATACATATGTAAATGCCTCTCTTTCAGTGGTCTCAGGGGAGAGGGGAAGCCAGACCGTATTCCCAAGCACAGCATGTATTAATTGTACAGCAATAAAGTGCACACGTACGAACTCAAGAACGTTCAAGAAGCATTAAGCAACCAAAGTCAGGACATCATTAAGGGAACCAGAAAGCCCTGCTCATAAGTTATATTTAAAAGATGCTGCATTGGGAACTGCCTGGACTGAAGCTCTTTTGCAAAGGGCAGACAACCCAACCTGTAAACCAGGTAATGTGAGGAGTAATTTTCAGCCCGGAGCCTACATTTCCTTCTGGGTGACCTTTTGAGGACCACTGGCCAGAAGCAGAAGTGGACAGACCAACAAATATAAAAGTTACCTTTGTATAGTAAGCTGGCTTCTACACAGTGATGTGAGCCCAACTGGTGTGTGGCTTGGGGAAGAGTTTCACAGGCTGGACAGAGAGGCATTGTTGGCATCCATCTGTCTCAAGAGACAATGGAGTGCACCTCCACAGGTTAAGTCAAACTGCTGGAGAATCATAGTGCCTGCTGTGGATGCAGAAACCGGTAACTCAGAACTGCTGCCTCGCATGTTGCTTCTGCTGTGTTAGCAGCACCAAAGTGACCTTCCACAGTGTGCAAGTCTGGGCAGTGTGTATGGAGGTCCTGGGCTGCCCAGATAACAAAAAACCCCTCTTAGCCTCACTGATGTGACCCAAAGCAATGCGTTTTGCACCAGTTTGGTTGCAGAAGTTGCTGGAAGGAAGCATACATGACACCATCCAACCATTTTAGGAACTCCACTCCATATTTGTTTAGGGTTTACTCCTTCACCTTTTCTTCTTCCAAAGATATCCTGCAAGGCAGCAGAGGTTTATGTTCAGAGCTTTCCTTCTCTTAGTTGGGTTCCCTTCCCAGGCTGACGAGCCGATCTGCCCCTCACTTACCTCCACAGCACATGCAGAAACTGCCGTCTTAACCATTGGACCCACTATGGGTCTCATCCGCTCAATCCACCGGAGCCTGTCTTCACATGCAGGAGAAGTCGCTAACTCACTGAGAGTTTGAGACCCAATGGCCACCCTCACCTGGTTTAGCCAGCTAGTCAGAGCCCATAGAGAGCAGCAGCATACCACTTTAGATTCACATGGCTTCCCAAAAAGAAACTTGGGGAATGTAGTTTGTTAAAGGTGTTGAGAGTTGTGAGGAAGCATTCCCCCATTCCCCTAACAGAGCTACAATTCCCTGTGTTCCCTGAAAAGAGGGTCTGAGCGTTCCACTACTCTGAAAACTGTAACTCTGTGAGTGGAATAGGGGTCTCCCTAACAACTCTCAGTACCTTTAAGAACCCTACAGTTCCCATGATTCTTTGGGGGAAGCTATGACTGTTTAAAATGGTATGGCACTGCTTGCAGAATAAAGTGCAGATAAGGCCTGTTAAATCCACCCACAGCCCTGGACTGAATCCCTATCATTAGTAAATAATGGTTTCTTAAATGAAGTCAGGGGACATTGCCCTCCTGCTATAAGAGACCATAGCAAGATTGCAGCCCACCCCCCTAAAAAAAAAAGCTTCCATGCAGATAGCCTTCAAGAATGAGATTATTCTCCCCAGCTGTTCCACAATTAGCTCTCAGCAGTTTGCTTAAATTCAGTCTACGTCCCAGCCACAGTTGTTCACAAGGAATGAATGGTCCACTTGCAAGCGTAAATTTCCCACTGTGCTGCTCTTTGTTCGTTTTATGCTGCCTCCCTGCTCTGCTGAAGCTGTTAAATGAGTCGATATTACCTTAATATGAGCTTTAAAGGTGTTATTTAATGCCTTTACATTCTCTATTAAAAAAAGAAAGAAATGCACTACATGAACGGGGGGGGGGGGGACACACACCTCTGAATACCAGTAAAACCACATGTCTACATTACTTGCCTTGAGATAATTGCCACAATATTTTAATTGCCATTTTCTCCTTATGCAGAGCTCAGTCTGGGCTAGTTATGGGCCAGACCACACCTCCCAATCAATTCCAGTACTGCTCCGTGCCACCTTGGAAATATGATAATGTCAAACAGAAGCTACTTCATGCTATATAAGGTTCCACCTGCACTATACATTCAAAGCAGTATCATACCGCTTGAAAGAGTCATGGTCTCCCCCAAAGAATCCTGGGAGCTGTGGTTTGTTACACCTTCCATTGAGCATACAAAGATCAATGCTGGGGTGGAAAACATGATCCTCACAATTTCAGTGAGCATATTTTGAAGGTGTGAACAGGACTTTTCAAGTTGTCCTTTGGGCTGCTGATTAGGCCAGGGATGGGGAGACTCAAATGTGCCCCCCCCAGTCTATCTGGCCCTTGGAAGCCTTCCCAGGCTATGCCTTCTCCCTAGCCACATTCCCTCTCCCTAGGTCTCAGCCCTTACCAGCCCTGCTTTGTACCCTCCAGTTTTTCCCAACCTGGAAGGTTCCCTTGAACTTGACTCGATGGAGGCTAAAGAGGGGTGTACATATATCTGTACTGCACTAAAGTAACATTAACTTTTACTGCTCTGCCCACCTTTCCATCTCTGGCATGTGATTCCTGGAAGGTTGCACAGAAGGGAATGTGGTCCACGGTCTGGAATAGATTTCCTCCACAGCATCAAGCTGATTGCACATGAGGTCATCTAAAGGAAATTACACAGTTTCGTTGGTGTGTGGCTGTGGGTCTGTGGGTCTGTGGCTGTGGGTGTACTTGCCTGGTCTATGGCAGCAGGATGAATGGACTTGAAAATTGTCAAGGCACGTGTTAAATGTTTCATGGAGAATCTCTATGTCTTGGCAACTCTGCTAAATCCAGAGGGTTACTACAAGCAGGAGAGAAATTACAACTGGATTTCTATTGTTCACAGAATGCTCGCAGGTCATTAATTTTACTAGGTTATAAACACTGCAGCTGTTTCCAGATGAAGCAGGAGCTTTCTTTCCTTCTTTGTTTTTAAATCAACTTGTCCCCACTTTCTGTTTTTAAGTCTTCTTTCTCCTTTTCTTTCCCCAGGATTTTCCATTCTTCAGGCAATTATGGAAGCCGCCGTGCAAAATAATTGGCAAGTGACTGCCCGATCCGTGGGAAGCATAAAAGATGTTCAGGAGTTCAAGGCAATCATTGAGGAAATGGACAAGCGGCAGGAGAAAAGATACTTGATCGACTGCGAGGTTGAAAGAATAAACACCATTTTGGAACAGGTAGGTTCCCTTTTCGTAATGGGCATATCGTTGTGCAACAGTTTTATACATAATGCACATTGCACTCCACCTTACTGGATGTGTGAATTGAAGGATTGGGCTGCCTGCTGTTGTTACCAAGCATTGTGAGCCATCCTGCATTGGGCCTGCAGCACCACTGTTGCCTATTCAGAAGAAATTTATGTTGTGGGGAGAGATTTGGGAGAGATTCTATTCTCCAAAAGCAGAATTGAGCACAATGGTGATTGTTCCAAGCACATTAAAACTTTGTTAGATTTATATTGGCTCTTATCCACCTTTAAACAAACATTCCCCACAAAAATACCTAGGCCAGAATAAATCACAGAAACTTAGCTTTGCAGTAAAGTGGCTGTTTTACTCATAGAGTTTCCAGAAGTTGCATCAAACAAGTCTCCATCTGCTGGCAGTAAAATAAAGATGAAAAAGATTCCAGATGACTTTAAAATAAATGTACTTGGTTTTCTTACAAAAAGGATCATACACTATTTGGGTTAGCAAACATACAGGGTTTTACAGAGATTCAATTCATTTACATGCAGCATTTGCTGAGTTCGGAGAACAAACAAAAAGGGGGGGAAACAAGGAGGCAAAAGCTGCTGGGAGCAAGCCAAGCCGTACTCGCTGGCAACATGAGCTCATGGCTCACTTTAACCCTTTTTTACATGCAAGGGTGAGTCAGTAACAATTTACTGTGCCATCACTTTTTGTTCATTCATTATTTAAAGCATCTTTACCTTGATCTTCAGCCAAAAAGCCCTATTCCTTTTTGCGGGCAATGGCTTTTATAGCCTGGCATGATGGTGGAGGGATGTAGTGCTGGCATCTGGCCTTGGGGGGTGATTCCTATCCCATATGGCTGTTCTGACAGCTGGGGAAAACCCGTGAGACCCAGGAGCTAATTAGCACCCAATATGGGCTCTCAGGGGCAGGCCTCCCCTGCAGACCTGAGTGAAGACTTCCCACTCCCATGGGAAGCTGCTTTATACTTAGACTATTAATCCATCTGGTTCAATGTTGTCTACAATGAGTGGCAGCTGCTCTCCAGGATTTCAGTGAAACCTTACCTTGAGATACTGGGGAATGAAGATACAAAGCATGTTCTACCACTGAGCTATGGTCCTTTCCCAATTGTGCCCTGTTGTGACAAGACAGCTCTCATAACTCTGCATTTGAGATCATTATTTCTAAATAGGGTTGTTAGAGAGGGCTGTTATGTTTGTTTGTTTGTTTGTTTGTTTGTTTGTTTGTTTTAAGGTTGGGGGAGGGCTAGCAGAATATGCACTGGACTGTTTTTAAAGCTTGATCTGTGGCAATTTGGAATAAAATCATTCGATTAAAAGTGCACCATATGATAGATTATGAACCACCAGGGTTGTCCCCTTGCAATTTGTATGAAATGTCATCAGTGCTCATGGTGCTATCTAAATAATATATGAAGAATTCAATTTACTGAATCTAGTATTTGACTTTACAGCTTGGAATTTAATGGAAAGTCACAACTGCAGCCCAACTGTAAATTTGTTTACTAGGAAATCAGTCTCCCTAAGTTCAGCAGGGCTTTCATTCCTGGGAAGCATGCTTAGGCTTGTTGCCTAAAATTTCAGAGAGCATTAGCATATTTTCCTGAGCAAATTTTCCATTATTGACTGATGGCAAACTAGCCTCCCCGCTATAAGCAATTCAGGAGAAGCGCTGAAGATGTGAATTGGTTCCGACAGCATTCAGCTCCAATCAAGCTGTGTGTTGAATCTGCATGGGTAACTGGGGTGCTTGGGTCATATCCTGCTGCTTTTGAACTTAGCAGGAACATTGCAAGAGAGCCATGATGTTGAATTGCATTACAAAAAGATGGCTTTTTGGTGATATTTGGGAATTACCCATAAACATCCTTGGTTGTATTTTTCTTCTGCTTTACACTGAAGATCCTATAGGTTTATCTTCTGATCCTTTCATACAGGTGTAGCTGAACTGCAGGTTTCTCAACCTGAAAGACCTGAAATAGGATCCTTTCCAAACAATGGTACTGATTCCTGGTATTACTGGGGATCTGAACTAACAGTTATGAATTTAGCTCACACCTGCTGCATAGAACCCCAAAAGGGTTTGGTGGTCAGCACAAGTTTGATAGTAGGGATGGGGGATAAATATGATTTAGCTCATATTTAAAGACTAACCTACTTATTTCTCACTTTCCAAAAAAATACACAAACAGAAAACCAGCCATCTTTTAAAATTCATACCCCTCTGAAAGTTGGGATGCAGTTCTTTAATCAAGTAAAGTGTACAAAAAGAAAATTGGAAATCGGGACAGAAGTGCTATCATTTTGATTCATAAAACTAATGCAATAAATCACATGCCTGAATGCACCCAGGAAAAACTAAAATGATATTGAGAAGAGGGAACAGACATGCACTCTGTTGCTCTAGAAGGCAGGATCAGAAGCAGTAGGTTTCTACTACTGTGGACCAGGAAAAAGACCTTGGGGGCATTTTGGATGGCTCCATGAAGATGTCAACCCTGTGAACAGAAGCTGTGAAAAACGGGTGGCAACTGTTGGAGAAAGTACATTCTAGGGATCATTAGGAAGGGGTTGAAGTATTGTAAGCCTGCACTTGGAACACTTGGAGAGGCTGAACAAGGAGAAGTCTGTGATAATACTAAAACTGTGATAACTCCAATGAAACTGGATGTTGAAAGATTCAAGACAGAACAAATGAAAATACTGTGGAACCTTGGTTTTCAAATGTAACCCATTCCAGAAGACTGTTTGAGTTCTGAAACATTTGAAAACCAAGAACTCAATACGGAAGCCTAAAAACGGAAAAATTAATACAAAAAACTCAATACGGAAGCGTTCAAAAATGGAAGCATTTAGGGCGTTTGAGTTCTGAATCGTTCGTCAACGGAGACATTCAGAAACCAAGGTTCCACTGTACTTATCCAGAGAGTGTATAGTTAAACTATGGAACTCATTGCCATAACAGTGATGGCAACCAACTTGGGATGGTTTTTTTAAAAGGATTAGAAAAAATAATGAAGGATAAGGCTAGCAATGTCTACTAGCCATGATAGCTATGTTCTACCTCCACTATTGGGGGCAGTGTGCACATGAATCCCAGTTGCTGGGAATCACAAGTGGGGAGAATGCTGTTGCACTTATTGTGGGCTTCCTGTAGATATCTGGTTGACCACTGTGAAAATAGGAGGCTGGATGAGATGGAACTTTGATCTAACCTAGCAGGCTATTCTTAAGTTCTTATGAATGGTTTCTTAGTACATCTGAATTGGGCCTCTAGCACCCATGAGGAGTAGAGTTTAACTATGGAACTGACTGTCACAGAATATAGTCGTGACCATGAGTTTAGATAGGTTTTTTGTTTTTTGGGATTTGTTTTTAAGGGGATTTGATAAATCCATGGTGGAAACAGCTACTAATGGCATGATGGCTATATGCTACTTCCAGAATCAGAGACACCATGCTATTGCTTCACTGTCAAAGGCAGTATGTGCCTGAATGCCAATTGTTGGGAAGGGTGCTCTTTCACTCAGGCACTGATTGCAAGCTTCCTAGAGCCATCACTCCCTCTAATAGCAAACTCGTGATGAGTACCAAAAGGACTGGCGTCAAAGCACGGCTAAGAGGAGACAAGAGCTGTCTCCAATGAGGTGCCATCAAGACATTTAGAACTACAGTGGTACCTCTGGTTGTGAACGGGATCCGTTCCGGAGGCCCGTTAGCAACATGAAAAGAACGCAACCCACATCTGCGCATGCGTGGGTTGTGATTCGCCACTTCTGCACATGCGCATGACGTCATTTTGCACGTCTGCGCATGCGCGAGTGGCAAAACCCGGAAGTAACCCTTTCCAGTACTTCCGGGTCGCCGTGGGACGTATCCTGAAAGAACGTAACATGAAGCAGACGTAACATAAGGTATGACTGTATTAAATTCCCTCCCACAAGAAGTAGCAATGGCCACCAACGTGGATGGTTTTAAAGGATCATTAGACAAATTCATGATGGGCAAGACTGTCAATGGTTACTAGCCATTGAGGCTGTGCTTGGTCTCCACTGTCAGAAGCAGTATGTCTCTGAACACCAGTTGCAGGGAAACACACTTGTGACCTGCTTGCAAGCTTCCCAGTGGCATGTGATCGGCCACAGTGAGAATAGGACGCTGGTCTATGTGGGATTTTGGCCTTGTCCACAAGGGCTCTGTCCTTAATAGCCAGGATGCTGCTGTCACTCCACTGCTGCCAGTACATTTCTGAGCACAATTCAAAGTGTTGGTGCTGACCTTTCGAGCCCTAAATAGCCTTGACCCAGTACACCTGAAGGAGCACCTCCACCCCCATCATTCAGCCCAGACACTGAGGTCCAGCACTGAGGACCTTCTGGTGGCTTCCTTCCTGAGAGAAGTGAGGTTACGGGCAACCAGGCAGAGGGCCTTCTCAGTGGTGGTGCCCGCCCTGTGGAACACCCTCCCATCAGATGTCAAAGAAATAAACAACTATCTGACATTCAGAAGACATCTGAAGGCAGCCCTGTTTAGGGAAGTTTTTTCATGACTAGTGTTTTAATGTATTTGTAATCTTTTATCAGAAACCGCCCAGAGTGGCTGGGGAAACCCAGCCAGATTGGCAGGGTATAAATAATAATTTTTTATTATTATTATATCTTCCACCTGAGGTGCTCAACTCATTCTGGCTAGTGGTAGCAATCTGCCCTAAGAGCCATGGCTTGCTTTCCCAGTCAGGATTGATCTACCCCTGGGTTGACTGCTATGTGATTTACATTTTCTTTCTTTGAAAGTGTTTGCTTCCTTATTTCCAGCTCAACTCCTTATCACCACACAAGGCAAATAAATAAATAAGACAATCTCAGGGAAATTTTAAACACTTCTTAGATCTCTGCAGTAGGGATAGTCAAGGGGAAAGGAGAGGTCCTTTCTTCTTGGCAACTGTGTTTGGCTGATAATACAGCACTGTGGGGTGGGATAACTCTGGATTTGCATATTTTGGATTGTCTTTTTCTATTAAGCTTAGAAGAGAATTTACCCAGCCAAAGGAAAAGAAAGCAAGCAAAAGAATTGAAATGAATTATATATGCTGTTGGTGCATTTCGCTTCCTCTGGAGAATGAGTTTAGCATGTGCTTTCACACATTCTTGATCACTGTGGCACCATTTCTTAGACATTTGAAATGGGAGGTTCATTTCACTCTTATGTCTTGAAGATTTTATTTATTTAATTAAAAAGCTAGAATGAGCCATTCTGTAAGTCAAGCCCAGAATGCCTTATTTGGATGCAGACCAAGGTAAGTCCCAAATCAATGCAAGACAATGTCCAGCATGGCTAACTTGAATTACTCTGGTTTCAGCCCACTAACTCCTGCAGAGGCATAATGGGAGAAGTCTTCTCTGGGAGTGGTTCATTTTGCATGGTGTGGAAACAGTGGGCAGGGAGAGGTTTCTCCTCCCTATCTTGTTAGCACTAGAACTTGGATTCACCCATTGAAACTAATTGGTGACTGAGTCAGGACAAACAAAGGGAGTCACTTCACCCAGTGCCTAACTCATTTATGAGATGTGCTGCCACAAAAAGAGGTGGTGACAATCACTTGGATTTGAAGGCTTTAAAGGAGGACATGACACACTCCTTGCTACTTTTAAAACAGTAAAGGGGGGGACAGTAAAGGACATTTTCTAATAAATGTAGTAGATGGAGTATAACAATATGTCATGGGGCCCTGAGTAACAACAGTTAGTATGTGAATGTGGATAGAATGAAGGAGCACATTCCTGTCTTATACAGAGTCAGATACTTGGTCCTTCACCCTCAGTACTGTTCACATTGAGTGGGAGAAGCTCTCCAGGATTTCAGCCTGGAACCTCTCTTGGTTCTGCCTGGAGTTTTCAGGAACTGAACCTGGCATCTTCTGCTTACAAAGCTTACTGAGCTATGGCCCTTCCCACTCACGTCCCGCATCTCCTCCAAAAGAAAATATAGAAACTGTGATTTAACAGGTACAGGCAGGTGCCAGAAAAAATAGAGGCAGGCCCTGGTAGATATGGACAGCTGAGATACAGGGCTGCAAACAAGAATGCTCCTGTGAAATATATGCAGTGCTGTTTGCATTTACATCAGTTGTAGTCTGGAGGGCTACCCCCAGTCTGCACATATGGGACTTGTGCAGCCCTACATGGGGATGATGGGGAATAAAACTGAAACTGTCTGCATGCAAAGATGTTACTCTAGCACTGAGCTTCAACCTGTCCCCTGCTTCACAGACACACGGCTGTTTTCACCTGTGAAACATTGGACGGCAATGGCAGACTCCTGGCTTTAAAATTTCAGAGCTGCCCTGTGCAGTGCCTCCTCTCACCTTCTGTTGTTCAACATTGTTGCAGCACCCAATGCAAGCAAACTGGGCACAAAAATGCTGCAATATGGAAGAACAGCAGAAAAAAACATACCCAAAATTGTGTGGGTATGTGCTTCCCTCATCAACCACCCCATCAGCTAAAAATGGGTTCCTACATCAGCTACTACTGTGCTTGCTCACAGAGAGAAGCTCTTACTGTCTCCCCTCCATTCAGAATGGAAGGGAGGGTTGTTGTCCAATCCTAGCTTCCAATAAAACGTTGGCATTTTTTAGGGGAAGGAAAGACACCGAGCCAGGGCAAACAATGGCCAAGCAAGAAAAGCAAACTGTTTCCTGTGCATTGTGGGCCTGTGCATTATGTACTGTGCATTATGTACTGAGGTAGTGGTGGGCACACTGGCACAGATGCTACACTGGGCACCCCTGCTGTAAGCCTAAAAAAAACTCAGTGTTGCCATGCAAGCAAATGCTGTGCTCCAGTCCTAACATTTACATCTTTGTTCAGCTTAAAATGAAAGATCATACATGTTGTTATTTTTTAAGGCATTACCTTAATTTCTGCATCTGTCTCTCAACTCAAGCATTGGGGTGGAAACTTCACTCGCAAGCAGAGTCACTCCTTAATTAGTTTCCAAGGCAACCTCTGGGGGGGGGGGAGGAACTTGGTTAAACTGAGTAGGAGAAAGCAGAAGAAAACATGGCAATGTCAAATGATAAGATAATGCCCTAAGAATTGGCTTTTTTCCAAGTAGCTTGGTAGATGGAGCATTTGCTCCATGTGCAAAAGATCCCAAGTTCAACCCCAGCCTCTCCAAGAATGATTTCAGAAGATCCCTGATTGAAAATCAGAAGAGCCTCTACCAGTCAGTGTAGACAGTACTAAGCTATCTGAACCAATGATCTGACTCAGTAGAAAGCAGCTATCTATTCTGCAACAGCTCTTCCTTCCAATGAATGTGTCCAGAACAAAGGGGTGAAAATCTCCTCCTGGTTCTTTGTCCCACTTGGTTCTTGTGTTACACTTCATATAGTTCTAGGTTCTCCTATGTAGAAAAAGTGACACATGAATTTCATGTGAGCAAAGGCAAAGCTGCCACCACCACCACCCAACTGCTTCCTTGCAAGTAAATCTGCCAGTGGGTAAAAACCCCCACCACTACATGTTATGGTTCAGGTTTTTCCAAGGAGCCATCTTCCATTTACTTTATCTATTAAATGTATTTGTATTCCACTCACAGTTTGTTCCAGTGCCTCTGGGTAACTTACATAGCCTGCTTTCCTTATATTGTCACATCAACTTTGTGAGGTAGATTAGGATGAGAGTGAGTGAGTTGCTCAAGGACTCCCAGTGAAAGATGCCAACTACATAAATTAACTCTGCCCCCTTAACAGCAGATGGGCATATAAAAATTAAAATTAAGTAGACAGGGATTTTTCCTGGTGCTGAGGAAGAGTAATAGGGAAAGTTCCCCAGGAACTATCCAAGGTTTTCTGAACTGTCCCCCTTTCCAAGTAAGATGCAATCACATATCAGCATAATTTTAGTTGATTGGGAAGTTTTATACAACAACCCTGCTTCCTCCGAAAGGTTGGGATTTTTAAGCTAAAGAATGGGAGAAATGCGCTGAAAAATGTGGGATAACACTCAGTGTCATCTAACATGTCTGCAAACAAATCAGAAAGAATGTTTACGAAATAGCTGGCAACGTCTAATCTCCTGCAGAAACAAATCAGGATGAATGCTCCATAAATGGGCCATTGGGAAGTGCCCTGACATGAAAGCTCTCTTTCATTTTACACCCTACTTGCTGCTCCTTGAGAAGTTGTAAGTTAGGTTTCCTCAAACCACAGCTGGGCAGAATGCTATTATCTCAGAAATAACATTTTTTGAAACAGTGCTGCCTTAGATGAATCCCATTCTTGATCAATTCCCCAGGGTTATATTAAGTTTGCCCAGCTGATCTCATCCTCTGTTATAGCCTTCACCCCTTGAGTTGTGGACTACAGCTCTCATCAACCCCAACCAGCATGACCAATTGTTGGGGATGATGGGAGCCCTGTCCAAATCATTGGGCAAGAACCAGATTGGAGAAGTCTACTCTAATTGTCTCAAAAACAACAACACAGGAGTGCTTAGAAAGCCTAACATTCAGAAAAATCTTCTTTAAATGCCTTAATTTCAATGTGAATGTTATATGCACATTTTGGCTATTTGCTAGATGCCACCTTTAGCACTGCAGTCATAAAGGAAGAGCAGCCTATTCATTTTTAAAAATAAAATAATGAACTAAAACAAAAAATGGTAGACAACGCAGAAGATTCTAGTGAAAACAAACAAAGAAAGAAAAAAGACTGTGCTTACGTGGGTGCATCTTATAACCATTTTCAGTAACCCGTAAAAACTGCTGTCTGTCCATTGGAAAAGTACCTCATTGTATGGTGCTTCTGCAGAATGAGAAAAATGCATTGGAGCAGGTCGATCTCTCATTGCCACCCCTGCTTAAGAGGCATATTTCTATGAGTTGTCACTTACTGCAAAACCCACGAAAATCTTTAGCAATGCCGTGTGTCATCTTCGATATTTTATCTGGTGGAAAAATATAATGGGCTCAGGAATATCTGAAATGTCACCTTTGGAAGCGGCAAATAGAAAAAAGAAAACACTGCAGCAAATGGTTTAACCCTCGTTTTAAAAGATAAGCATGGATCATTAGGCATTGATAGATCTGGGGAGCTGAAAGCAATGCATTCACAGTGTCTATCCTATATCCTTCAATAAAGCTATTGTTAACACAGTTCCAGTGCTGGCACTAGGCCAGAGTTGGCCCTCAGAACAGGAGGGGCCTCCATGTCCCACTTTCACTGGCCTACTCCATCATATCTGCTATTCTTCCTTTCTCTTCTAGAAGATTGTGTAAATGATACAGTTCTCTGCAGTCCTGGTGTTTCCCATACCACTTAACAGCAACAGACACACTTCCATCATCTCAGAGGCCCATCTTTGTCCCAGGAATTCCAAGTGTGTTGAGGGAAAGCAAAGATGGTGGCTAGAAAGCTTCTGAGATGAGAGTTCAGTGTCTGGTACTGAGCATCAACAAGGGAAGGGAGGATGAAAAACAAGGGCTGCAGAGCGACTGGACTCTACACCACCAAGTTTCTATAACCCGATGATAAAAAAACTCTTTCTTTCCTCTGAAAAAAACCCCATAAACTGGAGAGGAAGATCTGGGTTCCACTGGGCTCCATGGGGCACACCAACCCATTGCTAGCACCAGCATTGTACAGTTCTATAACACACCCACAAGTTGGAAATTATGAAAATCATCCATGGGCAGGGGAGTGAGCAGATGATTTGTGTTTACCACTAGATTTCTTATGAAGTACAGTGGTACCTTGGTTTATGAACTTAATTCGTTCCGGAAGTCTGTTCTTAAACCAAAGCATTCTTAAACCAAGGTGTGCTTTCCCATAGCAGCGGGGGTCTCAATTTACAAATGGAACACACTCAACAGGAAGCGGAACATGTTCTTATTCCAAGGCAAAGTTCACAAACCAAAACACCTACTTCTGGGTTTGCAGCGTTCTTAATCCAAGTTGTTCATAAACTAAGCTGTTCTTAAACCAAGGTACCACTGTACTTAATTTCTTAAGGGTTAATGCTAAAGAAAGAGGCTTATGTTGTTGTTTACCTGCCTGTCTTGCACAATCAAAATAAATAAGCTGGCTAGGCTAAGGAGCTGAACAAAGATTCTCTGCTCTCATTGTAACAATTCTGTCAGTTTTCCCTCTAGGTTGCTAGACTCAAAAAATGTATACACAGTTGACAAGATTTATATGTTCTGCTTCTGTATTTCTGCTTTGTGGAAAGGCATTATCAAATTCATTTGCTCCTGTAGGGCCAATGCCAGTGTGGCTGATTGGTTCTGATAAGCTTGCCTCTCTTTCCATTCAGATTGCTGCAATGTTTTCTCAGGCTTACATGCCGTTAGCTCTAGGCTAGGAAGATGTGCTGAATTCTAAAAGTACTATTAGGGTCTAATTAAGTCATTTTCCCTCTAACGAGCTTCGATTTCACCACATATATAAAACAAAACCTGATAAGTTTCTTCTGGAAATGCTGCTATTTTCTCAAGCAGGGATTTGGCCGCTGCTGCACAGTGATCTTAGAACCACATGATGCTTTCAGACTCTCTGCAGGAAATCTATTAGATTTCACAGAAGCTATACAGAGTGTCAGGTGCCCTGTGCCACAGACCCAGCAAGGCAGGGCTGGGCAGGGCAATATCAGAGCAATGAACTGAACAGGCGTAGTAGAATAAGGATGAAGTTTTCAGGGTGCAGTTTCAGGGTGCCAGGAGTGCCAACTTGAATAGAATTTGGGGGGAACCCAGGTGAGAACCCACCCTGCACAATCGATCACAAGTTGCAGCATGCCCAAACCATTTGAATGGCAGTGTCCATCAACTGGGGGGGCTGAAATATTTTATTGGGGGGCTGAAGCGACCTCAGCCCTAAGAGGTTGGCTCCTGTGCTACCACTAATGTATGGTGAGGCACCCAGATTGCCTGGTCTCTTCTACGATACCTCCTGTATACCTTTGTTCCTCATTTTTTGGGAGTGCCTTTTAAGTCAATCAACCCTTTTTTAAAAGAAAAAAGGATTCTGATCTCTACAAGTTGTTATTGGTTTAGTTGACCACCAACCATCTTGTTCTACCTTATAACTTTGCTTTACTGGCTTTGAAACTTGCAGGATGTGTGTGCTAAGGTTGCCATATTTCAAACAGTAAAAGTTGTTGACCTTTTTTTGGCAAAGTTGTTGGGCTTTTGGGGCAAAAAAACACACAAAAAAAATCCACTTTTTAAAGCTATTTTTTATGGGAAGTTGACAAAACAGCCCTGCCGGCATGGGCTGCCATACATCTGGATTTTCCAGGACATTTCCCCCTGATTTGCACCCAGTGGCGCTGTGGGTTAAACCAGACAGCCTAGGACTTGCCAATCAGAAGGTTGGTGGTTCGAATCTCCGCAACAGGGTGAGCTCCCGTTGCTCGGTCCCTGCTCCTGCCAACCTAGCAGTTCGAAAGCACGTCAAGTGCAAGTAGATAAATAGGTACCGCTCCGGCGGGAAGGTAAACGGCGTTTCCGTGTGCTGGTCTGGTTCACCAGAAGCAGCTTAGTCATGCTGTACGCCGGCTCCCTCAGCCAATAAAGCAAGATGAGCGCCGCAACCCTAGAGTCAGTCATGACTGGACCTAATGGTCAGGGGTCCCTTTACCTTTACCTACTGCTGAAGTATTCTGGTTATGTCCAGGAAATCCCGGACATATGGCAACCCTAGTGTATATGTGCATGTGCAATTGTTAACATATTCCTGGTATTCTTATTGTGCAGCTGAGCACATCATTAAAAAAAAAAATCTTAGATATGCCATCACCGAGCAGAGTCCTGCCTTAGTTTCAAAACAGCTTTGCCAAATAGAGGGTAATTAATGAACTGTTTGCCGTTTGCACATAGAAATGACTGGATTTGGCTGTGTGGGTAGCAGACATTCAAAGAGCAGCTGCAAAAGATTGTTCCCACTTAATCCTGGCAAGACAAAGACAAACTAAATGTAATAACATGGCATTTTCTATGTAGAAGCAGAGGGAAAGGTAGTGCAGGTTCTGTTTTTTTCCAGTAGAATTATTTGTCTCTGAAATCTAAATGAGCACTACTTCATTCTGATGATTACCGTAACTTTGCCTTCCAGTATATATTTTGAAAAGTTGTTCGTCCATCTGTTATGCATTTGAACACCTCTTAAGATCATGCCACCAAAATCTGCGCATATCAGAGATTAGGAATTTGTGAACTTCCAGATCCTCTTGGACTGCAGGTCCCATCAATTCTGACTGAGGCTGATGGCTGTTAGAGTTTGACAACATCTGGAGGGCCCCAGGTTTCCCATCCCTTGTCTGTATAAAAATATAAAAGTAGATTATTTGGGGACAGATCATTGGTCCATCTAGCTAGTACTGACTGCTCTGATTAGCAAAGGATGTCCAATGTCTCAGGACTAACAGCCTTTGTAACTTGAAGTTGCCAGGGATTGAACCTGAATCCTTCTGCATGCAACATCTACTGTTGAGCCACAGGTTTACAATTTTGTCTAACTTCACAGTTACAGAACACATAAGGTAAAGGTAAAGGGACCCCTGACCATTAGGTCCGGTCGTGACCGACTCTGGGGTTGCGGCGCTCATCTCGCTTTATTGGCCAAGGGAGCCGGTGTACAGCTTCCGGGTCATGCGGCCAGCATGACTAAGCCACTTCTGGCAAACCAGAGCAGCGCACGGAAATGCCGTTTACCTTCCCGCCAGAGCGGTACCTATTTATCTACTTGCACTTTGATGTGCTTTCGAACTGCTAGGTTGGCAGGAGCTGGGACCAAACAATGGGAGCTCACCCCATTGTGGGGCTTCGAACCACCGACCTTCTGATCAGCAAGCCCTAGGCTCTGTGGTTTAACCCACAGCACCACCCACGTCCCTACGGAACACATAAGTTTAGTCAATTCTGCATTACACATGCATGTGTATAAATATATACTACATGCAAGATTCAAAAGAAAGAGATAACATTACGGAGCAGACTCTCCTGTTTCCTACACATATTTCTGGTGTGGTCTCCAGGTATCACATTTGGACTGCAGGCTGGATGTTGGTCATCCATTATGCTTGAACCTGTGAGTGTGGCACAGTCTTTGGCCCTCTGTGCTGACCAATAAGACACAGGGACAGTGCTGCAGAGGCAAAATCTCTGGAAAGGATGAACAGCTTTGTTTAAAGTACTTAACAACACATGCCTCATTCCTTAACAACTCAGGGAGATTTCTCCATGGAAACCTAACCACATATCTTGAGTCATTGTGTTGTTCTGTGCCAAGAACTTCCAAGGTTCCCAGGAGTACTGTGGCTCAAGGAGATATGGAAGCCTTGTCTGTGGTCTTTTGCCTGTTTTGTAGATACAAGTCAACACTTAGATGCCACTGTCACCAAGCAATGGATGTTCATTTGTGAAGGTGCCCTAAGTATAGGTTGCCAAGAGAGCTTGTTGAGCTTCCATCTTGGTAAGGAAAGTAAGAAGTGTCACTTGGACAAAAGTTGGGGAATGGCCATTGTTCCCTGGTAGAGCATCTGCTCTGCATGCAGAAGGTCACAAGTTCAATCCTATCATCTCTAGTTAAGGCTAGGAGATAACTCTTTCTGAACCATTGTAGAGCCACTGCTAGTCTTTGTGGATAATACGGCTGTGGATAGACCAGTGGTTTGATTCAGTATGTTCCTATGATGCATTCCATGCAGGATTCGCATTAAGGTGTTCCTTCCACCAACACCACCCCAGAAATCTGTAGACTCCATGTTTCTTTCGCAGTCAGCAGTTCCAAGCAGAGAGCTATGCAAGACTAGACAAGAGATTAATATGTTGCTTTCATAAACAATGTGTTCTATACCCAGTCAAGGAATCCTCACCATTCTCAGTATCTGTGCAAGGCTAATAAGACCTGGGGAATAGGCACACATGATCACAAAGTAGAAAATCTACCATCAGATGCATTCCAGCACAAGGTTCCATTCATTTCAAAAACGGAATTTGCATGGGAGAAGTCCTTTGTTGTGAGCTTTTGTGCAACACTTCCCTGTGTGGAAGGCAATGTGAATAGCAGGGGTCACCACAAAGTGGTGCCTCAAAGTCAACATCACCTTATGCTTGCCTTTTTATTCATGTGGAATTACCTGCAGCTAAATAATGTGTCTTTTTTTCCCTTTCTTTATCCCTTATACAGGTTGCAACCCTTAGTAAACATTCCAGAAGTTATCACTACATGCTTGCTAATCTGGTAAGACCTTCTGTCTCTCTCTCCCTCCCTCTCTCTCTATCTATTTATTTATCAATGTAGGAGATTTAGCATGACTGCGGGAAATAACATACTGACCTTTAAGTCATGCCATTCCTAATTGCCCAAGCAAACTGAAGGATGGTCACTAGAATCTGATGAACTGTGTGCAGCTAGTTCCATATTCCCAGGATTAATGTTTCAAACCACCTCACTCTTTACCGTCTCGCTCCCAATAAAAGCAAGAGAGGTACACGAGTCAGGAAGCTAGCTTAGCAGCCCTTCCCAATCCAGTGAGCTGCTTCTGATGATCCAATTCATCCAATCCAGATCACAAGAAGCAATCCTTACACTCAACCCTAAGCAATTCAGGCTGTATCTGGAGCCCTCTGTCCAGTTCAAAAGACGCTGACAAACTGGAATAAGTCTAGAGGTGGGTTACTAGGGCCTCGTCTGCACTATACATTTAAAGCATCATTATACCACTTTAAAGAGTCATTCTTCCCCCAAAGAATCCTGGGAACATTAGGTTGTTAGGAGGCTGAGAATTGTTTATAGGCCCCTTTTCCCCTCACACAGCTACAATTTCCAGAGTTCCCCGCGAAGAGGGATTGACAAACCACTATGAGAATTGAAGTACTTCTTTAAATAGCATGTACAGTAGTTAACTATGGAATTCACCCTTTTGCCTGAGGCAGTGATGGTCACCAACTTGGAGGACTTTTTAATATATTTTTTTTAAATGGCCAAATTCATGGCAGCTAAGGCCCTGAGTGGCTACTGGCCATGATGTCTAAACTCTCTCTCCACAGTCAGAAGAAGTGTGCTTCTGAATACCAGTTGCTGGAAACCACAGGAGAGGAGGTTGTTGCATTCTGGTCCTCCTTGCAGGTTTCATACAGCCATCTGGTTGGCTGCTGTGAGCACAGGATGCTGGACTAGATGGGCTATTGGCCTCATCCAGTCAGGATCTTGTTATCCTCTCTTAAATTGATCCCAGAAGGGAATAGGAAGTCAGTGAAGACTGAAATCTTGGCAAATTTCTTTTGTATTTAAGGGACATTTCAAAAAGGTTCCATTGAGCATGTGCAAAGCTCAAGGCATTTCTAAAGCACCTATTTGAATCCTGGCCAGAATGTATTTCCCAGCCCTTGCTGTGTGGCTTTGGAACAATGCTAGAACTGGGATGTCATAATCATTTGTTCTCAGTGACTGCCTCTTGGCTTTTTACTGAAGCTTCCCTGCCCTAATAATCTGAAACTAATTCATAATTTGTATTTCATCTCAAATTATGCCACTGAGAATCCAGATCTCCTTTATAATGCTTCAACCTCACTGCTAAGAAGTACGACATTGTGCTTGGTTATTTTACAGTTGTTATGAAGACTCAAAGTTAATCCATAATTCTATCTTGCCAAGTTGTCAAGCTGCTTAACAATTCATTTGTCCAATTCCAGGCAGTACATCTAAAGCTTATTGTGGAGAGAGTAAGATATAACTTGTTTCATATATTAAATAACTAGATATGGTGTGCCCTGTGTCTGTCTATTTTTAAGAGGGCCAGCCCAAGACATTTTGGCACCTGAAGTGAACCACAGGGAGCAAGGGGAAATGAAGATATACACCAGGAATAAGCAGGGATTAAAGTTCTACATCAGGAACAGGGGTTGGGTTGGGGGCATCAAATCAACCTTTGATGGTTGAAGTGTTAATCAAAGGCTGTTGCTTGGGGGAAAGGGGGCCCACTCTAAATCATGGACAGGTGTAGACCCCAGGAGACCCCAGAAAGCAACCCCCATCATTTCATCTTTAATGGGAGGGGGGCCAGCAGGCTGCTATGGAGGTGGCATGCGAGGAGCCCTGCTGAGGTGTGCTGGAGTTGTTCCTGCCACCACGGCGGTGGTTGTGGTGGATGCATTCCTTGAAGGCCAGATCTATTGCCCCTGTGAATCCTGCCGCCCAAGGCGGTTGCCTCACTTTGCCTCATGAATGGGCCGGCCCTGATTTTTATCATGTACTTTATAACAGGTTTTTCCCAAGGGTTTCTTCTTATGGCATGAGAGACAGACAGAGAGAGAGAGAGAGAGAGTTTTGAAAGTCTTCTCTCCACTTCCCATGTGTTGCACGCCACCCCAATCTCCAAGCGGTGCGAGATTCCAGGGGTTCCAGGCGTTTACCCAGGGTTCGTGTTTCCTTGGGGTATGAGGCACAACAGACTGTGGTGTCTTTGTGATACATGGTTTATTTTCCTGCAATGGAGGTGTTCGCAGCATCAATACCCCAAAAGGGTCTTGCTCCTCCCATAGACGCAGCCTTGGTAGGGCCAGCCTGCAAGCATACGCTGTTTGCTGAGACCCTTACAAAAGGTGCTGGACTGTAGAAGTTGGCTAAATACAGCAATGTATGTTCTTAAGTGTATATGTGGGATTACTGAATCTGGATCAATTAAATTCTTCCCACTCACCATTCACAAAAAGGGCCTGGTTAATGTAAAATAAAAAATATAAACAGGAAAGAGCATAATCAAGGTTATAAAGCATAGGAGATGTAAAAAGGTAGGATTTTCCTAATAAATAGAGAGCATATAATGTAGAAAAATAAAAGCAACAAAACGCATAATGAAAGCAAAAAGTTGTGATTTGGTGGGGGAAGAGAGTTTTGTATATTTGAATTCGACACGTAAGAAATGAAATCCCACCAAACAGAATAGAAATGTTCTCTACAATAGACAGAGTCCACATAGCATAGAAAATTTCTTTACAATAGCCAGGGTCCACATAGCCTTATACTACGACAAGAGTTTAGTTCTGTAGTGTCTTCCATTTCTGGGCCAAAGAGGTTTGTCTTGCAGCCAGCATCCATGTTAACAAGAAGTTCCATAGATTGGGAAGATGTGGTTTGATCATCCCACAAGTTCAAAAGGGTGAGTTGCAGGGAGGCTTGGAGGGGACATTTTTTAAAAAAATAATAATTTATACTTCTTCAAATATGTCAATCTAAAATTTGGATGCCAGAGGGCATTCCTACCATAAGTGGAAAAATGTCCCCCTGCTACTGCAACCACCCCAACAGTCTTGAGGATATTTGATGTCATATGAGAAAACTGCACTTGTGGTGCCACCTATACAGAATTTTTAGACAACAGTCCCTTAAATAAGGTGATGCTTATTTATAAGACTTAGACACATAATTGCATCCCATCTGTTTTCAATTGTAGGTCCTTCTGCTAGCTACAATGTCTATGTTCTATTTCTCTGTCACAGGCAATATGCCTCTGAGCACCAGTTGCTGGAAATCGCAGGTGGACAGAGTGCTCCTGTGCTCAGCTCCTGCTTGCAGGCTTCCAGTAGACATCTCGTTGGATACTATGAGAAGAGGATGTTGGGCGAGATGGGTCATTGGCTTGGTCCAACAGGCTCTTCTTATGTTTTTATGCATCTATACTGCATTTCTGAATTTCAAAACAGTAATTTTTTTGTATTCCAAAAAAATAAATAAACGTATTTCTAATTCTCTCTCTTCCAAATTGAAAGTCAGCAACAGTTTATGCACCCAGCAGGATAAAGTGGTTAAGCTGTTCCTGGCATGTGTCGCTTTAGGATGGAGACTGCAAGATTGATTCCAGGTCAAAACAAAAAAACTATTTTGTCTTTCTAGGGTTTTACAGATATTTCACTGGAAAGAGTGGTACAAGGAGGTGCCAATGTAACTGGATTTCAGATTATTAATAATGACAATCCAATGGTCCAGCAGTTTATGCAGCGCTGGGTGAGACTTGATGAAAGAGAATTCCCCGAAGCAAAAAATTCTCCGCTAAAGGTAAGTGTTGTGGAGCAGTGACAGAATGGGTAAGAAATATGGGTCTATAGCTTTTTCAGGGTAGATCCTGGATCTGAAAAAGTTGGAGGCTACTACGCTAAGACACATGAACTCTGAAGGCCGAAATGAAAAGTTATGGATATTGGGTGACCACTTTTCAAACCATGACCATTGTGGCAATTCCTCTTCTTTCCCTCACCACTAATTTGTACCACTGACTTTGCTCTCTGAGATCTCCTGTAGGAGTCCTTTCCCAGCTCTATTGGAGATGCAGCTTCTTGGAACTCAATATCTGTTGACTGATGCTAATTGATATCTGCTGACTGAACACTGTGTTAGACAGACCATGTACATATTAGGTAAAATGTCATACAAAAATGTGTGTAGTGGGAGAAATTTCTGCAAAATGCTAAATGCTTTTTTCAAACTCATGGAAATGTGGATATAGTCAAACTTAATCCATTCCGGAAGACCGTTCAACTTCTAAAACATTTGACAACCAAGGCATGGCTTCCAATTGGTTGAAGGAGCTTCTTGCACTCAAGTGGAAGCCACGTCGGACGTTCAAGTTCCAAAAAACATTTGAAAACCAGAGCATTTACTTCTGGGTTTTCAGCATTCGGGAGCCAAAATAATGGAGGCGTTCGGGAACAGAGGTTTGACTGGACTGAATTTAAGCCTGGTAAACTGAGAGAAACCAAAACTGACATATTCACCCATTCCTACTTGGAGGCAGGACAGTGCTATCTTGTCCAATCCAGTGCAAAGATCATTGCAGTGTGCCCTGTATCAGAGCTCTGTAGTGTAATTTACTATAGTTTAGGCCTAAAAATAACTGATTTGGGGGCCGGGGGCAAAAAAAGTACTCCTCTGGCTTTTAAAAAATACTCTTATTGTTGGGTATCACTCAGGAACGAAACTAATATTTGCACATCTGAGGAAGTATGCATGCACATGAGAGCTAATACCCAGAACAAACTTAGTTGGTCTCTAAGGTGCTACTGGACAATTTATTATTTTTATTTTTATTTTTTTGACTGTGTCAGACCAACACGGCTACCTACCTGAATCTAATATTTACACAGATTTACTCCTGATATTTATGAAAGAGACAGCCACTCCCTTTAGAAAACCATCCTGACAAATGAATGTACAACGTCTGGGAGTAAGAAATGTAATTGGCTAGAGACTAATGCCCTGGTGTCTTGATTTATTCAGTATTTCATCTACTCTTTCCTCCTTCCCTCGCTGGCTTTCCTTTGCATGCTCATGCATTTGTTAGTAGAATACAAATAAAATAGAAAATTTGATTTGTCTCTTGGCATGATTCCAAGGAGGCTGCATTTGGGTATCTGATCATTAAAGCAGGCCTGGCCCGAGGGAGAAAATACCACTGTGTGAGCTTTATGTAGTAATAGATTGGACAGCTCTTACAAAACCCTTTTCTTGTCTATGTAAGAGCAAAAGTTGACTCTAATGCTCAGTTGTACGGTGGAGCTGTTCTGTGATATTTGCTAGTTTTAACTTTTTAGAAGAAGCTCTAACAAAAAACAAACAAACAAGTGAAACAGAAGAAGCATTAGTTAGTTAGCTAGCTAGTTGGTTTATTAAAGATTGGCTCCTCCCAGATATATTTGGGCTACCAACTATCGTGCTAGGGAAATGGGTTGCAATTTAAAACTCAGGAGCCTGATTCCCTCAGATATTGCCTATTTGTCTTAGAAACACAAAGTTCTTCAGAGAGGATGTATTTATTTATTTATGGGCTTCTAAGCAAAGGCAGACTTTTTAAGGGCAAAATAATGTTATAGGGTTTGTGTAGCTGCTGGGAGCATAGATCAAGTGCCTCCTCAACTTGGGCCACATTCACACCATACATTTAAAGCACTTTATACAGCCATGACTTCCCCCAAAGAATTATGGGAGCTGTAGTTTGTTAAGGGTGCTGAGAGTTGTTAGAAGACTCCCATTCCCCTCCCAGAGCTAAAGTTCCCAGAGTGGTTTAGCAGTTCTTCTTCCCAGGGTACCTTTAGGAAGGGAATAAGGGATCTACTAAGAACTCTCAGCGCCCTTAGGAAACTGCAGCTCCCAGGATACTTTTGGGAAAGCCATCACTATTTAAAGTGCTTTAAATGTATGGTTTGGCCTTGGCTTTGATGACAACATTCCACCATTTAGTTTAGTAGAAGTGAAACAGGAGATAAAGGGAATGTTTTGAGAGGTTGCCACCCAGTGTCCATAGGGTTGTATCCTATAATATGGGATGGGGTTGGGGGAAGGAGGGTTAGTGATTTGTGGGTTTTTTGTTATTGTTTTTAGTATTTTTTGTGTTTTTATCTTGTATTTTTATGCTGTGAAATGCCCTGAGATCTAAGACTGAAGGGTGGTATACAAATTAAATAAATAATAGTTCTATGCATAGTAGACCCACTGAAGTTAATAGACATGGCTAACTTAGGCCCATTAATTCCTATGGGTCTACTCTGAGTAGTACTTGGTTTGCTACGACCCACTACTTTTCATATTAGCCTTTAACTCAGAGTTGGTATGTTGTAGCACAGTAGTCATCAACTTTTTCAGAACCCACCTTCAACCTTAGCTTCAGCCATGCTATTAAAATCATACACATTCTTCTTTCTCTGTATGTTCCTGCTTCTCCCTCTTCTCTGGTTCATACATAATGCTAAGCTATGGTTTGTTTAGCCAAACTATGGTTATTCTGATTGTGTAAACCTAGCCCAGCAGACTATTGTTTATTGTCTACCAACAAACATAAAGCAAAGCCATGG
Source organism: Podarcis raffonei (assembly GCF_027172205.1). Taxonomy (NCBI): domain Eukaryota; kingdom Metazoa; phylum Chordata; class Lepidosauria; order Squamata; family Lacertidae; genus Podarcis; species Podarcis raffonei. The sequence goes on along the minus strand of NC_070621.1, from coordinate 39,581,032 downwards.
GTTGTTGATGGCTCACAAACCATTACTTGTTTTAACTATGTTATGATATGGTGTCTGAATCCAACAGCCTTGTTTAATCATGGTTTGATAGGTCACCCACCATAGATGTTGGTCAGGCAAGACTAGCTGGATATAAGCCATGGCTGGTTCATTCATCCATGAAATGACTCGTGGTTTGTTGAATAAATAATGTTTCAAATCGAGCATGGTTCAAACCAAATGTGACTTGTTGCACAAATTAAGCCTCAGTCTCTCCCCACATCCACATGTAACATTCCTGGTTCAAACCATAGTTTTATGGAGCAGGAATGTGCCTAAGCTCAAGTACTTTCTCTCTTTGTCTCCCCTTCCCTTCTTGGCTACAGAGGAAAATGTTTGTTAAAGCACAACTTGCTGTAATGTCTGAGTTTTCATGGGTTTCAAAGCCATGTCTTTGGATAAACGTGAATAGACAGGGAGCTATAGGACCCTGTCAGAGCCTCATGCCTCTTTCCCAAAGCCCAGTGCCTTGCTTACCAGGCTTTGAGATGGTGCCCCCATTAATTAATTAATGGAATTTGCTGTCACAAGGTCTGGTGGCAGCCACTGGCATCTCCTGAATAGAAGACTATATGAGCCCTATTCGGACTCCCCCACCCCCACCATCCCCATTTTTCCAGCACTCATAAGTCAGAAAGCATGTTTCTGTGTGGAGAGACGTTCTAGAGAGAATCCACTTCCCATGTGGGGTGGAGTTGCTACACTAGCCTTCAAGAAGGAGGGTCAGTGTTACTTACTGGGAGGGAGAGGGCTGAGGCAGTTGGGAAACTGGTGCAGTGACTTTGCACCATGCCACCCTCCCCTGCCTTGCTTCTGTCTCTGCCATCAAGCAACAGCAACCCACCAGCTGGGAACCCAGCCCAGTGGCTCTTCCCCAGCCGCCGAGAAGCTACTGCAGTAGCCACAGAGGTTCTCTGCACAATTTAGAATCCTGCATAATCAGGGTTCTAAATCACATGGGGAGTCTCCAGCTAATTTTGCCAACTCTGAATATTCAGCTACAAAGAAATAGAATGCCGACCACAGAAAGCAATATATTCAAAATATAGGCAAATCTCTAATTTTGAAGAGTTGGGTTCTCTTTTCTTTTTTAAGTCTTTCTCTGAAATAAATTCAATTCACTGGCAAAAAAATAATAATCATTTAGAGATCTTACCCTTCCTACGAACAGGAATGTTTATCAGATTTATAACCTCAATAAGAACGGTAATTCTGAACCGTATGAGAAAGCAGTGAAAGTGGTGTGTTTTCATTGTTTTCCTAAGGAAAAAAAATAAACAGATTTATTGCTGGCTACATATTTGAGTTAATAGAAAATACAGTCCAGAGAGATGTAATTCATGGTCGCTGTGCTTTTAACACCAGACAGCCTATATTGGCTAGCTCATTGTTTAACAAAGAAAAAGAAGAAAACTGCAAGCAGAAAGAGATGTTATATAGAATATATTTGGTTTATAGCCAGAAAGATGTCATGAATAGACCCTGCACCTAATGAGGGCTTGAATTTTGTTTTACGGGAGTGGTTTCCAGCTTTACTTGGCGAATGTGTGCCACACATCAAGTTAAAAAGTTAAAATAATAATAATAATAATAATAATAATAATAATAATAATAATAATAAATTTTATTTATATCCCGCCCTCCCCAGCCGAAGCCGGGCTCAGGGCGGCTAACAACAATAAAACAATACAAAAGTACAACACAAACAACATCCTAAAATCATTCATTATAAAATTAATTAAATTCAAGCCACTGGCCACCATTGGGCCAGAGCTCCGCGAAGATTGCCGAGGGAGGGAGTCAGGCTGTGCCCTGGCCAAAGGCCTGGTGGAACAGCTCTGTCTTGCAGGCCCTGCGGAAAGATATCAAGTCCCGCAGGGCCCTGGTCTCTTGTGACAGAGTGTTCCACCAGATCGGAGCCACAGCCGAAAAAGCCCTGGCTCTAGTTGAGGCCAGCCTAACTTCTCTGTGGCCTGGGACCTTCAAGATGTTTTTATTTGAAGACCGTAAGTTTCTCTGTGGGGCATACCAGGAGAGGCAGTCCCGTAGGTACGAGGGTCCTAGGCCGTATAGGGCTTTAAAGGTTAAAACCAGCACCTTAAACCTGATCCTGTACTCCACCAGGAGCCAGTGCAGTTGATATAGCACTGGATGAATGTGATCTCACAGCGAAGACCCCGTAAGGAGTCTCGCTGCAACATTCTGCGCCCGCTGGAGTTTCTGGGATATGAGTTTCTTAAGGGCAGCCCCACGTAAAACAAACCTATGACCCAGGAAACAGGCATAGGAGTATAAGAAGCCACCTTATACCCAGTGCTTTTTTCTGGGGGGATGCATACCCCTAAACATTTTGTGAATCTTTATATTTTTGTCCATTTACTATATTTATTTTTCCCAATTTGAACTACAAAATAGTGGTTTTCTTGAGTCAAAATGAAAGTACCTCTAAACATTTTTTTACAAAAAAAAGCACTGCTTACACCAAGTCAGACCATTGGCCCCACTAAGCTAGTATTGTCTATGCTGAATAGCAGCAGCTCTCCAGCATCTCACTAATGGGCCATTCCCAGCCCCATCTGGAGATGCTGGGGGTTGAACCTGGGACCTTCTGAATGCAAAACCAGTGCTCTACCCCTGAGAAAGAGCAGGGGCAAAGCAGCCAGGCATGCAGCCTAGGTCCATTGCCAGGTGAGTGGGCTCTTTGCCTTCTGTCCAGGTATGTCACACATCAGAACTGGATCCTCCAATCTGTGCTGATCCTTCTGGTAGCTGCTCTACGGCAGGTACCAGAAGTCATGCTACCTTCTCTCTCATGCTCACCTGCCCACTCTCTTGCTCTGGAGCTGCTGAGAGTTCCTGCCCAAAATATCTGGAAGGCAACAGGTTGGGGAAGGCTGGCATAGATAAACATGGTGCCCTCCAGAAGTTGTGGGCAACACCTCCCATCACTCATAACCATTTGACGTGCTGGCTGGACCATGGGAGTTGGATCCAAAACAACTGGAGAGCAGCAGGTTGGATGCCCTGTTGTAGATGGATGAGTATAAGGCAGCTCCCTATAACATTGCAACAGATGGTAATACCTCACAAAAACCACTGCATATTGAAAGGTGAAAGATGTGGTAAAATAAATAAACACTATAGAAGGAGGGGGAGGAAAAGTGCTAGTAGACACAACTTCCAAAAGCACCAAAAATAATTTTTGGAGGAGTTGGTGAAGCATGACAGAGAGGAAGGGATCATTTGGGTTTCCCAAACAGGGGCTACAGGAGGAAGACATCTCCTTGAGATCGGCATAGTTAATATGGAATAAGATGACCCAGCAGATCTACATACACAGATGACACTTTATTGTTGCTGTTGTTGGTTTTATTTTGTTGTGGACTAGTCTCTTGTTAAGCCTCCATGAATATTGCTCGTCATTGAAAGACAATATAAAGGTAAATGTGAATGTAAAGGAAAGCAAATCTTTATTGTTACAGTCAATGACCAGCATGAATATGAAGGAAAACGTAAACCCCTTCTTCCTCCTGTGTCAACAATTATGTAATTACAAAATGAAGTTTGACACCTCCAGGGATGTGGGCTAGTTAGGGTGACTACTCCAGGCTGAAAAACAAACGAACACAGGGAGCAAAACTGGGTCTGAAGCTGTTACTAAAATGCAGTTTGTCAAACTGTCTCCTTTGCATCTTCTTCAGTACACATCTGCACTGACCCATGATGCCATACTAGTCATAGCAGAAGCTTTCCGGTACCTCCGAAGGCAGCGTGTTGATGTCTCCCGGAGAGGTAGTGCTGGAGATTGCCTAGCAAACCCTGCTGTGCCTTGGAGCCAAGGGATTGATATAGAAAGAGCACTGAAAATGGTAAGGACAAAAGCAATGACGACACCAACCTAAATCCTAATGTATTTGGCTACAGAGGTTATCATTAGGGGATCCGGGAAATGTGTTTGACTGTGCATGCAACTGTAAAGTACACAACCTGGCTTTGCCATGCAAAATGTATTGCCTTTATTTTACCTGATACCTTACAATGTCATGTAAACAGGTTGTCTGTATTCATGCCAGGGGTGCCAACTTGAATAAAATATTGAGGGGGCCCAAGTATGTCCCGCCCCGCATAATCAATCACATGACACTGTGCATGGAAACCATTGTAATGGCGATACCCATCAACTTTGGCACCCCCAGTCCCTGCAAAAAAATTGGAGGGGCAGGAAGCGACCCCCGCCCCTAGGAGCTGGCTCCTATGATTCAGGCTGTGTTGAACACAATTCCCTGGAAAATTTACACTACCATCTTTGTTGACATTTTGTATGTATAATGTAGGTATTTATTTAAATACAAGAAGACAGGTCCCTGCCTCAAGAACATACAAGCTAAAATTCACCATGGGGAAAACAATGGAAGAAAGGAAGAAGGAATAGATTGGGGGAAGATTATTTCAGTTGCATGTACTTAGGCTTAGCTGGAAATGAACGTGAGAACCAGGGAGTTGAAAGAAGCAAGAGAGGTTGTACCTGTGTTGTAGAAAAGGGTCACAGCTTGAAGTACCTACTTTGTACTCAAAAGGCCCTGACAATAGCCGACCAGGTGCCCATGTGAAACCTGCAAGCAGAATATTAGCACAACTGTACTCTCCCACTCATGTTTCCCCAGCAACTGAGAACCACTGCCAATTGGTTGCTGTAGAGAATAATGAGCTAGATGGACCAATTGGTCTGATTCAGCAGAAGGCAACATCCTATGTCAGTATTGCTTAAGTCAAGGGTAGCCAATGTGGAGTCCTCCACATATTGCAGGAGTACAACTATCATCATCCCTGACCATTAGCCATACCATCTAGGACTGATAGGGGTTGAATTCCAACAACATATGGAAGGCACCACATCAGCTCCCCGTAATGTAGATGCTCTGGATGGCAGTTCCAAGTAGACAAGTCTGCAAGAGAGACAGGAAGTTATTATTGTTTACTATTCACAGAGCACAGGACGCTGGTGGCGCTGTGGTGTAAACCGCTGAGCCTTGGGCTTGCCAATCGGAAGGCAGCGGTTTGAATCCCCGCAACGGGGTGAGCTCCCGTTGCTTGGTCCCTGCTCCTGACAACCTAGCAGTTCGAAAGCACGTCAAAGTGCAAGTAGATAAATAGGTACCACTCTGGTGGGAAGGTAAACAGCATTTCCGTGTGCTGCTCTGGTTCACCAGAAGCGGCTTAGTCGTGCTGGCCACATGACCCGGAAGCTGTACGCCGGCTCCCTCGGCCAGCAAAGCGAGATGAGCGCCGCAACCCCAGAGTCGTCCACGACTGGACTAAACTGTCAGGGGTCCTTTACCTTTACCTTTTTATTCACAGAGCAAACGTTGGTTCTGTGAGACTATATCTGTGTGCATCTGTGTCCATTCATTTTGATGGAATTTTTTGGGGGGCTGTTAAGTTCCCAGGGAACTGTGGCCATTGAAGGGGCAAATGTGTTGTGGTTGTACCACCCCAGAAGCAATAAATTCCTCTTAGGAAGATTGGGTGCTGGAGTGAAAGCATGTCCAGTAGATTGCAATTATTTCAGATCTGTGGGCATCTTATTCCTTTCAATGACAGTATGTTGTGATTTATCATTGCTAAGGTTCAAGTGCAAGGAATGACGGGAAATATCCAATTTGACACCTACGGACGTAGAACTAATTATACAATTGATGTTTATGAAATGAGACCTGGAGGACCACGGAAGGTAAGACACACATGGGTAAATGTGTATTTACTCTCCCAGCTCAGCCCTGCTTCTATCATGAGTTTAAAATAGAAGATCAGTTGAAAAACAGAAATATTTTAATAGAGCCATTGGGCACAAGCAGACTTCAGACTTGTGGAGTTGCTTCCTTTTTATTTTGTTAATTATTTTTAAAAACATCATATACCAGTTTTCCTTTATAAATTTACAAATCTTACAACAATATATAATATGCATAAAACCACTAAAAGCAATAAATAGCATATAAGAATGTAAGAAGAGCCTCAGGTGCCTATAGGAAGCCCCAAAGCAGGATCTGAGAGCAACAGTGCTCTCCGCACTTATGGCTGCATTGGAAGGGGGGTTGGACTAGATGGCCCTTGGGACCCCTTCCAACTCTACATTACTATGGTTCTATGATTCCCAGCAACTGATATTCAGGCTATACTGCCTCTGACAACAATGTGGGATCAGTTACCTCACCTTTCCTTGGTGTCTGGCCTCTTCAGATGGGATATGACTGAGAGTGCCACATGCCCTTGAGGTGCACTTACTTTATACTAGATTCCAGGATTTTAGGGTTGACTCTCTAGCCACCTGGAATCAGTTGCTAGCTGAATTTAGACAAGTACCCAGTGTTGTGGTGCTTAGGTGCCTACTGAAGCTGTTTTTGTTTGAGAAGGCTTTCCATGAAGTGTGATCCTGTTATTTATGAAATAATCAATTGGGTTTTTTTTGCTTTTGTGGTTTGTAGGAATGGTTTTAACTGTATTCGGAAATGTGTTTGGTTTTGTATTTTATGTTAGTTTAATCTTGTTCTACACTGCTTTGATGGCCTAGGCTAGAAAGGAGTTTATAAATTTGTGAAATAAAATGAATGAGATTAAAGCCCCACCTGTAGGTCTCTGCAATCCTTTAAGGTGAACAGGTGATGAAAGCCATGTGCCACTTATTACTAGTCTGGTATAGATCAGGACCCTGCTGGATCAGGACCCATCACAGTGGCCAACAAAATGCCCATGGGAAACCCACAAGCAAGACACAACAACACTCTCCCCTCATGTGATTTCCAGCAAGGGTTATTAAAAATGCGGGGGCAGGGCAGCAGACTAAGGGCTTGTCCACACTTGCCTTTTCTCCACTTCGGAGCAAACAGCAATCCCCCCCCCCCAAAAAAAAACAACCAATTGCCACATGTTTCACTTATTGTTTGCTCCAACTGAGCTTTAAAGAGTGGATTTTCTTGGGGAAAGCTCCAGGGCAAAAAAAGAAGAAGAGCACTCAGACATGGAGCATTAAAGCAAGGATCTGTGCCCGGAAAGAGCAGAGCAAAAAGAAAAGTGTAGATAAGCCCTAGATCTAAAAAGCTTAAGTTACAGGAAGGGAGATTTTGGTTGATTGTTAGGAGTCATGCCTTCGAGGTAAGAATGGTTCATCAATGGGACCAATTAGCTAGAGGGCTGGTGGGTTCTGCCTCACTGCAGCTCTTGAAGCAGAGGCTATATAGCCATGTGTTGCATTGCCCTCTAGGTTCCCTACATCAAGCAGTGGATTGGAGTACGTATCCTACAACACACAAACACACAGCAATCTATAGATGAGCTATTGAATGAATGGAGGAAGTACATATTAATAACATTAAGAATGGATATCTGCAAATGTTCTCTTGATGCACAACCCTTATTGCAAGACATATCAAATAGAGAGGGAAAGCACTCCTAAAAAATTAATACTGTACCTTTAACAAAAACCCTTTGAATGTTTTTTTGCATGTGTGTCTTGTGCTAATTTATGTAAAGCACCAGGAGTGCCAATCAGCAGGGTTGTTATTATCCCCACAGTGGCCCAGTGGATTGCATGGAGTGGCTGGTGAAATATTAACACAGTTGAAATGCAATGTGCTAATTTGGCTGTGTTCTCTAAATTACAGGCTGGTTACTGGAATGAATATGAGAGGTTTGTGCCAGCAGTAGACCCCACAGTCTCCAACGACACTTCCTCTGTCGAGAACAGGACCATCGTGGTCACAACCATCCTTGTAAGTTCCAGAGCAGCCGGTTTGTAATTAGCAAATAGAAGTCTTAGAAAAGGACCATTCTCACCAAAAGTGTATAAACCAGTTGTGCTTCTCCTTTAGTTATCTCCGTTCTAACCTCAAGAAGCCCCAAACACTTTACCATTGCCTTGTACAGTATGGGAGGTGCCAAAAAGACCCATAGCTCTGCATTGGGAGAGTCTTTCCCGCCCCCTCTAAGGAGTAAACCCTATACAAATCCAGAGTGGAGTCTCTAAGACAGTTGGGTGGTGCCTTGTACGCCTCCTTCCGGCAACTCCTGCGGCCAAGCTGGTGCCACATGTACTGCTGTGCTTTCTTTTGGACAACATCAGCAAGGCCAAGAGGTGGGTCTTGTCATCTGGGCAACCCAGGTCCTCCATACATTCTGCCCAGACTTGCATCCCAGGGAGGTCACTTTGGTGCTGCTAATGCAACAGTTTGATTTCGCCCCCAGAAGTACACTCCACTGTCTCTAGAGACAGATGGAGGCCAACATTGGCTACTTATGGGGAGATGAGTGTGCAAGGGGTTTTCTTCAAGGTAAAAGATTATCCAAACATGGCCCATTATGCTCTTCCATCTCAGCTTACTTCCAGCATTTCTGAGATAGTGGTGCAGATGAAGATGGACACTTGCAAACTAGGGAGAGGAGAAAAATTTGGTTCAGTTCACATTTAAAGGCAGACCTCCCCTATTTGCATTTGAAGAACAATGGAGTTCTCCGGCCAAGTAATGTGTACACAACTGTATGCTTGGTAAAGCATGCATTGAGACGCATACATTAGTGAAAACAATACACAAAAATACATTTGGAAAAATAAAATAATGTGTGTTTTAGATAAAATTGCATACGAATGTGTATGCACTTAGAAGAAATTCACCCTAATTCATGAGGACTTTAAAAACTGGAATTTGCAACGGGTGTAGGAATATGGGGAACTGAACTTAAGATTGAACAAATGAGAAACAGAGAGAAAACAAAATTTGCAGGTTTGCCCGTCTCTGCTGCACACACACCCTGCAGACTCTGGGCACATTTTTAATAGAAGATGTATATTAAAACTGTGGGGGGGAGGACTTTGGTTTTTGTTTTCACCCCCTGTCATTTTACAGGAAGCACCCTACGTGATGCGCAAGCAATCTCCTGACCAAAAGGGAGGAAATGAAAAATATGAAGGCTATTGTGTTGATCTAGCTTATGAAATAGCAAAGCACGTTGGGATAAAATATGAACTATCCATTGTTCCTGATGGGAAATACGGAGCAAGGGATCCTGACACTAAAATGTGGAATGGCATGGTGGGTGAGCTGGTCTATGGGGTAAGTTGCCACTGAACTTTTGTGCATATAATGTGGTTTTGCTTATGATTGAATGGACAACAAAGCCAAGCAGGGCCCAATTTCTATCATCTATACTGGCAAAGCTCCATAGTTGTGTATGCAGGTACAGAAATGTGCAAAGAAAGTAAGAAATATCACTTTGGGATATACAGTACTGTGGTGAATGTCCAAAATACGGGCATGATGTGTCTCTTTGTCTGTCACCTATTGACCATTCTCAATTACGTGACTTCATCATTTCAAGCATTCACTCAAATTTTCTTTAGGGCAGCTACAAATTTGGTAAACCTGAAAAAATTAGTATTATGCCGGTATAGCTGTCACAGCTACTCCTTTCCCAAGAATTCCACCATCCTGCATCGGGTTCCATGACGGTTAAACCAAGTAATATCTATAATGTAGAGATATTTGTATTTGTTGTATGCAAAACTGTTTCCATTGTCTGCCGCCTTCCACCAAAAACTACATTATTCCTGCCAACATCCAGTATGACAATATGGATGTTATCTTGTCATTGCATTGCAATGAATGGGGTGGAATAATGGAAAACAAATATTGAGGGGGGTGTTTAATCAATTACATATTGCTTACAGACTGAAAGCAAATGTCAATTGTATTCACCGGAATGATTTATGTTATGGCCATCAGACAAACAAGTGAACATTGCTCCTGTTTCTGTTTTCATGGGAATTCTCTGACATCCTTATGTAGAGGTGACCTTAGCAGGTTTAAAGGAAACTTAGACAGAAGAAAAAGAGAGTAAGCATTTTGCCTTATTGACTGAAAACAGGACAAGAAGTGATTGTTTCAAATTATAGAGAGGTAGGCTTAGGTTAACCAAGAGGGAGAGGTTCCCAGATATAAAAGCTCTTGAGCAATTAAAAAAATGGAGTGGAAGCCAAGACCACCCTGTTATGTTCTGGCTCTGCGGTTGACTTGCTGAGTGATGTTTGACCATGTAGTTAACCTCAAGGAGCCTGACATTTTACCCACGGTAAAATGTGGATGAGTGATACAAGCTCAGTCTCACCCAGCAAGGATTTTGTAAAACACCTGGAGACTTCATGATGAAAATGTTCTTGCCCGGTGTGAAAAGCTATTCCTCTCCACTCAAATTGGAGCCATCCCTGCTTCTGTGAGCACATCAGCAGCCCTCATCTGGGTTGGCGATCGTTCAATCATCTCAGCTGCCAGGAGGAGAAAGTAGACTTAACGGTGTTATGTTATACATGTTGTTTACTCCAAAGTAAGCCCCACTTTCTTCAGCAGGACATAAATATGTGTGAAATAGCCTCAGTCATTTTAGTGCTGAGGCAGGTAATATGCACTTTGGTCAGCAGCATCTGATGTGTTATTTGTAGATTATACATTAAGTAGAATTACATGGTAAAGTGTTTCTCAGAGTGGTTATCACTCTGGGCTGCAGGTAAATATATATACTATATTCATATATATATGAATGCCTGCTGGATGAGGCAAATGTCCCATCTAGTCCAGCATCCTGTTCTCAGCATCCTTTGTAAGGATTAGGGAACTTTTATGCTTTAGCAAGGTCTGTATCTGACAATGGAGCACAGCAACTCTTCTCTGTAGGTTTTACCCCTATGAGGCAGATGCAGTGGCTGAAGATCTCCACCTTCCCACAGCTGTCCAGATATCCTCTTTCCCCATGTCTCCCCCAGCAATCTGAGACTTGCCAATGTGCCTGTCTCTGTTCCTCCCTCTTCATACATCTTCTGGTTCTGAGAGACCAAGACAAGAGGGGAGCTCACCACAGCAGGAGGGAGCGACACCCTGGCTAATCTCTGCCTCTTCACCCACTTCTTCTCCAGTTTCTGCTTCTCCCTCTGATTCTGGACTGCCACAGCCTCTCCCAGCTCACTAAGCCCTGTTACGCCTTCAGCTTCCAACACCTCCTCTCCCCAGTCTTCTCCCTCTGACCCCACCACCACTCTCCAGGCTCAGAGCCATCTTCCCTTGCGGGTCCCCCAGCTGGTGCCTCCTACCATTCCTGTGTCCATTCAGTCCATGACATCAGACACAAACACACACACACAAGCACACACACACACACACCTCTATCCTCCATCTAGGGAAGCAAGAAGCATTATCAGAATTCTATGCAGGCAAAACAAAACAAAACAAAAACCCAAGGAGGGTATGGCCTGGGGAAGAAAGGCCTGGAGGGCTGTGGGCATGAGGCTCCCATTCCCTGAACTAGGGGTCTTCCCCCTTCATTGGTCCCTGACAGACATCTGAATATTGTCCAACACAAAGTGATTTCCCCAGAACTGCTCAGTTAGTGCCAGCTCCAAGTTTTGGCCAAGATATTCTCAACAGGCCCATTTTCTCTTTGGCATTGCAACCGCTGCCCCTTCCTTCACTTGCCAGTCTGCCAAACTGTCCTAAGGGAGAGCAGAAGACAGGTAGATGTGATGCTTCTGCATCTCCTAACAGACTGCCTGCTCAGAAAAGGCAGGTGAGTAGGTAGCAGCAATGAAGAGGAGAGGAGGCAGAGCCAGGGGGCTCCAAGGGTTGATGGAGGGGTAGCCTGCTTGGGTGCGGACCTTAGCAGCGACTTGACAATGCTGAACCCTGGTGTTCTGTGCTCCGTGCAATTCGGCATCCATAACTCTTGGATTCTCTCCACCCGCTAGCCACATCTAACCTACTTTTCTCATGACCACAGTGGCAATATCATTTCAGTTTGGGATCTGCTTACATGTCGCCCTACAGCAGATGCATCCAGTGAATGATAAAAGAGTTTGCAAACAATGAAATCTCCGTGCAAAAGCCAGCCTTCTGTAGGGTAGTTCGTCTCAGTTCAGAAATCTCCCTTGATCTTCTGGGATTAGTACAACTCAGAAGGCTGTTGTTCTGATGTGTTGCAGAGAGCCTCGGGTGTGTTACGTGAACATGATTGCACTTCTCAACCTCTCTCCACAGGGAGCACAATAGCTCTGAGTGTAAGGCTGGCAATGATACTGTGGTTTTTTAACAAAACAGCAAGGCAGACTTCTCTGCCTGAGCAGATCTGGACTTTCACATTGCTGATGAACAAAGGTGGATTGATCATGTTTTCATTCATATGTCAGGTCCATTCTAATTTTGCATCAATCTGTTTTTTATCATAAAAATGTGTTTAAATAAGTACTTTACACATGTATTTCATCACAACCTTTTTTCTCAAAAAAAATTAAATTTGGTTATCTCGATATGGACATTTCTTAAAGTACTGTTTCCTCAAATATGTTTCTTTCTCTTCTTTGCACATTTTGGTGTGAAGCTGAGAGCTGTATTGAAAAATTTGGAGAAATGTGAAATCCAAAGGGAAATTACTTTCCAAACCATGTAGTTTATGTTTGTGTGACTGGTTTTGAATTTATTTATTTATTTCATTAAACATATATCTTGCCCTTCTTTCTAAAGGAGCCCAGGCACCCAGCAAACCTTCCTCTGATAACAAAAAGCAATTTAAAATATAATTAAAACATTTAAAAACTTTTATGTTTTGACAAGTGCTTATAAGCCTGCTTGGCAAGGAAACCCATTGTGCCCAAGAGCCCTCCAGAGCCTGAATCTGGCATTGCTTCTGCCTCTCTTTTTCCTTGCCAGCCAGCTACTTTTCCCCAGCACTCAAATACAGGGCCAGTCCACCCTTGAGGCAAGGCAAGGCGACTGCCTCAGGGTGCAAGATCTACAGGGACAGCAGGTCCAGATGTAGATCTTTCTTCCCTCCTTGCTCCTGGTGTAGATCTGCACTCGCCCCTTCTTCCCTGGCAGGGACGGGGGCACCATTTTGTGGTTTGCGTCAGGTGCCAAATTGTCTTGAGCTAGCCCTGAAGCACAGCTCCTTTAGCTCTTGTTTATTATAAAGTTATAGGGGCTATGAATTGGCCAAAATATGGGGAGAGCCTAGGGTAGGGCTTATGAATTTAATTAAGGAAGACCCCTGGCCCTGGTACCTTTTCCCATATAATTCAGCGCTGTTGTTCTGCCCTCAAAGTAAGGTTCCAGATGCATTTTTACTGCATGGGGAAACAAATGGGGGGGAGGTTGCAAGGGAAACATAATAGGTGGGAGGATTAAGCTCCCTCCTTCCTGTTACTCTTTTTACTGCAAATCATGCCCTTTCCCCAATTTGCAGCTTTTTCTGCTGCCGAATATGTAATTTGCTCCTAATGTGCTTGATCATCCCATGGTCTGCAGCACTCAAGTACAGTGGTACCTCGGGTTACATACACTTCAGGTTACATACGTTTCAGGTTACAGACTCCGCTAACCCAGAAATAGTGCTTCAGGTTAAGAACTTTGCTTCAGGATGAGAACAGAAATCGTGCAGTGGTGGCGTGGCATTAGCGGGAGGCCCCATTAGCTAAAGTGGTGCTTCAGGTTAAGTACAGTTTCAGGTTAAGAATGGACCTCTGGAACGAATTAAGTACTTAACCCGAGGTACCACTGTAGCCCCAAGTTGGGTGCATTTGCTTAGACAAAATTTTACCTTGACAAGAAGAGAAGGAAGGAAGGAAGGAAATCATAGAATCATAGAGTTGGAAGAGACCACAAGGGCCATCGAGTCCAACCCCCTGCCAAGCAGGAAACACCATCAGAGCACTCCTGACATATGGTTGTCAAGCCTCTGCTTAAAGACCTCCAAAGAAGGAGACTCCACCACACTCCTTGGCAGCAAATTCCACTGTCGAACAGCTCTTACTGTCAGGAAGTTCTTCCTAATAAATCAGGAAATAAATAAATCAGGAAATAAATCAGGAAATTGGTAAGCAAATACTAGGGAACCTGCCACATTCTGCAATCCGGAAAGGTGACTCCTTTAACCTTGATATGAATTATGTAAATAGGCACATTTTTCCTTTTGCTTACTTTGCATAATGCGTTCTCTTACTCCTTGTCCTTGAGAGGGGGAAGGGATGGGTTGATGAGCACTAGAGCTCATCTCTGATTATTCAGCTACTCTTCTGGATTTAAGCAGACACTTTGCCATACATTTCCAAGCTTATCTCCACACCCATAAGGACTAGAACCTTTGCTTTCTGTATTTAAATGAAAGCTGAACTTTGCCCCTCGTGGCCTTAAGGATTAGAGTTTAAAAAAAAAATTAAGACAGCCGTCACTCAATCTACTATGACTTGCACCAGAGCCAGGGGAAAGGAGTGTGCAGTTTGGTTCCTTCCACACTCCCTTTTTCATACCATTATTCTTCACAGAATAATGAAATTCACACTCATTTTTTCCCCACCGCCACCAATGGAGAGGCAGAAACATATGGCAGTTCATAGGGGCAGGGGGCTTAATAATAAAATGCCCACAAGGCCATTTGAAGATGAGCTCCCCTATAAAACAGCTCATTATGGCAAATACACTTTTCATTCAAAAGATGGCTTTACTTTCTCTCAGGAGCTTAGGAGCCTGTCAGAAAAGTCAAGGGCAAAGAGTTTTTGCATTTCTCCAATGCCCCTGTGTGTCTTGTCTGGAAAAATGATTGTCTTATTTTGTATGCACGGTATTAATTTTGAATAACTATGCTACCAGCAACAGCAGCAGCAGCAAGGAATGGGATCTGAAGGAAGCCTGGTCTGTTGTGAAGTCAGTTCCTGCAACAGCCATGCTGAGCGGTTGCATAATTCATTATTTTGGCTTGTGTTTGTCCACTGTGTGCTTAAGCTGTCACAGCAGACAAGTGGCTCCTTCGAAGCTGGCCAGGCAGTCTAGCTGATGCGTATCCACATTGCGGCTTCTTCTGATGCTGCCTTAGTGGTGTGAGCACTGCAGCAGTGTGCATCCCTCACAGAGCAAAGCTGGAAATTTGTGTCTCTTTCCCCAGAAGTTGCTCTTGCATACGTCTGAAACAACCTAAAGGCGCGAATATGTCCTTCCCTGCTGATACAATAGAATGGTCAGACAGTCCATAATTTGCCAGATGAGCCCTAATTAAGAACATAAGAGCCCTAATTAAGAACATAATTAAGAACATCTAGTCCATTGCCTTGTTTCCCACAGTGGCCAATGGGAAGCCTTCAAGCATATCTTGAAGACAACAGCCTTCTCTTCCTGCTGTTGCTCCCTAGCAAGAGCCATTCAGTGGTATACTGCATTTAAACATGGAAGCGCCATCTAGGCATCATGATGAACAGCTATGTGTTTCCCTTTAAATCCCTGTTACAGTGGTACCTCGGGTTAAGTACTTAATTCATTCTGGAGATCTGTTCTTAACCTGAAGCACCACTTTAGCTAATGGGGCCTCCTGGAGTGTGTAACCTGAAGTGTGTGTAACCTGAAGCATATGTAACCCGAGGTACCACTGTACTTTGTTCAAAACCCACCTTTTGCATAAAGCACCCCCCCCATTTATTTTATTACCTTTTATTTATTTTATACCTTCCCTTTCTTCAGTCATAGAACCCAAGGCACCGCTTAGTGTCAGCAATGGGGTGGCCTCACTTTCCTTCAGACCATTATCCCCAGCCAGCAGGGCCTCAAGGACAACGGGAGCTGTAGTCCAAAATCATCAGGAGGTCACCAGGTTGAGGAAGGCTGTGTTTGCACATTTATTAAGTGTATAGAGCACAGGCTAAACTGAGCCTGGACTCAGTTTCTGAAATGAAACTTCCCAGCTCCCTCCTGCCACCCCCACCCCTGGCACTGTTCATAGCATTAAAAATGTAGGTTCATGTCTTCGTGCAAAGACCTGGCTATCTTGATTACCTTGGCAGAAAGCATTCATCCTTTTTTTATAAGCTATTTCAATTTGGGGACAGATCCTCTTCCCTAGTGAGTTCTCACCTCCTTTGACATCTTTTGAACAATTGTTTCAATATCAAATCTGTGTCAGAGTCATGCATAACCTCATTTTTACCCTATTTTTGAGACTTTGCCTCTTGGGGTCTGTTTCTACTATCAGTTGAAAGCACTGGACCATTTTGCCTATGGGTCTTCACTACATTGTGGGCCCTCGCCCAGACATTACTGGGTTGCATGTGTGTGTGCTTTAGGGGGGCTGGGGTGGATCAGAATGCCAGAACTTGACTTGGTGTCAAACACCTAAAATAGCAACTGAACGGGATGGTGTTCTCCCCCACCAAAACTAAGAAAGGAAAAAAGGCAATAGGCTGTATGCATTCTGCAAAAGTGCAGGGCGATAACAGGAGATAGCATTAACCACAGAACACAAACTTCCTGATTCTTTTTTTGTTTCTAGCCTTTGTGCTCCAAAGATTGGCTTGAAGATGTTTGAGCAATGACTGGGGGATTCCTAGATGCTAGAAGAGTGGGGACAGGATAAGCTTTCCACACTTTCAAAACATATGGGCTCTTGTACTGATTATTATAGCTCTGTCTTGGGGATCACTGAAGTACTGTATGTGAAGCAATGTAAGGAATCATGAGGGGTATAAATTACCTAAAAACTACTGAGATATAATATGTGTGAGGTGTTGGCTTGGGCGGCTTTTAAAGAGGATTAGACAAATTCATGGGAGATAAAGCTCTCGCTGGCCACAGACCACAATGGCTACGTTCTACCTACATAGTTAGGAGGCAAGTGGGGAGAGAACTATTGTGCTCAGGTGCTGCTTCCAGAGTAAGAACAGCATGCGGGAATAGATGGGCTCTTATGACATGAGTGCAACAGCACCCTCCCATCTTGCAATTTCTAAGAACTGGTATTCAGGTACACACTGCCTCCAATACTGCTGAAGGAGCATAGCAGTTGTAGCCATTAACCACTGCTGGCTTTATCCTCCATGAGTGCATCTAATCCTCACTTAAAGCCATCCAGCCTTTGCCTCCATGGTGCCCTCCATAGGTTTTGGCTGAGGGTGATAGGAATTGGAGGTCGCCATGTTAGCAGAAAGGCTGTTCTATATAAATGCCTTTTGTTTTTATGCAAAGGTGGCAGGGATACCTGGCTGTAATTCTCTCTTCTCTTTTCTGTGTGTTGTCATTTCAGAGAGCAGACATTGCAGTTGCCCCGCTGACTATAACTTTGGTCCGAGAAGAAGTCATAGACTTTTCCAAGCCATTTATGAGCCTGGGCATTTCCATCATGATCAAGAAGCCCCAAAAGTCTAAACCGGGGGTCTTCTCCTTCCTGGATCCTTTGGCCTATGAAATTTGGATGTGTATAGTCTTTGCTTACATTGGAGTCAGCGTGGTTCTGTTCCTAGTCAGCAGATTCAGCCCTTACGAGTGGCATTTGGAGGACAACCAGGAAGAACCACGAGACCCTCAGAACCCTCCTGACCCTCCAAATGAGTTTGGAATATTTAACAGCCTTTGGTTTTCCCTGGGTGCCTTTATGCAGCAAGGATGCGATATTTCTCCAAGGTTTGTTTTTTTCCACCCCATATCACACTCCCATCACCTTTTTGCATTTTATGGTCGTTGGCTGATGCCATGGTGCATATATGCTTCTTTCTCAAACATGCTTTCCAAATTTTTATTTTGACATTCCATCCAATGCTAAGCTTCCTCCATCAAGCCACAATTGCTTGCCGGCGTTCGCCCTTGAAAAGAAACGTTTGTGACGGGCATTGCTTTTCAATGCCTCTCATCCGTGCATCACTGCCAGAACTTATATACACCATGTTGAGACTGTAAAATGCATCGGGTTTTTACATCTTTCAGCAATACTTGGAGGGTTACCGTGTTTTTGCTGCATCTCTCATTTTACGGTCATCTGCTTGGTGCATATAACACTTTGATTTCTGCTTTGCAAAACAAGAGCCAATGCCTTTGCAAAGCCACACATGCAACAGCATTTTAAAAATAAAAATAGAAACCCTCTATGCTGCTCACCATTATTCACACTAGCTTTTTAAGTTTTCGTCATGCCTTCATCTTCTTGTCTTTTTTCCCTCTCATCCATGACTTATGTTGTTATCTGATATTCATTCCTTCATACACATCCTCCAGAACTGTTATGTCTTGCCTTGTGTACGTGTTGTTCTGAAAAACAAATTTGCTCGGATCTCCCAGTCTTTTAAACATAGGTCAGAGCCTTGACTGACAACGTTACGTTGGGACACGTCAGGGAAACTAGATAAATGCAGATTGAATGTAAGTTGGTGTAGAACAGCAAAACAAAACAAAAAATTCAAATAGCCAGCTTACATTAAAAAATGTATCATTTCCAATCTCTAGAAGTACAAGGGTTAAAGCTTTTGAAATAGTGCAAAGAGGAGGCCTCTTTGTGAAGCCTGCTCCTCACCACTCATTATGGCTATAGCCCCAATCCATATTGTCTTTGTAACAAAGGCTACCATGTTTCAGATCCTCTTTTTCATTTAAAAAAGTAATAAATCTTATTTGTATTAGCTCTTGGTATGGCATATCTCAGCAATCCTACGGAAAGAGGCAATGCTTTTGAATTTTAAAGACATTTAAAAAAAACCTTTTAGTAATAGTAACTGGAGATCTACCTTTGGGCCCTCTCCACATTAGTGTGTCCTGTGCCAAGAAAAGTACAGTGGTACCTCGGGTTATGAACTTAATTCATTTCAGAGGTCCGTTCTTAACTCAAAATCGTTCTTAACCTGAGGTGCACTTTCGCTAATGGGGTTGCCCGCCGCTGCCACTCGATTTCCGTTCTCATCCTGGAGCAAAGTTCTCAAACTGAGGTACTACTTCCGGGTTAGCAGAGTTTGTAACCCGAAGTGTTTGTAACCCGAAGCTTTTGTAACCTGAGTTACCACTGTACTCAGTTAACTGACGTTCTGCTCCCTCCTAGCAGAAGGCAGCCCCCCCACTATGATTTCTGAACTTAAGGGGACAATCTCCTAAAAAAAAGCTTAACAAATTCGGCTGCTCCCCCTAACAAAAATCCTATTACTGGCTACTCCCATGATCCGAAAGATTTTCTGCTTGTCCGATGCTTTCTAGACACAGGTCTGAACAGTTTTTGGTTGCTCCCCCTGCCCCCACTTTCCCTAGGAAAACCCACTCTTTACTGCTGAATGGAGCAAACGTCAGTGCCTGGAAAACTCAACAGATGTTTGCTTCTATTCAGCAGCAAAGAGCGGGATTCCCCTGGGGGAAGCAGTGGGACAGCAGAAGGGCTTGCCCACACTAAGCTTTTGCCCAGCTCTTTCTAGGCACTAGCCCAAGCTTATAAGCTCCATATCCAAGTGCATACATATATATATATATATATATATATATATATATATATATATTGCCCACAAACATCAATTCAGGTTTTCTGTGGGTTGCTGTTTGCTCCAATTGAGCTTAAAAAAGCAGGTTTTCACAGGGAAAGCTCCTGAGCAAAAAAAAGGGGGGGATCATAAACAGAGCCTTAAAGCCTGGAATGAGCAGGGGAAAGGCAAGTGTGGGTGAGCCCTAAGTCTGAATGAGCCCTTATTCATTGAGACTGAACTGTGCAAACACGAAAGCTTTTTAACAGAAGCGTGTTGCAATGTATTGATGAAATCTGAGAAGGGAGCATGGACATAGATAGGATTTTGGGGGTGGGGGTGGGCAGGCCTTTTGTAGGGGGGGCAGAACCTCAGTTAGCTCTGTATTTTTATTGATTGGGAGGGCAGCTGCCACTCCCTGCCACTTCCCCCCCCCCCTTGGCTATACCCATGGAAGGCAGATAGATATATGGTGTTTCTCTGATGAAATTGCCCCCCGCTCTATTGAAAGCTACTTTCTATCAGGCCAGGCCATGTAGACCACAGTTGTCTACTCTCAGTGGTAGCCAGAGGAGGATGCTCAATTAGGGCAAATGGGGCACTGTCCCACCAATTTCAGTCTTCTTTCAGCAATCTCCACCTGTCTGCCTTCTTATTTGCAACTATTCCAGAGAAATAGCACTGCCCATCAACTTCTCCACCATAAGTCTTGCCCTTCTGGATTTAACAATAGGATTATGGAAGCAAAAGGAGAATTACGGTAGTTGGTTCTGCCTGCCATTTGTTATGACTCTGCCTATCATTAGTTCTGGCTCCACCTTCTGGTGGCCTCTCTACCTTCCACCCTCCCAGTCCCATTGAGTACCAGCCACCAGTAGCTCTCCAGAATCCCATCACCTGGTGCCTGAACCGTCCAGCTGAAGATGCCTGGGATTCATGTAGAGCAGGGGTCAGCAAACTTTTTCAGCAGGCGGCCAGTCCACTGTCCCTCAGACCTTGTGGGGGGCTGGACTATATTTTGGGGATAAAAATAAACGAATTCCCATGCCCCACAAATAACCCAGAGATGCATTTAAAGTGAAAGCACACATTCAGGCCCCACAAATAACCCAGAGATGCATTTTGAATAAAAGGACACATTCTACTCATGTAAAAACACACTGGTTCCCAGACCGTCCGCGGGCCAGATTTAGAAGGCGATTGGGTCGGATCTGGCCCCTGGCCCTTAGTTTGCCTACCCATGATGTAGAGACATGCATGCAGATGGTGGAGCAGAGTTGCTATGAGTCCTATTTTGCATGAGTCCTACTGTTTGAAGCGCTTCTCCTTTTCCCATGTCTAGAAAGTATGGCTCCGAGTGGCTTTCCACTTGTGCTGGGCTTTCTAGACATGGGTCTGAGTGGTTTTGCCTTTGCCCTGCTGCTGCTTCCCCCTGGCAAACCCACTCTTTAGCACCAAATTGGAACAAATGGCAATATGCAGAAACCCCAGTTGCTATTTGTTCTGATTCAACACTAAACCATGGGTTTCCCCAGGGGAATGAGATGGGGATGAACCCCAGATAGGGTTTAAAGGTAAAGAGCCATTAGAAGGGAGATCTAGGACCTTGTAGTTACACATCAACAGTTAGCACCTAGGTAGCAGGTTCAACATGCAAACAAGTCACCTGTTCACCATCTTTCCCAGTATGGGAAGTTCCATGATATTTCATATGCAATGCTGTATCCTATTTTCTCCCCTTTTTTGGCCATACCTATGTGGCTACCCGAGCACATGTGCTGTCAGTCAATGCTTTTCTCCTGGGGGTATACAAGGGTATGCAGTACCAGCACCTCTTTTTTAAAAAAAGAAAGAAAGAAAAGAAAAGCACTAGTTCAAAGTGTGGCTCTTACTGTAACGACTTCATGGTGAGTACCAGCACCATTTTTCCAGAAGAAAAGCACTGCTGTCAGCGTGTAATGATCTCTCCTTTTCATTGCTATTAGTTGCAGAGGGGGAGTCAGGTGCCCTCTTGTACCTATTTCCCCATCTTCAAGGACTAACGATAGCTTCAGGGATGGGTTTTTTTAGGAGACCGATATAATATTTGCAAGAACGAAAGATCAAGACTGTGGATCTAGATGACAAAAAGTTCTGATGAAATTAAATGGGACTGGACCAGAATTCACACAAAGTCGTGACTGCATGTTTGTTATAGTCACATTAAGATCCAAACCTTATGATCTGTCCAGCTGTTCATGTGCAATGCCTCTATAAGGATTTGTTGATGGCCAAACAAATTTCTGTCACAATACCCTTCTGTATATGAGTAGCTTATAGCCTCCTTCATGTGCCCGTGTGCTTTGTAGTTTAATCCTGAAACCTGTAACGAGACCCTGCCTCTCTGCTTGCTGTTAAGATAGTGTGTAGTGATAGCATTTAAATTGCTGTTGACCATGTGTTCACCCATTAAAGGACCGGGAAAATAAGCATGAGGCATCACATGGAAAGCCGCAGGCTTTATGTTTATTTCCACTAGACCTGTTTTTCAGCTGTAAATAGAATCCCATAGGATTTCTGTTAGGCTCTTTAGATGACTCTTAACATGTTCAGCAATCTCTGTTTTGCATAATGAATGGGACATTTTCTCTCCTTATCAGCGTCCCAATTTTGGATGCTTCAAGAAGGCCTATGAAAGATCAAAGTCGCTGTAATATACATATCAGTCTATGAGTAGCTAATGTTATTAAAGTTCCCAACCGACTCTTGGCTGCTCCCCATACCTGGAGATTAGTGGGGGGGGGGGCAATTCAAGAAAGCCCAACATTTTGTCAGTGATTAGCACTGTGTTGTGGCCAAACCACACAACAAAACATCAGAAGATTTACCCACAATTCAATACAAGTAATTAATATTTTATTTGTGCAGAAGAACATTTCTGCCTCTGCCTTTCAGCTCAGAGGGGTCCCCAAGGCAATTCATAATAATAAAATATAAATAAATGTACAATATGACAATAAAAATTGTAGACACATTTTTTAAAATAACAAATGCCAGAGAGCATTAAAGGAGAAGTGAATGAAACAGAATATGTAGTGGGATTTAAAACACATAGTAAACCAACTTGTAGTAATAAGGGCGGGGGGGGGGGGGAGAGACTTGCCTGCCTGTCCAAAAGCAATAAGAAAGGGGACAGCCCAGGCCTCTCTAAGGAAGCAATTCCACAGTCTGGGTGCTGCAACTGAGAAGGCCCTGTCCTATATCAGAAAACAAACCAGAGTGCTTTCTTAGCATTACATGTAAACCAATGCTAATGGTTTGTTTCTCTCTATACATACCACAGGAGTGCTCCATATTATATTCTTCTTGTGGTTTGAAGAAGAGAAACAATGAGCATCGGTTAGCACATAATGGCTTGTTTCAGTATGGCATAGCAAAGGGAGGCAGGTTGGCATGATTTGAGTAGCATGCATGCACCAGCATGCTTGCTCATTCCTGGTAAGCCATAGTTTTTAAACATTGGTTCACCATTATGTGCAAACCAGACCAATGATTCTTATTGCTAAAGAGACAATCCACTTTTGAAGCAGAACAGAGGCATGTTTCTTCAGCAGTGGGAACTGCTCAGGGGTGGAGGACAATGAGCCAAACCTCTGCTGCACATACTTCCCACCCACCCACCCAACCACAATTGCATACCTTTCCTGTGGATCCCAGCCACTGCTCTGTAAATGTGAAGAAGCTGAACAAGGTTTTCATTTGTTCAGAAGATACTGAGCCTATAGTCCTCTTTTTAATATCACTAGTTAAAGGAATTTAGGTCCTCTGGTGTGAGTTTTGTTGGAGTACATTTATGGAATGAAAGCATGCAGAGCTATTAGACAGACGAGAATTCTGGGAGAGACTTCACTGTTGGACTTCCTGACCTAGACTCTTTCAAGCTGCCTTTGTGTGAAACAGCCAGAACACCTAATGCCTAGTTAGACCTATAATAGGTGAGTATTTGGTGTGGAAATTCCTGAGGGTATGCCCTTACTTAATTTTAGATTTTTAGCTGGAATGAGCTACTCACTGCATTGGATTCTTCATGAGAATTAGCATTTGTCCAGGAAATTGAGTTCTGTTAGATGATAATGCTTATCATTCATTCATTCATTCACTCATTCATTCATTCATTTTCCTCCCTGTGGAATGCCCTCCCACCAGATGTCAAAGACAACAACAACTACCAGACTTTTAGAAGACATCTGAAGGCTGCCCTGTTTAGGGAAGCTTTTAATGTTTGATGCATCACAGTATTTTAATATTTTTTTGGAAGCCTCCCAGAGTGGCTGGGGAAGCCCAGCCAGATGGGCAGGGTATAAATAATCTATTATTATTATTATTATTATTATTATTATTATTATTATTATTATTACTACTATATTCCACCCTTCCTCCTAAAGGAGCACAGGACAGCAAACATATCAATAATAATAAAAATGTAAAATAGTATAAAACAGTCTAAAAACAGATAAAATAATGCCACATTTCTGTGGGATGCTTCACACAGTACGTTTTTAGGTGCACATCTAGGATTTTCTCACTGGACACCTAAAACGTAGAACATCAGTGTGATGAATGCATGCATCCTTCTCAAGGAACACGATTCTATGCAACTGATTATTCAAAGCCCCAGATTTTGAAGGACCCTTGGACTAAACTCGCTCCATGGAGTCCCTTCCCTCAATGAGTCTACCTCCTTGTTGCAGCAGCTCTAGGGGAATCTTGTCCAGCAGCCTCCTGCCTGGATGTGGGCTCTTGCCAGATGTCTGACTATTGATGCCAGCCCGGGTTGTACACCCAAGGCTTTCTTCTGTTCACTATGTGAAATGGCCTTAAGACCCATTCAGCTGTTCCTCTCTCCCATGCAATGATGTGGGAAGTAGGAACGTACATGGATACAACATCCCACAAAGGGTCTTGCCTGGCCATGAGGGAGCTAAACCAGATTATGTCCATCTGTTTCACTGGAAGTACTTACCCAACCTGCAAAACAATTTCCAACTTGTTTTGAGCAGCAGGCTAAATGAGTTGACTACTTTCTCTCTGGATTGCATTCATGTCAAAGGAACAGAAGACAGGTCTGATGTTCACTGCTCTAAAATAATAATAATAATAATAATAATAATAATAATAATAATAATAATTCAAAGCATTGTATGAGTCTGCTTGCTTCAAACTATCCAGTTTCAATTTGTTTTGCCAGGACATAAGCATGGACTCAAGCATCCCCATGTAACACCTGTGTTTCCCAAGTGATTATGTTCTAATTGTGGCATATTTCCTGGGTTAGTGTCAATTAATTCACATAGGTGTGTGTCCCACACTCAAGGTGACATGGCAATGAAGCAGTTGTAAGAGAGAAGCAAGTTGGGAGATCTTGTCATAGATCTCCCACCTCATATCTGCCCTGATGATGTAATTATATGCCCTTTCCTGCTAGCAACACATCACATTGTCCAAGGAATGAGGTCCTCCTACTTACACAGATGGTCCTTATCAGGAGATCCTGATTGTGGCAGGTCCAGGGGACTCTTGTCAATCAGCGTCCTGCTTGGGTGTGGGCCCTTGACAAATGCCTGGCTATGTCAACTGCCGGTGCCTGTACACCAAGGTTTGCTTCTTTTTTCTATGGTGTTACCTCCCTTTCCAGAGTTCATGTAGGTGATAGATGCACATTATGCTCAGTGAAAGAAAATATTTTTAAGGCCCCACCAGGATCCAAGGCACTCCATAGTGCTGTCCCTGCAGTAAGTGCCATGGATCTATGGAACCACTTTAAGGTAAAGGGACCCCTGACCATTAGGTCCAGTCATGACCAACTCTGGGGTTGCGGCGCTCATCTTGCTTTACTGGTCGAGGGAGCTGGCGTACAGCTTCCAGGTCATGTGGCCAGCATGACTAAGCCACTTCTGGCGAACCAGAGCAGTGCACAGAAGCGTCGTTTACCTTCCCGCTGGAGTGGTACCTATTTATCTACTTGCACTTTGACGTGCTTTCGAACTGCTAGGTTGGCAGAAGCAGAGACCGAGCAATGGGAGCTGACCCCGTTGCGGGGATTCGAACCGCCAACCTTCTGATCAGCGTTCCTAGGCTCTGTGGTTTAACCCACAGCGCCGCTCAGAGACTTACTAAGGTTTTCTAATTTATATTTAGACACACACACACTCACCATCTGCTTTTGAAAGTTCCGTTGCCCCCCAAATAAGAATAACAATAATAATCCAGTTTGTGCTGTGAAATAAGGGGTTGCTCCTGGAGGACCAAACTAGATGCTTTGGTTAAAGATGCAGCAAAAGATGCAACTATGTATCTTTGGCTGTGTTCATACCACATGTTTAAAGTTTATTTAATGGCACACGGGGGTCGCACCCATACTACACATTTAAAGAAGTGTTGTACCCCTTTAAGCAACCCAGGCTTCCCTCAAAGAGGCATGAGAATTCATCCTTCACAGTTCCTAGAATCCTTAACAAACTACAGTCCCTAGGATTCAATGGGAGAAGTCTCATGTGTACTGAATTTGCTTTGATTGCATAGCATGGGCTGCTGGAGAGATGCCTTCTGCACAGCACAGTTCTGCACCTCTCGCATTTAAAGCGCAGGGCTTCCCCCTAGGAGAATCCTTGGAACTTTAGTTTACCCCTACAATTCCCAGCCCCCTTAAAAACTACAGTTCCCAGGATCCATTGGGGGAACTGTGAATTTGACAGTAATTCATTACAGGTGTGTGGGGTGGAGGATCCCTACTGGGAAGGCAGCACTTGGGAAGGGGAGACTGTTCTCTCCACTTCACATAGGATCCATTCATCATGCAGTGAGTTTTGTTTCTATGCATTGTTTTGCTTCTAGTTTTTTATGGTTTTAAATTTATTTATTTATACTCAGTTATTGGAATGGGAGTGCTGCAACTCTCAGGTCCTGTTTGCAGGCCTCCAAGGGTCCAGAATCCTCCTAAGGGAAGACTGCAAACAGAACCTGAGAGCAGCAGCAAATGATGGGTGCAAATGCTTTAGAACATGAGAAGAGCCTGCTGGATTGGGCCAATGGCCCATCTAGTCTAGCATCCGTCTTTCACAGTGGCCAGCCAGATGCCAATAGAAGGTCTGTAAGCAGGACCTGGGCAAAACTCCCCCCCCCCTGCAGTTCCCTACAACTGGCTTTCAGAAGCATAGTGATTCCAACAAGAGGAGGTAGAACATAGCCAACTCAGCAGCTAGAAACTGATAGTCTGACTCTGAAGGAATTTTCCTAATCCTTTTAGAAAGTTGGTAGATACTTTAAAATGCTTAAAGAACATAAACAAGCAAACAGGAATCTCAGTGGGATGGAAAATCTCCATGGCTACCGATATGAGAAAACCAAAGACAGCCAGCATTTTCCCCTCGCACCTAAAAATCTCTTTACACAGCACTTTAGACCCCAGCCTGCATCTCTAGATCTTTGTCCTTTCCAAAAAAAAAAAAAAAACAGCTACAGGAATACTTTGTGGTCATCAAGAATCATGCCAACTGACTTCAACAGAAGTAAGTGGGATTAAAAGTGCTCCAGATTAGAGTGCCTAATGAGAATTTGTCTAAGACAGAGAGATGCATAATTTGTAGTCAAGAGTATAGTTAAACATTCACGATGTTCCCATTAAAGACTGAGTAAATGTTCTGTAAATATAATGTAACTGTTGCATAAAGATGCATCTGTTTTGTCCTTGTTGTTAACATGCTATTATTTTAACATGCATCCACTCAAATTTTCCTCTCAAGGTATGCTATTTACTTTGATTTCATGATAACAGCTAAAGTTCATTTGTTGAGGAAGGCGCTCTTAACTGCAATTGATTTTGTGCTTATTTTCATGTATCTGACCACTCTGTGTACTTTGCATAAATACTATTGAGAGGTCAAGTGCAATTTAGAAGGAGAGGGGAAACCACTGACTTTTATAATCCTAAAGTTTGTTTTTGGGGCCAGGGATTTGGGGTTCAGAAGAATATTGGTACTCCTTGCAGATGGTATCATTATAGTGTGATAGCTCAGTTGGTTAGAGCATGGTGCTGCCAAGGTTGCAGATTCGATCTGCTGCATATTCCGGCATTGCAGGGAGTTGGACTAGATGATCCTCAGGGTCCACTCCAACTCAATGTGTCTATGTTCTGTGTCATTAATTTGAAATCTGTTGTGCATGCAGTTCATTTTGTGCTAAACTCACACACAAATTAAAGTTGCAGAGATAATGGGTTTCATCTAATTTCTACTTAGAGTAGACCCATTAAAACTAAGGGACCTAAATTAGTCATGCCTATTAGCTTCAATTGGTCTACTCTGAGTCAGACTAGCATTGAATACAGCCCAATATACTTGAGAGCCCATGAGTATCCTACTGGGGAAAGCTTTATAGTCTTCTCAAAGACCAAGAGAATACAACCCCAATATAATTTGGACAAGTCATTACTGTAGGTCACACATTGGGTTTGATATTCTATTCTGGCCTAGATTCCAGTGTTCTGAAAGTGAAGGAGGGAGATGTGCTTCTTTTATCATGGTCAGGCCATTACTCGCTGTAGGTTTTCTGATGACAGGTTTTCCATCCATCTACCAGGGTGGAAGTCCAGTTAAGTTGATTCACCCTTGGAGACTTATGGGCCCAATTGGTTTCCAGAGTGCTCTCTTCTGTCCCTGTTACCAATAGCTCTTGGGTGTGTGGTTGCTGTGGAGAAGGGGCAGCTATAAGGGGTATCCACTCTTGTGGTTTAATCAAATTTAAGTAACTCTCTCCCTGGTTTACTGGGCTGGGGTCTGCACCAAACAATGATAACTAGAACACTGAGAGAGGAAAAGTCTCTCAACATGAAGCATTTAAGAAAGTAAAGCTCACATGCTGAATTAATGAGTGACTATGAAGAGGGATGCAGGTGGCGCTGTGGGTTAAACTACAGAGCCTAGGACTTGCCGATCAGAAGGCCAGCGGTTCAAATCCCCGTGATGGGGTGAGCTCCTGTTGCTTGGTCCCTGCTCCTGCCAACCTAGCAGTTCGAAAACACGTCAAAATGCAAGTAGATAAATAGGTACTGCTCCGGCAGGAAGGTAAACGGCGTTTCCGTGCGCTGCTCTGGTTTGCCAGAAGCGGCTTAGTCATGCTGGCCACATGACCTGGAAGCTGTACGCCGGCTCCCTCGGCCAATAAAGCGAGATGAGCGCCACAACCCCAGAGTCGTCCGCGACTGAACCTAATGGCCAGGGGTCCCTTTACCTTTACCTTTATGAAGTGGGGCAATGCACATCACCCATATGTTGATGCAAACATCAGTAAAGGGGGAATCATTGGTTGAACAGGGTTCCATATTGTGTGGAATCCTTCATGAGTCCAGCTGTATACACAATGAAGGATATTCCTTCTCAGCCACCTATGTCAAAGCACACACATTTGGCATGACTTCAGGGATGGGTCTAGCCAGCACAGTTCCAACCCCTGAATACGTGTTGATTTGATGCATGAGTATTACTTCCTGAATTGTGTATTAACTATACACTAGTGGCTGATGCAAAGAAGGTGTGTTTTTTTTTTCCTTCAGCACCCGGTGAACTAATGCAAAATCATATCTCTAGATTTCTGGTGATGAAAAAGTTTTCTTACAATGACTTGGCTTATTATAAATTCCTTCTGCATTTTTATAAATTTGCTAGGGAGAATGAAGTGACTAAATATTTGCAGTCCTCTTCCGGGACAATGCTGGCTAAAATGGAAATCTGCCAGAGACTCAATTGCTAAAGCGGAATATGCATGCTTTGGAACACTGGGTTTTAGACATGCAAATTCCAATTAACATAAAATACACCAGAACATCTCCTCATGTCTCTCTTTGTTAGACTTAGATACTCAAAGTCCCAGTAGGATCTGATCAAGAAAGCTTGCTGATACATATTTTTTCCAAAAAAAATACATATTTCCATTCACTGAATATTTTACATTTATGTTTGCTTAATCTGGCAATATAGAACAGTTATTTCATTTCTAAAATTGCACAAGTGCTCCTGTTAAGCAGAATAAAATGACCAAAAGAAATAGTAATTGGGGAAGGTCCATAGTGAGTCACATTTTGAAACGTTTTCTTCAAAAAAGAACTAAAAGGAATGGAAATAGGAAACTGCCTTACACCAAATCAGACCATTGGCCCATTTATCATAGTATTGTCTACCCTGACTGGGGTGGCTGTCTAGGGTTTCCCAGAAATGCCGGAGGTTGAACCTGAGACCTTCCGCATGCAATGCAGATGCTCTGCCACGGATGCTCAGTGTTCCTTCCTCCCCACCAGTGATGTAAAGGTAAAGGGACCCCTGACCATTAGGTCCAGTCATGACCGACTCTGGGGTTGCGGCGCTCATCTCGCCTTATTGGCCGAGGGAGCCGGCGTACAGCTTCCGGGTCATGTGGCCAGCATGACTAAGCCACTTCTGGCAAACCAGAGCAGCGCACGGAAATGGCATTTACCTTCCCGCCGGAGCGGTACCTATTTATCTACTTGCACTTTGATGTGCTTTCGAACTGCTAGGTTGGCAGGAGCAGGGACTGAGCAACGGGAGCTCACTCCGTCACAGGGATTCGAACCGCCGACCTTCTGATTGGCAAGTGATGTAGTAGTGGTTAATTTTGAGGTAGGAGTTCATCACAACAGCCCCTATATCCCACCCCTCTTCCCATAAATGCAAGTCCAAAATTATAACATAGCACCCAACAAGATCCAATAATACCCATATAAGTAAGATCAACATGGCTACAATCTTCTGCACAGTTTCTTGGGAGAAGGTTCATTGGGCTTACTTCTTACAGCATTGGTTCAACCCATAAAACACATTGAGCTTTAACTAAATATATTCAGCCAGCTGAAATACAAGCTTTAGCTTTTATGTAGAATTGCATTTCATATTGCCAATGAGTGTTACATTTTAAACTGCTGGACTGAAGGAGGAACCCCATCAAAGAAAAGAAGTGCCTAGCCTCTGTTTAGTTCTTTTCATCATTCTCTGACATCCGCTTTGCTAATATGTTCTCACAGACAAACTTGAAATCCTCATTCACTTGTCAAAGCAAGGAGTGTCAGTGATTCTGATGGTTTGATGAATGTCATTGCCACTAATGCCCAGGTGCTGCACTTCCCTGCATCCACCCCATACTGCACCATTGTTCCCTCTCCAGTTTTTTCCCCATTTTGACAGATACTATTATTATTATTACTATTATTATTATTATTATTATTATTATTATTATTATTATTATCATCATCATCTGACTGGGTGGCCCCTGGCATTCTGAGCGGCCCCCAACAAAATATTTAAAACACAATAAAACATCAACCTTTAAAAACCTCCCTGAACAGGGCTGCCTCCAGGTGTCTTCTAAAAGTCAGATAGTTGTTTATCTGTTTGACATCTGGTGAGAGGGCATTCTACAGGGCAGGTGCCACTACCAAGAAGGCCCTCTGCCTGGTTCCCTGTAGCTTCACATCTCACAGTGAGGGAACCAGCAGAAGGCCCTTGGAGCTAGACCTCGGTGTCTGGGCTGAGTGATGGGTGGAGACACTCTTTCAGGTATACTGGGCTGAGGCTGTTTAGGGCTTTAAAGGTCTGCACCAACACTTTGAATTGTGCTTGGAAATGTACTGGGATATGGCTACTATATCCTTTTTGATCCTCCCCTCCCCAAAAAATTATTTAAAGCATGACCATCAACCTTTTCAGATACCATACATAAACAATTGGTGCTGCCACTTACTGTGTGAAACAATTGATGCATTTAGCCTATTACTGTTTTCTCCAGTTGGCAGGGCTTGGCAGACGCCATGTCTTACAGTCTGTGTGGGTGATATTAAGCTAGACTGAGCCATTGTCCGACTTGGCAAAAGGCAGGTTCCTATGTTTCTACCAACATACATACAATGCATGGAGGGAAGGAGGCCGCCCATTTCCCACTGGGCCTGCCCCCTCATAGGTCTTTATAAAACCTACACATGCACAAGTGGAACAAGCAATCTGTACACTAAAAATATGCAAGGAACAGATCGTGCAGGCAGAGCCTATGCACATGCAGTTTTTTATATATATACGGTAAATGTAGGCATTGTCCAGACAGCCTGATCAACCTAGCTAGCAAGTAAAGCTCCAGAATTAGAAACAGCGTTGATGTCAGAGGTGGCGAAAGTAGGGAGGCTGAGGGAAGTCAAGGAAGAACTAACTCTGTGGGTAGGAAGGGAGCTGAGAGTTAAAGAGGAGGAGGATGTGAGTCCTTTCCGTTGACATTCTCAGGGAAGGACTGTTGGCAGCAAGTTCATTTTGACTCTGATGTATGTGAATGTTGCGTATATTGGAGATATTGTGGGGGTGGGGGTGGGGGTGAGAGAGAGAGAGAATGGCCATTTACATTCAACAAGTGTAAGACAAATAGTTGAGGTGTGCACCCTGAGTGTTTCATATGTGACTTTCAACAAATGTGCAGTCTGCATACCTGTGTGTATGCAGTAGTTGAGTTGTGCAAATCTAGTATACTTGTTCACACAAACGTATGTACAGATGTAGAGGCAACTTGTACATGTGCTCAGTGTAGCGTATGAATAACGAGAGAGAGAGAGAGAGAGAGAGAGAGAGAGAGAGAGAGAGAGAGAGATGTGGAGTGGAAGAGGTATTTTTACACACACACACACACACACACACACACACACACACAAAGCCATACTTCCTTTAGAGTTCAATGCATGCTAACAACACACACATGTTCTATAGTTACAATGAATGGAAACAAGAGCAAGCAGAGGGTGGATGGGGTGCTCCACCATAGCATGGGGGGCATATTTTGGAATCAGTTCTCACCTCTCTAACCCTAACCCTAACTCTCTCATGATTGGGTGCCTAGATTGGCCTATAGACTTTCTGGAGTAGAGCACTTCAGTCAGGTGAGTTGAATTAGCAGACACAGCACATGAGTTGTTAATTTGGCTAGAGATACAATGTGGAAAGATGTTCAGGTGTTCCACCCTTGCATTGATTAAAGAAGCCAGAGCTCTGCTCAGAAGAGGATAGTAGCCATGGTGAGATCTATTTCTCTCTTGCCTCTACCCACTCTGTGAATGGATTGCCAGCCATTAGGTGCAGCATAATAGGGGTTTGGGCACTGGTGGTTTTCATGCCATGATTATTGATGATGTTGGGGCATCTTTTAATGCCAATATGGGTGTCTAGCTCTCTCTCTCCCTCTCTTTCTCTCTCTCTCTCACACATCTTCTCTTCTCAAAGAAGATCAAAGACTTGTTTTTATAACCAATATAACCTCATCTCCTCTTTCTTAGATCTCTCTCAGGGCGAATTGTTGGCGGCGTCTGGTGGTTCTTCACCCTCATCATTATCTCTTCCTACACTGCCAACCTTGCTGCCTTCCTTACGGTGGAAAGGATGGTGTCTCCCATAGAAAGTGCTGAAGACTTGGCTAAGCAGACTGAAATAGCCTATGGAACTCTGGATTCAGGTTCAACCAAAGAATTTTTTAGAGTAAGTTTCCTGGTTTTTCTTACAATGTCTAAACTATTTCATTATTATTAGTAGTAGTAGTAGTATTTTTAAAAAAGAAGAAGCACAACCACCCTTTATTCTCTCAGCATGTTTGTGTATGTGGAGAAGGATTGCAGCTACTGCAGCTGCTCCATCTTCAGCCTAACACATAAATGTAATCTATGCGCACAAAACCTAGATGCATGTAGGCACTGTGTGTGCAATTAAAAGCTCTGCAAAAGTTTCATGGAGAGAGGCTATGGATGTAAGGGAGAAGGTCCTAGCTCAATAGCAGAGCAGCTCAGTCAGTAAGTATGAGACTCCTAATCTCAGGGTCTTGGGCTCAAAACCTACATTGGGCAAAAATGTTCCTGAACTTCAGGGGGTTGGACTAAATGGCTCTCCAACTCTATGATTCCATGAGTCTATGATTCTACATACCTTCCTTGAAGAAGGTCCCAGGCTCAAATTTGGCATCCCCAGTAAAGACGAAAAGACTCCTAACTGAAACTCTGGAAAGCAGCTACCAGTCAGAAAAGACAACATAGGTAGAAATGGTGCTGACCTCCAGACAATGCTGGGCTCAAATCAGTGCCATCTCGCATGACCAGTTGTCAAGGATGAGCGGAGTTGTAGATGGACCATACCACTTGGTACAAGGCAGCTTCCTATGTTCCTGTAGATGTGTAAGCCCTGTTCAGGGTGGAGGGAAGATCCAGCAGGTACATTTCTCCTCCCCTTTTGACGTGATTACTTATATGCTGATAAGTCTCAAAAGAATCTTTGTATATGTAAGTACGCTTAACATTCCAGTAGCAGGCCTGTTATGGTACACTGTAATTTTGTTTTAGAGGGAGCCTTTTCATAATTAAGTGACCTCATTAATGGATTGACTTTCTGGCTTGTTTCACTCCTTCCTGTTCATGTGGATAGGCAACAAACCATGTTCCCTGGCATAGCATTAGGTCTGAACCAGAGACCATGGTTTATTTTGCTCTCAACAATATGCATGGTTTGTTCTTGGCTTACTGACTATGGTTTGCTGGAGCAAAGCAAAACAAGAACACTGATTTGAACATAGCACAAAGCCAGAGATTGTAGTTCATTAGTTGGCAGTACAAGCAGAAAGGATTGAACCAGCCCTCTTAGGCCCCATCTGCACTATACATTTAAGGCAGTATCAAACTACCTTTGGCTTTCCACAAAGAATCCCAGGAACTGTAATTTGTAAAAAGTGCTCAGAATTGTTGGGAGGCTATTCTCCTCAGAGAGCTACCCCCCATTAACTGCAGCTTGTCATGTTGTCCAAACATAACAAGCTGTGGAGAGCCGCAATTATGGCTTGTTTGAAACAAGCCACTTGAGAGGCATGGCAGCTGGATTGTTTTGGCAAACCATAGTTCAGATTAACTACAATTTAGGGCTTGGACACAACACTAAACTGTGGTTAATCAAAGCTAAAAGGAAATGCTTGCAGTCAATGCACAGTTGCATTCCAGGCAAAATGGTGTTCTCCATATGTTGTCAGACTCCAACTCCCATCAGCCCCAGCCAGCATAACTAATGCTTAGGTATGATGAGAGTTGAAGTCCAACAAAAGCTGGAGGATACCCCTGCATTAAACCATAGTTTATTGTGATGCCCATTTATTGTGAACATTACAATAAACTATGGTTTAATGCAGGAGTGTCATCCATGTCTTATTGGACTACAACTGCAGTGAGTGACTAGCAGAAAACCTCCCCCCACCATCTCTCCAGTTCTTCCTGCATCCTGGATCTAGGAGACTGTGCGACAAAGTCTCACCCCAAACACTCAAGGATACTTTTTTAATGCTTTTGGCAACTGTCTATTTTCATCTGCTATCTCCGTCTCCAGAGAGTTGCATGCTATGGCCCTTCTGTTGTCTTCAAACTGTGATTCAAGGGATAGGTGGTTTGTGTGTGTGTGTTTAAAAAAGATCAATTGCTGGCAGAGAGGAAAAGATGGGGGTGCATGCACCCCCTCTTCTGTTATCTAAAAAGAAATCCTTTCTTTCAAGTAATGAAAGGCAAGTGTTGTTACAAGGTGTAAAAAATGGAAATCATTAAATATCTGAATGCTGCAATGTACAATTAAAAGAACTGGGTGCTTTATTGCTATGTCTCTTGGAGGAAGATGCATCTGGAATTCTAAATAATATGTAAAGGGAAATTTAGTGCAACCAAGAGAGGGGTTTGGTGGGAGAGATGAAATTGACTGTGGCAGCATAACTTGGAACTTCTCTGACAGCTAAAATAAGGACTTATGTACCTTATAACTTGGGGTCATAGTCAGGCTAAGACCTTGGGTGTCTGGATTCCAAAGGGAACGTTTTCAGATAAAGAGTCCACTGTGGATTGAAGAGTTGGGTTGGGTCTGGGCCCAGAGCTTAAGCAGGAGCTAAATCAAGGGTGGGCATGCTGTGGGACTGCAACGTCCATTGCCCCTAGCCATTGGCCATGCTGGGTGAGGTTGAAGGGTGCTGAAGCCCAACAACCTCTCAAGAGCCATTGGTTCTTAATCCCTGAGCATGAGCTGAGAAAACAGGCTGATGCTGAAATGCATTGGACAGGAGGTCTTGCTCTGTTGACTAGGTATGGGAGAATGTGACACTCTATTTCTTGATTACTCGTTCATTGATTACTGCTCCTTTACCCTTGAGACCTTATCAGGGAAAAAGACAGGATGATGATGGTGGTAATGATGATGATGATGATAAGGCACGCCTGGATCTACCTGGGGATTTGTTGAAATATTGTGATCCCTGGTAAAGGTAAAGGGACCCCTGACCATTAGGTCAAGTTGCGCATGACTCTGCGGTTGCAGTGCTCATCTCGCTTTATTGGCCGAGGGAGCCAGCGTACAGCTTCCGGGTCATGACTAAGCTGCTTCTGGCAAACCAGAGCAGCGCACAGAAATGCTGTTTACCTTCCCGCTGGAGCGGTACCTATTTATCTACTTGCACTTTGATGTGCTTTTGAACTGCTAGGTTGGCAGGAGCAGGGACCGAGCAATGGGAGCTCACCCTGTTGCGGGGATTCAAACCGCCAACTTTCTGATCAGCAAGTCCTAAGCTCTGTGATTTAACCCACAGCGCCACACAAAGACTTAGTAAGGTTTTCTAATTTATATTTACACAAACACACACACACACACACACACACACCATCTGCTTTTGAAAATTCCATTGCCCCCCAAATAAGAATAACAATAATAATCCAGTTTGTCCTGTGGCATAAGGGGTTGCTCCTGGAGGACCAAACTAGATGCTTTGGTTAAAGATGCAGCAAAAGATGCAACTATGTATCTTTGGCTGTGTTCATACCACATGTTTAAAGTTTATTTAAAGGCACACAGGGGTCGCACCCATACTACACATTTAAAGAAGTGTTGTACCCCTTTAAGCAACCCAGGCTTCCCTCAAAGAGGCATGAGAATTCATCCTTCACAGTTCCTAGACTCCTTAACAAACTACAGTCCCTAGGATTCAATGGGAGAAGTCTCATGTGTATTGAATTTGCTTTGATTGCATAGCATGGGCTGCTGGAGAGATGCCTTCTGCACAGCACAGTTCTGCACCTCTCGCATTTAAAGCACAGGACTTCCCCCTAGGAGAATCCTTGGAACTTTAGTTTACCCCTACAATTCCCAGCCCCCTTAAAAACTACAGTTCCCAGGATCCATTGGGGGCTTGGGTTGCCATGTGTTTAAAGTGTAGGGTGTGAATTTGACAGTAATTCATTACAGGTGTGTGGGGTGGAGGATCCCTACTGGGAAGGCAGCACTTGGGAAGGGGGGACTGTTCTCTCCACTTCACATAGGATCCATTCATCATGCAGTGAGTTTTGTTTCTATGCATTGTTTTGCTTCTAGTTTTTTATGGTTTTAAATTTATTTATTTATACTCAGTTATTGGAATGGGAGTGCTGCAACTCTCAGGTCCTGTTTGCAGGCCTCCAAGGGTCCAGAATCCTGTCTGCAAACAGGACCCGAGAACAGCAGCTGTCCTATTCCAGCAAATGGTGGGTGCAAATGCTTTAGAACATGAGAAGAGCCTGCTGGATTGGGCCAATGGCCCATCTAGTCCAGCATCCGTCTTTCGCAGTGGCCAACCAGATGCCAATAGAAGGTCTGTAAGCAGGACCTGGGCTCTGTGGTTTAGACCACAGTGCCACCCTCATCCCTGTGATCCCTGGTATGATTCAGTAAAGGTCCATAGTGCCCAGCATCCTGTAGATGCCTCCTGGAAGCCTATGACCAGAACATGAAGGCAATTGTGCCTCACATAGTCTTGCTTTCCAGCAATTGATACTGAGTCAGATACTGCCTTTGAACCTGTAGGTTCTTTACAGTCACTATGGGTGATAGCTGTTAACAGATGCTCATTTTAATCCCTGAATTTGTCTAATTCTTTTTTAAAGTCATTTGGGTGGGTGGCCATCACCACATCTTGTGGCATTGCACTCCACAGATTAATTACATATTCTGTGGAGATGTACTTCATTGTGTTTCACTGGATCAACCACATCCAGGTTCTAAAGTCATGACATGAGGGGCCTCTTTTGCCTTAACCCCTTGTTCTCAACCTGCATCTTGTTATACACCACCTTTGTTCCAAGCTAAAAAGCAATGAACACTTCAGCCTTTCCTCATATGACACATGCTCCAGTCCTTTGGTTGTTTGGATTGTGCCTTTCTGCTCATTGTCAGTCCTCTTCCTCTTTCTTTCTGTGCTCAGAGGAGTATTCTGGTGCCTGAGCACAGATATGTCACTCAGCAAGGTCTTGGTTCATGTCCCAGAATCTCTGGCACTTAGCCATGTGCAGGTGAGAGGTGCCTAGGTTAGTCCAATCTTTGGCCTCACTAACAAAGCCACAAAGTATTAGTCACTGATGTTGTGGTGTTGTTTTTAATGAAATGGGGAACACTTACTATTTGAAAGTGGAATCACACCAGCAATTCATTTTATGTGAACAGATGGTAATGAATTTCATCTGCTTCAGGACTGGGCAGCATCCAGCCAGCAACCTGTTTTATACTGCTGACTGTTTCCCTATCTGTCATAATGGTTTGGTGGCTGGCAGGACTCAAACTTTATAGGTCAAACATTCCCAATCTTAAAAAATTAAAATGCACCCTGAGTTCTCATGATATGGTGTTCTCATCTGTGTATGTGACATTTTCACAGTAGAACATACTTTATACTCCAAATAGCTCCTGAGCTCCTGCAGCTTCCCAACTGCAAGTTATCTGGCTACCAAAGGATTCCACTTAGTCATGCTGGCCACATGACCTGGAAAAACTGTCTGTGGACAAACGTCAGCTCCCTTGGCCAGTAAAGCGAGATGAGTGCCGCAACCCCAGAGTCGTCTGCAACTGGACTTAACTGCCAGGGGTCCTTTATCTTTTTTTTTTCTTCTTATTTCTAGTTAGCAACACTAGGCAGCAATGCAACACAAGGGTGGTGCTATAAATGGCAGTCAATGGGTTTTGTGCACTTTTATCCACATTCTGGAATGCTTTTATCCCAATGGGATAGACATTGGGAATGTTTTAGCCTTTTTAGTGTAATCCTTGATTCTAAAAAAATAAAAATCCCTTTTATTTCAAAATGTCTGAGGTGATCTTCTACCTCTGCTATCCAATGCAGTATGTCTGTATGTCTGTTGCTAGGAGTTGCAAGTGATGAGAGTGCCATTGCTGTCAGGTTCTGTTTGTGGTCTTCCCACAGACACCAAGTTGGCCACTGTGAGAACAGGATGCTGGACTAAATGGGGCCATCTAGCAGGCTCCTGTGGTGTCATGGTTAGTGTGTTGTATTGGGACCTGGGAGACCAGGGTTCAAATCACCACTCAACCATGAAGCTTCCTGGCTGACCTCGGGCTAGTGACTGTATCCCTTAGCCAAACCTACCTCTTAGGGTTATTGTGAGGATAAAATGGGGAGAACTATGTATGTCACCTTTAACTTCTTGGAGTACATAGTTGTTGTTGTTTTGACAGGACATTGCATGACTAAAAACCGAATGCACTACTATTGGGTTTAGGATAATATAATGTATTGTGTTAAAGTTGCATAATGAATCTGATTCTTTCTGTACATCAGAATTAACAAGAGGATGATGGAATCCATAATTAGAAAAAAAAATATAGCATGTTGTTGCCATTTGTTTTTGATAATTCCAGTAGATCCAAGTGACCCTTGTACCCAGTTAGCACTCTGGGGAGTGGGGAACCTTTTTCCGTTACACTCTCATCCAGGGGACACATACCAGCGGTGAGCAGGACAAAAAGCAAAAGTGGGTGAAGCAATTAAAGTAGGCTAGTTACCTCTCTAAGGGATGCGGGTGGCGCTGTGGGTAAAACCTCAGCGCCTAGGACTTGCCGATCGCATGGTTGGCAGTTTGAATCCCCATGGCGGGGTGAGCTCCCGTCGTTCGGTCCCAGCTCCTGCCCACCTAGCAGTTCGAAAACACCCTTAAAGTGCAAGTAGATAAATAGGTACCACTTTATAGCAGGAAGGTAAACGGCATTTCCGTGTGCTGCACTGGTGCAGGATCGCCAGAGCAGCTTCATCACGCTGGCCACGTGACCCGGAAGTGTCCTCGGACAGCGCTGGCCCCCGGCCTCTTAAGTGAGATGGACACACAACCCTAGAGTCGGACACGACTAGCCCGTATGGGCAGGGGTACCTTTACCTTTACCTTTTAGTTACCTCTCTACCCTCTCTCTAAGCAAGCAAGAACGATTATTGAATCTCAATGGCACATTCAAGTCAGGCAAAAACACTCAAAGAGGGTGCACATCAGGCCAGGGAAAGGAATTTGGCCAGGGAATGGGTGCAACCTGTGGAAAATACCAAGTACCAGACAGAGGGGTCTAGAGGCCTGCATTCAGTCCCCAGGGTTGAAGTTCCCTACTCACAGAATTTAGTGGCAAATTCAGAAGTGCAGAGTAACTTCATTATAGTCTCAGCCACACACTCTTCTAAGATTATACAATCTTCTAAGATTATACACGAATAATCATTAGAGATCCATTGTAATGACCTATGCAGATCTCCATATGTTGCCTTCCAGCTAGATCTACTTTTTCGTGCTTATGCACATGGGCAAATGATTTGGAGTGTTCCAGTATCTTCTTTTGGAGTAATGTGGTTTTCCTGAAGTTCCATTGTATGTGGCAGAACTTGCACACCGTTTTCTTGAAACTGAAGCATCTTGTGTTTTCAATATTGCCAAGAGCTTAACTTTGGAGCATACAGGAAAAACCACTACAGTATTTGGTGTTCTTTACACACAGCTCCTTTCACTCTGGCTTCAGTTAGTGCAAAGAGTGAGAATATTCCTTTTCAGTAGCTACAAATTTCCTCTTTCATGTTGATTGGGCATCTCTAGGTTGCTGGAGACGGGGACCCTACTAGGGCCCTGCTGCAGAAATAGTAACAGGGCCTTGACCTCCTGTGATCCCAGACTACTGCACTTCTGCCCACTTCTGGTCCTAAAGTGAAATCTTGTATATCTTCATAGCAAAATTTGGCATGGCTGATAAATGGTCCCCTTTGACTTGCATCCTGCAAATCTTCCCTCCACTCCATTTAACCTCTAATTGCGATTTGCAACACACACATGAGCAAATTTCACTCACTATCTCATGAATATTTGCTTGCAGAAGACACTAACTGTGAGACCTGAGACTTTGTGCAGGTCAGAGAGCAGAGCATGAATTGCAAAGTTGTTGAAGTGAAACTGCAGTAGAGCTTCAGCTAACGGGTTAACTTGGCAGCTAGGAGAATGTATCACTGGAGCAAAGCAGCCAGAGCCCCAGGGAAATGCAATCACTCCCTGTTTCTGTGTTCTACTTTTGGGAGAACAACTACGCAATAATGATAGTGACATTGCCTGAGATAGCTAAGGCTCCATATTCTTCCCCCCACCCCCTAACTTACTGTACCACTTTATATAACTGCTGTGTCACATGAATAGGTGCTTGTTAGAAGAAAATATATAGCTTCTCTGTAGGGACGCAAGTGTGCAGGTGATGAATTGGTTAGATTATTAATTGATGAAAGACCTTTTGAGTGATTGAAGGGGTGCCCTAAATGAATAATAGGTATTTTTACAATTTATTTTTTTTAAATAAAGCTTACAAACATCACGAATGGTAGATCCTTTCACAGAAGAGATGTCCAGCTCTGTACATGCCTCATTTAGGATGGCAAAGAATCCTTCTGAACTTTAAAGACTACCATTGATTATTACAGCATAAGCTTGAAGTGTTTTCCTGAAGGCATTGGATGGAGTAGAATGTAATATATGAAAGCTTGTATCAGGGGATGGGAGCCCTTTTGGGCCTGGGGGCTGCATTGCCTTCTGGGCAGCCTTTTGGGGGCCACATGTCCGTGGGGGTGGGAGGCCAGAGGCAAAAGCGGGCAAAGCAACAAATATAATATAGCTTTGTACAGCATACTTATCCAGTCATCTCTATCCTTTATCAAGTCACTCAAAAAGCTGTATCAGAACTCAAGGATGCATTCCAATCAGGATAAAAAGCAGGATCTGTGATGAGGAGCATGATCTGGGGAGTGTGCTGAGAGCCTGGAGTGACACATTTGGCCCCATATCCTGTGGCTTCCCACCCCAGCTTGTACCATAATTTGTTATTCTTTAAGGCACCACAATATTTTTTTCTCTTTCTTTCTTTCTTTCTTTCTTTCTTTCTTTCTGGTTTTTGCTGCTGACTGAAACAGCTACCCATCCAGGCATTTTTAATATATATATAATGATAACAGACAAAATGCATGTCAAAGCCCAAAAACAACAGTTGTTAAATTACTTACTTACTTACTTAATGCCCAAAGGACTTGCCTTCTACAACCCAAAAACTGTCCAAATTCACCTGAGGCTTTGAGAGACTTGGAATGGAGCAGTCCAGTTTCCACGTTAGTGTCTGCTTGGCATGGTCGAGATCACTGGGCAGTGCTATAGCTACAGGGGGCTAGCTGGGTTTTTTGCCCCAGGTGAAGCCTCCATAGGGGTGCCGTTGAGGCTCCCAGCCTGTGTGTGTGCATGTGGGGTGGTGCCAAACTGTGTCCTTGACCTGGGTGAAATAAAGCCTAGCTTTGCCTCTGCACTGGGGCTGGTTCTTGTTTTTTCCATCTCTCTGTGTGCGCATGTTGGAGTGAATAGAAGGCAGCTTGGCAGGGTTGGGAAATCTTAGACCTGATGGCTTCTCTTATTTTGCCCTAGGGAATTTCCTTAGGCCACATGGCCCCTCCTTAGGCCACACCCCTTACCAGGCATGCTCCTCAGGTGCTTTTGCCTGGCCGGAATGCCCTTGAACTCCAACAATGCTCCTGCTTGCCTAGGTGAAGAGATGTTTGTGGGTTGGGGGGGTGTGGAAACCTCTTGAAGTTTGATTGGCTGGAATGCAGCCAACCATACACCTACCCACTTTTGCCTCTGGGCCTGCTCATCACCAGCATGCAGCCCCCAGGTGGTTCAGGAGGCAGGGCATAGGGAATGGCACTCATTAGGCCAAGGCAGCAGTGAGGTTGTTCCCTGGCACCACCATTGCTCAGAGCAGTGGTTCTTTGAGCCACAATTTCAGAATAAAAATTTGCTAGCACCAGACCAAATTCTTTCTTGATAGGAAATACATTGGAAAACAAAAAGAAACAACTCCTGGCAGTGAT
Organism: Podarcis raffonei; assembly: GCF_027172205.1. NCBI lineage: Eukaryota > Metazoa > Chordata > Lepidosauria > Squamata > Lacertidae > Podarcis > Podarcis raffonei. The sequence goes on along the minus strand of NC_070621.1, from coordinate 39,538,446 downwards.
TGATTTATAGTACAGAACACAACTATTTCATAATATGATCGTGGGACATCTAGAAAATTTTTTTTTTAAAAAACTCAGCTACATAAGAACACAAATCATTCCCAAAATATAATTATAAACGAGACTCTTACATATGTACCTTAGGTATGTATACAAACTCAGTGAGAGGTGTGAGCTTGCCTGGTGATGTCATTTATATCAGGTTCAGTTTAAGACAAACAAACTCTCATCTCCTCATCAACACAAAGAATCCTTTCTCTTTTCTAATTTTTCATATTTGCCAGAGTTTAAAACCCCTGTTTGTGGAGAACTGTAGGACAATACCCAATGCTCCTGAAGAGAGGTGTGGATACTGTTTCTGGTTAGAATCATATAACTGTAGAGTTGGAAGGGATCCTGAGGATCATCTAGTCCAACCCCTTGCAAGGCATGAATCTCAGCTAAAGCATCCACAACAGATGGCCATCCAACCTCTGTCTAAAGACCTCCAAGGAAGGAGAGTCCACTACCTCTTGTGGAAGTCCACTGCTGAACAGCTCTTACTGTCAGAAAGTTTTTCCTGATGTTTAGCTGGAATCTCCTTTCTTGTAGAATCAATTGGTTTGAGTCCTACTGTCCAGAGCAAGAGAAGACAAACTTAATCCATCCTACATGTGACAGCCCTTTAGATATTTGAGGATGGCTGTCAGATAGTCCTCTGTATCAAAATGGGATAGCTGCCTTTGACAGCCTTTTCCTCCAGATGGGAACCATTTACATATATCCAAATGTAATGAATATGCCACTGCTGTGATACTGTGGGATACCTGGGAGAGGGGAGAAGAAACAATCCAGAAGTGAAGTTGTCTTAAGTCTACAGCTGTGGCAGCTTATCTGCCTGGTAAATCTTTTAATTACATTCAGCATCTAATGACTCGCAATTGTACAAGTAGATATGTAAGCTCTGCTGCTGCAGAACCTGATGCCACAGTTGTAAGGACATGGGGAAATAAGAAGAGCATGCTATCTCTCCCCCCACCCTCAATGTTTTTGTACTATGCTATGCCACACTGAGGGGGACGCAGGTGGCACTGTGGATTAAACCACAGAGCCTAGGGCTTGCCGACCAGAAGGTCGACGGTTCGAATCCCCGCGACGGGGTGAGCTCCTGTTGCTCGGTCCCAGTTCCTGCCAACCTAGCAGTTCGAAAGCAAGTCAAAGTGCAAGTCAATAAATAGGTACCACTCCGGCGGGAAGGTAAACGACATCTCTGTGCGCTGCTCTGGTTCACCAGAAGCAGCTTAGTCTTGCTGGCCACATGACCCGGAAGCTGTACGCCGGCTCCCTCAGCCAATAAAGCGAGATGAGCGCCGCAACCCCAGAGTCAGTCACGACTGGACCTAATGGTCAGGGGTCCCTTTACACTTTACCTTTATGCTTCACTGAAATGCTTAAATGCTTCTTTGAATCTTCCTGCCACACTTGCCATCCTCTCCTGCCACACCAGTGTGGTGCATGCCCAACTCACAAGCCACTCCATGCTCACAAGCCGCCAAAGCTGCTCTTGGGCACTTTCTGTGTCATCCTAATCAACTGCTGAAGGTAGTTGTGCTAATGAAAAGGGATGGACCCCCACATGGCCTGGGACTACAACAAGGTGCAATAAGCAGTTAACATATAAAGAAATCCATAAAGTTGGATGCCCATTTGGCCAAAGCACCAGATTCTGAGCTTAGCTGGTCACACATATACCGTGCAGGATGAAATGATGTTTGTTATTTTCCTGCCTTAAGGAGCTTCATTGGAGAAAGGATTCTTTGCTTGTATCCTCTGGGCATCTTGCTTAGCCTCTGAGCTCTTAGCGTTGCACACTGCACTAGGTTTCCAGAGCAATCTTGTAATGCTCCCAGGGCCTAATAATTTCTTCCCTGCAGGCAAAGCAAGGAAATATAGGAAGTGATAGCAGTCCCAGCACACAAAAGGATATCTCTTATTCTTAACTGTTGCTTACCAAGAACAAACCTTGGTGACAGCTAGGGAAGGGGGGAGAATTCAATTTAGTTCACATTTAATGACAAAACCTACTTAATTCATGCTTTCCGAAACATGGGAACCAAAATACCTGTCATTTTTGTAAAATAAAAAATCAAGATTCCCTGTGCTCTGCTCCACTCCCTCTTTCTTCCTGCCCAGGGTAGCCCTATCTTCTGCCTGCACCTCAGAGCTGGGGCAGCAGCCTCTACTACTCCTTGTTTGCTCTCCAGCAACCACTACAAGCTGCCCAAGGGAAGAGGGTGGTAGTGATAGCCAGGGAGAGGTCAGGGAGAAGCCAGGGAGAGGCAACAGAATGGTCCCTTGCAGCGGCAGTTGCCGCCGCCGCCACCACCACCACCACCTAGGACAAGCACCAGCTCAACCTCCTTCCCAAGCTCGGCGATGGTGGCACTGGTGGACGCGACCTTCTGATCAGCAAGTCCTAGGCCCTGTGGTTTAACACACATCGCCACGCAAAGACTTAGTAAGGTTTTCTAATTTATATTTAGACACACACACACACACACTCACCATCTGCTTTTGAAAGTTCCGTTGCCCCCCAAATAAGAATAACAATAATAATCCAGTTTGTCCTGTGGCATAAGGGGTTGCTCCTGGAGGACCAAACTAGATGCTTTGGTTAAAGATGCAGCAAAAGATGCAACTATGTATCTTTGGCTGTGTTCATACCACATGTTTAAAGTTTATTTAAAGGCACACAGGGGTCGCACCCATACTACACATTTAAAGAAGTGTTGTACCCCTTTAAGCAACCCAGGCTTCCCTCAAAGAGGCATGAGAATTCATCCTTCACAGTTCCTAGAATCCTTAACAAACTACAGTCCCTAGGATTCAATGGGAGAAGTCTCATGTGTATTGAATTTGCTTTGATTGCATAGCATGGGCTGCTGGAGAGATGCCTTCTGCACAGCACAGTTCTGCACCTCTCGCATTTAAAGCGCAGGGCTTCCCCCTAGGAGAATCCTTGGAACTTTAGTTTACCCCTATAATTCCCAGCCCCCTTAAAAACTACAGTTCCCAGGATCCATTGGGGGAACTGTGAATTTGACAGTAATTCATTACAGGTATGTGGGGTGGAGGATCCATTCAGCATGCAGTGAGTTTTGTTTCTATGTATTGTTTTGCTTCTGGTTTTTTATGGTTTTAAATTTATTTATTTATACTCAGTTATTGGAATGGGAGTGCTGCAACTCTCAGGTCTTGTTTGCAGGCCTCCAAGGGTCTAGAATCCTGTCTGCAAACAGGATCTGAGAGCAGCAGCTATCCCATTCCAGCAAATGGTGGGTGCAAATGCTTTAGAACATGGGAAGAGCCTGCTGGATTGGGCCAATGGCCCATCTAGTCCAGCATCCGTCTTTCACAATGGCCAGCCAGATGCCAATAGAAGGTCTGTAAGCAGGACCTGGGCAAAACATTCCTCACCCCCTGCAGTTCCCAACAACTGGCTTTCAGAAGCATAGTGATTCCAACAAGAGGAGGTAGAACATAGCCAACTCAGCAGCTAGAAACTGATTGACTCTGAAGGAATTTTCCCAATCCTTTTAGAAAGTTGGTAGATACTTTAAAATGCACTGGTGGAGGAAATAGGGACAGTCCAGGCTCAAATGAGAACCTGGCTGGCTTTTCTAATTTTGGGACTGTCCCTGGTTAATAGGGACGCTTGGAGAGTGCATTGTTCTGACTGAGTGCTAAAGAATGGGTTTTCTTGGGGAAAGACAAAACTGCTCAGACCCATGGCTAGAAAGCACAGGACAAGAGGAAAACTGCTCAGACCTGCCCTTTCTATGCATGGGACAAATGGAAATGTGGATGAGCCCTAGCTCTAGTCAAGAGGACTTTAGACAGTCCTACTTAGAGATGCTGGATATTTTATTTGAGGATTTAATGGAGCCTTATGGGTTGAATCCAACTAAGTTTTTACCCACAGTTTCCCCACTGAAATTAATGGACCTATATTAGCCACATTCTACTTTGAGTAGAACCAACAATGAATACATGCAAAGCTCTATTACTGATCCAAAACCCTTCCCAGTGATTACAAAATAATAGCTCAAGGCAGCTATCTGTTTTCTGTAGTAAAAGTAGTGTGGTAGTCTTCTTAGTTATTTCTGAAAGAGTTTCCAAAGGAGCACCAGGAGTTGCTGATAATGTCTATTTATAATCGACAATAAACATCTGGTTGTAGAAGGTAGTTTTAATCTCTCTGAAGGCCTACATGAAAGACTTAGAAATATGTTTGCATTTGAACTGTCCCTAAAAACACGCATGCAAAACAAGCCCCCAGAAAGCTATCATTATTATCTCTTGAAGTTGTAAGAAATATTTGCCTCTGGTCTTCTAAAGAGCAGTATCAAAAAAAGGAAAATGGATTTTGCAGAGTACATAAGAGAAATCACTTCCGTTTGTGGGCTTCAACACTTGGCTTCTCTCCATGTGTTTGTGATGAGGGCAAGCTGGATTAGAAGGAAGTCTTTTATGTACCACTGTATTTTCACCAGTATACGATAATTACATCAGGCCACTGAACCCACTTGAGTTGAGATCAGAGTAATAGGGAAAGGACTGTGGCACTGTACAGAGCACATGCTTTTGCATGCAAAATGGCACAGATGATGATGGTGGTGGTGATGATTTCAGTCGACACATAAGGAGTCACCAAGGAACTTGCAGGATCTTAAAGCATGACATAAAGAAATCAGAAAAAAGAGCAGTGCATTGTAATAAAAGCAGAACAGCAAGCCCCATTTGCCAGCATGATTTGGATTCCAGTGGGCATTTGTTCCTCTGCAAACCAGCAAAACTCACTGCAATGCCAGCCTGGGAAAACACCCACTTCCAGGTGTGGTTTGAATATAAACAATGCCTGCAAATGGCCAGCTTCAAAGGGGCTTGCTGTCAAAGCCCATCCGTGATGTCAGTGAGCTGTGCTTGCAAAGAAACAATCAGGGCACACTTGAAGTTCCCCCAACGTTCCATCGCAGCTCCATTTTATATGACATCTGGTGTACAGCCAGTGGGTGTGGTTTAAAGAAAACGGGCCAGACAAGGAACCCTGCCATGCCTGCTTAAGCCCATGGGCCAGAGGTTGCTCACAGCATACTAAAAGTTTGAAATAGAGAGTTATATGGTCTTGGGAGGCTCACTGATTTCCTGCAAAAGGTTCAAACAATGTGCACTGCTAAAACAGTTGCTTACTATTTAATACAGTGTTTCAGTATGTCCTCCCTGCTGTGTGTATCATCAGCCAAACTGAACTCCTGTGGTCTCAGGGCTGCATTTGAATCTACTCAATGGAATGTGAAATCCCATTTTCTTTTTCTTTTCTTTTTCCTGTCATTGGGATTCCATGATGGGGCAGGGTGGAATTTTAACTGCTGGTTTCTCCTTGCTGGACCAGCAATTCAGAGAAGAAGAGTGCTACCAGAAGAAAAATTGGCAACCCTACCTGGGGCTAACAAATTTGAGCTATGTTTTCCATACTTGTTCCCCATCAGCTCTCATCAGCCACTCACCCTTTTTTTATGTAAATAGGCAGAGACACACAACCCAGTTCAGCCATAATAACACAGATGAAGGGAGAATAAATATAGCTGCCCTGTTTGTGCTCTCCTGTGAACCTTGACTATCAGGTTCAGGTTCCACACAGGTGTTTGCAACAAGGCCATTTGCACCATTTATCCTAGACCAGAGATGGGAAACCTGTGGTTCTCCGGTTATTGTTGGACTCAGCTCCAGCCAAGGATGCTGACAGCAACTTCTGGAGGGCCACAGTCTGTCCTGTGGGAGGAAGAGAAGGAGGCAGACTGGGTTATTCTTAAGGGGAGAATGCATAGCTAGCTCACTCCCAGAGCATCTAGGTTGGCCCTCGCCCAGCAGTATAGCTAGCCATTCAGGTGCCCAGTGTGGCGTGTGTGTCCTGCAGCTGGGGGTGGGGCGAACTGGCCATGGGGGCAGGGCAGGGCAAGCCAAGGCAGGGTGCACTGTGTGGAGCCTCTCTGCAGCCTCCCCCTCAGCTGTAGGGCAGCTGAGGCAGTGGGCAGACACAAGCCCCACGCTGCTCAAAAAAGCAGCGCGGAGCTTGCAGGCAGTTCACCCGCCACCTCCCCCTCAGGAGAGATGCATGGCTCAGGCACACTGCAGGCCCCGCAGTGTGGCACCCAGTGCCCCATGCCTCACACCTCACCTATCTACCAGTGGCAAAGGAAGGGGGTGCATTGGGTGCGGGAGTTATTTTTTTCCCCAAAAAGTGTCATGAGCCCAATTTTTATTTATTTATTTATTTATTTTTATTTTTGCCATTTTGTCACCCCCCCCCTCAGTGATGACACCTGGGGTGGCCCGCACCCACCTCACCCCCCCTTCCTACACCACTGCCCTCACCACATCATATGGTCTGGTGGGTATGGTTAGCTCCTATAATCAATGGGTTTTTTGCATGTTAATTCTGCACATTCAGTGGATTTCATGATGTTTGGGCATTGTAGGATGATTTATTGTATTTAATGTTTCCACTTCATTCGCATAGCAGCCAACCTCTAGGGGCTGAGGTCCCTTCAGCCCCCCAATAAAATATTTTAGGGCTCCAGAGCCCCCAAAGTTGATGAGCATTGCCATTCAAATGGTGTGTGTGTGTGTGTGTGTGTGCCGCATGTCATGTGATCAGTTATGCAGGACGGGGCTTACCTATTCCCCTCCCCATCTTCAATATTTTATTGAAGTTGGCATCCCTGTGCACTTGTCTAGATTTTGCATTTATATGGTATTGCTTAACTTTGCTGGATTTGGGGAGACATTGGAAGCTGTCTTATACTGAGTCAAACCACTAGCTCACCAAGCAGAGTATCGTTTAATTTATTTATTCATATATATATATATATATATATATATATATATATATATATATAATCTCATTATTTCATTTTAAAAATATCAAAGTGGTTTACAACAAAAATGCATAAAGCCATACAGTAAGAACTGTCTCTAGAAGTCTACACTGACTTTCAGACAGTCTCTCCCAGCCTTACCAGGAGATGCCAGGGATTGAACCCGGGACCTTCTGCATGCAAAGCAGGTGTTCTACCTCTCACCTGGGGCCCTTCCCAACAACATGAATCTCTTTCTGATCTCGTTCTTGATGAAAAGTGGTACAAAAATATTTGTATGAATGAATTAAACATTTGAACAAAATATATTAGAAGCAGGGGGAAATGGCCTATGCTAGTGGTTCCCAAACTATTTCCCCTATGGACCTCTTGGAAATTTCCAAGAAATTGGGAAGACCACTTAATGATATTTCTGCTTGTTTTAGCGATTACAATGAAGTGTTCTAGATGCTCTATGGGGTTTTTTAATTGTATTTTTATTTCTTCCTTTATTTCTTGTGTTGCATTTTACTTTATTAGACCTTGAATTCAATAGAATTCAAACTGTAATGCAATATAAGAAATAAAAGAAGCAACAAAAGAAGTGTGAAGTCTGAAGAAGTGTGCATGCACACAAAAGCTTATACCCAGAACAAATTTAGTTGGTCTCTAAGGCGCTACTGGACAATTTTTTTGTTTTTTTTATTTATTTCAACAAAAATGCAGTTAAATATAATCATGAGTATTCATTGCAGGCATGCCACGGACCACCTGAAGGAAGCTCAGTGGTCCACAGGCCACAGTTTGGGAGCCCCTGGACCCTGCTAAGAATTTTGTAAAGTGAGAAATTGCATGTTAACCTTTCCTTCTTCCTCCACCCCAACTTCCTGTCTTCTACAGAGATCCAAAATAGCTGTCTATGAGAAAATGTGGTCGTACATGAAGTCAGCAGAGCCATCTGTATTTGCCAAAACAACAGCGGACGGGGTAGCCCGCGTGAGGAAATCTAAGGGGAAGTTTGCCTTCCTGCTCGAATCGACCATGAATGAGTACATTGAACAACGGAAGCCTTGTGACACAATGAAAGTTGGTGGGAACCTGGATTCCAAAGGCTATGGTGTAGCAACTCCCAAAGGCTCAGCATTAAGGTGGGTGGAATAATATAACAATATCCATGTTGTTATAGTATTCCACCTACCCTGATGTATTGTGTTGTCTTTTTCTTTCTTGTGGATTTGAGGTAAACTTAAAAAAGTTTTCAAAAAAAAAATCAGTATTCCATGAAGTTAAATAAGACGGTAAATTATGGTTTCATTGACTTTAATGCATCCATTTTTTTTCTAAATGTTCTCTCCGTGTTGTCCTTTCCAATTGTTTGTTGCTGTTTTTAATTTTACAGTCCAGTGGCTTTTTTCAATTTAAATGGTAAAAGCCCAAGTTAAAAACCACCATACGTGACGGGTGTTAATTGCATGACGTGGTGTTCTCGTCGCCTCTTTTTTTAAAATCCCCTCCTCCTCCTCCTCCTCCTCCTCCTCCTCCTCCTCCTCCTCCTTCTTATTTTTTCTCAAAAGACAATTTCCCCATCCCGCACACTTCCGTTTTTTAAGCAATTGTTTAGATCCTCCATGCCACCTTTCCAATATTTAAACCCTGTTATTTGCTGTAACAAACACGTTCTTTATATAGCTCCACCTCCCTGTGAAAAACCAAAAAGAAAAAAAAAAGTGAGAGAGAGAGAGAGAGAGAAAAGAGGAAACAAAAATTACCGGCCAATTTGTCCTCCTTCTGCTCCTTTCTTTATACGTTTTTTAACGACTTTAACCGAGCATCTGTGCATTATTCTTACGAGTTATGTTTTATCGTTTCAAGAAATGCTGTTAACCTGGCAGTATTAAAACTGAATGAGCAAGGCCTCTTGGACAAATTGAAAAACAAATGGTGGTACGACAAAGGAGAGTGCGGCAGCGGGGGAGGTGACTCCAAGGTCAGCCTCAATGTCACCACAATCGGGTACCTTAGTCAAGAGTAATCGGCAAGGCTGTTATTTTATGCATCAGGGAAAAAAGAGCCTGGAAGATGAGAAACCATCTTGAAACCATTATGTTCAAGTCACTTGCTTGTCCAGTAGCTTGCAAGGCTCAGGGAGGGGGGATTTTTTTTCTACTTCCCCCCTTCCTTTGCACTGCTACCGTTGCAATCAATCCTGGGTCCTTATTTAACTAACAGAGAGAAAGAGAGGAGAAACCAGACTGAGGGTTTCATCCAATGCTTGTCATACTCAAAGTTGGCCCACTGAAATTAGTGGGCATGGTTAACTGAGGTCTGTTAATGGCATTGGGTCTGCTCTGAGTATTACTTCATTGGATGCAATCCAGGGAATCCTCTCTTGTTGCATTCGTTGAGTTGGATGTGGTTATATGATGGGTTATGGATTGAGTGGAATGGATTATATGAGTCTCTACTTATACACCAGTGGTTTTTACTGGGCCAGTCTGTCCCCGTTTGTATGGGGCCTCTGGTGGGTGCGGCAGGCAGATACGTTTCAAGGATTCACTCTTCAGATCCCAGCCAGGGGTGACAAATGTTAGCATTGTGTCTCGGTTGCATATCTAGCACAGGGCACTGAGTATTTCCAAAAAAATCAGAGTTCAGATATGTAAATAAGCTTGTTTGAAAATAAGTTGTGTGTGTGTGTGCGTGTGCGTGTGTTCAAATGTGTTAGATTGCCAAGACCTTTGCTGGAAATGAATTACTAATTTTCTCAAGTTATATATTAAACACTAAGAAAATGAGGAGGGGGAGTATTTAAGTTTAGAAAGATACATTTAAAAAATCATATTGTTTCAGGATTTGCTGGCTCTTTAAGCTGATAATTTTTCATTGCTAATTTTTAATGTGTATTGTTGTATATAGCTCTGGTTAATGGATACTAGGATAGTTAAATAACCAGATGCTCAGTTTGTGATTTGTCAGAAAGAAAGAAACAATATCCATGTTGAATTTTTAAAATAGGGTTGCTACTTCCTTCCCTGACAAAATACCCCATGCCTTCGAGATTTGCAGACCCTCCAAGTGTCCCTGTTTGCCAGGAATAGTCCCGGGTTTACTGAAGCCGTCCCAGTTTCTGATTTGATCCCAGAATGTCCCACTTTTCTTTAGGACATCCTTATTTTCATTGGAGAAATGTTGGAGAGTATGGTATTATGTGACCCAAGGAGATAAGCAACTTTGCAACCTTTAGAAGACACCTGAAGGCAGCCCTGTACAGTGGTACCTCAGGATGAGAACAGGGTCCATTCCAGCGTCCCGTTTGCATCCCAAACAGAACGTAAGACGCAACAGTGCGTCTGCGTGTGCGTGGGTCGTGTTTCGCCGCTTCCACACATGCACGTGACATCATTTTGACTGTCTGCACATGCACGCGTGGTGCATGCACACTCCATTACTTCCGGGTTGCCGCAGAGTGCAACCCGAAAGTGCTCAACCTGAAGCGTATTTATCCCGAGGTATGACTGTATAGGAAAGTAGGGCATCCCTATTCTCATTGGAAATGTGTTGAATGCTATGGACTTGCCTAAAAGGTGCATAGAAGTTTTCCCCACCAGCAGATATTGTGATGATGCTATGCACTTAGGCATTGGGGTGTGCATTGTTTGAGGGTGCATAAACCCATGGCTTGTTCCTGCAATACAATGTATGTTTCAGTTTCACAGCCCTTTGTCAAATCTAATAACCCAGCTAGGAAAGGGATATTTCATTAAATTAATCCCATTAATTGAAAAGTAATACCCTGAAGAATTCCATTAAATTCTCTGGGCTGCTGTTCCTCTCCCCCCTCCATGCAATCTACTCTTTAAAAAAAAAGAGCCAACAATAATTTGTAATTACTTTCTGTAGTTAACCAACCCACTTGCAGGAAGATTATTGATGGGGAAACGTGCAGGCAGTTAATACAGCTCCCCCCTGAATTTCTTCATAAATGATGCTTCTATCAGCAGAGCAAGTGCAATAATCATTTACTTTAATCATATTGGATAGCAGCAAAAGCTGTATATGATTAAAACAAAGGAAGTTTTATGCCATTTTCTTCACTTCTCTAGTCATTACCACCGGGAATAAAAGCTAGGGTTGGGGAAATATCCAAGTATACATTTGAGCTCAAAGGCTTATTCCGTAGCCCAACCTTTACTATAGTGTAACCGATGTTTCTGAAATACTTAAATTCCCTCTTGTTCATACTGTCGTATTAGGCAAGGTGTCCAGAAGGAGTAGAATTTGAAGCAGATCACAACCTTCTTTTGAGAGTCTAGGTAAAAAGATATCTTACTGCCTCTGAATAATATGATGTGGCTGGTTGGTTGGTTTTACATTTATATCCTCTCATTCCTCCAAGGAGCACAGAGTGGGGGAGGGGCATACACAGTTCTCCCCTTCCCTCATTTTATCCTTACAGAACAAACATGTGAGGTAAGTTAGACTGACATGTGAGGTAAGTTAGACTGAGGTAAGTTACCTCACAAACATGTGAGGTAAGTAATAATAATAATAATAATAGTACTAAATTTTACTATAGTGTAAACGATGTGAGTTTCTGAAATACTTAAATTCCCTCTTGTTCATACTGTCAAATTAGGTAAGGTGTCCAGAAGGAGTAGAATTTGAAGTAGATCACAACCTTCTTTTGAGAGTCTAGGTAAAAAGATATCTTACTGCCGCTGAATAATGTGATGTGGCTGGTTTTTTGGTTGGTTTTACATTTATATCCTCTCATTCCTCCAAGGAGCACAGAGTGGGGGAGGGGCATACACAGTTCTCCCCTTCCCTCATTTTATCCTTACAGAACAAACATGTGAGGTAAGTTAGACTGACATGTGAGGTAAGTTAGACTGAGGTAAGTTACCTCACAAATGTGAGGTAAGTTATAATAATAATAATAATAATAATAATAATAATTTATACCCCAACCTCCCCGGCCAAGACTGGGCTAAGGGCGGCTAACACTGAATAGAAATATAGTAAAAACATTTTTAAAAAACAACAACAAAAACCAGTTGATTAAAATGTAAGTTAGTATACAGTTTAAAATGCAGCTTAAAATGCAGAGTCGTTTTAGTGGTAGCCTATAGATCAAAGCCATGAGGGGAGAAAACGTCAAATATTCATGGGGCCAATTATCCATGCTGGTCCTGCATGGGTCAGCAAAAAGAGCCAAGGGAAAATTTATATACAAATCCCATATAAGGGGTTCCATTAAAAAAAGAGGGGGAGTTAGACTGAGTGGGGGTTTGAACTCTGGTCTCCTAGGGCCTAGTCTGTTGCTCTAACCACTACACTATATTGGCTCTCAGTGGATAGTATTCACGATGACCATATAGTGCCTCCATAATCAAAGGCACTATGCCTCTGAATACCAGTCACTGAGGAACAATGGTGGGAGCAAGCTATTGCTTTCTTTTCCAGCTTGTGGGCATCCTAGATGCATCCAACTGGTCACTCTCAGAGCCAGGGTGCTGCATTGGACAGGATCTTGACCTAGCAGGACTGCTTTTTCCTAATAAGTCAGATTCTGTTCATTCATGCCAAGCAGAGGAGAATGCTGGCCCTACTTGACATCTGGTTTGGTCACTGTGAGAACAGGATGCTGGACGGATCAAGCTGCAGATCTTTTCTTATGCTTAAAAAAACCAAATATAGACTTCAGTTATAACATGGAGATGCAGCTGAAAGTCCAGGATCCAAATCCAGCCACCAAAACGTTCTATTTGGCTTCCAGCAAAGCTCTGCATGACTCAAAGGCACTCACACAATGTGAAAGCTTTGTACCTCACCCTTGCTTGCAAAGATAAAATAAGCAGTGGCTTATCAAACCTGGGATGTGGGTGGCACTGTGGGTTAAACCACAGAGCCTAGGACTTGCCAATCAGAAGGTCAGCGGTTCGAATCCCCGTGACGGGGTGAGCTCCCGTTGCTCGGTCCCAGCTCCTGCCAACCTGGCAGTTCAAAAGCACGTCAAAGTGCAAGTAGATAAATAGGTACCACTCTGGCGGGAAGGTAAACGGCGTTTCTGTGCAATGCTCTAGTTCGCCAGAAGCGGCTTAGACATGCTGGCCACATGACCCGGAAGCTGTACACCGGCTCCCTCGGCCAATAAAGCGAGCTGAGCGCCACAACCCCAGTGTTGGCCACCACTGGACCTAATGGTCAGGGGTCCCTTTACCTTTACCTGTCAAACCTAAGAATGTGACGTAACCAACATACAAAACAAGGGTACATATAGCAAGCAAAATTGTATCCACAGCAAAAACATCCACAGCAAGGAAAACAAAATCTAGACACTATGCCTGGACAGAAAAGAAAGTGTTAGTCTCTGTGTCCTAAACACACACACCACCACCACCCCATAATGTTAGGGAAAATGTTACACAATCAGGGCATTATTTTGGAAAAGTCCATCCATGGTTGCCATCCATTCTTTCTATGTCAGGTTTGGGGAACTTGTTGTTAGGGATTTGGGTGAGATTCGATTCAGTCAGTTCACTTCACAGTACAAAGCGAACCCATATAATTCACATTTTCCAATGCAATGTGCAAACCAAAACACAGCCCTTCTTTGAAATTTGCACTTCTCTTAGTTTTGTAGTGTGGTTGTCCAGCCAAGTAATACAATACAGCTCACATCTTTTGCAGGGGTCACATTCCAGGAATGGCAATTATATGCAAAAGTACAAGCCACCACCTTGAAACTGTCCCCTCATGAAAAGCCTTACCCAGAGCCAGAGAACCAGACAGGTCTTACCTACTCCCTCCGAGCAATGTATAGGGTTTTTAAGCTCTCAGACTTGGTTAGCGGGCTCTGAGTATGTGCAAGGCTCTCAATATATTGCAGGGCTGTCCAAGTTCCTATGAGATCTCTCCCATCCAGAATCCATGCAAGAGCTTCCCAGAGCCTCGTTAACTAGTTTCAGAGCTTAAAAGTTATTTCCATGCCAGGAAGACCCTGTGCAAAAAGAGCTTTTTAGCTCTCCACCTTCCATGCATCTAATTTGTGTGATTTCAGCCAGCCAGCTTTCAAACACGTAAAATTAAAATTGCACATGTTAAGCAAGCAGGAGCTGAGAGTTACCTATATGTACAAAAATTCATATACAGTAGTGGGGCAAATTTTGGATTAAAGTGCACGTACTTGTGAAGATGCATGTACTTGGCGTGCTTTGGTCCATGGGGTCATGAAGAGTCAGACACAACTAAACGACAACAACAACAATAACTTGTGAAAAATGACATATAAAAATACATTATATTAGGGGAAATTGCATTGCAAAAATGTGTTAGGCAAAGTTGCATACAAACATTAGGTAAAGGTAAAGGGACCCCTGACCACTAGGTCCAGTCGTGACCGACTCTGGGGTTGCGGTGCTCAGCTTGCTTTATTAGCCGAGGGAGCCGGTGTACAGCTTCCGGGTCATGTGGCCAGCATGACTAAGCTGCTTCTGGCGAACCAGAGCAGCGCACGGAAACGGCGTTTACCTCCCCGCCAGAGCGGTACCTATTTATCTACTTGCACTTTGACATGCTTTTGAACTGCTAGGTGAGCAGGAGCAGGGACCGAGCAACGGGAGCTCACCACGTCATGGGGATTCAAACCACCAACCTTCTGATCAGCTAGTCCTAGGCTCTGTGGTTTAACCCACAGCACCACCTGCGTCCCTCATACAAACATTATATTGTGCTAAAATGCTGAGGAATTTTTATGAGGGCTTTTAAAAAAGAATTGCAAATTGATGAGGAAATGCGGAAAACTGAGCTTATGACTGGAAGAATGAGAAACAGAGGAAACTGCAGTTGACAGATTTGCCAGTCCCTATCTGTGCCTCTCTAAGGGACGTGGGTGGCGCTGTGGGTTAAACCACAGAGCCTAGGACTTGCTAATCAGAAGGTCGGCGGTGTGAGCTCCCATTGCTCGGTCCCTACTCCTGCCAACCTAGCAGTTCGAAAGTGCAAGTAGATAAATAGGTACCACTCCGGCGGGAAGGTAAACGGCGTTTCCGTGCGCTTCTCTGGTTTGCCAGAAGTGGCTTAGTCATGCTGGCCACATGACCCAGAAGCTGTACGCCGGCTCCCTCGCCCAATAAAGCGAGATGAGCACCGCAACCCCAGAGTCAGTCACGACTGGACCTAATGGTCAGGGGTCCCTTTACCTTTACCTATCTGTGCCTCTCTAGATGTTGCTGGACTCTAACTCCCATCAGACCCAACCAGCAGGGTCAATGGGCAGGGGTGATATGGGTGGTAGTACAGCAACATCTGGAGGGTCACAGCTTCCCTCCCTCCTCCTTATAGGTCCTTACCCTCCCTGAATGTGCCATGCCCTTTTCTAGAGCCATTTAAGCTTCTGAGACCATCGCCACTTCTTGTGGCAATAAATTAAGTGAATTAATTATGCAGGAACTTCTGTTAAGCAGGGGAAGTAAACAAACAAACAAAACAGTGGAAATGCCCAAGTGTTTGGGTGCTTCGGAGGAGCTCTTTGTATTTGACCATCTGTGCTGGCCAAATGCTCTCAGCATTAAGCTGCTGCTTGTTTACCCTTTATATAAAATGGAAATGGAAATAAGAACCTATATTTCCCTGTTCTGAACCAGCAAATTGCTCCCTTGTTTGTTTGTTTGTTTGCTTGCTTGCTTGCTTGCTTGCTTGCTTGCTTGCTTGCTTGCATTATTGTTTGTTTGTTTTTGAGCACAGAAGCTGCTCCTAAGACCCAGCAGTCATCAGCTCTAAACCTCCATCATCCAGGCCAAGTCACCTGGGAATATAATATGGGTCAAGCCAGTTGTTGGTGCCAGATGTATACACATTTTCATCAAAGAATTAACGGTGCCCTTTAAAACTGCTTAAAGGCTGGCATGTTGTTGCTTTTTGATATAAAAAGAAACAGAAATAGGCCTCCCCCAATTTTCTTATTTTCCTTTTTCTTTGTTTTGTCCCTCTTGGGCAAATGTTTTGGAGACATCTTTTGGCACTGCCCATAGCTTCTGCTCAAAATAGCTTCTTTTTCTAAAGTGACAGTTTATAAACATTTAATATTGCAGACAGTAATGTCTTTGTGTACAACACTTTAAAAGCATTTATTCCCTACTGTAAATAAGACAGTTCAGCCGCAATTGTTCAAGCAATATTCTCCCCCCATCTCCAAAATTGCACATCCTTCAAGGAAATGCTCCAGAGTTGGCTTCAGGATTTTACAAGACACAGGGCAAGCAGATCAAGAATTCTCTTGCTCTCCTTTCAACCTTCCCAGGTGACTAGTCCTTTTGAAGTGGTGGGTTCCTGACTGGTCTTGGCAGCCCAGCAAATGTTGAATGGTACTACCATCCTCTGGAGTTGCCCATTAATATCCTCAGTGTCTAAGCTGTATAGGGGAGGGCTGTAGCTCAGTGATAGAATCCATGCTTTGCATGCAGAATGTCCTGGGTTCAATCCCTAGTGTCTCCATGTCAGGCTGGTAGGAATTTTTTTCTGAAACCCAGGAGAGCCACTAATAGTGTAGACAAAACTGAACTAGGTGTGTCAATAGTCTGACTTTTCATAAAACAGCTTCCTATGTTCCTACCATAATTCACACTTACCGGATTCATTCTTAAACCAGTTGCCCCAGGATTTTCATGGTAATTCCAGAACAACTTAAATTTCTTCTTTTAAATTATTTGACTTTCATTTGTGTAGCACCTTTCTATATTACTGCACACAAGGCGGTTTACAAGCTGAAGAAACAACAAAATAGACAATAAAGATCATATACCTAATAACAATCTGATCCAATACAAAAAAGTCATAATAAAAACATAACTTTAAAATAAACAACATATAAATTAAAGCAATATTCAATAATCCATTAGAATATAAAAGTAAACAGTAAAGTTAAATGTCAGCAAATAGTAATTAAACAGTTTCAATAAAGGTTTAATAAATTATAATCAATGAAAATAATGGCAAGTCACAATTCATAAAATACCACAAAACATACAAAACCATGTAAAAGGGTCAAATTGAGAAACAAGGACAGTTTCCAGGAATGGCCCAAGATTTTCCACCACCTGAGGATGATGATTCAAAAAATAAGAACATCAGCACTGCATACCTTATGAAAAAGTATCCTGTCCACCTTGCATACAAAAGGTGCTTGGTTTAATTCCTGACAGAGATGGGAATAATTCCTGCCTGAAACCCTGGAAAGCTGCCGCCAAAACATGAGCTTTTTGGGCCAGTGGAATGACTCTGTGTAAGACAGCTTCCTGTGCTTAATGTGATCTATTTATTTATTGCAAATATTTCTATCCTGCTGTCCTGTTCAAAAAAACAAACAAAACAAAAACCAACTTGAGGCACTGTGCAACAAATGTGGGAAATGATAACGCCACAGAAAAGAGAGAAGCAATCAAAAAGTTTGAAGTAAGGAGCACAGGAGCTAAAAACAGCATTCCACATTCTCATTCCCAAACCTAGACATATTGGGTAGTTTCCCAGTGTTGCTCCTATCCAGAGTAGGTCCACTGAAAATAATGGGCATGCATGGCTCACTTAGGTTATTTCATTTTAACTGAAAAGTTATAGGCAACCCTATTGGTCCTATACAGAAGAGGTCCATGCAAATCCCTGGTATTTTATGGCCTTGGCTTTTCCAGTTCGGTCCTTTTCCTGCTGTCACGTAGACACCATTACCCATATTTAAAACCCTCCTCTAAAGCATAGAAACAAATGATCTCATGATAACAAAGAACTATTGAATTGCATAAATACATGAAACATCCCAGCATACACAAACACCTTCCTGCATTCATGCCAGAGCCCTTGCTGGATAACTACCATGATATTCTGTTAAATCAGCAGGACCTGTTTCCACATAATGGGCTTAAAATAGGGGCAAATGCATGCTTAATGACAGGTCTGTTTTTCTGACTTTTCCTCATGGGAAGCCCCCTACCTTCTCTGCTCCAAGGCTTCCTCCGCCTTTACATCTCTGGTTTGGCACTTCGTAATTTTGCACCTACCTACACTAATCTTTCATACCAAGTTCTTATTATGAACTTAAATAAGTATTTATTAACCCACACATTTCCTCCCACTCTGTGCTTCTCATGGTTGTGATGTATTGATAATAATAAAGTGACAGTCTGGTTAAATTTGACGCTCAGGGAATCTAATGTGGAAGGATCTCAGAGATTCTACTGAACACCTCTGTGAAACAGCAGAATGTGCACATGTCGGCAGCCTGCATGCAGTTGGCTCAAGTCAGTGTGAAAAGGTTGCTGGGCCTTAGGCCAAGCCAGACTCCTGCCCTTCCTTTGGAGGTGAATAATTTAATGCAATGATGGGGAACTGGATTTGGTCACCAGACCAGTCCTTCTCTTCCCCACCCCCTGCTGGCTAAGTTTGGCAGGGCTGCCCAACTCTCAGTCACCTGACAATCCCAATGACATCAGATGACCATTTTCACCCACGTGGCTTGGAATTAAGCTGTGTGGGTGCAAACCCCAATGATTAGCTACATTTGGGAGCTTGCAAACCCCATTTTGGCCCCATGATGTGTACTGCTGACCACACCTGCTATGTTATCAGGTGTAAGACAGGTGGACATTTGTCCAAAATGACTTTCTGGGCAAAATGAGGATTGGTGGACCATAAAGCACATGGACCAGATATTTGTAGAGCAGGGGGTCCTAGGTTCAGTTCTTGCTGTCTCTAGTAAAAAGATCAGGTAGTAGATATTTATAGTCTCAGGCAACATGGAAGGCTTAAAAAGAGGATTAGATAAATTCATGAAGAATAAGACCTATCAGGCAACATTTGGCCTCCAGTCTGCAGGGACCTCACCTGTTCTCCAGGAATTCTCAAATATTATAGACAAGGCCCTGAGATTAAAGCTGCAGGCTCCCTTAGTAACCTTAGTTGCTGCTCATCAGGCCCTGTAGATCTGAATTCATTTAAAGTAACTAGGTGTTCTCTTACCACCTCTTTTCCTATCTTGGGTTTCTGCTCCCTCCTTCCTTTGTTTATTCTGTTATCACTAAGTTGGACACAGCTTTCCTTTTGGGTCAGAGGCAGAATGGGTGTTGAGCAGTTCCACCTTCTTTCTGTCACCCAACAATATTTCTCTGTCTTCTCCTTGCAGAGGACCCACTACTTGCTTGTTCTTCCTCTTGCTTCAAACATCGCAAAAGAACCCTTTTTTAATTATTTTTACCCTTCTTGCAGGTGTGAGCTGATTCTGTGCTTTTGCTCACATGACTTTCTCCCTGCAACTGTTGGCTCTTCATGTATACTCTTCCTTCATTTGTGTATAACACTGGGTAACAATTTTTTGCTTTTTGAATGTTGTCTAGATTTCTACAACTGATTTAGGGTATTTTTGCACTGCTGAATCAGGAAATGGCATCCATTTCTCTCCATCAGGTCAGGTTTACTGTAAACTGAATGGTGGGCATTGATAAAGGTAAGTACACGTAAATTGCATGTTGCTTCACCATTTTTCAAACTTCAGGGCTTGAACTTCTGTTTCTTGGAACTCCTGGAATGCTCAGCGGCAGGGAGGTCTCTCTTCAGAGTCCAACAGTAGTCAGCCATCATGACTGTGTCCCAGCGACCCTGATACCTGGTCTCCATCTCTTTCATGTCCTGATGGAATCTCTCCCCCTGCTCGTCACTCATTGAACCCAGGTTCTCAGGAAACCGGTCCATATGTGAAAACAGGTAGTGCATCTTGACGCTCATGTTGCAGCCCTGGTTTCTGAAAGCAGTCAGCATGTTGTTGACAAGTTCTGCGTAGTTTCTGGCCTTATTGTTGCCAAGAAAGTTCTTCACTACCAGAACAAATGCCTTCCACGCTTCCAGTTCCACTTCGTTCATTGAGTTTCCGAACTCTGGATCTCTGATGAGCTGACGGATCTGAGGACCATCAAAGATGCCAGCTTTCAACTTCTCCATGGTCAATCCTGGAAAAGCCTGGCACAAGTAAGTGAAGCAGTCACCATCCTTGTCCAGAGCCTTGGTGAACTGCTTGATTAAGCTGAGCTTGATGTGCAGCGGTGGGAAGAGTATTCTGTCTCTGTCCACCAGAGGGTCGTTGATGACGTTCCTTTCTTTACAAGGCACCAATTCCTCCCGCACAGGCCAGTCCTTCTTCATGTAATGCTGAGCACGGTCCCTACTATCCCACATGCACAGAAAACATGGGTACTTGGTGAAGCCAAACTTTTGTCCCAACAAAAAGTTCACCATCTTCAGGTCAACACAAATAAACCACTTATGCTGATCATAACCAATTTTCTCCAGCACATACTTCACCGCTTCATAGTTCTCCTTCAGTGTACTTGAGTGAGCCAGGGGTATAGAGGCAAACTGGTTGCCGTTGTGTAGCAGAACACATTTCAATGATCGCTTGCTGCTATCAATGAACAGTCTCCAATCTTTGGGTTCATACTGTGGCACTCCAAGCTTGAGCAGAAGCTGTGCAATATCTGCACAGTACACCAAGTCCTTCTCTTCCGAGAAAAAACGGAGGTACTCTTGATGCCTGTTGTGGAAGAAGCTGGTGCGAGCACTGTCAGAGAGGAGGTTTTTTTCCTTCAATCTGGATGCTAACAGAGTCCTTTGACAAGCTGAGGTCGCAAACTAGATCATTCAACTCCTTTTGGGAAAATGGATGTGGAGCATCATCTTCAAGAACCACTTCTTCTTCATGTCCTTCAACACTGGACGCATCTTTGTCACTAATGTCAGGAAGTTCTCTGAAGATAGGCACTGGAATTTCATCACAATGAGCTACAGGACGACGTGCTGATTGAAGATCAGGATACTTGAGGCTGCTCCGGTTCTTTCTGTTGATCCCAGCCGCACCAATTTATGGAAGATTCGAGGTTTTATGACTTCAAACTGATCCCTTTTTGACATAAACACCCAGAACTATCGGACCTGAATACTTCTTGTCATTAAAATAATCATTTCCAATCAAAACAATTATTCAACATGGCATTTTACCCCCACCAACTGCTTCTAAGATGCTCCACACAAGCGTACATGTGAACAAAAACGTAAAAAAATGACATGTGGCCATAGCTCAAAAACTTGACCTGATTGAGCAAAACCAATGTGATTTTTGGATTCAGTGCATCAGATTCGTCCTAAATCATCTGAAAAAATGCAGACAACAAATTTGTTGTTGACCAGTGATAATCTTTCCCTTTTCTTCCCTTTCTTATACATGTCATTCTTAGATCTTAGCTCATTTGTAAGCTCCTTATGCAGCCATACCAGTCTCTTTAAATGCTTCCCACTTCTCTCTCCTGTTGCAATTGTCTGCATTTGTGCCTTCAATTTTCCACCTTTAAGAAACTATCATCTATCTTGGACTCACTTCTTTTGAGTATTTCTGACCATGGGATCTCAACCCAGTAGTTCCTTCGGCTTATTGAAATCGGCCTTCTTAAAGTCCAGAATGCATGTCCAACTACACTCAGCTTCCTGCCTTTCCCTTGTCTCTGTATCATGAAACCCAAAAGGACATGAATACTTCCTCCCAAGGTTCCCTTCGTCAATCAGTTCTTCCCTGTTGGTGAGGACCAGGCCCAAGATAGATGATGTTAGTGCATGAGCACCAACACTTAGGAGTTCCTTTTCTCTGTCTCAGCAAAGCTCCTCAGAAAGTCTTCCTGCATCTTCACAGCAGCAGCATTCCAGCCCTCTCTTGGTGAATGTCTGTGACAGGAATAACCACATCACCCATCCAGTTCTTCTCTAAAGTCTTTATTATTTACATTACAAGTTGCATATTACTACCGGTCTAAATATAAAATAAGAAACAGAACTATATACTCTGCTCCCTTCAGCCATTCAGCCAGAGAGACAGGCTCACAGACTTTCACATATTCTGGCGGCCACACTGACCAACACTGACTGCCTCACACTTAACTACATTTCTCCAGAATGCCCTAAGACACCTGTTGCTGGGGAGAATTCTTGTTGCTAAGCAGATGTTTTAAGGGTGCCTCAGGGATGCGCTTCAAGGCTCGTTTCAAGTTTATTTTGGCAATGCACCAACAGATGATCCCCTTGTTGCTTCTTCCACCTTTTGGGAAATTGCCAGTGAGGCAATTCAGGAATTTTCTGGAGCTTACATTATTGACAGAGTTCGAATTCCTGCAGATATAGGGTAGCTGAAGTCCTCCATGGCTATTAGATCTCTCCCTTTGGAATGCTTGGTAACCTGCTCTAGGAAGGCATCATCCAAGTCTTCAGTCTGGCTTGGAAGTCTATAGTAGACACTCACAGTAGGGTCATTTCCCCCACCTGTGTTTTTTTTTAATCCATTTACCCATTGGCCCACTCCAGCTGGCTCTTCCTGTGTCCCTATGTATATTGAACTGATGCTTCCTCAAGAATGAATTCCAATATACAGTTTGTATATTGACAATCTCAAGCAAATTGTGTAAATATCCTAAAACTCAAGAGATGCAAAGTGAATGTTGAAGCTCAGCTAAATCATTATTGTAGTGAATGCGCCCAGAAAATGTGTGTTTTGAGGGGTGGGGATATATCTATTATTGGACATTCCCAAAATTCATCTGGGATTGTCAGTATTCACAGGTGAGTACCAATGCTCATTGTACATGGCTATCGAGGCTTTAGTAGAAGATTGCATTCTCTCTTGATTCACAGTCTTAACCAAAGGCCCTACAGAAGTCAGTGATATCTGTGAACTCTTGAATCACAGATTACCTTACTCCTGTGGATGAAAAGTTAACATGTAAACATTCTCTTAGAATAGTGAAGAAATACGGTAAGTAGCATTGCATGCCAAATGCCGTACTTCACTTCTCTAGATACCAGGGTTCTGATTTTCAGCTTTGTTCTGTTCTGTTCACCGTGGTTTGGCATTCACATTAGGATAATTATCCCTGCTACAAAAGGTGTTTGATTTGCATTACTTTTTAATTTGAAATAAGAATGTGCTTAGAAGCTTCAGTCCTTAGCAAACTTATATTAATAAGTCCCATTAAACTCAGTGGGGCTCACTTCTGAGTAGACATGCCTGGGATGGCATGCCATGTATCTTATTGTTTAATGATACAGTGAGATGAAGCACATTTTATTTTCCTTTATGATAATACTTTTCAGAGGAAGAATTTTTGCTTAGTTTGTTTGGGGACTGAATGCAGGCAGCAATTTCACCAAGTTGTAGTTTGCTACAGTGAGACCAAACTGTGCTTCAGTTGCCTGCAGTGGTTGGCCTCTGCAGCTGCTAGGGAAAAATCACAGCTCACCACTAGAGTATCTGTTTTGCATATAAAGTGGTACCTCCAGTTAAGAACTTAATTCGTTCTGAAGGTCCGTTCTTAACCTGAAACTGTTCTCAACCTGAAGCACCACTTTAGCTAATGGGGCCTCCCACTGCCGCCACACGATTTCTGTTCTCATCTTGAAGCAAAGTTCTTAACCCGAGGTACTATTTCTGGGTTAGCGGAGTCTGTAACCTGAATCATCTGTAACCTGAAGCATCTGTAACCCGAGGTACCACTGTAGAAGCTCCCACGGTCAGTCCTCAACACCTGCAGATAAGGCTGGGAGATACCTCTATGTGAAACCCTAGAAAGCTACTGCCAATCAGGGTAGACAATGCAGTGCAGACAATGGTTTGAATCAGTATAAGGCCACTTCCTGTGTTCCTAAAAACAATGCAACTAACTGATTTTTCCAACCCAGGATTGGAAAAATAAATGCTGTATCAGAGAGAAGTGTATGGCACTCTGATAGATCATCTGCTATTATTGATGCAGGTTGCATAGGCACAATGCTTGGTGGACTGA
Source organism: Podarcis raffonei (assembly GCF_027172205.1). Taxonomy (NCBI): domain Eukaryota; kingdom Metazoa; phylum Chordata; class Lepidosauria; order Squamata; family Lacertidae; genus Podarcis; species Podarcis raffonei. The sequence continues at coordinate 39,514,688 of NC_070621.1, read as the reverse complement.
TTGTGGTTTAACAGTGCTACAGAATTGTGTATGTGCATAGGAGAGACCTGTGTGCACTCCCATATGTGCCTTTGTCATTTCTGCTGTAGCCCCAGTGGCATCTAAACAGACCAGTGAAAACCTACCTTGACATCTCAGAATTTCCAGCGGACATGGGGGAAAGAAAGAGAAGTCCTTACAAGTTATTAATGTGATTTGCCAACATACCTTGACAGACCTTGAACTATTTGACGGTATTCTGACAATATCTGAGTACTAAGTCTTGTAAAAAGAAAAAGAAAAGGCAAGATTCAAGCACTTTCCCAGATAATTATTTGCTCAGATAAAGCAAGCACACTTCTTTTTTAACAAATGACTTGATGTCGATCATTTGCCCAATTATCTCTCTCCAAGAGCCAAACAGAGGCAGACAATAAAGGACCGGGAAATAAGACATGTGATGGAAGACACAGAACAATTTTGCTAGCAAATCGAGTCCAAGTGACGGGCATGAAGTTCAAGCACAAAGATCAGACTTGAACAGGTGATTTTCCTCCAACTTTGAAGAAGGGATGCAAGATGGAGTTACCCCTTATTTTTGACATTCCTTTCTTCTTCTTTATGAGATTATCATAGGTGACATTTTTAAGAGATACCTGTAAACATTAGTGAAGCGTTAGTCAATAAACAAATAAAGGCAATGCATTGATGGAACAAGCGTGTATTGAGAAATAGGTGCATTAATCCAATAGATTGGTGAATGCATTAAGCAGGTGAATCAGCAAGGTAAAGTAAGTGCTGTTGAATTCAGGTCCTGCTTTTGGGCTTCCTATAGGCATCTGGTTGCCACTGTAAGAGCAGAATGCTGGACAAAATGGGATGATCTTATGTGAACTCATGAGAGACCTGGGATCGGCTGCAGTTCCCTCGCAGAAATTAATTCATCAAAACTGCATGCAATTTAAAAATGGAAAGGGGTGGAGTACAGTTGCAGCATTCACAAGATATTCACATGTCAAAATTCTGAGGATCAACATGAAAACTTCTGTGTGTGCCAGGAAAGATGTCAAGGACCATTGGGCCTACCAAGGGCCAGCGGTGATCACCAGAGCAGCCTGGGCCCTGTTGCTGCTGCTCTTGCCATTTCCACCTGCTCTGAGGAAGAGGATCAGCCAGCGACTGGAGTGAGCCAAAGTAACAGCAGCTTCCATTGACTCCTTACTCCTCTAACTTTTATCTCTCATCAGTGGTAGAGATTGGACAAAATACCAAGTGACAATTGCAAGAAGAAGGACCCATTGAGAGCATTTTGCAACCTGGAACCAACATTATGGTGCCTTCTGGTTCACTCTTCCTGTAGTTGTTCTCCCCCTCCCCCTCCTGGAAAACTTGCTGCTGAAAATTTAAGGAACTGCATACCGAAGAGGAAACCAAGGGTTGTGTCTGGAAGTACTTGGGCTCAATCTAAGCCATATTCCCAACTGGCTTCATACACATCCTGGAACACAGAGCTGAATATTGATAGGGCTACAAGGAGAAAAGGGAACACCTAGCTTAATAGGCAAACAACCACCATTTTAATTCACTGATCCCTGAAGACAAGTTGAGTGAAGCTCATGCGCTCAACCTATTTGCATTTCTATCATGAGATTGGTCTGGTTTTGTTGCAAGAATCTCCCATGTATTTCATGAAGATCTTGGACCACTGCTCATCTATCCCAGAATGGATTGAGCTTCTGTGTAGGAGAAGATGTCAAGTGTGAAGAAGTCCTTGGACAACCCAAGACTCAGAAACTCATGGGGAAGGCTTCAAGAGATTGATTAGGATGTTTATCACAGTGTAAGTAAACTAAATCCCATAAGTGTTTTCACTTTACTTTACTTAGACCTTACTCCCTGGATCTCAGAGCAGCTTTCATGTGGCTTCCCAAGACAGCATACAAATCCAAAGCTGCTTCAGCTGTAGAACTTTATTAAGTATCTCCAGACCATCTCTAAGCAAACCATTCAAGAGGGGAAAGTTAGAGACAGATTATGGAACTCACTGGAGAAAAGTGCTTTTTCCCCCTTCAGAAAGTGTATTTAAAAGAATGGGACAGCTGATGATAATTTTTTCCAAGAAATCTCATGAATTTAGGAAGCAGTCATAACCGCCCACGTAGCCCAGAGGGTCTTTTACAGAGAGTGGCAGCCAGAGTGGAAGGTGAAGGACAGACTTATTGATGCTCTGACCTGGAGCTGGCACAGCCATAGGTCCAAAGCCAAGACATGATGGCAGCAGCACTGGCTTGGGATCCAATGGATCCCAGACTAGCTCAACCCCAACTTACCCTTGGAACATCCTCTTTTCAGGCTTTCTACTGCCTACTGCCTGGTGAATCTCTGCCAGCACATCTGCGGGCAGAAGGGGAATCTCTGCACCTTTTGAACAATGCTGGCATCACTCCACAGGTGACAGGAGGATGTCAGAGGTCAGCGTTGCTGCTAGATGGACAACACCGCTGCCCAAAGACCCAGCCCAGAGCAAAAGAAATTTGGATTTCTCTGCCAGTATTGATATCTCCACCACCTTTGAAAAAATCATTTGATGTGCTGTGCAGTCACTGAGTACAACCCATAGTTAAGCACTTCTCAGTCCCTTTGATTTCATTCTCCAATTAAGACAACTAAGTTCTAAGTATTTGCCTGGATCATGTCCAGTAGCATGAAGATGCCTGGCAGCAGGGTTAATTTCCTAATCAGACAACTTGTGCATTGTTGCATTAGCACCTATGATATTGTTAGTGTAGAATTTAATATGTGTGGGCTACATTTATAAAAGATATAATATCTAAAGAAGCACCTGTCAAGCCAGATGCTGCCACTGGACACAGACAGTAATATTTTCACAGAGGTGAATGCAAAGATCTGCAAAATAACTTCTGACTTCATCAAATTGTACACACACATAGCTGTTTTCCTTATTATGTATTTTAATTGAGCAGAATGCACCATCTCATGTAGGGGGCGGGGGGGTAAATTCCACTGAAAAAGGCGGAAAAACTGCATTAAATTCCATCAAGGGAACAGCAGGGATCAAAGGCTAAATGTGCACACTTGAAAGCAACTAAATAAGAAGTGTTTTCAATTGCTCAGAAGGAAACTAATTACAGAAACAAAATAATATATTAATGGAAAATGGAAGAGAATGCTGTGATATGATGCTGTGATGCTACAGTTCCTAACTCATCAATGAGATTTAACACTTCAGCTAATTTTCATAGGTTATGAAAGAGGCAACTGCAAATTGCTCCCAACTCCTGATAGGAAAAAAAAAGTGTGCTTTTAGATTGGGATTACAACTCAGCTGACTGTCAGAGGAGTGTTATTTAAGAGACTGAATACTGATGAATGTCTGCACTTAACTTGCATCTCTGAAAAACAGGCTTCAGGAAAAGGACATGAATATGCTACTCTTGGCCAACATCTGCATGGATTGGGCCTATTGTCAGTATGAATTGCAGCATAAAGAAATATCTGTTCTATAAATCCACAAAGCCGGCTCGTGCCATCTAACATCAGCCTACACATTTTCAGCAAGGAGTGGAGATACACGTTCAGATAATCTCTCCAGAATGAAGCGAAGCCTGATCCATAGGGATGAATGAGGCACCACCATCCTCAGCCTGCCCTCAGCCAGCTTCCACCTGCTGACTTCCTTACTTAAAACCTGCCCAGGAGCTGGCAGTGACTGCCATCCTCATTCTCTTCAATCTCAGTGTTGTCTTTGCAGAGCTCAGCAGGGAGGAGGATGGGAACAGAAGCAGCAGTAACTGGTTCTGCGTAATACTGGCTGTAGCCTTCCTGCCTTTTGCCCTACCAGTCCCAAAGCACACCACCAGTTTCTATTGTCAAAATGTATGCGAATTGCTGCTGCTTTCAAACCAGCATACTTAAACAGCAGTAGTGGACAACATGTGGGGCGGCAGTAATTGCTTGACCTCCAGTTGGTGTAACCCTGCTGAAAGGGAGGAAGGCCTGAGGTTGGTGCAGTGCAAGCCTACCAGTGGGAGCTCCAGATTGGCTCTGCCAGCACATTTGCAAGCTGCCAACCTCACCGCCATCTCACCCCTTCCCTCTCTACATAATAATAATAATAATTTATTATTTATACCCCACCCATCTGGCTGAGTTTCCCCAGCCACTCTGGGCGGCTCCCAATCAAGTGTTAAAAACAGTACAGCGTTAAATATTAAAAACTTTCCTGAACAGGGCTGCCTTCAGATGTCTTTTAAAGAGAAGATAGCTGCTTATTTCCTTCACGTCTGAAGGGAGAGTGTTCCACAGGGCGGGCGCCACTACTGAGAAGGCCCTCTGTCTGGTTCCCTGTAACCTCGCAATGAGGGAACTGCCAGAAGGCCCTCGGTGCTGGATCTCAGTGTCCGGACTGAACGATGGGGGTGGAGATGCTCCTTCAGGTATACAGGACCGAGGCCATTTAGGGCTTTAAAGGTCAGCACCAACAGTTTGAATTGTGCTCGGAAACATACTGGGAGCCAATGCAGATCTCTCAGGACCAGTGTTGTCCCGGCGGCCACTCCCAGTCACCAATCTAGCTGCCGCATTCTGAATTAATTGCAGTTTCTGGGTCACCTTCAAAGGTAGCCCCATGTAGAACGCATTGCGGTTGTCCAAGCGGGAGATAACTAGAGCGTGCACCACTCTGGCGAGACAGTCTACAGGCAGGTAGGGTCTCAGCCTGTGTACCAGATGGAGCTGGTGTACCAGATGCACACCTGGTCCTTCAGGGGCACAGTTACCCCATTCAGGACCAAGGTATCCCCCACAACCGCCCGCCCCCTGTCCCTCCAAAACAGTACTTCTGTCTTGTCAGGATTCAACCTCAGCCTGTTACATCATGGTAAGCAGCAGTGACACAGCCAACCAGAAGCGAGGTGAGCACAGCCACCCAACCATGCCATCTTCTGCAATTCAACAATGATGCTTGACAGTCCACTGAGGACCTCTCTCTTTTTGTTGCTTTTCTGGGACTGCAAAATAAAGGAGGGCTTTACAGGGCAGGGCTGGCTGAATGCATTTGGCTTGGTGGGACATATATTCTGCAAAGGAATATCTTAAAACATCCGTTTAGCTTCAGCAGGCATCAACATCCTGAGAGATGAATGGGAGAATCATTGCTTTAATTTTCATACACTTCTGTAGATTTGAAACTGCACTTCATCAGAGATGAAAATGTTTGCCCATTGTACAAGAGTCCTCAATGCCTTAATGAGAGAAAGAATATCTAAATGCACTGTTTGGAAACATGTTATTCAGGAGCACTTAACACCAAGGATACAGCCTCTCCCCAATTAAATCTCACTGCTATGGCAAATGGAATTGCACAGATGTGTCACTATGTACAGTTTGTACTTCATGTGTCTGTCTTGGCACTTTAGATATTTTAAATGTATTTTAATAAGTCTGTCTGTTCCACAAAACTCCAGGGAGAAGCACCTTCCATACAAACTTCCTTTTAATTTCCTAACTCAAGCTGGGACCCCAGCTGGCCATTGTTTCTCTAGCCCAGATTTGGTCAGTAATTTATTTCTTAGTCTGAAAAGTAAGGCAAGAGTTGACCCAACAATGTTTTTATTTGCTTTTGATCTTGACCCACCCCAGCACTTTGCCTTAGAACTCTGTTTACCTAGCTCAGTTTTGTCCACTCTGACTGGCAATGACTCTCCTTCCTTGTAAGTTTTTAAGCAGAGGTTTGGATGGCCATGGATGCGTTAGCTGAAATTCCTGCACTGCACGGGGTTGGACTAGATGACCCTCGGTGTCCCTTCCAACCCTACAAATCTATGTTTCTATTACTCTTTTTAGGATCTCAAATGAAGGTTTTCCCCATCATCTGCTATCTGATCCTTTTAGCTATAGATGCCAAAGATTGAGCCTGAGACCTTTTGTTTATTGAACTTTTTGTTTATTGAACTTTCAAAGCTAACAGAAGGAAAAATAAGGGGGGGAGAAAAAAATCATCATGCAGGATCAATGCAGACATGGAACATAAATCTTAGCAATATTTTGCTGTACTTAACAAGTACTTGCACATATTTGAAAAAGAAAATCCTACAGTAATTAGCAATATGCTGAACTCAAGAGGTGGCTCAAGCAAAGATGCTAATCTTAATTTGCTTGCTTTCTTACGTCTGCACCATGTGAACAGAAATATAAGAGTAAAATATAATGAATATATCAAAAATTAATAGAGCTCTAATAAGAGTAAGGGGAAAATCAAATAGCATGAGTCTGTTAAATCTTGTTGATTGTAATTTCATGTAACCCATACTTTAGCATAGACTGTATATTCAAAGACAAAATGAAATCAGACAGCATTGCAAAAAGCCTGTCATTTTTACTACACAGCCTTAAAAAAAATTCTGCAGTCATTAGCAATACTTTTGAACTCAAAAATAACCAAACAAAAATATTAATTTACTTTCTTTCTTATGTGTGCACCATTTTCTTATGTGTACACCATTGATTAGAAATAATAAGAATAAGAAAAATATTATTAAATCAAATAGCATAAGTGCTAAATTTTGTCAATTGTATTTTCATGTAACCATACTTAAGCATAGGCTTGAAGAACCTTATTCATAAATAATATGAAATCAAACAAAAAGTCTAGCTATTACGAAAAGCCTACCTTTTTTACTAGAACCCTTAGAGACCTGCAGTTTATGGGTATTTTTTTTTTCTTGCCAGACACTTGAGGACCAATGGTCCAAACTGACTAACTCAATATTTTTCAAAACCTTGTTACGTATATTATTGCTGCCATCGAAAGGCGAGGGGTGAGTTCCTTGTTTTAAAGGTATTTAAGGCACCAGATGCAGAGATGAGACAAGAGTTTTATCTGCTGTTAGAGAAATCTCCTTAAACACCTTGTCCCATTATTCTGCAATATTAAGGGATTCCCACTACATTTGCTCCCAGGTATCCCCTGTTTGGCAGCCCGTCCAGCGAGCTTCTCAGATGCATAAGTGAAAGCTGGTATCATCACAGCAGATGCAAAGGACATCTGCCTGTGGCCAAGTGCTTAGTACTGAGCTAGACATATTAAATATATTTACATTTCAAATAGATTTTTTTATATATCTACTGTTTTAAATCTATTACTTCTATTTCGGTCCAGAAAAAAACAACCAAAAAAGCAAGATATAAATGAGCCTAATGATACTGATTATAACTTAGGTTTCTCTCTGCCAGGAGTGAAACGAATTCCATTTCCTGGTCTTGGCTTCTGCTTCTAACTTCTTTAATACTTGCTGGAACATCAGGTGGTTGGAGAAGCAAGCTGGTTCAAGACCTTGTCCAACCACTGCAAGGGGCCATTCAGATGGATCTCAATCCAGCAGGGAACACTCGCGAGCGTCTGCCGCTTGTGTTCAAATCCCCAGGGCTTGACGAAGCTCATTCGGATGATGCACATCTTCATCAGCTGGTAGACTGCTTCATAGCCCCGGGTTGCAGCCTTGGACAAACTTTCACTAAATACGTCCTTACGGAAAATTTTCAAGTTGCATTCTTTTGGAATCTTGATAACAGTGGCTGGAAGCACTCCATAGCGCTGGTTACACATGAGAGACTGGACAAAAACGGGAGTCTTGCTAAGGCACTCCAGAGACACGTCCCCGTCTTCATAGCTGAGTCTCACGCCTTCCCTGATGTACATTCTGGCTTGCTCCACCTCAGAATCGCGGTGGATATTGGTCTGCTGGCCTAAGCAGAAACGTTCACCATTGATAGGGTCAGTACCGCCATCTACAATCACGGAGCGCTGGTAAGCATGGAAGCTCTCCCCAACCCGTTGGCCGAGCTCGTAGTAGGTGATGGAACACCAAAAGGCTGGTTCAGAGTACGGGACGGGCTTGATGTTCACATTACTGGGTCCAGGGATCACCAGAGCTTCAGATGTTTCCTGCTGGCTACTACTACTAGTGCTGGCTGCTGTACTCTCAGGACGACAATGAAGCACAGTGGATGGTGTTTCTACAAAGGTGCTGCTTTTAGAGGTGCTCTTTTTAGGGGCAGAGGTTCTCTTTTTAGGGGCAGAGGTTCTCTTTTTAGGGTCAGAGGTGCTGCTTCCAGGGTCAGAGGTGCTGCTTCCAGGGTCAGAGGTGCTACTTCCAGGGCCAGAGGTGCTGCTTCTTCCAGAGACAGAGGTGGTGCTGCTTCCAGAGACAGAGGTGCTGCTTCTTCCAGAGACAGAGGTGCTGCTTCCAGGGACAGGGACAAAGGTGCTGCTTCTTCCAGGGACAGAGGTGCTGCTTCCAGGGACAGGGACAAAGGTGCTGCTTCTTCCAGGGACAGAGGTGCTGCTTCCAGGGACAGGAACAAAGGTGCTGCTTCCAGGGACAGGGACAAAGGTGCTGCTTCCAGGGACAGGGACAAAGGTGCTGCTTCTTCCCGGGACAAAGGTGCTGCTTCCAGGGACAGGGACAAAGGTGCTGCTTCCAGGGACAGGGACAAAGGTGCTGCTTCCAGGGACAGGGGCAAAGGTGCTGCTTCCAGGGACAGGGACAAAGGTGCTGCTTCCAGGGACAGGGACAAAGGTGCTGCTTCCAGGGTAAAAGGTGCTGCTTCCAGGGACATGGGTGCTTCTTCCGGGGACATGGGTGCTGCTTCCAAGGACAGACATGCTGCTTCCAGGGACATGGGTGCTTCTTCCAGGAACAAAGGTGCTGCTTCCAGGGACAGGGACAAAGGTGCTGCTTCCAGGGACATGGGTGCTGCTTCCAGGGACAGGGACAAAGGTGCTGCTTCCAGGGACATGGGTGCTGCTTCCAGGGACAGGGACAAAGGTGCTGCTTCCAGGGACAGGAACAAAGGTGCTGCTTCCAGGGACAGGGACAAAGGTGCTGCTTCCAGGGTAAAAGGTGCTGCTTCCAGGGACATGGGCGCTTCTTCCAGGGACAGAGGTGCTGCTTTCAGGGGGAAAGGTGCTGCTTCCAGGGACATGGGTGCTGCTTCCAGGGACAGAGGTGCTGCTTCCAGGGACATGGGTGCTTCTTCCAGGGACAAAGGTGCTGCTTTCAGGGCCAGAGGTGATGCTTTCAAGGAAAAAGGTGTTGCTTTCAGGGGAAAAGGTGCTGAAATCAGGGAAAATGAGGCTGATATCAGGGAAAAAGTTGCTGCTTTCAGGGCCAGAGGTGCTGCTTTCAGGGCCAGAGGTGATGCTTTCAGGGCCAGAGGTGATGCTTTCAGGGCCAGAGGTGATGCTTTCAGGGCCAGAGGTGCTGCTTCCAGGGCCAGAGGTGATGCTTTCAGGGCCAGAGGTGATGCTTTCAGGGACAGAAGTGCTGCTTTCAGGGGAAAAGGTGCTGAATTCAGGGAAAATGAGGCTGATATCAGGGAAAAAGTTGCTGCTTTCAGGGCCAGAGGTGATGCTTTCAGGGCCAGAGGTGCTGCTTTCAGGGCCAGAGGTGCTGCTTTCAGGGACAGAGGTGCTGCTTCCAGGGAAAAAGGTGCTGAATTCAGGGAAAATGAGGCTGATATCAGGGAAAAAGTTGCTGCTTTCAGGGACAGAGATGTTGCTTTCAGGGACAGAGGTGTTGCTTCCGGGGCCAGAGGTGCTGCTTCCAGGGCCAGAGGTGCTGCTTCCGGGGCCAGAGGTGCTGCTTCCAGGGATAGAGGTGCCGCTTCCAGGGTCAGAGGTGCCGCTTCCAGGGTCAGAGGTGCCGCTTCCAGGGTCAAAGGTGCCGCTTCCAGGGTCAGAGGTGCCGCTTCCAGGGTCAGCGGTGCCGCTTCCAGGGAGAAAGGTGCCACTTCCAGGGTCAGAGGTGCCGCTTCCAGGGTCAGAGGTGCCGCTTCCAGGGTCAGCGGTGCCGCTTCCAGGGAGAAAGGTGCCGCTTCCAGGGTCAGAGGTGCCGCTTCCAGGGTCAGAGGTGCCGCTTCCAGGGTCAGCGGTACCGCTTCCAGGGAGAAAGGTGCCGCTTCCAGGGTCAGAGGTGCCGCTTCCAGGGTCAGCGGTGCCGCTTCCAGGGTCAGAGGTGCTACTTTCAGGGACAGAGGTACTGCTTCCAGGTACAAAGGTACTGCTTCCAGGTACAAAGGTACTGCTTCCAGGGACAGAGGTGCTTGCCTGGAGGTTAGAGTTTCCTGGAGCATGGTAGCTGTGATCCTCCAATGGAGGACATGAAGCTGGAGCTTCTGGCTGTATTGGCGGGTGCACTGGAGCACTGGAGCTCTGGAGCAATGTGAATACTGGCTCACTGGTGTACTCTGGCTTTTCCACTTTCTCAAAGTGATACGGATTCACACAGACTTTAGACTTTAGTTTTTTATAGGCATTTGCACACGTCTCCATGCTACGCAAATCATGGTGGCTTTGCACCTCTGGCCATCGCCACAGCCGGCAGTAGAGAGTGTGCGGGAAGTTATTTCCGCAGGACGCATACATCTGTTCAAACAGAGGTCTGGTGATGGTGATGCACTTGGTGCCAGGATTCTGAGTGCTGATAGCCTTCTCCAGCTCTCCCAGCTGCTTACTGGCGTGGGTCTTCCTCACCAAGGTCTTGACAGCATTCTCGTACACCTTGCCTTCCTGCTCGTTGAAAGTAATCGTCTTCCAGGCCAGCAGGCGTTTGACGGTGGCGGCAGCGAAGAACGGGGGGGACATGGCTGCGTCGGACCCACAGGCAAATGGGGACACTTGTCAAGCGGCACCGGGAAAACGAGAGGAAACAGGAGGGGTGACTTGCCTGCTTCTCTTATTCCAGAGGCACCCGGATAGCAGCGAAGACCAGTCGCGGTTAGGAGATGGGACAGTGCCGAGAGGGGCGGGCGCTTCAGCTGCAGCTACAACACCTGTCTCGCGCCTCAAACTTTCTCCCGACTTCTCTCACTCCTCTGTGAAGGCGCCTCTGTCGGCCGAGGCAAAAGCTGCTACTAAAACCTCTGCCGGACCCTCCCCCTCATGACCTGGTATCCTATCAGCATCCCTTGGAGACAGAAAATTTGCAGAAGATCTCGGGGCAGAGCCAATCAGAGTTACCAACAATTAGTTGCGTTTGGGAATGAAGTTTCTCATCCAGTTTGGGTTGGCTGCAAGAACTCAATAAATTTAAATTTAAAGCTGCCCTGCAAAGGATCCTGGGAAGTGTAGTTCCTTAAAGATTCTTCCCAAAGAATCCTGTGAGAGTAAACTACAGTTCTCAATATTCTTTTTGGGGGTTGCTTTGAATGTATGGTGAGTACACAATGTTAAGTTCTGCTTGTGGCAGATGAGTTGGACTTAATAGACCTAAGCTAAGCCTGTCCAATAACTTCCGTGGGTATACTCTTGAGTATGACTAACTTTGGATGCAACACCTAGTGGTTAACACTTTCCACACCCACCAGTTCTCCCCTACAAACACTCCCTTGAATGTTTTGAAATTGTTTTCCCCTCAGATGTACACAGAAATGGATCTCAGCGTGATAGAAATCTATCAGGCTGAATGCCCTTGTATGAGCAAATGGACAAATGTGGGAAGATTCAAACCCCCCCCCCCTCATCTCCTACTGATACTCTCTCCTGCAAACACGTACAGCCTCTGCATTCACATTGACTGGCAGACATGTTGAAAACGCAAGTTTGCTGGTATAATGTTTAGAATTTGTCCAAAGATCCTGTGGTGCCATTTCCCCATCCTTTGCATGTACAGACAGCAGTTGGAGCGTTGTGGAGAATAAGAGGTCTGTTTGCACCTCTCATACCCCTGTCCAATAGAATTGTCCATCCTCAGCCTAATGACAGCGTTAGTGGTGGAGTGTGTGTGTTCATCAGGACCATGGAATGAGAATAATTCAATCCTCACAGCCACCACCATCCAGTCATAGAAGGGACCCAAAGGGTCATCTAGTCCAACCCCTGCAATACAGGACTCTCAACTAAAGCATCCATGACAGATGGCCATCCAACCTCTGCTTAAAAACCTCCAAGGAAGGAGAGTCCACCCACCTCCCAAGGGAGACCATTCCACTGTGGAACAGCTCTTACTGTCAGAACGTTTTTTCTGAATGTTTAGTTGGGATCTCCTTTCTTGTAACTTGAAGCCATTGGTTTGAATCCTACCCTCCAGTTCTGCCCTCCGTGTGCTGCTCTGGTTCACCAGAAGCGGCTTAGTCATGCTGGCCACATGACCCGGAAGTTGTACACCGGCTCTCTCAGCCAATAAAGCGAGATGAGCGCCGCAACCTCAGAGTCAGTCACGACTGGACCTAAGGGTCAGGGGTCCCTTCTCCTTTATCATATCTCTTCTCGGTCTCCTCTTTTCCAGGCTAAACGTACCCAGCTCCTTCAAGCACTCCTAGTAAGGCTCAGTTTCCAGACCCTTGGTCATCTTGGTCACCCTCCTCTGCATACATTCCAGCTTGTCAATATCCGTCTTAAATTGTGGTGCCCAGAATTGGACACAGTATTCCAGGTGTGGTCTGACCAAGGCAGAATAGAGTGGTACAATTACTTCCCTTGATTTGGACACAATAATTCTGTTGATGCAGCCTGTATTATCCTTTTTTGCTGCTGCATGACACTGTTGACTCACATTAACCTTGTGGTCCACCAAGACCCCTAGATATTTTTCACATTTACTGCCAGTAACCCAGGTGTCCCCCATCCTATTTTTGTGCATCTGGTTCTTCCTACCTAAATGCAGAACCTTACATTTATACCTATTGAAATTCATTTTCACCCAGTGAAGTTCAATTCACCCAGTTCTGCAATCTGTTAAAGTCATTTTGAATTCTGATTCTGTCTTCTGTGGCATTAGCTACCCATCCTAGTTTGTTGTCATCTGCAAATTTGAAGAGCATTCTCTCAATTCCTTCATCCAAGTCATTTATAAAGACGGTGAACAACAATGGGCCCAGGACAGAACCCTACAGCATCCTGCTTGTCACTTTTTTCCAGGATGAGTACTCTTTGGGTTCAGGCAGTCAACTAGCCACAAATCCAAAGGTCTTACTGAAACCAAGATAAACTATGTCCACAGCAGTTCACTTATTCACCTAGTTTGTAATTCCATCCAAAAAAAGAAATCTGATTGGTCTGGCATGACTTATTTTTGAGAAACTCGTGCTGGGTCTTAGTAATCACAACATCCATTTCTAAATGCTCAGAAACTGACTGTTGAATAATCTGTTCTAGGACCTTTATTGATGTCAAACTCACCAGTCAGTAGTTAACCCTTTCCCCCTTTTTGAAGATGGGGACAACATTTGCCTGCCTCTAGTCTGTAGGGACCTCACCTGTTCTCCAAGAATTCTCTTCTCAATTCTCAGCTCATCTGTAAGCTCCTTAATGCAGCCACACTGGTTTCCTTAGATGCCTCCCACTTTTATTTCTTGTTGGTATTGCCTGCTTTGGGGCTTTCAATATTTCTCCTTTTAGAAACTCCCATCCTTCTTAGACTCCCTTCTCTTTGATATTTCTGACCATGGGATCACACCCAGTAGCTCATTAAGCTTTTTGAAATCACTGTTGCCCTAAACTTGCCCTTTGGGGTGGAGGGTAGTAGAATGGGTATACTTCCTTGCTTTACACAAAATTAACAACACCTGTAGTTTGCCCCTTAAAAATAGACTTTGGTCAGGATGGTGAAAATGTCCTTGCTGTGCTGTAGTAAATTAGCCTCTGTAAAAGGCAGTGGTGGCCACCAACCTGGATGGCTTTAAAAGAGGATTAGGGCAGTTTATAACAATTAAAATACAATATTGTTATTAAAACACAATGTTATATTATATTAAAAACTGTTTCCAACAACTTAACATTTCAAAAATAAGATGGACCCTAAAAATACATTTCAACCTTAGAAATCCTGATTGGAAAGAATGGGAGATTACACAGAAACACACACACACACGACCAATGCAAACAGCAGGAATTGGGACTGAAGTGGGGCAAAGTGTTAAAGCCAACTATCTACATCAGGACCCCAGTCCAGATCAGGACTCCTGCTCCTGCAACTCTGCAACATGCTTTGGAAAAGTGAGCTGCTAGGCTTGTTGCCTAACAACTCACTAGGCTAGTTGTTGTGGTTGTGAGATTTTGTGGGAGTCTGCTTTCATCTGGCTGCATATCAAGGCCCCATGACCACCTTGTTCCCTAAGGTGAGAATAACTAGACAACACATGACATACTGGTTTTGGGGATCAAATGAGACTTATTGGTTACAGATGTGAGGTTTGACCCAAGGCATTGTGGTAAACAATGGCTCATGTCACTCCTGCTCGTCCACTGGGAGTGTTTCTAAAGGTGAAGCTGGTGGGTGGAGGGGGGGATCGCTCTATGACCTACGTCAAATCAGGGTGTCCCCCAAGCAGTCACCATTGGAGGAGGAGTATGGCCCTAGCCCCCATCTGGGCATTGGGCAGGAGCCACTCCTCCCAGATCCTTTTAACAGGATACCCTTAGCCAAGGAGGGGCAGGCGGATGCTACAACCTCCCTTCCAACCAAGACTAGGCATACCCAATGCATACCCACCTCTCAAAGTTGTGGCGATCCTACTGTAGCTCAGTCTGTTAGAGGCTGCATCCAATCTTAGTCCTATTCTGAGTAGATTCTTTGAAATTAATGGACAATACTTAATTTAAGCTCATTAAGCTCTACTCTGAGTAGAACTTAGTTGGAAGCAACTCTAGGATTTATATCCTGCTTTTGTTGTGGTTGATCATAAGACTACAGGGCATGTGTAATCCAATCCATCCATTATTTCTCGAACGTGTGGTCCCACACTGTTCCCATAACTGCAACAAGAAACTGTCTCAACATTCAGCTGTCCCACATCATGGCTCCCTTTTGACAGACCTTGCCAGAGAGCGGTTTGTGTCCAGTATTTAGGGAAACTCACACTTCCTTAGTAAGGTATGTATTGGGTCAACATCTCTCATAAATAGCTTGCGACTTTCTAGCTTGTTTGAATTTCTCTCCTTTTTTCTTTTGTTTCTTTCCTTCTTTTGAATATAAGACAAGGGAAACAAGCCAAAATATTTTCAAAGTGCACGTATCATGTGGCCAGTAGATACTTGAAGATGGCTATCATATCTCTTCTCAGCATAGCTGTCAACTTTTCCCTTTTTTAAGGGAAATTCCCTTATTCCGAATAAGATTCCTTGCAAGAAAAGGGAAAAGTTGACAGCTATGCTTCTCAGTCTCCTCTTTCCCAGGCTACACATATGCAGCTCCTTCAACCATTCCTCATAAGGCTTAATTCCCACACCCCTAATCATCTTGATCGCCTTTCTCTGCACACGTTCCAGCTTGACAATATTATTCTTAAATTGTGGCACCCAGAACTGGACACAGTGCTCCAGGTGTGATCTCACCAAGCCCACATGAGGTTCTGTTTATGCTAGTCGTAAGAAGGAAAGCCATTTTATATATCTATAGAGCTTTCTTGTGCCACCAGATCAGAGATAAAAGTGACCGTAGATAATTTCTACATGCAACAGTGCAGAAAACTGCATTGTGATCTCTTTTGACACACCACTGTACAAAGGGATTACCTGTGTATCACAACTACATTGCTAGAAATTCTCTGCAAATATACTGGATAACCCAATCTTATTCATCAGCTGGATGCATAGGTGAAGTGGAATGGGAGTGGATGAGCAGAAAAACATTCATCTGCACTGGCTGAAACAGAGGCATTCTTTCTGTTAGTTCAATAAGCAACCTTTGAGTGCAATCTTTCTCCTCCACCTTAAATCTATTGCAAAGCTACTGCAAGCTGACTAAAGGTACTCACCGGAAAAAAAGAAAAAGAAAAAGAAAGAAAAAAAGGGGTGGAAAAAACTGGGGAGAATTGAACCACTTTGTTTCCATGGAGTTTATTTAACAGTGTGTGCCGATTACTCAAAGCGATATGGGCAGGACCTGGTGATCTAGCGATGCTCTAGAATTTTAACTTTTAAGGGGTTTACGATTCCAGTTTGCCTGCAGTACGAGATAATTTCTTTTGACATTTGTGGCCAGGAACCCTGCTTTATCGCTTTGTATAGTTTTAAAGTAGTTTAAAGCTTGAATAACATAAAATAACATAATATAATGTTATTTATGTTATTTCCCACGTGAAGAACTCCTGTAAACCTTGCAGTATTGAAACTCAGTGAACAAGGCATCTTAGACAAGCTGAAAAACAAATGGTGGTACGATAAGGGTGAATGTGGCGCCAAGGACTCGGGAAGTAAGGTCAGTCGCTGAAGGTCTTTTTGTACTGATTAGCAATCACATATATATTTATATATATATATATTTTTGACCCGCTGTTTTATTTTATACCAAAGTTATTCTCCAAAGTTAACTATTTACATTCTAAAGCATTGAGGAAAACACACCCCATCCCCGTCAAAAAAAAAGGGGCAGGGATTTTTATTTATTTTTTATTTTTAAGAGAACTCCATTTTTTTAAAAAACTCAGTAAAAATGACAGCCTTTTTCTTTTGCAGTATCAAAGGCGCTAGTTGTAAGTACATTTTTTTATATATATACTCAGGTTGACCCCTCCCTCAAAAAAAAAATCTCAAACTGGTATCTCTACTTTAATATATACCTACAGAAGTTCCGTTTGAGTCCATGTATGATTTTTTTAGCCTCTAGTTTGCCTTTATTTTCCATAAATTTTCAAAGCTCATCGATTTTATTATGAAATTTCGTAACTCCTTTCCATGCACAATGATGGTTTTTGAACAACAAATGCATGAGTGTTAAGGATGGATATTTTTCAGAGGACTTCACATTAATAAGCATGACATATCCTCTTTTTTTAAAGAAAGAAAGAAAGTCTGGAGGGGTTTATTTTTTAAATATATATATAATAGCGCACTATTTTATTGCTGGTTCATTCCATAAATCTTAGCCATTCAATTTTTTTTTATGATTATTCATCAAACCATTTTGCTACTGTATTACTTACATTCCATACCAGAAACTTTTGCCACTGCGTACTTTGATTTCCCTTTTATGGTATGGCTTTCAGCTTGTCACAAGCTTCACACACAAATTATGTTGCTGGGGCGGTGGGTGTGGACCATCCCAGTGGGGACTTCTCCAGTGGAACTTCCATAAGTTTGAAATGGATACTCCAGATGTAGAAGTGACCCAGGGGGTTTCCATCCATAAACGCTTTTCCTTCTTGATTTGGGAGAAAACATTATGCTTACCTGCTGTGATGAAACATGGAGATGTATATATAATGGAACAATTTCAAAAGGAAAAAAGAACTGAAATACCCAACCAGTATTAAATACTGATTTGGATGCATTTCTAAGGCACCAAACAACAGCCTGGTGTCCAGTTCCCATTGCAAACAGATGAGAATTGAACACCTGCCTTTCGTTTGTGCCTTTGAAAAATTACTGTGATAATGACCATAATAAGAATTACTAGAAGTTTTTTTAGAGGGCTCCATTTTCTGGTCCTGCTGAAGTCAACTCATGAGTATTGATTCCAGCAGGGCTTGGAGATGGCTTCTTGTTAAGGTGAACTTTGGGCCGATGGATGTTTGAATGCACCATTGCAGGATCAGCCTCTTTGTAACTCAAACCTAAAACCAAAAAATCAGAAAGGATTCAAAATTTATTAAGTCAGCCAAGCCCAGTCTTCTAAAATGTGTTTGTTTTCCCCTGGCTGGAAGGAACTGATATATTTTGGGGTCTGGTTTTCATTGTTTGGTTTTGGGACATTGGGGGGGGTTCCAAATTCGAAAGACATTTTGCAACTGCTTAAAGATTTTTGGTAAGCTGAGGCTTAACCTGCAACTTTTTAAAGAGTCAGTTTCAAATTTCTGCCGTAAATTGGTCTGGAATCCAGATTGACATCAATTACTCAGGCCTTGCCTACATGAGAGAGCTGTGTTGGTTTTAGATGAAATTAGCTGTCAGACTGGAGCAAGCCCCTGTGTGTGGACTGCTTTTTTGTTAATTAGAATGGCTTGTTGCCACTTTCTGCTTGCTGAGTTACATTTTGCAATTCTCATAACCGTGGAGGCTCATTTAGTCCTGCAACGTTAACAGCTGCTAATAGCTTAGTCACCGGTTGCAATGTGAGTCTTGGCTGGGAGGGGAACCCAGTCTCGCAAGCCCAAAAGCAGTCTGTCCACACTGAGACTTTAACCAGTTTGACTCAATCGGTTTGAATTCATATTCCAACGCACACCTGCACAGCCTTCTCATGTTGACAAGCCTTCTGATTTTCTTTGTGTCACAGCTCAAACCATAAGTATTCAAACAATTGAGAAACCATGTAGCAGGTAATCCAATTCAGCAGCAAAATGGTTATGATGGTGTCTCAAAACAGACAGAGAAATCATTAATATTATTTTTTCAAACAAAAGGCTTCCCCCATTGCCTTGATGGTACACCTTAGACAGTATAGATTGATTAATATTTTAAGCTGGGAGTTTTGTTTGTTTGTTCAACCCCAGAAACTCAAGTGAGAGCGTAGGGTTATTTAGCTCAGCCTGAAAGTAACTGACCAGCTTCATCAAACATAGCAACTGTTGCTACCAGATGTTAAAACAGCAAAAAAGTGATTCTTTTCCTCTACATTCTCCAATATCAACAGAATTAAAGGCCTTCCTTTAATTTTTTTTAAATGAAAAAGCAGTTTTTTTCTGAATTCACCGTGCTATGTTCTGCCCCGCTCCAGAGGGGGAAAATGTTTAAAAGATCAATAGAAAGGCTCAGGTTAGCCCAGTGATATTCACCATGAAGCTGTGTGTAGTCAGCTACAAAGTGAATACCACTGGTTTACGGAACTATCCATATTGTTACCAGATACTGTATAGTTAGTATCAAGTAGGGGGAGATAAAACATTATTTCCTGGGTGTTCCTGCCTTAAGCCCTTTCATGTCATGGGACATTATTTGTGAGATGAATCTGGCAAGAGTGTTTTGGTTCAGCTGGTTACCTCTGAAATTGATGTAAAGATTTGGGTACAAAGAGTTCTAAGCTGCAAAATAGTGAGAGTGAGTTGTCTAAATGCACATTTAGGTCTTTAAAGCTAGACACCTCTAGAAAGATGTTGTCCTTCTGTCTCTTTCCTTCCCGCTGCAAAACTAACCAACTGGTTCGTTTTTCTTAGGACAAGACAAGCGCTCTGAGCCTGAGCAATGTTGCTGGGGTTTTCTATATTCTTGTCGGAGGTCTCGGCCTTGCCATGACGGTGGCCTTGATAGAGTTCTGTTACAAGTCACGGGCCGAGTCCAAACGAATGAAACTCACAAAGAACACACAAAACTTTAAGCCTGCTCCTGCACCCAATACCCAGAATTATGCTACGTACAGAGAAGGCTACAACGTGTATGGAACAGAAAGTGTTAAGATCTAGTGGTACGGCTAAAGGTCCAGTAAGCAAATCAACTGGTTTATGTTTTTGGTGTTCCCTGTGGTGATGTGTTGTTGGTGTTGTGTTCCCCAACGTGGAGTAACATCTCAGGATTATGCACATCAGAAATGGGACACAACACAGTTGATGCCTTTCCAACATGTGTTCTAGCAATGCCATGGGAAAGGCAGTAGTAGTTGATTGGCAGAGCACCTGATTCACATGCAGGAAGTCCTAGGTTTGTCTCGGGCCCTCTGGCTGGGAGAGAACCATGTCTGAAATCCTGAGAGGCCACTGAGAGTCATACCCAGTGAGATTGGTCAACATTCCGACTCAGTATAAGGCAGCTTCCCCACCTTTAATTCCCAAACAATTATTGGATTAATTCTTAAACCATTTGCCATCCTGGATTTTCACTATGATGCCAGGACACTTTGAATGGCAGCTTCTAGGGCTCACCCAAGACTTGCCACCACTTGAGAGAGATCATCTAAATAAAAACAGCACACACACCAGCGCATACTCAATGAAAAAATATCCCAAATTTATTAGCTGCCATGAATGGATGCATTAACATTGCATCCTCCAACAATCACCTTAGTGCACCAAAAATTAATTTTACAAATCACACACACACTCACAAATATGAAACACACACACACAAATATAAAACAAGATCACATGTCATTAAAAAATCATAATAAACAATAAATTGAATTTGTTTGCCCTTAAGAGGGGCCCTTAAATTTGTCTCCTGAAGCAGCCGCCTCATTTATCCTCACTGGAAGGTCAGCCCTGAAAACTTTGGCACTGGGCATCACAGGTCTTGCCAGGATATCATCATGCCCTCCAGCCTTACACATAGAGATGGACATCATTGATTATTCTTTCCTGACTTTCTTATGATGTTTTCCCCTTTCATTCATTAAAGGGAACTGTGGTGACTTCAGGTAAGTGCATTCTTGAGGTGTCTCCCCTGCTGCCAAAGCTGTGGGGGTGGGGTGGGGGTGGGGGATAACACACTGACCTTCTACAATTATGTGATTTGTATAAGCAGCAAGGGTGAATGACAGGTGTGTATGTACATGGAAGTAGGAGTAGGGGAATCTCCTGGTGAAGACAAGGGCAGAATTCCCATTTATTGCTTTCTAACCATGATTAGAAGCGGGACGTGGGTGGCGCTGTGGGTAAAACCTCAGTGCCTAGGACTTGCTGATCGTATGGTCGGCAGTTCGAATCCCTGCGGCGGGGTGAGCTCCCGTCTTTCGGTCCCAGCTCCTGCCCACCTAGCAGTTCGAAAGCACCCCTAAGTGCAAGTAGATAAATAGGTACCACTTTATAGCGGGAAGGTAAATGGCGTTTCCATGTGCTGCTCTGGTGCTGGCTCACCAGTGCAGCTTCGTCACACTGGCCACGTGACCCGGAAGTGTCTTCGGACGGCACTGGCTCCCGGCCTCTTAAGTGAGATGAGCGCACAACCCTAGAGTCGGACACGACTGGCCCGTACGGGCAGGGGTACTTTTACCTTTACCTTTAACCATGATTAAGGGCTTACCCACACTAACCCTTCCTTCATGGTTTCCTGGCACAGTCCAACACTTTAAAGCTCTGTGTTCGAGCACCCTTTTTTCTTTCTTTCTTTTTGGCTCCAGAGCTTTGCTCCCTGTAAAAACACACTTTCAAAAGCTGAATCAGAGCAAACGACAAACTGCAGAAAACCATTTGTGGACCGTTGCCTGGAATGAGTGGGGCAAGAAGTGGATAAGCCCTAACTCCTATCTCTACTGCATTTGAAAGGTCACAGTAATGTGCTATAGCATTAGCAATCATCATTTCTCTAGCTATAAGTCATAGCATAGATAAAATGGCATTCAGAATTCAGCTACAAATTCATCTCTCTATTTTCTGCCAGTGCAAGCAAGGAAGAATGCAATGTGACATAATTTTCCTTGTCTGATAGCAGAAAGCAAACAGGCTCACTTGATGTAACATAAATTCCTCCATGGCTAAACTCAGTCCCACCCCACCCCCCACCCCCACCCCACACACAGAGATATTTATATACAAGGTAATATAATGACAACATCCTCTTTAGCTGTTCCAAAAGTAATTTCTCACAACGGCCATCCGGGAAGGCAAAGGTCATAACATTAATTCTTAATTCAGTAAGGCACTTCTACTTGGAGCTGAGGTTATTACTTCAAATAAGTAGATACAGCCTAGATAATTTCAAAGAAAGGTTAATTAGCATATCAGTAACACAGGTGGTGCTGTGGGTTAAACCACAGAGCCTAGGACTCGCCGATCAGAAGGTCGGTGGTTCGAACCCCCACGACGGGGTAAGCTCCCGTTGTTCAGTCCCTGCTCCTGCCAACCTAGCAGTTCGAAAGCACATCAAAGTGCAAGTAGATAAATAGGTACCGCTCCGGTGGGAAGGTAAACGGTGTTTCCGTGCGCTGCTCTGGTTCGTCAGAAGCGGCTTAGTCGTGCTGGCCACATGATGCGGAAGCTGTATGCCGGCTCCCTTGGCTAATAAAGCGAGATGAGCGCCACAACCCCAGAGTCGGCCACGACTGGACCTAATGGTCAGGGGTCCCTTTACCTTTACCTTTAAATAAGCTTTACTGCACCAAATAAGCTTTAACAGCAGTATGCAGGGTTTCCCAACCTTGGATCTCCAGCTGTTTTGGACTACAACTCCCATAATCCCTGATTGCTGGTCCTGCTAACTAGGGATGCTGGGATCTGTAGTCTCAAAACAACTGGAGAGCCAAGTTTGGGAAACCCTGATTTAGACATTGACTGGATCTTTGTTGTCTAGCAAGTGCATGCAATGCAACAGCACTCTGCTGAATTGGTATCACTGAGTGAGAGTGATAGGCTATGAGTTATGCTCAGTAGTAGGACATCTGCTTTGCATGCAGAAAGTCCCAAGGTCAATCTCTGGCATCTTCAGATAGAACTGGGAGAGGCCCTTGTTTGAAACCCTGGAGAGCTACTGCCTATTAGTATAGGCAATACTTATATAGATGGATTAATGGCCTGATTCAGAGTCAGGCAGCTTCCTATGTTCCTTAAATCCCCTATGCAAACTCATCTGCAAACCTTGAAGACAGCTACATATATGGGATTCACATGCTACATTCCATGAGTTCATTATTTGTGTACCTGTATACACACTTAGAGTCATAGAATTGTACAGTTGGAAGGGATCCTGAGGATCATGTAGTCCAACCCTGTGCAATGCAGGAATTTCAACTCGATCATACATGACAGATGGCTATCCAACCTTTGCTTAAAAACCTCCAAGGAAGGAGAGTCCACCCCAGGGGGGGTCTGTTCCACTATTGAGCAGTTCTTACTGTCAAAGTTCTTCCTGATAATGAGTTGGAATTTCCCTATTTGTTGATTAAAGCCATTGGTTCGGGACCAAGGCTGCAGAACAGGAGAAAACAACCTTGCTCCATCTCCCATGTAACAGCCTTTTAGATATTTGAAGATGGCTATCATCTCTCCTCTTTTCCAGGCTAAACATACCAAGCTCCTTCAAGCGCTCCTAGTAAGGCTTAGTTTCCAGACCCTTGATCATCTTGGCTGCCCTCCTCTGCACACATTCCTGCTTGTCAACATCCTCCTTAAATTGTGGTGCCCAGAACTGGACAAAGTATTCCAGGTGTGGTCTGACCAAGGCAGAATAGAGTGGTACTATTACTTCCCTTCATCTGGACACTGTACTTCTGTTGCAGCCTAGAATAGCATTAGGTTTTTTTGGCTGCTGCATCACACTGTTGACTCAAGTTAAGCCTGTGGTAACTTGACTACCTTTACAGTTATTCACATGTAGCATTCAGCAAGTGTACAGTCTTTGTCCCTGTGTGTTCAAGAGTTGAGCTGTACTAATCAGCAAGTGTACATTCTTTCGCTCAAACCCTTGTTCATGTGTAGAGACAGCTTGCACCTGTGTTCAGTGTAATGTGTGAACAAGTCCTCTGTTTAGTTGGATTTTGTGGTGCTATGTATTTTTCAGTATAATGCTTGAGTAGCTAATGTTCAGATAATTTCTTCCCTCATCCCTGGTTTTCACCTATGCCTTCATGATAACCTCCTTCTCATGGGACACAGCTGAGATAGTTGCATTCTCATTGCAGATCCCGCACTTATGATGGCATGCAAAGGAAGGAGCTACCAAGATCCCAGCAACTTCAGTGATCCTGACCACCTGAGCCAATTTTACTCCCTCCCAGATGTCGGGTCTGACACATTATTGACGATGGTGCAATGAACTCTTCATAGGAATTTTATTTTTTCCTTCAGTGCCTTACAGGAAATTCTTAAGACTCAAAAACAATGCAAACCATCAAAAAAAATAGTCTTGCTTTGCTTGAAAACAAAACAACAACAACTACTACTACTACAAGAAGAACACAGATTAATAAGAAGATGATATTCTCATACACGGAAAGAGAAAGAGAGAAAAGTATTCTTGTAAAAATAATTTTAACAAAAGTTCAACAGAAGCCATTCTTTGATACCACTGCACAGTATATATGGACGTTAATTCTTTTGAAAAGAGACAAAAGGTTTTCAAGTGCCCCCTTTTATCAAAATATTAAGCTGTTCTTAATATTATGCCTCAGAATACCACTGCTTATATTCTTAGGGCAGCCTGTTAACCTAACTCTGTGATTTCCTGTCACAATGTGTTGCTTTGTTCCTTCCTTTGTGATGGTAAGGATCCTCTTTTGCCATTTCCGCTCTAGATCCTGCCTCACATTTTAAGAAAATGCATATATCTGCTCCAACAAGTGAATGTAACATACAAACAAAACAAAAAATGATGAAAATATATGGAGGGGGGGAGGAGGTGTGTCAACCAATTGAAATAAAACATCATGGAGGCTCATGCATCAATTTGTCAAGGAAGGACCTGGTGTATCTTACAAAGGAAAGTTTTCAAGAAGGAAAACACAAGAGGACAGGCTAGAAAAGCACCCATGTCCTCTATCATCTGCAAGTGCATTCTTATTTTTATTATTAAAACAAAAATAAATAGCATCACTAGTTTTGAGAAGAATTCATTCCATTCCATTTCCTGCCACATTTCACGTTTCTGTGCGATATATCTTTTGGATGTTTATTGCTGGCACCGTTGTCCCTTCTCCATTCTACATTTAATATCAAATGATTATAAGTGAGAGGACTGAAGAATACAGTTGTCCCCCATAACGCAGTTTCAGAATCTCCACCTTTTCTTTTCCTTTTCCTTTTGTAATAGTTAGGATAATAATAATGATGATGATGATGATGATAATTTTTTTTTAAAGAAAAAAAAACTAGCACTGTGCTCAGACGATGCTTCGTGGATCAGCCTCGCTTTGTAAAAAACTAAAATTAAAAACATAACACAGGATGGTACCTCAAAAGAGACCAGCTGGTCCGACTTGTAACAAAATGCTCTAGCATTACTATTGCTGGTAGTTATTATATTCTCAGCTGCTGCCAATCATAATTTCATGGCTACTTTTTTTCTTTCCTTTCTGAAAGATACTTAGGGTTCATCTTCAGTTTTCCTAACAGATATAACGCATTCCAGTATATACAGCTTAAGATACGGACTGCATTTATTGCCTTACAGCTTTTTCAGATGTAGGATGTGCTCCACCATAGAGTCTAGCAGAAGTCGACAACATTGGAAGAGCTCAGGGGCAGAGCGTGTGGCTGGAGTTAGAGAAGATACCAGGTCCAATCCCTGGAATCTCTAAATGTAAAAGACCTCAGGTAACAGGGTGAAGGAAGACCTCTGAGTCTGGAATCTTGGGGAGGTTTTTGCTCCTTAGAGTAGACATCCTTACCAAGGTGGACCAATGGTCTGACTCATTATGAAGCAGCATCATATGTTCATAAGCTGCATCTTTAAACAAAAAAACAAAAACAAAAAAAACCCATTGTCATTTACCAGATAGACAAAATACAAGTTAAAGGAGTCATCTACATACTAATTACCTCTAATTATGACAATATGTGCAACTGGTAGTTCAGCAAGGGTTTCATTTCACTGATAACATACTGGATATTAAACAAAATTTTAAGAAATATTATGAATAATATATTTTTT
This sequence comes from Podarcis raffonei, assembly GCF_027172205.1. Classification (NCBI taxonomy): domain Eukaryota; kingdom Metazoa; phylum Chordata; class Lepidosauria; order Squamata; family Lacertidae; genus Podarcis; species Podarcis raffonei. The sequence continues at coordinate 39,489,238 of NC_070621.1, read as the reverse complement.
CTTTAAAATCAAAAAAGGAAAAAATGTTTGAAAGAGGTCACTGAATATATTTGATAGCTCATTAGAACAAGGCATATAAAGGTCACTGATGATATATTTGATAGTTCATTAAATCAAGGGATATACTATAGGACTTGGGGGGGATACGTTTTCACAAATGTAACATAAAAAAAAAAATCATCAGAGAAAATTCTCCCATAGAATAAGCTGCTGCTCATGTTTTTACAGAGGTATTAAGCAAAAAGAAGCTGTACTTTTTCATGAAACTGTGATTCTCAATTTCTGAATGCTATAATGTTCCAGCAAAAGGAAATGCAAAGCTGTGCAAAATGTTGTATTTAAGTTTTAAAAAAGGGGGAAAAATAGACATTTTCTTAGATGCTGTATAAAAAGAAATGTATGTTTGTCAAATGAAAATAATTTTTCAGAGTGGAGACTTCACACTAGTGAAGGGTTTGGTAAAAGGGTTGTTATTTTTAAAAACATGCATGTTTAAATAATTAAAAAATGTCAATTGCTTAAAAAAAATCCTGCTACTAACTTCAAGCTCTGGAAGTTCAGCAGTAGCCAGTTGAGAATTTTTTATTTTTATTTTTTCCCTTTTGTTTTTAAAAACAACAACAAATCTTTTTTAGGTTATTTCTTTATTCGGTTGTTAAAATTGCACTTCAGTGAACAGAAGAAGAAAAAAAACCCTGCCAAGCGAAACTCATGGCTGTCAAAAGTGTAAAACTGCATGTGTGGGCATAAATTCCTAAGCCTCATTTGAATGAGGCATTGTACAAAGAGTTTTAATACATTTTGTAAATAAAATTGTAAAGAAAACAAAATTAAAAAAACTGATTCTGAACTTTTGCCTAAAGCAAACACTTGGCTCAGTAGCCTGTTTCATGGATATTCCTGGCAACTTGCACCCAAGCAACTGCAATAGTTTCCACCATTCTTAACAACTCTTAAAAAAGAAAGAAAGAACAAGGTTCTAGGCCTTATCTATACAGAAAAACCTGGGGGTGTACTTCACTTCGCATTTCCAAAATAAAACCATGGCAGCAATTGCTCACAGGTTCACTAAATATAGTTTTTATCAAAAGGAATTAATTGTGTTGAAATGACAAAATAACCATCCACACAATCACCTGACAACTGTAGGCAACTATCAGGGCTCATCAGCAGAGATACCTATTCTCAGTCTCCTGTACTGTGGTACCTCTAAATACGAATGGGATCCGTTCCAGAGCCCCGTTCTCATCTAGAGGTAAACGTATCTAGCGATGGCACGTCTGCACATACACGCGTCGCTTTTCGCCGCTTCTGCGCATGCGTGTGATGTCATTTTGCGCATCTGTGCATGTGCAAGCGGCGAAACCTAGAAGTAACGCGCTCCGTTACTTCTGGGTTGCCGCGGAGCGCAACTCGAACACGCTCAACTTGAAGTAAATTTAACCCAAGGTATGACTGTATTAGGTGGCTGGGTCTTTGAGCCACCGTTTAAGCAATCCCCACAATTCTCCAGATTGCTACTTCATTAGGGGCATTATGGGAAATTTTACATGGCATCTTCTAGTTAGGAATGGGGGAGACATTTGAATCAGCTCACATTTGAAGGTGCACTTACCTAATCTGCACTTTCTGAAACAAGACGACAACCAAAACACAGCTGTCCTTTGAAATCTGCTTTTCTGTGAATTTAGCAATGTGGTTCTCCAACCAAGGTGCAGGGGGAAGGTATGCTTATGGGCTGGGATGAGCTGGAATCAGACCTATACGATCCCATACATTGTTGGTTCCAGATTTCAGATGGCTTCTTAGGCATAACACCATCTATGGCGCCCCATCCTCAATGTATCTATCTCCTCACTGCAGCAGATCCAAAGGGGTTCTTGTCAGACAGACCACTTCTGGGGTGAAGAACATCTACAGATGCCTGATCATGCTGACCCCCTGTCACCAGAGGCGAAGCAACCTGCTCCAGTATCTGGAGCGTCACTCGTTCCAGGGGGCGTGGTCACATCCCGGGGGCATGTAACATGTCACGGGGGGTGCCGCTGATGGGGGGCAGCATTTTGTCACAGACACCCTTGGAATGGCACCCAGGGTGCCCCCCACATAAGAATGCCCCTGCCTGTCACCAGGCTTGGTCACATAAACTATCCCACTTAAATAAACAGCTCGTATCTACAACATGTTTTACCAGCAGTATGGTCATTTCTACAAGGACTGTAGGGAAGTTTGCCTTGACCCATAGTCCTGCAAAGAGTCTTGCAGTGGGACCAATGGGTGGTGAGCAGAATTGGCAGCAGGTAAGATGTGATGTGGAAAACCCAACAGAGCAAGGGTTAAGGAGAACCTATGGTATACAGAGAGCCCACAGGTTGTACAAAATCCAGGGATCTGGCACACTGTGCTATTTTTCTAGAAAAAGAGGCACCGGAACTCATGCTTGTTCAATGTTGCCCACATGAAAGATGCCGGAATTCAGTTCCCATAAATTTCACCTGGAGAAAAAAAAACCTGCTGGCACACAATGGGCTAAGCACAACTACAAGCAAGCACCCAATGTGGGAAGCAGGGAGCTCGGCCTGCCAGCCAATAATGTACAAGAAGAAGAAGAAGACCCCATAAATTACATTATATGCAGAATCAAAGCACTTAGCCATGCTAGATTTCCTTTCTTCTTCACCACTAACAATGGTCCTCCCTTTTGGCCAGCTGAACACCACAAAGTTGCTGCCCTTTCGAGAGACATCAAAAACCAAAGGTAGGAAACCTCAGGCCGAAGGCCACATTCTAGCTGGCCTTATAAACTCTAGGCCACACCCCTTGTCCCCAGGCCATGCCCTCCGCTGGCCTTGCTTCACATGCTCCTAGAGCATTTTGGGCTGGATGGGATGTGTGTGCCATGACTTTTGCTTGCCTTGGTGGAAACTAGAAAGGGGCAGTAGTGAGCTTTGGACCTTACTGAACGAAAAGAATGTTGCAGTGCCCGCATTTGCCCCTGGCCCCACCTGCCATTGTGATATGGCCCCCATAAGATTGGTCAGAAGGAATGCGGCCCCTGGGGTGGGGAACAAAAAGGTTCCTCAACATTCCTGCTGGAAAGCCTTCAGAGGCAGAAACAGATAAGATTCCCTCCGAAGTGCAAAAAGACAAAAGGATTTTGTGGAGGGAACCCTTATATGCCTCCTTGTTTATCCAAGCTATTGGGAGCATGTGACATGGTGGGCTTACACACCAGAGGGCTTTGTTTCCTCTAGTTTATACAGGCCTCTGGTTTCCAAACTGTTTTCTGTAGAACCCTGCATTTCCTTGGCAGCTTCAGGAGAAAATAAGTAAGGACATGTGCCCTAAACGGCCTCGGTCCTGTTTACCTGAAGGAGCGTCTCCAGCCCCATCGTTCAGCCTGGACACTGAGGTCCAGCTCCAACGGCCTTCTGGCGGTTCCCTCACTGCGAGTAGTGAGGTTGCAAGGAACCAGACAGAGGGCCTTCTTGGTAGTGGCGCCCACCCTGTGGAACACCCTCCCTTCAGACATGAAGGAAATAAGCAGCTATCCTATCTTTAAAAGACATCTGAAGGCAGCCATGTTTAGGGAAGTTTTTAATATTTAATGCTGTACTGTTTTTAACATTTGACTGGGAACCGCCCAGAGTGGCTGGGGAAACTCAGCCAGATGGGCGGGGTATAAATGAATTATTATTATATATTATTATTATTATTGAAAGGTCCCTTGCTCATCTCTTGCTCTTCTGACTTCTACATCCTGTATGCCCAGAACCAGTGTGGACTGGTTCATTAATTCAAATGGGGCACTGCCCCACCAACCTCTGCACTCAGCCAGCCTCACCACCTGCCTACCTCTCTGCTTACAACCAGTACTGTTGGCAGCTTCCTCCTTGGTGTTGGGGTTGTAGAACTCAGAAGGGAAGAGGATGGGGCCAAAACCAGGCTCTTGCCATTGGCTCTGACTCCATCTACTGTTGCGCTCCTTGCCTTCTGCTTTACCAGTCATCCCTGTCAACAATGTGCAATGGCAGGTAAGCACTTAGGAACACAGATAGGTGTGCTTTAGGACAGAAACCACCATTCAGATTATGTGGTGACAGTAAGACAGTAAGAAGCCTGGTCAGAACTCACATTAAGGCCCATCCTCTGCAGGGTTTTTGCATGTGTTCAGGGCTGGTCCAACACATTTTGCCACCTGAGGCAGACCCCAAAACAGCACGTCCCCTCCCTGCCAGGGAAGAAGGGATGAATGAAGATCTGCATTGGGAACAACAGGGAATAAAGGACTGACTTGAGGATCTGCTGTCCCTGGGTATCCTGCTGCCTGAGGTGGACACCTCACCTTACCTCATGGCCCTGCATGTGTTCCAACTGATCCTCTTTGGAAGAGACCAACAGTTCCTGTTTTCTAGCCCCTGTAAATCACCGTTTCTCACTTATCCAAACATTTGTCTTGTAGGGATGCCCAAGTGAAATGGTCAGTGTGAGTTTGTTGGCACTCTCATTCTTTTTCCCAAGGACTGGGAATCCTGTGGCCCTCTAGATGTTGTTTGACTCCATCTTCCATCAGACCCAGCCTACATAGGCATTGGTCAGGGGTGATGGGAGGTGGAGTCGTAACAACAACTGGAGGCCCACAAATGCCCCAACTCGTATAAAACTGCCTCTCTAGAGTTTCTAGAGAGTGTCTTTATCCCCTGTTGCAAACATAGGAGGCTGCCGTCTACTGAGTCAGACCATTGGGCTATCTTGTCCACACTGTATGGCAGCAGCTCTCCAGGGTTTCAGGCAGGTTATCTTTCCTTGCCCCATCTTGACCTGCTGCGGAAGGATTATGGGACCTTCTATAAGAAAAGTTGGCCCCTCTCAAACTTGAGGCCTCAACACTAAAGTGCCTTGCTGTGACCAGCAGACCACTTCACATGTACACGGCAACTACCAGTTTATATTTGAGCTGCTGGTCATTTATTTTGGGATTATTATTCTTTCCTTACTATATCAAGAACAAAGAGCCTTAATGTTTTTAAATCTGTGGAAGACTGGCTTTTGCAGAGTACATAAGCACAGCAGGCAGAGTGAGGCAGGACCACTCTAGGGAAGTCCAAGCGCAGCAACAGAGCACACATTTTGTGTGCATAAGGTTCCACTTGAATCTCCAGTATATCCAGAAGGGGGGAAAAGATCAGAGGTAGCAGTTGATCTGCCTAAGAAGCTGGAGAAGGTTACAGCTCAGTGGTCAGATTATGGATGCACGTGTGTTGATGTTAAAAAAAAAAGGATTATATGAAAACACCCTAGTTTTCATCTCTGAAAAGGAGAAGGTGTGAAAATGAGTGTGGAAGAGCATGCCTGTTTCTTATTTTGTTTTGTTTTTTGCTTTTTTTGCTTTTTTTTTAATTAAAAAAAGCATTTCTCTTCCATTAAGCACAAAGAGAGGAAGAAATACAATGGAGAGAGCCACTCCAGCTCCTGAGCTGATCTAGAATGGGAGGATGGAAGCTCAGAGGCCATCATCCCCAACATCTCATGTAAGGCGGGGAAAGATTTCCCGTCTGAAATCCTGGAGATTCTGCTGCCATTCCGTGTAAATAACACTCAGCTAGATGTCCATAGGCAGTTTCCTATGCACATCTAAAATTACCCTAGCTTTGGGGATGGGATGGTGGACAGCAAAGATACCTGACCCTTCAGATTCAATCCTTCTATGGACACTGGAGAGCCAACGTCAGATGGACCGCAACATCACAAAAGTTTCTGCAGCAGTGGAGAAGGAGTGACCCAGTATCAGCCTTGCTGAGGTTGGAGCTCTCTGTCTGAAAAAAACACCAAATCCAATGTAGCCTATAGCCCAGGGTGGGGAATCTTCTTGACCGGGTTGGCTATATCCCTCCCCAACCACCTTTGACAGGTGTGCAGGACCACGTACTGCTCAATCACCTGATGACTCAGTAATGAGGATTGAAGTCTCTGCTTATCAGGTGATGAGCTGAGAGTTTAATCCTGCTCTCTCCAGAGATCTGAGCTGGAGTTAACCTGTTGATAAGCAGGTGATTAAATCATGCTGCTTTGATTGTGCACACCCAAATTCGCTGTGGGGAACAGGTGGGTGCAACCAATGGGGAAGCCCACCCCATGCCCATCAGCTAATCTCACCTGCCCATTAGAGTGACGTTAGCTGATTGAGAGGTGGGCAAGGTTTGGGGGAAAGGGCCTTGTGGGTCAAATTAGACCCCTAGCAGGGCAAGGTTGGCCCCTGGGCCAGAGGTGCCCCACCACTGTGCAGGCCATCAGACAGCCTCCCAGGGACCAAAGAATTGCAGCCTTAAAGTAGAGTGTTTGATAAGCCCTGTCGTAAGAGAAGATAAATCCTAGATGCAAGGTTATTTCTGAAATTTGTCACCTAGCTACATTCAGCTCAACACAGCGAGATGAATCTATTTATGTACTGAACCTCCCACACAATATGCACACACAGAGATGCATGTTAAGTGACAATATTATATTCCTTGTTAGCAACTTCATTTCATGCTCAAAATTTAATCAGACCCAGGCAGGTGTGTTGTTGTTTCCTCCCACCACCACCACCACCATACCCCCATCCTTCAAAGCAAAACATGCTTGCCTTCCTTTATTTCTAGGCTCGGTGCGAAATATGGTGGAAACTGGCAAGCAGAAACAACCGCATGCTGGTGATTGATATTCTAACCAACGAAGCACATGTCAAAATTACCAGCATGGCACTGAGAACCGGGCTGTTAATTTGTTGGACGTTTCTCACTGTGAGAGTTATAGAAGTGTGAAAGAAACTGTAATGACAGACTAATAAATAAAGCCCTTGCTGTGCAAGCAGCCCTTTGCACAGCTATTCCAGCTGCAAGCTGCTGTGTGCTACAAGAAGCTAGGAAATTGGCGCATTTAAATTGAGCTGCACCAAAGAGGTGTGGGAGCATGGATGCCTCAGGTTGCGCTCATTGCACTTTGGGGTGCTTTCCTAGAGAACTGAGGCTCTAGCATATTAGAAAGAAGCAGCAAACATTATTACTTAAAGGAGCATACAGTATCTGCACTATAAACTTACAGTGCATTCAGGCATGGGATATTATTGTGTATTAATACAATGCTAGCACTCCTGGGCCATTTTCTAACGTTGCTTTTGCCCTGCCTGTTGTATTATGGAACTGTATTCTTTCTCTGTCATCTCCCACCCCCACCCCACCCCATGCTACATAGCCCCATGCAAGAGAGGACATAAGTACTACTGCACAGAGTACAGTTCTCTGTTTGAAAGACTGTCAGCCGAGAGCTGTCCGTTCAAAGAAGTTGTCTTGCAGAAGGGCTGTCCAAGTCATGTTCAGAGTTAAACAAGCGTATGAAAAGGGATCAGGGACTTGAAGCTGTCCATCAATGGTCAGCACCTGGGCAGTGAATTCAGCAGGAATTCGACAGGTCACCAGGTCTTGATCTTCCTCACTATGTATTTCTGTTTCAATTGCTGTGATTATTCCTAAATGTGCACCTCCTAATTAGTATGTGAAAGATGGATGCAAATCAGTGCCCCCCCCCACTTGGCAGTGTATATTGGACACTCTGTCTCTCCCCCCCCCCCAGCAAAAAAAACCCCCAACAATATTGGATTTAACTTTTCCTCCACTCCTCTCATTTTGACTGCCCTTTCAATCAAGACTAGCAACTTTCTCTAAGAAAGCCAAAAAGGTTCACAGAAGCACAAGCTCAAACGATCTTGGAAAATATCTTGGAATCTGCTACTTTGAAAATAAATCAAATGGGATCATAGCTCTCTGGTGTGCAAATTGTCTCTTTCATAGCAAAGTGTGATAAGCTTAACTGCTAGAAATAAGCAGAAATGAAAGGCAACAGGATAATAGTTGTTTCTGGGCGTTGTAATGAAATTGCAACATTCCTCAGTGAATCTTGCTTTAAAATCTATGCTCTTTTGCAATCTGTAGAACACAAACAAGTACTGGAAGTAAGCTATTAAGCTTAAAATCTTTTGTTACCGTAGAGGATTTCTTATTCATTGGTGTTATCAAAATACCAAATAAGGTTGTTTCAGATTACAATACTGTTTAAATTGTGTGTGTGAGAGAGAGAGAGAGAGAGTAGTAATAGTAGTAGTAGTAGTAGCGGGGCTTTGAGAAAAAACCACAGATAGCCCACTGATGTTTGGGAGTTTTATTTAGTTATTCATTTAAAGACAATTCCAACCAATGTTGTAAGATCTCTAAGTGCTATACAAAAGCAGGGGCGTATGAAGTGGGGGGCAGAGGGGGAGGGCCACCCCGGTTGCCACTCTGGGGGGTGACAAAATGGCCTCTGCCTCCCTCCAGCTGTAGAGCAGCCAAGGGCATGCGCAGTCAGTATGGGTGCCACTCGTGCGGCGTCCACACGGGATGCCGCACATGCACACTCCACACGGGATGCCGCACATGCACACTCCACACGGGATGCCGCACATGCACACTCCACACGGGATGCTGCACATGCACACTCCACACGGGATGCCGCACATGCACACTCCACACGGGATGCCGCACATGCACACTCCACATGGGATGCCGCACATGCGCACTCCACACGGGATGCCGCACATGCGCAGTCCATACGGGATGCCGCACATGCACACTCCACACGGGATGCCGCACATGCACACTCCACACGGGACGCCGCACATGCACACTCCATATCGGATGCCGCACATGCACACTCCACACGGGATGCCGCACATGCACACTCCACACGGGATGCTGCACATGCACACTCCACACGGGATGCCGCACATGCACACTCCACACGGGATGCCGCACATGCACACTCCACACGGGATGCTGCACATGCACACTCCACACGGGATGCCGCACATGCACACTCCACACGGGATGCCGCACATGCACATTCCATACGGGATGCCGCACATGCACACTCCACACGGGATGCCGCACATGCACACTCCACACGGGATGCCGCACATGCACACTCCACACGGGATGCCGCACATGCACATTCCATACGGGATGCCGCACATGCGCAGTCCGTACGGGATGCCGCACATGCACACTCCACACGGGATGCCGCACATGCGCAGTCCATATGGGATGCCGCACATGCACACTCCACACGGGATGCTGCACATGCACACTCCACACGGGATGCTGCACATGCACACTCCACACAGGATGCCGCACATGCGCAGTCCGTACGGGATGCCGCACATGCACACTCCACACGGGATGCCGCACATGCGCAGTCCATATGGGATGCCGCACATGCACACTCCACACGGGATGCCGCACATGCGCAGTCCGTACGGGATGCCGCACATGCACACTCCACACGGGATGCCGCACATGCACATTCCATACGGGATGCCGCACATGCACACTCCACACGGGATGCCGCACATGCACACTCCACACGGGATGCCGCACATGCGCAGTCCGTACGGGATGCCGTACATGCGCAGTCCGTATGGGATGCCGCACATGCACACTCCACACGGGATGCCGCACATGCACACTCCACACGGGATGCCGCACATGCACACTCCACACGGGATGCCGCACATGCGCAGTCCGTACGGGATGCCGCACATGCACACTCCACACGGGATGCCGCACATGCACACTCCACACGGGATGCCGCACATGCGCAGTCCACACGGGATGCCGCACATGCACACTCCACACGGGATGCCGCACATGCACACTCCACACGGGATGCCGCACATGCACACTCCACACGGGATGCCGCACATGCGCAGTCCACACGGGATGCCGCACATGCACACTCCACACGGGATGCTGCACATGCACACTCCACACGGGATGCCGCACATGCACACTCCACACGGGATGCCGCACATGCGCAGTCCACACGGGATGCCGCACATGCACACTCCACACGGGATGCCGCACATGCACACTCCACACGGGATGCCGCACATGCACACTCCACACGGGATGCCGCACATGCACACTCCACACGGGACGCCGCACATGCACACTCCATATCGGATGCCGCACATGCACACTCCACACGGGATGCCGCACATGCACACTCCACACGGGATGCCGCACATGCACACTCCACACGGGATGCCGCACATGCACACTCCACACGGGATGCCGCACATGCACACTCCACACGGGATGCCGCACATGCACACTCCACACGGGATGCCGCACATGCACATTCCATACGGGATGCCGCACATGCACACTCCACACGGGATGCCGCACATGCACACTCCACACGGGATGCCGCACATGCACATTCCATATGGGATGCTGCACATGCACACTCCACACGGGATGCCGCACATGCACATTCCATACGGGATGCCGCACATGCACACTCCACACGGGATGCCGCACATGCACATTCCATACGGGATGCTGCACATGCACACTCCACACGGGATGCCGCACATGCACATTCCATACGGGATGCTGCACATGCACACTCCACACAGGATGCCGCACATGCGCAGTCCGTACGGGATGCCGCACATGCACACTCCACACGGGATGCCGCACATGCACACTCCACACGGGATGCCGCACATGCGCAGTCCGTACGGGATGCCGCACATGCACACTCCACACGGGATGCCGCACATGCGCAGTCCATACGGGATGCCGCACATGCACACTCCACACGGGATGCCGCACATGCACACTCCACACGGGATGCCGCACATGCGCAGTCCGTACGGGATGCCGTACATGCGCAGTCCGTATGGGATGCCGCACATGCACACTCCACACGGGATGCCGCACATGCACACTCCACACGGGATGCCGTACATGCGCAGTCCGTACGGGATGCCGCACATGCACACTCCACACGGGATGCCGCACATGCACACTCCACACGGGATGCCGCACATGCACACTCCACACGGGATGCCGCACATGCACATTCCATACGGGATGCTGCACATGCACACTCCACACGGGATGCCGCACATGCACATTCCATACGGGATGCCGCACATGCACACTCCACACGGGATGCCGCACATGCACATTCCATATGGGATGCTGCACATGCACACTCCACACGGGATGCCGCACATGCACATTCCATACGGGATGCTGCACATGCACACTCCACACGGGATGCCGCACATGCACATTCCATACGGGATGCTGCACATGCACACTCCACACGGGATGCCGCACATGCACATTCCATACGGGATGCTGCACATGCACACTCCACACAGGATGCCGCACATGCGCAGTCCGTACGGGATGCCGCACATGCACACTCCACACGGGATGCCGCACATGCACACTCCACACGGGATGCCGCACATGCGCAGTCCGTACGGGATGCCGCACATGCACACTCCACACGGGATGCCGCACATGCGCAGTCCATACGGGATGCCGCACATGCACACTCCACACGGGATGCCGCACATGCACATTCCATACGGGATGCTGCACATGCACACTCCACACAGGATGCCACACATGCGCAGTCCGTACGGGATGCCGCACATGCACACTCCACACGGGATGCCGCACATGCACACTCCACACGGGATGCCGCACATGCGCAGTCCGTACGGGATGCCGTACATGCGCAGTCCGTATGGGATGCCGCACATGCACACTCCACACGGGATGCCGCACATGCACACTCCACACGGGATGCCGTACATGCGCAGTCCGTACGGGATGCCGCACATGCACACTCCACACGGGATGCCGCACATGCACATTCCATACGGGATGCTGCACATGCACACTCCACACGGGATGCCGCACATGCACACTCCACACGGGATGCCGCACATGCACACTCCACACAGGATGCCGCACATGCGCAGTCCGTACGGGATGCCGCACATGCACACTCCACACGGGATGCCGCACATGCACACTCCACACGGGATGCCGCACATGCGCAGTCCATACGGGATGCCGCACATGCACACTCCACACGGGATGCCGCACATGCACACTCCATATCGGATGCCGCACATGCACACTCCACACGGGATGCCGCACATGCACACTCCATATCGGATGCCGAACATGCACACTCCACACGGGATGCCGCACATGCACACTCCACACGGGATGCCGTACATGCGCAGTCCGTATGGGATGCCGCACATGCACACTCCACACGGGATGCCGCACATGCACACTCCACACGGGATGCCGCACATGCGCAGTCCGTACGGGATGCCGCACATGCACACTCCACACGGGATGCCGCACATGCACATTCCATACGGGATGCCGCACATGCGCAGTCCATACGGGATGCCGCACATGCACACTCCACACGGGATGCCGCACATGCACACTCCATATCGGATGCCGCACATGCACACTCCACACGGGATGCCGCACATGCACACTCCATATCGGATGCCGCACATGCACACTCCACACGGGATGCCGCACATGCACACTCCACACGGGATGCCGCACATGCACACTCCACACGGGACGCCGCACATGCGCACTCCTTACGGGATGCCACACATGCGCACTCCATACGGGATGCCGCACATGCGCACTCCTTACGGGATGCCGCACATGCACACTCCATACGGGATGCCGCACATGCGCAGTCCATACGGGATGCTGCACATGCACACTCCATACGGGATGCCGCACATGCGCAGCCCGTACGGTCACCGTGCAAGCGGCAGCCCTTACGGATGCCTGTATGGATGGCGCGCATGAGCGGCAGTCCATATGGAGCTCACACATGTGCCACCGGGCGGTTCACCTCGCCCCTCGGCATCCTGCCTCGGGTGCCAGAGAGGGTTCCTCCACCACTGTACAAAAGCACAACATAAAAACAACAAAGCAGTACCATAAAAATCGAGGTACAACATAATAAGGAGTAAAAGAATATGATAAAACCAATAAAAGTTCAGATGCTAGGACTAAAAGTTATAAAGAACTGAACGATGGAGAGATGAAACGATAGAACATTAAAATGTTAGGGTATGGGGAGGGAGGGAGGGAGGGAGGGAGGGAGGGAGGGAGGGAGGTATGGACTATACAGGCATTTGAAACTGTAGAATGAAGATCCAGAAAGGTGAAAGGTAAGAAGAGTCATTCTGAATCAGCCCAAGTACCTGATCACTGTCTCCCACAGTGACCAACCAGATGATTCTGTGAAGGCCACAAACCATATTGGGAGAGTCCGCATGTTTTAATGGACGTAGTTATGGATTCTGCAATGTGGAGGAAACACACTGATGGTACTTGAGCACGTTAAGTTCTTGAAGGTAAAAACCACAAGAAGAGTGGCATGCAAGATAACTCATTCAGGATGGGCCAAGAAGTTTTGTTGTCCATGTCTTGGAAGGAAACCATTAAGCTAAGGAAACTTGGGTAAGGCAGTGACTCCTATTCTATGCCCTGAATTCAACTGGACTAGTAGCTGAATGATTCAGCATTTGATCCAGCAGACTTGAGGACATTGGGCTACTTTACAACAAGTGTGGAGAACTCCAGGCCCAGAGACCAAAAGCAGCTCTCCAAGCATTTGTATGTGACACTCAAGGCTCTACCCACACCCCCACAAGCACCTTGGGAATATAGAAGGAAGTATCAGGAAGACGCAGGATGCAGGTGGCGCTGTGGGTTAAACCACAGAGCCTAGGACTTGCTGATCAGAAGGTCGGCGGTTCGAATCCCAGCAACAGGGTGAGCTCCCATTGCTCGGTCCCTGCTCCTGCCAACCTAGCAGTTCAAAAGCACGTCAAGTGCAAGTAGATAAATAGGTACTGCTCCAGCGGGAAGGTAAACGGCGTTTCCGTGCACTGCTCTGGTTCACCAGAAGAGGCTTAGTCATGCTGGCCACATGACCCGGAAGCTGTACATCGGCTCCCTCAGCCAATAAAGCGAGATGAGCGCCGCAACCCCAGAGTCGGCCATGACTGGACCTAATGGTCAGGGGTCCCTTTACCTTTACCTATCAGGAAGACAGCAAAGTCTGCCTTGAAACTATGGGCATTTCAGTCTACTGAGGCAGAGCATAAATGGTCCAGGACCAGGATATCTTTATGAGCCACTTCCTCCCATGAGGGGATGGTTCACAGAACCATCATACAGGATATGATTTGTATGCACAAGGTCCCAGGTTCAAGACCTGCAATCCCCAGCTAAAAGGAATCATGTTGAAGGTGATCCCTTCTCTGCCTAACCCTATACAATGCTGCCTGCCAGAATAGACAATAATAGGAAAGATAGCCAAAGGGTATGACCTTCGTTCCATGTAACCCTACCCAGTGCTGAGGTCAACATCAGCGGCACTGCTCCATGTCTCTCTGCCAAGAAACTGATGGTGGGCATAAAGAAGGGTCTTTTCTGTGGTGGCATCACAATTCTGGAATGTGATCCCAAGGAAGGTCTACTAGCTTTCTAAAAAGATCGTTTCAAAAAATGTATTAGGAATGCATGATAGCTGATTCTACAATTATGCCATATGCCTACTGAGGCAGATGCCTGGTTTATTTTGTTTATTTGCTTGCAAGTTACAGCTCTTATTTTCTTTAATTGTCACGGTGTTCCTTTAGATATTAGTTTGATGCCATGGCTATTTTGTCTATTGGTTAGCTGCTTTGATTGATTCTTAACAGGAAAATGGAATAGCCACTGCACCTGGCTTCAGTATCAAAGGCAAAATTCGGCTTCAATATCAAAGAGAAAAGTCGGGTGATCGCTCCCACCCAGTCAGTTCATTCGTTGGGGTTTAGCTCCCACTGCCTCGGCCATTATTAATTACCGTAGCAGCTAATCCACCTGGCTGCATCAGAGAGGGAGGTGGGAAGAAGGCTGCTGAACAGGATCTGGTGAAAGACACGCCCACCCACACTCACCCCTTCTTGAACTGTTTCAATTAACATCCGTCGTTATGAGAATTGCTTTTGTAGTTTTCCTAATTGGCGTGTGAGTGTTCTCCATCCCTTCTTCTCGTGAAAGATTGAAAGCCTTCCAGAATTATTACCGTATAGGCTGAATATAAGCCTCACTTTCTCCCCCAATTCCGGCCGTGAAAAGTTAAAGTGTGGCTTATATTCGCGACCTTACGGTATGCAGCCAGGAGCGGGGCAAAGCAGTGCCCACCCCGCGAGCAGTTTCCCCGTCCTCTCCCCCAAGGCCAGGGAGGGAGGGAGGGAGGGAGGAGAAAGGCCAGGGGCAACACAGCACGCCCCCCCCCATTATGCAGCCAGGAGCAGTGAGGAATGAAGTGGCTTATTTTTTATTATGTTTTTTTCCTTCCCCCCTCTCCAATTTTAAAGGTGCTGTTTATATTAAGCTGTGGCTTATATTCGAGCCAATGCGGTATTATTATTTACTAAATTTGTATACCACCCTATACCTGCAGGTCTCAAGGCGGTTGACAGAAGAGGGCTTTCTGTTTTTGTTTTTAACCTCCAGTACATTTTAGGTCCTTTACAAATTATAAATAAAATAATGAGTTGGAACCAAGCAGGCAAGCAAGAACTATGCTATTACAAGTCACTGCAATATTATAGATACACAGGTTTAAGGAAATCACAGACTTTCAGAATAAAATAAGGGAGCAAAGAAAGCGCTAGATTAAAAGCTAGGAGCAAGTTCCGTTAATTGCAACCTACTCAGTATCAGTCCTTCAACTTTAGAAGCATTTTAATCTACTAAGCTTTGTGGTAGATGTATTAATTTGGAGCAATACTGACATTTAGTGGCCAGTTAAGGCTGGTACAAAATACTGGCATTGGAACTGAATGACCAACCAAATAGCAATTCATGATCTGTACAGGTTCTGGCTTGGATTTATAAAGCAAACAAGAACAACAAAACCCGAAACACATACAAACCAATTCTTGCAAATACATCACATGTGCAAAGGAGTCTGAAATCCAGATAGAAAGGAACAGAGGAAGCTGAATTATACAGAGTCAGACCAGAGGTGGATTTAGGAGAGTGTGAGTGGTTCACCCACACTGAGCACAGAGCTGAAAGGGCACCACAGGGGGTGCCACAACTCAGAATGCAAGGCAAGAGGTGGGGGGGGCACCAATTTTTGGCATTGCACAGGGCATCTCTGAAATTTGAAAGCCCGAAGTCTGCAACTGTTGACACTGACTGGCAGCTGCTCTTCAGAGTTTCAGGCAGGTGTCTCTCTCCCAGCACTACCTGAAGAGTCTGAGGATTGAACCTGGTACCTTCTACATGCAGTGCAGATGCTCTGGCACTGAGCTACACCTCTTATCCTAAAAAGATTCAGGGCTGATTTGAATAGGTTTAATGGGACCGGTCAGACGGCTCACATTTTCTCACAAGTCAAACCTGCCAGGCAGGCCAGATCATACATCTCTTTTGTAGGTGAAAACGCATCCCCTGAGAGCTAATGCTTTCAAGGTTGCACACCCTCCAACATTTCTCTGATGAAAATAGGGACGTCCCATTCCATAATGTTAATTCTACTATTTATACCCCACACATCTTACTGGGTTGCCCCAGCCACACCGGGCAGCTTCCAACATATATAAAAACAGAATAAAACATTAAGCATGTTTTTTAAAAACTTCCCTATACAGTGGTACCTCAGGTTAAGTACTTAATTCGTTCTGGAGGTCTGTTCTTAACCTGAAACTGTTCTTAACCTGAAGCACCACTTTAGCTAATGGGCCTCCCACTGCTGCCACGCCACCAGAGCACGATTTCTGTTCTCATCCTGAAGCAAAGTTCTTAACCTGAAGCACTATTTCTGGGTTAGCGGAGTCTGTAACCTGAAGCGTATGTAACCTGAAGCATATGTAACCCGAGGTACCACTGTACAGGATTGCCTTCAGATGGCTCGGGGGTCGGATAACTCCATATCATCCAACAATTCTTTGACGAAAATTGGGACATCCTAAGGAAAAATGGGACATTCTGGGATCAATTCAGAAACTGGGACAGCTTTTCTAAATCAGGGACGTCCCTGGAAAATAGGGACACTTAGAGGGTCTGAGGTTGCCAAGAAAAGTATTTTTCAACCATCAAAAGCTTGAGAAGGTTGTGTCAACACCAGCTAGGCAGCAGCCAGCAGTGGCACCACAATAAGGTATTTCCTTCTGGTTGTAGGGCCTGAGATGTTTGGTGCTGGAAGAGTGCTCTTTTAAGCATTTTTAAACAGTTTTCAAGCTGTTTGGGGCTTTGGGTTGTTGAATACCACCCCAATCTCCAAGTGGTGTGAGATTCCAGGGGGTCCAGGCACTCACCCAGGGTTTGGTTTCCTTGGAATGAGGGGCAGTGGAGACTGTAGTGTTTTGATGATATATGGCTTAATTATACATACAGTCATACCTCGGGTTGAAGTTTCTTCAGGTTGAGCGCTTTTGGGTTGCGCTCTGCAGCGACCCGGAAGTAACGGAACGCGTTACTTCCAGGTTTTGCTGCTCGCTCATAGACGCTCAAAATGACGTCACACGCATGCGCGGAAGCGGTGAATCGCGACCCATGCAGACGTGAGAACAGGGCTCCGGAACGGATCCTGTTCATATCCAGAGGTACCACTGTATATACAAACTGAGCCTACGGTGGAAGGGTTCACAGCATTAACACCCCAAGAGCATTTTGCTTCTCCCAAAGCCACAGCCTTGGATTCCAACAGAAATCAGGCATGATCCTGTCTCCCAGCTGCCCAGCTTGCTGTCCGCAAACTTCTCATCACTCAGCTCTGCCTTCAGTGGTCTAAACTGAGACCACCCTTTAGATCCATCTCAGCCAAAAGAAGGGAACTCGCTTTGAAACTTATTTATGGATGGTACCTAACACCCCCTTCTCTCCCCTCTTATTTCCCCGCCCCCGCCCCCTGTCACACTATCTATAGCTGTAGTGTCTCAAATTGAATACAGCTGACCTGTAAAATGGATTCTATGAACTGAAATCGGAGGTGCTATATGTACTTTTTATAACCCTAAAATATTCCAATAAAAATAAAATAAAATAAAATCTGCCTTTGTCTCTCTAACTATCTGCCCTAGGCACCCCAGCCAAGGAGGGCACACGTCCGATAATTGATCCTTTATTGAAAGCACTGACAGCAACTCCCATGGTGCTCTGGGTACACATGCATCCATACTAGGCAGCTGAGTCTGTGCCTTGCAGAGCAGTTGCAGCAGCCGCAATGGGACTACACCCTGCCCTCCAGTTTATGTACCCTCATCTGATAGGATGTGCACATGCAACATGAGACTTCTCCTACACAGAAGCCATCCTATTCGAGTTCCTCCTGGTTCTAGGAGACAGCAAGGCAGGGGATGGCATGGCAGGGAGTCAACTGCCCAGTCCCTCACCTGAACAGTCTCTTCTGCCTCCGACACATCCTCTGCACCTCCCTCCATCTCAGTCTGATTAGATCCTTCCTCGGCCCCCCACCCTGGCTCTGGCCTTGCAAATAGCGCCAAACCCCATAAATCACTGGCCCCTTCTCCTGGGTCAATCCCCTGCCCCCCTGCTTCCACCCCACACACTTCAGAGCCCTGCCAGTCCCTGACACTACCTGTGAGTAAATGGGGACCCACCCATCTATCGTCTGGCACAGAGCCATTTCCTTTGTTACCTTGAATAACCCATGCTTAGTAATTATGATAATAATAATACTTTAATAATTTTATTATTTATACCCCGCCCATCTGGCTGGGTTTCCTCGGCCACTCTGGGTGGCTCCCAACAGAACACTAAAAACAATAAAACTTCAAACATTCAAAACTTCCTAGCTGCCCTGGACACAGAATTAACCTGCACCTCCATGGACAGATGAGTCCAAAATGACTCCCAGGCTGCGCACCTTCAGAGGTACAGTTACCCCATTCAGGACCAGGGAATCCCCCACATCCACCCACCCCCGGTCCCCCAAAAACAGTACTTCTGCCTTGTCAGGATTCAACCTCAAGGCCATTACCTCGCCAAGAAGCTTGCCTGCCTATTCCAGGAATTTGAATCCTTGCTTATATTGTAGCACTTTCTGGATCCAAGAATTAGAAGGTTCTTAACATGCAGCCTAATGCGTGTGTGTGCGTGCGTGCACACACCCAAAAGAAAACCCTCACAATAGTATTCTAGTACTAACACACTGAACTGGGCCTGATAACTAACTGGCAACCAGGGCAGTACTTTCAGATCTGGTGGTGGTTAAAGGGACCCCTGACAGTTAGGTCCAGTCACGGACGACTCTGGGGTTGAGGCGCTCATCTTGCTTTATTGGCCAAGGGAGCCGGCGTACAGCTTCCAGGTCATGTGGCCAGCATGACTAAGCCGCTTCTGGCGAACCAGAGCAGCACGCAGAAATGCCGTTTACCTTCTCACCGGAGCGGTACCTATTTATCTACTTGCACTTTGATGTGCTTTTGAACTGCTAGGTTGGCAGGAGCAGGGACCAAGCAACGGGAGCTCACCCCATCGCGGGGATTCGAACCGCCGACCTTCTGATTGGCAAGCCCTAGGCTCTGTGGTTTAGACCACAGCGCCACCCACGTCCCAGGTGGTGGTGGTACAAGGTCCCAATGGGCTGCCTCATTTAGCAGCCTAGAAGAAGCAACCTACACTAGTGACAGTCTCCTGATGGTCTTCAAGGGCAGCCCCACATACAGCACATTACAGTAGTCCAGGCAAGAGGTCACCAGAATATGAACTAATTTGGCCAATCTTTGGAAAATCTTTGACTGTTTTGATTGGGAAGAGAAGCTATCTTTCAAGGATGATATAGGTCATTTGTGAGGCCAGCTCAATAGGGCAGAGTGAGGCAGCCATGGGGCAGGGAT
Source organism: Podarcis raffonei (assembly GCF_027172205.1). Classification (NCBI taxonomy): domain Eukaryota; kingdom Metazoa; phylum Chordata; class Lepidosauria; order Squamata; family Lacertidae; genus Podarcis; species Podarcis raffonei. The sequence goes on along the minus strand of NC_070621.1, from coordinate 39,469,440 downwards.
AGAGGAAGGATATGTGTGCTACATGCTCTTGCAATGTGCCCCCTAAGCTAGCCTACCCCCTAATTGCCAGTGTTGAAGACAGGCTCAGTTGTCATCCTGGTCAGCTTTAGTACAAGGCCTAAGGAGGCTTTAATGATTGGGGGCTAAAGTGATCTTTAGTGCCTAGAAAACGCTCTTTCTGCCATTTGGAATGCCACAACCGCCATGTAGGAATTTGAGGAGATGCAGAAGTCAAGAGTGATTTCTCGCTCCCCTACCCTGTTAAGATTTGGCATTGACTAGAACTTAAGGTAAAGGTAAAGGGACCCCTGACCATTAGGTCCAGTCGCAGACAACTCTGGGGTTGCAGCGTTCATCTCGCTTTATTGACCGAGGGAGCCGGCGTACAGCTTCCAGGTCATGTGGCCAGCATGAGTAAGCCGCTTCTGGCGAACCAGAGCAGCGCACGGAAACGCCGTTTACCTTCCCGCCGGAGCGGTACCTATTTATCTACTTGCACTTTGACGTGCTTTCGAACTGCTAGGTTGGCAGGAGCAGGGACCAAGCAACAGGAGCTTACCCTGTCGCGGGGATTCGAACTGCCGACCTTCTGATCGGCAAGTCCTAGGCTCTGTGGTTTAACCTGCCTCCCAGACTAGAACTTAGGCAACTGCTAACTCTGTCACAGCCATACATATTTAGATCTGCCTACCCTCCACCCCCCAAGCCCTAGACATTGTAGTTTTAACTCTCACAGAGCCACAGTTGCCATGATCTTTAATAATAATAATAATAATATTTTTTTAAAAAAATTATATCCCGCACTCCCCAGCTGAAGCCGGGCTCAGGGCAGCTAACAACAATAAAAATAAAATAATACAACATTCTAAAATCATTTCATTAAAATTAATTCAACTCAAATTGATGGCAACCATTAGGATAAAATTCTATGAAGATTGCCAAAGGAGGGAGTCAGGCTGTGCCCTGACCAAAGGCCTGGTGGAACAGCTCTGTCTTGCAGGCCCTGCGGAAAGATGTCAAGTCCTGCAGGGCCCTAGTCTCTTGTGACAGAGTGTTCCACCAGATTGGAGCCATAGCCGAAAAAGCCCTGGCTCTAGTTGAGGCCAGCCTAACCTCTCTGTGGCCTGGGACCTTTGGGATGTTCTTATTTGAAGACCGTAAGTTCCTCTGTGGGACATACCAGGAGAGGTGGTCCCATAGGTACGAGGGTCCTAAGCCGTATAGGGCTTTAAATGTTAAAACCAGCACCTTAAACCTGATCCTGTACCCCACCGGCAGCTAGTGCAACTGGTATAGCACTGGGTGAATGTGATCTCGCAGCGAGGACCTTGTAAGGAGTCTCGCCGCGGCATTCTGCACCCACTGGAGTTTCTGGGTCAGCCTCAAGGGCAGCCCCACGTAGAGCAAGTTACAATAATCCAGTCTGGAGGTGACCGTCACGTGGATCACTGTGGCTAGGTCACAGCGAGAGAGGTAAGGAGCCAACTGCTTAGCTTGGAGGAGATAAAAAAAAATGCCGCCTTTGTTGTAGCTGCAATCTGCGCCTCCATGGAAAGGGAGGTGTCGAAGATTACACCCAAACTTTTAATGGACAGTGCTGGCCCTAATTGCACCCCCGCAAGAGATGGGAGTTGTCCCCCCAATCCCATATCATCCCTTCCCAGCCAAAGGACCTCTGTCTTCGAAGGATTTAGCTTCAACTGGCACCCACGTACCCATCCAGCCACAGCTTCCAAACATCTGATCAGTGTGTCTGGGGCCGAGTCAGGATGGCCATCCATCAACAGATAGAGTTGGGTGTCATCAGCATACTGATGGCAGCCCAGCCCAAAACTCCGGGCAAGCGGAGTGAGGGTGCACATAAAGATGTTGAAAAGCATCAGGGAGAGTATCGCACCCCGAGGCACTCCACACACCAAGGAGTGGGGTGATGACAATTCCCCCCCCCCAAGCGCCACCTTCTGTCCCCGACCAGAGAGAAACGAGCGCAGCCATTGAAGGACTATGCCCTGGATCCCCACGTCGGCAAGGCAGTGGTCCAGGAGTTTGTGATCGACCATGTTGAAGGCTGCTGACAGATCTAAAAGAATCAGCAGCCCCGACCCACCTCGATCCAGCTGCCTGTGGAGATCAACTGTTAGGGTGACCAGAGCCGTCTTGGTCTCATGACCAGTGCGGAAGCCGGACTGGGATGGATCCAGAGCCGATGTTTCATCCAGAAACCCACCAAGCTGTTCAGCAACCGCTCTCTCAATCACCTTACCCAGGAATGGAAGATTCGAAACCGGGAGGTAATTGGATAGATCTAAAGGGTCTAATGATGTTTTCTTTAAGAGCGGGCGCACCACTGCCTCCTTCAGTTCCCCTGGGAATGTCCCAGTGCCAAGGGACAAATTGATGATATCCCCTAGGGGGGCCCGCACCTCGTCTGGACACGCTCTAATCAGCCAAGACGGGCAAGGGTCAAGAGGACAGGTGGTGGGCTTTCCAGCTCGGAGGAGTCTGTCCACATTGGCTGGGGATATCCGATCCCAATACTGGACCCGAGGACAGTCGAGGGGCCTCCAGTTCCTTTATTGTATCCAAATTGCCCGGGAAGTCATGGCGGAGCAACAGGACCTACTCTGCAAAAAAAACTCGCAAATGCCTCACAGCTGTGTGTCAAATTATTATTTAAATTTGGCTGTCCCTCGAGGGACGTTAAAGACCTACCTTATTTTTCGCTCTATAGGACGCACTTTTTCCCCTCCAAAAATGAAGGGGAAATGTGTGTGCGTCCTATGGAGCGAACACAGGCTTTCGCTGAAGCCTGGAGAGCGAGAGGGGTCGGTGCGCACCGATCCCTCTCGCTCTCCAGGCTTCAGGGATAGCCGCCTGAAGCCTTTGGAGCGCAGCGGGAACTCGGGTTGTGCTCCAAAGGCTCCGAGTTCCTTTTGCTGAAGCCGGGAGAGCTGCATCTTGAAGCGTGACTGGCGGGGTCTGCGCAGCTTGCCCCAAGGCATCACCGCCTGGTAGCTCAAGCAGATGCCCATCAGCTCCGCGGGCTTGGCGGCGGCGGCAGCCATCAAGTGGGGAAAAGAGAAAAACAGCAAAAAAGGGAAAGCCGAGAAAGAGTGCGCGCGCCAGAAAACCAGCGCCCCAAAGAGCGCCTCGTGCTTGGGTCTCGCTTTGTGCTGCTGCTTATTCTTCGCTGCCTTGAGGCATTTCTCTCTAATGCGAGGGAGACCCGAATGAAAAAGGGGAAATGTGTGTGCAGAAAGCCGCCGGACGTGGGGCGAGAGGGTGGCTTCTGCCGCTTCGCAGCCGAAAAAGTGCGGTGGGGAGGGAGGGCTGGTGGCGGCGACTGGCAGAAAGAAGCGTGCGCTCCGCTGGTGTCCCCGCGCCACGCTCTCTCTCTCTCCTGCCGACACAGGAGCATGCTCAGATGACAAGCAATGGCGGTGAGGCCGCTTCCCTTCTGCCTGATGCGTGCTCCCAGCGCCCCTCTCCCTCACCGCCGTGGGGGGGTTGCTCTTCCAAGGAAAGCCCTGCCAGCACCCACCTCAGAAACGGCTGGGGGAGGGAGCGAAGGAACCTGGAAGGCGAGGCGGAGGTGGGGGGGGAGAGACGAGGAACACGCCAAAACACATTGCCCCTGCCTGCTGGGGGAGGGGGGTTCCTGGAGAAGAAGCGGCCCCTTTTTTGCAGGGGGAGGCGGCGAAGGCAGCCGGGAAAGGAGACGCAAAATAGGCGCGATGGGATCTCCTGACTTTCTTTCTTTTTTAAAAACTTTGAAGCAGCCACAGGGGAAGCATAGAATCATAGAAGTCCGACTTTGATCATAGAATTGTAGAGTTAAAAGGGATCCCAAGGGTCATCTAGTCCAACCCACCGCAGTGCTAGGGGATTTTATTAGCAGCGTTTATGGGGGGCGGGGTTTAAGCGTGTGGGTGTGGATTTAAATCCCGCTCCCCACATGGTCTGTTTCCTTCCTCTTTGCAGCCCCAAATCCTGGCTGCTGTTACCCCACCTGCACTGGGGACTGTTATGTACTGAAGTTCTCACCCTGGGCCAGCAGGGGGATACTGTAGATAGTGATGCAAATGAAGGATCGAAAAGTGATGTTCAGTGATTGGATAGTTTTAGAAAGTTGCAACAGTTACACTGTTCTGGAGCTCTATATAAGCAGGCTGACTGAGCTCCTCAGTTCTGGCCTCAGAATAAAGAAGAGCTGTTTGAAGAATCACTGTCATCTGATATGTTCGCCCACAACTTAACACTGGCGACGAAGGTGGGATGGATGGACATCAGAGCACAGCCAGATGCAGCCACCCTCTGAACTGAGCTGAATCACTGAGCTGAATCACTGAGCTGAATCACTGAGCAAAATCACTGAACAGAACCAATTCAGAGCTGACTATTCTGGCTAGAGCACTGTGTTCCATCCATCACCCTTTACACCGGCATCGGAATCATGGCTTCACTTGTGCCTCTACCACCATTTGCGCCAGCCTCTGAATCATGGGACTCCTACCTCTCTCGGTTCGACTGCTACCTCCAAGCCAACGAGCTGACGCAAGTATCACAGGAGCAGAAGCAGGACCTATTCCTCAGCCTCTGTGGGCCTGAGGTGTTCGAGATGACCCGAGCATTGGTTGCGCCTGTAGCAGTCCAGGAAACACCGTGGGACACGATCCAAGAGAAGCTCCGCTACAACTACGCACCAAAGCCGTCCAAGATTGCTGCCCGCCATGCGTTCTACCACTGGAACCAGGCAGAGGGGGAGTCAATCAACAACTACACCACCGCCCTCTGACAAGCTGCAATGCACAGCGAGTTCCGAGACTTAGACGATGCCCTGATGGATCGAATCATCTGTGGGGTCCGGGAAATCCGTCTGCAACAGCGTCTCCTCGCCAGGCCAGACCTCACGCTGCAGAAAGCCATTGAGGAGGCCGTGGCCTCGGAAGCTGCCGAACGCTCCGCCCAGGAGATCCGCAAGGCCAGCAGCCCGCGTCTTGCTAGGAAGCCAGCTCCAGTGCATCACAAAGAGGCCAGCAGTGATGAGGCATCCTCCAGTGAAGATGATGACGTGCACCAGACAAAGCGGGAGCGCAGGAAGTTCCAAAAGAAGTCCAAGGGCCAATCGGAATGTGCTGGCTGTGGAGGCAACCATTCCCGTGCCAAGTGTCGATTCAGAGATGCCATCTGTCGGAAGTGTTCCAGAAGGGGCCACATCGCTAAGGTCTGCTGATCGGCTCCGTCTGACACCCTCCTTCACCGACTCGCAAGTCCAAGTCTTCATTCCAGTCCGCCAAGGAAAGCTGTTTCGCTCTCACCAACTGCTGCTGCCCGTCTGGAACCACGATTGGCCAAACCGACTCGCCTACGCGACGCAAGCTGAATGTCACGGTGCTCATTGAAGGAGCTCCATGTGTCATGGAGATCGACACCGGGTCTGCCCTGTCCATCGTGTCTTGGAGCACCATCAAAAGACTGGTACCCAGAGTGTCCAAAAGGCAACTGGACTCACACCGCGTACACCTGAGAGACTACCAGGGAAACGACATTCCCATGGTAGGTGTTGGCCGGTTCCGGATCACCTTCAAGGATTTTTCGGGCCTGCTCCGGCTGGTGGTGGTCGAAGGTCAGCGGCCAAGCCTCCTAGGGCTAGACTGGTTTGATGCCCTCGGCCTGGAAGTCACCGGCATCAACTGCATATCTAACGCAGAGACTGAGGGTCTGGTCAAAGACTTTGCCGAGGTTTTTGATGGCACTTTGGGCCAATATACAGGTACGCCCATCTCCTTTAGCCTTGATCCACAAGTTACCCCCATCAAGCTAAAGCCACGCCGGGTTCCTTTTGCTCTCAAGGCTAAGGTGGATGAACAACTGGACAAGCTGATCACCCAAGGAGTTTTGGAGCTGGTTGACCACGCCAAGTGGGAAACCCCCATTGTCACGCCTGTCGAGCCGGATGGGTCGGTGAGAATCTGCGCCGACTACAAGTGCACGATCAACAAGGCACTTCAGCAGCACGCTTATCCGGTTCCTGTTGTCCAACACCTGCTGCATTCCTTGGGTGAGGGTAAGGTCTTTGCTAAGCTGTACCTTGCCCAAGCCTATCAACAACTGCCCGTCGATGATGCCACAGCTGAAGCCCAGACGATCATCACCCACCGAGGGGCATTCCGTTGCCGCCGTTTGCAGTTCGGGGTGAGTGTGGCTCCTGACATCTTCCAAAGCCTTATGGAGCATCTCCTGCAAGGGCTTCCGGGCGTGGTACCATATTTTGATGACGTCTTGGTGTCCGCAGACTCACACCAGCAGCTGTTCAAGTGCCTCCGCGCCGTGCTGGCCAGGTTCCAGGAGGCCGGTCTCAAGGTAAAGAGGGAGAAATGCCAGATAGCCGTTCCACAGGTGGAGTTCCTGGGCTATCTTATCGACGCCTCCGGCCTTCACCCAACCACATCCAAGATCCGCGCTATCCAGCAGGCCCCTATCCCAAAGAACAAGACGGAGTTGCAGGCGTTCCTGGGACTGCTGAACTTTTATAACATGTTCCTGCCCCACAAAGCCACGGTGGCTGAGCCTCTTCACCGACTCCTCAGCACAAAGACGCCTTGGTCCTGGGGTCATCGGGAGACGGCGGCCTTCAACGCGGTCAAGGCTCTCCTTTCATCGGACAGTGTGCTGGTACAGTACAGTGAAGCCAGGCTGCTAGTCCTTGCCTGCGATGCCTCACCTTTTGGCATAGGCACTGTCCTTAGTCACCGTTTTCCAGATGGAAGAGAAGCACCGCTCGCCTACTTTTCCAGAACGCTATCTCCAACGGAACGGAATTACAGCCAGCTCGACAAGGAGGCACTGGCACTTGTGGCTGGAGTGAAGAGGTTCCATGAATACCTCTACGGCAGGACTTTCGACCTCATCACCGACCACAAGCCGCTCATAGAATCATAGAATCATAGAATCATAGAGTTGGAAGAGACCACAAGGGCCATCGAGTCCAACCCCCTGCCAAGCAGGAAACACCATCAGAGCACTCCTGACATATCCCCTGCCAAGCAGGAAACACCATCAGAGCACTCCTGTCAAGCCTCTGCTTAAAGACCTCCAAAGAAGGAGACTCCACCACACTCCTTGGCAGCAAATTCCACTGTCGAACAGCTCTTACTGTCAGGAAGTTCTTCCTAATGTTTAGGTGGAATCTTCTTTCTTGTAGTTTGGATCCATTGCTCCGTGTCCGCTTCTCTGGAGCAGCAGAAAACAACCTTTCTCCCCCCTCTATGTGACATCCTTTTATATATTTGAACATGGCTATCATATCACCCCTTAACCTCCTCTTCTCCAGGCTAAACATGCCCAGCTCCCTTAGCCGTTCCTCATAAGGCATCGTTTCCAGGCCTTTGACCATTTTGGTTGCCCTCCTCTGGACACGTTCCAGTTTGTCAGTGTCCTTCTTGAACTGTGGTGCCCAGAACTGGACACAGTACTCCAGGTGAGGTCTGACCAGAGCAGAATACAGTGGCACTATTACTTCCCTTGATCTAGATGCTATACTCCTATTGATGCAGCCCAGAATTGCATTGGCTTTTTTAGCTGCCGCGTCACACTGTTGGCTCATGTCAAGTTTGTGGTCAACCAAGACTCCTAGATCCTTTTCACATGTACTGCTCTCAAGCCAGGTGTCAGCCATCTTGTATTTGTGCCTCTCATTTTTTATTTTTTATTTTTTTTGCCCAAGTGCAATACTTTACATTTCTCCCTGTTAAAATTCATCTTGTTTGTTTTGGCCCAGTTCTCTAATCTGTCAAGGTCGTTTTGAAGTGTGATCCTGACCTCTGGGGGTGTTAGCCACCCCTCCAAGAAGAAGAAGAAGAAGAAGAAGAAGAAGAAGAAGAAGAAGAAGAAGAAGAAGAAGAGTTTGGATTTGATATCCCGCCTTTCACTCCCTTTAAGGAGTCTCAAAGCGGCTAACATTCTCCTTTCCCTTCCTTCCCCACAACAAACACTCTGTGAGGTGAGTGGGGCTGAGAGACTTCAGAGAAGTGTGACTGGCCCAAGGTCACCCAGCAGCTGCAGGTGGAGGAGCGGAGACGCGAACCTGGTTCCCCAGATTACGAGACTACCACTCTTAACCACTACACCACACTGGCTCTCCCAGTTTGGTTTCATCTGCAGATTTGATCAGGATGCCCTTGAGTCCATCATCCAAGTCGTTGATAAAGATGTTGAATAAGACCGGGCCCAAGACAGAACCCTGTGGCACCCCACTAGTCACTCTTCTCCAGGATGAAGAGGAACCATTGATGAGCACCCTTTGGGTTGGGTCAGTCAGCCAGTTACAAATCCACTCAGTGGCAGCATAGTCAAGACCGCACTTCACCAGTTTCTTTACAAGAATATCATGGGGCACCTTGTCAAATGCCTTGCTGAATTCAAGGTAGGCTACATCCACTGCGTTCCCTTCATCTACCAGGGTTGTAATTCTGTCAAAAAACGAGATCAGGTTAGTCTGGCATGACTTATTTTTCAGAAATCCATGCTGACTATTGGTGATCACAGCATTCCTTTCTAGGTGCTCACAGACTGTTTGCTTAATGATCTGCTCCAGAATCTTCCCTGGTATTGATGTCAGACTGACTGGGCGGTAATTATTTGGGTCCTCTCTTTCCCCCTTTTTGAAAAGGAGGCTCCTGGGCCTCCTTACTGGTGATCGACCAACTCCACCGGTCCTCTCGCCGCGCATGCTGCGATGGACTGTTTTCCTGGCTGCCTACCACTACTGGCTCGTCCATCGCCCGGGGAAATCGATGGGCCATGCCGACGCCCTCAGCCATTGCCCTCTTCCAGTGTTTGTGGAAGACCCGGCTCCTGCTTCATCGCTCCTCCTGATTGAGGATCTTCCGGCAGCGCCTGTATCGGCTGCCACTGTGGCCTCTGCATCTGCCCAGGATCGTACCATCAGCCGTGTGCTCAACTGGGTGTGGAGGGGGTGGCCACAAGGGCCTTTTGCATCGGAGTTCCAGCCGTTCGCAACCAAACAACATGAACTCTCGGCTCATCGCGGCTGTCTGCTGTGGGGAGACCGCGTCGTGATTCCACAAAGTCTCCGTCAACGCGTCCTTGAGGCTCTGCACTTTGGGCACCCGGGAATCGTCAAAATGAAGGTGTTGGCTCAGTGTTATGTCTGGTGGCCTAACATGGACGATGCCATCACTGCCTGGGTTTCCGCCTGTCAAGCGTGCCAAGAATCAAGGCCTGCGCCACCAGCAGCTAAGGGACACACCTGGGAGACGCCCAAGACACCCTGGTCGAGGGTGCACATCGATCTGGCTGGCCCCTTTCACAGCCGGACCTTTGTGGTAGTGGTGGACGCCTATTCCAAATGGCTGGAGGTGGCCCTGATGCCCTCCACCACTACCAAGGCCGTCATCCGGGTGCTGCGAGGCCTGTTTGCGATGCATGGGTGTCCTGATGTCCTTGTCTCCGACAACGGACCACAGTTCACGTCAGGCACTTTTGAGCGGTATCTTTTGGGACTGGGCATCCGCCATGCCCTAACGGCACCATTTCATCCATCCAGCAACGGGCAAGCGGAGAGAATGGTGCGCTCGGCAAAAGAGGCACTGGCACGCCTGGACCGGGGAGACTGGCACGAGCGGGTCGCCGAATACTTGTTCGTGCAACACATCCCCCCTCATGCGGCCACAGGGCGGAGTCCTGCTTATGGGCCGCAGCCTCAGGTCCCCACTCGACCGGCTGTACCCAGACTTTGCCGTGGCTGAACCCCCAGGCTGTGCCAACGTGCCACAGTCATTTGTTCCAGGAAACCAGGTCTTTGCCTGGAACTTTGTGGGGGACATTCCTTGGGTGCCAGCCACAGTAGTGGGAGTCACTGGACCTCGCTCGTACCAGGTGGCACTCGAAGACGGACGCTTGTGGCGCCGGCACATAGACCAGCTTAGGCGCAGGGTTGGGGACTTGGACACTACCGTGGTGTCCCCAACTGTGCTCATGGCTCCGGAAGAGACACTTATAGATGGTGAGGCTCCACCTACCCCTCTCTCGCAAACTGCCGGCGTGGAGCTGAACCAAGCCACTTCAGAGGGTCTGCCAGACTTACCACAGACTCAGACCACTGCCGTGCCTGACATTCCGCCAACTCCACTTGCGGAGGTTCCACCCACAGCAGCGGATCCAGGGGACTTGGTTTCAACACCACCTAGGGTCGCACCACAGCCTCAGCAAGAATTGGGTGGCCCCCCGGACTTGGCTACCAGTCCCCGGCGGTCTGGCAGAGCTTCCAAGCGCCCAACTTATTTAAAGGACTATATTGTTGGACATGTATCACTGTTGGTCTAAGTATGTGAAATGTAACTGATATGCTTTTGTGCCTAATTGAACCATTACATGTAGTACTGTATATAAGGAAACCATTACGATTGTAACTAACGCCTTATCTCGGTGGGGAGGGGTGTTATGTACTGAAGTGCTCACCCTGGGCCAGCAGGGGGATACTGTAGATAGTGATGCAAATGAAGGATCAAAAAGTGACGTTCAGTGATTGGATAGTTTTAGAAAGTTGCAACAGTTACACTGTTCTGGAGCTCTATATAAGCAGGCTGACTGAGCTCCTCAGTTCAGTTCAGTTCTGGCCTCAGAATAAAGAAGAGCTGTTTGAAGAATCACTGTGTCATCTGATATGTTCGCCTACAACTTAACAGGGACGGTTTTCACACACAAACATGACTTAAGATGGCAAAAAGATCAGTGCAGACATACATTGTGTCGCTTGCAAAGCAGCGCTTGGTTTTGTCAACCCGATTTGGAAGGAAGATGTCTTTGGGATGGTTGGTCTGGGACTCCGTCGCTTCAGCCCCCCTAACCCTAGCCTTGTGCTGCAAAATGGATCCCCACATCAATTTTCTTGATTTCACCCCCTAAAAACTAGGTGCGCCCTATGGTCCGGTGCACCCTATGGTGCGAAAATATGGTAATTATACTAAATAATTGCACTGGGCGAGAGCTAGCAGATGCAATGGAGGCCGAGAAGTAAGACTTATTAGCGGCCTTCACTGCCATCTCGTAGGTTTTCATAAAAAACTATAGTTCTCGAAATTGTTTGCGGAAAGTAATGTGCTTAAAATGTGTGACCAGGAGAGACTCAGAAACAAGTTGGTGGTTCTACCTCAGCAGCCTCCGTCAGTTTGGTGACCTATAAATGTTTTGACTGGAGCTCCTGGAACATTCCTGGACACCAGCCATGCTGATGGTACTTGGAGTCCTACAATATCTAGAAGTTGGGGAAGGCTGGCGTTGTAATGTAATGTCACTGACTTTCAGAGTTTGACAGCCCTATAAGAAATTCACTTACAGATCAATCTAGATGAATTGGATTCCTTTCTTTTTAGGTTGGCTTGGAAGAAATCCCACCCCCAAGCTTCTTTAGAAGGCAGAGATGTTTGTCGTTGGCTTGTGGGAGATTAAGCCAAGGCTTTTTGAATGATTTGAGGGTTCCTTTGCCAATATTGGCTTTGAATTCCAGAGAAGGGCAGCACATGCAAGTTGCCAGGAATCAACAATTGGAAATGAAAGAGCTGCATTTTGATTTCTAGCCAATAAATGAAAAGCGTTTACTGAACGTTCAGAGGCTGTGTTGAATAGCACCACTTGCCACAACCAGTTAAATGATTTCCAAAGTGCCCAGAAGGTAACAGGATCCAAATATAGGCTGAGCAAATTAAGAGATTTTGTCTGATGGGGTCAATCAGTGCCAGAGTAATCCAAGGATGCCAGCAAACTATTTGCCTTGGCTTTTCATCCCCATCAATTTAAACCAGGCATGGGGACCCTTCAGTTCGTGGGCCAAATGCAGTCTGCCAGGGGTCCTAATTCACCGTGTGGTTGTTTTTCTCAAGCCACAGCCACCTGCCTCACACTCGACATTATATGACATCAGGTGTCAGGCAGGGAAAGCCACTGGTGGAAAGGAACAAGCAGGAGCCTTGAAGTGTAGCTTCCATTTCTCCACCCATGTGTTAGGCTTGTGTCTGCTGCTTTTAAATCTGGCGCCCAACGCAAGTCATGCCAAAGTTGGCTGCGCGCTAGGGAAGCACCCACCCATTTTAAACCATAATTATGGTTTTCAGACGGACATGCAGCATGCTGGTGCACAGGATGAAAACTGAGGGTGCTTCACTCCCCAGACAAACCATGAGTGGCAAAATAAGAACATTGTTTACAACTTGTGGTTTCTTTGGAGAAAAAATAACTCATAAGCCTGAGTTCAGATGCAACACAGGCAGGTGCAGAGGAGAAAAGCACTGTGCACTGGCAGGCTGCGTGTTCAACTTCAAAACTTAAATTTAACTTTGGTTTCAATTAGTGTGTGAACCAGGCCTGTATCTAAGCACATGAGAAATATGCTGATTTATGACCAATCTGCATATTACAAACAAATGTAAGACAATCAGGCTGCAGTCACATGGGCCATCATGCGATGTGAAATCTGGAATACTTTCTGTCCCAAATGAAGTCTATTTAGGCTATGCCAGAGTAAAGTTTGCCCCTGGTCATCTAAAATTTAAAGGTTTCTTTTACTGACAGTGAATTATTCAGCGTAGTTGTAAATCCCTTGAAAAAATTCATTCAGCTGCTTACCTGGCATTACTTTAGAGAAACATATTTTACAGACACTTATTTTTAATGAAATAAGTACCTCCAAAATACAGATTAGTATGTGGGTCAGCATCCCCCAATCCAAATAATTTTTTTGAGGACCACATTCTTTGGGCTTTAACGTATCTTCCACATCAATTCAGTTCCTAAATGAAGTGGAACTTAAGGGTAAATACAGTTCAATATGCTTGACTTGCGTGGGATGACGACGATTTCCTTACTACCCTTTCTTTTTGCACCATGTCAGGAAAGTAGGGGAAATGCCTGCTCTGCATTCCTCACCCCGCAGCTTTAAGACAAGGCTATAGACTTCTAGAGATGCAGACTACACAGCCTTTTTATTTCAAGCACCATAAAAGGGAATAGTTTTTCAAATTATTTTTTTTAAAAAAACCCACAAGAACAAGCCAACAGAAAGCTTCAAGTATGATTTGCTCACCCCCCCAAAAAAAAAATAGGCCTGGGGCGCTGTGTGCAAAAAGCAAAGGCTGCACACAATTTAGCTATTCAAAGCTCTAAATGGGGGTATCTCTGCTTCCCGGATTTATTAAAACCCCCTACAAAGACAGAAAATTAAACACTTAACCTATTACGTCCCCTCTCTGCTAGAGAAATCATTACAAATTAGCTGGAGAGGAGTCTGATTTCCAGACACTTGTTTTTTTGTAGGCAGTCCATAATTTTATTTTCCAGACTGGGTCAATAAAGAACAATCTCTGTGCGCACAGCTGAATTGATTTTACTGAGTCTCAACGGCCCTTGGTTTAAGGGTGTGTGTTTCTTAAAAACACATCCAATGCACAAGTTATGGGTTGCTCTTTTTAAAAAGCACAGTATGGGCCTCAAACACTCAGCATAATCCAGCCAGAACAATTCAACACCTGTTGTTTCTCCTGATATATCCATGGCAGTCATACACAAAGCGAAACAAGCCGGTTGTATTTTTCCTAACTTCAATTACAAATCCGCTCTGAAGCTCTTTTGTTGTATGAGAACATCATTTAGATGCAAAACCTACATAAAACTTAACCTTGCAGCCCTTTTATGCTGCTGCAGATGTGACAATTTTCTCTTGGTGCTCTTGACTCTGCTCCCAACCCACTTCTTTCATTATAGACATAGATATTAAAAGTCATGCTAACGAACTGGCGTTTCTATCTGCTCCTCTCCATCCTGTATTGGTCGTAAAGACAAAACTGTTTGGTTTAAACAGGGGATGGATGACACATCAGGTAAAAAGCTGGTTTCTTTTATCAAAAGGAGAGGCAGAATTTATGTAAACCATGAGCATAACAGAACCCCAGCAAGGGACTCAGCTATACAGCTGCAAATGTGATGTTTTAAGTGCATTATACAAATGTGACACTAGATGGCGATGGTGAGCTTGTGGCAAATTTGATATATTTCCCAAAACCCTTAAAAAGCAAGCAAACATTTGCACAGCGTTTTTTGTGGCCCTGTTTTTCATTGCTTTAGGTGTAGTCCTAGCTGAACCACTGCTTGGGCTGCAATATTCCCTAAAGCTTATGAAATAAAATTATGAAATAAAACAAAACAAAATAAAAATATATTAGGTGTCAAAGTGGACTGAAGAGGACAAAAGCATACGACAGTTAGAATTACAGTACAGAACCACCTGAATAAGCAACACACACAATGATTTACGACCCATTGAGAAAACTATTGTTTATTTAGAAAAAAAGGTTACACTGGTAGAATTTCAGATAAAAAAATTGTTTTACTTTTCTTAGAAATGTCATTGTGAAACGTTTTTTTTTTCCTGACTAAAGTCCAGCGATACAAAGCTCCTGTAGCTGTAATATGAAAACCTAATTCTTAAATTTCTGTTTGGAATGAAGTATTTCCCAATTTCTAGAAACATTATGACAAACATATAAGGTGTAGCGGGGAACAATAAGTGAGGGTTCCTTTTTTTTTCTTTTTCAACTGGTGAAATGCTGTGCACATAATATACAAATAATTCTTAAGCACCGCACAAAAACAATGCTCCCACTTGGTTTTAGTTATTGATATTAGAAACAATAAATAAAAACTGGATTTTAAATGAGGTAAATTCCAAAGGTTCAACAACTGTTTATTTGTTGGGTTTTCAAACACAGCAAATGTTTCAATTCCATCTGAAAAGGATTACTGAAATCAGGCAGTATTTGGGTAACCTAATGTGAAACTCTGTACACGTATAAACCTCATTTGCACGATGGCAACAATTTGCAGCACATTGTGCTAAAATATGGAACATGTAACACTTTCAGCCAGGTACTGAAAATAAATGTTTAAGAAGCTAACCAACAAAAATACAGTAATGTACAACTCAACAATCAAATCTTCAGCAATGGGAGGGAAATAAAGCAGAGAACTGAATAATTTAAGGAGATGCAGATGGGTCCTCTTCATTCGCAATCTTCTGTGCAATGTATATTCCGGAAAATACATATATGGTCACACCTCAGAATCTTCTCATTTTCAAACCTGCCTAAAAAAGAGAGAGAACATCAGGACAATTAAATTTATTTCATAAAGGATCAGGAGCTGAAACTAACAGAACTAAGATTGCAAACAAGCAGAATGGCGTGAAGTTGCTCTCACTCAGATAAACAAAGCGCATGAAAAAGATGCCCAGTTTTTACAGTGGCATGAAGCCCAAAATGGATTAGCATGGCTCATGACATGATGCTCTACTTCCCATAGATGAACAGGAGAGAATTCTTACTAAACCCTCTTTGAAGAGATGAAACACTGCACAAAACTAAGCACCACGTGTCCCCATTGTGCAGTTACAGCCCTAGTATCAGCCCAAGAGCAAAAGTAGAAAAAGGAGTCTGTGGTAACTTAGGGGGGGGGGATTACTTGATACAAATGGAATTTAATTTAATCTGAGAGCAACGCCATCTGTAACAAAAACCTTATTTTATATATAGTAAGAGTGCGACTTTTATGTTAGAAGTGAAATGTGACAAGTGGTAAGATTGCCAGTGCCCCCCCCCCCCCGGAATTCCTAAATTAGATAAATGGATCAAGAATAAAAAAAGTGAGATAGCTCCCTTCACCTCGTGAATGCCCAAAGCAAGCATTGTTTTGACACTTACAGAATACCTGGGCAGCCACTGATAGCTGAAGCAGCGTGTTAAAGCTTGACATCTGAACATGTTGACTTTTAATCAGAAATGGACAAACTTTTAACATTACTATTTCAAGTATTAGCATACCTAATTCTATCTTTTGACTGAAATGGAATTCATGATATGCAGTAATCTCAGCATTTATCTCAATGACATTTCTTTAAATAAGTCCTATCACCACAAATACGTATGTGGCAATACAAGGCCATCCCATATATGGGGTAAGGTGAGACAATAACCTCAGGCAGCAGGATCCACAGAGGCAGATCTCTGCTGCTGCAGCAGCCAGAGTGGCAGCTACAGATGTGGAGTGCTCCTGAAAATCAGATCTGTTACCTCCTCAGCATCCTCTTGGCAAAACAGGAGGCACTGCTGGTGTCCTCCCACCCCTAGCAAGACCCCTCTGGGGTCACCTGTCCAGCATGTTTCTTAGTAGCCCCTTTCTTCCAAACAACAGCCTTTGATTCACACTTCAACCATCAGATAAGGTTGCTTTTGGGGGGGTTACCATTTTGTGGTTCACCTCAGGTGACAAAATATATTGGGCTGGCCCTGCCACAGTATGGTCATTTTAATAATAATAATAATAATAATAATAATAATAATAATTTAATTATTTATACCCCGCCCATCTGGCTGAGTTTCCCCAGCCACTCTGGGCGGCTCCCAATCAAGTGTTAAAAACAATACAGCATTACATATTAAAAACTTCCCTAAACAGGGCTGCCTTCAGATGTCTTTTAAAAATAGGATAGCTGCTTATTTCCTTGACATCTGATGGGAGGGTGTTCCACAGGGCAAGTGCCACTACCAAGAAGGCCCTCCGCCTGGTTCCCTGTAACCTCACTTCTCGCAATGAGGGAACTGCCAGAAGGCCCTTGGCATTGGATCTCAGCGTCCGGGCAGAACGATGGGGATGGAGACGCTCCTTCAGGTATACAGGACCAAGGCTGTTTAGGGCTTTAAAGGTCAGTACCAACACTTTGCATTGTGCTCAGAAATGTACTGGGTGCCAATGCAGATCACTCAGGATCGGTATTATGTGGCCCAGGCGGCCACTCCCAGTCATCAGTCTAGCTGCCGCATTCTGGATTAATTGCAGTTTCCGGGTCACCTTCAAAGGTAGCCCCACGTAGAGCGCGTTGCAGTAGTCCAAGCGGGAGATAACTAGAGCATGCACCACTCTAGTTCGCGGGTAGGTAGGGTCTCAGCCTGCTTACCAGGTGGAGCTGGTAGACAGCTGCCCTGGACGCAGAATTGACCTGCGCCTCCATGGACAACTGTGAGTCCAAAATGACTCCCAGGCTGCGCACCTGGTCCTTCAGGGGCACAGTTACCCCATTCAGGACCAGGGAGTCCCCCACATCCACCTGCCTCCTGTCCCCCCAAAACAGTACTTCTGTCTTGTCAGGATTCAACCTCAATCCGTTAGCCACCATCCATCCTCCAACCACCTCCAGGCACGCACACAAGACCTTCACCACTTTCACTGGTTTTGATTTGAAAGAGGTAGAGCTGGGTATCATCCGCATATTGATGAACACCCAGTCCAAACCTCCTGATGATCTCTCCCAGCGGCTTCATGTGGATATTAAAAAGCAGGGGGGAGAGGACGGAATCCTGAGGCACCCCGCAAGTGAGAGCCCAGACTCATCCCCCAACACTACTTTCTGGACACGGCCAAGGAGGAAGGAGTGGAACCACTGTATAGCAGTGCCCCCGGCTCCCAGCCCCTCTAGACAGTCCAGAAGGATGTTATGGTCGATTGTCTCAAAGGTCGCTGAGAGATCCAGCAGAACTAGGAAACAGCTTTCACCTTTGTGCCTAGCCCGCCGGAGATCATAGACTAGCGCGACCAAGGCAGCTGAAGGGATTACAGGTTAACCTGGCTACCTTGGTAGAATTTTTTTATTAACTGAACAACTTGAGAGTTCTTTTTGAAAAATGACTTATGTTAATGAACCTAAAGCTAGAGTGACAAAAACTTCAGTCTGCACAGCAGTTTTTGATGGTATAGAAAGCTTTCCTTTAAAACAAGTGACAGAACGCATCCATGGGTTACTGTATGATTTTAGTCTTGGCTATAGAGCAACCTCTGAGACTACTATTTGGGATTCGGCACTATTTTTTTACACATATAATGTGGTTTGACATTATATTCGTATGCTTTTTTGCAGTCATTCTCTATGAAGGAAGAGAGAGAGAGAGAGAGAAGGTTTACCTTTTTTAACATCAATATGATGTTAAAAGAGCTGGATTTAGGACTGCTGAGTTTTTCAGTTGGCATTAACTTGGCTATCAGCAACTACGTCTGCCACAGATCCACAACCCCATACAGTGGTACCTCGGGTTACAGATGCTTCAGGTTACAGACTCCACTAACCCAGAAATATCACCTCAGGTTAAGAACTTTGCTTCAGGATGAGAACAGAAATCGTGCGGCAGCAGCGGGAGGCCCCATTAGCTAAAGTGGTACTTCAGATTAAGAACAGTTTCAGGTTAAGAACAGACCTCCAGAATGAATTAAGTTCTTAATCCGAGGTACCACTGTATTTAACAACTCGCCTAGAAGCTATAAGCAGTCAGGAATTTCATGCAGGTGGGTAAGCAGGCCAGAAGAGGAGGAGCCGATTGCTCCATCCCTCCTCTGCCAGTCCACCTTATTTTTGTGCTAGCTGCAGAGAAAGGAAAGTATCTTCCTCCACAAGAAGCCCAGAAATGTAGCAGACTGGCAAAGGAGGGAACAGATCACTCTGTACCTCTTCCATCAATCCACTTGGCAAGGAAGATTCTTTCCCATCTCCAGTGAAGAGAGAAGATCAAGAAGTTATTCTCACCTTGGTCAGAACATTGTTCATTATCTGTGTTTGTCTGAAGACTTATGAGTAAATCAAAAGATTAAGGGAAATTTGGTTGTTTTAAATTTTTGGGAAACCAACAGACACAAAGACTAATGGCACAGTGAAAGGATATTGTTTCTTTTCTTCTTTTCCTCCAGTACTATCCCGTTTCTCTTTTTTCTCTGTTTTCTCCTTATCATGTCTGGACTCCTACACAAAACAAGTTTAAAACATGAGGAGAAATAATAACTTATACATAACGCATTTGATTCTTCTTTCACAGGAGTGGGAAAGTCCAGGTTAGTGAAAGGAAAAAAAAGAACAAGGTATTTACTCTTCCTAAACAAAATTTCTGTTTGTTGTACTCTACTTCATACATTAAAATGAAAGCTTGCATTCACACATACACACACTCATTAAAAAGCTACTGATCTCAACTCTATATTCAATGCAATTATTATTATTATGAAGGACAAGCTTCATATGCTACCTAAAATCCACTGAACAAGACAATGATTTTACTAATGGGGGGGGGGGAGGAGTCTGACTTGCCTTTTTGCTACCAGAGCTTTTCTCCATCTTTTCAACTTTTATTGAGTCTCCTTTCTCTTTGCCGGAAGATTTTGATTTGCTTTTGTCCTTTTCCTTCTCATTGGAGTGAGGAGAATCTGAAGGACTTTCACTCTTACTATGTTTGGAAGAACCAGCTGGAAAGACAAAAGCTACATAAATAGAGCCACTCATATCAGCACCTAGGCATTGTCAAAGAAAGAAAAAGCAGGAGAGAACGTACTTGTTCCATTTTCCTCTTTGCGACGTTTGGTTGAATCCTGAGGCACTTCCCGATCACTATTTGAATGATCCTAGTCAGATACAACATTAATAAATTTAATACACATAGATCTCCAAAACAATAGTTTAAATATTATGCTTAAAGAGAGCCGATTTCTTAAAAGCTGCTTCTTCCTTTGAAGTGCCTCCTTGCACCACAAATTGTAGTAATTTGCTTCCTGTTTTGTCTTAGTGAAATCAAGAAGCAGTCATTAAAAACTTTGCAGAAACCTGTCGTCATATTTTAAGAACCACAGTTTAAAATTGTTATGTATAAGTCACAAACCCTTTTTCGATCTTTCCTTTCCTTTTCCTCTTTCTTCTCTCTCTCTCTGGATCTTTCCCTTGACTTGTCCAAATCTTTCTTGTCCACTTCTCTCTCTTTACTCTTGGACAGTGTTGGAGTTGAGTGGTTAATGTAGTGCTGTTAAATTAAGGCAACATTACCAAGGATTAAAGCTTATCTGTCAAGACGGTGCACTAAAATAATTCTCTTTTGCAGAAATCCAGAAATATTTATTTTTCATCTCTGGCAGTCTCTCTGCTTTTCCTTATGTACCACTCTGAAAAATTCCTTGAGTATCTCGAATTCAAGGTAAAGCTGGAGAAAATATTTTCACAATTTTATTTTTTTACTCAGCATTGTAACTTACTACATACTGGAATCCTGAAATTTCAGTAACAGAAGGACAACAGACAAAAGTGGTGTTCAAGCATGCTTGCATTGTAGAACTCCAAACTTAATTGTGAATCCGGTCTATTTAAATAATGAGAAACATTAATGATGTAGACTACACTTGCTTCCTAAAAGATTTGTTATCAAGCTCATTTATAAAAGGTACATAAAACTGTATGCTATCGTTTGCCTTTATTGTTGGTGATTATATGAAATAACTAAGCTTCGGTGGCAAGAAAGAAGACAGCACATGGAAATGTTGCATGAATATAATTTTTCATTCAAGTTCGGGGATGGGTTAGCACAGAACTCATAAAATTACTTACAATAATATTGCATAGTAGCTAGTTCCCTATTTTGAAAATAACTGCACAAAGTACTTAGAAGAAAAATAGAGCAAGCCTTGTTCCAAACTTAGTACGATATAGAAGATCTGTAGTTAGGATATATCAAAATTTTCAAAAATAAAATAAAAGCAGCCACACAACAGGGGCAGGTCAATCTGATCACATATTTTAAACACATATTTAAATATGCTCAGTTTTTCTCTGTTTAAACTGACTGGCCTGGCATTTTCCCAGTTTATATTCCCCACATACCTATATGGTTTTTTCCCCTGCAGGGCAAATAGCTTCAGGGAATGAGGGAATTTAAATTGCAAAAAATACATGAAGAGAATTATCAGATTTTCCATACCTGGCACCAGTCTCACTTGCTCACTCACTCACTCTCTCTGTCTCTCTCTCTCTCTCACACACACATGCGCGCGCGCACGTGCGCGCACACACACACACCCTTCATGGCTGCTTTTAAACAAGAAAAATTGTGTGATCTTGTTCAAGGATCTTCCATATCCACCTAGTTTAGTCTTCACATTCTGCATTTCCCCAACTTTTGGGTTTTTCTTGAAATAGCATTCCCCACGGGAGCCATTCAAGAACAGAAATCTTTACCTGGGCCCGCTATTTCTAACCATATGCAATTATTCCCCAGGAGAACCTATTATTTCTGGCTTTTCTGAAGTACAAAAAAAAACCCCAAATAAAATATACTGGGAGCAGAGGGTTGCAAGTTTAATCTCGGATATATCCATAAGCAGAACTGTAAGTCTCCTCCCTCACCTGTCAAAGCAACTTTGCCCCTTCCTAATGAAACCATAAATGTTGCATCCATTATCATCTCATACTGACTGCCACACCTAAATCAGTGTACTCCCCATTCTTTCAAGAACCTATGAGCAGCCCTGCTAGATCAGGTTGATGTATCCTGGTTTCCCTAGAGGCCAGTCAGATGCTGCTCAGAATCCTGCAACCAGGACCAAGAGCAACAGACTTCTGCTATTGTTCCCTAGCAACTGGTATTAATTAATACAGCTATCCCCCAAGAACCTGTCTAATGCCTTTTTAAAGGCAACAGCCATCGCATCTTGCAGCAGGGAACTCCATAAATTGTTTTAACATGTTTCTGAAGTGTTGTGTACTATTACTGTTGGGTGTTGGGAAGAGAGAATGGCTTACTGGATAGACTATTTAGATTAAGAGGGAAGGTACAATGTGGGAGGGAGGTCCAAATGAGATCTGTCAGTTAAAAACCAGTTGATGGGACTATCAGGAGGAGATGGAATTGCTGGGTTCGGCACTTATCAGGAGGAGATGGAATTGCTGGGTTCGGCATTCAGAATTACAGCTTCTAGGTGATTCTGGGTCAGACAAATCTACCTGCATTTTTAATTTTTTAGGTTACAGCACTGGCCAGGTCTGCTTTTCACCCAGCCCCAAAGCAATCCTAGATTTCTGATTCAGGAGATTGCTTCCGAAGCCACTAGCTGCAGTAAACTTGCCCTTTGAAGGGCAATCCTTGAAGACAACACAGAAGTTTCAGCTTGTGCACGTAGATGGAACTGCCGCTTGCACAAAGAATAAATGCTTTTTCCAACTAAAACCCAGTGAAAAATAGAATAATTAAAAAAAAAACCCATTTCATTCAGCATAGCTGGCAGCTGAGGAAAAGCATAGGGGGAAACGCATGTAACTGCAACAATTTGGGACAGAAATGCTAGATGCTGCTTTCCTAACAAGCAAAAACTCTTTAGAAAAATATGGCACAAAGACATTATAAAAGCTTAAGTGCAATCAGGGGGATTTAATGAAGTGACAGGAGGGAATAATCACATCAAAAGTGCTGAATCATTCCAAGCACCTTGGTAAAAGACAAGCCCCCCCCCCCCCCGTTGCTCATATGCCACAGTGGTTATCAAACTTTTTTGCCTTCAGGGAATACTTTCGATATTGATCAGACTATTGAAGAATGTCTACCACAGAATAGTTGTAGAGGATTCTAGCGCATGTTCTAGGAGGACTGACCATGTGGGGGCCTGAAGTGCCCCAGGGATGCCCTGCTTTAACTGAAAGTGTGACCTTGAACTAAACAATATGGAAGAAGCCCCCAAAAGCTTTGTGGGGCTTCCTAGAACACAGTCCGAAAACCAGGGGGTTGCGGTAGCCAGGTTTGCACAATTCATACATGGCTTGCAATGCATCTTACGGTGCTAATGCAGGCAGGATCTACACAGATATTTTAAAATGCTATAAAAAACTCCTATATATCTATATATCCAGTGCTTTTTTTCTTTAAAAAAAAAAAGTTTAGGGATACTCTCATATTCCTACTCATATTGAAATACTGCTCCACAATGGGGCCAAACTTAGATTCACAAAATGTTTAGGGGTATGTGTACCCCTGCATACCCCCTCCCAGAAAAAAGCACTGTCTATATCTAGAGAAAGAGAGAGAGATCCCAATGCAATTTACCATTGACTTTGAATTGCAGCGCTACAGCACCACCTGGTGTCATATTTTTATAATGTACTCCATGATAACATGGATTGTCACAGCTGAACCTGCAAAAACCATTATTTTTTATTTATTTTCTGTGAGTGATTGAAAGATTCAAACCTTTGCTGAAGAGTCCTTGAGTTCGCTGAGGTTGTCCTGTAGAAAATGAATGGAGATGACACGTAAGGTCGCACATTTCTCAGAAACTCAGGAACTTGGGGAAGCAGGGCCAGACCCTTGAAACAAAAAACAGCTACTCCTTCTGGGAATAAATGTATTAATAAGAACAACCTAGCTTCAAAATATTGTGTTTGCCAATTAGTTTTTTTAAAACACCCAAACCCGCATTATATCTTAATCTTTTTTTATTGAAGTGCTATATTTATAAGTAATAGCTATACAACTGGGTTGAGGTGGGGAGAGAAATTCTCTACCTTCCTGACTTAACATTAAACATGTGAATAGCACTCCCCTAAATAGCTATAAATGCAGCTATTTAAATAGATGCATAGAAAACAATACTATTATAAATGAAAACTGCAATCTTTGCCACACGTTTGCCTGGGACCAAATTCCACTGTTACCAATGGGACTTGCTCCCAAGTAAACATCCCGAGGATCAACATCCCAACTATCTTATTATTACTCAAAAACTTTAATGAAATTGTACTACTCCATCCAGCTGCTCTACACCTCATGCCAACGTCTTAAGAGAAAGCTTTTTTTAAATGTTGGCAAGATGGCGACACACCCACATAATCCATCCCAGTTTCTCTGATGACGCATCGGTAACTTACAGTTTTAAAGCTTCAACGTACTGCAAATTCAAAGATTCCATGAGCTTAGTTGGTTTAGAAATAAAATTATAAACATGGAGCAAGGAATTGCTACCCTGAGTCTTCAAGAAGGCTACAGCCATGGTTTTGTGCTGCACTCGACTGCTGGGGGTTTTCTCTTTGCTGGGTGGAAGGTTTTGGCTGCCGCATCTGGCTTAAGCGTAACGCAGAGCTCAACAGGGTGGGAACCCACTGGAATATAAAAAACCTCGCAGGAAAGGTGCAACAGAAGCTGCCTGCTCACTGAATATACACAACTACAGGAGAACTGATCACCAAGGAGACTTTAAAACGGGGCTCCTTTTCAAGGCTCCTCCTTGGAAGGCACACTGTGGTATGAAGCTCATCAAGAAGCCTGGTGAATTCAGAGGTATCGCATATCCCACAATCCTCCAGGAACTCTTCAGTGCTACAGATTCTTCAACATTAGTGCAGGAAAAATAGGCTCCTCTCTCTGCGTGCTGCAAGACACTCGTTTGCTTGTAGCTACCACTGCACTCCAAAAATATATCTGACTGTTTAAAAACAGTGAGGCACTTTTTGGTTTTAAAAAAAAAATTCTTGACACTTCCAAATTCTATTTACAACATTTGTGCTAGGTCCTTGAAGCTTTTAATTTCTTTTTCTAATTTTTTTAAAAAAATATTTTTTAAAAATTTTAATATGAAAAAAAGAGTCCACCAAACCAAGAAAAATAATGCATTTCGTAATGCAATATAAAACCTCCAATGGCTCCAGTTGGCACAAAACTTGAAGGAAGTCGAACACTGGCATTCCAAACACCGAGCCTAAAATGGGCGCTGCCTTCCTCAGGCTATACTAACCTTTACTGTTGAGGAATGTGATGGAGAAGAATGGGTATCAACTTTGCGACGTTTTTGTTCTAGAAAAGAGAGAGAGGAATGAACTAATTTATTAAATCGTTAAAATCAACGTGAGTCAGGTCATCAGTGCTTGGAAATTCACAAGCCTCAGATATTCAAGATGGTTTATCAATTTTATGGAGCTTTCCCACGAAAAACAAGTAATGGCTTAATCTGTTAACTGGCACGCAGCTTCCATTAAAAAAATCAAAATCAAAACCTTCTACCCTGTTATGTGTTACAGTTAAGGAAACAGGAGACCACAAGAAAGGAGGTGAACTTACCCCTTTCACACTCTGATGCTTCTGATCGGGGAACAGGTGACTTCAAGGACCCAGCTACTGGAGCCTTCTCTCCTCCTCCTCCTCCTCCTCCTCCTCCTCTAATGTTTTCCTTGGATTTCACATCCTTGGTTACTTCTCTCTCTCTGGACGGCTCCTTCTCTTTCTCCTTTTCTGCAGCTGACTTTGACTCTGCATTGGTCACAATGATCTTGGATTTTTCATCCTTTGACGACTTCTCTTCTCTCTTGTTCTTTTCCTTCTCTTTATCAGACTTAGGTGTCTTTTCCTTGCTATCTCTTGCTTTGTCTTCTTTGTTCACTCTTTCTTCCTTTGGTTTATCTTTCCCATCCTTCCCAGGTGTTTTGGCCTCAGGAGTGGCAGCTGGAGTTTTCTCTTTTTTCTCCTTATCTTTTTCCTTCCCGCATTTCTCTTTCTCTTCTTTTTCTTTTATAACTTTGCTATATGAAATAAAAAGGAAATCAGTACTAATACAAAATGAGATGTTCTAATTTAAAACATCCCTCTCTATAGAGTGAAAAAACCCTTTTAAGTTCTGCTTTTCCTAAACATGTTAACAAGAGATACTCTCACTTTTTAAATTTAAGTGGTGAGTGGCATTGAATTTTTTTTCTGGAGCAGTGGTTGATTCAGTTAGTTAAGTGGGGTACCTCTTTTCCTTGCTAATCCCAAAGGGACTGGTGCTCTTGACTGTGCCAGGGATCAGCATAATTGAATTCTGTCACATCCCTACATTTGAGGCCCATAAAGTTGCATTACCCCATCCCTACATGGCCTCATGGTCATGTGCACCAATGGGAAGTCTCCATTTCATCCCAAGCAAAAGGGAAACATTTTAACCCCAGAATTCTGTCGTCCTTTGAAGATACAGTCAAGCAGTTCCGAAATGGCTTCGTTTTGGAATGTTCTGGCTCCCAAACACCAAAAATCCAGAAGTAAATGCTCCAGTTCGGAAGGTGAACATCCAACGTGGCTTTCTGCTTGAGTGCAGGAAGCTCTTGCAGTCAATCAGAAGCCGCGCCTCGGTTGTTGGACATTTTGGAAGCCAAACGGGTTTCCGGAACGGATTACATTTGACAAGCAAGGTTTGACTGTATGGATCTTTTCCCAATATAAATTGAATTCTAAATAGAAAATGGCGGCAGTTACTCACCTGTTGGAAGCATTGCTTCCATTGCTCGTGGTCAGCTTTGGTGTTGCACTGGCAGCTTTATTAATCACTTTAACAGCACCCTGAGATTTCTCCTTTAATAATTTATCTGCTGAAAGGAAAAAAAGATACTGACAATGAATAAACCAATAGACCCACTGAAGTATAAAGTCTTCAAAACAAATTATACTGTGCTTAACACCCAAGTAAATCGTATTTGATTTACAGAGAAACAGTACGCATCAATAAGTATTTGTCAGTAACAAAAAAGTTACACTGCGGATAATAATAATACCACTCAGATTAACCTCAGCAATTCTTATTCATACAGTAGTTATATGCATAAAGAACTATTATGAACATTGATAGTACAATCCTATAAATGTCAAAAGTTAAATCTCAATGAGCTCAACAGTGCTCGCTCTTGGGAAAGTTGGTGCTTAACTTTTTCACCACAAAGGCGATTTTTTAAAAAAAAAATCAATTCAGCATTATTTAATGTATAGCACACATGCATCTTTCCCTTCCTGATAATACTGAGCTAAACAATTAGTGGGGCAGGTTCACACATGTATGTCCATAAAGGACCAGAATTCTATCTATGAAAGAGTATTAACTCACTTTACCTCAGTCATAAAGTGTTTCAACAGAGTAATTTCTCACTCTTCCAGATCATCAGCAGTTTAGCTGATGATACAGGTATGCATGTGTGAACTGGCCCTTATCTGTTCTTGTTTTTAAAGTAAGAAAACATCAGTGTGAATTCCCACCACCTATACTGCTACTTTTATGGTAACTGACATACCAGTCTCCTCAGCTGTGCTTTCTTCCAGTTTAGCTGCATTTACTGTGAGTGAAGAAGTAAGCCCAGCTCCTCCGGGCCCATTTTGCACTGTTGTAGGTACTGCATTCTTGGTGGGTGGATCCTTGTGGTGGAAATCATTTTCAGGGATCATGCAATGTTTTCTACTTTTCAACTGTCCAGAATAGCTGTAAGTCGCATAAAGTGTTAAATATGCACAACACACACACAAAAACAAACACAAGAGGTGGATAGCCGCTTGAAAAGATAAAGCAAATGATTTAACTGTAGGTTGTTTAACTAAGCCAAGTTAAATACAAACATTTGATTTTGTAGAATCGCATAACTTTCTTCAAATCAACTGTAACACCTTAATCCTTATTGTGATCCTCAAAACCTCTGCCACCAAAATATTTTTCCCTTGTTCTGAAAAGAATAACCAATCACTGACACTATGAATGGAATGCATTAAAAGTTTTTTCTGGAACATAGAAAGGAGGTTAGCATGTATAAGAATGGGGTACAAAATGCAAAATACATGAGGATTTAATCAAAAAAGTCTGAAAGTTGAATATGTACAGAATAACACTTTCTACCCTATCTTCATATTATACTTTTAATCAACTTACTCTTATCTGCCAACTTTGTTAAACCCTAGATGTACTATCTAAGTTTATGCAAACGTTTTAAGGACAGAACTTTTGAGTTTAGTGTGCCCAAGAAGGTTCCTGACAAATAAGCCATCTACAATAAAAACCCAAAGTTACTCTGAAACCAACAGATACACAATCTTTCAAGGTAAGGCAAAGTCAACCTAAAGTAAAAAGCTGATCTAGAAAAAAACCTCAGGAATGCTTTCCTTGTATTATTTAGTCATGTTTTTAAATGAAGGATTTGTTACCCCATCGCTAATGCATATAGATCAGGTCTCTTCTCTTTCTCCTCTTGGCAGATCTTATGGACTCTTCTCTCCAAAGCCTGGCCCAAGTTCAAAACTTTGGGGTACCATGGAAGGATTTTGATCAGCACTATCAGGATATTTCTGATGTGTGTATATTCGCCGGTTTCCAGGCAGTGTACAGATGCCTAGGAAAGGAAGAGAAAGATGTTGCTAAGAGGCTCTCAGCAAAACTACAAAACCAACAAGCTTCACAGTGCCGTCAGGTTACCTTGGTTAACTTATAATGCCACTTGTGTACCACATGCCGAAAATTTTCATAATCTAACTGGTCAGCTTTGTTCCCACCATCAAAACCAGTTGCCCGTAATATGGTGAGGAAGCCAGGATAGTTGCCACACTCCTGCATGTACACAAAGAAGATATTTAAGCTTATTCAAGAAGCATGTTAAGATGAAAGTGGTTTATACAAAGCTATTGAAATATGAGCCTACTTGGGGGAGCAGATATTGGTATGGCTAAGGCTAGACAGGGGAAGTCAAGATCTCATGGATATATTGCTACTTAAAAAACAACGATAAGTTTTCCCCAGGCTAGGATTTAAATACAGGCCTTCTAGAGAAGCCACTAAACATAGTTTAACACTTTACAAACAGGTATCAGTTTTTAGTTATGATACAGTCCTTCTGAATGACACTAAGCTCCTATTATCTGGGCCAGCAAAAGTTTCTACTTCCTTTAGGGGGGAAAACACCTGCAACACTGATACTTCTCTAAGTATGACAGGTTTTCAAGTGAGCATTTTGAACATTTTACATACCTTTTCATATATGGCTCTATCACTATGCCACCGAGTTACAGTATCAAGCATGCAGCAGAGAAACCTCCCATATCGACTAGCTTCATTTTCAGTACAGCTGGCTACAGTATAGATTATATCAGAGAATACCTGCAAGAAAAAAAAAATTATTGACACATTACAATGCTATGAAACCAAGTTTTTATACTTGAAACACTGGATTTTATTCCAATAATTTGTTGAAGAAAATGAAAATGAAATCCCCAATCATCCTCCTCCCTCCAGTCAGGTTTTGTTTCTTGTGTTAGTGTAACCTGATGTCAAAAAGCCTTACTATTACAAAAAGTTAGAGAACAATTGTATAATAATTTTTTAAACACTGAAAAATTAACTTTCCTGATTTCATTAGTATCCTATGAAGGCAACAACTTTCTCAGTCTTTTAAAGCTACCAAATCATCGAACAGCTTTCTGATCCAGAAAGATTAGGATTCTTTTTTTCTTGCAACCACTCATTTCAAGTTTCCATAATATGTTTCATCTCTATTAGCGAAGGAATTGACATTTTTACCTATACTCTATGAGTTACAATTCAGAGAAATGCGTCTTTCAGCTAGTGCATCTTTTCTTCCTTGATGGAAAGGGTTCATCACTACTTCTCAAAGAATCATAATAATAAACAAGAGCTACTTACTCTGTCATAACAAAGAAGTGTTGAAAAGTTTGGTGTTTTCTGTTGATGCACCAGTTCCACAAAGCGAGCACAGTAAACAGCATCAATAGCAGAAAAGATACACCGAGGAAATATACACAACTGCAGAAATTTTGTTATAGTCTCATTTTTGGTGGACTCTAATAAACAAATAAGAGGTCATCATTACGTCACCATCTAATCTTCAGTAAAATTAATTTGCCATATGCACCATGCACAAAAAGGCATTTACATTTACTGATAAAGAGAAGAAATAAAGTGGGAGTACTTGGGTGCACAGCGTGTCCTTGCCTGATGAAGCCATCAGATTGAGATTGATAGCCCTCAACCAGGTATCTCTATCTTCTCCCCAGAGGAAATCCCCCCTCCCCAATCTTGAAAAACTACTAAGAGATAAATGGGTACCAGTGATAAGACAGTTAAGCCTAAACCAGTAACCTACTCACTGAAGACAGGTTGAAGTTGGGCTGTAAAGGGGGATCCTATACCAAGTTAACACAGGATGAGAGAATGTGCTATAGGAAGGGCAAACGTTGCAAGGCTGGTACTCAATCTCTTGGGCATAATTACAATTGCATCAGCATTAGATCTGCAATTGCCCTAAGATCTGTTTACAAGTAAGGGAAACTGCCACCCGAAGTGCCAAAATTCTGCCAACTTTTGGGTCTGCATTCAAGTAATGAATTTTATGTTCATTACAAAAAAGTAAGAACGAACAGTCACTCATTTACAAATATTTAACAAATCATTTACACAGATGCTGCCAAAGTCAGAATGCTGCAATTCTGTTTAAGTGGCTGGTGATGAAAAGGTCTA
Organism: Podarcis raffonei; assembly: GCF_027172205.1. NCBI lineage: Eukaryota > Metazoa > Chordata > Lepidosauria > Squamata > Lacertidae > Podarcis > Podarcis raffonei. Next base: position 39,439,278 of record NC_070621.1, on the reverse strand, counting down.
TCCTACTTACTTGCAAGAAGCCAATTATCCTTTTCCAGCTTCAGTCTCTGCAGCACTCTTTGCACGTGCTCTAACTGCTTCTTTTCTTCTTCAAGAAGCTTGTCCTGAAGAGCTGTACAGCGTTCTTTTTCTTTTTTCTTTTTGTTCAGAGGCTACGAAAAAGAAATCACGTGTTCAGATTTGATAGTGTGCGTACCATCCTGCGGGTGGAGCTGTGGACGCGGGTGGCGCTGTGGTCTAAACCACTGAGCCTAGGGCTTGCCGATCAGAAGGTTGGCAGTTCAAATCCCTGCGACGGGGTGAGCTCCCCTTGCTCGGTCCCTGCTCCTGCCAACCTAGCAGTTCGAAAGAACGTCAAAGTGCAAGTAGATAAATAGGTACCACTCCAGCAAGAAGGTAAACGGTGTTTCCGTGCGCTGCTCTGGTTTGCCAGAAGCGGCTTAGTCATGCTGGCCACATGACCCAGAAAAACTGTCTGCGGACAAAACACCAGCTCCCTCCCTCCCTGTAAAGCAAGATGAGCACCGCAACCTCAGAGTTGTTTGCGACTGGACTTAATTGTCAGGGGTCCTTTACATTTTAAATCCTGCTAAACTGCTATTTGGGGGGAAAGTGAGCAAGCACTGTATCCTGCGCCCCACTCCTTTTCCTTACAGGTGATCTGCAGAATTTTAACATTCCTAGATGCCCATTTGTGCTCAGTTCTGATTGTTGGATCATCTAAAGGAAGGTGTGTATGGTTGTTGCTTCTGTCTATGATTCCCCATTCAGTTAGGTAAATGGTTATGGAAGCCTACTTCTACCATAGTGCCCCTAGCTGTCAGGGGTCCTTCTCTTTTACCTTATACCATCTGACCACATGGATAGATTCAAAACTGGTCTTTCACAAAGAGCTGGCTTATTCCTTATATTTCTATTCCACAAACCATATCAACACAAATCACCAGGGTTTGATAGTCTCCTATCCAAGGTCCATTTAAATGGCTGGGAGCTGGACAGGACCAACATCTGCTGGGTTATGCCCAACACTGGCACTCCTTGTAAACCTACATACCAAATTCCTCTGCCATTATTCTGCTGCTAACAGAGCCTTGTAAATCAATTCAATGCCATTGGAAAGCTAATACAGTGGTGCCTTGGTTGTCGAACGCCTTGGCTCCCAAACGCTACAAACCCGAAGTGAATGCTCCGGTTTGCAAACGTTTTTTGGAAGCCGAACATCCAAAGCAGCTTTTCATTGAGTGCAGGAAGCTCCTGCAGCCAATCGGAAGCCGTGCCTTGGTTTTCGGATTCTATTTGAGAACCAAGGTATGACAACTGAAAGGCACTACAACTGAAAATAGTGCTATTCTCTTGTGTCTAGTCACTGTAAAGCTCAATGGTGGAGAGGTCTAGAATGGCCCCAGAATTGCAGAAATGCAGTGCTCAGGCAGAATTCTATGGATTTTTTTTTAATTTAGAGAGAAGAGCAAGGTAACTAAAAACTTTAGAGCAGAAAATGTAATTGCTTAAAAAAAAAACCTATTATCTAATGCTGTCAACTGTTCTTGATCAATGGTTTTCATGAACTGATAAGACTCTAAAAAACGGCAAGCGAACATACATTTAAAACGATACATACCATTTCTGGATTGTCATCAATAGCTTTCATCTGGACTTTGAGTTTGTTGACTTCCCGTTCGTAGCTACTATGTGGCACAGCAAGGTCATACATTGTCAGTGACCAGAATGTAGCATAGAACTGTGGACTGATATCATCCCAGACCTTTGGGATGTGCAAGGAGATCACCGAGTCATGAACAGGGGCCATCACAAGCTCACACGCTGTAATGTATTTGTGAACTTTCTGCTGCTGTTTGTTCCCTTTCTCAGCCTTTTTCAATTCATCATATTTTGACTAATAAAAAGAAGACACAAGTACTCAATTATCCACTTCTCAAACGGAAAACAAAATCCCTTTTTTATTAACTCTATTAGATTTAAATACAAAACTAAGTCCAAGAAATTAAGTCAGCTAGATTTTAAACCCAGTCACTGAATGAGGAGTGCTTTCAATCTCAGCGAGGCCCCTTTAAAAGAATCAGTGGAATGACAGGTTTAATTTTCAATACAACTGTGTGTTCCGGATATACAGACTGCAAGCTAACTGAACATCTGTACTTACTGAAATGTGATGTGCATACATAGGCCGTGAAAGGAAAAATGCAGCATCGTGAGGGGTATGGAAGTCATTACAGAGAACATCAATGGAAGGCACTCGCTTAATATAATCATCTGTGCTTAAATTGGAAGCCAAAAATCCACCGAATTGTACCAGAGTATCATGGCACTGAATAGAAAAATAGAGAAGTATTAGATCAGACTTTTCAATGAGATTTAAATATAATGTTAACCTTCTAAAAATCAAGAAAATAGCTGGAAAATCACTACCTTTTGTAATAAACATGCAGTAATACTAATGAGAAAATGTTCCTCAGTAAAAAACTTTATGTATTTCTTATGAATACTCAAGGCAACTTCAGATATGACAACACCATATAGTCAACTAAATCTGTAGTCACTTCTGAATCTGGTTAGCAGTACAGTACAAGATCACACCTGAAACAGAACTTACAGAAGCTATGCAGGCCAGTGGAATCCTGTCAAACAATGTGACAGCATTATGGATGGTAACGGATTGCCATGACTGAAGCTACTTAGTTTTCCTTTTTGTAAATTTCATGAAGAACCCAAAACACAAGTAAAACAAACATCTATACCACAAAATATAAATTCAGTTTTCTGAATGCAGTATACATGGCATTTCCATGGAGGTTTGTTTAAAACAAACACAAATGTGATCATTTTACTTGCCTGATCATAGAGTTTTCCCACCAGCTTCAAATGTTTCTCTCCTCCTTCTTGAAATATCACTCCATTTCTCTGTTGAGCCATGAGAAGGCACAATGGAAGAGCAAGATCGTGGTCCAAAAGTGCATCTTTTAATCTCTGGGAAGATTTCTTAGTGTTTCTGATCTGCCCAAAATATCCACCCTGCCCAAAGAAGTAAGAAATGTAGTTAAGATACCTAAACTGAGAAAAACAGCAGAAGATGTAAATTAAGGTGTACAGTGCCAAACCCTGGCAGTAAATAGCCTTCAGGAAACCTTGAGTTAGAATGTTTCTTCCTCTCCAATTCCCTAGCATGCTTAGAGAAATTTGACATTTCCTGGCTTACAGTAGGATCTGGGGTTGAGAAGCTTTTTCAGGCTGAGGGTGACGAACTTTCTCCAGTATATGCAGGCCCTGCTTTCCAAACACAATGCATTCCAAGCATTTGCATAATGAGCTGATGATTTCAATTATTTCTAATCTGTGATCTCTCTCCCCACTCCCACCATGGTTTCTTCCTAAAACGGCTACAGCCAACTAGCAAAAGTGAGACAAAGGAAAAACTGCTTTGTTTCATCTCTCTTCACACCTCCCTCTCTTCCATGGTTTCTGACCGAAAATGCACAAACAAGTCAAGTAGTGGGCAAAGTCTGGCTGCTTGGGTACCTCTATCAGCCATGCACTTGAGGCTTGGGCATAATTCTTTATGTTTGGATAACTGAATCTGCAGATGAGCATTCTGATAGCAGCACTTGCGTGTTCTGAAACTGGAAGGCCATGTTAACATGCACTTCTCCTTTCCTATGCTATGCAATGGTCCATATACCAATCTTAACCACCGTTGAGGCAAACAGGAAAGTTCACTGCTAGCCAGGATTTCACAACACATTTGAAGGCAGGTTTGAAATCCCTGGTTAGCAGCAACCCCCTTGTTTATTGCTTTGGTAAGAAGCAAATGTTAAAAAGGTAACTGAACAATGCATTGTTTATTTGTGATTTTGGATAGTTTTCTCTCTCTATGCCATATTTAAACTAGTCCATCGTTATACCGGTGACAGGCTGCGCATGCTCCAGGGTGGGTGAAGCATTAGACAAGTAGTTGGTGGGGGGAGCAAGGAAGCGGCCAAGCAAGCTGGGATCACAGTTTTGGTTTAAAGTAGGCGAGTGAGCTGGGTTTGTGAACTAAATGACAGGAGCTGTGTGGGCAAGTGGAGCGGGCGAGTGAGCTGGGCTTGCAGGGTAGCAAGCTGTGGAGGTTTGGTGAGGAGTAAGGGGAAGGGGAGCTTTGTGGAGGTGGGGTGAGCCAAGTGAGCAGGTACTTGAGCCCCAGTAAAATAATAATTTAATTTAAAACAAAGAGTTAACCATATTTAAAGATGGTACCAGTTAAGAATGCTTAAGGCCAGCAGTGAGAAACTTGTGTGTGACAGAAGAGGAATAATCCTGCTAAACATTCCTGTTTAACTGCTGCTAAGAATCTGAAGTGTTACACGTAGATCAGGCACGTGAACACCCTGCTCTAGATTGCTACTGAAATTATTTCCATAGTTGTTATTGTATTAATATACCTTTCAGAGGTGTATCAATTATTCATCTACCTTAAAAAATACAGTCGTACCTTGGTTTTCAAGCATCTTAGTTCTTGAACGTTTTGGCTCCCAAGTGCTGCAAACCGGAAGTGACTGTTCCGGTTTGCGAACTATTTTTGGAAGCCGAACGTCAGATGGGGCTTCTGATTGGCTTTGGTTTCCAAACATTCTGGAAGTTGAACGGGCTTCCAGAATGGATTCCGTTCGACTTCCAAGGTACGACTGTACAGCAGGTGAAACATCCTAAGCTACTATGTATGTATTTTTGGGGGATATCTATTTTTCTTTTCTCTCTAGCTTCAAACACACCTCTGCTTTCAGCTGCTCTCCACCAGTCATGGCCTCTAGCTGGTCCATTGTCATCTCTTCAGTGATTTCTATTCCAGCCATTTTTTGTACCACCTCTTTCAAAATAAGCAGGTCAAAGCTATGGAAAAGAATGAGAACAAAAATGGGCGAGGGGGCGGGGGGAAGAGAGAAAGAGTGAAACATAGGCAGGTAAAACCACTGCTCTTGAACTCTATTGAAAGTATTGTGAAAGGTCTAAGAGCCCATTACAATATCTTTCTGAAATTACTTGCACATGAAGCACAAACCACTTTGTCTCCAATCCAAGTGCATCAATGTCAAGGTGTTGTAACAGCAACATGAACAGCAGACCGTATACATGAGCACTTCAATGCAGCTTCACAATGTAGTAGGCACTCTGTGCAATTTCCCTGGGAGATGTGAATGTAACCTAGCTGCTCGGTGCAAATTACCCAACTGTTTATGTCTTGGTGTATTTTGAATCCTAGGATCTTCATAAATCTTAAAGTGTGCAAAGTTATATTAAACACAACTTATCAAAATATATTAAAACACTCCAATGAGGGCAACAAGAACTACCAAACTGGCATAGTTTTTGAGATCTAAAGTAACCATGCTCTACTTACCTTTTCCCAGCCTTTAGCTGGTTTGCCACATACTGAAGTAGACCAGCTAGTTCTATAGGGTATTTTCGAAAAACAGCACCACAGAAGCTAGCTAAACCTAAAATAAATGGGAGGAAAACGAACTTGAATTGCTGTCAGTGAAATATAAGCTTTCCTATGTCATGCACATTCAGTAACGTCATATCAATAGACTATTTCTCATGTGTCAAAAGCAAGTTATCCTTAGAACCTGTTTTTCACACTTCTTAGTGTGCAAATGACATTCTACCTGGTCCCTCCCTCCTGCCCTCTCTTCCTGTACTTAAGGAATCGTGTCTGCAACCATACATTTCCTGGCTCCAATTTTTATTCAAGTGCCATGAATTTACAGGCAAGTGGCTGCTAAGCTGTTGCCAACAACAGAGGTTCTTGGAGGCCCTCTCTTCTACATTCCTGCTCTTTCTGAATTGTACTAGGGGCTACTCAGGCCTATGGAACTCCCATCCTAGAGCCTTGTTGATTTTCAGACAGGTGGCTAAAGCACTCTCCCCCCCCCCCCCCCGGTAACTATTTCAGAATTGTATTCCAGATGGCTCTGGAATACATTTGCTCTGTGTGTGTTTTGAAATGCTTGATTTGTGTGTGCGCACACTAACAACCATTAGCCACAACATGGATTTTTTAAAATAGAAAGGCAAAATACAAATGTTTTAATTAATGAAGTAAACACGTTAGCAGGTGCTAAGTAACGAGAGGACTGCATTTCTAATTAAAAATAAATAAAACCCAAGTACTAACTTTGAAGCCAACTGGAGATTGTGGTGTCATCGTGTTTCATCCTCTCCTTCTCAGGATTAGCCAGTGCTTCAATTATGCAATCTTTGCTGAGGCTAAGGAGGAATTCTTCCCCAAACATAATTACATGCAGTATTAAACATTTAATTATTTTGCTTTGTAAATTTAACAATATTTTGAGACACCTGGCATACACTTGTTGTTGTTTAGTCGTTTAGTCTTGTCCAACTCTTCGTGACCCCATGGACCAGAGCACGCCAGGCACCTCTGTCCTCCACTACCTCCCGCAGTTTGGTCAAACTCATGCTGGTAACCTCGAAAACACTATCCAACCATCTCGTCCTCTGTCGCCCCCTTCTCCTTGTGCCCTCCATCTTTCCCAGCATCAGGGTCTTCTCCAAGGAGTCTTCTCTTCTCATGAGGTGGCCAAAGTATTGGAGCCTCAGCTTCATGATCTGTCCTTCCAGTGAGCACTCAGGGCTGATTTCATTAAGAATGGATGTGTTTGATCTTCTTGCAGTCCATGGGACTCTCAAGAGTCTTCTCCAGCACCATAATTCAAAAGCATCAATTCTTCGGCGATCAGCCTTCTTTATGGTCCAGCTCTCACTTCCATACATCACTACTGGGAAAACCATAGCTTTAACTATACGGACCTTTGTTGTCAAGGTGACGTCTCTACTTCTCAAGATGCTATCTAGGCCTGTCATTGCCCTTCTCCCAAGAAGCATACACTACTACCTGTGATATTATAGCAGAAACCTAAAACACTTAACACTTCAGGAATATATCTCTGTGGTTCCGAAGTGTTTTGAGTTCTTGTTCAAATTCCTTTTTCTCACACACCTTTAACCACAACTCAAACAGGATAAAGTAAAGAACAAGGAACACCCTTAGGAGTATTTATTCCTCTTCTGTCAAAAGCTACAACTCCCTAAATCTATGACACATGGCCAAATGAGCAGTCAAATACGGCTTGGCTCTTAATAATTACACTAACAGCAGTTCATGAGTCTGAATATTTAGAAATTTACAATATATGATAAAGGGATTACTACTACTGTGCTACAATGGCAGGACAATTTTTTTAAAAAAAATATGCTTTCAATTATTCAATTTGTGCAAGGAGTAGGCCTGGGCAATATGGTGATAGATCGTTGAAAACCAGCTTTAAATCCACACGTGATAACCCGTTCAAAATATTTGCCCAGATGGTAAACCACTTAAAGCCAGAGGATGCTTTTGTCTCAGCACTCCCCTGCCTCCCACAGAGGGCAGCAAATCACAGAGCAGGCGCAGGCCAGGAACTTTCATCTGGCTAGAAAGCAGCTTGCTCAGCTGAGCTGCTTAAGAAGCACCCCTGTACAACAAAGGCGCTTGCTCAGCTGAGGTAATGATTCTCACTGGAGCAATAAAAAAAAAAACTTGTGTAAGATATAACCATTGGGTAACTAGCAGTTCTAGGAAGTTAGCAAAAGGATACATGCCAAGACATCATAGTTCAAGGAAGTGAGGTATTTCAATGAGTCGACAACGGGGGTGATTAAGTTATCATACTTCTGTATCTGAGACAAAATCTGAAAAAGAGCGAAAATGAGTTTCCCAAGTATAAGAAGAAGAAGCCAGAAGTCCTTAAAAACTCTTAAAAGAAACTACTGTTATGGTTTTCAATCTGAAGAAAAAACAAATAATGAAACTTCATGCACACATCTGTATTACATAGTTAACGTGTGCACTTTTCCTAATGTAATATATGAGAAGAGCCCTGCTGGATTAAGCCAATGGCCCATCTAGTCCAGCTTCCTTTTCTCAAAGTGGGCAACTGGACGCCTATGGGAATCTCACAAGCAGAACCCGAGCACAACAGCACTCTCCTCACTTGTAATTCCCTGCAGCTGGTATTCAGGGGCATACAGCCTCCAAAAGTGGAAGCAGAGCTAAGCCATCGCGGCTAGTAGGCATTTACAGCCTCATCTGCCATGAATTTATCTCACTCCCTTTTAAATCCATCCAGGGTGACAGCCATTGCTACATATTGTGGGAGTGAATATAGGGTCTTTGAAGAAGCACCTTTTTCCCCCGTCCTGACAACACAGCTTTACTGGATTGCCTCAATTTCTAGCATTTTAGAGGAAAATTATCCATTTTCTCCACACCATGCATAATACAATAATACCTCTACCACGTCCCATCACCCCCACCCCCATATAAAACACATTTTAAAATAGTCAACTTGTTTTTCAGAATAAGGTAACTTAAATGGGGCTACTAGAAAAGCAAAGGTAGTCAATACTTATCTTGCCACATACATAATCAAATAAAATGGTTGGGTTGCTGTGGCTCAGTTTTCCTATTTGTCTTCCAGATGGCTTTACGTTTTCCTTGGTTAGACGCCTACAAGAGTACATTCACATTTTAGTTCCTCTCTTTGCAGTCTTATATTCACATTTTCTAGTCACGGCTTTAGATTAATCTATTTTCCTGTAAATGTAGATAGACCTTCCCAATTCCCCCAGAGAAAACTCATGTTACAGGCAACTTTCACATACGATTTCTGTATTCAGCTTGGAACAGAGGATATAAAATACAAATAGGCAAACTGTAATGAATTAACGCTCTGGGGCAGAAAAGATTCAACAATGTTGTAAAGCTAGTGTATAATCATTTTATTTAAGCTGGCATTATTTAAAATAGCACAGTCCCAACAGCTAAATTTTCTGACACACCTACTACTCCTATGGTAACCACCTGTACCCAGGGCCCTAGCCATCACATTTCCTTATGGGGTGGGATAATTACTCTCTTCATGGAGCAAGCTTCCATTCATGAAAAGGGAGCTGTGTTTGTGAAAGGACCCATTCCATGAATCAAATTCTCCTTCTGTAAATGGAAACTTCTTCGTGTACAGTAATTTATCTAACCGTCTAATGAAACTGATTTAATATTAAATTGTAGAAGTCTTGCAGGCTGCCCAGCTTTCTAAGTTAAGGCAGTATTTTTTGTTAAATATAAATTACATTTTAGGAAGTTTCATTTAAACACGGCATTATTTGGTAATAGCAGGTAGCATTTCAATCCAATACTTAGGCTGCAATCCCAAGGATACTAATTGTAGGAGCCAGCTTCATGGAACCAAATGGGACTCACTGCCCTGCTACAATTTGTTCTATAGTCTCATCAACATTCCCCAGGAGAAAACAAGTTTCAACATAACTTACTTCATAATGTATTTGGCTCGGTCAATTGTCTGAGCTTTAACTCTCACCAGTAGTGGGTGACTATTGTATGTTTCATTCTTCCACTGCCCATAGAGGCGATACCTATAGGAGGTTCCAAGAAATCAAAATATGTATTTAATGCATCTCTTAGATAATTTGATGAAGAAATTCTGATGCCATATAGTTTTTACAGGTAATTACTCACCGATACTGGTATGGAAATGTTTTAAACATCCCCCAGAGTTCCTCAGACATGCATGCATTACAATCCATCAAAGAAAGAGAAGGAAGCAAAACCTGGTCGGTAATACTCAGCAAACAGCTGAATAATAACTCCTGAAGGAAAGGAAAGGAATTATCTTATTTGAAGGCAAAATCAAAGGGCAGACATTCTACAACTTTATGAAGCAAAGTCTATGGCTACTAGTTTTACATTTTAAAAAGGATTACCATATTTTTCGCCCTATAGGATGCACTTTTCCCCCTCCAAAAATGAAGGGGAAATGTGTGTACGTCCTATGGGGCGAATGCAGGCTTTCGCTGAAGCCTGGAGAGCGAGAGGGGTCGGTGCGCACCGACCCCTCTCGCTCTCCAGGCTTCAGGAAGCTCTGCGCAACCCTTGGGAGACTGGCGCGACTTCGCGCCAGTCTCCCAAGGGTTGCGCAGAGCTGCCTGCATTTCGAAGCCTGGGGCGCGCTGAAGAGCGCGCCCGAGCTTCGCACAGCTCTCCACAAGCCTGGGGAGACCGGCGTAACTTCCCACCGGGCTCCCTAGGCTTGCGGATAGCAGGCTGTTCTGGGGGCTGGGGTCAGGGGAAGCTCGGGCTTCCTCCGCGCCAGCCCCGCGCCGGGGGGGGGGAATAAAAAAAAAATTCTTTATTTCCCTCCCAAAAAACCTAGAAGCGCCCTATGGGGCGGTGCGCCCTATGGGGCGAAAAATACGGTAAATTCTGTCAGTTTTCTGTTACATATTTTTGAATTTAAAAGACAACATGGCTTTAAAATATGACAATATACAGAAGCTGCTGTTGCAGTACATTTCTATGCCACCTTCCCAATAGACTTGTGAAGAAAACAAAACAGCAAAAATTAATGAAGTCACTGTGGCAACAGTGGGTTCCATCTGGTTTTATTTTTTAAAGACAGGTGTTAAGTGTCTACAGTCCCATTATTCCAAGGGAGAAGGTTCACCACAGTCTTACTAGGCACTACTAAATCAGGACACATTTGTCCTAGTTGACCAATCACCTGCTTTTTCTATTCAGGCAACCGAGGTAGAAAAGCTGTATTTGGCAGCTATGACATATGATGTACAATAGGAATAGACATTGGGGAAGGTGGGGGGGAGGCAAGAAAGGTTGGTGCATATATAACATCCTCTCACATCCCCTCACCCTGTTGGTGAACTGCTCTAATAACACAAGCTCTGAAAACTTTCTACACTGAAATGAATGGACATTGTATGTGAATATCTCAGTGCACATTTGAGGCCAGACAAGTGTTTGGGTCTTCAACAGTACACTTGAGCCCTGGAAGCTAGAGAGGCTTTAGAAGAATTGTGCTTCTTGCATACTTTGAAATAGTAGTATGCCACACTTCAGGGTGAAGCCCATCTAAAGTATCTTACAACATTAAAAATTTTAATGCAACAATTAAATTATTATTATTATAGAAACAAAGAAGTAAAACATATTCAAAGCTTTTGAAACCTTCCTTGGCCTTCCAAGACAGCTAGAGGGCAGGCTACAGGATCAACACTGAGTTGCAGCTTTTATTATAGCTGTTCCACCTTTAAGCCACATTACATAGACTATCCAGATATATGGTGGTCATTTCTGCCACACTTATAATCAAGATTGGAAGGGGAGGGAATCAAGAATACATTTTAAAACAGCTCACCATTTTCTCTTTTTCCTCTTGCTTGCCTGCATCTGCTTGGTGCTAAAAACAACAACGAACAATCAAATACTACTAAAATGCAATGGTTTCATATCAAAGACAATCTTGAGCAAGTCAGGTTATTCCCCCTTCCCAAGTGCAGGGATCAGCTGAGCTAGAGCAAGGTCTGCAAAATTGGATTCCTTGGTCCTCTGCTGCTGAAGAGAAAGTGGGGTACTGAATAAGGTGAATACAAAGCTGAGTAGTAAGGAGCAGCTCTCTTTACTGCTGAACACAGGAGGGGAATGGTGTTGCTCCAGCCACAACTGTCTGTAGCAGCTCTCCGGAGTATGAACAACCACAAATGTCTGGACACTCTTGTAAGTATGCTTCCCTTCCTTTAGAAGCCAATAGCCAAGTTGGGGTTAATACTAAACCAGTTTAGAGTTACATGAATGGGCCTTGGGTTTGTGAATTCCCTCCTTCCCTCTGACAAAACAGCAAGAAAATTAGAAGAATCTCCTTTCTGTTTTCAACTAATCATTATAAATTAACCTATGGTTAATTGCTTTAAGTAAGGTCTGCTGACACACACTAGGATCAAACTGTAATTTAAGAAATGACTTCTTGTTGTTGTTAAAAATATATATACAGTTTAAAATAACCAGAACCTGCAGTTTTGACATAACAAGCAAACTCTGATTAGTTTAATCCAGGAACAGATGCTTCCAATCTCCTTTTTGTGGAAGCACACCAAAGGAGAGGTTCGTCTACTCTTAAATAATGGTTGGGCCAATGTGTGAACTGCAACCTTGTCACTTTGAAATGTGCTTAACTTGTTTGCTATTGAACATTTCAGACATTTTACCACTACTGGGGGGTGGGGGGGTGGAATCAAGTCTCAACAGTATGCTTGATGCTTTCTGCAAAATATATTGTGCCATGCAAGTGATATTTACAGAGACATTTGTCAAAAACTGCCAAGGATTTAGATTTACAAGTGCTTATCCAAGTAGTTAACAGATGCTTAAAAACTTGAAAGTGTTAGAAGACATATTTTACTGTACTTCCCATGGAAACTACTGTGAATATTTTCAGCTGTTTAACAAGGAAATTACACAGGGCACTTTTCTGCAAGAAAAGGGTTAACATTTTCTCTCAATGGATTGGCAACAGTACATTATTTGTACAAACAACTTCTTTTAATATAATCCCAAAGAAACACTCCAAAATACAAATGGCATGAAAGCTTCGTTTTGGTACCTGTTTACATGTTTTTTGTTTTGTTTTGTTTTGTTAGTCAGTCGGAAATAGCATTTTAAAACCATGGAAGTGTGCATTACTCACAATTTACAATTGAAAAGATGAGAAGTAAAAAATGGGGTGGCAGGTTAGGGAAAGAATAAGTGTTACAAGACTTACAGACATCTTGTTAGAAAACTTCCTATATCCCAAACATCTACTAAAGTTCAATTTTTTTTAGAGCAGAGTTGCCAGCATTATACATTAGCATTACTAGAGAAGAGCAGGTGTGGGCCTCTGGTTTGTAAACTCCCTTCTCCAAGCCCTTCTTTGCACATGGCAATTAAAAACTTCCAGTCATTTTCTTTGTAGCAAATCATAATTTGCTATCCAAATCTGGAAGACCTGAACATGTATACATAGCTGCACTTCAGTTACCCAGGCCCTGGTATCCTCTCATTTGGATTACTTCAATATGTTGTATATGAGGCCATCTTTAAAACAGTATGGAAACTTTAGCTCACAATCCTGCTGCCATACTCTGAACTAACTAGGACTGGGCATTAAAAAACACATTATGCTGAAGTTCAGTCATCTCCAGCAACTTCCATTCCATATCTGGGCCCAATCTGAAGTGCTCGCCTTTATCTTTCAGGATCTTTGGGGTTTGATGCTAGAGCAATCATTTTTATTGTTACTTTCTATGCTACTATCAAGTAATCTTTAGCTAGTTGTATTTTATCTTGTAAGTTTGCTAAGGAATCTTTCGTTATAAAATAGCTTATATATTTTTTTTAAATAAATGTTTATTAAGGTTTTACAAAACAAAAGATTCGTCATTTCAAGTGTATCATTACCATAAATGAAGCTCACATAAAAAACAAAAACAACAAAAAAACAAAGATATATAGCAAAAAACAAGAAAAATAAGAAAAAAGAAAAAAGAAAAATCCACTTTCTTAGATTTATAAAGTTCCATACCCCTCTGTCTTGACCTCCTCACATCCCCCTTTTTTGTGTTCCTCTTTATTCCAATCAAATTCAGCAAGTTCAAAACCTTATTTAAACCATGCTTAATTTTGTATTCTTCTAATTATTATGTCCCAATTTTTCATTGTTTTAGCCCATACCTCATCTTATATACTATGACATAATAATGTTCTGTTCATACCCCCTTGTCCTTTTTAACATTCTTCTTTTCATTCACATTTAACCAAATCACACAAACCCTGTTACCTTCACTTCCCACATCATATTAACACTCAAACATTTTGCAATATTTTTGTAAATAGTCCTTAGAAGAAGAAGAAGAAGAGTTTGGATTTGATATCCCGCCTTTCACTCCCCTTCAGGAGTCTCAAAGCGGCTAACATTCTCCTTTCCCTTCCTCCCCCACAACAAACACTCTGTGAGGTGAGTGAGGCTGAGAGACTTCAAAGAAGTGTGACTGGCCCAAGGTCACCCAGCAGCTGCATGTGGAGGAGCAGGGAGGCGAACCAGGTTCCCCAGATTATGTGACTACCGCTCTTAACCACTACACCACACTGGCTCTCATGTATGCAACAACAGCAGCAAGAATACTTCTTGCCAAGTATTGGAAGACACAAGATCTACCCACCGTGGAGGAATGGCAGACGCAAGTGATTGACTACATGGAGATGGCTGAAATGACTGGCAGAATCCGTGATCAGGGAGAAGAACTGATCGAACAGGACTGGAAAAAGTTTATACATAAAAAATGTTCTATCTTTCTTTGGCACCCGTTGGCCAACTATGCCCAAAAGAAAGGCCTCTGGTTTCTTAGGAAAGGTAAGTTTAAATACCTTCTTCAGTTCATTATATATCATTTCCCAGTAAGCCTTGACCCTTGGGCATGTCCACCAAAGGTGAAAGAATGTTCCCTCAGCTTCTTTACATTTCCAGCACTTGTTGTCAGGCAGGTGATAAATTTTTGCAAGCTTAAAAATAGCTTATAAAGGCTATTTTATAAAGTTATAAAATAGCTTATAAAGGCTGTAAGTAATTGTTCGGAAATATACTCTCCGAACGCTAACACCTTTCACTTTAAATAGGGACAAGATTAGGCCATCAACATTTTCCTTTTAAAATCTTTTCAGGAAGTCTTTGATCTCCCACATATGCATGCCAATATGTACAAAGCTACAAAATATACTTCTGTAGGGCACAGAAACAGTTTTTAGGAAATTTTGCTCATTAACTGTAAGGTTACCAACCTCTTTCATAAATGCTTTTCCAAGACGCACTACTTTTGCAAACAATATGGGGTCATGAGAGAGATGAGGGCCAAGGTAACAAAGCATGTTGATCACTTCTTTTCTTAAATCTTCAAAACTTTCTACTTGCTTGGGTGCTCTCTTGTTTTGCAAAGGAAGAATTGGTGTCCCTTTGGCACCTTTGGGTACTCCAACCCTGTAAATGAGAGGCAAGTTTTACAGTTAGGAGCAGTAGAAGTTGCTGTTTACCGAGCCTGACCATTGGTCCATCTAGCTCAGTATTGCTTACACTGACTGGTAGCAGCTCTCCAGTGTGTCAGGCAGGGGATATTCAGAGATTCCAGTGATTGCACCTGGGTCCTTCTGCATGCAAAGTAGCTATGGCCCTTCCACAGTTTATACAATGCACTTTAAACATATCAAAGTACTTTCTTCTACAGTTTCTGTGCATTACTTGTAACTGCCACATCCGTGCACTTGTCAGATTTCCTCCATATAATGCACAACCAACCCCCAAATAGAGGACCTGGTGAATATTAGGCAAAGGGATATGCATTCAGTTAACAACTTCTGCAAACGATTTCCATGTAGCACAAGAGATGCAGGTATAGAATGGATTTTTTAAAAAATACACCAGACCAAGTAAAAATATTACAACAACAAAAAATCATACTGTGAAAAAGCTTTTCTGCCAAGACCTTTTCAGCAACACTGCTATTGTTGCCTACTAAGGGACAGTGTGACTGAGCAGGATTTTTCTCTTTCTTTTGGATCTCTTTCCATCCACCTGCCCCTTTTATGGCTTTACACATTAGGAAAAAAGAAAGTTTGAAACTAGGCACTAACACAGACAATGCCTTCCTAGGTATTAGTACATTTGTTTTCATTTTAAGACTTGGCATCCCTAAACAACAAGCAGCCTCATTGGCCTCCTAGCTTTGGGCACCATGTGTGAGCTTTTAGAAAGTTCATAAACATTTCCTAACATCTCCGCAGATGAATCAAAGGTTAAGAAGAGCTCATTTCAATCAATCACAGCCAGACCTATGCATGGTTAGCTTGTACAAATATTCTCAGTGCACATATCATCTATTCAATTTCTTTACCTTCGGTAGAGTGGTTCAATCATCACATGAAGAAGCTGACAAAGAGCAACAGCAATAGGTTTGTGCGAAGTTGCATAAAATGGAGGCATCTGATCCATAATGTTTTGTGCATGTTGCCAGTCACCAATTTTTAACATTGCTTCTAATAAGCCCAGTTTCTGGTTATCAGGTGGCTGAAAAGATAAGCAGGCATGCAAGGTTGTTTAGTGCAGAAAAACTTTTTATCCTCCCAAGGTAAGAGGAAGAACTACCGTACCCATGCTTTCTATGTACACTTGCATCTCTTACATACATGATAACTGGGAGGAAATATTAGGGCTGTCACTTGTTTAAAGGAAATCATAGTTGATTAATAGCATATGAAAAAGTAATGAGTTTTAATCAATTAAAGCTGCAACCGGACTTCTAGCGAGACAAGATGGCGAGCATCACGGCCGCAAGGAGCTCCTAAGGACCGCCGGCACCAACTGCGCTGCCTAGCTGGTCCCCACACCGCCTCCACTGGGGGGGACAGGGGTGCCCGGCTTCACAGCTAGGGAAGCTGTGAGGAACCCACAGGCCCCGCCCCCGTGGCCTCGACCACGCAGGGACCAGAAGCACCCGGCTAAGGGGCCTGGAGGCCTCCGGAGTCAAGAAGAAAACAAAGCAAAGAGCAACAAGGAGCCCCACCCCCAGTTGAGCACCAGCCTCTGAGCACCGCCTCTGAATATACAAATAAAAACATCATATATCTATATACATATATCTCCCCATCAATTCTCAATAGTGTGTGTGTATTCATTCATATTCTTGTCTTTTATCTCATACACAATACACGATATTTTTTCTCTTCCTTTTCCTTCTTTTAATGACAATCCTGTTAGCCTTTATATTTTTAACTCTTCATGGTGTTTACATACGTGATGATGCGTACATAAACACCATGAAACCACACATTGCCTTCCTAAAAGAAGTATACAAAGGAAGCAAACCCCTGAGCGAACCCCGCTTCAGTCAACAATGGGTGGCACCTAACTCAGAAAAGGCCAGCGGAGTAGGCATAATACTCAGTAGAGACCTAAATTTTAAAGCCAAAACAGTGCTAAAAGACAAAAAAAGGAAGATTCATTTTTCCTAAAGCGGTATGTACTAGATGGCAAAACAAAAGCAACAATTGGCTCCATATATGTCCCAAACACAAAACAACTAGAGTTCATCCGGAAAACACTAAACCAATTCCTCTCCTTCTCCAAAGGAGAAGCAATCCCCCTGAGCAACCTTCCTCAGATGGAAACCCCAAACACTTACGGACTCCTACAAACTACTGGAAATGCTAAAAAACATATGCCTTTATTGACATCTAGGGAGAAAAGAACCCGAGAGACTCCAACCACACATTCCAGTCTGGATGCCACGGCACAATGTCCAGAATGGAGAGCATTCTGCTTACACAAGGCCTGATCCCCCTAGTAGAAACAACAAACATTGGTAACATTAAAATCACAGACCACACCCCAGTAGAAGCCACCCTCAAAATAGGGGAGGAAGCACAAACTACCCCATCATGGTCTTTCAGCCCCATCCTAACCACAAACCAACTAGCTAGAGAACCTCTTGAAAACTCTCCAAAACTACTTTAAGGACAATGATGTGGATGACATAACAACTCCCTTCCTCTGGGACACAATGAAAGCGGACATCTTCTCCTGATAGCAGAGGGACATGAAAAAGGGATGGCATTCACGATATACAAAATACTGCTCCAAAATCCCAGAAACCCCCTTGACGCAATCAAAGAATAATATGAGCACAACTGACTATGAAATTAACCCCATCCAATGGACTAGAATGTGGTCTAAACCTCCTTTTAAGTCCATATCAGCCAAAAGAAGGGAGCTCACTCAAACTCACCTACAGGTGATACTTAGCACCACATAAACTGGTACTGATACGCCCAGGCCTCACTTCCACATGTGGTGGGAATGCCCTAAAATCCAAGCTTTCAGGACAGCAGTCCTGCAAGAGGTATTCAAAATAACTAAACAGGTATTAGAACTCACCCCAGAACTGGCCCTACTGAACATCTTCCAAGATCATAATGACCACTCACATTATACAGAGCTTATAACCCTCCTACTCTTAGCAGCCAGAAGCCTCATAGTCAGACACTGGAGGGACCTGTCAGGATTAAACACGAACCAATGATATCAAATTGTATGGGAAACGGCCTTACTAGAAAAGCTAACCAATAAGCTGAAACTGACATGGGGACAAATGACAAATAGAAAAGGATGCCTTCACCCTGGTATGGCTCCCCTTTATCACATACACAGCCCAACAAGACGACAAGAATCCACCGACAGCATACAAATCATTCTGGCATACCTGACCCAACACGTCCTTCCCCACTCACAAATGCAAGCAAATCCCACTGCAGCCAACTACACCCTGCCCCCCAATACCTCTCACTACCAAGAAAATGTAATAAACGAATAGACAGAACCTACCCAGATGACGCTGACACAAAACTCCACAGGCACACTATACAAAAGAATATAAGCCTCCCCACCCCACCCCTCTTCTCCTCTCTCTTCTTCCCCAACCTTATACTGTACTCAACACCAAGGTCTCATATGTAACTGATCTGTAAGAAAGACTGTAGAACTGTAGAACCTGAAAAAAGAGGCAAGGCATGTTCTTTTGTAAACCGAGAAAATCTTTAATAAAAATGTATTTTTTAAAAAAAGCTGCAGCCCTATGGCCACTGGGAGTATGTGTCAGACCTCCCTCTCCGAGTGTAGAGAGAAATTTGCCATCAGTGAAATCTGACCTTGTGAAGCTGCTCCCTGCTGCTATGGAAACCTTCACATCCCTTGCTTTACCAACACCAGAGCTTTAACCTCAACAGAAGTATAAAGAAGGCTTGGCTAAGGGCAGACTGGAAAAATGACCCCTGATATGACCACAAAATGGAGGAAACATACCAGCCCTGGAGCTGGCATATTTATTCTCCCCTCCCACTGTTTCCAATGGGAGCAATACTGCTAAAGGAAAAATCAAAACCTTAGAAAGAGGATCAATAATGCCACTTTGTTCCTGCTTTTGCTCTGCTGCCACAAACCCAGTAGTGTGTTTGGGGAAACTGGATTGTCCACCTTTGGTTCTCCCCACCCTGTTTGTTGAATTGTTCTGTAATGCTGCGAACACCCGCACACTGGTTTTGAAGACCATACAAAACTCTTTCCCCGCCCGCCCACCCATCTACTCAGTATTGTCAACTATGTCTCACTGACAGCAGCTCTGTCTCAAGTCATTCCTTCCTCATTATCTGCTACCTGATCCTTTTAACTAGAAATTTGACTTTTGTCATTCTGCATGCAAAATATGCGCCACACCACACAGTCTCTTTAGAAAGCATCTTTTTTTAAAAAAAAGATGAATATAGAAAACAGATAAACAGATATAAATACTGAATTTGAACTGTTCATTCTAATCACAGAGTTTGGGTTTAATGGGAACACAGCTTAACAGATTTGTCCAAGAGCTCTGAATTAGTTACAAGTGCTTTTGTTTTTCAACAGCTGCATATCCCCCCCATCTCTCAGCAAAATAGATTTCTGTAACTGCAAAAAATGTGCTATTTAACTAAAGTTCTGCTCAACTGAGATGTCTGGATATCTGTGCTAGATTTACAACTCTAAATATCCTTAGAACTTACTTTTTCTGTTTTCTCCTCTTCCTTTTCCTTTTCCTTCTCTTTCTCGTCAGTCTTTTCGGAAGACAATACAACCACTGTGAGCTTCCTCACAATTAGTTTGGCTTCTCCAATTTCTCGTTTATGTTCTTCAATAATAGTGTTGTCTGCTGGAAGAAGCTAAAGAGACAATTTGGATATTCTTATAAATAAAGGTGTTTTACTTAATTGTGAATAAATATGCCTACTGTAATCCTCAGTAAAACTCCACAAAACAGATACTTGAAATACCGGAGCTGAAGATTACGAGATTGAGAACAAGTATTGTGTCTCTGGCTTACATCCTTACCCCTCCCCCCACATGTGCCCACTTTCAAGTACATATATGGTTTATTAGTGTCAGTTCCTCATTATGTCCGAGCCAGAAACCAGTTTAAGCCAGGGTGGATAAAAACCAATGGTTTTTTTTTAAAAAAAAATTAATCAGATTTTTTTTATTTAAATGGGAGTTTTTTTATTTAGGGTGAGGCGGGGCAGATTGATGCAGAAAAATTCAATCTCATATTTTATGTAACAAAAATGAGTCAAGTAATAATTTTTTTTGTTTTATGCATGGCATAACTAATCAACATTATAATAGCAATCGAAAGAACCATTAAAGTTAGAAGATAATGAGAATATAACTTCAGTTTAAAAAAAAAGGGGGGTTCGTATCATTCTGCCCCACCTACAGGGCACTTTGATACACCGGATGGGGCACTTTGATACAAAGCATAAATTATATTAGAATCATAATTATTTACAAAAAAAAGATTTAAAAAAAATTTTTAGTGTGAGAAATCATAATCAGCTTTACCATTTGTTACTTAAAATCTAAATTATGTAGCAAAACAAAGTGTTTCACACATATCATAGACTTTATGGCAGGTTTTCTTAACAAAACCTCTCTTAATCTTTCCCCAAGACCTATCCATTTTAAAAAATCTTTGGAAAAACTTAAGTATAAGAACTCACATTAGGTAGTCAAAAAAAACAGTAATTTAAACAAAATGCTTATAAAAAAATAAGATAATAACATTTAGCTTCTATTGCACATTATATCCACTGAAGTCAATAGAAAAGTATAGAGAGATGATGTTTGAGATGTGCCCTTAGAGAAATTTGTTTTTGGCAACTACAAAACAACATCCCTGAAATCAATGCTTGCCTTATCTTCTACAATGGGGAAGGACAAACATACAAGATCCTAGTTTTCTCCTGAGAAATGACACTGAGATAAACTTACCATAACCAACTATATGAACAGTCCAGAATGCAAATGTGCACAGAAATTAGCAATGAGATACTGTTGTTGTTGTTTTTGTAAGCCACAAGTAACAATCTCAATAAAAATAATTCATATGAGCAGTTTTCACTTCAAGAAAAATAACTTACATGGACATAAAGGTCTTCCAAATCTATCAGATTGCTTTGCAAAAGTACTGCAGCAACTCTATACAAAGAAACAGGTGTCTCTCCATTTGGCTCCTAAAAAGAAAAGGCTAGCTTTAGAAAGGCAGTTCAGAGTGTTACAGAACATTAGAGGGTCCTCCATTTTAATACAAAGGTAAAGAGGGTGGAGGTTTAACAGAAGGCTTCTCCATACAAGAACTTGCACAGGCGTGCAATGAATCAGTTGTTATATTACCACTGCTTTTAAAAAAAGTCTAAGTGCTTAATCTTCTGGCAGCTCAATTTTCCTTAATTTTCTGTAATAACTTCTTTAATATAAAGTTTCTCTCAAATTAGCCTACTGTGACTGCAAAAAAACATAGATCCATTGGAGGGGGGATCACAAGAGGGGAAGAACAGAACAAAGAAGATTACATTCAGCTCTCCGTATACCCACGTTTTTCATCTCCTCCGTAGAGCCAGTTATGGTGACAGCTGCCCCTCTGCTTGAGCCAGAAACTGGCTTCAGAGGCAAAATGGTATTGTGATGGAGATAAGGATCAGCTATCACAGGGACTTGTCAGGCTCAGAAGATAAACCTTCACTATGGGAGAAAGATGAGCTCATCTCCCAAGTACAAAGCACTCAAATCCTAGCAATGCCAACACTGGGGAGGGAGGAGTTTGCTTCATCTCCCTTTTGGCACTTCCAAACATATTGTGGGTTGGAGTGGGAATGAGATAAGAGAATGCACGGTATGATGTCCTCTGTGCCAATTTCACATGATTTGATGCTTAAAACTATTCAGCACTGATTTGCAATCTTAATGCAAAAACACTCCATTAAATACGTATTAAATTTATCTCAATGTACAAATTTTCAAAACATTTTATCCTAAAATAAGCATTTTTAAATGTATTTTTGTACTGTTTAAAGACAAGAACAGTATAAAACAATTTGAAGGAGTGGAAAACACAAAGGGTATTTATAAACTGATCTGCATAGTAGCTCATTAAGAAGCATGAACATTTAAGGCTATGAGGCTCATTAAAACCTTAGGTCCAAGTAAACAAAATGTTAGCCATGTTTACCTTTTCACAGTCAACTCAATGAGGCTTAAGTACAACTAACTGGATCCAACACAAAATTATTTCGACTAATGTTTCATATTAAGAAAATAAGCATCAGGTAACTGAAAAACACACTAATACCAATGAATTTTAGACTACTAACACCTGCATTACCTGATAAAACTTGAATTTGAATCCAAGGATATGGCAGAGTGTTTGAGGTTCACACATGTACATGTAAGATTCTATCAAAGGTACAAAGAATTCATCATACTCTGGCCTGCATTCATAGACTTCTAAAATAATATCCAACACTCTATTGGGATCAAGGTTGAAGCACCCTACAAAAAAAAGGAGATTTAAAAAGTTATCACTGCCTAAGGCAGCTATAACAACCCTTTTAGCTGTATCAGAAAATGTTTTCTATCAATTCTAAACAGAAATCTATTAACTGTATTTCATAATTAGGCACACTAACATCAGTACATTTACAGGAATATGGAATTTGCCCTATGTCTTTACAGGACTAGATATAAGAATTAAGGGTTGTTTCTGACTAACTTAAGTTACAGTGGGTCTATTCGGAGTGTGACTTAGGTCAGATACCACACTTAGAAACTATAGAGACACGGCCAAAATTTCAGTTGGGCTGAATGTTCAAAACCAGGCAACATTCTTTTTTGTGGGGAGCAAGTGTTTATAAATTAAAATTAGCATTGGGTTAAATCCAAAACATATCATAGCTATCCAGGAAAAATGTCAAACATGCCAGTGTATTTGCCTTACCTATTAAAGATTTGATATTTTCTAAGATCAGTTCACTAGTGATATTGCCAGATAAATCTTGGCCCAGTTCAGCAATCAGTTTCGCATAACCTTCATTCTCTTCTCTTAATAAATTGAATTTCTGTTGTTTATAACTACAGAAAGAATAAAGAACAAAAATAACATGTTGACATTTTTAAATTAAAGCCGTCCTTACAGTAATACTGAACTGATCATATCTGCATTTATTTCTCTAGGTTTTCATATTACGGTTCCATAGATGTGAAATTGAATTCAATTTAAGAACTCGTTTATATGGTCTATTTAACCCAGGTATGGAGAACCTTTGGCCCTTCAGATGTTTGCTGAACTACAACTCTCATCATCTCTGGCCCTTGGCCATGCTTGCTAGGGCTGATGGGAGTTGTAGTTCAGCAACATCTGGAGGGCACAAGGTTCCCACTCTTGATTTAACTCTACTGCGTACAAGCTACATGCTGATACAAGCTGCTTACAGTGAGGGGGAGGGAAGTATTTGATCCCCTGCTAAATTTGCCCATTTGCCCTCTGACGAAGAAATGACCAGTCCATAACTTTAATGGTAGGTTTACTGTAGATGTGAGAGACAGAACAACAACAGGAAAACCCCCAGAAGACACAAGTCAGAAATTGATGTGCATTAGAATGAGTGAAATAAGTATTTGATCCCCTATCAACCAGCCAGATGTCAGGCTACCTGGTATCTTCACTGTATGTAATGAGCTGAGATTAGAAGCACCTGCTGTAAGGGAGAGGTCTTACCTGTAATCCCAGCTCATTTCAGTATCTGTACAAAAGACACCTGTCGACAGAAGCAATCAATCCAGCAGATTCCAAAGTAGCCACCATGACCAAGACCAAAGAGCTGCCCAAGGGGGTCAGGTACAAGACTGTACACCTGCACAAGGCTGGACTGGGCTACAAGACTACAGTGGTACCTCGGGTTATATATGCTTCAGGTTACAGACTCCGCTAACCCAGAAATAGTACCTCAGGTTAAGAACTTTGCTTCAGGATGAGAACAGAAATCGTGCTCCGGCGGCGCGGCAGCAGCGGGAGGCCCATTAGCTAAAGTGGTGCTTCAGGTTAAGAACAGTTTCAGGTTAAGAACGGACCTCCAGAACGAATTAAGTTCTTAACCTGAGGTACCACGGTATTGCCAAGCAGCTTGGTGAGAAGGTGACAACAGTTGGTGCAGTAATTCGCAAATGGAAGAAACACAAAATAACTGTCAACCTCTCTCGGTCTGGGGCTCCATGCAAGATCTCATCTCGTGGAGTTGCAATGATCAGGAGAACGGTGATGAAGCAGCCCAGAACTACACGGGGGGAACTTGTCAATGATCTCAGGGCAGCTGGGACCATAGTCACCATGAAAACAGTTGGTAACACACTACGCCGTGAAGGACTGATATCTTGCACAGCCTACAAGGTCCCCTTGCTCAAGATAGCACATGTGCATGCCTGTCTGCAGTTTGCCAATGCACATTTGAATGACCCAGAGGAGAACATTGGTCAGATGAGACCAAAATCGAGCTCTTTGGCATCAACTCAACTCGCCGTGTTTGGAGGAGGAGGAATGCTGCCTATGGCCCCAAGAACACCAGCCCCACCATCAGACATGGAGGGGTACATATTATGCTTTGGGGGTGTTTGTCTGCTAAGGGGACAGGACACCTTCACTGCATCGAAGGAAAAATGGACGGGACCATGTATCATCAAATCTTGGGTGAGCACCTCCTTCCCTCAGTCAGGGCACTGAAAATGGGTCGAGGATGGGTATTCCAGCATGACAATGACCCAAAACACAGGGCCAAGGCAACAAAGGAGTGGCTCAAGAAGCACATTAAGGTCCTGGAGTGGCCTAGCCAGTCTCCAGACCTTAATCCCATCGAAAATCTGTGGAGGGAGCTGAAGGTTTGAGTAGCTACACATCAGCCTCGAAATCCTACTGACTTGGAGAGGATCTGCAAAGAGGAGTGGGACAAAATACCTCCTGAGATGTGTGCAAACCTGGTGGCCACCTACCAGAAATGTCTGACCTCTGTAACTGCTAGCAAGGGTTTTGCCACCAAGTACTAAGTCATCTTTTGCAAAGTGATCAAATACTTATTTCCCTCATTATAATGCACATCAATCTCTGACTTTTGTCTTCTGGGTTTCGGGGGGTTTCCTGTTGTTAATTCTGTCTCTCACAGCTACAATAAACCTACCATTAAAATTATGGACTGGTCATTTCTTCGTCAGAGGGCAAACGGGCAAATTTAGCAGGGGATCAAATACTTTTCCCCCTCACTGTACATACCTGGAGCTCATTGAAAATACTGTGTGCAGATAGAAGTTGCAAACTGCTTCTTCCAGCTGCATTATTTTGCATCTATTAAATGCTTATACTGTATAGAGAGGTTCACCAGTCTTCAAGTAGTGGCTTTCTGTGTAGTGTCTGTGGGAGAGTGCAAAGCGTTAGGGTGTGGGTGTGCGCGCGTGTGTGTAACATCATACACAAAACTTTGGATCAAAATCTTTTGTCATCTTTGACATGGATGTATCTCATGACTGTAGGAATACCTTGCCCTGTTTCAAAAATAAGTTTCACTTTTTATTTTGTAATTAATGTTAAATGGTTCTCTGTTTGTAATACTGTACATGGGCACCAGGTTTTTGCACTGCGAGATCAGGAAATTAAGTTCTTCAAATATCTGAAAATTTCAGATATTTCATCTTGAGCATGATATACTACTGTATGTGTCTCTCTGGCTGCATTTTAGCCAAATACTTGAAGCATTTAGGCTAATAGCCTTTCTCAGCAGCCACATTCATCATGGTGGGCTAAAGCTACAAGTTGATGCATGCAGCTTAACATTGTATTTCATTGTTGTTGTTATATTATTGTTACATTATTATTATATGCAGTGAAACAAAACATGAAGGAGCAGCAGACTTCATGTCTGAACCAGGGTTTGTTTCTCTCCAACAAACTACATTCAGGAACAAACCACAAATACAATTTTGGATTGCTGCTGAGACATACACTCAATTGGAACTTAGTTTTGTACTTACAAAAGTTTTGTCTTGATTTTCACAGATTTCTGATTAAACTGCTGAGACTGCTTGATGAGCCCTAATGATTCTAATGTTTCTGGGTCCAGACGTTCTTTTAGTATAGTATCTGAAACCAAGTACTGAGTGGAAAAAGAGCACAATAGACATTATCTACTGCAGCATCTGACCTTTGGTTATCTTACAATGAAAACAAAAATAATTCAAATTAAAGACATGAAGATTCAGGCCTGGTGAAAAACCTGTACATGCAGCTGTACTGCTTCAGGCTGTGCTCATGCGACTGAACGTTTCTTGGTACAAAAAAGCCTTCCTAGCAAGAAAATGGGAGGTGTTTTCTAATCTAGATTTCTCTCTATAACATGGTACTTCTGAGAGAGAGAGACGACAGAGAGAAACATTCAGTCACTTGGAACCCCACTTTCAACCTAAAGAGGCACAGCTCAGACACAGGTTTAGCAGTGAACTGAGAACTAAGCCTAATCTCAAGGGGGGAAATTCTATATTTCACGTGTGCAGAACTGTATATATTCCACAAGAGGGCAGCAAAATAAACTGGAGACTAACTCATCTTTTCACAAATGGCCTGTCTCATATAAATGCATCAAATCTGGATAACGAAAATGTAGCTAAAATGTAGGGGTCAGCAATCTAATTATATCTTGATTAGAAATTTTAACATCGCCACCTAAAACTCAACATTTTCCTTTTTTTAAAGCAAAAAATATACAGAAGCATAACTTACCAAACATGCTGACACCAACTGCATGAACTGATCCCTCTTGCTTTTTTCTTCTAAGCAACTAGTTTCAATGTCTTAAAAAACAACACAGGAGAGGAATTGGCATAACGTATCAACAATATTTGCCTGATTTCTGAGTCTTCTGTTCTGTGATTTTTCATTTCAGAAAATATCCTGAAAATACACCTATCAAACAACTACCCCAGAATTCAGTGTTTCCGGAGTAGTTGTTTGATAGGTATAGTTGGCTCATAGGAATAGTTGACTATTCCAGTAATAAGGATTGATATTAGAGGTTTATTATTAAATATAAAATTATCTCATTCCCCAAACTTAAATTAGAATGCTATTTCCTGTAGTTTTGTTTTAAATAAAGCCCAGAATTACTTAATACAGTCATACCTCGGGTTGCGAATGTAATCCGTGAGGGAGGCATGTTCGCAACCCGCAGCACCTCGCCTGCGCACACAACGCAATTTGGCGCTTCTGCGCATGCGCAAAGCATGATTTAGTGCTTTTGTGCATGCGCGAGAGCCGAAACCCAGAAGTAACCTGTTTCGGTACTTCCGGGTTCGGTGCGGCCCGTAACCCAAAAATGCGCAACCCACAGCGTTCACAACCCGAGGTATGACTGTAGTGCAATCTTGTGCATGCTTCTTGAGAAGAAAACATCACTGCATTCAATAAGGCTGTCCTATGTAAGTGTGCACAGGTTTGCCAACTGCAGTCTAATGATACTAACACTCTTGTCTATTCACAGATCTAATCACAATTGTGACCAAATCACAAATCTAATCATTATTTAGCTCAGGCCTTGATAAGAGAGAAATAATTTCAGACATGATTTACAATCCGCCTACATCTAGATTTGTATCAAATTTTCTCTCTCCTGCAATGTTTTAACACAACTAGCAAACCTCTATGCCTATAAAGAGAATCTATCAGCAGTTAAAACAAAAACTGCCAAGGTTGCAAAAGTCTAGGACTATTTTATTTCTAATACACATGCCTTCCTTTTAATAATTTTTTTAGTTTTTTCTCCTTTTTCATATTTCTAATCGGAATCATTTTTCGTAAGCAACAGTTAATACATTAATTAGATTAAATTTGAAAATAGGAATAGGAAACTATTTCCCATGAACTTGCTTTGAAAACCTTTAAGGCATCAAAACTGTAAATAATAATGGCACCAAACTTAGAATATAACTAATTTCATTTATTTAAAGCATGATTACTCAGATATAGAATACAATGTGTTCATTGCTGAATAATAACCAAGCTTTAGAAATCACTAAGATAGAATGGTCCAAGATAGTCACATTAAACCTCAACAATTGTTTGGTCAGTGGATCATCATCCTCTAATTTTATAGTAGGTAGGAATTTATGCTTTTGGATAGGCAATTTATTCTATAAGCATAAGCATATACAGTAGGGATGCGGGTGGTGCTGTGGGTAAAAGCCTCAGCACCTAGGGCTTGCCGATCGAAAGGTCGGCGGTTCGAATCCCCGCGGCGGGGTGCGCTCCCGTTGCTCGGTCCCAGCGCATGCCAACCTAGCAGTTCGAAAGCACCCCCGGGTGCAAGTAGATAAATAGGGACCGCTTACTAGCGGGAAGGTAAACGGCGTTTCCGTGTGCTGCGCTGGCTCGCCAGATGCAGCCTTGTCACGCTGGCCACGTGATCCGGAAGTGTCTCCGGACAGCGCTGGCCCCTGGCCTCTTAAGTGAGATGGGCGCACAACCCCAGAGTCTGTCAAGACTGGCCCGTACGCGCAGGGGTACCTTTACCTTTACCTTTAAGCATATACAGTACTCAGATGTTGCTACAGAAACTTGCTTTACATGTACAATGGTACCTCTGGTTACAAATGCTTCAGGTTACAAACTCTGCTAACCCAGAAGTAGCTGCTCCTGGTTGCAAACTTTGCCCCAGGATGTGAATGGAAATAACATGCTGGAGGCGCGCGCACAGCGGGAGGCCCCATTAGAAAAACCGCGCCTCGGGATAAGAATGGTTTCAGCTTAAGAACGGACCTCCGGAACGAAGTAAGTTCGTAACCAGAGGTACCACTGTACAAGCAACAATGTAAGCTAACATATATGATTTTTGGACTGCTTTTCTGTGCAAAATACTTATCTAAGCATAATGCATGGGTAGCAAATTTCTTTTCAATATCTGCTAAACCAAATTAAAGTAGCGTGTTTTAAGAAACTGGTTAAAAAACAGATTGAACAACAAAAAACTTGCCACAAACACAACAATGTAAAGTTGTCCTGTTCAAATTTCCAGCAAGACCTGTTCTTTTTTAGGACACTTTGATTTTGCATCTCTCCCCTACTGCTCTCTCACTCATCAATAGACATGCAGCGTTCCATAATCACTGATCATACTCGGTCCTTATTGGACTTGTGTGGGTGAGTTCTCCCCACCCCACCCCGTTTACTATACTCCCGCAAACCTTGAGGTTTCTCCAAGCATAATGATAGTCCCTCTTGCATCTGAATACTCCTGTTTTGGCTACACAGTCATCAGCACTAAGCACCTGAGCTTGCTATTAGAAGAAGTGATTATTTCAAGAGAAGTTAACCTCATCCCTTCATGGTGACCTGGGTGCTACATACTAAATGTGACAGTGCTTCTGAAGGTAAAGGAGGGGTGGACTTACCTAAAATACAAAATACATCTGCCAGAATGGAAGGCATGTCATCACGAAATTCCTATTAAAAGAAAAGAGTTTGATGAGTACAGTAAATATGTTTTAACTGTATACATCACAGTGTCTCTCCAACAGCTAAGGAAAACAGATACAACTGTTAAGTCTCACATGTTTTTGGTTTTTATCCAAAGAGCAATGGCAAACTGCCTCTGCAGTATAATCCAGAGGTCATCAGCTATAAGCTATTATAAAACACAGACTATTTAAGAACAGTGACTATAGCAGTCCCAAGAAACACCATTTAAAGCACAAGGTGAAATCCCCTTCACCCTCAAACTCAAATGTAGGGCATGAAACTGGTTAAATTATATTTTCTGAAATCCCACTGATTTCAGTGGAGAAGTTAAGCATGAACAAGTGTTCACCCGTAGACATCAATAGCATTTAAACATGGGCTGAATTAGCTTGGCTTAACTGTGCCCTTAGTCGTTTTAGACCGGGGTCAGCAAACTTTGTTCTGGTTCACCATCCCCCAGACCTTGTGGCGGACCGGACCATGCACATGCGGCAGAGGGGGCCTCTCTCTCTTCCCCTCTCTTGCCCAGCCCCTCCCCCCCTGCCTACCTATGCTACTGCCGTCGGCACTGCGCTATCCCAACTGCAACTCCTGTGCCTGCACACTTGCGAGAGGTGGGCGGCAGCGGGACCAGCAGCAAGAAAGGGCTCCTTTCGGGCGACTCGTCCCTCCGCTGCCCGCCTCACTCGAGTATAAGCCGAGGGGGGCTTTTTCAGCATAAAAATGTACTTATACTCGAGTGTATACGGTAAATAGTATAATTACATCAAAATGAATCAGAAACAGATTTTGTTATTAGTAGACAGCCTGACATTCAAACCTCCTACTTAGAACATTCTGGCACAAGAAAAAGAATTGTGGCAGAAAACCATTCTCCAACTTGTTCAGTTTCATTTGGAAATTTCAAACAGCGTTGAACTAAGAAGGCTAAGCAAGAAGTTTTGGTAACAGGTACCACAAAAATATACTTACTATTACATCATTAAAAACACTGGAAGCTTGATCGTGCTTTAGGTTTCCCTTGACAACATGGTATGCAAGCTCATATAAAGCCTGCTGGATACCTGCAAGACATTGGGGGGGGGGAGTTGACTGAATTATGTAATTTTAATCTCTGATGAGGGTATTTTATAGCATTCCTATACAATAATTTCACATAATTCATTTTGTTATTTCCAATTGTGTTCTAATTATGGCTGAACATTACCAAGATAGATTTCAATCCAATTCTTTTTTTGCCAAAACCTGTTTTTGCCAAAAATGATATCAAGACAGGTTTTTGATAAAAGGTGAAAAAAGTCTAATATATAGGTATCAGAGCAGTGTGCTGTTGCACAGTTCCTATTAGTTTCAAGAAGGCTTGCAAAAGGGAATGTTCCAAATGACTGTGCAAGAGCTCTGATCCAAAAGTAAACAAATTTTATCTATTACACACTCAATTATCTCTTTTCAAGTTTATCACAGTTACTATTGCAACAAGAAAACATTGCTTAAACCAAAAAGTGCAAAGAACTGTGATCTGCTCACAGTACTAATGGATAAGTTTAATTTAACTCATTTTGAACCTTTTGCACCGTTACTTTATCCTCAAGACACTTCTGGAGGAGTGAAGGAAGCTCCTCACACTTATTAGCTGTATCATCCTTCCTTCTACCATAGGAAGAAGCAAATTAAGTAGGCATACCTCAGGTTTATTTGAATATAAAGTCTCTTCTCCAGGATAGAACCCACAGCACTACTGAGTACCTCCTGAGTAAAGTATAGGGACAAAGTATTGCCCCAGCATCCCCTCTTTTATTCATGATAAAGTTTGTCCTTTTAACAGTAGTCTGGAATGAGTGATTACTATCTCAGACAGTCCAAGGGCTGGCATGCAACTATTTGGACTGTATATACTTTCTTCTTTGAATAAACTTTCCCATGCATATGTTAAAATGTTTTTAAGATGTTCATTTGAAAAGTAGTTAGCTATGTGGTGTGGAATGGCTGCTATACAAAAATCATGTTTAAAACTAGTTTGAAGGCACACAACTGGTTTTGAAAGTTTCTAGATCCTGACCTCTATAAATAGCTATCCTAGTTAATGTGTAGGATTAATTTCATTATTTTTTAATAAAAAAAGCCTTAAATGTATTTACTTACCTCTGAAAGTTACATTTTCAGACAGATTACGGCAAAGCTGCAAACTAAAACAAATGAAATGGATTTTTTAAGCATCTTAGTTCCCAGAAAGTTCACCTACTGAAAATTTATTATTTTGATTGTGTGGTAGAATATTCAAAATTTTGTAACTCAGTAATACATTATACTGAAAATTGATGCTAAAGACAGGATAACGGATAAACAAGTACAGTAATACCTTGGTCCTATAACCCATCCACCGAGGCAGCAACTCCAATCAGTGGTGGAGGGGAGTTTTCAACCTGGCCCTCCTCCACACCCGCTTGAATTCTTGCTCTTGAGGAAGCCAGCCTTTTCCCACTTTTGGCTGGCAGATATAGAAGATGCCCTGCTTCTCCCACTGCTAACTTATTGACAGCTCATCTGGGCTCAACCTACCAGGGAAGTGGGGACTATATAAAGCCCAGGGCTGATACCAAATGGGAGTCATCCCCTTGGGGAGAGCAACTTCATGGGGAGAGCAAGGGCAAGGGCTACCTGCTTAACATCATCCTAATTGTTTTTACTGTTTCTTAATGTGTTTTGCCTTTGGAGGGAAGAAAAGATGTATGTGGGAGGAGAGGAGCTGGGGAGAGTAGGAGGAGCCCCAATCACAGGGGAAGCCTGGTATGTGTGGTGGGGCAGACACGGCAGAGGCAGTTCGTGGCTGTGCTATGTGCCAGCACCCGCACCCCACAACCTGGGGAACTGCGCTTGCCCTATCAGCCAGCCCTTAAGTCTGAAGCTGCTACTGTTGAATGCCAGGTAGACTCTAAATAAAATCTCCCTCAACCATGATGTGATTGTGGACAATGAGACTGATCAGGTCTGTATTACGGAGACCTAGGTGGGCGAGAAAAGAGGAGTTGGTTTCACCCAGATATGCCCACTTAGGTACTCAGGCAGCATCAGTGCAGACTTGAGGGTCAGGGAGCGTGAATTGTGGTGGTTCGAGTCCTACTTGGATTGGATGCTTGGGGAGTGTTGTTCAGGATCATGGAGCCTTCAAGAGAGGGGTGGTGGTCCTTAAGGTTCAATTTTATATTCTATGCTGTTTAACATCAATATGAAACTAGTCAGTAGGGTCATCCCAGGTTTGGGACTACATGGTCACACAGCTCTGCTTCTTCTTTACATTTGCAGGTGTGACAGTGGATATGCAGGACCACTGTCTTGCCTCAGTAATGGACTGGATGAGAGCCAATAGGCTGAAACTCAATCCAGCACAGTTAGGGGGTGGTCCCCTAGACCAGATGGATAAGAGGTGGCCTGCTCTTGATGGGGTTAAACTGCCTCTGAATGAGCAGTTATGTAGCTTAGGGCATTTCTGGATCTTTTTCCTGTCACTTGAGGCTCAGGTAGCCTCAGTGGCATGGAGTGCATTCCATCAACCTTGGTTGCTGGCTCAGCTGCGCCCCTACCTGGAAAGTGAAAGCCTAACGTCTATGCTCTGCTTCAGTTCAGAAACTTAAGCTGGTACAGAATGTGGTGGCCATATAACACCAATCCTGGTTTGACTACACCAGGTCCAATTCAAAGTGCTGGTTTTGACTTATAAAGTCTTAAATGGCTCAGGACTGCAATACCTACAAGTACCACCCTCTTCCCATATGAACTGACCCAGACCCTATAATCATCTGAGCCCTTATTTGTGTCCCCACTCCCCCAAGCATTTCAGAGGGTAGCAACACAAGAACAGGCCTTTTTTTTGTCCCCCTGTTTGTGGAATGCTCTTCCCAGGAATGTTTGCCTGGTGTCTTCATTGCACAGTTGGTTGCCAGGTGAAAACATTCCTCTTCAACGAGGACTCTGGCTGCTAAAGAATCTATGGCCTTTTAAATGTGTCAGGGGTATTTATTATTATGTTTTGTGTTTTTATGTTGTAAACCATTCTGTGATCTTAGGATGGTGGTATATATATTTAGTGAACAATAATGCTTATAGGACAGAGGTAAAAGTTTCTCTATGTTCACAGGGTTTGTTTTTTAAAAAGATATTATTCTCCAGCCTCTTGAATAAATGCCTGTTTATGAAGCATCCAGTACTTTCTACATTACTTTGACCACAGGTAGGTTGTCACTGGGCACAAAGGTCTACCAAGAAAATCACAACAAATATGCCTTCAAGAAGTAGCTCAAAACACAGCGATCAAATTTTTATGAGTCAGAAAAAGGGTTCTGGAGCAGGCTTTGTACACTGATTTTGCTCAAGCAGCAAACTGAGTGAAAAATAAAATCAGTATCTGTTTACACTCATATCCACTGCTGTGACAAACACTACACTTTAATTCTACAGAGAAATACTAAAACTGATTGATGGTAAATCTTCCATAACAATTTCACATAATCATCCAGCCACATCTACACAGCTGCCATCCAGCTGTTTCATCAACTGACCGATAACTTAGCAAAGAGAATGGTTCAAAACATTCTAGAATATGAACCTTCAAATACAAATGTAACCGATTCTATCAATAGGAAGACCAATGGACCTTGACCAGTTTTTGTTTTTTAAAGAGCCTGTAATTTCTTTTTTACTGCTAACCATCTAAACAGTAAATGAGTACATGCAATTACAAAGAAAAGAAACAGCAAATGGGATCTGTAAATCATGGTCTCTCACATCTCACTTCAATAATGTATTTTCTTCTTTACATTCTTAAATATGGTAATATGTTCCCTCTCTCTTTCGTTCTCTCTCTTTCAATATGTATTTAAAAATCTGTTATTTCGGCTGTTACGAGCGGAATGTATATGAAAGTATAATTTTTAAACAGCATTCATTTATGTCTATTAATTAAGTGTATATGTAATGTAATAGCCCTTAGTTATGCAATTCAGAAAAACCTTCAGCATTTAGGTCATGACATATTAGTGACATAAATGAGCTTAGGTCATGCACTCCCCTCACCTTCCACGCAGTTTGGGGGAACGGTTTGGAAGTTTTGGCTTCTGCTTAACTGTTTTGCTGATAAACTGTTTGAGCTGATAAACCAAGATAAATATTAACATGACCTAAAACCTTGTTTCAGATAAGAGTAACCAGTTTATCAATGCACATGAAGTAACAAATCATGTTTAAGCAAAAACAGAAACAAACGCTTCCAACTTCCTACTTCTGTACACTTCGGAGAAAATGTGAGCTTGAAGATCTCTGAGCTTAACTATGGCTTAGTGTAACAGCCAGATGCAGCCTTATCCAAAGGCAATGTTAGCAAGGAAAACATTTTCATGAGTCAACAGTCCTAGTTTTTCTCACATCTTGAAGAAGTGAAGTTTCAACCAAGGCAGATTTTTCAATACTGCAAGAACAACTACAAAACATGTATTTAGCGTTCTAAGGGGGAAATGGCACTGTAACTGATAATATTTATTACTGTTAAAAAGCAACTGACTCACAAATATATTTCAGTTGTAAGCCTCAAGTGGTAATTTTACTTACATAAATGTGGCTTATTCTCAAATCACTGTACTTATGACTGGGGAGTAAACAACCACTGTCTGGCATTCTCAATAAAAAGAAATTAAGAGTGAGGAAAATAAAAGGAATCCAAAAGTCACCACCAGAAAAACCAAAAGAAAACTACAAGGTATGAAGAGTAAACAAAATAATGTCTTAAAGTTCATTTAATAGTCATTCATTTATTTTACTGTTTCCAGTGTACATAGGATGCAACAAAGGATACAGACCTCCAGTTAAAGCAGGAAAGAGGTCTGTTAGTTTAAAACAATTGCTGAAGCAAAGTAAATATGATTTACATTACCAGTCTGCAGGCAGGCATTTGTCTAGGCATTTAAGATTAGAAGCATCTAGTCTCCGAGAGACGCCTGATAGATATGAAATAATTACTGGCCATGAGAGTGATTTTATTTTGCTCTTTGTTCCTTTTGAAAATTCTGTGCTTGATCTTTTCAACTCTTCATTCAAAGAGGAAATACTTGTGGTATCAGAATCAAAGGATTCACCCAATAAATTCTGGCAACAATCCTTTAACAGTAATTCTTGAAAAATCCAACTAACAAGTTAAAGGCAACTCCCTCATACGAATCTTCATTGGCAAAATCACCATCACCAGGAAATGATGCCAAATAAAATACCATTGGGCAACTCAGAATTTGAATAGCACCACAAAACAACATAAGCAACCAAACCAGCCTAATGCTATTATCTGCCCATTTTCACTCCTAGAGTTTAGATTAAAAAGGTAAAAGTAAAGGTAAAGGATCCCTGGACAGTTAGGTCTAGTCGTGAATGACTCTGGGGTTGCGGCGCTCATCTCGCTTTATAGGCCGAGGGAGCCGGCGTTTGTCTGCAGACAGTTTTTCTGGGTCATGTGGCCAGCATGACTAAACCGCTTCTGGTGAAACCAGAGCAGCACACAGAAACACTGTTTACCTTCCCGCTGGAGCGGTACCTATTTATCTACTTGCACTTTTTGGCGTGCTTTTGAACTACTAGGTGGGCAGGAGCTGGGACAGAGCAACGGGAGCTCACTCCGTCGCGGGGATTCGAACTGCCGACCTTCTGATCAGCAAGCCCAAGAGGCTCAGTGGTTTAGACCATGGCACCATCCGCATCTGAGTTTAGATTAAGAAAACACAATTTTGTATAAACCTGCTCTGTTATTATATTTTTGTCAATGTTAACTAATCTGTTATGTTAAATATGCATTTTATGAAACAACATTTCCTATTGTATGCACTAAATCTACTGCCAATCAATTTCATTGGTTGACCAAAAGTTTTAGTGCTATGAAAACTAAATCCGTCTCACCATGGGCATGCCCCATGGCTTACTGTACAAGTCTGATCCCGTCCTTTTTTTGTGCTTGGGAAATAAAACATGATTTGTTGCCAAAGTATGTTGTTAACATACTAATCATGGTTTATTGGAAACTAAACAAACCATGATCTTTGGATTAACATAACATGAAGCCAGGAATTGTGGTTTGCTTCGTCAAAGCATGAACCAAGAGCAGCAAAACAAACTTGCTCATACACACCAAGTCCCAGTTCAAGTAAGCCATAAACCACCATGGCTTAAGTCACATTCAAATGTGGTCCCTGGCTATTTTATAAACTTCAAAACATTTTCCCCATGTCATCTTTTTTTTAAAGGACACATAGACAGGCTTCGTTACATGGTTGTTGTTTTTTCGGTGATTCAATTATATGTTTACCAAGTTACTTGTATCTATACCAGACTTTCCCAACTAATGCCTTCTGCGTATTTCGTACTACAACTCTCATCAGCCCCGAACAGCATACAGATGTTTGTTGAGACTAATGAGAGATGTAATTCAAACATCTGTAGGATACCAATGAAGGTAGCACTGCACTTTGGGGCTACCTTCAGAAAATACTTTAAAAAAGGTGAGAAAAGCCTTTTCTTTGCAGAGACTATTATTCTTCCTCTTCAACCTTATTATTCTGTATGTTTGATAATTGCAGCTCACAGCTCAGGGAAGAACCAAAGCTCAGTGATGGAGTACTTGCCTTGTGTACAGAAGGTCCCAGATTCAATCCAGGTAGTGCTGGAAATAACCCCTATCTGAAATTCTGGAGAGCTGCTGCTGGTCAGAGCAGATCATACTGAGCTAGATGGATCAATGTTCTGACTTCATATAAGGCAACTTCCTAGGTTCCTATGTAATGCTTTTCACTCATTTACCTGGAAGAGACTTTAGGCTAATGAGCTTGTAATTTCTTGTCTTCACTGACCCCTTGCACGTTTTAGAAATTGTTGTAATATTAACACATGACTGACTGAACTTTAAGCTGGTCCTAACAACTAGTTTAGAATGTGAATTTTTTTTCTAGAAGATATTTAAAGGCACAATAATACAGTAAGCAGCAGAGCAGATAATGAGGGACCTTTGGGGAATAGCAGCAGTCATGTTTATGAACAGAGACAGTACAAAAACAAGGTATTTTTTAAACCAATTTAAAATTAGTTAGGAACTTCTATCATACACGAAACACACGTCTAAACAGGTTTTGAACTCTATGAAGACAAGGGTTTCAGCTAATATTCATGCCTGACAGCAGGTATTTCTGCGAAGAGGTGAACACAGTCTAACCCAGAGGTTAGCAATCTTTTTCAGCCGTGGGCAAGTCCACCTTCCCTCAGACCATGTGGTGGGCAGGACAATATTTTGAAAAAAACACACGAACGAATTCCTATGCCCCACAAATAACCCAGAGATGCATTTTAAATAAAAGCACACATTCTACTCATGTAAAAACACGCTGATTTCCAGACCATCCGTGGGCCGGATTGAGAAGGCGATTGGCTGCATCCAGCCCACGGACCTTAGGTTGCCTACCCCTGGTCTAACCTATGCTGGTACACTTTGAAAATGGAAATCTTCTGTGACCCAAAAAATTAAGATGTTTTGCTCACAGGTATATATTTGTATCAAACCCACATAGTGGGCTACTGAAGTCTAAAACTGTGTGGATAATTGAACCAGCACATCAAGATGTTGTGGCTAAGATTTTATGGACCTGGAAATTTCAGGAAGAAGAAGAATTTATTTATACCCAGCTCATCTGGCTGTGTTTCCCCATTCACTCTGGGTGGCTCCCAATCGAATGAGAACAGCTCTTGCCCCTGGATCTCATTTCTTTGTTAGAAAGTGTATCTCAACTAGATTGTTTGCAGTTTTGAGGTGCCCAATAGTTTCAGCAAATAAATTGGACTGACTGTACCTAACTGGATCTAAAAAATATTTTGTAGTAATATCCTAACTATACTGTCAAAAGAAATCAGAACTGGGATGGCCACTGTCATACTTAGGTACATTAACACAGAAGGATTACTTAGAATTTGTTCATTCCAAAAACAAGACTTGTACTATGTGGACCTTAATACCTACTGAACTATTACAAGTCACATTTGCAAACCCATCTGCACATGAAGAACACCTGCAGGATTGATAATATGATGGGACCACATCATGCATATTCCAATAAATAGACTTTCTGAGTCTCAGTTTGGTGTGTTTAGTAAGATGTCCCGCCAAGATCAATGAGACTTTGTTCCAAGCAATCATATACAAAGAGTGGGATTCTTACAGTCTTCATCCCTCAAAAGTAAATTACCTGTATTGAATGCAAGTTACCTTCAAGAGAGTACTGCTCACACTAGGGTGGTCCAACATGTGGCCCTTGAGCCTTTTTTGGCGGCCCTTCCTACGACCCCCTCCCTGTTAATGACCACCAGCAGTAGCAGCAGCAGCAACTAAGTGTGGCACTCCATTGTCATCAGAAAGTTTTGCCTCCTACATTCCCAGCTGCAGGCACACCAGGTGGTTGGACGGAACTGCTCGGGAAGACAAGAACCTGTGGTTGCACTGCTGGCTCCCTTGATCCTCCCCTGCCCCAACCCTCCTCCTCTATTAATGCACTACAATGCTAATAATTATTGGCACATTGATCAAAGCTTAAATAGCACTCAGGTGAGGGTTGCTCTGCTTGCACCTGAGCTTGTCTGCAGCCCCATCATAGACAACTGATTCTCATTACAGAGAATGGGCAAATAATCAGCTGTGGCATTCTAAGGGGCACTTCACGTATCACATGATATGTGTGTGGTTTTATTGCTGTGTTGTAGAGTGGGGGAGGCGGTGCAAGAAGGGGGTGCCAAGAGGAAAAATACTTATATAAGAGGAGTGATAGGAAAACAGCCAAATTCACATTCAGCTTCCCTATTTTAGTTTGCTGCTTCCTGTGTCCTCCTGGATGGGTTTTGATCCTGGCTGCACATAGCGCAATGAAGGTGCACTTATTTTCCAGGCTAGTTGGCCACCCCCTCCCCACCTCCTTTCTTTCCTACCAAAAAGTTGGTAATAGCACAATCCTATGCATGTCTACATGCTCAACTGGACTAAATCATCCTAGAATTGTAAATGTCCCTGCAAAGAGGAAACTCTGTTCTCATTTTGCTGCTTAAAAAAATACAAATAAATCCAGATTCCTTCATTGCACTAAAAAAAAAAGTGATGCAACAATTATTGTATTTTCTGGTCCTCTCCATTCCTTTGGCCAATTTAAAACTACACTCCAGGATTTTTTGGGAAAGGTTGGGGAGAGGAAACAAGAGTTCCACCCTCCCACAATATTACATTTAAGTTCAGGGATTTATTCTTCAAGCTTTTCAAGCTTCTTCACAGGCTGCATTTATTTCCTGGCTTCACAAGAGCTTTGAATTGTTTTTTATTAGAAGCCTTCTAAAATGATTTTATTTTTATACCCTGCCTGCTTATGCTGACAGAAATTCAATGTCTTCATTGTTAAAGAAAGAGACAACTGTTTGTGTATTAAATTTTATTAAATAAATGTATTATTTTTATTTAATTGTGTATTCATTTATATATCCATTTGAATATACTGTGTATATTAAATATAATTAACTATATTGCAAGCACTTTAATTTACAATTTGGAAATTAAATTCAGTGTGTGGCCGCATGTTCTGCATTGAAGTACTCTTGTGTCCCACTAAGTCTGAGAGGTTGGACCACACTAGCTCAGGCTATAGGCTGCAATCCTAAGTAAATCTGGAATTAAATTTAATTGATGTCAGTATGATTTAGATATGAATAAACATACTTGGGACTGGGCTATAAATTGTGGTCTGGGATACTGCAAAGCTGCTTGATTTCATTGCAATTCAATTCAATTCATTTAAGGAATTTATATTCTGTTTAGTTGTTAGCATTTGTAAGTTGATAACTGAAGTACAGTGGTACCTCGGTTTACATACGCTTCAGGTTACAGACTCCGCTAACCCAGAAATAGTACCTCAGGTTAAGAACTTTGCTTCAGGATAAGAACAGAAATCGTGCTCTGGCAGCACGGTGGCAGCAGGAGGCCCCATTAGCTAAAGTGGTCTTCAGGTTAAGAACAGTTTCAGGTTAAGAATGGACCTCCAGAACGAATTAAGTACGAATTAAGAGGTACCACTGTATCTGCTTTCTGAATAATGACAACTCTCGATCCACAAAGTCTTCAAATCCCACTGCAGCTAGACTACAAAAGGCAACTTTTATAGTATGATCATACTAAGCACGTTTATTCAGAAGCAAGCCTGACTTCAATGGAACCCACTCTCTAGAGAGAAGGATTAGGGTTGCTGTCCAACCCCATTACACCTTCAGCAAGCGGTCCGATTTTATTAGCAGAAACCCCACACTAAGATGTACAAAACTGGAGCCAGAAAGACCATAAACCTCACTGGGGAAGGTACCAAAAGGCAGCCCCTAAGCAAGCTAAGATGGTGGGGGAAAGGCTTACACTTACAGCATCCAAGCTTCACGCTTCTCTAAAGATAGCTTTCTATTCAGAGGGTTGGAAGAATAAATTGTTGAACAAACGAACAACAATGCAACTGCAGGAAGGTCGGTCCAGTTATGGTGGGGAGTGGGGAACGTTACCAAAAGGCGAGGGAGGGCTGGTTAACGTAACAATAATGACAATAATAACGGGGGAGAGAAAGAAAGGAAAGAAAGGGCCCAAGACACCTAATACTGCACAGCTTTTGACGAACGTCTGCCTCGCGATGGAAACGGGAAAGGCGGCGACCGCAGGGGAGTGGGATGGTGGGGTGGGGGGTCCCACCGAGAGACAACCCCCCCCCCGGCGAGCGCGCCTGTCCCGTTTCCATCGCGAGGCAGGGAAAGGATCTCAAAGCGATCTGATCTCGGAGCAGAGCGAGAGAAAGAAGGACCGAGATCTAAAGGTCTGGGCCGGGGGGAGGATTAGCGCAAGAAGAGATGGGGGCGGGCGCGGCGCTGAAAGGAGCGAGGGAAGCCCGGAGTCACCTCACGGCCTAGCGCTGGGAAGGGGCGGTAGAGATCGGGGGAGGGGGATCGGGGGATCGCGCGCGGGAAAGGGGGGGGTCTCGTCCCCACAGCAGGAGCCGCCGATCTGAAGGCTTGGGGGAGTGGGATCAGGCCCTCCATTGCCCACCCTCGCCGATCTTCTACCCAGCGCACTTTGCCTGCTCCCCCTCCCACCACGTCTTTTCTCCCCTTACCACCCCCCACAACGCTGCGCCTCCTCCCCAGACCCCCACGCCCCCCCCGGACTCACAATTCGATCTTGCCCGATTTGTCCCAGTTCTTGATCCACTCGGCAGGGAGCGCCGCCGCCGTGGATGCCCCTGATGTCGATGCCACCGCTGAGGCCGCCGCTCCCGCCGCCATCTTCCTGGTGTAGTGCCGAAAGCCCGGATGCGAGAACGGCGGGCCCGAGGTCAGAGGGGACGGTGGGGGCGGCCATGACGAGCATGACGGGAAAGTGGGCGGCGATGGAGGAGGAGGACGAGGACGACGACGGGGAGGAGGAGGGAGAGGAGGCTTTTGAGGGCGGGAGAACCTGGGCTTCCTTGGCGGCATGGCGCGGACTAGGCGCAGGGGCAGCGCGGGGCTCCGCCGGGAGGAACGCAAAGGGCCGGCAGGCGCAGGGCAGTAGACCATGCCTTCCCTTCAGTACAACTGCAGACTTCTTGGGCCGAGGCCTGCTGTTTAAATAGTTCCCGTGCGCCGGGTCATGTGATGGACTTTGCGCGGGGGAGGGGGCCTTACGTGGACGGCGCCCCGCCCCGCTTTTAATTCAGTTTTGCACACCTGCACGGCTGCTCTGGGGTTAAAGTGACCCACAACAAGTTTCCGCACGCTAAGCACGAAGTCTATCTCCCCTCACCCTTTGCCCCACTCATTCCAGGCAAAGGATTGCGCTTTAACATTACATGCCCTAGCTTTATTATTATTATTATTATTATTATTATTATTATTATTATTATTATTATTATTTTATTATCCCAAGCTTTCCCACGAAGATCTGCTCTTTAAAACTGAATTGGAGCAAAGGTCAATTCAGATTTTCCACGGTTTTCTTTCCATTTGCTCTGATTTAGTGTTAAAAAGAGGGTTTTCACATGGAAAGCTTTGGAGCAAAAAACAACACAGGGCTCTGACACAGAGCTTTAAGAGCACAGGAGAAATAAGTACTGTATGGATAAGCCCCCAGCGGTAAACAGCCCGTTTTCCCCAGGGAAACAATGGGTTAAACAAGAAACCTCTCAGACTTGTGCTTAGGAAACATGGGGCAAGCAGAAGTGTTAACGACCCCTAGACCCTACTAGTCAGTCATGGCCAGTTACCAAAGATTATGGGAGTTGTAGTCACAAGAATTTCATATGTGACTAGATTCCACCCATGTTGGCTATCCCAAGGCTCAGGAAATGTGTTTTAGGCATATAGCCTTAATTTTATCTTATAACAACAGAGCCATGTGGCACCTTGACTTGACTCACTTAGTACACTTAACACCAGATACAAACAGACTATAGATGTGCAATTGTTTGCATGAAAGAGTGTAAACTAGTTGATTTGTGAAGTTGAATGGTTGCGTACACAGGTATAAAGACTGCTCACTCATAGAATGTAACATGTGAATGCCCCTTTTTCTTTATAGCATTTAACAACTTTGATGTGCCTCTGCCAGCAGGGAAAGGCTACAATATTAATTCTACTGAATTTAATTCAACTTCTGGGTATGTAGATTGCATGTAACCCACCCACCATGGCATCCCAAGGTAAAATGTGATCTAAGAATACTGTTACAGAACTGGGGGGCTCCCCTTAAACACTAAAATTACCGTATTTTTCCATGTATAAGACTAGGTTCTTCCCCTAAAAAATTATGTCCAAAATTTGGAGGCGTCTTATACATGGGGGCCATCTCCCCCCGTTTTCTTAAATAGGAGTCTTAAATGGAGGTGT
The DNA here is from genome assembly GCF_027172205.1 of Podarcis raffonei. NCBI lineage: Eukaryota > Metazoa > Chordata > Lepidosauria > Squamata > Lacertidae > Podarcis > Podarcis raffonei. Next base: position 39,395,973 of record NC_070621.1, on the reverse strand, counting down.
CTTTTAGATGAAACAAATACGGTAATCAATGCTAGGATTTGGGATTATTTGTGATAGGAAGGGATAATATAAGGAATAAGCAAAGGAATTCCTAGGTAGCTTAATAAAGCAATAGAACTTCTTGCACCAGGTGTGACCAGTGACTGAAGATTTGGAAGGTTGCCAGTGAACTGCTCTGGGGAAGGGGAAGGGGAAGGGGCTTCTGGGAAGAAGAAAGAGGAAGAAAGTCTGAGATCCATCTTGGTGAGGGAGAAGAAACAGCTGCCTGCAATGCTTTGGGTCATGCAATAACATTTGAACCCGGTTCACGCAGACTGAGAGCGTAAATGGACAAATAAACCTTATTTCTTAAAACACTAGAGTCTCCTATTCTCCACACAGACCCTGGGGTGTTTGTGACCCCATGCGCTCTGGCCACTGCTTGGCAGAGAGAGGGAGCAGACACCTGGCTTTTGTAACAATACAAACAAACATACTCCAGAATGTAATCATTTGTTGATTACAAACCAGTTTATCATTTGGAACATTAATGAGCCTTTGAAGATGTTTGCCAGAAGCAGAGAACAATCCAACTGTCTTAAGCATGGTAGCCAGTACAGACACAGGTCATATCCACATCATACATTTAAAGCACATTTTCGCTGGCTAAATGTGATCTGTCAGGTGGTTGTTACAGGGCCTTTTCAGTCAATTATGGCAGGGGTTTTCAACCTTTCTGGGTCCAAGGCTCCCTTGACATTCACTCTGCAGCACTCCCATGGGGCTCAGGAGCCCAGCTATGTCACCTCTTGCCTGCAGAGCTGGCATCCTCTCACCCCTTTTCGAACACCCTCCCTTGCAGTGTTCCCTCAGCTTCCTCTCTCCTTGGGAGTCCTCTGGGCAGCTGCTGCTGCTGCCGCCCCTGGTCTCTGAGCTGCCCACCCCCTTCCAAAGGAGAGGTGTCTCTTCACACTGCCCCACAGCAGTGTTGCATAGCTGTCAACTTTTCCCTTTTCTTGCGAGGAATCCTATTCAGAATAAGAGAATTTCCCTTAAAAGAGGGAAAACGTTGACAGCTATGGTGTTGGAAGGTTTTTTGGCAAATATGTGAATGTTGAAAGTAAAAAAATGTACATTCATTCATTCATTTACCACTTAACATGGGCAAAGCCAGGGGGGCGGGGAGGCAGGTGTGTCCTCTAAATCAAGTAAATAATAAAAATACTTAACTAACGAAGGGCAAAACACTGCGGGGGCTCAAGGTCTCTCCACACAAATCCACTAAGTGACCTTGAGTGATAGAAAACACGATACGTGGGAGGGAAGAGTTCTACCTGAGCATACATTTGCTAATGTAGGGTTGTCATATTTCAGAAACCGGGACACCCCGAAAGTTGTTGATATTTTCGTAGGTAATATATATTTTTAGATCGCAGCCACAATTCTTTTATTGCCATTGCTTATGGCGACGTGCCTCCTTCCTTCATTTCCCTTTTTTCTCCTTTTTCATGGAAGTGCAGTCCGCAAACACACCAATAAACCAACATAGGCAAGCTGATCCTATATGACATCCTGCTCGATTTTGAGTCGCTGTCTGTTACAAAAGAGCGCAGCGCACGGCCAACCAAGGCAGGGGATGGGGACCTGACTACAATTCCCATCACCGCTGGTCACTGGCGGCGCAGCGCTTGGGGACTGACGGGAATTGTAGTCCGCCCGTGGCCTCCACCGCATTTCCCCGCGGCTACGCTTCCCGCCCTGGCAACTGAGTCCCGCCAGGTGCCGCTCTTCCGCGAGGCGCTTCGCCCGGCATCGCGGCTCCTCGCCGAGGCCGCTTGGTGGCGCATCCGCCCGCGCCCGGCCGCTCTTTTGAGGAGACGAAGGGGAGCAGCCGCCATTTTCCCCGCCCCTCTCTGAGGCAGCTGACGGTTTCTCGAGTCACAGGAGCCGCTTGGCCTCGCGAGTCCAAAGGTAAGGCCTGCGTTGCGGGGCCAGGTATGGCCTTCCTCGGCGAAACGGGCGGGGTGAGGCGCCCGAAGCTAGGGTCAGTGGCTGAGCGAGGAAAGGTGGCGAACCCCTAATTTCTGGAGCGGGGCCGCCAAAGTCGCACCTCTTGAGATAATAAGCAAATACAGAGGAGGTGGCCTTGGGGAAGACTCAAGAGGGAGTAACTTGGCCCACCCTCTCACGATTTCAGCCCCCTTTCAATAGGATTGGCGTGGGTAGGGCCGGCCCACCCCATGAAGCAAAGTGAGTCGGTTGCCTCAGGCAGCAGGATGCACAGGGGCGGCAGATGCCTATGTGGATCTTTCTTCCCACCTTCCCACCCCGCCCCCGATGCAGATTATCGCTTGCCTATCAGGAAGGAGGGGCGTTTTGTGGTTCGCCTCATGTGCCAAAATGCCATGTACTGGCCCTGTGTGCGGGTGTCCCACACGCAACCCCCAATTTGGACAGTTCCCTCCTTGCTTCTCCACCTTACCCCACAGATCTGTGGGACTGTGAGTAACTTCACTTTTGCACTCCTGCAGCCTTTATCCTGTAAGACTTGAGTGTGTGCATATGTGGAGGGAGGAGAGTGTGCTATCTCGAGTACATCCCCCACCCCACCCAGCTACTTTCCTAGAAAAGGGTGTTATGAGAGCAGAGTAGCTGCAGTAATCTCGGGGTTTTTTATTATTATTATTATTATTCCACAATTGCTTCCCTCATGCTGAAGATGACAGGTAGCTGGGTGATGGCACTGCCACATTCATGTCGTGTTTTCTTTGGCTTCTGCTTCTTAGGTTGCTTGCTCGGTTTTGACACGTGGAATAAAAGCTGTGCAGGATAAAAGCAAGATGCTTCCTTGTAGTATGCAAAGAAATGGTGCCCCCTGGGAACCAAGATGGTTGGGTGTGGCTGCTGGACACACCTGTGTACACATGACAAACTCCTGAAGCTGAATTCTCATTTGATAATGCAACCCAAATCCTTTTCTTCCTATAGTACAACAGGAATGTCGATTACTTGAAATGTAATTGCTCAGGTTTTAATAATAATAATAATAATAATAATAATAATAATAATAATAATAATAATAATAATAATTTATTATTTATACCCCGCCCATCTGGCTGAGTTTCCCCAGCCACTCTGGGCGGCTCCCAATCAGTGTTAAAAACAGTACAGCGTTACATATTAAAAACTTCCCTGAACAGGGCTGCCTTAAGATGTCTTCTGAATGTCAGGTAATTATTTATCTCTTTGACATCTGATGGGAGGGCGTTTTTAAATAAGTTGTTTGGAAAATGCCACTTAGCTAATTTTTCTTCACCACTCAAAACTGCTCAGGTTTTTAAATAAGTTGTTTGGAAAATGCAGCTTAGCTAATTTTTCTTCACCACTCAAATCTGTCAAAATATGGGGGGGAAAACTTCCTTTCCTTTGAAGAGGGGTGGGGAACCTGTGACCAGCCATATGTTTAGTCGTCCCCAATCAGCATGGCCAGTGATCAGGAATGATAATGCTGGAGCATGACATGCTCCCACTGCTCATCAGCTGATAGCTAGTGGGAGCATGCCTAGCTTCAGGTAGGAACAGGTTTACAACATTTGGGGCTTTTTAGCTTAGGAGAAAAGGCAACTAAGAGGGCACACAATGGAAGTTATAGAATTATGCATGGTGCAAAAAAAGATTTTTCTCCTTCTCTCATAATACGAGGACCTGGGTCATCTGATGAAGCTTAATCATAGAAGATTCAGGACAGACAGAAGCACAGAATTGTAGAGGGACCAAAAGGGTCATCTAGTCCAACTCCCTGCAATGCTGGAATCTTTTGCCCAACATGAACCTGTCATTAAGAGTCTCATGCTCTAGTGACTGAGGTATCTCTGTACTTCTTCACACAGCTCTTAACCAGGAGTGGGGAACTCCTGACCTATGGGCCAGACTGGGCCTACAATACTGTTTTCCCCAAGGCACACCCATCTATGATGTCTGGTCTGCTGTGGGGTGGATAAATATAATATTTAAAAGGAACAATCCAGTGCTTAAAATGAGCTGATAATTGTTTCTTTGCTTGGAGCAAGATGCAGTTCCATGGTGAGAGTGCACCTTGCTCCAGCAGCATTTTGTTAAGAGGAACTCCTACATGATGCTTCTCTACCCGCACCCCCATGGGTGAGAGAAAGAAGCACTTTGCCAGCCCTATGCCATGTGCTTCCGAAAAGTGGCTGTCAGGTCAAGTGTTGGAAACTCCTCACAAGGGATTTTGACAGATGAGCTAGACAACCCACCTGTCAATAAGGTGATGCCACATCGATGTCATGTGATTGAGAGGTGGGTTGCGATTTTGAATCGAGGCCTAAGATACTTGACTCTTGTGGCAACCAGCAACTGATGGGCATCTTGTCAACCATGTGAAAGAGTGAATAAAGCAGCTGAAGTAATTGAGGTTGCTGTTGGTACATGCGATGTTAAATTTGATATATTGAGTGAAGGAAATAACTGGATGTCTCTGGTAATGCCCATCAACAACTTCTTTTTTTTATATATAAATTTTTTATTGATTTTCCAACAAAAATTATAACACATTACAACTTACAATACAAAGACAAACAAACATATAAACATGTATAATTTCATAACCTTTTTTTCTTAAACCCAATTTCAATGACTTCCCCATGCCTCCCTTTTCTGCATCCCTGTTTCAAACTTTTTCAGCAACCCCTAATCTCAATTACTTATAATTCACTTTCCTTAATCCTTTTTCTCTTACCCAATCATTTACCGCTGCAAATCTGTTTTACATTACCCATGACATTTTAGCACTCATTAATTTTACAACAGTTCTTAAGATAAAGTTTAAATTTCTTCCAGTCTTCTTCCACCGTCTCTTTTCCTTGGTCACGGATTCTGCCCGTCATCTCAGCCAGTCCCACCCATCAACAACTTCTTTAGTATTTGAATACTGTTTAAAATATCTCATCTGTAACATGTCCACCATGACCGAAGCTTTTAATTTGCTGAGAAATTATGCACACACAGGTGCAGAAAAGTAAAATGCATCAGTAAACAATTTTTGAACATTTTTTCCTGTGGATGGCACATTACTGCAATATTTGAAAGACGCTAATGAAAAAGTATGTGTGGTATGCTTTTTTAAAAAATTTAAAACAGAGGTCAGGTGTGTATTTGTCTTTGCTCCTCTTTCTTCCAGAAATTTTGTGGACATAATGATTTCAGAAAAATCTTGTGCCATATTTGTGTTACTTGTGTAAACCAAATTATTTATTTATGTGTAAAGTTTATCATTTGCTTTTCAGCTGCAAGTTGTCCAAGGCAGTGTCCAACTTATAAAACTAGAAGAGCTGGAACAATAAAGCCATTAAGCTGGCACCATTGACAGGGCTATCCTATGCATGTATACCCTGAAGGAAGTCCAATTGTGTTTAATAGGACTTACTCACTGGTTAACCCAGTGTTTCCGAAACTTGGGTCTCCAGGTACTTTTGGAATACAGTTCCCATCATCCCTGACCACTGGTCTTGCTAACTAGGGATGATGGGAGTGATAGTCCAAAAAACAGCTGGAGACCCAGATTTAGGAAACACTGGGTTAAACTATTTAGGATCCCACATGTTTAATTAGCTAATTAATGTTTTAATTAGAAAAGTGCCCACAGATTAAGTCAGCACCTGTACTATCTAATTTCAATGCATATGCTAGCAAAAGCTACAGCTGCCGATGGCATTTTAGAAGAATTAGAAATATTTTTATTAGAAATTTGCAGGTTAGACCTATTTATGTTGATAACAAATATTGAGGTAAGCTACCTGAAGGCTAGAAGGAGCAATTATTAAGTCCTCTCAAAAATTAGTCCCATTAAAGTTGTTGGGATTCATTCCCACTAAGGGTGCAGGCTGAATATTTGGAAAGTATTTGGAAACCATCTTGGCTTTTCCCACCTGGCCTGAGAGTGAAGGGCCCTGATTGACTCCAGCTACAAAAGCTGAGACTGCCGAAGAGGCCAAAGGCCATCTTGGTAGTCTCTTAAGTGCAGAACCAGGCCATCAAGCCTGAGCTTCCACAGCCACCAGTCGCCATGAGCCACCATTGGCAGCATTAGCAGCAACAGCTGCAAATATGTTCTATACATATGACAATACTTTGTTCTCTTGTTAATTATGCTGTTTTAAATACACATTTCATATTTGACTTCCTGTAGTAATGCTTTCTTTTGAAAAGTTTAAGGTAATCCCCTCTCATTAGGTTTGCAGGTAAAGAAGCTATGATAGACTCGGTGTTTATATTCAAATTTCATTATGCTGGTCCAGATTTAACATTCAAATAAATCATTTTAACAAATGTATTTAACAGCTGTTTAAAGATAATACAGTGAATGGTGTGTCAGAGCCTACATTGAATTTATAGTATCTGAATTAAGGCTTAACCAGAAGTGTCACATAAACCTAAGAAACTGTTAAGTTCTTGAAAAAGATCAGCCCTACACTGTAACAGCAGGTGATTACTTGTTGGTGTTTTCTATTTCTTCAAGAGTGGGACAACATGTATTTCTACTTCTGAGAAAGGCTTTTAGCAGTCAAGGAATCTCATCAGTTACTTGAGTACAGGTAACCCCCAATTTATGTGGGGGTTACATTTCAGTGAAATCACATATACAGTGGTACCTCGGTTTACGAACTTAATCCGTTCCGGAAGTCCATTCTTAAACCAAAGCCGTTCTTAAACTGAGGCGCGCTTTCCCTAATGAGGCCTCCCACTGCCGGTGCCCTTCCACCATTTGGCTTCCGTTCGTAGACCGAGGTAAAGCTAACCAGAACACCTACTTCCGGTTCTGTGGGGTTCGTAAAACAAATAGTTCATTAACAGGGCTGCTCATAGACCACTGTATTTGAAACACCATTGAAAAAGCCTGCATAGACCCAACTCTGCCCCTTTTTGTGACATTTTCAGTTCAGTTCTGGCATGATGCACGCAGTCACACACATACCAGACACACCTAAAACAGTCACTGCCTGTAGTCTCAACTACTCACTGAACGTTAAGGGTTCATTCACCACCTTACATTATGTTGGTATATGCCAGGCTTCCTCAGCTTTGGCACTCTAGATGTTTTGAGACTACAGTTCCCATCATCCCTGACCACTGGTCCTGCTAGCTAGGGATCATGGGAGCTGTAGGCCAAAAACATGTGGAGGGCCAAGGCTGAGGGAGCCTGGTATATGCTGTTATCTACAAGACATACCTTTCTGCATTCTGCATAAAACAAACAGGTTAGTCCTTAGGGAAGTGAATCAACTCACACAAATCGGGCACATAGCTGTCAACTTTCAGATTTGAAAATAAGGGATCAGCTGCCTTACCTGTCCCGGGGAGAGTCTACGGGATATCTAACAATCCGGGATAGCAGCGGAAAATGACGCTGGAATAAGGGAATTTCCCACCAAAAAAGGGAAGGTTGACAGCTATGATCGGGCATCAGGAGTGATACTTAGCTGCAAGCCCACCCCTTTACAATCTCTAAAATAGAAGGTAATAATGGAGACGTTTATAGGTTTGTTTTAAGGATTACAGCTGGATCTGAGGTAGCCAGTGTGATACCCTCCAGAAGTTATTGAACTACAACTCTCATGATCCCTGGCTGTTGACCATGATGGTGGCTGGTGTCAATGGGAGTTTGAGTCCAACATCTGGAGGTCATCATGTCTACTCTGAATATGAAGCACTTTGAACTCTCAAAAACCCATATAAAAGTTAAGTATTAAATTTCATACCTTTAGAATTCTAAACTTAAATGTGTTCTTATTTAGGAAAACGCTTGAAAACCTTTTTCTTGAAGGAGGGATGACATGTAATGGACCAGATAACTGTGAAGCTCGTGCCACTCCAGAGGATGATCCTGACCAAGATCTTGCTAAAGAATGCTCCAGACTACAAACATTTACCAATTTTCCAAGTCACTGTCCTATCTCCTCCTCAACTCTAGCCCAAGCTGGTTTCTTCTACACCGGAGAGGGAGACAAAGTAAAGTGTTTTAGTTGTCATGCAACCATTGAAGGATGGCAAAATGGGGACTCGGCAGTTGGAAGACATAGAACTGTTTCTCCAAACTGCAAGTTTATTAATGCCATTAAGATTCTGAAGAATGATACGCATTCTGTTTTCCCAAACTGTTCACACAGAACTGAAATCAGCCTTGCAGCTGACTCTTCCCAGACCCCTCTTGATCCATCCTCTGATCTCTATGCAGATTATCTTTTGAGAAGTGGGCAAGTGGTAGATCTCTCTGGTTCTCTGTACCCCAGAAATCCTGCCATGTGTAGTGAAGAAGCCAGGCTGAGATCTTTTCACAACTGGCCCTCCCATACTCTTATCACTCCAAAAGAGCTGGCCCATGCTGGACTCTATTACACCGGCACTGGTGATGAAGTTGAATGTTTCTGCTGTGGAGGAAAACTGAAAAACTGGGAACCTTCTGATCGTGCTTGGTCAGAGCACAGACGCCACTTCCCTAGGTGTTTTTTTGTCCTCGGCCGCGATGTGGGAAATGTTGGAAGTGTTTCAAATCAATCTGGTGATACCAGCCTGGATAGAAGTGACATACATAATGCTGACCTTCCCCAAACTCCATCTATGGCAGATTACGAGAACCGAATCAAGACATTTGCAACATGGAGGTATTTGGTTAGCAAGGAGCAACTTGCCCAAGCAGGCTTTTATAGCCTAGGTAAGCTGAATACAGAGCTTCAAAGTTTGTATTGCTATCCCTCAAGAGGGAAAACGACATTATATGATTAGTAGTGCCTAACATGGTTTCAATGAGCTCTTAATAAAATTAGCAAAATGATGGAATTAAAAGCAGTGGCCTTTTTCAGTTCTCTTACTGTTTTTTAGAGCACCAAGTTTGACTAACTCTTGTTAACATGTTAACACTAGTGTGTAATTCTAAATTTGGTGCTTTTTAAATAATTCAAACAACTGAGTCACTGTTTTTGTTTTTTGTGCTAAATAAATCTTCAAATGAAATATTTGTTCAAGTGCATAATTATTATTATGTCCTTTGCATTGGAGAGGATATACTTTTCATGTACTGTATTTGATTTAGTGCAGATTCTTTTTCTTCCAACTTACTTAAAATTCATCCCATCCCAAGAACTTGGGATAGTTAAAAATATGTTAATGACAGAAATTTACAGTTGGCCTGTTCTTAGAAACCAAAAGTCAATTTGAATGGAAAAGTCTTACGCTGCATAGGAGAGTTTAATAGGCTACCTTAAATGATGTGGTAGGACATAAATATGGACATGCTGGTTTTCAGTGATGCACAGTTCATTTGTGCTGAACTTTGGTTCCACCCCAGAAAAATGTGAATATCTGTATGTTAATTTATATAAATTCAGCCTTGTGTAGAGGAGAAAAGTGTTTCCTAGCCACTTGAAAATAAAATAGGGGGTTCTAAGAGAAAAGATAAGGAATGATAGATAAGTTTCCTTTTAAAATACAGCTTGTCTACCTCAACTTACCTGCTGCAATGGGTGCATATGTGTCTTGGGGCACACACTTGTTCATCTGAGGCAGTTGAGAGGCATGATCAGCAGCACCCCATGTAAACTGAATGTGCACCCCAGACACTCTAGAGTCTGCAGCGCAAGCATGCTAGACAGATTAATGTGGAAGGTGAAGGTGAAAAGGCCTGAAAACAGTAGATTTAATTAGGGCAAAACTTGCCCCCATTTTGGATCATTTTCTCCAGGACTGCTCACCTGGCACCTGGCATAATAAGCTTTCATTCCATTCAAAGAAATATTTGCAGAGGCAGATTTTATTAAGAGCTTATACATGAATATATTCCTACTTCTCCACAGGTAATGGTGATAACGTTGCATGCTTTCACTGTGGTGGTGGATTACAGGAGTGGAAGACAGATGAAGATCCTTGGGAGCAGCATGCAAAATGGTTTCCTGGGTGAGGCACTTCATTTCTCCCTATGTCTATTATCTGTTATCTGTTCTAGTGTCTATATATACATACTGTACATTGTATACTTATGTTAATAAGTACTCTTCACGTGGTTCCATTCCATTTTCAGGAGACTCTGCAAATGTAGATTACCTATTTGTAAAGTGGTCTGTGATGTTGGAATTTAAACCAGCTGCTCTGTGACCTCCTTTGCAAGCTTCTCACTAATCTATTCTTTAATATTTCCCTTAACATTTTATTTTTGGGAGGGGTGTGGAGACATTCCAGACAGCAGCCTGGTAGGAAAGCACGGCCATCTCAGAAAGAGTTGTTCTGTCTGTCAGCTCGGAGGCAAAGTTATGTGGGAGATGCAGTTGGAAGAAATTGGATCTCTAGGGCTTCTGAATCCTGGGCAAGTTTTGGTGATAGTTCTCTGCACTGTCCCTCTCCCTATGATGGAATGGAAACAGACCAACAGAGACCTCACTGCTTATGTTGGTAAATAGGATCTGTGATTGATGCTCCCAAAGCCTCTTCTTTCTGAGGAAAGGGTGAGAAGAGAGCTGTACTGTTAGCAAGCAAATTAAAAGGTGGACTATAACATGGTAGGGCAGGAGCTTGTTTGTTTGTTGTTTCCAAATCAGTCACTCACTGCACCTGTCAATGATTTAAAGCAGTAATTTGGTTTTTAACTTCCAGGTAATCTGATCAGTGTACATTTTAAGGAATTATGTCAACTTCCACTTCCATAGCATATTAAGAACCTTTTTTCATAGGCTACTATGTTCTTCCAGATTCACTATAAGTGCATTCTTCCATGTGACTGTTTTAGGTGATATCAATTTTATTTAGTTCAAATATTTTCCATCTAGGTGCAAATACCTGGTAGAAGAAAAGGGGCAAGACTTTGTGAATAACATTCATTTAACACCACAACAGGATTCTACAGTAAGTGTGTGTCTTCTCCACTCTCCCCACCCTCCTGCCCCCAGGAACCATGCTTTCTGGATACCTCCATTGAAAATCTATTTTAAGATAAATGTAATTTTGAACTATAAATTCACTGAACCAGTCAAATGAATAAAAGGGCTTTGGTTACTATCTTGCCATCATTCTCCAGCTGCCTATGTTTGAACAGATGGTGCTTCCATATGTTGTTGTAAAGGTTATTACTATATGCTGAGTTCAAGTTACTTAATTTATTATTAGTATTGTTAGTATTATTAATATTATTTATTTATTGGTTTCTTTTGCCAAAAACAACTGAAAGTTATTTGCCACCAGAAAAACAAATAAACAAAAATCCACATAGATAAATGAAATGAAAAGAAAAAACCATCCCTATAAAAATGTAAAAATTAAAAATACTGTTTCAGTGTGAGATTCCAGGGGTTCCAGGTGCTTACCCAGGGTTTGTGCTTCATTTGGGAATGAGGCAAAGTGGAGACTGGAGTCTTTAGGAACTGACAACACTTCCAACTTCCACCTCCATGTCCTTAGTCTTGCTCAGCTGCTGCTTCTGTTGTTGCTGCTGTTGTTGCTGCTTCTGGTGGTGGTTCCTGTCAGGCAGTGGCAGTGGAAGCAAGATGATGATGATGATGATGATGATGATGATGATGATGATGATGATGGGGAAAACATGGATAGTAAATGAGCATAAGACTCCATTTAGAACTATTGGTCCAGAATACATGCTGTTCTCAGCAGAGTAATTTACTTGCTCAAATTTAAAAAAAGGGCTTGTATAAATTGCAATACTACTTTAAAATTATTGTTTTTAGGGCTTCAATGTAATATTGCTAGACTATGATTATCCATGAATGTACAAAATTATTAAAAATAGCACTGGTCATTCCTTCAGCCTGAAGATTACAATTTACAGATTGACAAAGGGGGCTGTATCCAATATAGTCAGACTTTGAGTAGACCCACTGAAATTAATGGACATGACTAGCATAGGTCCATTAATTTCAGTAGGTATTCCCTGAGTAGAACACAACCAATAATCTATTTCATGTACCTCTACCCCTTGGGTTGAATACAAGTGCGCCCTTCTACATGTAGAAATTACCTCCTGATCACACCTTGCTTTGGATCACATCCACGCCATACATTTAAAGTACATCACTTCTCCCAAAGGTGTCCTGGGAACTGCAATTTCCAGCACTCTTAACAAACTACACTTTCCAGCATTCTTTGGGGGAAGCCATCCCAATTAAGTGTGCTTTAAATGTACACTTTGCCTGTGCAACCAGTGGCAGACTTGGGTACTATGGTGCCCTGTGGAAGTCCAATATTTGGTGTCCTTCCCAACCCTCACACTGCCTTACCAAAGGTAAGAAAGAGAAACCCCCAGGTTTCTCTGTCCTCCATCAATCGCGGACTGTGGGTCGGGGGGAGGAGTAGCGTTGTTAATCCGGGAGGATTGCTCTTTCAGAGCTCTGCCAGCACCGGCGATCTCCGGCATTGAATGTGTTGGTCTCGTATGGAGCACCAAGGACAGCTTGGCTGTCTGGCTGGTGTACCAACCACCCAGCACACCGGCAGTCACCCTGTCACACCTGCTGGAGGTGGTGGCAGGTTGGGCCTTGGAGTTCCCAAGCTTACTGGTTTTGGGAGACTTCAACGTTCCATGCCGATGCCGCCCCATCCTCACAGGCTCTGGACCTAGTGACTTCCTTGGCAACACTAGGGCTCTCCCAGTTAGTTTTGGGCCCCACTCACCAAGCAGGCCACACGTTGGATCTGATCTTTGGTCCTGGCATAGATGTGATCATGCTCCCCCTGTGGAAGTGCCATGGTCTGATCACTACGCTCTGAAAGCCAAGATTGACTTCCTGCTCCTCCCCTGCTCGGGTGGCGAACCTATTTGGGCTCACCCGTGAAGGCTGATGGATCCTGATAGATTCCATCAGGCCTTGCGGGACCCTGCCCCTCCTGGCGACTCATCAGATGACCTTGTCGAGGACTGGAATAACTGGCTCTTGGCGGCCATTGATGAGATCGCGCCTAAGCGCCCTCTGCGACCCCGCCGAAACCAGGCCCCTTGGTTTACTAAGGAGCTTCGGAAAATGAAGCAGGATTTCAGACAGCTAGAGCGAGTATGGCGACAGACTCGTGACGGAGCTTCAAGAACATCTTATAGGATGCTTAGGAAAGCCTATGAGATGGCTATGAAAGCTGCTAAGAAATCCCACCGCCTGCCTCCTTGATCCGTGCCCGTCTTGGCTGATTAGGGCATGCCCAGATGTCGCGCGGACCCCACTGGTTGAAATTATCAATTTGTTCCTTGGCACGGGACATTCCCAGGGGAGCTGAAGGAAGCAGTGGTGTGTCCACTCTTAAAGAAAACTTCATTAGATCCTTTAGACCTATCCAATTATCGCCCAGTTTCAAATCTTCCATACCTGGGTAAGGTAATAGACAGAGCGGTTGCTGAACAGCTTGGTAGGTTTCTGGAGGAAACATCGGCTTTAGATCCATTTCAGTCTGGGTTCTGTCCTGGTTTCGGGATCGAGACGGCTCTGGTTGCCCTAACAGATGATCTCCGTAGACAACTGGATCGAGGCAGGTTGGGACTGCTGATCCTTTTAGATTTGTCAGCAGCCTTTGACATGGTCGATCATGATCTTCTGGACCACCACCTCGCAGACGTGGGGATACAGGGCATAGCCCTAAATGGCTGTGCTCTTTTATCTCTGTCTGGTCAGGGACAGAGGGTGGCGCTAGGGAGGGAGATGTCGGCGCACCACTCCTTGGTGTGTGGAGTGCCACATGACGCAATCCTCTCCCCGATGCTTTTTAACATCTTTATGCGCCCCCTTGCCCAGATTGTCCGGAGCTTTGGGCTGGGTTGTCACCAATATACTGATGACACTCAGCTCTATCTGCTGATGGATGGCCACACCAACTCTGCCCCGGACACACTGACCAGATGCTTGGAAGCTGTGGCTGGATGGTTTCATGGGAGCTGATTGAAACTAAATCCTTCGAAGGCAAAGGTCCTCTGGTTGGGTCAGGATGGTATGGGGATGAGGGACCAACTCCCTTCTCTTGTGGGGGCCCAATTAGTGCCATTGCCTTCTGCTAAGAGTTTGGGTGTAATCCTTGACGCCTCCCTTTCCATGGAGGCGCAGGTTACAGCAACAGCCAAGGCGACATTTTTCCACCTTCGCCGCATCAAGCAGTTGGTCCCTTACCTTTCCCGCCCCGACCTGGCCATTGTGATCCATTGCAACGGTCACCTCCAGACTTGACTACTGTAATTTGCTCTACACGGGGCTGCCCTTGAAGCTGTCCCAGAAACTCCAGCGGGTGCAGAATGCTGCAGCGAGGCTCCTCACAGGGTCTCTGCCATGGGAGCATATTCACCCAGTGCTTTTCCAGCTGCACTGGCTCCCGGTGGAGTACAGAGTCAGATTTAAGGTGCTGCTTTTGACCTTTAAAGCCCTTCACGGCCTAGGACCCTCGTACCTATGGGACCGCCTCTCCCGGCATGCCCCATGGAGGACCTTAAGGTCCATAAATAGCAACACTCTAGAGGTCCCGGGCCCTAAGGAAGTTAGATTAGCCTCATCCAGAGCCAGGGCTTTTTCAACACTGGCTCCGGCCTGGTGGAACACTCTGTCTCATGAGACCAGGGCCCTGCAGGATCTGATTTCTTTCCGCAGGGCCTGTAAGACAGAGTTGTTCTGACTGGCCTTTGCTTGGAGTCAATTTGATTCCCTCCCCCTCTTTCTTTTTCCTTTTTCTTCCTGTGATGAGGCTGCATTTTAATTGTTTTAATGTTTTAATGTTGTATTTTAATTTTGTTTTTAAGTTGTATTCATTCAACTCATTTTTATCATTGATTGTTAGCCACCCTGAGCCCGGTCTTGGCTGGGGAGGGCAGGGTATAAATAAATATTATTATCATCATCATTATTATTATTATTATTATTATTATTATTATTATTATTATTTAAATCCACCTATGGTGCAATCTACCCTTCTCCGCTGTGTTTTTTTTTAATAAAAAAACCTAACTACCATTTGGCCCCTCCCTGAACCATTCCCAAACACAGTAACTTCTCAGAGGGAGAGGTGATTTCACTCTCAGTACTGAGTCCTGTAATAGCCATTCCTACTGATCACTGTGTGACTTCCTTGCCTAACAATAGATGTAGTTGGTACTTGAATTTGCTTATTTCTCTTTCTTTCGTACCACATCTCTTAGATTGTAAGCCATTATTTTAAAATGTTGAGTGCTTTGGCAGTAAGGTTGATTTAAATGTAGCAAGTAAATGTGGGGGGGGCGGTATTGTGTTTGTAACTGTGGTTTGTATTTTTGTGTTTTTGTATTGTAAACCAACATGTGATCTTTGGATGAAGGGTGGTTCAGAAATTTAATAAATAATAATAATAGCAATAAATTGCTCTAGCACAAGATTTTACAGAACAACACCAGCAGTTGTTTTCTATTCTGCTCACAGTTCATTACATCCATTCTAATATCAGTGTTTCTGTTTAGATAGAGGAAGCAGAGAAGTTTTCACATTTTACAGGTATGGATACAATTGTTTGTAACTGTCCTGCTCAGTTTGCAACTCAGTAAGCTTAACAATGGTCACCAGGTCTTTAGTAAACTAAGCTTCCTGTATTTGTTTGTTCTCTTCCTCTCCTTGGATTTGTAAGGGAGATGGCAAAACCACAATCAACATTACCATAAAAATCTGATTGAAGCATAGAAAGATTCTCCTCCTCAAAGAGAGACTTTACATTCCTGCAGTGGAGTCTTTTCTAGTCCCAAAGGAAATCTGAAATACAGTTTGCAGCAAGGAACACTTGGGGAAGAGGGAGGGCAGGTAGAGGCAATGAATGAGTCTTGCTAAAGTTTAAGCAGAAGATAATAGAGAGGAGCCAGCTCCTGTGTGAGTTCCTGGGAATAATGCATCTGGGAAAAATGGCATAGAGCAGCCTCAGAATTTAAGTCTGAAAAGATGAACGAAATTGGGATGTGATGTGCACCTAGCAGAAGGAAAATTTAGCAGATAGCCTCACCTGAACTTGAAAAGTCTTTTCAACAAAGGATTTGGACCTGAGTGTCCTCACATAACAAAAAGCATAGATCGTATAGTTCTTGGGCCAGCCTGACTCATGTCAACTAAGTGTCATGCCACAGGACTAGAGCTCAGCCATTAGGGCACTCTAGGAAACTTTATCATTCCGGTTTTAATCTTACATGTATCTGAACAATGATAAGTTGTATTGTAAACTATGTTTTCCGGCTCGGGTGGCAAACCTATTTGGGCTCATCCGCGAAAACTGATGGATCCTGATAGATTCCGACAAGCCTTGCGGAACCCTGCTCCTCCTGGCGACTCATTAGATGACCTTGTTGAGGACTGGAATAACCGGCTCTTGGCAGCCATTGATGAGATCGCGCCTAAGCGCCCTCTGCAACCCCGTCGAAACCGGGCACCTTGGTTTACTGAGGAGCTCCGGAAAATGAAGCGGGATCTCAGACGGCTACAGCGAGTATGGCGACGGACTCGTGATGGAGCCTCAAGAACATCTTATAGGACGCTTATGAAAGCTGCTAAGAAATCTTACTTCGCTGCTTCCATTGCATCCGCTAGCTCTCGCCCGGCACAACTTTTTAAAATAATTAGGTCGATAATGTCCTTAGGAGGACAACCAAATTTAAGCACAAATTCAACCAACTGCTGTGAGGCATTCGCGAGCTTTTTTGCGGAGAAAGTTCTGTTGCTCCGCCGTGACCTCCCTGCCAATTTAGATACAGTGACTGAACTGGAGGCCCCTTGACTGACTTCAGGTCCAGTGTTGGACCATTTCGATCGGATACTCCCTACTGATGTGGATAGATTCCTCCAAGTTGGTAGACCCACCACCTGCCTCCTTGATCCATGCCCGTCTTGGCTGATTAGGGAGTGTCCAGATGTTGCGCGGACCGCCCTGGTTGAAATTATCAATTCGTCCCTTGACACGGGGACATTCCCAGGGGAACTGAAGGAAGCAGTGGTGTGTCCACTCTTAAAGAAAACTTCATTAGATCCCTTAGACCTATCCAATTACCGCCCAGTTTCAAATCTTCCATACCTGGGTAAGGTAATTGAGAGGTCCATAAATAACAACACTCAAGGTCCATAAATAACAACACTCTAGTGGTCCCAGGCCCTAAGGAAGTTAGACTGGCCTCAACCAGAGCCAGGGCCTTTTCAACTCTGGCTCCGGCCTGGTGGAACGCTCTGCCTCATGAGACCAGGGCCCTGCAGGATCTGATTTCTTTCCGCAGGGCCTGTAAGACAGAGTTGTTCCGCCTGGCCTTTGGCTTGGAGCCAATTTGATTCCCTCCCTCCCTCTCTTTTTTCTTTTCCTTCTCCTCCTGCGATGAGGCTACATTTTAATATTTTAATGTTCCATTATTTTAATGTTGTATTTTATTTTTGTTTTTAAGTTGTAATCATTCATCTTGTTTTTATTGTTGCTTGTAAGCCGCTCTGAGCCCAGCCTTGGCTGGGGAGGGCGGGGTATAAATAAAAAATATTATTATTATTATTATTATTATTATTATTATTATTATTATTATTTTAAAAGTAATTCAGTATATCAGGACACCTGCTGTATTTTTATCTCAGTTAATTTCCTTGCTTTGATTATATTTTCATCTCCTGGTTTTGCAGATGAGGAACTTTTACAGAACCAGCTGGTACAGAATGCAATGCACATGGGTTTCAGCCTGGATGAAATTAGGAGCACTGTGGAAAGGAAATGCCATCTGTCCACAGAGGGCTACAGATCTATTGAGACATTGGTCACTGACTTAATCAGTGCCCAAAGAGATAATAACCCTAGTGCATCCTGGGAAAGCACCTTGCAAAAAGGTGAGCACAGTATATGTCCAAAGCATATATGGGAATTGAGAACAAGAAAAGTTGCTCTGGATGGGATATATTTTTGCTTGAGGGCAGAGTGTTTGCTCATGGATACATGTAGTGGGGTTTTGGTGACCAGAATTTTGGGCAGCAGCACCCTTCCAACATTTTATTACACATTACTCCATTGACTGACTGCTTTGACAGCTGTTTCCTATCTCTTTTTTGGTATGCTCTTGGTGTTCACTGATTTATCCTTTTTAAAATACTTGTCCTGCTATTCCATTTAACATTCCTTCTGATGTTGGTCTAGGAAGACCCAGCTGCTCAGTATGTTGTTTAGAAGTTTGTTGGGGGGGTCAAGATTTAATTTTAGAGATGCATTAATTTTGCTGCTATTATGCATTTGGATTTGTTATTGTTAGACCTTGTGTATTACTTGAGGATTGCTTGGTTTTATTGTATATTTATCAAGATGTTTTCATCAGTTCATTGTTTTTGATGTATGTATAATATGTAACTGTTAGAGGATTATACATTTCTGTTTATTTTTTGCTGTTGTAAGCCACCTTAGTATGGTTTGACTATGGAAAGATGACATACAAATTGGTGATCAGTTGAATAATTCCCCTTTTTGGTAATCTTTGGATAATTTTCCTTTGTTTCTACAAACATGATGATAAGCAAATATTGTTACCGCTTTTGCTTTATAGTTTAAAACAAAAAATATTTATTTATTTTTAAAAAAACATAAATTGGCAGGTGTACAAAACATTTTGTATGCCAAATTACTTTGCATAGTCTCCAAAGAGTTAGGTTGGTAGTTTTATCCTCATAATGTGGGGGTAAATTAGTTGTTGCTTTGTTTATTTAATGTACCTTTCACCCAGTCTTCCAGAGAATTTTCAAGTTGATTTCTAAACATAGAATCAAACAATAGCTAAGGCTGCAATCCTAATCCCATTTACCTGGGAGTAAGCCCCACTGAGGGACGTGGGTGGCACTGTGGGTTAAACCACAGAGCCTAGGACTTGCCGATCAGAATGTCGGCGGTTTGAATCCCTGCAACGGGGTGAGCTCCCGTTGCTCAGTCCCTGCTCCTGCCAACCTAGCAGTTCGAAAGCACGTCAAAGTGCAAGTAGATAAATAGGGACCGCTCTGGCGGGAAGGTAAACGGCGTTTCCGTGCGCTGCTCTGGTTTGCCAGAAGCGGCTTAGTCATGCTGGCCACATGACCCGGAAGCTGTACGCCGGCTCCCTCGGCCAATAAAGCGAGATGAGCGCCGCAACCCCAGAGTCAGCCACGACTGGACCTAATGGTCAGGGGTCACCTTTACCTTTACCTTTTAAGCTCCACTGAATTCAATTGGAGTTCCTTCTGAATAGACATGATAAGATTGTGCTGTAAATTAGCTATCTCAGTGAAAAGAACAAGGAAATAGGCAAGGAAAAAAGCTCTCAAATGGACTGTAGCTACAAAACACAAAATTATTGTTTGCTGAAAGGTTGGTCAAAAAACAGTTGACCTGGTGCTATGTTATTTTCCCTTTGATACTGGAGTCTGTCCTCCACTGATCTAAAGACTAACTGGCTCTCTGTTCTTTTTGTTAAAGAAGTGAGAAAAAGTGATTTAGGGACAGTTTATTGTCAGCAGTTCAAAACTTAAACTGAGGATGACTACTCTAGTAAAATTCCAATGGAATTTTAAAAGGCATCCCAATAAACAAAAATAGGAAAGGCAATATACTGGGGACAGAGGCTAGAAAACCTGGTAAATGAGGACAGTTGCAGCTCAATAAAGGTTCACAACTTGCACTCTTGGCCAATATGCCACATCAGCTTAATTTAAGTTGTCAGCTGTCTCTTTTTTTATCAATAGTTGTCATATTTGTTTAAGTAGGGAAAACATTTCAAGAAATTTTTGTAACTTTTTGTTTCCTTCTTAGATCTCAGTGCTGAAGAGAAATTAAGAAGTTTGCAGGAAGAAAAGCTTTGCAAAATCTGTATGGATAAAACTATCTCAGTAGTCCTCATTCCTTGTGGACATCTTGTTGCTTGTAAGGACTGTGCTGATGCGGTTGACAAATGTCCTTTGTGTTGCACAGTTATTACAAAAAGGCAGAAGGTATATATGTATTAATAAAACCATCATACTATGCAACTGGAAAACTCCTACCATTACAGAAATAGATTGACTGCATATGTAATGTTAATATGTAAATGATTTTAAAGAAAATTAAGCTTAAATTGAATGCACTGATTTACTCTATGAATTATGTAGCTGCTAAATTGTGTGTACTTTGACTCACTTTAGTCCTGATGTCCTGACCCCGAGAGCCACAATGTATGTAGAGGCATCAGAAAGCTGTCCTGAGATGGTATATAGGGCAATATTTAGTTATGTCACCCACCACCACCACCAGTCTGAAGGGATACAGCTCAAGCAGAAGCTTACTTCCCCAGTAAGAACTAGGTTAGAGTTGCCCTGAGGTCTAGCCAAAGTTTTGTCCCATGAATGGCAAAGTGTTTGAAGAATGTTTCACACCAGGGCAGAGAGAATCAGTAGATCGACGTTATTTTATAACGATTAGGATGCAGTGGCAAGTTGATTGCACTTCATGTGTCTTTGTCATAGAAATGGAAAGCACATTATATCTCTACAACATTCAGTTTTCATAATGCATGTACATAAATAATTTATGTTGTTGCTTTATGTCTAGACCTTCTAGGATGTTTGGGGAGTTTCGGAACAATAGCTTTTTGTTGGTGTTTTTAACTCTAATGACCCTTTAGTCTACAGTTGAGAGTTGAATTGCTGATGGGGAACCTCTCCTATATGTCAGAAGGCTTATTCCAGTGATTTGAAGGAAATAGTTGAAAATTAATCCTATTTTGTACAATTTGTATTTCAAAATATTTACATCTACTAGTGTTAAATGTCAGGTGGTTATGTTTCCCCTTCCACCAGCTCACTTATTATATTTGTTACTGGTGTCTCATTCTTGTTAACTTTACAAATGGATTTGTTGAATTTTGCCATTCTCTAGATCTATATTTATCATGCTGCTTACTATCATGGTTAGATCTGCATGAACACTAACTGAAAATATGTGTGACACCTTACATGCGTAAATCTATATGATTTGGGCTTTTTACATTAAACTGCAACATTACAGCTGCAGTTCTACCTAAGTTCTATATTTGGAAATGCTGTTGACTTTACAAAAGAGCACAGGATTGCAATATTTGAAAAACACTGTTAGGACCATTCCCTTAAGTTGCTAGAAGGAGCAGCATGGTGGCACAGATAAGTCTCTGAGCCCCAGGGCTGGCAGCAAGTTTTTGTAGTAGCTGTAGGGCACCATGCCCTGCTGCTCTGTGGAACTGCATTGTGGAACAGGCTTTAAATGTATTTGCTAGTTGATCTGAAAACAATCCAAAGGATAAATACCTCCAAGATGTGCAGTAATCAAATAGGCTTTTGTATAACATTTGATTTCCCACTTAAGAGTTATCTACAAGTCACATGTTTTGAATATGATTCACATTGGTTAAGCTCAGTCAACCTAATGCTGTTGTTCATTGTAGTTTGTGTAGTAGCACACAGCCTATCAACATTAATTAATAATGTGCAGCGGCACTGCTAGTTAAATTATACCCTTCGTTGGTAATTTATCCATCCTGATGGTTATATCTTTGTAGCTTTCATTCTTATCCATTTGTGTTTGCATCATAATGAGAATATGATCTGTATCCAAAAGGGATATCCACAGCATTTATTCACCCTCTCCACTTCTTTCACTTTATTTTAAAATATATTTTTTTAATTTTATTACAATTGATAGCAGCTTTAAACTATGTATATTTTGTGGACAATATTGAAACACACTTATGCAAACAAATAGGTTTGGAATCTAACTGTATAATGAGTTTTGATTGTAAATATTGTTGATCTATAACTATAAAATAATGGTTCACCACCATCTGGATTGAGTGGAGCAAATATATGCCAATGTCTTGACAGGTGATATATTTTTTTAAAAGTAGTATAATTATGCAATATAATCTTAGTACTATTTTGCAGTTCAACTCTGACGATTTTTAATAAAGTGATTTTATATTATATTGAAATTTATTTCTCACATTCATAAGGGACACCACAAATAAGTCGGACTCCTGTCTTTTCTCTTCCCCTTCTTATTCTTTGGATACAGTAGAGTTGAGAATATTAGTGCCTCAGTTAGAGTTACCATCTCACTTCCCATCAAAGAATTCATACAGGGGAGAACCACATCAATGCTTGGAATGTGGAAGGAGCTTCAGCTTAAAGCAAAGTCTCACTAGGCGTGAAATAATTCATGATGGAATGAAACTATAAAAGCAGTGATTGCTGGCAGTCACTGAATCAGAGACGGCTGTGCTACAAGGCGTGAATCTACACCCATACGTGTTTCCAGCACTCTTGTATATCCCTAGGTACACTCCTAACAGGTTTAGAATCTTACTGGAGTTAAAACATGCATCCACTATAAATATGTGTTTCTGTTCTTATCCTTATGCCCCATTAAGATGTTGCACACACCAGAGCAGGTATCTTCAGCCTTGTCAGACCCAGGACCCACTGTTAACCCAAACATGCATTTGGGGACCCATTTATTAATCTTCTACCATATATTTGTATACTGGTAGTGCTCCTCTTGCACCACACCTTAATTATACCCTTTAATCAGATTGTGACCCACTGGTCACAACTGGTCCCAACCCACCAGTTGAAGACCACTGCCCCAGAGGAATAAAGAAAGATTGGTTTATTATAATAAATGGAAGTGATAGCATATACAGCTGCTGTTTTCAGGCAGCAAGCTTACAATAAAA
The DNA here is from genome assembly GCF_027172205.1 of Podarcis raffonei. Taxonomy (NCBI): domain Eukaryota; kingdom Metazoa; phylum Chordata; class Lepidosauria; order Squamata; family Lacertidae; genus Podarcis; species Podarcis raffonei. The sequence goes on along the minus strand of NC_070621.1, from coordinate 39,373,283 downwards.
GTCGGTAGCAAATTGGGCAGCATGCACACCTTGACCATGAGGTTAAAAATAATCCCTGTACTATCCTAAAGAAAGGTGTGGAATGGGTATATCTGTCCTAAAGAAAGTAGAACCTGTTAGGGATCAGAGGTCTGTACCTTTGGTCTGGAGTTCTGCTCTTCTCAATAGCCTCAGCCTGCAAGACTACAGCATCCCTCTCAGCCCTTGTCCAGCCCTTGTCCATGTCCAGCAAGGCATGAAGCAGGGAATTCCACTGGAGCTTTGAACTACCCAACTATTGAGAATCGGGGATTAAAGTATTATTTGGAGCCAACGTATCCTTATGGGAAAGGGATGAGTGAGGGTTATATCAGCTTTATTTTTTTAGTACCATTGTTTGTTTCCTACAAGTTCCTGTATGTTTACTATTTTGAAGTTGAAAGGAGAAGACCCTGGTTATATTATATTTCTCCTGTTTCATGAGTTTACCATTGGAGGAAGATTCTGTAGTCTGTGGAGAATGCCATTCTTTCCCACAGGAGGTGATAATTAAATTTTGCTGGTAACACAGGATTAGTGTACTGAGGTTTACATTGAGCTTTAGGAGGTCAGGATATTTACCCATATATTCCAGAACACATCACAAGTTACAATTTCTAGTGTTGGTTCATGCCACGATAGCCATACATTACTCAGAAATACGCCCCACTGAATTCAGTAGAGCTTGCTTACTTACTAGTATGCCTAGGGTTGCAGCTTGAATAGGCTAGTCTTATCAGTGTCGCACAGAACTTTTAACAAGTTACCCCATCTGTTTCTAGAGCAATGGGAAATTATTTCCCCAAGGATCCAGTTTATTCATTCCTTCGACATCTTTCCAGCCATGGCAGGCACTGTAACTTTCCCAGTGGTTTGACTTTACCCTCAAAGGTGCGCTCCTCCATTGTCTCCTGAGAAAGACTGATGCCAACCAGTGACAGTAAAAACAACACAGTCCCAGCCCTTTCATTAAAAGCATTCAGGTTCCCAAAAGGCTGTTGGAACAAGAAAGTCTGCTGGCAGAAGGACAACAAGGAGGAAGTAAGTCTAGCTTCTCCAGGGAGGGCGTTCCAGAGTCTGGGATCAACCACCGAGAAAGTCCTCTTCCACATCCCTACCAAGGGTGGCTGTGAGGGTGGCAGGACCAGGAGAAGGTCCTTCCCCAAAGATCCCCAAACCCAAGTAGGTTCATATGAGGGAATATGGGCATTCAGATAGCTTGGACCCAAGCCAAATAGGGCTTCATAGCTCATAACCAGCATTTTGAATTATGCCTGGAAACAGACTGGTAGCCAGTAGAGCGATTATAAGAAAGTTGAATGCTCCCTATAACCACCCCCTTTCAAAAATCTGGCTGCAGCTCTTTGAGCAAGCTGGAATTTCTGTGCACTTTTCCAAGGTGGCTGTCACATAGAGCAAGTTACAGGAATCAAGAGAGGATGTAGCCAAAGTGTGTGTGTCCCTGCCCATCTGCATAAGTCTTTAAAGGGCTGTTTGGCTATTGTTTGTTTCTGCTGTAAATCATTATGTGTTCACTACCTTTTGATCTTTAGGCGCTAAGCAGAAACATCCTTCTTCTCACAGGCCTGTTATTTTATATTGTAAACTGCCCTGTGATCCTCACATGAAGGGTGGTATAGTAGTAGTAGTAGTAGTAGTAGTAGTAGTAGTAGTAAGGAGAAGGAGAAGGAGAAGGAGAAGAAGAAGAAGAAGAAGAAGAAGAAGAAGAAGAAGAAGAAGAAGAATGGGAGCCTAGTAAGTTTGAAATAAGCATAGATATCACCCTTGTATTTGATGCTCTGCTGAGAGCAGAGGAGAGATACAGCACTCCTCCACCAGCCTGCTCTCTATTATCTGCATGCAATTCTTCATCACCTGTGGCTATCAGATTAGTGCTTAAATACAAGGCTTGTTTATTTGTTCATGGGTTGCTATATCCTTTGACTGCACCTTCAGTCTGCCAGCCTTGATAATCAGCCAAGAAAAGTTCATATAAACTTTTGACTCCCCACCCCTCCTGTTCCTATGCATGAATATTAAAATGCCCTTGTTATAAATTTTAAAGAACATTCCATATGAACTTGACTTCTTTCCCCCCCCCTCAGTGGACTGAAATGTGAAGTCAATATTAATATTTAGATTTTATGTACAGTCGGCTCTGCTTTGTAGCTCTGCTGTCATCAGCTCTTGCAATAGATTCTTATAATCTTCAAAGGCTTGGATTTCAGCTTTCATAGAAGCGGGCCTATTATTTTGCAGGCACAGTTATATGGATTCAAAATCTCAGTGTTGCAGAAATGCTTTTGATGGGTTTGAAGCTTGTATGTTATGTAAAGTTAGCTGTCTTATTCACAGCTTGAAATTGCAGGGGACAGAAAAAGGACAAATTTCTCCTAATGAAGCTCTAATGCAGCATTCCAGTAACTTTTTTTTTAAAAATCCTCTTTCTTTTTACCCGATTTATATTTATGAAATAAAATATATGCTTCCTACAAAAATGCATTGCTGTTGTTTTTCTAAGTACTTTCCAAACATCTGTACCAGCACGACAACATTTACAGCACAATCCAATGCATGTCTACTCAGAAGTAAATCCCACAATGTTCAGTGCAGTTTAAGGCTGAACAGTCAGAAGACCTCAGATCAGGTTAGATGCACAATGTTCAGTGCAGTTTACAGCTGAACAGCCAGAAGACCTCAGATCAGGTTAGATGCATTCATATCCAACCTTCCTCTAAGGAGTTCAGACAGTACCTAGTTCAATCCCTGCCTCTTCCCTTTTATCCTCACAATAGCCCTGTGAGGGAGGTTAGACTGAATGACAGTGACTGGTCCATAGCTGTCAACTTTTCCCTTTTCTTGCAAGGAATCCTATTTGGAATAAGGGAGTTTCCCTTAAAAGAAGGGAAACGTTGACAGCTATGGACTGATCCAAGGTCTCATTGTGAACTTCTTGTCTGGGGGCGGGGGCTGAATCTGGGTTTTCCTAGTCCATGGGAACCTGTTCCAACTCCAGCTTGCATCAGCCTGGCCAATGGTCATGGTTGATAGGAGTTGCAGTTCAACACCACCTAGAGGACCACAGGCTCCTGACTGCCTCTGCAGCAATCTGCATGGTGATGAAGAGGCAGCCTTGTGTATGGAGTCAGTATCTTGAATGACCTCTGCAAAAGGCATTGGGTCCCTTCATCATTCAGTGGCACTCAGTGGTGAAAGTTCTCAGCTCGGTGCTGAGGCGCCTCTAGATGTAGGGCTACTTCAAGTCAGAAGGATGATGATAACCATAACTCTTCAGTTTGCTGACACCAGCTTGCCACATAAATTAAACCACGCCAGCTTATTCCTTTCTAGTGTTACTAGCAAGGATTAGAGCCCAAATGGGGATGGTTATTGAATCACTCGCTAAAGGGGCAAGGAGAACCATTTTGCATTCAGAACACAGTGAACACACAAACTGGGTGAAAGCTAAATATTTCATTAAATACCCCACAGAAAGCTACAAAGCACCAGCATCAATGGGTGTGATGCCTGAGCTTGCTGGTACATAATGCTTTCTGGATAGCCCAACCCGTGCAGAGCTTGTCTGAGACCCGGGGTGGCCATCTTGTTAGAATAAAGTTATAAACTCAAACAAAAAAACAGCCAGCAAGCATAAGATGGCAAGGGAGTTCAGATAAACCAGTTTATTGCAACATCTCCAACACAGTATATCTTACATGCTTTAGAAACTCAAAAGTTAGTACAGTGGTACCTCAGGTTACATACGCTTCAGGTTACAGACTCCGCTAACCCTGAAATAGTGCTGCAGGTTAAGAACTTTCCTTCAGGATAAGAACAGAAATCAGGCTGTGGCAGCGCAGCGGCAGCAGGAGGCCCCATTAGCTAAAGTGGTGCTTCAGGTTAAGAACAGTTTCAGGTTAAGAACGGACCTCCGGAACGAATTAAGCAGGAGGCCCCATTAGCTAAAGTGGTGCTTCAGGTTAAGAACAGTTTCAGGTTAAGAACGGACCTCCGGAACGAATTAAGTACTTAACCCGAGGTACCACTGTAAGCACTAATCAATCATACCCAACTACTGTGCGGCCTTTGGTCACACCGTTCATCGTCTCATCAACTAGTGATCCAAATAAAAGATTGAATAGTTCAGTACTAGAAATAGAAGCACAAAGGGAACATTGGGAAGTTTGCCGTATGTTAATGCACATATAAGCATAAATATAAACTCAAGATACCTGCTTTCTAGATTTCTGTTCAGCAAAACACTCTATAATGGCATTTTGGTCAATAAGATCTGGGATAGAATGTTCGATGCTGAGAACGAGAAGATCATTAAGGCGTTCATCACCCATGGTTGACTGACGTGAGTTCCAACGCAAGATAACTCCAGCACCAGACATGTGGTTTTAACAGACCCTCAAGTCCATGAGATGCACCACCACCTAATCTGATCTGATGCTACATGCACAGGCCCTCCAAGTGTCCCTGTTTTCCAGGGACAGTCCCAGATTTACAGAAGCTGCCCTGGTTTCTGATTTGATCCTGGAATGTCCCACTTTTCCTTAGCACATCCCTATTTTCATCGGAGAAATGTTGGAGGTTATGGAGTTATGCAACCCCCGAGCCAAGGAGATAAATAACTATACAACCTTTAGAAGACATCTGAAGGCAGCCCTGTATGGGAAAGTTTTTAAATGTTTAATGTTTTATTATGTTTTTCTATATGTTGGAAGCTGCCCAGAGTGGCTTAGGAAACCCAGTTGGATGGGCGGTGTATTATTATTATTAAATAGGGCATCCTTATTTCCAACAAAGAAGTGTTGGAGGATATGCATGCTAGTATGCAGTAACAGAGGTCCAGATTTTACTATTGAAGCCTTGCAGCGCATACGGACAAGTATGAGCTTCTTGCTCATTAAGTCGCTGGTCAGCTGCGAGGCATGGGGAGTTCTTGGCAAGAGAGCGTAAGCCTCCAAGGCCAGTGTACTTGGCTGCCCCTCTTCTGCACAGGCTTGCTAAGTTCAGGGACTGTTTAGTCCATGGGAAATGAAAGTGTTTTAATCTACTGTGTTAAGTTTGCTCTGATAAGGATAATATTTTCTGACAAGGATGATATCTGATGTGATTTATTCCTATTTTAACACCCTGATGCTTGGAAGCCCCAACCTTGAGACACTTCAGGAGCTGCTGGAAATAGAAGGTTTTTTCGGCTAACTGATAAAGGGGGAAGTCTCATAGAATACTTTCCTCCCTTTATATGGTGGCAGCGGAACATCATGTTAGCTGGGGATTCCCTTCCTTCAGACGGGATGGCTGGAAGTTGGTCATAACAATCTACTTCCCATTTTGGCCTGGAGCAAGCTGCAATTCTCCCTCCTGGCAAACTGGAACAATGGTAGTGTTGCTGTAGTTGTAATACTGCTTTATAATGGATATAGGCTTAAAGGTGATATAAAATGATTTAAAAACAACCAAAGCGGCTTTGTGTCTTGAAATTAAAAGACCATAGAGGGTATCCTGGGCCCAATTTGTTAATTCATGAAAGAACCTTAAACCTGGTCTGGTAGTGTATGGGCAGTCAGCACAGTCTTAAGATAACTTGAACTTATTTCAGCTCAGATTCACCTTCGATATTAAACCAAAATAAATATTTAAATCAAGCTATGCTAAGCTCATTATTTTCACAATGAAAAAAAAGGGGGGGGGGAGAAATGACATAATCAAAGTAACACAAATATTGTGGAATTAAAAATGCAACTAGCCTTGCTCTCTGCCTTTTATCTTATTATTATAATTATTATCTTATAAGTAGTGACTGACCCAAAGTGAGTTTCAGGGCTGGGTGGGAGATTTGAACCCAGGTCTCCCTGGTCCTAGTGCAACACTTAGGTAGCCTAGTCACAGTCATTATGAAAGTTCATCAATACACACAGCTGCCAGTCAATGTCAACAACACTAAGCAAGATGGACTAAGAATATGATAGTGTCCTATGTTGCTATGCTGTGTGTAGCAAGCATCAGTTATTGTGTTATTAAGGGTGCAAGGTGATTTATCTGTCCAGAATGTTGGCGCTTCCTCGCTATTTAAATATCAAGTAAGTGCAACAAGTGATCAAATTATCTGGTATTACCAGCTTAAAGCACTCAAAACACACAGTAGCTTTAATCACCCATGAATCATGTCAGGTCACAGTGTAATGACAGAGTAAGAGAGTTTCAAGGTGGAGTTGCTATATTCACACGCAACTTCCTTTGAACGGTGCGGAGTTTGGAAGCAATTGTTTTCAGCTGTTAGAGAAAGCTTCCTAAAGATCGCACAATTCAGCAGAAACAGAATCAGATTCCACACGATAAAGAGAAAGCATCCTTTTATTAACTAATTTTCTTATGGGGGAAAAAAATAAACCCTTTAAATCTCTGGTCTTCAGCTTGTGGGTCAGAACCCAATAGTGGGTTGGGGCCCAATCCAATGTGGGTCACAACAGGAGCACTCCCTCCTGTGCAAATATATGGCGAAATATTAAGAATGTGGCCCCCAAATGCATGCTTGGGTTTAAAGTTGGTCTTGGATCTGAAAAGGTTGAAGATATCTGCTTTAAATGAAGTGATGTGATTTACCAGAGAGACAGAGTGACATAATGTTTAGTGAGCGCTGCAACCCCAGAGTCGTCCGCGACTGGACCTAACGGTCAGGGGTCCCTTTACCTTTAGGATTGGGAAGGAGACCCAAGTGCAAATCCTCCGCTTTGCCATGAAATGAACCGAGTTACCCTTAGGCCAACAAGCAGCCTAACACGCATCTAGGATTGTTGTGACAATAAGAGGAAGCATGTGTATGTAACCTAGAGCTCAAAGGAGGAAATCTGCAGGTGCGAGGGAAAGAAGGAAGTAGTATAGCATAGCATAGCACAGCAGCAGCTGTGCAACCTGATCTTATTGGACTTCCTTCCATGTAAAAGTGTATGGAATTTGTACAGCCAGATCTACTCAGGAAGCAAACTATACAATTTAATGGGACTTATTAGTAAGTATTTAAAAGCATTTATAAACCGCTTAATATTTGATAAATCTCTTAAGCAGTGTTCACTACAAAACCAAATTATTATAAAATACATACAAAGCATATAAAAACAAGTAGAGCAGGAATTCAGGACACTCAGTTGCCCCAGCGAAATGTGTATGGAATCACTGCAAACTAATTTTCCCCAAGCATATTTTACTCTAAAACAAGCCTTTCTGCGTTCAATGGGACTTTCTTCCAGAAAGCACTGTAGCAGATGTACACAGTGAAGTATCTAAGTGTTAGCCATGTATCTGCTCAGGATAGTAGTACCGCTGTATTCTGCCTATTCAGACCACACCTGCAACCCTGTGTTCAGTTCTGGGCACAGTAATTTAAGAAGGATATTATTGACAATATGAAACATGTGCAGAGGAGGGCAACTGAGATGATCAAGGGTCTGGAAACCAAGCCTTATGAGCAATGGTTGAGGGATCTGGGTATTTTTAGCCTGGTCAAGAGAAGACTGAGAGGAGGTATTAAATCCATCTTCAAATATCTCAAGGGCTGTCCCATGGAGGATGGGGCAAGCTTGTATTCTGCTGCTCTGGAGGCTAGGAACCAATGGGTTCAAGTTACAAGGAAGGAGATTCCGACTAAACAACAGGAAGAACTTTCTGATGGAAAGTGCTGCTGGACAGCGGACCGGCCTCCCGCAGAAGGTGGACTCTGCTTTATTGGAGGTTTCTAGCACTGCAGAGGGTCCCTCGAGGTCCCTTCCAACGCCACAATTTTATGATTCTGTAAGTCCAGGGGAGCCCAACAGAGCTTTTCCCAGCCTAATTTCGGGGGCACGTGCACTCAGAAGCAAGCCCCAGGTTATTTGCACCATGGGATTGTCGCGGAGCGGGGGTGGGGTTGGGGCAACCTTCCTTTTCTTTCCCCTTCCCTCCGGATTGTTTTGCCCAGGGTGGGGTGGGGAGGGCGGGGTATTGCACGGGATCCCTGGGCGCTGCGCGCGCCCCGCCTTGCTCATTATCACCATCCCTCCGCCTCTTCTGGGCGATACGTGCGGACTCGAGCCTCCCCCGCGCTCGCAGGGGAACAGCCAGGGGCGTGGTCGATGGCAGTGATGACGTTGCGAAGCGGAGGCGGAGAGAACTGGAAAGCGAGAGGAGCGGGGTGCGTGGGGAGGGGGGGCGGAGAAAGAGGGCTGCACGAGTCGCGCAGGCGCAGCACCTTGTTTACCCCGTTATTATCCAGAATGTGTCTTATATGCTGTCCTTTACCCCCCTCCCCCTCCCTTGCATTCCCGAGTCCTCCCGGCAGATGCCGCTCTAGGCCCAGCAGCGGAGAGCGTGCTCGGTGGCCGCCAGGTGGCGCCTGCGCTCTCCATTCGCTCTCCTGCCGCCGAGCTGCGAACACCCCAAACAATCCCCAGCGCCGCCGCCACCGCCAAATTAAATAATCCGCCCGTTTCGCTCCCTTCAAACCCCCCCTCCCACAACGCCCCGCTCGAGGGCCCCCCCTTCTCGGCCTTCCTACTAGGCCCCACTTTCCACCCCCCCTCCCCCGCTGCGGGGGCCTTTGAAGGTAAGGGGTCGACCTGACCCGAGTTGTTTGGCCTTGGAAGTGAGAGCGAGGGAGGGAAAGCAGAGAGGAGAGAAGCGAACTGCAATAATTACTTGGAAGAGGAGAGCAAGCGAGAGAGAGGACGGGGGGGGGGGAAAGGCGCGCAGGGCCCGAGGAGCCCCGTCACCGCCAGTCCAGCCAGGCCTGCCGGGTGAGGTAAGTTCGACCGTGGCGTAGAAGCTTCTGGAAGTTTATTTTTCTGAGGAGGGAAAATTTCGAGGGGGGAACTTGTTTGTTTGAAATCAAATCGCCGCGAGGGGAGGGGCGCGCGCGCGTGTTTGCGGGGTTTTGTTTTTTAAAAAAATAAAAAATTGATTATTTATTTTTTGAGCGGCGGCGGAGGGGGGGTGTACGGAGAAGGAGGCAGCGGGCGGTGGTGGGGGGGGGGAGGAAGGAAAGAAAGGGAAGCGGCCAGCGGCAACAACAACAACGGCGGTGACGGCGATGTTGTGTAATATATATAGCTAGATATCTGGAAATATCGGTGTCCCTATCCATCTTTCTTTGAATATATGGAATGTAGGGCAGGCCTCGGAACAGCTCGAGTCTGAGGGGAAACTCGCAAGCGCAGGCAAGATGGAGGACGCGGGGCCGAGCGAGCGAGGAGGGAGGAGGAGATGGTGGGGGAAGAAGGCGAAGGAGCCCCACAGACGCTGCCTGCCCTCCCGCCTCCCCTCATTCGCTCGCCCCTTTTCCCGGCGCTCCCTTGGACGCGGCGGCGGGAGGGAGCGAGCCTCGAGACGGAAATAACCCCCCTAATATTTTTTTTTAAAAAAAATACAAATCGCACCAGTCTTAAAATTGCTGTTTTTCTTCTCTTTCTCTGACTCCATTCCCCCCTTCGCCAACCAACCTCCTTTCAACCGGAGAGGAAAAAGGCCTAGCCCGCCTCCTTCGGGCGCAAAAAAAATGGAGACTCGCCCCTATCCTTTCCTCTGTGCCCCCCTCTCCCCCGAAAAAAACACGATCCAGGGGTTATTGTGTGGGATGGGGAGGCTGCCAGGGTAGGTAAGAAGGAGAGGATGCGAGCCTGTGTTGTCTACTATTAAGAGCTACAGCTGGCAAGATGGAGGATTTCCAGCAGATTATTTTTGGAGGGGATGGAAAGGGGTGTGTAGTGTGTGTGTGTTAGAAAAGGGCACTTCGTTGGATATGTTGGGTTTTTTAAAAAAATCAACACACCACCACCACCACCACAACAACAGCACAAATGCCTAACCTCTTAACGTTGTGAACCGCCCTAAGATCTGCGTATGAAGGGCGGTATACACATCGGAACAAATAATAATGATGATGATTTTTTCAACTCCCCAAGCCTGGAGAAGGCGAGTCGGACTTCTCGGTTCTCCGTGGGAGGAAGCTACGGGGGCGCTTGTAAGACACGCTTGGTGGCAGAGAAATCAGGAAGGGTGTTTTAAAAACGATTAGTGGTGTTTCTGCCTTCCGATCCTTCTCTACCCCCCAGCACCCCCGTTTCCCTCCCACACCTCCCTCCTCCAAAGCGATGAGAATGAAAATGACATACGTTTTATTATTTTTAAAATTGCTTTGCATATTGGGGAATTAAAAACTTGCGAGCGGGCGTATGCCTCGAGCTGGACGGAAAACCCTCAACTTTTCTTGTCCTCCTGTGACTTTGGCAGAGGGACAGTATATCATGGGAAAGGGAGGAGTGAACACTCCTGTCTTTCTCTCTGTTCGGGCAGGAACTTTTGCGCGAGTTGTTTCTCCACACCGATAATGATTTTTTAAGTGAGCTGTTGGGAAATGGTGGGATTTGCTTCTTGCCCACTTCCATCTCGACGCATTTTGAAAGTGTGAGGAATGTACAGCCCGGTGTCCTGAACATGTTTACGTAGAAGGAATTTGCACTGTGTTCAGACAGCCTTTACTCACCAGTAAAAACCCCAAGGATTGTAACCTTAGACATGTCGTTTCCCACCCCCACCCCCGGCCTTTTATGTTTTATGGTGGCCGCTTTGAACTGTTAGTGGTGATGGTGGGGGAACGAAACCCCTGTTCAAAGTGACTTTTTGGTGTGCTTGTGCTGCTGGAAACCCCGCTGGGTCGCTGCCGGGTGGGAGGGGAGGAAGAGGCGGAAGGAGGCTGTTTAATAGCTTTGGGGTTTTTTTTTTATTTTGGCGCCACTTTTGTTTTAGATACAGTACTCGCTTGTCGCTCTTTTCCTGTTCTCTCCACACTCTTAGAAATTGAGCTGATTACTCTCCAGGTATGAACTGGTCCCACTTTCTTAGACGTAAACCTCTCCTTCCGTCGGCGGATCTGGTATTTTTGTATCTTGGGTGTTTGTGTGTGTGTGTGTGTTTGTGTGCGTGTCCGTCCGTCCCTGAAAATAGGGCGGCGGCGAAACGACCCAAAGTGGGTGAAACCTTATGAGATTCTTCCCACTCCCGATTTTTGGTGGTGTGCGGTGTCTAGCGTGAACTTGCTGCCCTTGGATTTTGAAATGTGTTAGTTTTACCGCCTGCTTTTTCCATTTTCTGTTGACTTGTTAAGCTCCGTTTTGAACCTCTTTGTGTCCACTTTCAGCACATGTATGTATATATGGGGCAGGGTATTGATCAACTTGCCAGTCGACAAAAGCAACTGGGGGTCTCCCCGGGCGCTGCTGCCCTCGAGGCTTCCACACCGCGTCTTGTAGCCCTTATTCGGTAGTTCCCTTCCTGCGGTGAGGGAGGAGGTGCTTTTGGCTGCCACACCCCATGTTTGTTTCATTCTAGCCGAGGCTCGGCTCGGCTCGTCCCCTTTCCCCATGGAGATGCCGGCTTAGCTCCGTTCTCTCGACGCCGACGGGTTAAGAGGAGGAAACCTGCCGAACAAAATTATCTGTTGTCGTCGTCCTCCTCTTAGGGAAGGAGGGTAGTTTTCTTTTTTTCTCAGCATCATGGGGGGAGGGCGGGGAGTCGGGTTACCGAAGTGCGTCACACACAGTCCTTGTTGATGGGGCCTACTCCGCAGCCGACTTGTGCTCCGCTGTTCGCAGAAATCACCCCCGCCCACCCTCTCCCTGCATTCTCGCTTTCGTCAGCCTCGCTAGAAGACACCGAATCTTCTATTCTTGGCAAGTGGGTTTAAGTGCACTTGAGGAAAGGCTGGATTTGTAAACATCTGAACACGCGTGTGTTTCTGAATGCAAATCATTTGAGTTTGTGGACAAAGTAGTGCATGATTTAAGACCTACTCCCTGAAAGTGCTAAGGCCTACTCCCTGAAAGTGCGCTGTAGAAAGAGAGGTATTTCAATCCACACCTTGGGGCTGCCATCAGAAACATCGTCTGGAGTCTTGCAGATACAGCATCTGCCCTGAATTTCAACCAAAGCTTACGTCTCTGCTTAAGGATACAACAGAAGCTTTGTAAGTTAAGACTGTTCTCAGTAGTGTACGATGCTTATAGATTTGGGGTGTTTTGCAGTGGAGATATAATACTTTCCACGTGGTGTTTCTTCAACATGGGGTATGATATTTTGGAATAAAAGGACACTGCGCTCTGCAGTGCATTGTTTACAAACAGCGTAAAGTTTCTCAGCAAGCTAGGAGGTGATGGCCAGTATTTTTACTACCATAGATTAATAATGTTTCATGGTTTCATAACCTAGAGCCTGTCTTAGCCCAACCTCAAAAGGTGACCCACTTTTAAGATTATACTGTATTCTTTTCATTTTCTCCTCTTTGGCTCTCTCTTCCAACTCAACTCCTTGCCATTCCTTTCTTATTTCCTTGTCTTAATCCTGCCCTTCACCCTAGGGTCTCAAAGTGGGCTACAGCAATTGAAACACAATATTAAAAATAGTTCAAAACAACTTAAAATCATAAATTGCTGCTGCTCTTGCAATTCACATTCAGCTGGATATGATCTACATGTGTCACTAGCCTATTTTATGACTGCTCCCTTACCACCTCAAACCAGGGACATTTTTGACATTATGTAACACTTGGGCCGAACTGTGGTGTCAGATATGTTTGTACAAAGTGCTGAAAAGTTATTAACAGCTCTGTAATCATGGAGTGCTTAGTATTTAGTTGCTATTTTGTGAGTAAAAACAACTAAGAATCAGGTTGGTACCTTATTGTGGCATTAGCTTAGCTTTTCTGAACCAGAGCTTGCCTTTACTGTATAAGAGATCTGGCAAAGTGAGATTTAGTCCGCAAAAGCTTGTTGTTGTTGTTGTTGTTGTTGTTTAGTTGTTTAGTCGTGTCCGACTCTTTGTGACCCCATGGACCAGAGCACGCCAGGCACTTCTGTCTTCCCGCAAAAGCTTATGCCACAATAAATGGGTTAGTCTGTAGAGTGCCACTATATTCTTAGTTGCTCCTAGTGGAACAGACTAATGTGACTACCCTTTCGAATTTTGTGAGACAAAACTGTAGGGTGCCCATAGGTTGATCAAACCAATGGCATTTTTCTGAGTTTGGGGGTTGTGGAAGAACAGTTTCTTGCTAGTTTTTCTAGTTTCCATGGCTCTTGCTTTAGAACTTGGATAGGCAAATATATACATTCCTGAGACAGAGATTTTCTCTGGTGCACCCCAGGAGCAGAATTCACAGTGCAATTCAAAACAGTGCTATGCTGAGTAGGAAAGGTTAGGGTGCATTGTATATTCCAATGCACTGAACTGGCCTTGAATTAGTATAAATAACTTATAGCAGCCAAAGCTCTCTTGGCATAAATTAAGGTGATAGAAGTTACACTGGTGTAGAGGGCAAAAAGTGTGTGTGTCAAGAATGGGAAATGGGTTTGCTGGAGTGGAGAGAGGAATAAACAAAGTAATGCTGATCCTAGCTGATTTCACTAGCAGAACTCTGCGTAAGATACACCACTAAAACTGCAGGTAAAACTAAAATCATCCCATAAGAGTCAACTAAAGGGCAGAAAACAACACTTTATGCTCCCCCCCCCCAACACCCTGGCACCACATACCCTGCCTGAAGCAGCTAGAATGTAGCTTACATTGCCATATGAGCATCTTGGTTGCGAGTCTGGAAGACCTGCTCCCTGTCTTTGTAACCCTTTCCTACTTTGCCTGGGTGGGCAGTGCCCTGACGGACTCTAGCTACAAAAGCTGAGGTGGCTGAGTAGACTCTTGTGTTGGGGGATTGCTTGTGGGATTTTGTTACTGTTGTTGATATAATTTTTTGGTTTCATTTTAAAATCTCATTATTTATGTGAAACTTTCTCAATTTGGTTATATACTTCTTGATATGCTTTATTTATTTCTGAGTATTGTTATGTCTGTAATTTTGAAATTCTTTTTCTATTGTCAGGCACTTTCAGCATAGTTTTATCTATGGAAAGGGAACATTCAAATAAAATGATGATCTGCTTGCTTAGGATTACTTTGCACAAGACCACCACTTCCCTGATACCACATTCTTCTGCCAGCCTCCCCCCCTTTCCATACACACAAGATCACCCTCCCCGGACCTGGAGGCTGATGATGTCAAATTTATGCTCAAATTTGTTAAATGCTTCTGACTATGAACTTTATAACAGTTGGTGCTCACTCAGTAAATTACTGTCCTTTTGTTTCTCATAATACAGTGGTACCTTGGGTTACAGATGCTTCAGGTTACAGACGCTTCAGGTTGCAGGTTAAGAACTTTGCTTCAGGATGAGAACAGAAATCGTGCAGTGGCAGCGGGAGGCCCCTTAGCTAAAGTGGTACCTCAGCCTAAGAACAGTTTCAGGTTAAGAACGGACCTCCAGAACAAATTAAGTTCTTAACCCGAGGTACCATATATAGTTGTCCTGATGGAAGATAATGTCTGATAGCCTCAATTCCTGTGCAATTCTGCTGAATTTTCAGGAAAATACACCCTATACATTTGTTGCCAGATCACATATTTACCATGTGCTGAATGTGTGTGAAGGGAAATGTATTTTTCATGTGTGAGAAGTAAAGTATAGCGTTTGATGGTTTACTTGGCAATGTGAGTTTTTGAGACGTTAGTGAATAGCTCAAAGTCATGTGGATAGGTGTTTGAACCAGGTCTCCCTGGTCTAAGACCAGCACTCTAATTACTATCCAATACTGTACAGTACTGGCTTTTCATATTAGTTGTGTTTGCAAGCGGGGTGGGGGTGGGGAGTTGCTGATTCAGCCAGTGGTCATTTCCGATAGAGTAGAATGGTTGAAGGTTGGTAATGTTGTAGAGTGCCATTCCAGGTTATGAAAAGTTGAAATGATTACTCACATGGTTGTGAGTCTGTTCTGATTTGAACACACGGGCAGTTTCATTCATCTATAAAAATAAAGTCAGTTTTTTGCTCAAGCAGTTTTTGGTGGTGGGCACCATCTTAGGGCACAGATTGTATAGAAATGCCTTTCTCAGATAATATGCTTAGCTGAAGCTGTGTTTCTGGAACTGTGATAATCTGTGTCTCAAAACAATGCTATTATATATAGCAATATAAATTGTTGATTTTGGGTACCCTTTATCTTGCACCACTCAAGTTGTCATGTGAAAAAGAACTCATTTGACTAAAATAATAATCTGAATTTGTTTTAAACAAAGCTATGGCAAAACTAGCTACATGTTTCTGTCTGTCTTGATCCTCCCAAGGTAGTGGTTTATTACTGATCCCAGCAGCTGTTTGAGTCCAGGGAAGGATTTCAAAAAATACATATTTCAAAGTCAGTTTATTAGCCATCGTGCAGTTAACCACTACATTCAGGCACTAATCCAGGGATTGCACAGCCGCTCCTGATTTCAGGTGCTATGAAGAAATAATCTGTATATCGTTGGTGTACTTATGACAACTCTCATCAGCCAAGGCAGACTTATCACAACCACTTTTACACCACTTATGGACCAATATTACCATGAGAAAGGATTGTTTTAAAATTATTTCAAGCTATGTGGTAGTGTTCTAATTCCTTACTGATTTGCTTATTGAGTGCTTGTTGCTCTATAGCCCCTATTAAGCTCTGCAACTATCAAAGAGGAGGCTTATTTCTGCCCATCTTTCCCCAAGAACCAGTAATTCTGCACTGACTATTTGCACTATCCCAAATAGTCTGTTAATGCAACCAAGCACAATATACACAGAGGAGACATAAAAATGGGGAAAGAAGGAGCATAACAGCAATATGCTGTTAGAGAAATTATGTGTTATCTCTCAGGGCACAGCAATGATAGGAAGAAATAATGGGAAGAAAAAAAGGGGGGAATAAATGAGCAGTTCTGTATTTGAGTTAGTTTGGGTGGATGGTGAGATTGTATATGTGAAGTGTATTCTCCCCCCACCCCATTTTTAGGGGTGTTTTCAATACTTTTAGCTGTTTGGGTTATATAATTGTGTTCCTCTTTCTACGAAAATGTTACCCATCCCAGTTTAAGGTAAACTATTGCATAGTAAAGCAAAACACAGCAAATGCATTAAGCCATTTTCAGGTAGTTTTCTTAAACTGTATGTGTGCTTTAGGGCAAGAGTAGACAAGCTTTTGTCCTCCAGATGTTCATGCACTTCAGCCTGGTTCACACATCACATTAAGCCATAGCTTATTATACATATCACTTACTGTGAACAAACAAAGGGGGAAGGGGCAAATTTTGGAAGTTGCCCTGAGCTCCTTAGAGGAAAGGCATGATGCACATTGGAGGCAACTAAATTAAATTCGCTAAAATATTGACATAAATCTAGCTAAACGTTTCTATAATCAGCATACTTTGGTGCTCTGTCTTCCTTCCAAAACCTACCCCCAACAACATCATCACTTCAGCCACCTCAACCTAGCTAGGGGCACCATGGTAGAAGTAGGTTTCCATAACCATTTACCTAACTGAATGCGGAATCATAGACAGAAACAACAACTATACACACCTTCCTTTAGATGATCCAACAATCAGAAATGAGCACAAATGCGCGTCTAGGAATGTTAAAATTCTGCAGATCACCTGTAAGGAAAAGGAGTGGGCTGCAAGATAAAGTGCTTGCTCACTTTCCCCCCAAATAGCAGTTTAGCAGGATTTTAAAAGGTAAAGGACCCCTGACAGTTAAGTCCAGTCGCGAATGACTCTGGAGTTGCGGCACTCATCTCACTTTACTGGCCGAGGGAGCCAATGTTTGTCCACAGGCAGTTTTTCCGGGTCATGTGGCCAGCATGACTAAGCTGCTTCTGGCGAAACCAGAGTAGTGCATGGAAACACCGTTTACCTTCCTGCTGGAGCAGTACCTATTTATCTATTTGCACTTTGATGTGCTTTCAAACTGCTAGGTTGGCAGGAGCTGGGACTGAGCAACGGGAGCTCACCCCGTCACGGGGATTTCAACCGATTGGCAAGCCCTAGGCTCAGTGGTTTAGACCACAGCGCCATCTGTGTCCCACAGCACAGGATTTTAGCTGCTTTCAAATAGTTCTGTACGTTCAGCCCTGGCTGCTCCACTCCGTTGGATCAGTATTTCTATCTTTTGCCTCTCAGTGTCTTAAGTTCTAGTGCAACAGGAAGCCATGTGTTCTGCACACATTTTTATCAGTTGAGATCATAAATTTGCTTTCTGTCCATTAGTTGTAAGGACGAAATGGCAAGGGGAAGCTGTGCAAATTGGCTGCAACAAATTGGCTATAGAAATCATGATAATAAGTATCAGCTTAATTTTCTTCAAGTTACTGTATTTTTCGCTCTATAAGGCGCACCAGACCACAAGACGCACCTAGTTTTTGGAGGAGGAAAACAAGAAAAAAAATATTCTGAATCTCAGAAGCCAGAACAGCAAGAGGGATCGCTGCGCAGTGAAAGCAGCAATCCCTCTTTCTGTCCTGGCTTCTGGGATAGCTGCGCAGCCTGCATTTGCTCCATAAGACGCACACACATTTCCCCTTACTTTTTAGGAGGGAAAAAGTGAATCTTATAGAGCAAATAATACGGTAAATAAGATCTTCTATCAGCATATGCATATTTCTTGAGAGCCACAAGCATGGATTTTCAAGGCAAGTCTCTGCTATTCATACAATTAAATTGGACGTATATTCCATAGTAGCAATTCCTGCTTGGATGTTTCTAACTCTCAAATAGCATAGATAGTGGCTACCAGATGCCAGCCTAAACAGAACAATTTTATGTTTTGAAATTCAATATCTGTTTCAACAAACCTTATAGAAAATAAGTTACAAAATTGTAGGGTAGCTATCAGGAAACCTGTTTGTTGAACTTAAATATAGTACAGAGACAGCATTGATGTGAGAAACTGTTGCTTAAATTCATGTCACAGGTACAGTTTTTCTGATTAATGATGATATAGCTTTACCAAGGACAGTTTCCCATATATCTCCAATCAGGTCACAGTGTGAAATGGAAGTGGAATACATGAGTCATGAGCCAGAAAAATGACTCAACAAGTGGAAGGTAGAAATAAAGAAAAGCTAGTAACAACGGACAGTGAAGTACTGTACATGGGTAGCCAGCGTACCTCCCATCAACCCCTGCCAGCATGGCCATTGGTCAAGGATGGTGACAGTTTTAGTCAAATGGCTACAGATAGTTCAACATTTAACCTTCATAAAAGCCCCAATAACTGTTCCAAAATATTTATGCTTGAACGTTAAGGAAGGTCCTGTAGGGGCAGAGCTATCCTGTTACTCTAGATTTTGGATAGTGCTACATGCAAGATGAGGATTAGTGTTCCTAGGTGGCAAAAAAGGAGAGAAGCACTGGATAGCATAATCGAAGATCTTGGTTCATTCCTACCACTAATTAAGTCCACAGTGGATCCTGAACCACAGAGGTCTGGTAAAGGGAAGATCTGCAGGATGGGCTATTAAACTAGTATGAGAACATCAGTAGCTCAGAACAAGTAATGTGAGAGGCACAACTTGTATATATAGAATAAATATTTCTTGATCAGACAGTGTCTAATCAGAGGAACAAGGAGGCTTAACATAGGTATACAAAAAAACTGCCTATATCATTTCAGTGCATTAGTTCACTAGCTCAGGATAGGAGTCTTTCCCAAGCCCACCTGGAAATGCCAGGCATTGAACCTGGGACCTGCATGCAAAGCTTGTGTTCTGCCATTAAATTGTGATCCTTCCTCATCTTAAGCTTTACTGTTGCATGCTGCAGACTTGTCTTTGCCTCAGCCAGTCATTCCCTGATCCTTGATTGAACAACATGACATGAAAATGGAGCTATCAATGTCTATTAGTTATGGTGCATATATGACGTTCCCAGGTTCAGAGTTCATATGTTCCTATATAACAGTACTGCCTGTAAAAGAATAACAGTGGGAGATGTTTATTACCCTCGTGTTGTGCTTGAAGGCATCTGGTTGGCCATTGTGGAAAATAGGATATTGGATTAAATAGGCCTATGGCCTAATCCAGCAGAGCTCTTAAGTTTTTATGGCTGAAACCATGGCCCTTGACAGTGAAATGGAGTGGTAGCATTCTCAGAGGAATGCAGAAACCAAGCCATTTAAGCTCCCTCCAAACAGAAAGAATATAGATATATTATGGTGAACAAAATCCAAAATTTCTGTATTAAGCTACCCAACGTAAGACAAAATAGCATTCCAAGTTGTTGAATAGCACTTCTGGCCAGATGATAAACAAAGGAGCTGGGGATGGAATAAACTATTACACCCAACACCATGAGTATGTTCCCTCTTAAGAGCTGTAAGACCAGATGTGTGAGAAAATACTTTTAAATAAAGCTCTTTTCGATGCAATGCAGGTATGAGGCTGTACCAGCTCCATATTCCTCAACTCCAAATACATAAAAAAATTCTTTTATTCAGATCTGCCTCAATCCTTAAGCAAAGCACTCACTTCCCTTGATAGATAGATAATATAAATTAAGAGAATCTAGGCTGTCATAATGGTAACAGAATTCAGAATTAATTTTAGGAGGTATTCTAAGCAAAAAAGTCAATAGAGGCCAGATTCAGTAATTTTACCTAGCAGTTGAAAGAACATGTTTATTCAGAGAATAACACCCCCCCAATCTTAGATGATATAAATATTCCTTCTGTTTAGGTTTTCACTGTTGAACAGCTAAATTTGATCTTTTCCAAGTTTACCATCAAGATGATAAAAGTTCTAAATAAGTCAAAAGCTTAAGGTTTTGATTAACTAGAACATGTACAGCTCTAATTTGGATTTTTCATTATGGCCAACAATGCCATCTTCACTTACTTGTGAGTGGCAGACATTTAAGTCCCATTTACTGTGATGCCAACAAATAAAGGTTGAAATCTTTTCCCCTTGCTATGCTTTTAAATAAGGTGAGAGGAAGTTTAGTATAAAATAGAACATTTTCTAGCACTCTTCACTAAAGAACTGAATAAAAATCTATATCAATATAAAATTTAACATTTGTTTGAAACAAACAGAGTTTGTGCAGAGTTATTCCCATTTCTTCGTCATTTGTCTAGAACTTCTTTATACAGTAACTGAGGAAGAAAGATCAGTCACAGCATGTTATCAGTGCAGCTCTGCCAGTGTACTGCTGCACCAAATAACTAAAGTGACACAAGTAATTCACAAAGCTGTACATGA
The DNA here is from genome assembly GCF_027172205.1 of Podarcis raffonei. Lineage (NCBI taxonomy): Eukaryota > Metazoa > Chordata > Lepidosauria > Squamata > Lacertidae > Podarcis > Podarcis raffonei. Next base: position 39,353,120 of record NC_070621.1, on the reverse strand, counting down.
TGCTACCTCTTGGGTGTAATTAATGCATCTCTGTGTTAACTGGAGCATAGAGATAGAGGTTTCCTTTCTTCCAAGTTCTGTGAAGATGTGCTGTCCTTTGTGCAGTACAGTCTTTCCCAAAACCTTGGCTGTACTGTGTACTCCTAGAATTACAGGAAAATACTACAGAAACACAAAGGGATTTACATTTCTACACTTTCTCTTTCTGACCATCTCCAATTGGAGACCACTTCTTTCCTGAAGCCCCAACTGTGCTGGATGTGTTAACTTCTGGTCCTCTAAGATCCCATTGCTCTTTGGCAATTTTAAGTAAAAGCTACCCATTAGGTTAAAAGAAATGCATACAGTGCTGACTGAGGTTGATGGGATTTGCGAGTCCAGCACCTTCAGGATGCTGTGTTGACTGCCACTGACTTAGACGAACCCTTACTTACATAAAGTTGAATTTAAGATTTGCATTTTAATGCATTTCCAGCCTTGCTCAGTAGGTCCACAAAAGTTTTTAGTTAACAGTGACAACAGCGGCAGGAGCAGCAGCAGCAACAATAACAAATACTAGCTGGAGACTGGCAGAGGAGGGAAGAAGAGGTTATTATCTTCTCCAGCAGTCTGCTGAAACCAAGGGGGCAGCCCACTTGGTTTCTGGGGTGGGTGCAGAGGACAGATGGAGTAGTCCATCCCTCTTGCAGCAGACCTCTCAAAGTCACCAGCAGGTTGTTCTTTGTCACCTATGATTACAAGGTTATGCATGATCATGGCTTAAAATTCAAAACGTAATAAATGCTACTGTTTTGTGCTTCAACACATTACATTTTCAGTTAGCAATATTAATGCCTTCTTATGTAGAAAATGCAAGATGTCATGTAATGAGGTGTGTGCAAAAACATATCTTCCAGAGTTTATCATCTGAAGAAGAAAAAATTGTAATTCTTAGCTTCACAATACCAGCATACATCTAGGAACTCTTTAAGTTGTATGTCATAAGAATACTTGCAGTATAGAGTAATAATCATCAGTTATTTAACTATCAGTTATTTGGATGTAGTATATCATCCAAAAAGGTGAACCTTTGCATACTGTGCCAAGTTCACAAAATCAGGGTATTAGCTGCACACCTTAGACAAGCTTTTGTTTTATGAATTTACTAAATATGCAAGCACAATTGGTAAAGACTTTTTATATATTTTTGTTGGAATTATTCTAACTATAATAAGAAACCAAGAGGAAAATACCTTTATCAAAGACTGAGACTATCTGCATTTGTGGACACATATAAGTTCTCTATCAGGATTAGTTTAAAGTCAAGCAATTAAAATTAATGTGAAAGGAAAACTAGGGATTAATTAATAATTAGAATAAAAGGATAACAAAGCAGTGTTATGAAATATATAAATATATGAAACGGCAAAAGGGGTGAGGGGAAGTCAAAATATACATGTTTATTGGGAAAATATTGGATTTGTATTTCTAGAAAATGTTTCAAAAACTGAAAAATAAAATTTATATAATTTTACAGAAAGAACAGCAAAAATAGAAGTTCATTTCAAATTAAAGTATTACTGTATAGTTAAAATTTGACAAAAGACTAACAGTAAAATAGCAAAAATCAAAGGAGTTAATGCTTATGGTACCATTTGTACTGAAGGTTATGTTTGGAAAAGGAAGAACCAATAACCACCACTGTGAATTCCTTCTTCACTCCCAAGCAATCCACAAAATTCAGACTTGTGCAGGTATCCACAATGCATTCATTAGCCCAATAAAAGCAATTACTCCTGGCAATCTGTCACATAGCACACAGATTTCCTCTCCAGAGCTCCCTTTTGTTCTGCAACTTGGAGGTCTTGAGAAACAACAGAAACTCTTCCAAACAGTGGGATATATTTCTGCTGGTTCTTACCTTCTCCATACATCAGTACAGTGGAAATACTCTTGCTGCCCCTCTGCATGTATCATATAACTATGGGAAGGAAGACGGCCATAAATAATGGCTGACTAGTAAGCCAAGCAAAAATATGTAGTCTACAGGGACTGAACACATGGTTTTCTTCCCATAAGTTTTCCTTTAGATACCCATATTCATGCAAACTCTGGGTGAAGACTGACTTTGTATAGCAAAAGAAAAACTGAAATGCCTACTGAGCATCATTTGCTCCTCCTTTAATATATGTAACATCCAAGTACTGTAGTTAACAAGGTTCTCCAGATCTGGTTGCCAGCAACTTAATGCTCAGTCAGTATCTCCACAATAACATCAATATTAAGATTTATCTAGCACAGCTTTGTCTTCCAGTATCAGCCAACCAGAAAGCCCAGAGAAGTTGACAAGAACATGATAATAAAGTTAACTTACCACCACCATCCTGTATAATCATTTATTGTGATGGAGGATGTGCTTACATTGGTCATTATATTATTCTGCCATCTCCCATCAGCCCTAGCCAGCGTGACCAGTTGACACACATGACAGACCACCAACATATGGAGGGCACCACATTAGCTATTCATACACTAGTGGAAGAGAACTGCAAGCAGACAACCCATATGTGAAAGGGTCAGAGGAATTACGAGGTGTAGAGATTGGACCAGGAGTCACATTGTTTAGCTGCCGTACTTGCTACTGTATCAAGTAATAAAATTTGTTGGTAAGATGTAGCTGTGTGAATATGTCTGTAAGATAACATGTAACCTTATGATACCGAGCTACCATCTGCAAGCTCCAAATTGCAGCTCTCACTTTCACCCCCACCTGGCATTTGATTTGTACCTATGATGGAAATATTTAAGAAAAATGAATACATTTTTATTTGGGCATTTGGATCCCAAAGGATTTTTTTCTATGTGTATGGTTCTAGAATACGTTATAAACACTGCTGAATATTGAATGTTATTGTACTTGTTGGTTTTAAAATGACATTTTACTTACCGTATTTTTCACCCTATAGGACGCACCGTCCCATAAGGCGCACCTAGTTTTTTGGGGGGGAAATAAAGGGAAACAAATTATTTCCCCCCAGGCGCGGGGCTGCGGCGGGGGAGGCCTGAGCTTCCCCCGACCCCAGCCCCCAAACAGGCAGCTCTCTGCAAGCCGTGGGAGCCCAGCGCTGGCTCCCGCTGCTTGCTGAGAGGTCCACGAAGCCTGGATGCGCTGATCTCAGCGCACACAGGCTTTGGCGTGCAGGCAACTCTCCGCAAGCAGCGGGAGCGGTCCCGCTACTTGCGGAGAGGTCCGCGAAGCCTGGGCGCGCTGATCTCAGTGCACGCAGGCTTCGGCTTGCAGGCAACTCTCCGCAAGCAGTGGGAGCGGTCCTGCTTGCGGAGAGGTCCGCGAAGCCTGGAGAGCGAGAGGGGTCGTTGCGCACTGACCCCTCTTGCTCTCCAGGCTTCAGCGAAAGCCTGCATTCGCCCCATAGGACGCACACACATTTCCCCTTTATTTTTGGAGGGGGAAAAGTGCGTCCTATAGGGCGAAAAATACGGTATCTTCTAAGTCGCTCTGTGCACTATATTGGAGAAAGGGTCTAATGGAAACATTTAAAAATTATATAAAAAATAATATACTGGATAAGTCAGATAAGGTACACTAATGAATCCTTCATGCTAGCCCCATGTACTAGAGTATATTGTTCCCGTTTCCAGCTGGCAAACTGTTAGAGAGGCTTAAGCACATAGCTGTCAACTTTTCCCTTTTCTTGCAAGGAATCCTATTCGAAATAAGGGAATTTCCCTTTAAAAAAGGGAAACGTTGACAGCTATGCTTAAGCACTGGCGGTACTTCAGAAGGAATAATGACATGACACTGTAGCAGTTCAGGGTGAACAGGTGCAAGACCAAGAAGTCATTTTCAGCTTGACAGTCAGCCCAGAGAAGCCCAAGATCTTTGTGGGCTGGAATATAAAAATCCATCTGTGACAACTGAGGGAACTTACAGTCAGGGAAGAAGCAATAAACAGCATCCAAGCACAGTCATAAAAAAGTGCTGAGTAAATAGGAAGTCTCTGAGTGGATTTAGCACAACCATTAGACAGATTGCCACTCCAGTTCCATGTAACAATGCTGCTGAAGATTTGAAACAAGAAACTACACCCCCAGCCTATGTATTAGGCATACATTGTTGGCTTAAGGACCATGAGAAGGGAGGGAATATTGGAGTGCAGCTTGTCTTTCCCTTCACTATCAGAGAACCCAACACCAGATCCTTCCCTTCAGTTAGGTTAAACCCATTAATTTTCACCAGGCCAATCATTGTCTATAAACTTTGGGGACCTTGGGTCTTGGGAAAGGGCAAGGCCAGAATAAAGCTGATCACCCCAAATGATGCTAAATGAATAGAATGCTGTTGTTGTTTAGTCGTTTAGTCACGTCCGACTCTTCGTGACCCCATGGACCAGAGCATGCCAGGCACTCCTGTCTTCCACTGCCTCCCGGAGTTTGGTCAAACTCATGCTGGTAGCTTCGAGAACACTGTCCAGCCATCTCGTCCTCTGTCGTTCCCTTCTCCTTGTGTCCTCAATCTTTCCCAACATTAGGGTCTTTTCCAGGGAGTCTTCTCTTCTCATGAGGTGGCCAAAGTATTGGAGCCTCAGCTTCATGATCTGTCCTTCCAGTGAGCACTCAGGGCTCAGTAAATAACAGAAGAATTGCACAATATTACCTGAGCATACTCAGTTGCCTTCAGGAGCCACAAAAATATTGAGATCCAATTGGAGAAGAGAGGTAAAAATGTGTCCCTTGCAGCTTACAGAATCCTAGAGGGCACGGCTGACTTGTTGGAAGAGGAGCATACCTGTTAGAATAAGGATACATTACAAAATTTAGTTACAGGTCCCACTTGCCAGTGCCTTAAGTCTACTTCTTTATTTTGAAGAGCCCATTCATCTCAGCCAGTTGATGCAAATCACAAACTTTAGTAACTACTGACTGTAACAGTCAGTAACTCTTTCTAGTGTAGCAGTAAAAATGCAGTCAAGTTTGGTTGCTGTCAATTTTCGTAGACTATTTGGGGACTTTTGTCTTAGTAGATAACGCTTGAGTTAATAAATTGGTTCTTTTAACTGCCCACCAGCTTGCTATATCTTCACTTACTATAATGCCAGTTTTTGCCTTCTAGGCTAGTTGATTAGAATATTTCCCATGTCTGATCTGTTTTAAGGTGACACAGTCAGAATGACCTGCATTTTAAATGAGAAGGCAGTGCAGTGCTAAGACCTGGAAAACCAGGCTTTAAATTCCCACTGAGCTGTGAAGCTCACCAAGTGACCCTGGGCCTCTTACAGCGTCACAGCATAACCTACCTTTCAGGGGTGTAGTTGAAATTAAATGAGATGGGGATGGGAACCATGTATGCAACCTTGGGTTGCTTGGAGAAAAGGTGTGATATAAATGCAAAAACAAACAAACAACACATCTAACCAAGATAAAACTCTTCTGGTCATATAATTAATTTGCTCATACCTAACTTCCCCCCTCCCCCTCCCCTTCATTCAAAGGGTGAATTTCCTACATGGCAACTTGAGAGAGAAGTTACCTTACAGCAAAATGAAATAATTTCTTTCTTGTATCAATCAGTCAGTAAAGCTCTACTGCTGGGGAATTGTTCTTTAAAGCTTTGTATTTGGTAAAGAAAGTTGCAGAGAAATTGTGCAAATCATTGGGGTTAAGTCCGGGAGGGCACAGAAAAGGTTGGCAGTGTAGTAAAAGCAAGGCACAAGGTTCTTGTGTTTGCATACAGTACACATGCCTGGATTGCTGAGTACACATTTAATTGAGTAAACAAGAGGCCTTGCTTGCACGTGAATGGATGTCTGGATTTATCCCTTGTACTCTGTACTGCACTTAAGCTAGTGTAAGTTAAAAAGGTAAAGGGACCCCTGACAATTAAGTCGAGTCGTGAATGACTCGGGTTGCAGCGCTCATCTCATTTTACAGGCCGAGGGAGCAGGCGTTTGTCTGCTTCCGCAGACAGTTTTTCCGGGTCATGTGGCCAGCATGACTAAGCTGCTTCTGGTGAAACCAGAGCAGCGCACAGAAACACCGTTTTCCTTCCCACCTACCCCTATTCAAAACTTTTTGGCACATTAAAGCTTGATAGCCTACCCTTGTATTTAAGAAGTAGCCAAGTAGCCACATGTGATCAAGAATTCCACACAGGTGTGTAAGCAAGCTAGCAGAAGACAAATGAAGTGAACAATCTCTCTGTAACAAGCATAGAAATGCAATTCTAAATCCCTCCTTGTCAGCACTAAGCCAGGCTAGTAACTTCTCACAGCTTATTTACAAGGCTGTGTAAGATCTACAATTCATCTCAAAACTAAATCAATGCCTGCTGCTAAAGACATATAAAAGAGGTTTTGCTATGCAAATGAAAAACCAATCTGAACATTTCCTAAATAGGAATATTTACATGCCACCTACAAAACATAGGCATTTCATGTTTTACCTGATGAAAGTAAATTCCTGCAGTATGTCCAATAACAACCATCCCTGTTTTGAACTATTGGTCATGGGCACTTCATTTTGGTTTGCTACTATTTTTGTGAGAGTGGGACTGTATTAAATGAAGCAGAAGGAAACACTTGAAGGAAGAATGGAAGATAGAATTTTGCAGTGCACATGTTCCTGTATTCCCATACTTAGGCTTCAGACCTGTATATAGATGCTGGTTTTAAGTCCTATGGGATTTATTAGATGGGCTCTAGTGTGATAGTGACTGGGTGGGTTCTGTACCCTTCACTAACATTGTTCTCAATTATGTCAGCTACTTTGTGGAATAATCGGTGGTGGCAGATTTTTTTTGGTGGGCTGTTGTTGTTTGCATAATGTGTTTGGGAAAAGAGGGATGCCACCACAATTTCACTGATCATGGGTAGAAGGAGATACATCCATGGGTAGGTGACAGGTTACCATGCAAGTTGAACCCCATCCCTTCCAGTGCTTGGGTTGCTGGTTACTCATCATCTGTGCCTGCTGTTTAATGCTAGATCAGTACAGAATAAAACCACATTTATCCATGATTTGATCATGGATGAGGTGGGTAGTTGAGCTGGGAAGAGTTGATCTTGTCCAGCTGTGCCCACCTGGATACTTGGTGCAGCATCAGCACAGGCTGCAGTATGGGAATGAGGAGCTGCTGTGTTCCATATAATGTCTATTTCCAGGAAAACCCTCAGTTTCAGAGCTGGTGGTGTCGGACCAAGGAGACAGTAGACTAGAGCTGCTGTTGGTGTATCATCCACCCTGCTGCCCAGTATCTTTTCTGACCGAGCTGGCAAAGATGGTCTTGCGTGCCATGTTAGAATAACTCAGAATTACAGTGCTGAGGCAGCCCCATGCCAACTACGGGTCTGTCTTGTTGGTCCAGCACATAGGGCAGAGGACACCCTAGTTTGCATTTTTGCTCCAGATGGAGGAAGGGATGGTCTGGGGATGGTGGATGCCACCCTGCTATCATAGTTAGATCACTTCATGGTAAACTTTGGACTTATAGCTCCAATCTTCCCACTCAGGATGGTGGACAGATTGAGATGATCTGTCTTGGGAGACTAATGGAGTCCAATGGATTCCTGAATGCTCTGGGGGAATTTCTCATAGATAGAGCAGGTGATCCTGTTGCAGCCCTTGTCATGCTGTGGAACACCAAGACTTGTTGGGCTCTTGACACAGTTGTCCCTAAGTATGCTCTCAGGCATTGTTGAACCCACCATGCACGTTAGTGAAACAGGCTGAATGATGGCTAGAGCACAAGTGGAGAAAGATGTGTTGTGAAGTCAGCCTAGCACAAGTGAAACAATGGGACCATGCCTACTGTGTGACTGTGAGAGTGACAAAGGTTTCCTATGAATAATTAGATACTGTGCTAATATAAGTGCTGCTAACTGTTGCCATTTGTGTACAGGTGTACACATTTTCCATTTTAAGGGGGAGGGAGAAAAATTATATGTTCAACTGTTTCAATTCCTCATAGTGTAAAAAATGCTGTCCAGCTTCTGCTTTGTGTAGGTTGCAGGCTTATGCACATCAACCTCTGAAACCTTTCATTCTCCCATATGAATTGTCATGGTTTCCTTGTCATAACCATAACACAGCAATAACCCTGAATTGGATTTTTAACCATAATTGTTTGCAAACCTCCATTAAGGTTAATCCCAGCTAGTAATGCTGTACCAGGAAGGTCAGTATCTTGAGTTAAGGTAGCTTAAAGCTTGGTAGGAACCTGACAGAACCCATGTGGGACTGCACCATTGTGCCTTCCATGTGATGACCACAAAGAAAACTTATTTCTCTGCCACCATTGTGGCAGCAAGTAGCTGTCTGGTAGAGCTTTTCTGAGTGTTGAATTGGCCTTTGTCATCTGGCCAAGAGATCATTGTTCTTGCACCCTTGAGGTCTACAGTGACAACTTTGTGAGGCACTTTGTTTCCTATGCTATTTAACATCTATATGAAGCCACTGGAAGCTGTTGCCAGGAGATTTGGAGCAAGGTGTCATCAGTACAAAGGTGACACTCAGCCGTGTCTCTCTGTTCCATATGAATTAGGAGAAGCAGTTGAGGCACTTGGAGCTGATGATGAGGTGGATGTGAGTCAATAAATTGAAGCTGAATAGACAAGATATGTAATGCATTTAGGAGGTGGGGAGATGGCCTGTCCTGGATGGGGTTGCCCTCCCCTGGAAGGAGCAGACTCATAGTTTGGGGGTTCTGCTGGCCTGCAATAGGACGTTCTCTGTGGCAGCCCCTAACATATGGAACTCCCTGTCTACGGAAGTGTGTCCAACAACTTTAGTATATCATTTTCAGTGACCTCTTTATTCTGGCTTTTGACACCAGAGATGCATATTTTTATGACACACCCTATTTTTGTGATTATATGTAGTTTCAACTGTTTATAATGTTGTGTTTATTATTGTTGTAACCCACCCTGGGACCTTAGGGTGAAGGGCAGGTTGTTGTTGTTGTTGTTGTTGTTGTTGTTGTTGTTGTTGTTGAAAATTGCATTTGGTTAAAAGATTAGCAGTGCTTGGCAATGCTATACAGTATCTGCATCAGACCATAAAAAAAATTTTTTTAACCTTGGACCTTCAGGAGTGTACTTTTCTTGAACAGTAATAATTGCGCCATATGTAGGCTTCATTATCAAGCCCTCGTGGGAAATATGCAATAATAATAGTTTTAAATCCAGATGGGCCTGGTTCACATAGGCTGTAGTCATATCATGTGATGAATTGCATGTGTGACTGAGCCCATCTTGGATTATTCACTGCAGCGTTTTCATCTTGCTCAGTGTCATTCTACTTTTCAATGGGAACATTACAAACATTTGGCTGAGAGCCACATTTTGTGTGAGGTGATATAGATATTTTTGTCCCTGAGGTTTGATCAGTTTTGGCTCATTCTATTTGCAATTCTCATTTTCAGTGGACATTTAGCTGCATAATTCTTAATGGAGCCATGCTCTAAAATCAGATTGTTCATTTGTGGCAGAATCTTTAGCTTACAACTGAAAACACGCTGTCACCTAGAAAATTAACTAATATAACAAATATTCAAATATATTAATGTGATGAGTTTAATCACGATGCAAAACTCTGTAAAATCACTACCTTCCTCATTGTTGCAGCAGGTTTGGGGTTTGTTTGTGTTGTTATAGTTGTTGTTGGAGTTTTTTAAGCTCTGCATGATTAAAGTGAGGGAGTACCTTATGTACGTAATTTTATTTAGCATGCTGCAAAATATAAATTCTAACTCATTATAATATTGTTCTGCCTTAGCTGTTACAGTTTAAACTTCCTGTCAAGAAATAGCTAGGTCAACCTCTGGGTGACCTGTCTTATTTAGCTTTGGGCTAGAGCTCCACCAAGTGATCTTCCAGCATGATACATTTTTTTTTAAGTAAGCTGATTGTGTTTTAGCATCACTTAGTGGCAGTATGAATTTTAACCTTTTATTCCTGCCAGGAAATTACATTTCAAGACTTTGGTGTAAAATTAAAAGAATATAGTGTTCAGTTGCATTTGATAATATTTAAATTTGATTAATTGGATTTAAAGCTTAGACAACTGAAATGTTTGTCTATGGTCTTCAGTTTTGTCATTTGTTTTCAACTTGAAACCTTGCAAGAGGCACTTGAACCATCTGGTAATTAGCTATTGCTTACAGTATTTTAAACATGTTAAAAACCACAGTCAGGAATTGGACAAGCGTGTCACCACTGATAGCAGGTTGGCTACCATAGTTGCAGTTAATGAAAATGCATTGCTGTGTCTTCGGTGAACAAGCATTTTGCTTAATACAGTGGCAATGTGTACTGTGCAACTGCAAAGTAATTCCCAGTGTGTAGCATACAGCCCCAGTCCATTCCATTTGCTACTTTGAATTGCTGTGAGAGACTGACCCTATCGGTAAATTGAAAGATTCTCAATGGCTTAAGATCTGGTCCACTTGCCACCTTTAGGTCTCTGTCTACCAACATTAAGGAGAATTCTTTTTTAAAATCTGGGAATGCTTTTGAGGTAAGAAATGCAGAGTAGAAATTTTCTGAAATAATAGGGATTGTTAGGAATGTGATGGAACATAAAATGGCCAGTATTGTATTTCCATTATATAAATCTATGGTATAGCCCAGTGGTGGCGAACCTATGGCACATGTGCCAGAGCAGGCACTCAGAGCCCTCTCTGCGGGCATGCGCGCCATCGCCCCAGCACAGAGCCGGCAGAAGGCAAGGGCAGTGCGTTGAGTTGTCAAGTGAGTAGAAGCACCTCGGATGGGGCGCCAGGGTATGTGTGCGCAAAACGGAGCCATAACCTCCAGGGCACGCGGTTTCCCTTGGGGAGCCTCTGCTGGGGGGCGGGACGCAGCTCTGTGCACGCGCTCAGAAGTGCACTGACGTGTTGGTGGGTTGCAGAGAGTTCAGAGTAGCCGCCTTTCTCCTGCTGCTGTGAGGTTGAGGCTTTACACACCCTCTGGCCAGGGCCAATAGGAGCGGAGTCAGAAGTGGAGTGGATGCTTCGTGCTACCCAGCTGAGCTGCCTGCTCCCACTCCTACTTGTGTGCAAGCAGGAGCAGGGTGGAGATCTCTCATCTCGGAAGCACGAAGCCTCCACTTCTGAGAGATCCCCTAGGAGCGGGAGCGGGCAGCTCAGCTGAGGAGCACCTGGCTGCCTGCAGGGGCTCCCTGCAGGGGCTCTCAGATGCAGCTTCCGGGCTGCCCCCCCCATCCCCAACCTCATCAACTATTCAGGTTGGCTGCCTTCACAGGGTTGCAGGGGATCTGATGCATAGGTGGGGGCTCCTTTAAACTTCTCCCTTGAGGGGAGTGCAGCCGCGAATGTGACGTAGCCTGCACCTCCCCAGCTGAGCAGCCCCGATCCAGCTCAGAGCAGCCCGATCCCACTCCTACTTGCCTGCTCACTTGCTGCCCCAGCCCAGCCTTCCCTCACTCAGCGCCTCCGGAGCTGGAAGAGGGGGTGGTTGCTGTTGTGGCTGCGATGGCGGAGGGACAAAGTGCTGGAGGGCAGCAGGTGCCTGCTCGCTTGCTGCCCAGCCCGCCTTTCCTCATTCTGAAAACGGAAGTGTGGCACTCAAAATGGAAGTTATACTCAGAACAGAGCACGTTCTACTTCTGAAAAAAGTTCGAAAACCAGAACACTCATTTCCGGGTTTGAAGTGTTCGGGTTCCAAGTAGTTCGAGAACTAAGCCGTTCAAAAACTGAGATACCACTTTATTACTCCACATGGATGTGCCAACTTCCCCTTCTAAACTAAAACCTCAGTATTCAGGTTAAATTGCATTGTTGGCGCTTTGCGATAAATAAGTGGGTTTTGGGTTGCAGTTTGGGCACTCGGTGTCTGAAAGGTTCTCCATCACTGATATAGCCACATTTGGAATTCTCTGTATAGTTCTGATCATCTGCCTATAATAAGGTATTACAGAGCTGGAAAAGTCTGGGAAAAGGTAAACCAAAATGTTCAAGGGATTCAATGTTCAAGTAGAAATTTTCTCAAATAATAGGGATTGTTAGGAATGTGATTGAACATAAAATGGCCAGTATCGCATTGCCATTATATAAATCTATAGTATAGCCACATTTGAAATTCTCTGATTATTCTGCCTATAACAAGGTATTACAGAGCTGGAAAAGACTGGGAAAAGGTTAACCAAAATGTTCTAGGGATTGGAGTACCTTCATAGGAGTGAAATGATTGATACATATAAAGTATGAATGGTGTTGAGAAACTGGATGAGTGAGATAATTTTCTCTCTCATAATACAGAATTCAGGGCTACTTGTTGAAATGCATAAACATTAATAAACTTGGGGGAAACAGAAGAAAGTTCTTATCTAAGGGCACAGTTAATCCGAAATTTGCTACTACAAGATGTAATAACTTACATGGACTTCTTACATGATCTTAAAGGGAGACTAGACAAATTTGTACGTCTCTCATTGACTGTTAACTATGAGAGAACTAAATGGAACTTTCATGTTGGAATATGATTTTCTCCTTAAAAGCTATTGTTTGCGGGGAAAACAGTAGGGAAGATTGCAGTTAGCCTTCTCTGTTTCTTGAAGTATCTCGTTGATTTTTTATGAAAACAGGATGCTAGATCCAGTGAACCTTTGATCTGTTCTGTTCTCGAAGGCATTTATATTCCCAGGAGCACAGTGAGACAATTCTGAGATTGATATTTCACGTGCATATATACTAATCCCAAGTATATCTTGCTTCTTGAAAAAAAGTTAAAACTTTTATTTATTTTATCTTTGGGGGCTATTTTTAAAGAAGCAACAATATATATTTGATGAGAGCAACTAAAACCACAAGCTGCTATGTAAATTGAGTTAACCTTTTGTTTGTTTTTTAACAGGTATAGGCTACTGCAACAAGAGAATAAAGTGATAAACAATTACTTTTGCAAACTACAGCTGCTTTTTGAATGCATTTTTAATACAGTAGTGCTCCAGAAGATGATAAAGAAATGATAGCAGCTCAAGAAGCAACAACTAATTTTGCTCTGCTTCAGTAAGTACCTTAAAATAGAAATGATAAATGATAAACCCACAAAGCATCTTCCTCCCCCCCTCAACAGCAATGATATATACTATTATATATATGCCTTAAAATTATGGCTTATATTAAGTCAGTAGTCCTAGCATCATTTCATCATCAAAGAATTATGTGATGTTACTTAAAAAGATTGCTTGAACAATTTAGCCAATATCAACGGGTACCTGCCATAAATATTTGTCTTGTGACTTCTTCAGATGTAATGGCTTTTAAAACCATATAAGTTCAATGATCAAGGAGGTGGTGGAGGTGTTTCTTGCAGATTTGGGGTAGTGTATGTCAGGTGTCTTCCACCTTTTCAGACCCAAGACCCACTTTCTTAATTTTTAACATATATTCACATGAAGGTAGTGCTGTTGTTGCAACTCACCTTGGATCAAGCTGCAACCCACTAGTGGAAGACCAGTGGTGTAGTAATGAACTACTTCACAACTGGCTCAAACAGGGTTGCTGAGTGTGCTCTTTTTAAGATACTACAAAAGTATTACTTGCTAAGGATGAGCAAAGAAATGAGTGTTACTCTGACTGCATTGTTTTTCCCCTTTAAATCGTGTGCTGTCTAAATTTTATTTGTTCACCTGATGTTAATTGCACACAGTCTGTTGGTTTGCTGCTTCCTGCAAATCATGCTGGTAGTTCATTCAAAGTTATGCCCATTGAGCTTAGTAGGGTTTACACTCTAGTAAGTTTATTTTGAGTTGCAGCTTAAGTGAAGTATCTGCTTGCATCAGGAAGATAAACTGATATGGATGCATGCAAATTTCATTGTTATGTATGCAGTATTCTTGTCACCATTTAAATTTTTCAGATGATGGGTAGGAAATATTCTTTATCCACATATTAACTTAAGGTTTCCTAGCTTCTGCTCTCATCCTTCCACCTCTCTGAATTGGCATGGTGTGTATCATATGCTGAGACCACTCCTGTACTGTCATGGACTGGCTCGCTTCTGACATGTACCTTCTTGTTCGTATTGAAACCTGTTCATATTGAAACCCTGTTCATCCAGGGCAAACTATTTTGCATCCAGGTAATAGACATGGTAAATAAAATACTTTCAAAATAAAGGCATACTTACCAAGAATATAAAATATGTCTTTTTAGGGAATCTGAAACACATTTTTCTTCAGATACTGACTTTGAAGATATTGAAGGAAAAAATCAGAAACCAGGAAAAGGAAAGGTATGTGTATCTGGCATTCTCAGTCATATAGACTGGTGGCAATGTAATAAAGCTGGTTTATATTTTATATAATTTTTGAATGAAATTTTATCCATGCAGTAATGGTGACTTAAGTGCTTGTTTGAATCTGAATAATGTTGGTGTAATAGTGTGTGGGGAGGCTGCAGATTTCTCTTCAAGTTAAAGCTGTTCTTCTCATGGAATGTGTTCCAGAGTGTTCACACATCTTTGGGGGCAGGTTTACCAGGGATAGGTTGCTACTAGAATGGGCAGGCCAGAAAGTCACTGTGTACATGCAACCCTTTATATCCTGGTCTTTGTGTTGAAAACTTTTGTTTCAGCAAATATAAACTGGCAGAACACAACAGGTGCTAATAGTGGTTTATAGTAAATAAAGATTCCAAAATCTTAAACCTCTGGTAACACATAATAATACCTGAAATAGTTCAATTATACTTTTACTAATAAATAGATTTGCTTTTGATATTTATACAGACCTGTAAAAAGGGGAAAAAAGGTACAGGAGAGAAGGGGAAAGTTGGAAACGGAGCAGGGAAACCTGGTGGTCCAAATCGAATGAATGGGCATCACCAGCAGAATGGTGTGGAAAACATGATGCTGTTTGAAGTTGTTAAAATGGGCAAGAGTGCTATGCAGGTAAGTTTTTTTAGGGGGTCTTAAAGTGAATATTCAAGTAGTGTAAATAAAGCACTCTATAAAATTGAAACTGTCTAAAGAGTTGGGCTCTTATGCACATCCTTGATGTTATATTTTAAAACATAAATTTTTTAACAGCGAGACAACTATGGGGAGGGGGAGAGATACTAGCATTATTCTCTTTGTTTTTGTTTGTTTGTTTGTCTAACCGTTGGAATGAACCCCTGGAAAGTTGTCCAAACTCAAATCTGTCCCTCAGTTCCCCACTCTGGCTATAAACTGAGCATGACCTCATGAAGAAATTAATAAAAGAACATATAATCATATTGGCTATGTTTGAACATAAACTAAATAATGTTTTAGCATTTTAAGTTCCAGTAAAGCCCTGGGCTCATAAAATCCTTTCTCCTTCTCCTCTGGTGCAGCTATGAGGAGGAAGGCAGAAATTTCTATTGAACGATATTAACAGCAGTTTAACACATGTGCGATTTTTGACTGTGAAGGCAACTTGATAAAACTTGCTTGTTTCAGCAAACCATAGTTAAGGCTGACCACAGTTTGCCCAAATATTGATAACAAGACATGCTGTTATTAAGTGAAACTTCCAAAGTTCTCCTTCAGAGGGGGAGAACATAATCCCAAGACTCTGCGCGCCAGTAGTGGTTTAGTCATGCTGGCCACATGACCCTGAAAGCTGTCTGTGGACAAATGCCAGCTCCCTTGGCCTGAAAGTGAGATGAGCACCACACCCCATAGTTGCCTTTGACTGGACTTCATTGTCCAGGGGTCCTTTAACTTTACCTATTCAGAAATTAATTTATGAAGCTAATTCTACCAGTATTGGCAGAATGACGTACTTTCTAAATTCCAAATCTTAAGAGTTAGTGTGCATTATTAGTGCAGGTTTATTTAATACTTCTAAATTATTTTGGTTAATGGAAGCATTTGTTTGTATATAGATACAAACATAAAAATAGTTTGATCCAAAGGTACCCTTCTGCTCATAGGGGGCAGCATCTGAGTTGAAAGGCACCTTTGAATTAAAATCAGTGCACCTAACTCTTTTGTCTCATTGTCATCAATCTGCAAGCTATAGTTTTAACTGAGAACTGTCTTGCTTGATTAAAACATTTTACCTCTTTCACCAGTAGAAGCTGCTTACAAGCAAAATACTTTGTTCACAACAATATAGACTTCTCTGTTTCACATAACTGAAGCAGGGCTGGCAGAGGGGAAGGAGAAGGGAAAGTTGTTTTGTGTGAGCAGAAGAATATTCTGCTAGTGAATGCATATAGCCTAATACTCTGAGAAATGAAAGAAAGTAAAGAAATAAGCAACTTAGTTTGCTGTTTAGAAGAACCGGTTCAGGGAACTTTATGAGCTTATTAAAAATTTTTGATTGGTGGCTTTTTGGGGTGGGTGGGAGCTGCATCTTGAAAAGGTAGTTACAGTGTATTTAATGGTGGCTTTATTTATTTTTCCCTAGTCTGTGGTAGATGACTGGATAGAATCCTACAAACATGACAGGGATATAGCACTTCTTGATCTCATCAACTTCTTTATTCAATGTTCAGGCTGTAAAGGTAAGAAGTGTATTTGGAAGTAGTGTTTACTTCCTTACAGACTTAAAAAAAAATTCGAATCCCACCCTTTTTTCAATTAACTATTCAACTTAAATGTGGGGGCTTGGCTTGCAAATGCCTGCCACCACTCTCTCTCTTAAGCACAGCTGGCTAGACATGTTTCCATTAGACTTGCCTGTCACAGAGTAGCTCAGTTCAGACATGATGCCCAAGTATGGCTAAGGAAGCACAACTATGGTTTGTCATGGCATCTGAATTTATAACCCGAGTTTTGTTACCAGCCAGCAAATCAGAACTGGAAATCACTGTTCGAAGTAGACTTGCAAACGATGGCTTGAGTTGCTAGGATGTCTAAATTTCACAACTCAATGGTCACGTAGAAAGGAAACAATGTATTCACTCAAATGGGTTAGCTGCCTCTTCTTTAAAGATTTGAGAAATCTTCTTCAATAAACACTTAAAAAAACAAACATTGCAGTGAGTGAGGAGGTAGAAGAAATAGCATAGTTTGCAGTATTTTCAGTTCTTCTTGTTGGAGAGCAAGACTTGGTTCAGATGTCACTTACTCAGTCTAATAAACTATGTTTTATTAGCTTGAGAACAAGCCCTGTACCATAAGGAAATAAAGGACTACATAACTTTTAAAAGGCATCTGTAGGCAGCCCTATATCGGGAAATTTTTTAATGTTTGATATTTTACTATGTTTTATATGTGCTGCAAGCCGCCCAGGGTGGCTGGGGAATAAATAAAATTATTATTGTTATTATCATTATTATTATTATTATTATCTCTCTCCTCCTCCTCGGTTCTCTTGCTTGTAAAAATTGAAGACATTGTGGATTGATCTTAGGCTGCCAACTAGGATTTCATGTGTTTGTGAATCATAATATTTCAGGATTAATTTATTAACAATATTTCTGTAGTGGCTTGACAGATATTGAGGTGGCATACAATATAGCATATAACATGTTTTAGAAAATTCTAACAGCCAACTGTATAAAAACTTGCATGTTAGCAGCTTATAAAGCAGGCCTTGCCTGAATTTGTAATTGTTTGTATACACAAACAGTGCTTACTGTCCAAACATTAAATGACATTTCAGTTTAGTATGTTCCTGCATAACGTTTTTCCCCCCCAGAGAAGTTAAGGTATGTGATACTGTATGATGTGATTTTAAATCACTATTTGTTACTTGTAGGGGTTGTAACAGCAGAGATGTTTCGACATATGCAAAACTCAGAAATTATTCGGAAAATGACTGAAGAATTTGATGAGGTAAATTTTAGACATATTTCTAGAAAATTTGTCATGCATTTATGAAATGAACTATCATGTCGCAGGATATAAATGTTTGATGTAATACATTGCATAGCAAAGGATAGTGGTAGGGTGGAAAGTTAATAAGTAAAAGCAGTGGAAATGAACTTACAGTTAAAACATGCAGATAATAATGATGGCATCTCTTTTGAAGGGATGTTTTAAGCAGTGCTAGAAACTCAGATATGTAAGCTAGCCACCAAATGGCACTTTAAACCTAAGTTACGATCACCACAGTGGAATGTTTGAGTCTCCATTGGAATAAAAATCACCTCAAAAAATAAACAGCCTCACTGATTTTTAAAAGATTGGAATTCAGCATCACACTAAGGCAATCATTCTTGTCAGGGCAAGCTTTTTGACTTGCCGGATGGAACAGTCCCCTCTCTTTTGCCCCTGTGCGCTGTGGTGGTGGCTACTTCAATCCCCCCAAGCCAGTTGGGGGTGGCTTGTGGAGGAAGGGAATAAAGCCCCATTACAGAAGCAGAAATCCTTTATTTCACTTATTGTATTTATATCCCACATTTATCTTCCAAGGAGCTCAAAGAAGTGTACATGGTTCTCCTCATCTCCATTTCATCCTCACAACAACCCTGTGAGGTAGGGTATGCTAAGAGATGGTGACTGGTCGAAAGTCACCCAGTGAGCTTCATGGATGAGTGAGGATTCAAACTCTGGTCTCCCAGTGACTCTGCAGGGCTTCCATTGACAGGGCTCTTTAATGGATTCCCACCCAAAGTTGGCACTGGGTGATAAATAAACTAAGGTCTTAACCCCACTTCTCTGGGGTGTAAGGCTGAAAATTCTATATGTACACTTATCTGGAAGTAAGTCCCATTGAATTCACTGGAGATTACTTCTGAATAAACTTTCATATGATTGCATTACAAAACTATAACACTAAGCAAAAGTGGTGGGAACCAGGTCTACTGAGGATTCTTGGAACTGGAATGATAAAAATGAATGTGAGTACTTAGAGGAGACCTTGAGCATTGTGGTATATGCATTTTGTGAAAAAGAAATGTAGGTCCTGTGCATGACGGCACAAAATGTCATGATATGGTTTAAGTCCACAAATAACTATATATTAACTATCATTTTTATAACCATTTTCCTTTTCAAAATTTTCCTGTGCTTCTAAATGGCTGATTAGCACAACCATTTTTAATGTTGCTCAAGCCATCTTTCAAAGACTTTCCAGAAAGTAGCAAGCCACACCATGTGAGTTAAGAGGCGTTCATAAGGCTGATGGCCTTGTCTGAATTCCACCCACCCCACTTCAGTGTGAAGTACTGTTGTGTCAATTGGTCCTAAAAGAAAGGATAGCAGTGATAACAGTAGAAGAGAGTCAAAGGGGATACACACACACACAGAAGTAAAAGAGAGTCCAGAGAACCACTAGGGACCAAAGAGTTGTCTTAAGAGAAAAATACCTGGCCAGACAGTGGGTTGTAGTTCTGCTTAGAGTAGACCCATTGATTGTAATGACCCTGTTAGCTATGCCTCGTAACTTAAATGGATTTACTTTGAATAGGATTAGCTTTGACTAGAACCCACAATTCTGAAATCCTATCCACTAAACATTAGAAATCCTTCTGAGCTTCATTCTGGAGTATGAAAGTTCACTTGTTTTGCAAACATCCCTTTGCAGCCCTGAGGTTCTGTAACTCATTAAAAAATAAACCTTGGAAACTTAGTTTATTGAGATGTTAGGTTGCATGTTTATGGAATAAAAAGATGAACACCATGCAGCTTTGGCCTCCAAGTGTCCTTGGCGGTGATATTCAGAAAGCAGCTTCTGTTCTCCTCCTGGCTCCATTGTCTTAATTTCTCCCCCTCTCCACCCAGAGTTGCCAGCAACAAAAATCTCCACAGATGGGTTGTTTGGAGCATAGTGGCGTCTTTTGCTGCCATGCTACTACATGAGTTAGCTGACTTTTGTGGTAGTGTGACAGTAAAAGACGCTGCCGACTTGTGGAGATGTCAAGAGTTGCTGGTGATTCTGACATCTCTCCAGCTTGGCTGGCTGGTATGCAGCAAGAAATGCTACTGTGTGCCAGCCAGCCAGATGGTGATGTCAGTCACCAAGTAGATGGTTGTGAGTTGCGAAATGTGACTGGCGACCAGTGAATTTTGAACACTGGTTTTCAGGATAGGGTGGGGGACCTCTGGCCCAGAGTCCGAATATGACCCTCCAGGCCTCTTTTGGGCCCTCAAGATTTTCTCTGTGCCACACCTGTCTCTGCTCTATGTTCTCCTTGAGTGCATAATGCCTGTTGTGTGTGGAAGTGTTTGTGTATGTAATCCTCTGCCTGGCTTTTGCATGTCTGGAATGTAGCCTACTGTACAAAAGTAAGAATCATGTGTGGCTCCGCCCACATGTCCCTGGCCCCACTCACCAGGGGCATGTAATCCACAGAGGGCTGCCCTTGTGAGCCTACAGCTTTTCAGCTAAAGAAGCTTCTCCACCCCTGTTTTAACGGGGAGCGATGAAATACCAAGCATGGATAGAGATAGGTGTCCCAAAGAAGTTATTGGAAGCAAGACATTTAAAAAGAATATACATTTCCAGTGTTAAATAATGGCTTGTGACAGTAATGAAGAAAACAATGGACAGTGGAGTTTTGAGAATTTTTGCGTGGGATAAATTAAAAGATATTAACCCAGGGCACTGTTAAACAGCCATATTCATATTATTAGCATTGTTAGATTTAATATTGTATTTAAGTTTAGAAACAATATGATATGTCATAAAGACGTGGAATATTTGATAAGTATTACATATGTATGTACATGCTCCTACACAAATATCATTCTACTGTTTAAACCTTGAAATACTGTTCCAATATGTTTTTTTCAAGACTGCTTCCAACTATTCATCTAAAAGGGTTTAGCTGTATTTCTTAGCACAATGGTAATAAACTGCACAAGAGCCATACATATTTTGCTCTGAAGAGGTTATCAGTTTATGCCTTAATAAGGGAGCTCCTCTCCAGAAGTGTGTATTTTCAAGAGCTAAAAAGGACAGTTGACTTCAACAGTAAACTGGATGTCTTACAGATTGCTTATCATTGGTTTCTTTTGAAATCCCTGCGTTGTTTTGAAAACTGCTTGTTGGCACCTCAGTTTATGTAGTTTTCTTAAAATAACTTCTTTCCCCAGGGCTATTCCAGAGTGATTATTATTATTCTTGCATGTTCAAATGCACCTGCTGCCTTGAGAGTTTTGGTTCTGCAAAAAATTGTTGTTTTTGTGGTGAGCAGAAATCTTGGTTCCACTTTGGACAGCAAAACAAAACTTAGAATATCTTATGTACTAAAGAAAAGATTGATAATCCTTTTTGTGAGGAGCATTTCTTGGGTCTTGAAGAATGCTGATATTTACAGCATTTACTTCTGCTGTTTTAATTCCTCAAGTCGTCTTATATTTTAACAAACAATAATATGAAATATCATTAACATACATTTGTTTCCTATTGTAGGATAGTGGAGATTATCCACTTACCATGGCTGGTCCTCAATGGAAGAAATTTAAGTCAAGCTTTTGTGAGTTTATTGGAGTATTGGTCCGGCAGTGTCAGTATAGTATCATATATGATGAATATATGATGGACACAGTCATTTCACTACTTACAGGACTATCAGACTCTCAAGTCAGGGCATTTCGACATACTAGCACACTGGCAGGTAAGCAGTCTTTATTAGTATGATTTTGTGTATTCTCTTTTTAAGTCTTAAAAGGCATCCTGAATAATGATTTCTCCCATATTTTATTGAATTTGCGATGACTGGTTCAGAAATCGGCAGTAAGCCAAAGAGAAAAACATAGTTTGATAAAATAGATATCTATTTGCCTTCCTTAAAGTGGGAATAATCACAGTAAAATAAAATATATTTTGGGCTATATCCAAAAACTGAGATCATCCTCACTGGACTCCCTCCTGTATTACTGAATGTTAGCATGTGGATGCTTTGTTGTCTCTGCCTTCTGAAATAAAGCAGATGCAACTGGAAAAATGTCCTTGAGAATATGGCTATGGTTGAGAATATCTGCCCTGGGTTCTGCCCCTGGGAAAGCTTTTTGGTACCAGGCAAAGACATGGGATTTGATTGCTACCCATCCACAAAAAATAGGATAGAGTCTCTGAATAAAACATATGTAATGAAAAGCATTTTTGAAAAGTTTTGGGTTATTTCAAATGGTTATGGAATAAGATACTATACTGTTGTAGAAAATATATTCCTGTTATATAAATGAAGACATTTATTATTTATGCTAGTTTTTGTTTTATAAACTTACATACAAATGCACACATACATTTCTATGTGTGCATGTGTTGATTGTAATTTAATTTAGAAAAATAAAATAAATTATTCATATGTTTGTACTGTAGTCATTCTAATAGGCCTGTTTTGATATCTCCTCCAATAAGAAAATAAAGATATAGAGGCAAATCAAGATAGTGGTTCATTAAGATCAATATTATCTAGGTTGCATGTAACCATCCTTTCAATTTCTGAATGAATTATTCAAATAGTGCATCCCTGTACAAGTTCACTAAGAAGTAAGTCCCCTTGAGTTCAGTGGGACTTATTGCCAAGTAAGTTTGTATAAGATTGCAGCCTTGTTTACACTGAGCAGTCTAATTTAAATGTACTATAGTGGTTTTGTCTCTATGTCTCATTTGGCAGTCTTGATAATGTCTTTATTTATTTTTTAAAACACATGCACGTTAAGTGATTTTATCTTTCATACTTTTTAGCTATGAAACTGATGACTGCATTAGTGAATGTGGCATTAAATCTGAGCATTAACATGGACAATACACAACGACAGTATGAAGCAGAACGAAATAAAATAATTGTAAAACGAGCTAATGATAGACTGGAGCTCTTGCTACAAAAAAGGAAAGAGGTTAGAGCCTTTGTCAATTATTTTAATTTCTAAAGATTTTGATGCAAAATGAGGTGTGCTGTCAGTTGATTGTGAAATTTATCTTGCCATTGCTTAGTTATTGGAACATAAGAATAGCCTGCTAGATCAGGCCAACGAGCCTTCTAGTCCAGCATCCATGCCTGTGGGAAACCTGGGAGCAGAACATGAGTGCATGAGCACTCTCTTCTCCCACAGTTTCCAGCAACTGGTATTTGGAAGCATTGTTGCCTCCGACTTTGGAGGTAGAGCATAGAAATCATGGCTAGTAGCCATTGACACCCTCTTCTCCATGAATTTGTTTAATCTTTTAAAGTTTTAACACATCCAACACAACGACCAAGTGTGCAAAAGATTCAAATAGAGTGGCATGCCCAAGGTCACCCAGTGACCACATGGGAGAGGTGGGCTCTCCATGCATTTGTCTAATCCTCTGTTAAAGCCATCACTGCCTCCTGAGAGAGTGAGTTCCATTGTTTGCCTATGTACTGTATGAAGAACAAGGCAAGGACCCTAAATCACCCCAATCATATAGTAAACCAGTATGCCAAGATAGGGTCTTCCATAACTGCTAAGCGTTTGAATAATATTATAAATAAATAAATATGTAAATTCAGATCAAACCTGATTGTATCAAATTAATTAAGAAGTGTAAGCAATTGCGGAAAAAGATAATAACACATCAATACAAAATACATGGAACTTACTGTACACTTTTGGAGAAGCATCTGGTTACTAGATTAATACTACTAAATCATTTATTTTCGGAATACTGTAAATCTGAAAGCTCAAGTGACAAACACCTTTTATAAATACTTTGGATTTCATTTAAAAATCAGCCCAATAAAATATTGAAGAGTTTGGTTGCACAGATCACAACTATAACAAAATAAGCACAGAAATAGATGAAGATCTTGAAAGGTGACACTCTTTCTCTGTATAGGCAAAATATCAGCTATTTCTATGATTATTCTATCCATGGGTGTAGGCTTGTTTCAAGGAAAGCTAACCAAGACAGCCCTTTAAAAGACTATGTTGACTCCCACCAGCTGGATTTGTGCTGTGTGGAACATTATATACAATGGAGTTTCCTTTTTACCCCTTCTCCAAAAATTGAGTTTTTAGTCTAGTTTACTGTGGGTCCTCAAACTTTTCTGCTAGGTGGCACTGAGCATTAGTTTTTCTATGAAATTCTTACCTCCAGAATTTAGCTACTGTGTCATGAGTCTTCACAGGATTTGGATCCTAGCTGACAATGATCTTACTGTGCCTAAGGCACAATATAAATATAATAATAGCCTATCCGGCTGGGTTTCCCCAGCCACTCTGGGCGGCTTCCAATAAAATATTAAAATACAATAGATTGTTAAACATTAAAAGCTTCCCTAAACAGGGCTGCCTTCAGATGTCTTCTAGTATTGAAGTATTGAAATATTGAAGTACAATGGCTGTAGTTTTAGTTTCAAAGTTCCTGTAGCATGAATAGTGTAAATAGTCAACATGCATGTCATCTGGGTACAAAGGATGGATGTAGAGGATATATTTCTTTTCCTATGCATTCTATCTTCTCCTTTTCCATGGATAATCTCACTTTGGCTAAAGAACTATTGGGCAGAGTCAAAGTGACTCCTCTCCCAACATGTGCACCATACCTGAGAACAAGTGGAGGCCAAGGAAGCATTTCTTTCCAAACTGGGGAGCTGGGCTCAGAGAGCCTCTTAACTGAACTTAGTGCCATTTAATCTCCCTACATTGCTCTTAAAAGAGCTTCTGCTTTCTTTTATGGGATGGTGTCCAACATTGAATCACTTCCTTCCACTCTCTGGTCTTAGATGTCTCTAGATGATTAGGTTCTCTGCAAAAGGTAAAAGTGAGTTGATTGAAAGCATGGTGGGGCAACAGTTCATCAATGCTCATAAACTGCTTTCTCTAAAAGAAACACTCCACCTCACCCCCTAATTGTGTGGACTCTTGTAAGCACATCTTCAAGCTTCATTGTTTCATTAGTATAATTTTAAACTTTTACGGATATTTTATTCATGTTGCTATCCTACTGTATGGCATGTGGCGAACATTTGACCCTCCAGCTTTTGTTGCAGCTACAACTCTCATCAGCCCCAGGAAGCCTGGCGAATGGCAATTGTAATACAGCAACATCTAGAGGGCCAAAAGTTTCCCACACCAGTATGGCATGCAGTAGTGTTCACACACTGAAAATGATTTGTTAATATGCAATTATTTAAACAAATTCACCTGTCCCGTAATCTTTTTTGAGAATTATTTCAGTTTTATAGACATGTATTGTGTAAGTATATCTCTTAAAACTACAGTTTCTTCATTTGGCACTTAATGTATTTTTCAGCTCCAAGAAAATCAGGATGAAATAGAGAATATGATGAATGCAATTTTTAAAGGTGTATTTGTTCATAGATACAGGTGAGTTCAGTTGCTCTGTGCTATAGAACGGGCTAAGCTTTGCTTGTGATTATTTATCGTATTTTACTTACTTTTCAATTCTCTTCCAGGGATGCAATAGCTGAAATAAGAGCAATCTGTATTGAAGAAATTGGGATTTGGATGAAAATGTATAGTGATGCCTTTCTCAATGACAGCTATTTAAAATATGTGGGATGGACAATGCATGACAAGGTAAGATGCTGTGTACCATTTGTCCATTTTCAAGGTTTTCAGAATTATTGAGAATAAGGCAGCAAAACTAAACAAAGTTAGTTTCAGTACAGGTACAACATTTTAAATATATATTATCTGTTGGTTTTAAGCAAAATGGAGAAGTACAAAAGTTAAGTTATATGAATTACATTCCAAGAGGTCTTTGAGTCAAAAGCGTTTCACAAGTTGTTGGGTATTGCTTGGGACCAAAGTGCCTGCATGCACATGTTCATCAGGCTCTTTACAGTGTGCCTTGTCAGTATTGGTGCCATAACCCTGGAATGCTTTTTAGGAAGGCTGTTGGTGTGTGGTAAGCCATAAACTATGGTTTATTGTGAATGAGCAATATGCTAGCACACACTGTCAAATCGCTCCTGCTGCACTTCTCTCCTAGTTTGAGCAGGAGCAATCAACCAGGAACCTTAGTTTCTATCAATGTCTGAACCAGCACATGGTTTTCTTTCTCTACAAACTACAATCTGTGAAACTAAGGCTCTTTCCCAATTTGTGGTTTGTTTGGGAAACACAAACTACAAGCTCTGGTTTGGATTATAGCTTGTTGCCCTCACTCGGGAACGAGAGCAGCTGGAGCAATTTGCCAGCATGCAGTAGCGTGCTGTTCATTCACAGTAAGCCATGTTTATGGATTACCATGTTAGAATGCAGCCAGTAGTTGTTTGGATCCCAGTCACAATCATAGTGAGGAAGATTATATTGTTTTTGGGAATATTGCCTGTTTGATCAGGAGAGTGCTTGGTTATTAATATGACAGCAACAAACCAAGAACAGTAAAGACCTGCAGCATTTAACTTTGATTTAGAATAGATGTAGAGCTGTTCAATCAATGAATGCAGCATGTCATGTTGAAAAATGATATTTAAAGCCTCCATGTGTTTGATTTTTTCTTAGCAAGGGGAGGTAAGACTCAAATGTCTTACAGCTTTGCAAGGGCTTTATTATAATAAAGAACTGAATTCCAAATTGGAGCTCTTCACCAGTCGATTCAAGGTTCGTATTTTTACTCTTTCATTTAAGCTAGCATTTTCTCTCTCTTTCATTTAAGCTAGCATTCCAGACTTTCCATTTTTAACACTTGTCATTTTAAAACTTTGTTTCCCCCCCCATCAGGATAGAATTGTGTCTATGACTCTAGACAAAGAATATGATGTGGCAGTGCAAGCAATAAAACTACTTACTCTTGTTTTACAGTAAGTATCTCAGGCCAGTGTGTAATATAAACATGTGGAGTTAATTTGTACATTTTGTTTACGTGCACTTTGACAAAGCTTTGAACATAGAATATCTGTTTTGCAGTGTCACTTTTATTATGTTGCTTATGGGGCTGAAAGATCTTTTTTTTGGGGGGGGGGATTCAGTTTTTATCATGCTGGGATACTCTGAGCAGGTTTTTAAGTAGTTCTCAACAGCCATTTGTGCCAGAAAATGTAATGATTCCTTGATATATTTGTTTAAGAGCCCAAATTCTTTGGTGGGTTTTTTGTTCATGTCCACAGTGAGCAGCAGGGCAGCCTAAACTGACTTAGTGAGGTCACCTGTTCTGCTGTGGTAATTTTAAAAGTCCACTGATTTCATGGAAGTTATTTGTAGGTGGTGTAAGAATTCCTACAGCATCTTCACCCAGTTTCCAAGCAGCTGCAGCTATCAACTACTTAGCAATCAACCGGATTCACCCTGTCTCCATTATATCATTTTATTGCCAATTACATTTCATTGTACTTGAATAAAAATGTCTGAGAGAATTTGGCCCGTTTCCCACAGTGCAAATAATATTACATATAAAACTGCTGTAGTACTTGACCATCCCTCCATTCATAACCAATTCTGGTAGCTATGGGACATGTCAACTGTTGGCGGCAAAGATAACTTAGCTGTCAGCATTTACCTCAGATCACTTACCGTGTTTTTATACAGCTGTTCACAAATTTAACAAGCAGCTAATGAAACTCAGTAAAATGAAACTAGTTATGCAACCCCTGAGCGGTTGGTGTACATGGCTTTGGACTGCAATACCTTATGGACCACCTCCCCCCATATGAACCAGTCGACCTTGCAGTCATCATCTGGGGCCTTCTTTGTGTGCCTTCTCTGTGAGAGGTCTGGAGGCCAGCAAAACGATAATGGATTTTCTGGGTTGGCTCCCTTCTTGTGGAATGCTCTCCCCTGAGATGCTCACCTGACACCTTTGTTCCATAACTTTAGGCACCAAGGAAAAACATTCCTCTTCTACCAGTCCTTTGGCTAATTAAACTATCTATGGCCTTTTAAACTGTGGGGTGCATGCATAGTGTTTTCATTTGTTACTGTGATACGTATTTTTGTGCTTTTATATTGT
The DNA here is from genome assembly GCF_027172205.1 of Podarcis raffonei. Taxonomy (NCBI): domain Eukaryota; kingdom Metazoa; phylum Chordata; class Lepidosauria; order Squamata; family Lacertidae; genus Podarcis; species Podarcis raffonei. The sequence continues at coordinate 39,325,358 of NC_070621.1, read as the reverse complement.
AAACCTAGCTCTGTTGGCTTTGTGATTATTGTTTCTGTACTTTTATTTTTGTTTACATCGAAATATTAGTCACTTTGCTCCTTTTTTTGATTTTAATGTTAACATCAACTTTGAATCTCTTCGTTCTTCCTTAAGATTTTGGGATATATATTTTTTATTTTCATTTCTAGGAGTAGTGAAGAAGTCCTGACTGCAGAAGACTGTGAAAATGTCTACCACCTGGTTTACTCTGCCCATCGTCCAGTAGCTGTAGCAGCAGGAGAATTTCTTTATAAAAAGTAAGGCAGGATAATGTTTTTGTATAAGTACCACTTATGAAATGGTTAATGTTTTCTGTAATTAGCATACTATGGATATGTTTTAAACAAAGTCTCTCCTCATGAGGGAAGCAATAATCGAATGCAGTATAGTTGCTTCAGACTGTAGGAAGTTACACACACAAGTATCACAACTAAGTTTTATTTCTCTAGTTCCATCTGAGCAGGAAATCTCAGTACTGTGCTATATATAGGCCTATGTCAGAGTCAGTTCCAACCAAGTGGGGCTTGATAATGTTAAAGGGGCTAAATTTTGTTTCTGGACCCCATTTGAAGTGCTCGTTTTGACCTTTAAAAGTCTCATACAGTTTAGGGCAAGTATGCCTGCTCACACTCTGTGGACATCTTGTGCCTTTCACTGCATGCCACAGCTCTAGTAAATGGACAGCCTGAAAATCCTGGTGGTTTTTGTATTTATGGTTCAGTTCAGTTAATGACTTAAGGTTTTTTGGTGTGATATCTGACTTGACAAATAACAATTTATGGTTGATTAGCAAATTGGATGATCATAAACGAGGATTTGCAAACTAGTTTCCACTAACTATGGTTAGTGGAGTGCAGGAGGTATTATGCAGACTTAAGATGAGTATAGTTTTATGGAATTCAAAGCATAATACAATAAAATACAATGTGTAATAAACAAAAGAAGCAATTTGGGCATCATTTGGGGGAAAGGGTTGTTTCCATTTCTGATCTGGAGGCAGTGTTCTACTTGGAAGTAAATTCCAGCAGTTCAGTGGGGTTTCCTCCCAAGTAAAACATGCATGGATTGGGGACCTTAATGACTAAAGCCATTTGTGTGTGTGTGGTAATACTGCTGCCCTGAGACGTTCCAAAGCAACTGCGTAGGCCAGTGGTGTGCAAACTTTTTTTTAAAGAGGGCCGGAAATGAAGGGTTTTTTTAGGGTTGAAGTTGTTGAGCTTTTTTTTAGGATTTTACCCCAGGAAGGAAACTGCCACAGGAGCCAGATAAAATCCGACAGGCCGGATTAGGTCATGGAATGAACTTTGGACTTAGGCAGTACTGAGGTAGACAGGGCATTGAGTCAGACTTGGTATAAGGCTCCTTCCTGTGTTTCTGTTTCAGCGGGACTATGGCTCAGTGCCAAGAACATCTTTGCACCCAGAAGGACCTTGGTTCAACTCCCTGCTTTGGTTAGAGCATGGTGATGATAATGCCAAGGTTGCATGTTCAGTCCCCATATGGGACAGCTGCACATTCCTGCATTGCAGGGTTGGACTAGATGATCCTCAGGGTTCCTTCTATCTCCACAATTCTATGATTCTAAGTATGCAAGTATTTGCATTCCTGCTATCCTAACCCAACACACACATATTTAAACTAGGCCACTGAGTGTTCAGTCACCAGAGGTGAATATGCAAGAAAGTGCCTCAGCGTTTGCCTAACAGAACAGAAAGTAGAAGTTGGAAAATGTGCCCCCTTTTTTGTTCTTCAAAATGTGGCAACCCTATTATAGGCAACCCTTCCATAGTGATAGAGGATGAGATCCCACATAGTGCCAGTCTACACAGTGGGAATTCCCCTTCCTCTTCTGCCCCCTACATCTCCCCCCGCCCCATCTATCTCAGAGGGTCCCTCAACCCACTGGAGCAGATTTTGGGGTGCATGGGTGACAGCAAGGAAAATGAGAAATAAAATGTATCACATGTGCAAGTGGAAGTTCACTGCATCAGTAGGGTGCAACAATTGGATATTGTCTATAAAAGAGCAAACTTTTACATGTTAATAATAGTTAACTCTTGCTCTTGAAAACATCATCTGTCTAGTAAATGCATATACAGCAATTTTTGATATAGCAATAAATGTCTGGTGCTTGTTTTTTTGTTCCCTTGCTTTGAAAGGCTTTTTAGTCGTAGAGACCCTGAAGAGGATGGAATTCTTAAAAGACGGGGGAGACAAGGTCCAAATGCTAACCTTGTCAAGACTTTAGTATTTTTCTTTTTGGAAAGTGAGGTATGTTTATGAGTAACTTGTTCATTTTATAGAACTATAGTTAAGATAAATGCTTGATTTTTATGGTGATTTCTTCCAGAAGAGCATACCAGGCATTCAAGACTTTCTGAATAGTAAGAAGTGTCTCACCCAAGTATAGCAATTTGTTTAAAAGAGCAGTAAAATAGTTTTGCCCCAGTTCATTTTATATACAGTGGTACCTTGGGTTACAAATGCTTCGGGTTACAAACTCTGCTAACCCAGAAGTAGTTGCTCCAGGTTGCGAACTTTGCCCCAGGATGAGAACAGAAATTGCAGTGCGGTGGTGGCAGCTGGAGGCCCCATTAGTGAAAGCGTGCCTCAGGTTAAGAACGGTTTCGGGTTAAGAATGGACCTCCGGAACGAATTAAGTTTTTAGCCCGAGGTACCACTGTATCTGTTGAACATTTTTTTAAACTAGGATGTCTTTACAAATCTGTTATTAAAGGGATTATTTATTTTACTGTAGAGGTAGTTTTTGATGATTAAACAGCTGCCTAGAGTGAGGCCGAGGCCTATATTTTTTTGGCTACACTAATTAGTGGAAAATGAGTTCATGAAAAGTTTTGGCTACTCTGTTAAGAGTATGAATATAAACAATATGGCCAGGAAGATTGAACTCATAGGCCACATTTCCTTTGCTCTTCTGTGCACCTCCAAATCTCTCCCTTTATGATTATTGCTGACACTGTTTAGCATTGACAGTTTTGATAATAGAAGCATGAGGGGAGAAGAAGAGTTGTCTGATTTGAGGTTCTTTGAGTGTTTTGCTGTGATTAGATCTTTCAAATAACCATGACTGTCACTGTCAATTAAAATGCAGCACACATTTCTGAATAAGTAAACCAGTTCAGGATGCTTAAATACACTTGTTTCAAGGGGTCATCATAGTAACTGCAAACAAGTAACAAAACATTTTCCTGGTTAATTGCCCATAATTCTGTTCAATATTAACACTTCCCTTTGAAATTAAAAATAACAGGAATTAGTATTGGCTCTTTCATAGCTTCAACAACAGTAGGGCTTTTCCTAACCTTTGGGGTATACATATTAACTAGTTTTCCTGAGACAAAATGTTAAATACAGTTGAATCTTTTTTAGTTACATGAGCATGCTGCTTACTTGGTGGACAGCATGTGGGATTGTGCCACTGACCTCTTGAAGGACTGGGAATGTATGAATAGTCTTCTGTTGGAGGAGCCACTCAATGGAGAAGAACGTAAGATTTCACTGTATTCTTCAGCATCAAACTTTTTCATAAGAAGACTTTATAGTCTGGTTGGGAAGGGGTTTTGAGTTTGGAGAGGTTTCCTTTCTCATGGAAGAGAAAGGGAAGCTCTTTTGTGTACAGAAATCTGGGTTGCAACCATTGGTTAGCAAATAGTCCACATGTCTTGCAGTCCATAGGTCAGTTTGGTTCTATGCATATTTCCTTGGAATGTACTCTTGGATTGGACATACTCTTTATGAAGCATAGTTTGTGGCCTAAATCTGTTGAATTTTTGTTGTTGTCTTCAATTTGGGGATCAAATGAAATATGTATATGTTTAATAAACAAGTTCTCCAGAGAACTATAGAGTGGATCTTGCAGTGATGAGGAGCGAAATCCACTTTCCCTTGGTCTCTCACCATGATTTTTTAGTATACAGAGTTAACCCCCTCCCCTATTTCATAGTCAAACCAGCAAATGTGTTTTAATAAACAAACAGATGTCTGGTTGCTCCTCAGTTTTTCTGTGTAGGTATTGTGGTTGTAGGAATAATGCTGTCTTGCAGATTTATACTGAAACATCATCCCTGATAATTTTATTAAACATTTGAAATCATTTTAATACTAAATCAGTACCTTGAGTTAATTCTGCAGATCAGTACCCTTGCTCCTGCTTTGTTCTTATCATGTGAATCTCCCATTTACTTTATTCTGTAAAAATAATACTGCTGTCTTCTTAAAGAAAGCATTAAAATGCAAATACAGCCTTGGATGTAGTACAAAAACTGTAAAACATTACTATTACTTCCAAACCTGAATTCAAACTCAATTGTACACATTTGTTGTTTTCTACTTAATCTTGATGCCCCAGTTGCAAGTTTAAGCTATTAACATAATTCCAGTGGAAAACCTTTATTACTTATATCTAAGGCTTCATAAGCAGGTATGTTCTTAGGAAAAATGAGTTGAAATATTTTGATCTTTTTTATAATTTCAGCTTTAACAGACAAACAGGAAAGTGCACTAATTGAAATAATGCTGTGTACAATTAGACAAGCAGCTGAATGTCATCCGCCTGTAGGAAGAGGCTCAGGAAAGCGGGTATGGTTTAGTTTTTGTAAACTTACAGTATGGCAGTAGTGCTGAATTCATTCTCATATTTGATTTTAATAATAAGGCTTTCTAGCAAATGAAAAACTATGTTGGTAATTCTTCACATATGTTGTGACAGATGGATGCAGTACAATGTCAGTAATGTTGCATTGTTAAAATACGTATCAAAAGACCCTATAGTTGTGACCCAAAAGCCTTTTAACTTTCATTGGATTATTACATTAAATCAGAAGTAAGATGTGCTGATTGGAAGATGAACTCATGCCTAGTGTACATATTAGTGAAAGTATCTTAACTTTAACTAAATTATCTTTTGTCTCAAAGACCAGAGTAAAGCAATTCAAGTTCCAATACTGAAATTTGGTCATAGAATTGTGGCACATTTTTGTAGCATTAGCACTTATTAGTTCTACGATGCAATAACTTTATGTAGTGTAAATTGTGTGGCTGTTGAAAACATGATTCTATACCCATTGCTTAACTTTGGTTGTACATTGGTTAGAGGATTCAGTTAATAAGCAACTAATAAATGTAAACAATAAATTTTAGTTTGCTCCTTTATATGAATCTGTTCATACATGTGGCATCTGTACCAAATTCCCTACACATAATTGTCACTGGGCATGTATGAGCACATGGATGGGTGGGGATTCTGGCGCAGCTGCTGCACATCTGAGCCACGCCTGTTCTTTATTTTATATATTAACTCCAGAAAGTAGTACAGCATAGCATGTCTTTGAATAACAATTGCTGGAGAACAACAGTGGGATAGAGCTATTGTTCTTGTGTCCTGCTTTTGGGTTTCCCAGGGGCATGTGGTTTGCCACTGTTGAAAACAGGATGCTGGACTATATTGGCCTTTGGTCTGGCGCAGCAGGCTCTTGGGTCTACTATGAGTTACATTTTTATAACTTAGTAAGTTACTGGTTGCACTAAACAACTGTTGAAACTGTTGATATGATCACTTATTTAGTTATAACTATCCTCACACTTTCAATGTAGGTACTTACGGCAAAGGAGAAAAAAGCACAGTTGGATGACAGGACAAGGATCACAGAACTTTTTGCTGTGGCACTCCCTCAGCTGTTAGCAAAAGTGAGTGATTTATTTCTCTCTCTTTTTAAGACCACAATTACATAGGAAGCTGCCTATGCAGTCTCAGACTATTGGTCAATCAATCTCAGTAGCGGCTCTCCAGGATTTCAGACAGGAGTAACTTTCTCAGTCCTACCTAGAGAAGCCAGGGATTGAACCTGGGACCTTTTGCATGGAAATAATGTGCTTTGCCCTTTTTGTGCAATTTTCCACTGGTCCCAGCACTTGAAGAGGCATACAGAAAGATTGCATTTGGAGAAGTTACTTGGTTAATGAAGTTAACAGTGTTGATTAATAATGAATATTTTTGATTTCCTGGTGAAACTCATGTCTGGAATTGTAGAATGCATAATTTGATAGAAAGCTGGTATGTGGGGCACTTTTGTTTTCTTTTAAAATATTTGAGCTTTGTTTTCTTTATCAATTTCTACAGTATTCTGTAGATGCAGAGAAAGTCACCAACTTGTTACAGTTGCCACAATATTTTGATTTGGAAATCTACACAACAGGGAGATTAGAAAAGGTAAGTAAATTTACAAGTATAGAAGAATAAAGGGAATAAAAACTGAACAAATCCTCCTATTAAACAGATAATTGTATATTGGGGGTTAGCAGCATTCCATAGTGGGGGCTATTGCAGGCTTGGCTATGGAGCAGATAGCTTCAAGAGAATGCAACTCTTGTAACAGGTGAAGCCAATACCTACCTCTTTTGAAATAAGTAGTTTTAAAGAAATTCCTTTTGGGTTTGCTTGTTTGTTTGCTTGCTTTTGTTTGTTTGTTCTACTTGAGCAAATAACCAGAAAAAATATGTTTGCTGTGCTTACTTGATAATTTTGATTTGTCTTTTGTAGCATTTGGATGCCTTATTGCGACAGATCCGGGATATTGTTGAAAAGCACACCGACACAGATGTTTTGGAAGCTTGCTCTAAAACGTACCATGCACTCTGTAATGAAGAGTTCACAATATTTAACAGAGTGGACATTGCAAGAAGTCAGCTAATGGATGAACTGGCTGACAAATTCAATAGACTTCTTGAAGATTTTCTGCAAGAGGCATGTATCTTGTTTTAGTTGTATGTTTGTTTGTTTTTATTTCTTGCTTTAGCATTCAAGCTAGCATTCTCACTGGTCATCGCTCCTTGTAAGAACAAAAAACCTCAACAATTGCAAGTACTTCATATATGGCCTGAAATAGAAAGCATTGATAGTTGTTGATTTTGTGAGTGCTTTTCATTTGAGCTACTCATAAAATATTACTTTACCATTTATTGAAGATACTTACTTTTACTGCAACCGTATAATTTTTTAACAGGGTGAAGAGCCTGATGAAGATGACGCTTATCAGGTCCTATCAACATTAAAGCGAATCACTGCTTTTCATAAGTAAGTACAGGAACAGCCTGTCCGCTTCTTGCAACTCTCAACTCTTTGTTTTAATAAGAAATTTAAATTCTAATCACTGAGAAGTTTTAAAAGTGCTAAAATTAAACTATTTATTTCAGAAAATAATTTTTAAAATAATTGACAGTAGTGCTGTGATCATTTTAGCAGCCATGTATTATGCAGGCATTTGACTACTTTCTGCTCAATATGCCCAACTTCTGTTCCTGCTGGTCTTTTCCCCTATTAACATTACCACATTTCATGTTCGTGTAAAGAGGCATACACTCTTTTAATACTAGAGAGAGAGTACTACCAGTTAGTCTTCATGTTAGCTCTTTCTTTAGAACCACTTACTTAGGGAAAGCTGTGCATGAATCTATCTTATCTTGTTTGAAGGTGGACATTAAAAACCTGTATATGTGTACACTACCTACGTGTGTTCTATGTACACTCCCAATATTAAGCTGAGGGAAGGTTCAGCATCTTTTTTGCTAGAGTAACAGTGTGCTTTTTTAAAAAAATATGAATGAGTTTACCCTTATTCTTATACCCACAGGAAATTCATATGTAAGAGAATAAAGAAATATTGTCTTACTACATGAAATGAAAGAGACCGAATATATGGATGCTGCTTCAGACAGCAATATTTTAAAATAATTAGGCAACAAATCTTACAACACTTAACATATTTTTATCTAAAGAGTAAAAGAATCCTTAACTATTCCAAAAAGTTTCATTACTTGCTTGAAGTCAATTGTTTCCTGAGTCTTCAGGTTATCTTACTGTTGACTATGTGGGACACATTCCTTTACAGGAGATGTTGATTAAATTTTGCTGGTAACCAGATTATTTCTGCAGTACGTTACGTAAATAGTCTTAGGAGGTTAGGATGGTTGCTCAGTGCTTTCCAGGACAAATTTGAGATAAGAACTAGACCAAGATCTGGAAAGTTCATTTAGGATATATTTTATATTGAATGATACCAACTGTGCTGATGCCACAATCTATTCTACAGTAAAAAGCTATTTACAGATTGGCACCCCTGTTTCCTTCCTCTTCCAATCCAGGGGAAGGGGCAAGGAGAGAAAATCAGGCGCATTGCATCCTCCATGACTTGGTGCTGTGCAAAGCACACTGGAACTCTGTAGCAGGAGTGGGGATATTTATTCATATCAAGGGTTGTATTCCATTATGGGGAACGTTCTGGGGGCCACATGACTGTTGTGGGCAGAGTCAGAGGCAAAAGTTGGGGCTGCAATAGGTGTGGCCTAGAGAGGTATGAGGACCACCTAAGGTTTCCTCTTCTGTGGTGATAACATGTCTAGAGCTGTTATAAGGAGAGTAATTCAACTAATGCCTAAGGGTAGTTGCACTGTGCTGCTTGCACTGTATTGCAAGGAATACAGTAAAATTTTTTTCTTTCCAGTAGCACCTTAAAGACCAACTAAGTTAGTTCTTGGTATGAGCTTTCGTGTGCATGCACACTTCTTCAGATACACAGATAACTGGAACTAAGGAATACAGTAATCAGTGCATTGCAAAGTGGGAGAGAAGGTGTGATGAAATTGAACTGTTCATTTTCTTTCTATTTCAGTGCTCATGATCTGTCAAGATGGGATTTATTTGGTTGTAACTACAAGTTATTAAAAACAGGCATTGAGAATGGAGATATGCCTGAACAGGTTTGTATATTTAAAAAAGCAGTAATAGGAAAAATACATCTAAGAAAACAAAAATCACAGTCCTTTTTTTAATAACCATTTTATCTTGTGTTTTAAACACAGATTGTTATTCATGCTCTGCAGTGTACTCACTATGTAATCCTTTGGCAGCTAGCAAAAATTACTGACAGCAGTTCTACAAAGGTAAGCCTTGTTATGATGATGGTGGCAACTTATAGTTTCATAGAATGAAATGTGTAATAGCAGTGTGTCACCAGGTCAAGCTACTTGAAGTGCCTGTCAGTATGATGGGGGGCGGGGAGAGAAGGACAGCTGGTAACCCTTCTGACCTCTGAAGGGCAGGGTGGATTTATTGAGCTGAGGGAGGGAGGTCTCTCATTTAAATGAGATAAATGGGACATCTCTTTTCAGCCGCTTATTTCTATCTGTAATGAGGAGAACAGAGGAATGCAATGTGTGATCCAGAAACCTGCTTGAAACTTGCACAGGGTATAATTCCAAGGGTCAAATAAGCTGCAATTATACTACATGTTTTTTGTTTCTTTTCTTAGATCATTTCTATTTTATGACAAGTTCTTAATTAACATACATTTTTTGTTTAACAAGTAAGTATAATTTAAAGCATTGCATATTATTTAACATTCTGTTTCAAAGGAGGATCTTCTACGCTTAAAGAAACAGATGAGGGTATTTTGTCAAATCTGCCAGCACTACCTTACCAACGTAAATACTGCTGTTAAAGAACAGGTTAGTCACTGTTTTACTACTTGGCTCCTTTGTATGTAAGTGATTGAAGAAACATACATACATACATACATATATATATATATATGTGTGTGTGTGTGTGTGTGTACACACACACACACACACACACCCCGTAATTTTAAGCAAATCTTGATTTTCCTCAATTGTGTAATAGTGCAAATTGTTAGGATGCTAACGTTTAGAATATTGGAAAGGCAGTATCTTTACATTGTTTCAGCATATGGCATATGAAAACACACTTTTGTTTGATATTTTAGTTGAATAATTTCTAGCCCTGGGGTTGCCATTGCAGTGCTCAATGGCAACCTGGTACCCCAGAACACCTACGTTAGTTCCACCGCCCTGCCCAACAATCAATTAAGAAAATTGATTTTTTTATTTTAAAAAAGGGCTTTCAGCTATTTTCAACCCAGAATGCTTCTAGGTGCACATGGGCTTGGATGGTAGATGGACTGGAAATTACTCAGGTACTGCCTTTAGAAAGGTGAAATATACATGTGCTAAAATACATAGCTCTCTCACTAGATTTAGTAGAGCTCCTCAGAATAAAAGGTAAGCTGGGGGAGGGGACTGTTTCATTAGGTTTTTGTTTTATTTTATTGGATGTCATTCTTTTGGTGTTTGAAAGGTTAATATTTAGATAAATGGGAAACTTAGTTGGATCCTTACTTTACAAGTTTAGCATATCATATCTCTGGTTGATGATGACTATAACTGTTTATTGGATTCCTTGCCACAATAATACAATCATACTAAAATCTGTTAATGCTTAAAATCGGAAGAATAAGGTGGGTCCTAAAACATCTCAGGTGTCAAAGGTCAGCGTCTTCATAATATGACAGACACAATGTAATGATGGGGTGGGAATTCCACATCTAACAGCCTGCAACAGAAAAATACATATATAATTATGGTTCTTATCATTATTTTTTGCAGGCCTTTACAATTTTGTGTGACGTATTAATGATCTTCAGTCATCAGATTATGTCAGGAGGTCGTGACATCTTAGAGCCGCTAGTTTATACTCCTGATTCTTCATTGCAAGCTGAAATGTTGAGTTTTATTCTCGATCATGTCTTCATTGACCAGGATGATGATAACAACAGTGCAGGTATAAGGCTGTGAAATCATCTTCTAATCATATTGACAGAATCTGAATATGACCCAAAAGACTTGGGTTCTCCCTTAATCTACTAAATCACTGGCTTCCTCAGAATAGCGTGCCTGTTATCTTATCACATGAGTTCTCAGCTGCAGTCTGAAGTGGTACAGTGAAGACACATGTTTATCACTTGAGTGGGAATTAGGCCCTAGCTTTCACCATATTTTCATCATTGCAGTCTAAATTGTAGTAACTCACGTTAGCTTAGAATATGTCATTTACAACAGTTAGAACTTTGTGGCCTTGCATTGTGTCCTGCTTTCAGTTACCTTTAAAAGATAGCTCTATGATTCCATGAAATACCAGTCTAAGTGTAAATTCTTGTAAAAAAGTTGGAAAGGGATCATACAAGAAATGAATAAAGAGAACTTAAATCAACTACCAAAACTATTCTGTGCTACGGTGTACTTAAAGTTTTATTTTCTTTTTAAAGATTGCCTTGTTAATACAGTGTAGCTGGCAAAGCATTTGGTAGTCACTTCTTTTTTCCTGCTGTCATAGGTTATTTTCAACAACATTTTCAGCAGTTGTTAATAAAGGTCCAGTTGATGAGAATTGATTTTTTTAATGCTGTGCACCTTATTTCATTTCTTAGATGGACAGCAGGACGATGAAGCCAGTAAGATTGAAGCTTTGCACAAAAGAAGAAATTTGCTTGCAGCTTTTTGTAAACTTATTGTATATACAGTGGTGGAAATGAATACTGCGGCAGATATTTTTAAGCAATATATGAAGGTAATTCAGCATTTCTGATCTTCTGAAAATGGTGGGGTGGGGCTTTCATGTTAACTGGTTGCTGTCAGCTAGCATGTTCTCATTTTTCAAGTATTTTATATTTCCTTTTTATGTGTGGCTGTTAGACCATAAACAGTTCATATTCTTGATTCATATTAGAATACATTTGTTTTCCTTATGTCTTGTATTGATAGAATGCATGTCTTGCCTGGGCCCTGGGAATGCCTTTTTAAATTGTAGTTAAATGAAATATTTTAAAGTCCTTTTTTAGTATCTCTTCAATTAACTTCTTGACACTGTTAAGAAGTGACTGTTTGCTGTCAGCAAGTCAAGCTGTTCTGTGTGTTTTCTCTCCCTTATAGTATTACAATGATTATGGAGATATAATCAAAGAAACAATGAGTAAAACAAGGCAAATAGATAAAATCCAGTGTGCAAAGACTCTGATTCTCAGTTTACAACAGGTAAGTACTTACTCAATTAAAGTACCTGATCCCAGTGGTTGCTAAAAACAGACCTTATTAAAATAAATTAGTGCAACTCAAGTTATAGGAGTAATTCTATTTATATCTGAGTCCATTGTTATGCCCATGAAGTTCTGTGATACTTAATGCTAACTTTAATGAGCATTGACAATTTTGAAATTTCTGGGAACAAATCACATTTCATATGTTTGTGATTTCTCTCAAAGAGAAATTCAGTCACTTAAATGTATGCGAGTGTGCATGGGCCATGTGTTGGACTACCCTCACCTGAAGGAACAGGGTTTCCCATATGTTTCCCTCAGTCTGTAAATTAATGGGTTGAATAATATGTCAGCTTGCATCACCCTGCAGGCCATCAGACGATAATTCTGAAATACTTTAATAATATTAATGCCCAAGTTCATAATGTCCCAATTCATTAAGCACATTTCTTCTATGCTCTTCTTCACCTTGCATATATTTTAGAACTAGTACTAACACCACATTGCAAAAGGTTTACCGAAAATAAGTTGACATACGGGTACACACATTGTAAGCCTCAATCAAGTTTTGGGGGATGGAATTTAGCAGACAGAATGCTCTGTACACTTCATTGTATTGTTATAAATAATACTCCCGTCTTTATAAACTTATATCTTGCTGGAGTGTAAGCAAAGTTATTCTTTTATGTTGAAAGACTAGCTCTTAAGATGGTTTTGGTTAAAGTTGGTAGAAGACGCTCATTTTGTAAGATTTGGGGAAATAGTCAGATTACGCATTAAATTATACAAAAGTTTATTAAGACTGAAAAATGCTTTCTTTATGCAGCTTTTCAATGAGATGATTCAAGAAAATGGGTATAACTTTGACAGATCATCACCAACTTTCAGTGGCATTAAGGAGTTAGCTCGACGTTTTGCTTTAACATTTGGACTCGATCAACTGAAAACAAGAGAAGCCATTGCTATGCTACACAAGTAATTGCTCGCATTTTTTTGTTTTTTGTTTTGTTTCGGAAAACACAAATGCATTCTGGAGTTTTGAATTACTATTTAGCTTTTTGTGAATTTTAATGTGTGATCAGTCTCACCATTTCTAGCAGGTGGAAGGTCTAAAATAAATAGTATATTCAATTCTAGCCAATTCAGTCTTTGTGGTAGGGGTAGAACCTGTGGCGCAGAGGCCAAATATAACTCTCCTGGCATATGTGAACCTCAGTTTGAAAGATTCACCACCTATGTAACTTCCTGTAATTTCAGCAATACTATCACACAAACCCCTTGGAGGTCTGTGCATTTTACTCCATCTGCTGCACAATAGTTTGCTTTCTTCTAGCCTAGCTGGGCATATCAGAAAGTAGACTATGATATTTCTGAAGCTTTTTTATGATGATAAGGCTGTAGTTTAGTGGCAGAGAACCTGTTTTGCATGAAGAAGCTCTGCGGTTCAAGACCTAGCTTCACCTTTGTTTTTCAAAGTTGGGCATCAGGCAGTGGGTAGACTTTCATAAAGCACTTTCATATGTGCACACAACACCAAAAAGAAAAGTGTCATACTTTGAATTTCCTGTATTCCATGAGAATATAAAAACAAATAGGAAAAATCCTTTTAGCTTCATTTAAAATGTTTAATTTTAATTGAGAGCAATGTTTCATTCACAGCTGTAAAATACATGATTTGCAATATTTGAAATGTAAAAAATACTGTTTACCCTTTTGAAATATTTTTCTAGCATCAATTGTTTTGGAGCCTTTTCATCTCAAAAGGAAATCTTACTGTATGTTTTTCATTTTTTCCCCTTTGTGAAAACTTATTTATAAGTGCTCACTTCAATTCTTAATTGTTTTCAGGGACGGCATAGAGTTTGCTTTTAAAGAGCCTAACCCTCAAGGTGAGAGCCATCCACCATTAAATCTGGCATTTCTTGATATATTGAGTGAATTCTCATCCAAACTTCTCAGGCAAGACAAAAAAACAGTGTAAGTACATTCTTTATATTTGGATTTTCTTACAAGCTACATGGATGTCTTTTAAGTATCATCATTTGTTCTTTTAATAAATTTGTTCTGTAATATATTTCTCTGAGAATAGCTGTGCCTTAATGTGGAATTAATTAATTAATTAATTAAAATAGAATTGTTTCAGAATGTTGTGGGTGGACAAACTTTAGCACTGTGCCGTAGTGCCTAAGTCTTCTTGTTGCTGTTTGAGACACTAGAATTAGGACAAAATATACATGTAGCTTGTCCATGATGTATGGAACAAGAATAGCTTTTACCAAAAATTCCAGAGGAGAATTTGATAGTAGTTCCAGAGCCAACATTCTATTCCATTCCATTCTAGCTCTATGGGTCTGTTTGCTATTACATTCCAGATTAGGGCCAACTCAACAGTCTTTTCTAACTTGATGCAGTCTGCTAGTGGGGTGCAGAATTATTATTACAATTAATATTACAATTATTATTATTAAATTTGTATACAACCCTTGATCCAAAGATCACAGTGTGGCTCATAACACAAAAATACCAAATGAGAACACAAAAATACATAATAACCCAAAAACAAAATGAGCAGATGTAAGAATGGCTAGAGTTTGTGTTGACAAAAGCAATACATGGAAATGGCTGCTAGCTGTTTTGTTATTGCAGGGAGAATTGCTGCTTAAATGCTATTTCTGTCTTTAGACCTTTGAATTTAAAAGCTTTAGAGAACTGTGCAATTACTTTTGATATTCTTATGTTAAATATATATCCAGTGTGTTTTAGTAATAATTTATTGTTCCTTCTTAAAGGTACGTATATCTGGAGAAGTTCATGACTTTTCAGATGTCTCTCCGAAGAGAAGATGTGTGGCTTCCACTCATGTCTTACAGGAACTCTTTGCTAGCTGGAGGTGATGACGATACTATGTCAGTCATTAGTGGAATCAGTAATCGAGGGTCTACAGTAAGGAACAAAAAAACAAAACCAGCTACAGGGAAGCGGAAACTACCAGAAGGTTTGTATTTTTAATTTTTCCATTCCAGCATGTTTGGCTTTCAACTTGAGAAGTGCTAAAATGTAAACTGTAGTACAGTTCCTGATTTCATTTAATGTGAAGGCCTCTCTCACAAAACCTTAGCTATTTGTAGCCCACTGTTTCCAAAGATCTGACCCAGCTGTCTTATATAAAATAAGAAAGTTTTCAGCTTAATTTGGTCTTAGTGAGAACAACATATTTATTGTACTCCAAACCACTGACTTGTGTGATCCTGTCTCCCTTCGTGGTTTTCTGAAACCATAGTTGCTCTTCTGTGACTTCTGACAGACCTTGGGCAAACTTTTGTTAGGGCCAGAAAGGGATTTCTATGAGCTGAAGTGGTTTTGCAGATGCATGTTTTGCAGGCAAGGCTGGGTTGGCAGGAAATGACCTATCAGTGGTGGTGGGGATGAATGACTCTATGCCATATTCCTGATAGCCTTATAATTTCAGGGAGTGGTAATTGGAGCCGTATAATTTTAGGAAGTGGTAATTGGATTTTCTGCATTGAGTCTATGCCTGTTGATTCTTTTTTCCTGCAGTACAGGAGGGGACCATCAGGTGAGTTGCTCCAGTAGTCAGGCAGAGCTAACGTGCCTACTAAGTGGGAATGAGATGTTGTTGTTATTTGTGTTGAGGTCTCCTGCCAGGTCTGTGCAACCACACTAGCTCTTTTTCTTCCTTTGTCTTTCCTTTCTTGGGGTTACTGACAAGGTGGACACTTAAAAAAGAAGAAAGGAACTCAAGAAAAAGACAAAGACTTATTCTTTTGGAGGAAACCAGTACAGGCAGCACTGCCTAGCAAGTACAGTGCTTCCAGCCCAGAAGTCTTGTTGGAGGGAGGCAGGGGCAAAGGAGGGAAGCGCTCAGAGCTACAGAAAGCAAAGGGTTGAGCAGCTAATGTGGTAGGCCTATTCCTGCCAATCAATCTGTCCCCTGGCATTTGTTCCTGATGACCTAAAGCCTCCTGAAATGAGGTTTCCCTGCATTCATCAGGGAAGTTGTGCCAATCCAGGATTGGACAGTGGTAGGTCAGAAGCTGGGAGTGGCTAGCACAGATTGTCTCACTCACCCATGATTAACCAGGCCTTTACTCTGAATTTGGCAGATTGTTTTGGTGAGCAGCCCTGTAGCAAACCAGCTGCAGGAAGGACCTAGACCCCATCTGCTTTCTCTACATCCTAAAGAGTGTGCTCTGGGTCCAATGGCTTCACACATGTCAATCACAGTGGAAGCAGCGGGGGCTCATCTGGGGAGTCCATAGCAAGCACCCAGTCACAGAAGAGTTTAAGCAGCTGTGCCTCAGGACAGTTAAGACTCAAAGACTGGGCAAGAGACTCCCAAGATATATAAGATATATTAATAAGCATCCTTGAGGGAAGTACCCTATCTGAGAAAGGTGCTCATTGAAGTGAAAGCAGTTTGCTTTGCTTTGTACAAAATGATAGTTTCTTGCCAGGGTGTTTTATTAGTGCACTGTACTCTTAGAAATGTGACCTATATCACTGCAGTTTTGTTTAGTTGTTTTAGTTAAGGGTTTTGAATTCTAAAGCTGTTTTATCTCTTTAGCTGAGGAAAGCAGCAGTAGCGACAGCATGTGGATGAACAGGGAGCAGACAATGCACACACCTGTCATGATGCAGACGCCGCAGCTCACTTCCACCATCATGAGGGAGCCCAAAAGATTGCGGCCTGAAGAAAGCTACATGGGTGTCTATCCAATGCAGCCTGAACACCACCAACCTCCACTTGATTACAAGTATATACACACTTCTCTCCTTTGTGCTTTGCTGCTACTACTGAAATATTTGGTCTGCCCTTCTTTTAAAATCTTGTTTATTCTTCTTTCAAGTACGCAGGTAACATGGATGTTAGCTCAAAGGCAGCAGGAAGAAGTAGCGAGACAGCAGCAGGAGAGAGCAGCCATGAACTACGTGAAGCTGAGAACCAACCTGCAGCATGCCATGTAAGCTCAAGCAACAGTTGCCTATATATAATGTTGCTTATTCTTCGCTAGTATGTTTTGTCCTTGGGTTTACATTATTTATCTCTTAATTGTAGTCCTTGTGCCTTGATACATCTGGCCAAGATCTAAAGAACTCTGAAACTAGCTTTCTTTGGGGGTTTAGTCTCAAGTTTCTCACATGAACTTTCCCAATGCCACACAGCAAAGTGCCTTTGAAATTGGTGGATTTTCTAGTACAACAACAACAACAACAAAATATTATTATTATTAATGCCACCCATCTGACTGGGTTGCATAAAATCACAGTAAACATCAAATGTTTAAAATGTTTCATTCTTTTGGAACAGCTGTTCTCAACCCATTCATTCTGCCCTGTGTACCTGAATGATAAGCAAGGGGTGCAGTGTTTGCCACATTGGACACAAATTTATATCAACAGTACTAGCTAGCTTGCCAGGGGATGGGGTGGGGGATAAGGAGGAATTGCAATTGCACTAGTTCCAGAGGCATAGCAGGATATAGATGGGAAGACAAATGAGAATACAATGTGGACTGCCCTCAAGGAATATTTGTCTTTGGCTGGAACCCTGGACAGTCATTTCACGTGGTGCAAGCCTTTGAATGCAGCCATCATCTTAAAAGAGTTGCTGAATCCCTTCTCATAGTTAGTTAAAAATGATGCATTATGTGCCTGCATATAAGGAGGGCAAAGCACTAGCTCATCTGATGCTTTCTGAAGTCGCTTACTCTTTAGAAACTGCTAGTGTTGGGTCTTGATGCAAACTGTATCTTTGAGATTGTTCTTAATTTATGTTTCAAACATACATATTGGTGAAAGGCTAGGCATTGTTCACACATTTATTTATTACATTTTTAAGTTGTTTCATTCTCTGAGTGACTTTTTTTTTTGAGATAAACTTTTGAGAGCTTCCAATAGTCGAGTTTTTATTGCCAGTGCTTACTTTCTGTAAGTAACTTGATGGCAAATGCCAATGGATTTTTTATATAAGTTATATGTATTACACGACTAAGTTAAAATTCTGTATTACTATTTAAATATCAGTCGACGTGGCACAAGTCTAATGGAGGATGACGAGGAGCCAATTGTGGAAGATGTGATGATGTCATCAGAAGGGCGCATTGAAGATCTCAATGAAGGCATGGATTTCGATACCATGGACATAGATTTAGTAAGAAAAATCAATTACTGCTATCTTAAAGCTTTTCCTCTGCTGTATCTGTCTTCATAAGATGGCTATAGCATTGCACTGATTCTGCCACAGCAGGTTTTAGGCTGCAAATGTTGCTTTTGTGCGAACTAAATCTGGATGCACCATTTCTTTGCCTAGTATGTCAACTAAATTAAATGTTAACAGATCTCTAGATTTTATTCACTGGCTGACACATTTTAAATAAAACTTGTAGAAGTATGTGTATTAATTTTAGATGGTCTAAGCAAATTGCATAAATAAACATCCAAATATGATGATACTTGGTTTGCTTTTCAGCCACCATCAAAGAACAGGAGAGAGAGAACAGAGCTAAAGCCAGATTTCTTTGATCCTGCTTCAATCATGGATGAATCTGTAAGTGTGATATGACAAGCTGGGTAATGTATTTAATTGCAATATTTGATGATCTACAAATTAGTTTGTCAGGGCAAACATCACTTCCTCCTTGGCAGCTGTGGTAAGGACCTTCTACTTGGCTCAGAGCTTGGAAGGTGCTAGCACATAAATTCTGCGTTCATTCCAGAAGTACTCCCAGTTGAGCCTGAAGGTTGCCATGAAATGGGCTGCCCCTCCCTCCTGAGTTTGTAGCTAGTAGGGGAATTGTTCCTGACCTCTAGTTACAGTACTAGTGCCCCTGAAGCTCATGGTGAGATGAGGCACAGAACCACAAATTTTGACTACTCTAGTGAAAATGTGGACCCATTAAAATAGAACAAAAGTTACAATAAAAAATAAGAGACTAAGCACCACAGAACCTTTCTCCTAGAGAGTATCTTCCCAATGTAAAAACAATTGTGTTACAGTCATACCTCGGGATAAATACGCTTCAGGATAAGTATTTTCGGGTTACGCTCCGCGGCGACCCGGAAGTAATGGAGCGCGTTACTTTTGGGTTTCGCCGCTCGCGCATGCGCAGACGGTCAAAATGACATCATGCGCGGAAGCGGCAAAACACGACACGCGCAGACGCGCTGTCAGTCTTATGTTCTATTTGGGATGCGAACGGGGCTCCGGAACGGATCCCATTTGCATCCCAAGGTACCACTGTAGTTATTGGGCTCTATATTTACTCTATTTGACTTGTATTTCATTCACTCATAAGTAGGTCAGGTTAAGTAATTAGGAGTTGGGAAGAGCCTTTGAAGGTGATCTGTAAACTGTTTAGTCACACAGATACCCCAGCTGCTGCTCCCTGACTGCTAAAAGGCTCTTGAATCCAATCATGGGAAAATTAATAATGAATGGCATATTTTTACAGTGTTTAATCTAAACCACAATCCACTTAAAATTAGCATCCTTTTGCCCTTCCAGCTTCCTTTCTTTTCTTGCATTTATATCCTCCTCTTTTCCCATCACGGAACCCAGGTTGTCAAACTTTTGTCAAGAGTAGTCCTTTTTTGTCATGGTTGTGACCACAAAATAGCTACCAATGTGTGTTTTGGGGGTGGGGTGGGGTGGCTAGTCATAAACCTTTAAGAGCACCCTCTGACTCAGTGTCTTTTCTACATGTGTGATTCTTGGTCCTGTCTGTTTTCATTTCATTATATTCTTCCCATCCCTAGTCTGACCCCCCCTTCCTTTCCTGCCTTTTTCTTTCCTTGGGTTGGTGGTGATTTTTTGGTAGGCAGCTGTAATCTTGGGTCCCCCAAATGCATTGCTTAAAATCAACACCATGCATTTGAGGGGTTTAAGATAGCAGCAACCTGCTGCGTATGGCAAATGTACATCTCTCTTACAAAAGTTCCATTGCCTTCCATTCTGGGGAGCATGGGGATAGGTAGGATTGAGGGAACAGCAGCAGGGGTGGATTGGTATCACAGCGGATTGGTGCCAAAGTGGAAGGTGCACCAAGGAATGCTGGCCTAGAGTAAATCAGTCAGTTCCTTTTGCTTGAATTGGAAAAGTAGCAGCATTTTATCAATTGCACCACAAGATGGCAGTAGATACTAAATTATTTGATCAAAAAGTCTTGTGGTAGCTGTAAATACAGCTTCTGAAAAAGTGTGCATGCACACGAAAGCTTATACCAAAAACAAACTTAGTTGGTCTCTAAGGTGCTACAGGACAATTTTCTTATATATTTTGACTGTGTCAGACCAACACTGCTACCTACCTGAATGTGAATACATAGTTTTTAGAAATAGACAGACTTTGGCTTTTAATTTCAGAAGGAAACAATAACCTTTACTAGACTTCTTTTAACTTTCCCCTCCAAGCCATAAGTTCTATTTCATTGTTTTTCTAGCATAGGCACCTGAAAGGGAAACAACTGGTAGATACGGAAATGTGTATATAAAGAAATGCACGTTGATTCAAAGTTTACCCTTGCTTTCTCTAAACATAAATATTTTTTAGTACAGTTCTAATAATTCTAATGTAACCACAGTTGGAAAAATGAAAAGTCTTCACTTCTAGTGACCTACTTTCTGTATTCTACAGATTCATGTTAAATATTGTCTTGGTGTGCTCAACCCAACTGAAATCATTTGCATTACATTTCTTCTGCATGTAGCTGAAATATGTTGTAGCTTAAATATGAATAAGCTGCATTACCTTCTGGATTTGCAGTTCTTTATATATTACCACTAACCCAATTTCATCATGAGGAAAAGAAAAAGTTGCAATGCTCTATTTTCTACTTAGTATTTACTGGGATGTGGGACTCCTTGCTTCAGGCTAAACTCCCTCAGGGGAAAGGGGTTGGGGGAGCATGCCCAAAGCAGAAGGGACCAGCGTCCAAAGTGTCCCAAGGCCAAAATGTACACACAAACTCAACCCCATTCTCTCTTTCCACGCTGATTGGCTTGCACTGAGAAAAAGTTCCCCAGATAGGGCAAGAGGCAATTTAGCATCTACACTTAGGCCTCCCCTTTCTCAGTGGATGTTGTATGATAAGAGGCCTGGCAGACAGCTTCACGCTGCTGGTGTATACACTAAAAGTATTATCTGTTTATAGATATTAACTGCTGTAGACACTGGTGAAAAAAAAATTACAACCTGATCTCAACTTCATACATTTTCCCCCTCTCTTCTAGGTTCTTGGGGTATCAATGTTTTAATTCCAGTACAACCGATAACACCATGCTGAAGTTGTTTTCTAATGTGGAAGAGATTTTTAAAATAAAAAACATGTGGTAGATACAGCGATATTCTAAATAAGATTTTTTCTCTAAGGAGAATGATGTGCTTACAAGATCCAGTACATTTAAGAGGCAGTTTTGTTTGCCTGAAACATAAAGGACAAGTAAACAACTTGAGGATAAGCTACAGTTTCTGTTGGCAAACCAGTATTTTATTTATGTAATATTAGTTTATTTCCAAATCATAGTAAATAATCACTAGCTGTTGGATAGGGGCTTGGTGCATTTTCAAGCCCTCCTCTTTATGATTTTTCTGATAGAATTCAAATAATCATGACTTATTCTAGATTACTGTTGAAATTATGAGATGAAATGATGGGATGGTTCAGAGAATTATTGAATTGTTGGAAGGGACTTGAAGCATTTTCAGCGAAATGCTATAAATTTTGGTCAACTGAAGCATTGGTTAACTTACAATAATCATAGAGAGAAATAAACTTACAAGCTGATTGTTTTACTCAAAAGCTATTTTAGGACCTAAAATGCCCAAGCCTCCCAAAACTTGCTTATTGCATATTCATGAAATATTCAGAAACCATAAACTGCCAGAAAGCACTGAGATCAATCCTGCTTACCCATTTATGACCCTGAGAGTTTGCTTGTCCTTTAAGAAAAATGTAATGTTGTGAAATTCCTTCCAGTAGTGCCACTGTATTTTGTCTCCAAATAAAGAAGCTTATTGTAGTATGTTTGCAGAAAAAAAAATCTAAACAAAAAATATACAGCTTATTAGAGTGTGGGAATAGGGGTCTAAATTCTAAATAAAATAAATATATATATATAAATATACATACATATATATATATATATATAAATTGGTGCTGATTTTATAATTGCGCAGTTTGTTTAGTTTTTTCTTACTTTTAAATTCCAACTTAAAAATTATGAGGTTTCAGAAATATATTGAAAGTTTAACAATGTTTAAAAATAGATGAGCATGAAAACTCATGCTTTAAAAAATGATTTTTAATTTTGTATTTTATATTGGTTTATCTATCTCTGTCTTTGCAAGCAGTCTTCAGGTTAATACTTCTAACAGGTTACAGTACATTTCCTCTGTATGTAAATTAAATTGGATAATAGAATTCATCAATTTCCCCCATAATATTCTTTGAAAGCTAAGCTTTAAATTTCATTTCATGACTTTTTCACAATTAAATTTAACCATTCTAAATAAAAACATGGATCTATGCCATTTTGACATCAACTCACTGCAAGGCTTAGGCAGCTACACATCACTTTAAAGGAAATGTTAACTTATATTACATATGTATATTTTTTGTCAGTTGTCTCTCAGCTCTTGAGGTATATAATTTCTAATCATTCCATGCGCCTTAAAATGCTTGCAATACAATAACTTCCTCAGATAAGCAAATATTTTTAAAAAGGCCTCTTATTCACTCAAAAAAATCAAATTGTGGGCTGTGGTAGCCATAAACCATAGGTTTTCTAAAGTATCGTGATGACATAATTATTTTGAAAAATCATGGGTTAATGAACACACGGAGCCAATCTGCCTAGCTTCATACTATCATGTCTAAAAACGTACTGCCTATATTTCCCCCTTCTCCACACCACTGCATTTAAATAGAACTGCTGAAAGGACTGTATATATGATTTAAACTTAAGCTGATTTTTTTCTTACTCTTGAAGGAGTGTTTCTTTGTGAAAGCAGTTCTTACAGCTTTATGTTTTCAAACTAAAAATGTTTTATATATTTACCTTAACCTGTTGTCCTCCACATTCTATTGTCCTAATTGTACTGTTTTCTGATTTGTATTTATGTCTTGAGACAAGTAACTTTTTGAATAAAAATAAACCTACAGTATGTTGTAAGTTTGATCTTTTTGAATCAAGGGTAGAGGAGAAAATAAAAAAAGAGTATGAATGGTGCAAATGTTATGTTTATAAAAATTAAAGCTTTTTCCATGTCTTTTGCGTTTTTGTCTCAGAATTGGGATAATGTATGGAAAATGCACTGTTTTATATTTGTAATAAATTGTACAAGTTTTTAAAATGTGAATAAAGCACTAATTGGGTTAATAATTTAAAGTAGAGATGTTATGCAATGATGATTGGTGTAAACATTTCTTTAACTGAAGATAAGTTTGTGTCTCCTCCCCACTCCCCATTCTCCTACCTGCCCGAATTGTAATTGTATTTATCAAGCTCATCAAGAGAAAAGAATTTTTAGGGATATAAGCTGTTCACTGGTGTTCATTAAAGTTGTTGAAAGTCCAAGCTCTGCAGAAGCCCTAGCACCTGTATTAAGTTGGTCTGATTTAAATTGTTCTGATTCTGTGTTGCTACTGTAATTGTGGGCATATGCATACAGTCTTATCAAAACTTAATAATGATCGATGTTGCATTCTGATGCACACTTATTTGAAAATAAGAACCAATAGCAAAGATTTCTAAGAATGCATAGGTACTATCTATTGAAATCAGTGGGATTTAAGTTTCCATTGTTTTCAGTGAGACCTTGTGTAGCTGACATCTATCCATAATACATGACACAAGATGAATCACATATATACACATATGCGTGCATAATATTGTATGCCGCCTTTCTATAGTTCCATATTCAAGACTGCTTACAACCCGAAAAAAATACATAACTGCAACATGGCAAAAGTGGTCATAGACAATAAAAATACATCAAAAAATACACAACCAAGCTGAACAATTTCAGCTAAATCACAAGATGTAAAATAAGAGTACAAAAAACAACAGCAACACCCCTATCCCAAAAAAACACCCCAGCCCAAGAGTGTTCAGCAGCCTCAGTTTTTGTAGTTGTAGTCAGTCCTCTTCTCTCCCAGGCCAAGTCAAAAAGGCTCGGAAGACAAGATGGTCTCAGACTTGTTCCATCTGTTTTTCACCTTGGATAGCTAGCCTGAGAGCTTTCGGAGTTTGTAACAAGTTACTCTTCTATATCAAGACTGGGGGGAAACTTCTTCACACTACAGGATTTGACAGATTACAAATTTCCAAGCAATTTTACTGTTTACTTGAATGGAGTCACATAAATGTACTT
The DNA here is from genome assembly GCF_027172205.1 of Podarcis raffonei. Lineage (NCBI taxonomy): Eukaryota > Metazoa > Chordata > Lepidosauria > Squamata > Lacertidae > Podarcis > Podarcis raffonei. Next base: position 39,301,043 of record NC_070621.1, on the reverse strand, counting down.
TCTGAATTAACGTAATCCACCTGCAGTTCTGATTTCAGTGCCAGTTTCCCAGAATTTGGTACACACCTCATTTTTTATATATGATTTACCTGAGATTCCTGCATTGCAGGGGGTTGAACTAGATTACCCTCAGGATCACTTCCAACTCTAGAATCCTGTGATTCCATTCAACACCTCAAGCAGCTTCTATACAAAACATGTCTAGTGTCCTGTCATAGATTCCCTATTTGCATAAAGCATACCAAAACAACTGGGTGTGATGCATATGCAGTTTTAGTGGCCCAGCTTAACACTTTACATGTAGAGATTCTCTTCTGCAATGAAGTAATGGCAAGTTTCTCTTGATGTGCCAATTCTCAATTCACTGGTTGCACATTGTGGAGTTGGGGGGTCAGCATTCCTGCAGTACGTTTTCCACTTGCATGTTACTGACAGCCTCCAGCAGGTGCAAGACATTTTACCGCTGAGGGAGAATGGTGCCTCTCCCGTTGTTACTTATGGGTGCTTTTTAATACAAGGAAAACAACAGGGAAGAGTCACCTCTTCTTTGCCTCCTGCCTTCTCCACAGCCCCACCAACATACTGAGTCATTTTTGGCAAATTTGCATGGTCCTTGCAAACAAGGCAGACACAAGAATGCCACTGTGAAGAAGATTGCTACATGCCTAGAGGCAGCAGGCAGTGGAGTGGCTGGCATGGTGCAGGCACAGCAGCAGGACCAATCCAAGACTCTCACTGCCTTGCCCCCTTGACAGTAGCACATAGCCTTCATGACTAGTATTTGATAGCCTTAACCATAGAATCTTAAAATTGTGGAGTTGGAAGGGACCATAAGGATCATCTAGTCCAACTACCTGCAATGCAGGAATCTTCTGCTCTACATGGGGTTTGTACTCACAACCCTGAGATTAAGAGTCATGCTCTACCCACTGAGTTTGTCTACTCTTGAAGTCCAAGCTGGTGACCATCACTACATTCTGAGGCACTGAATTCCACTGTGTCCATCCTGTTCACATCTCTGCTTAGGAAAAGGAGTCTAAAGACCACTCTGAGACTCTGGAAAACCACTGCTTCTTGCAATAAACTATGCTGGGTTAGATTGGTGGTGGCTAGTCTGTGTGGATCTCCAGAAATTGTTGGACATTTAGACACATGAATCCCAGCCAGGGCCAATAGGCAGGGACTACAGGAGTTGTCCAGCAACACAGTCCTCAACAGTTTTGGGGAATCCACAGTAATTTGCAGGTTGTCCCTCGAAGAGTGAGAGCTCTGAAATCTCCAAATCTCAGCCCTCACCTCAGCATTTAACTCAAATTTTAAGCAGCACTTGCGTTCTCTATAAATAACATAAAAAATCCCTGCCATTTGTGAGTAAAACAATAAACCAGACCTGCTTCCCAAAATCTGTTTTCATTACTTATTTCATTACTTCTAAATGGAAAACTTAGAAATTGACAGCCATTATGCCCTCCCCGAATAAGCGAGTACGTGACTGCTATCTTCTCTACAAGCAGTCAATTTGTAAATGTTTACATGAGCATTCAAGGCTGAAGTCCTAGCCCCGCTTATGTGGAAGCAAGCCCCGTTAACTTTCTTTACTTCTGAGTAGGCAGGGCTAGAACTGCGTTGTTGCTTCTTTAATAAAGTCGCAAAGATACTGGTGGGATTTTAAAATTTAGCAAATGCATTGTGCCACAGGCTTTTGTGGACCATTTCTGTAAAGTGCACTTGACAAAGCAGGGACATGAAATAGTAAATAGGTTAGGCTGTAATCCTATGGCAATTTACCTGGGAGTAAGTCCCATTGAACTGCATAGAAATGCATAGGAAGGTGCTGTCAAGTGACACCTGAATTCCAACCACTCCATACCACAGATAGTTAATAAAAACCATACTAAAAAGAACATTTAATCACATGCCAGTTGCATGTTTCCATGCTGGATTGGAAAAGGACCAAATTGGCTAAGGAGAAAAAAAAGAAAATTCAAACTGGAACATTTTAAACAGTTCTTAGCTTTCGCATCACAACCATGAATTCACATGGCAAATACAACATCACGTTAAATGAAACAGCCTTTGATAAACATTAAATCCTGTCTCGCAAGTCGTCAGTAATGATTTTTTAAAAAGGAAATATATTTCTGACTACTGCAGGGGAGAATCGGAGAATAGTCCATAATTTTGACGCTTAGGAAAAGCAGAATGGGGAAAGCAGAAAGAGATGTGTTATTTAAAATGCTGTGCGCGCGCGCATGCTGCTTTTAGTTCAAGGCTGCTGGGGATACGGATGGGGAGGAGAGATCTAGTTCTGCAGCCACAAAACTGCTCTTTGCCCACTGATTCAGCGGATCCAAAAACAAAACCCCAGGTAGCGAGGAGGCTGACTCTCCCCCAAGTTCCTCTCCCGAAGAGATCCGATGCTCAGCGTTTGTCCCCGATTTCCAATAGGGAAGTGAAACTTTTTTCTTATTTGTGCTTTAAAAACAAAGTACATAACCGAAACGTAGGGTATGAAGGGGCTGCTATCCTCAGCAAGCGCGCTGGCTAGGAAGCCCGCCTCATTGCAGCGAGGAAGGGTTGCTTCCGAGTAGACCTGGCTGGTCAGTGTTACCCAGGCAGAGAGCACGTGTGCTTTGTAAAAAGCATCGATGATGGCAGTTTATTTAATAGTCTGGGGTGATACGGGAGATCATCCAGCCGAAACCTCCAGACGTCCTGAATAGGGTAAACCCCATATCAGGGAGCAGCGCCCCAGAATCCTTTGGAGCTCTGTAAACGAACTTTAATGATGGTATACAAGGAGGTGTTTTTTAAACACACCTTAGAGATTTATTTGTTGCGTTTCTATTCCACCTGAGCTCAAGATGGCGCATTGCTCCCTTTTCCCACAAAGGTAGGTGTTTGGGCTGAGAGGAAATGACTAGCCTAAGGTCACCCCGTAAGCTTCATGGCGGAGTGGGAATTCGAACCCTGATCCTATTCCAACACTCTAAACCACACCACCACCACCACCATACAGAAATGGTCAGTTGTTGGACGTGGAATCGCACAGGCGGTGATTTATTTATTTTTCCAAGTGCCGTGAGTTAATAAAAACCTCCACTGAAAAGGTGTGTTCTTGGGAAATTCTCCTGCGCAAACGCCTCGAAGGACCCGAGAACTGCCCAGTGGATGGTGCCCTCAAATCACCAATAAATGAATGGAATCGGATGCGTCTTTTCCTCCCTCCCCACAACGCTCCGCTCAGAAACTGCCACGCGTTTCTCTCTGCTTGACTGGTTCTGCTATTGACTGGTTTATGCTATTGCATAAACCTGGTTCCTTTGGAATTGCAAAGCTTTCAAACAAAGCAAAGGTCGGCGCAACTGGGTTAGGTCGATCTCCGCCTGTCCCCATCCGCCCCCCCCTGCTCCGAAGCAATCCCCACTGAGCATTGAGAGAGCCAATCAGAGCAGCGAGGAGAAGCCCACAACGCAGGAGAGGGGGAAGAAAAAAGCAACTTTCCAAGCCAGCGAGAAAGGGAGAGTGCACATGCTTGCCCAGGTGGTGACAAATCGCCCCTTCTCCCGCATTGACGTTTGCTCTTATTCAGATTTTAAGAGCGGGTCTTCCAGCGCTCCGACAAGGCGCGTTAAAGTTCTGCCTGGAAATGGGGGGTGTGTGTGTGCATAAGCCCTAAGCTAGGGATGGCCCTACTTCTACTTCACCTGCACGCACACATAGCCCCGCGCACCTAAACGCCTACTCAGTGTTTCTCCAAGGCATTGCTGTACCTTCCACAGCCTCTTTTCCCAGGCTCCAGCAACAGGAACCCACGAGAACACACAAGCCCCAGCCCCTTGGCGAGCTTTCTCTCGCTCACAAAAGCCCCTGGTGCTGGCAGGAGCTAGGAGCGGGGCAGTGGGTGTGCGCGCTTCAGACTCTAGCTCTCCAAAAACAGCGAGTAAACCAAGAGCGCCCCGCAGTGGCTTTGGCTACAGTAGTCACTCCAACAGCAGCGCCAGTTCCGTGAGGGGTGGTGAGGCAACCAAGGAACCAAGGGACTGACTGCTGTTTTGGGCAAGAATCGGGGGGGTGGGCAAGAGGAGAAATATTCTCACTACCCACAGCTACCCACTCACTCCTGCTGGCCTTGCACCTGTTGAGCCTTTCACCATCAGGCAAGCCAGCCCTAGCAGCTGAGAGAAGCAGCAGTCTTGTGACCTGTACCTGCATCTCCTAGCTGCAACACCAGCTACAAAGCAAAGAAGGGTCAGATGCATTGAACACTTTCTGAGGGTTTGTGATCAAGCCTACTTGGTGGCAATGAAGGCAGCAAAGAAGACATACTTTAGTGCCTCCATTCATGGGCATGTTGTTTAGTCGTTTAGTCGTGTCCGACTCTTCGTGACCCCCTGGACCAGAGCACGCCAGGCACTGCCTCCCGGAGTTTTGTCAAACTCATGCTGGTGGCTTCGAGAACACTGTCCTGCCATCTCGTCCTCTGCCGTCCCCTTCTCCTTGTGCCCTCCATCTTTCCCAACATCAGGGTCTTTTCCAGGGAGTCTTCTCTTCTCATGAGGTGGCCAAAGTATTGGAGCCTCAGCTTCAGGATCTGTCCTTCCAGTGAGCACTCAGGGCTGATTTCCTTAAGAATGGATAGGTTTGATCTTCTTGCAGTCCATGGGACTCTCAAGAGTCTCCTATAATTCAAAAGCACCATAATTCAAAAGCATCAATTCTTCGGCGATCAGCCTTCTTTATGGTCCATATGGGCATAGCCAGGCTTTATGTTAGTGGAGGCAGAAACTTAGTAAAGTATTTTTTATTGATTTACTTTATTGGGGTGGGGGCAGCTGTCCCTGCTCCGCCTTAGGCTATGCTCATGCCCCGAATCTTGAGGGACTGGATTGTGCTAGGCCTCCCTACAGTCGTGGCAGGCCTTGCCAGGCCTCACTGCCTCCTCCTGACACTTGTGAAGTCTCATGGAACTCGGGCTTCTGGCCACCCTGCAGAGCTTTTCTGGGTAGAGTGAGACCATTGATGGTCTGCCCCAAAGGAGGCAGCAAAACCAATGGTAGCTCACTGTAACTTGTTTACAAAGCATTTTGAAGACCAAATCACTTGCATCTGGTGAGACCTTATCTCCGATGTTACGCAGAGGGGGCTACGTGGCACTACTTTGTCCTGTTGGATGAATTTCAGTAAGGCCCAAGGACACAAACATAGTGCTTGGATCGGTCAGAGCGACCGCTTGTGTTCTGAACCCTTTGCCCTCTTGGCTGATAAAAACTAGCGGGGAGGAGACAGCTGGCTGGGCCAGGGAGGTGATTAATGTTTTCTTGTGAGAGGAGGTGGTTCCTGCTTGCTTGAAGGATGCAGTGATAAGACCACTCCTTAGGAAACCCTCCCTGTATTTGGAAAATCTAAGCAATTTCTGGCAAGGTTCTTAAGCAGGTGGTCATGGACCAGATCCAGGCTCTGTTGGATGAAGCCAATTTTATAGATGCATTTCAATTGGATTTTAGGGACAGAACCTGCTTTGGTCGTTCTTTATAATGACCTCTGTCAGGAGAGACATGTGTCCCTGTTAATTCTTGACTTTTGATACCATTGACCTTGATATCTTTCTGGAGTGGCTGCCTGAGTTAGGGGTAGGTAGTACCACTTTGTGGTGGTCCCAGTCCTCCTTGGATGTTCACTTCCAGAGGGTAATGCTTGGGGAGTGTTCAGTCCCATGGAGCTTTCAATATGGGCTTTCTCAGGGTTTGATTTTGTCCCCTATGTTGTTTAACATCTATGTGAAACTGCTGAGTAGGGACATCCAGAGTTTTTGTAGTACATTGTTAGCAATATGCTGATGACACACAGCTCTACTTCTCCTTTACATCTTCAGGTGTGACGATGGATATGCAGTAATGGACTGGATGAGAGCCAACAAACCAAAGCTCAATCCAGATAAGACTGAGGCACTGTTAGTGGGTGGCTCCCTAGACCAGATGGCTGGGAGGTCGCCTTCTCTTGATGGGGTTTCACTTTCTCTGAGGGAGCAGGTACATAGCTTAAGAATCTTTCTGGATCATTTGCTGTCTCATCAGGCTCTGGTGGCCACAATGGCGTAGAATGCTTTCTATTAACTTTGGTTGGTGGCCTAGCTGTGCCCCTATCTGGACAGGGAGAGCCTAACTACTGCTCTTTATGCTCTGGTAACCTCTAGGTTAGATTAGTGCAACATGTTATATGTGGAGTTGCCTTTGGAGATAGTTGGAAACTTCAGCTGGTGCAGAATTTGGCAGCCCAATTTTTCACCAAGGCAAGATGGTTTAAACATATAACACCAATCTTGGCCTGACTGCACTGGCTGCCAGTTAGTGTCCATGTCCAATTCAAAGTGTTGGCTTTTACCTATAAAGCCTTAAACATTTCAGAATCGCAAAACTTCAAGGACTGCCTTTCTCCATATGAACTACCCCATGAGAGGTCTGGAAGGTGGGAACATGAGAACGGGTCTTTTCTGTGGTGGCTCCCTGTTTGTGCAATGCTCTCCCCAGGGAGGCTTGCTTGGCACTTCCGTTACATATATTTAGGTGCCAGGTGAAGACATTCCTTTTTCCTCCCAGGTCTTTGGCTGATTTAACAATCTGTGGTCTTTTAAACTGTGTTTGGGTCTGTGTATTTTTGTTTGTTATTATGGTATGTTTTATATTGCAAACCGCCCTGCGCTCTTTGGATGGAGAGCAGTATAGACATTTAATGAAGAAGAAGAAGAAGAAGAAGAAGAAGAAGAAGAAGAAGAAGAAGAAGAAGAAGAAGAAGAAGAAGAAAACACTTCTTGGAACCCACATCTGCCACAATGGATCCTGCAGGTGGACCAGTTGTGAGCAGGTGCTGGCAAACTTCCTGTGTGCGATGCCTCTATTCATGTGGTGAATGCTGCTAAATACTAAGGCTGGCAGAGGAAAACTTTCATTTCCTGTTGCAGTTTTAATAACCAGCTTATTTCCCCTGCCCCATATCTGGTACCATGTATTTTTGAAGCAGGATCTTTGGTTTGAGGAATGGGCAAGCACATGAGTTTATTTCTTCTTCTTCTTCTTTGTATACAAAAGAGAGCCACTGCCAGTCAGTGTAGACCAGGGGTGACCAACCAATGGCCCTCAAGATGCTGCAAGGCTGCAGCTCAGTTGTCAGGGGTGTTTCTTTGTTTATTAAATTTCTATCGCACCCTTCCTCCCAAAGGAGGCAAGCAATCACGCAAGCAATAAACCAAGTAAAATATCTAAAAGCAGGTCCAGTACACATGCAGGTCTTCAGTAGGCACACACACAAAAAAGAAAACAGATGGCAGCAGCCTAAAATTTAACAGGAGGGATTTCCAATGGGTCGGCACCAAGACACTAAATTCCTACATTGTATGGAATGGACCTCCTCTTAACATGAGATCTGCAGGATCTTCTCACCCACAGAGCAATTGCCTGGGCAACACTCAACAGGGAGCCGCCACTAGCCTGAGGACTGCATGCTGGCTTCGTAAACACCTGATTGTTGCCCCATGTACACCTTTCCATGTTGAACGCTAGGATCCCAAGCACACTTACTGGAGATACAATACATGTGTGTTGATGGGGTAAGGGGTTCAATACTGGACTGGTGGAAAGGACTCAGGGAATGCTAACGGCCCACACAATACTTAACTTGCCGGGCGCTTGCAACCCATGCTACACCACTGTTGGTTGGTTATATAAGGGGTTATCTTTCAGGTATCCCAGTCCCAAGGTGTATAGGATAATGGGAGTTCTGGTGTAACAGCAGCTGGAGATTTTCCAGAGGTCACTAACCCTTGCTCCATAAAGTCTGTTAAGTGTTGGTTTTCCCATCACCTGCACAGATTTTAAAGGAGTGCAACAATTAGCACACCTGTTCCATGGGACGCGGGGGGCACTGTGGTCTAAACCACAGAGCCTAGGGCTTGCCGATCAAAAGGTTGGCAGTTCAAATCCCCGTGACGGGGTCAGCTCCCATTGCTCGGTCGCCGCTCCTTCCAACCTAGCAGTTCGAAAGCATGTCAAAGTGCAAGTAGATAAATAGGTACTGCTCTGGCGGGAAGGTAAACGGCGTTTCTGTGCACTGCTCTGGTTTTGTCAGAAGTGGCTTAGTCATGCTGGCCACATGACCAGGAAAAACTTTCTGCGGACAAATGTCGGCTCCCTTGGCCAGTAAAGCGACATGAGCGCTGGAACCCCAGAGTCATCCGCGACTGGACTTAACGGTTAGGGGCCCCTTTACCTTTACCATTGTTCCATATAGTATTTTTTAAAATAAAAAAATCAGTTTTTGTAAGGCAGAGGGGAAAATGCTTCAGTCCTCCAGATGTTGCCTGGAATACAATTCTCTTGGTCCCTTCTAGGATCAACATTTGGAGAGCAACGTATTTTCCATTCCTGCTAGATAGAAATTGAAGATATATATTTTTTAAATGTATCTTTCTCTAGTTAACCAGCAGAGGGCATACATGAGTTAAAGAAAACCGTGAATAGTATTCACCTTAGAACCATTCTGAATGATTAGAATCTTTCAAGTATTTGTACTTTCCAGAGTAAATTTCCAGCCAGTCTTCTGCAGCAAAAACAACAAAGAGTTGTATCTAATGCTACTCCTACTCAGTAATTAAGTTAGAGATGTCCATTAACTTCAACAGGTCAACTCTGAGTAGGATTAGTATTACAAACACCCCAAAGCAGGCATGGCCAAACTTGGCCCTCCAGCTGTTTTGGGACCATCATCCCTGACCACTGGTCCTGTTAGCTAGGTATGATGGGAGTTGTAGTCCCAAAACAGCTGGTGGGCTGAGTTTGGGGATGCCTGCCCCAAAGGGTTTTATGGCTGGTCATTCATAGCACAGACATCCTGACATTAGTAAGCCCATTAACATATTGAGTGTGATTAAATTAAAACAAAACAAAATCATTGCCACAGTTCAACCCACTATTAATCCCATCGCAGTCATAAGTGAAAGCAACAGATCTATTGAAGGTTTCATGCTGCAGTCTCACTGTGACTGGGGTCACCAAAGTTTCTTTTCCTGTTTGCCCACCCACTTTCTGCCCCCTTTAATTTTTTTTTTATATATAAAATTTCCAAGCGCATAAAGCTGAATGTGCACAAGTTAAATGCACACAAGCTGTGGGTCTACTGTAATACATCCAAAACATCTCAGACAGTATAGTTGCAACTGGACACAGAGAAAAGGTAAATCCAAACACAAGAGTTTGTATAAATGATATATTATTTCATGTGGCATATGCAATTACATATTACATTTGTAAACATTGTTCTGCCATTCAAATGCACAAGTCCATTGGCATAATCTCCATGTCTAAGGGAGGGCATAGCTCAGAATCTTCCCCATAAGTGCCATATTTTTAAGAGCTTGAGTCATGTTAGAGCTCCTGTCAGGGAGAGGAGAGAAAACTTTCATTTCATAATGAGAAACTGATCTGATCCATGTTTACTTAGCAGTAAACTGCAGCTGCACTGTAAGTGTGCATAGAACTTTAGCACCTCAGGACCAAAATGGGGTATCTGATTGGCTTTACAGCACCACGGGACTGCTCTGCGATGACAGTAGACCATCGTGGATCAATAGGATGAAGTTTGAAACCCGTAGCCATGTGGACCAATAAGGCAAGGTTTTGAACCCTCAGCCAAACAGGGTATTCAATTGGCTTTACCAGGTCATGTGACCCCCTCTACCATGACGGTAGGCCATCATGGACCAATAGGGAAAGGTTTTGAACTCTCTAGCCAATTGGGGAAAGGAGGAAATGAGTCAAAACAGGGTATCTGATTGGCTTTACAGGGTCATGGGGATCCCTCTACGATGACAGTAGGCCCACTGGTGGAGGAAGGAGTGTGGGGGGAGTGCACCACCCTCGGCAGTGCAATCCTGGTGGGGTGCCATCGTGGCTGCACCCCCGCTCACGCTGGGTGCCACGCCTCCAGGACGTGTGCCACGCCCCTGGGACGCGCGTCAGCCCCACCCCGTCTTCTCTCTCTCTCCCCAGTGCCAGAGCATGAAGCTCTGCCACTTTGTAGGCCATCATGG